>NC_086155.1:58861218-60205218 GCF_035149785.1 Candoia aspera | reverse complement strand
CTGAAGTCATAGTCTCAATGTCTCAATAAGGGAAATACTTGTTTGAAAACTATCCTAAATTAAAGGAATGCTTCCATTGGAGAAAATTTATCTAAGATTAATTCATACTGTATGTTATAGAGCAGGAAGGTGTAAGGTATCACCTGGGCTGCCTTACCATACCAGCATTTCCCAATTCCTCAAGTGTGTGTGTCATCCTTGAGAAAGAAGACATTGATATTTGGCAAATTTAGGAACACAAACTGATCAAATGTCTTAACTCTGAAGTGGTGTACTTTTCCCATTTGCAGGCTTTTCAGAAAGGTAACCCCATGTAAAATCTTGAGGTTGTGCTGTCTTAATGTTTTTGAATGTAATTACAGCTTTCAAAATACATTGCTGCTCTTACGAGGTGTTTCTTCTAATTTGCACATGTATTTGCGCATTTAGAAGTGAACTTGCGTATATTATCAGGAAAGCAAAATAAATGCGGCAATCAGACTGCTATGGATATATAAACTGGCCTGAATAGCACATTCTTAGAAATTATTTAAGGGTTAATTAACAGTGTGTGCAATAGCCATACAGTGAGAACTGATTTGAATATACAGCACTCTTCCCAAAGCTGGAGCCTGCCATTTTAGGGAAGGTTATGGAAGAGCAACAGGGGAACTGGCTAAACCACTGGTCGAAATCCTAACATTTTCCACATTTTAGCTTCATCAACATTATATTTCATTCTGCCATCAAAAAACATGAAGACTACTGTTCTGAACTGATGCCACAAGTTATGTCTTGTCTAGCAGCCATGCTGCGTAGGATTGCTGGAAGCTGTAACGTTATACTTCAGAGGAGCATCGGATTTGGGAATGCTCACATGGACATTAAGCTACAGCTCTCTTTTTTTTCAGCATTCATCTCCACAGGTGCCCATGAAATGTAGTAGTCTCTTTAGCACTATAGTAATAGAAGGCTTCAAATGAATGTTGGATTTATTGCAATGCTTCCAGTGAATATATTCTAAAAAATAGGGTTATTCAGGTATTTCACAATAGAATTCCCTGATAAGATTAGGGACATTCAGAATAGATAGAATTGGGACAGGGTAACATGCAATAGTGGAATGTATTGCATCTTTTGTGATTGCACAAGAAAATCTAGTGGCACTTAAAAAGCAAAAATTACTTGATTGCAGATTTTTTCGTTAGGATAATCACAGGAAAAGAGTTAATAAAATTTAAATGTATAGAAAAGGGTAGTTTATTTCTTTGTATGGAGAACCGTAAAATTGTAAGGGAAAAAATTCTTAAGGGATTTGAAAGATCTAAACCTGTTTTTCTTGAATGGGAGTGTTGGCTGTACCTAGAGTGGTACTGCTTTTTGTGCTATAGAAATGTAAAAAAAAAAAATCCTGTTAGAAAAGTGAAGTGACTCTGATTCTATATCTCCAGAGTGAAAATTATGTCCCTTGAATATGAATAACCAGTTAGATCCTTAAAACGTTAAAACAGAATTTTCTGCTATGAATTGTAGTGTTCACCTATGGAACGTATTCTTCAGGATTTGTGTTGGAATCCACTGCACTGAAAGTTCACTGATTTTACATTGTATAAAAGTAATTGATTTGCATTTTCCTTCCACTTAAAATAATTGAAATGCTTTATAAAATTGGGCCTTGCAAATGTGCAAAAGCTATTATGGAGTGAATTAAAGCTGGATTTAGCTGTTGCATTTTGCACCTATTATTCATTGTGAATGTCAAATCTAAATAAAACAGTTTGTTTTGGGTGTAATGGCTATTTTATTTCAAGGCACATTTTTTTTCAGCTAGAAAAATATATTGCAGGATAAACTGAAGTGCCCAGCTTTCTCTTACTGTTGCTCAAACTGCAGTTCACTTAAAAAAATCCTATTGTGTCCACAGGAGTAGTATAGTATATGATAAACTGATTTGCAACAACAGCTGCTATTCCCGAATTTCCTCTTACAGTAGAAGAAGCGAGTTGGTCCAAAATATTCACTAATAAGAGATGGGATACTATATTTTACTTTCATTTTTAAAAGGCTGCACTATGAACACCATTTTTTAGCCATGGCTAATTTCAAAATGAGGCAGGTGTCCAAATCAATAGTAATTCAGTCTAGTTCAACAGAAAGCAGTAAAGAGGAGTGGTCACTGTAGAGAAGATTATTACCTGCTAATTTTTCATATTAAAAGTTATTTTCAACAACTCCACCCGCAAATAATGTAAATGGGGATGTTCATTGCAGCCCTATTCATTTTGTAGATATACATTGCAACCCTAGTCATTCATCTAACTTTTTCACTGCTGTTTTCATGTTGATGGGGGAAGGATTATAGACCAGATTTAGGTAATAAATGGCCTATCCTGCCCTCTATGGGCAAAATGTAGCTGCCTAGATGCACCTGACTTGTTTCCATTGGTTTTAGCTGATGGATGTCCATTACAGAAGTTTAAATGTCTCCACTGCATCCTAGAATTAGAGAATTAGTATATACATTTTCTTCAATGTTTCTTTTAAAATCTGGACATTATTGGTAAGTCTTAGGCTATTATAAAGCAAACAATGAGACAGGGTATATGATGAAAAGTGAGACACTCGGGACTACACAATGCCTGCTGATTTTAATTATAAACACTTCCATACAGTTTGTTTCTTGATGCAGTCTGGATACTAATATATATCAAAATTAATTTGTTACTAAGGTTAAAAATAGAAGTATGGCCATGTAATATTCAGATCTTTGGTCAATTAGGATGAAATGCAGATTTAGAAATCTTGGAGAAAACATGCTTCAGTTACATGATACATGAAAGTAGAATTTGTGAACACACATTGCTTTGTAAAGATGGCTACACTAGCTGTAGAAGGCACAATATCTTCCCAGTATTAAAACAGTGCTTGAATGAAAACAGAAATAGTTTGAAACTGGTCTTTAATTAAGGCATAATTAAAACCACTTAAGAATATTCCCATCCATGACATTTATTGCTAAGCAGAAATCCTGCTACCAATACTGTATGGATCATTTTTCAATATGGTTGGTTTTAGAGGTGAGCTGAATAGTGAACTTCCAGTTGGGATGGTAGAGCAAGGGTAAGAAGCTGAATGCGCAAGCAGCGGCGGCAAGTGAGAGAGTGCGCAAGCACATACAACTTCCTGAAACACCGGTTTGTATGGAGCTGAATCTGGAAGCGGAGGGACAGAATTGCCATTGCCCTCCACCATATTCTCACTGGATAAGAAAGTGCTTTGTGGCTCTGGGATGCTATCAGGGTTGCAGATGGCTACCTTTGTCCTAGGCTGGGCTTCCTCATCAGCCCTGTGAGCCAACGCATGTTGAAAGTAAGACTCTGCTTTCAAGTGTTTCACCCAGACTTTTGCACGGCGCTTCTGAAGGACTCGTTTTCGCCACTGAAGGAACAACATACAACTGAATACCAAGATGTAGCAAAAAGCTAGACTTCCAAAATACACGGGCAGCAAACCTGTAATTAGGCCATAAAGTAAACTTCAGAAGAGAATTTGGTTACATAATTCATTTGAGCTTTAACTACTATTGCATGAGGAGGAAGTTGTGAAACTAAATTCAAGCTTTGAAAAAAAAATCCCCAAAATATTTATGGAGTTCTGCTTTGGTGAAAGGATTCACCCACATTTTAACTTGGAATATGTTACCATGTTAAAAGAATCAGGGCTCCCTCTGTCTCTTCTGTAAAGCATTTTCATCAAGGTAAGAATTTGATATGGAGACTAGATTGCTGGAAAATAAATGATTCAAGCTTTGTGATTTGGAAGAATAGCTTAAAGATGCCTGCTTACAGCTTTTAGAGTTTTGTAGTATGTAGGTGCTATGTCCCAAATCTTCCAGTTCAGATACAATGGTAAGAACTTTGTAATATTTAATAAAAAGTTGCCTTCTGACCCAAAGAATCTAAAAGCAATTTATAATACAATGTTTTAAAAATAAATTGTTCTAACAATTTTAGACATGAAGACTTTGAAATAGTGGAAGGAATTCTACCAAAATCATTAAAAATCTATAAAGAGCAAAAGTCTTAATAGCCTAAGCCAGAAAACGAAACCACAGCTAGATTAGGGCCATGGAAAAGGCCTTGTCTTATATTTCCTTTTTATCAAGCTATCAGCAAGGCCGTCTACAAAGGCATTTTTACGGATACACTGTTCCTAAATGGTTGAGGGTTTTACAAGTAAGAACTACTGCCCTGGATGTCCCAGAAATAAATCATTGTTAGAGGGCTTGTGCAAGAGAGTGGTCACGATGCACACTTGGAAGAATTCCAGTTGTCCTATTTTGTATTAACTGTACATCCAAACACACATTAGAGAAGCTTCATGTAATATGCACTGCAGTAATCTGAACAAAAGGCAATTAAGCTATGGGTTCTTGGCTGAGCTGCCTTTATATCAGGAAGGGTGAGGGTTCTTGCACCAGCCAAAGCGGCAGAATGAGCTCTAGGCCAAAATAGCCACCTGACTCTCTAAGGCAGCCTTTCTCAACCTTTTGACTCTGGAGGAGCCCTTGAAATACTTTTCAGGCCACAGGGAACCCCTGCACATTCAGGCTCAAATATAGTCCAAGGTTAGAAAATTGTGATATTCGTTTCATGGGTAGGCCTGTATACAGTATATGCATTAACAGTGTTCTTAACCTAAGAATAAAGAATGAAATGTACCTCTTTAATGTGAAGTTGCCCAAATCTGAAATATTTTTTTAAATAAATTGTGATCTCCCCTCTTGTGGAACTCCAGGGTTCCATGGAACCCTGGTTGAGAAACCCTGCTCCACCCCTACCCCCCAGTCCAGTATTGGCTTATCCCTTGACCAACTATTTCTTTGAGTCACATAATATATGATTTATTTGATTTTGGCTGAGTATGTCCTACAGACCCAACCACTGGAGTGTATACTTGTGGTTTGTAACTTGTATTTTAGTCTGTTTGAACCACTGTACTTTAGTTAAGAGACCAGAGTTAAAACAAACCAGGCACAGCATTGTACGTGCACCCTATTCTTATTGCCTGCTACTGGCTCATTCACCTACCTTTCTATTAATAAAAAATAAACTTGCTATCAATTCAGAAAAGACACTGGGCTACTTACCACTAGGGATAATCATTGTTTACTCTAAGTTTGGATTTTATCATGCCTTTATCCTTAGAAGATTAAGCCACTCTCTTGCCAGCTCCAGGAGAAAACCAAATGAGTAGTTGAAATTAATTCCATTGGAAAAGAATGGCAGAGAGTGTAACATTCCAGAGCTTATGAGACAATGGCACCAGGACATCATACTGAGAGCCCAAGAACAGACATTCTACTCATCCAGTGCTCTCAACACCCAGTTGAAATCTCCACTCTTCAGGAACATACCTAGGTGAAAGGATTTTTAAGCCAACAAAACAATACTGCACAGGAAAGGAGGTTTTCTAGGAACCTTTGCCTTCCTTTTCAAGATAAGGAAAGGCTTGACTGCCCATACTTCTCTCTTATGCAATCAAAAAAGCTACAAGGTGACTTCTCTCTGTATACCTTTTATTTTTTCTGTGAGAAAGAGCTGTTTGTAGTGCCTTTCTCCAGACTGTGGTTTATAGAAATATTATGACCTTTAACTTTTATTGTAAACCGCCCAGAGTGGTTTTATTGTAAACCACCCAGAGTCCCCCTTTCTTGGGGGAGATGGGCAATAATAGAAGTTTGAAGAATAAATAAATAAAAATAAATAAACTGGAAATTCTGGTGGTTGCATACAAGACCTCCCAAACAGCCCAGATGATTGTTTTAGATCAGGGGTTCACAACCTTCTGGGGCTGAGGTCACATCTGGAATTTAGAGAACAGGTTTGACGCACTTTTGCAATTAACCTGCTGGGGAGGATTTACCATTCGGGAGAAGCTAGCCATTGGGACCCAACTATTTACAAAGTGACTGCTACCTAGGCCCCCTCATAGGATGTCCACCTTTGTTCTTTTTGTAAATGGGCATATTTCTGAACAAAGCACCTCTATATCTCTAAGAAAGTATATGAGGTCCATGTGGTGCCTGGGGCACTTTTTTTTGAAAAGAAGTCGATGCTGAAAACCAGGAGTTTGTTTTGCAGCACATGAGCTTCACTCATTTTTCAACAATATCAGGCAGAGCAGAGAGTTTCTAGATGATGTGCTGAGGACCCTATGGTATATTTAGATTTGTAAATTAGAACAAAAATAATTGTAAGTTAATATTACAATCCCCCTCCCTCCCTGCCTGATAGAAATCCATGACCTTCTAGGAAGGACAGTTTATTTGAGAAGAGGGACAGGGGATCTAACAAACAGCAGTACTATGCAAAAATCAGACTACCTGTTACAGTTATGTGTGCCTAAGGGATGCCCTTCCTGCCAACCTAGCAGTTCGAAAACATGCAAATGTGAGTAGACTAACAGGTACCGCTCCAGCGGGCAGGTAATGGCGTTCCGTTTAGTCATGCCAGCCACATGACCACGGAAGTGTCTACAGACAAATGCCGGCTCTTCGGCTTTGAAACGGAGATGAGCACCGCCCCCTAGAGTCGGACACGACTGGACTTAATGTCAAGCGAAACCTTTACCTTTACCTTTAAGGGATGCCCTCTGGAGGTGCTGTTACATTTCTTGCATTTGTCATGTGCTTGCATACAGGCCTGCATAAGCATACCTGCAGAGGCACACACGCATACACATAGTCACAGAAAATAACTGCTGTGCCCACCATTCATATGCAAGTACTTGAGGCAGAACAATCAGTAGTTAAAAATCTCTGCAGTGCTGTTCATCAAAGCAACTGCTGAAGAAGATGGGCATTCAGCAGCGTGGCAAATATGTTTGTGAAAGCAGCTCAAGGAACTGAATTTAGAAGAGCAGCGACTGATGGTACATTTGTTTACCATGCTGTAACGCACCACCACAGCTTTCAATTAACAGACTGTTTTAACTAAAACCCTGTATATCAAAAGTACTGTGCACATAACAAAGACAGATGCTCTGGTTACTAATGTAGTTGCAACCTCTTATCATGAAAGACATGGAAATATGGAAGGCCCCATATTACAACAAGAAGTGAATGGATCTTGTGCTAAATACTGGTAAACTAAAAGCAGGAAAAAAAACCCAGTATTTTTTTGCAGATGGGTAAGAAATCCCCCAAAATTTTTTAACTGGAGTGAGGTGTGCAACCCACAGTGTCCAATCTGTAGTGCAACTTGTTGCTAACAGACAACCCCAGACAACTCCTTTACTACCCAAGCTTACAAATACTTCAATATTTTTGCTATCAGAGCCATGCAATTTAAATCATTTTGTGAATTTTGTTATCAGAAATATCAGCACTTTCTCACCACAAAATTCATCACAAGCAATATTCAAGGGCTTTCTCAGATTCCAGTAGCGGACAGGGTGCTGAAGCTTTTTCCAGCTCTCAAATTTTTACCACTCACAAGACTTGGCCCCAATAGCAATTGTATTCTTTGATTACCCCTTTGAAGAAATCTGGCTCTGTTTCTGCACAATGCTTTCTGTACAACTACACCATAAAAATGATAGAAAACCAAAACATCAATGTGAAAGACTTCTTATGAAACTCAGAGACACGAAGGAAACAACCAACTCAGTTTCAGAAATATATTCATTCTTTCTATGATAATTGTATTGCTTACCAGGAAAATGGAAGACACATTTCAATAAACTGCACATATTATATCAAGCTTGGTAGACAAGAAGTAGCAAATTGCAAACTCAATGAAACAGTTATTTTATGAACTGATACGTGTAATGAAATATTCTGCATAGCACAGGATAGCAGAATGCAAAAAGGGGGAAAATCCTCAGCAGCTGAATGGATAGAAATTTGGAAATAGGATCATTAATTTCGAAACATTTTCCTTCTAGTGCAGATTGCCATGCACCTACAGTGCAAATGCAGCTGTTTTCACATGATGCCTGGACAGATGACAGAAGCTGAATGGAATTGGCAACTCTAAAACATAGCTTATCAAGGTCAACTGATAAGCTAAATTCTACAATATGCTCTTTAAAACAATAGAATATTCTTCAAAAATATCTTTCTACAGGAAAGTACTTGTCAGCTGACTAGTCTAGAGTGGTTCTCAACTATTTTGTAAAGTTTTGGGGGAGTGACTCTATACTCAGATGAAAGTAAAATATCACTACAGTACTGTAGCTCAGGTTGTAGTTGTTTTGTAATTTTTGCCCAGAACTCTGGGGAAATTGAACTACCGATTAATACTCATAAATACATAAGTTTACACAAGTTAATTTGTCCCCGTTTTTACTCAAGGAAATCTAGCCACCTCAAACTGTTTCAAAATGAATAGTCTGAGGCTATTAATATCCACCTAAACAGAAATCAAAAGAGCTGGTTTGGTGTAGTGATTAAGGTACCAGGCTAGAGACGGAGTTCTAGTTCTGCGGTAGGCCCAAAGCCAGCTGGGTGACCTTGGGCCAGTCACACTTTCTCAGCCCTAGGAAGCAGGCAATGGCAAATCACTTCTAAAAAAACCTTGCCAAGAAAAGTGGAGGGACTTTACCAGGAGTCAAAAACTGACTCGAAGGCACAATAAATAAAACAGATCAACCCGTGTTCAATCGGATTTAGTCCTAAATCCCAAATATAGTCTGAACGGGTGTAGAGCTACAGCCGTTAGGGACGCTCTCTTTAACGCATTCAGTCCGCACTTTGCACGTTTAAAATTAAGAGTCTTTCCCCCCCCTTCTTTCCCTGGGAGGAACCTTTGCGTTGGGTTACATAAACGGGCGGAGGGTGTTACGCGTTGCTCGCGGCCGACGCAGAGGGGCAGGAGCGGCATGGCAGCGGGGCACCTGCAGCAGTTCTGGGGGACGGCGGGGCTCAGCCTGTCCCGTGGAGTGCTGATGAGTCGTTTCGCTGCTCTTCGGCCTCTTGGCCTTTTGGTCCCACCGCGACCTCGGCCGCTAGTGATCGGGATCCGCGGGCTTGCAGACGAGGGTGGCCTGGGAGCGAACCCCTTCTTCGAGAAATACCGAACTAAGATCCAGGAACTTCGCAGGTAGGAGGCCGCGCCAAGGAGCGGGTCGCCTTTTCTCTCGCTTAATCCTTTTTGGGAAGAAGTGGGGAACTGAGAATAACCTTGGAGTGGCAACCCTAGGAACGCCCTTAGCCAGACGCTCTCTGCCCGCCTGTCCGTGCACGCCTCCAAGGAAGTATTTGGGGAGCTCGTATTCGAGTAAACAGGCCTAGGATCATGCTGTCCCACATCCGCTTTTGCCGCAGCTTCGTGTGAGGGTTCAGCTCAAGCCTTATTTGCATGCACGCAAGCTCTACTTGTTTGGGAGCTGCTAAAAATACAAAGTAGTTTTGCTTCCACAAGCCTTCTCCTATTGGAGCTGTTTACTCATGGATATTTAGGGTAAATATGTCCAGATTGCTCTTGTCCTGCCCCACTTTAATGAGTTACCACGTTAAAGAATGATAAGGAGGTAATGCACTTTCGGTATAAGGTGGGGCATAAATTATGATATGTGTGTAGTAGTTGTAAACTGTTCTAACTTTGATTCAGATCCAATCCAGATCTTTTTGAATCTCGCATGGAGCAAAAGAATGATTTGAAAAAGCAGCCAGTGGGATTCTCAAAACAGGCAGAGTTTGTCAGATGCATGGAGGAACAGGCAAGGCTAATATCAAATATTTCATGTTTCGTATCTAATCCAATAAATATTTTATTAACTATCAGAAAAGGATTAGAAAATACTTTTGATATATGAAAAAAAAATCCTGACTGTTGTTTCCACTCATGTGTGCCTGTGTATTTATGATTATGCATGTGTTTCAACTTTACAAAGATAGAGTAATCTCTTTTTTCTGTTTGTACTAAATATTCCTTTGCATTGAATAGAAGCCTTTATGGTCACAGCTAGATCCTTTGTCCCATTCTTTTTAAAAGAGTGGTTCCAGAAAGGAGGCTTTCTTTTGCAAAGAGGACCAATAATTAAACTGAAATTTGTTTGGACATTCAGGAATAACAAAGATATTCAAATCTATCTTATCCTTTACCTTTTGGTATGCATATTTGATACGTACATAGAAACACACACAAAAATGTTATTTATTCTGATTGGTTGCTTCTTGCTGCCTTGTGTACCAGTGTGCATTAAACTTATATCCCTGTACAATGCATAAAATAAAAATCCTTTTTTGGACAAAAATGGTATACTTTTTGTGTTTTCATGTTTACTGTAATCATATATACAGGAAGGAAGCACAGAGTTGTAGAAGATACATTAATAACCAGCAGCATAACCTCTCCCCCATGCTTTCTGATTGATTGGAATGCATTATACAGGTTATTTCAAAACTCTCAGTGCTTAAAACTGTGCTGAGATTTTGGGACACCCTGTATTACATTAGAGTTCAGACATATCCTCCAAAAGTAACTATGTCAGCTAATAGGTTTCATCTCAAAATTAAGTCGCACCTTTTACTGATACAAAACTAACTTCTAATTTAAAAACAGTTGTTGGCTCTGCAGTTCAACCAGTTATGTGTGTCTCCTTGATTTGTTCTCTCTGAGACCTAAGACAAATTGTTTTTCTTAACTGTTAACAACTTTTATAACAACTTTCATTGTGGTGACTCTAAATTTCATTTTAGACTGCAAAAGCAAAACAAAAAGCCCCAGGATTCACAAAAAACAAGGTAAGATTATATTTTCATTAAACCTGTTTTCTGCTCTTATTTATCCTATTTTGCTAATGGTATACTGGATTAGTTGAGCATTGGACTAGATCTGTCTGATGGATTTTTCGTAAGATTTATTATAGAAAGTTCTGTCATTGGCATAGTTTAGCTGCTTCTGATAAGCTATCACTGATTTGCTTTCTTCCATCCTCGGACCAGGCCCTTGGATTTGATG
Source organism: Candoia aspera (assembly GCF_035149785.1). Lineage (NCBI taxonomy): Eukaryota > Metazoa > Chordata > Lepidosauria > Squamata > Candoiidae > Candoia > Candoia aspera. The sequence continues at coordinate 60,194,272 of NC_086155.1, read as the reverse complement.
GATATGTTATAAAGGTATTTGCCATTAAGCCAGCATAGTAGATTGATCAAAGTGTTGGATTTCTCATATTGGAAAACTGGAAATGTGATATTCCAGATGTTAAGAAATGGTTGTCGGAAGTGTGTGAACTATCTGTTTTGGAAAAGGCAGTATTTTCTGCTAATCAAAGGATGCAGCAATATATATTACTATGGTAGAGATTTTGTGGTATTTTGCAATATGTACTGATTATTAAATATACTCCTATATTTACTATTACGAGAACTATTGGTATCTATAAAATATAAAGTACATTTTTTCTTTCTCTATTTTCTTTCTTAGTTTGTATTTTTAGTTTGGGGTTGTCATTTCTATTTTTTTGTTTTGGTTTTCTATTAATTTTTTATTTAAATTTAAAGATTGTTTTGTTAATTGTGTATTTTAAGAATGTTACACAAAATTTTAAAAAGATGTTTGATTTAGACTGGTATGACCCAATACAAGGCCCCTTTTCAACCACTGATCTCAGTGGTTGATTTTGAGCTAGACATTTTCTTTCAGCCCATCTTTACTCCAGATTGTTGTTGTTGTGGGATAAATTTACACCCCAAAGCATGCCACATTGAATTCCCAGATGAAAGCTTTGGACTAGTAGTTAAGGCAACAGGCTAGAAACCAGGAGACTGAGAGTTCTAGTCCTACCTTTGGCACAAAAGCCGGCTGGGTGACCTTGGGCCAGTCGCTCTCCCTCAGCCCAACCCACCTCACAGGGTTGTTATTGTGGGGAAAATAGGAGGAGGGAGGAGTATTAGGTATGTTCGCCCCCTTGAGTTATTTATACAAATAATAAAGGCAGGATATAAAATACTGTAAGTAAGTACGTAAGTACGTAAATAAATTATATATATATATGCATGCATGCATGCATGCATGCTAGCTATAAATTAAAATAGATAACTATTAGCAGTTGATAAATTTCTTCCCAGTTACTTTGTATGTGTGTCGGCCTGCAAGAAGTGAATGTTTTGCTTAACTTCTTTTCTTCTTACATTGATGATTTAGCATGCAAATTTTATTGTTTATAATTTGTTTCAGACTCTTGATTCTATACTTAATGTTGAGATGATGAAGAGGAAGAAGCCTGAAGAAATAAAGCAGGTGACAAAAATGAGAATTCTTAATTTTGTATAACTTTTATACAATTTTAAGTTAATGGAACCTGTTGTTCACTGATAACTTTAGAAAGCCAAAAATTTATAACATTCAAAACCTATATTCATGGCTGTTGCACATAGTTACTGTTTTTTGCACAGAGATGCTTGCTTTGAATAACAACAATACCACAATTTCTCTTGTGTGTGAATTGCCTTTTTTTTTTTTTTAAATCTGTCGATCAGGCTGCTGTCCCGCACTTCCCCTAACTTACAGAATCTTAAAAAGACACACACACAGTCCCTCTTTTATCCCATAATTAAGCCTTTTGATTGCAACGGGATAGAAACGCGAACAATGAATAAATTAAATAAATAAATGTTTGTGGTTTTTAAGCCCAGAACTTATTTCCATGCAGGATAATGGGCAGAAATTGACTCCCAAATATTTTTTCCTGGGTATTGAGTTCCTCTTTAAAGAATATTTGGGTTCCTGTGCATGGTGAAATGAGTTAGATGATGAAGAACTTTTTAGAAGTGGCACCCAGGCTGCGGAGGTTTTTGCCTAAGCTGGTTCCTTAGAGCTCATCCTGATGCCTTTCTTGGACTGAGTAAAACTCTTTTTAGACGAATGAAAATCCCGGGGAAGGCAGCTGGAATTCTGCTTTGGCAGGTTATCCTTCTACAGAGCTCTTTAGTTCGTTTTGTTATGTGTTTCATTTAGTTTTGTTTTTATTTTTATTTCTATTTTTGACTATCTGGACCAGTGTTTCTCAACCATGGCAACTTTAGGATATGTGGACTTCAACTCCCAGAATTCTCCAGCCAGCAATTCTGGGAGTTGAAATCCACATATCTTAAAGTTGCCAAGGTTGGGAAACACTTCTCTGGACCCTAAATAAAAACGGGTAAAAAAAACTGGACGGCTTTCCAGTTTGGCCATTGGACTGGAAACAGCACCATAAAGACTGGGATCGAGTATCCCTATTGACTGATCATATTGGTAATATTGTGTAACTATGGTTATTGTATTGAATTGAGATTCTTTTGATTTCCATTCATTGTCTTTGGAGTGACTGTCATCATCTCTTTTATCCAGATATGGAAGCAATACTTTTCTGGAGAAGACACAGTTTATGCTGTTATTCCTGTAAGTACAACAGTAATTTCTCCCCCACCCCAACATCTGTTCTGTTTAATTTGGTGGGGCCTTCAGAAATTAAAATTAGATGTTTATTACTAGCTCGGCTGAAATGGCTGAAACATTCAGGAGTTTGACCATTTTAATGTGCTATTTTTAGAAACCACCACAAGTGATGGGATGGTGGGATGTAAGAAAAGAAAAAACAGATCTCGTTCTTTGTCTTTTCTTTCTCAATGGTGAGAACTACCTAACCATGTTTCCCCATTTCTTTCCAAAGGGAAAGACTTTTGATGTGATGTGGAAGCGAATTCAGGATTGTCCATCTGTAAGTATGATGTGTGTGTTTGGAAAGGTTTCTTGTGGCCAAAGTCTGTCTACATTCTTTCACTGTTCTCAATGTAAAACTTTATTACTGATACTTTAGTGTTCAAATTGTGATGGGTTTGGATCAACTGCTCATAATAGATTATAGCTCTGATAGAATAATACATAGCTGCCATATTTACTAGTCAGTTCTTGTAAAAGTATTTTAGTCCAAAAAATGAACAACTCCAGAGAAAAGTTGTGCAGTGTTCTGCATACTGAATTGTTGCAAAGAGCAATCTGAGAGAAGATCATCAGAAGCAGATAAAGTTTCTCATAGGCTCAAGACTGTGTGGAAATGAACATCTAGGAAGTGTAACTTTCCAGAAATAGTCTGGAATGACTGCTCATTTGTCTTCCTGAGTCTTATGTTATTGACCTGGATCTCAATAAACCAGTTTTAATTCCCACCTCATCTTCAATCCAGTTTCTTTATGCACTGCCAAGGAAGGAAGGGTATGAATTTTTTGTTGGACATTGGTCAGGAACAGAACTCCACTTCACTTCTCTGATAAACATTCAGGTAGGTGAGCTTTTCTAAAATTTATTTTGAAGGGTGTAGGATTTTTTCCCCAAATTCTGTGTATGTAACTGCCTTTTAAAACCATTCCTTAAAACTAGCATTATTTCATGTGGGCACTGAGAGTAATGTCTGGGCCTTTAAGAGAAATTAGGTTGTTTTCAAGCTTTTTGCTACATATCTCTAATTCAGGAATGCTAAATCACAGAAGATGAATTTTATTCAAGACTTGGGTCATTTATTTGGCCTTACTGTGAGATGCATAAAACAGACGGTCCTCCAGTGCTTGATTAGGAAGGACATTGTGCTCCAAATCAATTAAGCCTTGACCGTTTTCTTCATAGTAAAATTATTTAGTGGAAGCTGCTGTGTTAATCATCCCAGACACTGAACCTACGCAAGTCAAAACTGGCTGATTAGGTGGTGATTATGTCTGGACAATTAGTAAGCTGTGATATGAGCAGACTTTTTTGTTAGACCCATCGTAGTAGCAAATAAAAGAATTCTTAACTTTACTATATCTTCCTGTTTTGACTGTAACATCTGGAAACTATGATTCCAGCTTTGGAAGAGTCCAGGATATTAAATTGTGGTTTGAAGCTGGCTAATGATTCTGCTTGTTTTGAGAGTCCTTGGTTAGGTGACATGGAATCTGCATAGCTTAGAAGCTTGATTGCTCTTGCCTCAAAGCAAAAGCAAAGTGGCTGCTTGAATGGCCAGCAGGTCCCTTCATAACTCAGCTTGTTAAGATAATACGTGTTTGCCTGGACTCTTCCAGTATGGAGGTAGCTCAGGGCTTGAGCTGAATAATTAGTATTTTCACTGTGCTCATACAGTGTCCCATGATAACATATGCCTTGGCCTAGGTATCAAAATGAGAAATTGTAAGGTTGACCAGAGCAGGCCTGTTCCCCTAGATCAGTCCTTCTCAACCCATTGCTTACTATAGTCAGTGAACATGCTAGATGGGAACTAGGAGAGTTGTAATTGAACTTTGTGCTTGGAATGACATCTTGATCTAGTCAAAAATCAAAATGTACAAGGTTTTCCCTGAAAATATTCCTCCATTTGAGCTGACTTCCTAATACTAGAATATCAGAAGGTTTTAGGTGTATATACATATGCACACATTTTTGTATATACCATACATGAAACATTGGAAAAAGGAAAGGATTCTGAACAGAAAGTGCTCAATAGTGCACTTTCTTCTTGCATTTGCAGGTGCCTCTGTAACTCTGTCCTGATTGAAATCTTGATTCATTAATTCAAGTGTTTGTTGAATACTCCTATCTTTATATAATGACAAATATTTTCTGCAGACTCAAGGTGATATTTCTCCCAGCCAATTGATTTTGTATCATTATCCTGAGCTTCAGGAGGAAAAAGGAATTGTACTGATGACTGCAGAAATGGATTCAAAATTTTTGGTAAGAGAACCTTAGCAATGCTCAAGTTCTTGTGACAGAAAGACAGTTCCTTGGTTTTTAAAACAAATAGTACCGATGAAATTATTTTCGTATAATTTTGTTAGACTTGCTTACTGAAAGCACAGAATGGATGAACATTTCTAAGTACACTATGCAAATATTTTCGTATATATTTCACTCTTATGTTGATACCAATAGAAGAGACTTTCAGGTGGCCAGCAAATAGTTTACAAAACAATATGTAAACTTGTGAGTTTTCAGTAATAGCTTGCATTCTTTAGTAATGTTATAGATTAAGAAAACTGTAATAGGAATTGGCCCACACTTTAGATTTTTACATTCCAGTTGGCTCTGTTTTTTATTTAATCTGACTAGCATTGTGCATCATAATGTTTGCAGTGTGAAAGACATTTCTTCCCCAATCAGCTCTCAATTATTTAAGAACAGCACCCCAAATATTAAAATACTGTCGATCAGTTCCACTTTCATAGCAAGTTTTCTTGTTACTGCTGTGGCTGTTACTGGTTCATGCAGCTGCCATTGGCATTTATAACTGTCCTGGCTTTAGAGCACAGGGATAAAATGAAATTGAATTTTTGGTACAAAGTGCAGGGCTTAATGCTCTTTGTCTTTCAACTGATGAAGCCCTGTAATTCTTCTAAAAGTATATGTTGTGTGTTACTTTTCACAGAATGTGCAGGAAGCCCAGTGCCTGGCCAGCCAGGTTCAGCTTTTCTATGCCACAGACCGTCAAGAGACCTATTGGTTGGTGGAAGCATTTAACCATCAGCCAAATGAATTTAAATATATGTCTGTAATAAGTGAGCTTGAACAGAACAGAATTGGGCAAGAACTGAGGCCTCAGGAGGACCTGCCATCACCAACCGCTTAAGAGGTATAGCGGCTTTAACCAAAGACAACTGACATGGCAAGAGATACCACCATGGGACAGTGTTGCTGTTCCTTCCAGAAACAGTGTCATTAAAAAGGATGTCCATACTGTGAGAATGTAGAGGCACTTGTGCAGCCCCATTTATCTCTGAATGCTAGAAGAATGGATAAGCATTTATGATCACTATGAAGTATTTGAAATTTCCTCTTCCCAGTTGCACAAATGGGTTTTAGCATTTATGAACTTCCCGTATATCTCTTTTTCTGCAAAAAATGAGACTGGAAAAGAAAGAAGGGCCAAGAGGGGCTTCGGTTAATGGGTATGATAAATTCCGGGACATGGTAAAAAGTATTTACTATCAGTGACATGCTATCATTTATAGCCTGAATGAGAAAAAGTTCCCACCTCACGGAGCAGAACAGGTAAAGAAATTCAGAGCAGGACTAACGCCTGTGCTACAGTCACTCTTAAGCATGTCCAAAAATGTATCAAACCAAAAATGTGTGGTGATTTTTTTAAAAAATGTAATGGAGTACAGTCTTCCATGAAAGAGGGTTGAGTATTTACTGAAGTGTTTCTGGCAATCTCTGGGTAATTCTTAGTAAAGAGATGATATTGGAATAATGAAGTTGTGGGAGAAAATACTGAGGCCTTTAATCGCATAAAGTGGAAATATCCATTTTTTCCATCTTAGAAACAAACCCTGCAAATATCTAAACTGGATCTAAATTGACCTTTGCTCCTCATTCATGAAGCTAAAGTGTACTTTCTATTACCTTACTTTCTCTGTCCTTTCCTGCTTTGTAATGAGTCACTTCACTGATAACGCAAGCAGGAAAAGAGTAAGAGCCAGATTGACTTCTTTTCTTGGGCTTGCTTCAAAAATAAATATCGGTAAAGGGGCATTGCCATCTATTTTAGTTAAATAGGAAAATCAGGGAACTTGGAGATTATGAGAATATTTCCTAAAGATTTCCTTGTGAGTTTTAATTATGCACTCCTTGTCCGATTTGTGTTCACCTGCTGAGCAATACATGCTATCAAAATCATAAATTGATTGCTCAGGCAAATTATTCAAAACATGATACGGGATTTTCATTCTCTGAAAACCAAAGTATTGCAAAGACTTAAATGAAAATTAGGGTGGAGAGTGAGCAAGAAAGTAGGGGAGGCATGTAGGTTGCTTCCTGAATTAGAGAAATTGGCTGGTCATGTGTGGTGATTAATTTATGAAATCTCTATATATTTGCTTCTGAATAAAAACACTACTTCTGCAGAAAAAACGTACTTTGTGTTCAGCTGGTGAATCTTCAGGTCATAGCAGGCACAACTTTGAGGCATTCCCTTCTAAGCGGAGAGGAGGAGACACTTTTTCTCAGTGGCAAATCAAAACAAATATTTAGATATAACCTTTTTATTTAAACTGCAGATCTTTTCATATATTGAAAAGAATTAAACTAAATGAGGAAGCATTATAGTTCTAGAGACGAGTGTTGGATTCCAAGAGGCCCTTGTGACGTATTGCATGAATGCAAGAGACTCCGTTTTACCTGTGCCTGCTGTGGAACAGAAAGACAAAAGTGTCCCCTTCCTCCTGCAGCCTCAGGGACACACCTACACTCATGCTTGGTTCCAGAGAGAGACTCAGATTTTGGAGTGCCAGAAGGTGTCGTGAGAAAGGGAAATTACAAAAATATCCCGGTAAGTCCTCTTGTCAGCAGGAGCCTCCCACTAGCACCAGAGGAAGTGAAGACTCAAGGGAAAGTCTAAGGCGTCCTGTTTCTAAGCCTCCATAAGTATACACTTTTTGGGTACTGTACTGACATTGTAAGAGCCAAAATCTCTGCCACACACGTAGACATAGAATTCAAATCTCATGGTGCTGTGTGCTCTGTTAGATCAGTCATTAGGATGTTGTTGCTTAGAATTATGTGGACCCAGATCAGAATGTGCTTCTATTTCTTTCCTGGTTTTAATTGTATTGGAGGAGCGAGCAGATCAGGGACTTGTGAGGACAAGTGTTAGAACTTCTTTTCGACACCTGTTTCTCTTTCCCTGTCTTGTTGATTTACTTGTCATCTTAGGAGCAATGAATCGAAGTGCTTTAGAGACAGGCATTAGTGGTTGATTGTGGGTCAGCAGCTAGTTACAAAGAGTTGTGTTGGGTAGATCATGAGAAGTGCAACTCTTAAAACTTGATGGTCAAAGAGTCTTGGTCATTCTTGCAGCATTTAAAAACAATCTTAAATTTAAAAGGGCCCTTTGTATAGCTTGGTAGAAACTCACCAATGATGATACTACTTTGATTTCCATCTTTTAAATATCACCATATTCAGGATATAAAAAGGTTCTTGTGTATGCTGATTAGGGTTCAGTAAACTTTAGATTCATTCCTACGTAGGCATATAGCTCAAACTAAAAATTGAGTTCATGACTGATTTGAAAAAGGTCATTTCTTCGCCACTACATGATAGTATTTTTCAGCATTTGTGCTCCTGAATAGTTTTCTGAGTTAATGGTCTTCCAGATGGGCCTGGCAATTATGTTGATACCTTCTACTAGTATTCTCTGATACTTAACTACCTTCAAAGGTGAGATGAGCGATGATCAAGAAAAAAACCTGTTTGGTTTTATAATTCTCAAGCACTTCATCCCAAGTCCAACACCTTTTCTGTGCCAGTTGAAACCCTCTATTTTCCAAAATATTTACTTTTTTTTTTTTAGAAAAATGCTATATGAACTTTTTTGTACTCACTTCGTCTTAGCAGTTTGAGTTGTTAGCTTATATTATAAATACTTTAAATTATTTTGAGTGTTACATTGAGGAAGCAAACTACTAAAATGAGAAATAAAAATAACCTTTGTCCTTGGACCATGCTAGCTAGTTATTCTACTTACAAAATCTGCAAAAAGTAAGTGGCTAAGGTTATGTAGCTTGTACTCTATTTAAGATTTTAAATCGTTTAAAGCTCTGATTTGTGCTTGTTTAACACTATATCCTGATCAGCTTCAAAATATATTCTTGAGGGACAACATTATAGAAAAATAAGGGACAGGATCCTCCATTTCTGCTTGCATAATGATTTAACTGCGCTCAAGACTTGTTTAAAGTCTGATGGCAACAGTTTTTCACAATAGAGTTGTTCATTAAAGAATAAGGACTTCTCAAGCACTTCTACTTGACTCTGCAAGCAGAATAAAGGCATAGCATGGAAACAGCCACTAGAGGACAGTCTTGCCCATTGCCTATTACTCATGTGTCTAAGTGCAGACGCCATCCCTTATTTTCCTCTATTGCTGTTGGTTTTACTCTGGAAATGTACAAGTGTCACCGCTAATGAAAAGAGACCAGGACACACAATGAAGGACACAGCATGTAGGTCCTTTCTTTGCAAGACCCTCAAAAGATACAGCCTCTACCTGCTACCTGCCGTCACAAGAAACACTGTGGAGCAATTAATGCCTTTCTACAAAAGGATATCGTTGCTGTCTTCTGAGATGTGCCTACTAAACAACCATGTGAAAAACACACAGGGCAGGGGAACAGACTTAAAAGTGTGGGGGTGATGCACAATGTGATTGGTTTATACAGTATCATCTATAGCATGAATATTTTCTCCCTTTTTAAAAAAAAATGGTGCAGTTACATCCTTGCACCTATCTCTGTAAAATTGGTCTTCAGTTGCCCAAGTTGGGAAGGAGATTAGCTTTTTTTCTTCTTTGGGACATGACAATTACAGGAAAGGAAGAAAGACCGAATGGGGTTTGATCAGCCACAGGAAGAGCAGGAGTCACAAAGACTCCAAATAGAGAAGATAAATGCAGACTCACCCATTTAATCCTTTGGGAGAAAGAACAAAGCATCACATAAAGACACATTTACTCTACCCAGCTGAATAATAGTAATAGTTTTCATTGTGATACTGCGCTAAATACAGTAGTAAATCCAGCTTCAGAAATTCTGCTCCATTTTCCTTTTCAGAAAAAAAAAAGTCTCAAAATTGTTCTCATTCATTTGGCATGAGCTCACACTCTGCCATTTTCTCCTAAGCCTTTTAGCTGCCTTTTCTGTTGTATTTAGTAAATGGATAATCATTAAATTGTGCTAATTGATCCTACAGGCTACTTTGGACAGGATATACTTATATGAAGTATAATTAGCTGCCCATTACGATTATACTTTACTAAAACAAGCAAAATCAACCTACTAATTGGGGGGAAATCCAGTGAGGAGGTGTTTTTTTCTCAATGATGAAATGTCTTTGGTGGATTTCACATATCACCCCCCTGCACATTTTCAGAATGTTCTCCAGACAATGGGAGTGACTATCCCGAACAGGTTTTGGGGAAGGAATCAATGTGCAGAAGAGGAAAGAACATAAAGCTACAGTCATGTCCTCAGACTTGATGTTCCATTTCATCTATTGTCTCCCAGATTAAGAAACACTTCTAGATAGCATTTGCTTTTTTTTTTTTTAATACATTTTGTTCCTGCTATTTTACCCTTGAAAACCTGGACTACTTTTCTCACAATTTTTGCCAGCTTGCTATACCTTGTTGATTGTATTCAGTGTTGCTACCTGCTCAAATGTTACATTTTGGGATTCAGTCTTTTTTTTTTAATCCATTCAATCATGTCTGATTCTCAGAGACTGCCTGGACAAGTCCCTGCAGTTTTCTTGTCAAGGTTTTTTCAGAAGTGGTTTGCCATTACATCTTTCCTAGGGCTGAGAGAAAGTGACTGGCCCAAGGTCACCCAGCTGGCTTCGTGACCAAGGTGAGATTGGAACTCATGATTAGGAACCTGTTTATAGCAATTTACAAGGCTGCTTTTCAATATTGGTTTAATTTCAGGCACAAACATGGTGCATGTGTTATTTGTCCATGAAAACTTAAAATAACATCTTTAAAGTGATGCAAAACTCTTTGCTTCACTGGTTCGTTCATTTATTTTTTTTTCTTTGCTGCATCCAAATATATTGTGCTGCTTCAAACTTACATCTTGTGTTAATCATTATTCCCTCTAATAGTAATTTTTGTTATGAAAGCAGCAGATCTATAGCATTCTTGAAAGATTGTATCGGTACACATGTGTAATAATTTGTACGGTCTTTACACAAATCCCCTAAGAGGCATGAAAGTGACTTATGAGCTTCAGGTTGCTTTGAATATTGACTTTTGAAAGATAAATAAAAAAGGGATGGGATAGAGATGAGCGAATTGTCTTGCTCAAATTTCTAAACCTTTTAACAAATATTGGGAGAGATTGAGGGAAAATATGCTACATATGGAACATTGTTACACTTGGTTGAAATCACTTTTAATTGCATTATTTTGTAGTCAGAATTGTATCAGGAATTATGCAATAAACAGAATATAGAGAAGTCTGAATAATCTTGTGATTTTGATGGGGGAGGAGGGGAGAAAAATCTCTCCTCTGGACCTGCTATTTCAAGGAAATCATCCCAATGTTGCATTTGGTTCTCCTACAGCAGCGATGCAGTTCCTGAGGTTCCAGGCCTCTTGTGGCCATAGTTGTTATAAATTGGCAAGGCATCCTCCAGCCATCCTTTGTAGAGTAAGTCTTGTATCTGCACCTCCTGCTTAGGGATGGATTTTGAAGAGAATTGTGGTCTCCTCTGTCTTTTGTTCTCATAATGAGACCACAATTCTCTTCAAAATTCAACCCTAAGCCAGGGCCGCAACGGGGGGGGGGGGGGAAGCGGGGTATGTGCCTTGGGCGCCGCACTGGGGAGGTGCCAAAATGGGCATGGAATCCATGTTCGCCCCGGGTGACAGAGACCCTAGTTGCGGGCCTGCCCTAAGCAGGCAGTAAGGTAAAAGGTAAAGGTTTCCCTTGACGTAAAGTCCAGTCGTGTCCGACTCTAGGGGGCGGTGCTCATCTCCGTTTCTAAGCCTTGGAGCCGGCGTCCCTAAGGACCCATCCGTGGTCATGTGGCCGGCATGACTCACGGAACGCCGTTACCTTCCCGCCGAAGCGGTACCAATTAATCTACTCACATTTGCATGTTTTCGAACTGCTTGGTGTGCAGGAGCTGGGACGAGCCACGGGAGCTCACCCCGCCGCGCGGTTTCGAACCGCTGACCTTCCGATCGGCAGCTCAGCGGTTTAACCCGCAGCGCCACCGCGTCCCTGTCAGGCAGTAAAGATGCAATAAATAATTGCTCCAACACAATGGGAGGACAATTTGCAAACAAAGCTAAGGTCTTTCACGATAAGATGTGGCTATCTCCATATTCAGTGGCTACTGCAAGATGATTGCCCTGACTGCTTACCTTCTCCCAGTTTGATTTTATAAAATTGCACTGTCTTTGCATTTTTTGTGGTATTGTGTAGACTAGTTGTACTGTCACTAAGAGAACCTATTTTTCCCCAAATAAATCTCGTTCCTTACATAGATGGAACAGTCAGTCCAGTCTTGGCACATTATATGGCAGTGGAGTGGCATATTGGCTTGATAACTGCATTTCTTTTTCTAGGCATCAGTAGGAAGGAATAACTAGCAGTGCTGAAGTGGCACAGGGGAAGGAACACGTAATTCTTAACTCAGTTGCTGTTTTTCATCAGAAGCTACTCACTGGGTATGTTCACACAACACGCCCATGATTAATTTAGTGGTTCACAAGACACATTGAATTTCAAACTAACTACATGGGCTGAAATGGGGTTGGCTAGTTTATGGTTCACTGTGTTGTACAAATAGAGTGACACCACACTTTGCCATTCTCTTGCAAAATGTCACGGTGGTGTGTGAGGTATGCTTGAGTCTAGAGACTACAGAACTGTAGAGATGGCTGCGGAAGGACTATTTTAAAGGAACCCTTTAAAAGCCTGGAAGCCTAATGTGTAATGACCACTATCAGGGAAACAGCTGTTGCAGTAACATTGCATTTGGCTGTATTGCAGCATTGTGACACGGAATAACTCAGTCCATTAAGAGGGATTGGGTTTCTTCTCTCCCAGACCACATGAAACATTTACTTCTGCCTCGTTGTTTCCCCCTCTTTACTTTTTATGTTCCTGCATCCAAAAGAAAGAGTAAGCGTGATGGGCCGTGTACACTAGGCTTATCTGAGGAAAGAAAAAGGTGCTCCCAGCAGAACAAAGAGGATTTTGGCTTTGGGGTTTTGTAGATAAGAAAAAGTTGAATTCTAGTTGCCTCAGAACTAACCGAATACATTCATGGCTTCCTGTAGCTGCCAGAAGAAAATGTCATTCTTCATTAGCTCCTACTTTCTTAATTCACTTACAAGATCAGCCCTTCACAAAATGCATCATAATAATCCTAGAATTTATGAAGTCATGGATAATTGAAAATAAATTCTATAATGTATTTTACATCTGGGTGTCCCAAAGAATGGAAACTGCCCAACTTGTGCTGCTTTAGAGTCAAGTATTAAAACCAGGTAAACATTTTTGGACTTTTCTGTCAGATCTTATTTACATTTTATCATTTCCCCTTGTCCTGTGTATTTACAAATACTATCTTGTTAGCAGAATTATGAGTAATACTTCACACAACAACTTGCTCTATCCTTGCTAAATGTGAGATCAACATAAGTAACTAAGTCTGAGTGACCCCCTAAACTTGCTCCTTGAAGCTGGCATAGTAAATGCTGTGTGCAGAAATCTTAGGGACAAAGTTAAGACACAGTTCTGTTTCGCTAACCTACCTTGTACAGGCCGAAGTTATGAGTCTTGCACTGCAGGATCATTGGGGGGTGGGATATTGAACAATCAGAGCATGAGTCCTACACTGAAGCTTGATACAACTCAGTTTCATTAAAGAGTTCAGTAATACTCCCTGCTGATAATTACATATGATCACTCATGGTGACAGAGGAAACCTTCCTTCAAAAGTTGGTGGACTTCTTAAGAGCTTTGGTGTACACACATAGCCTCTAATGTCTTTCTGATATTGGCCAGAAGACTCTCAGGGATTTGTTCCACTGGTACTTACATCAAAGTCTTTTGGAACTTTTCTTTTCCTTATAGACAACCAGCCGTTCTTCTAGAAGTCACTGTGTTCCTCTTATCACTGTCCTAGCAGCACTGAGCCTTCCCATCCGTTTGCACCTGACCTCATTTTTCCATAGTGCCTTTCTTTACAACTTTATAACCTCTTTTGCTCATTGTCCTGCAAATTTTCCCACCCATCTTCCATTCATACTTTAAAATGTTTTCATTGCATTTAAGTTGTCCCTAGAAATAATGTATAATCCGTTAATACAGAAGTTATGTTAATAATAAGTGATTTACAGAAATATAGCTTAAAAAGTGCCATATGGTTGATTCTCCACATAAACAGAAATGGTGTCAGGTACTTTTGATGCAGGTTGTTGCTAATCCAACAACTATCTTGCAGACAGAATGACTGGAGCTGTACTGTTGAGGTCCTTCAGCGGGCATGCCCAAGCACATGGTAGAAGCAGAATTGTTTTGGTTTCAGAGAAGCAGCAGCTCAGTCCCAAGAAACAGACTTCTGTTTCTGTTCTGTTCTGCCTCTGACAAACATGCCTCATCAGTAGCACTACAAGTTCCCACACTGGGGGAAATATGTGATTGGCTGGATGACAACTCATGACAGCTTAAGTGGGGGCAGAAATCAAGTTTTGGAAAGCTGCTGGAGAATATTAATTGGTGAACTCTAATGGGATTCAGAATTAATGCTCAGTAGTGTAAGTATTCTTTGTGAACTGCACTAACTTATATCAATAAAGGATGTCTCACTCAACAGGAGGCTGTTGGAGGGAAGGAACAAGTCAGTGGAGAAACAATAAATTAGCAAAGCAAGAAGCCAGTCATTGCCTAAGACACTAAAATGAGACTTTCCTCCATTCTCCTAAATTGCTTGGCCTGCAGGTCAGCAGTTGGAGGCAGTCAGCCTTTATCTGTTGTGACACAAGGGGAACTTTATCTCACAGGTTTGTGGGTTTTAGTCTCTTCTCTTTTGGTGGTTTTTCTTTTTTAATGTTGCACTTGGCTTTTTATCCCTTTTCGCCTTGTGTAGATTAAATAAAAGACATTTGCAATGGGTTTGTTTGCCTTCTCTTTTCCACTCCACTGTAGTTTTGTCAATCACAGGGAGGGAAGAGGGGCCATGTCTTCTCTTTTGGGTTGCCTCCATGATCCCTTGGCTAAAATTAACATCTGCATGTATGACTAAGGCTGAACCAAATTCTTCCATCCAGTTGTCCAAATGTTTTATTCTCCTGCAGAAGAGGCAGTTTTTGTATTTCATCCTCCAGGTGCTTTCACATTTCTGTGGGTGGGGTCAGTTTGCTGGCAAAGGGTGCTATTTTGTTTTTTTGCTGTTGTGAGATTCTTGATGCTGTTTTTCTCCCTATTAAATTTCTCTCCATCACTCTGCTCCCTCCTTTTACATCCTCCTTCCTGATCTGCTTTCCCTTGGAATTTATTTGAAGCAGAGGAAACCAGTGCTACAAAGCACTGAAGTAACTGTTTTATGAGAGACTACGCCCTTACTTCCTTCAACTTTGAAACTCAGGAGGGTAGTATCAGGATGGAAAAAAGAGTTGATCTGTGCCTTCTCTCTCTCTCTCTCTGCTGTTTCTTTCTTTCCTGGAAAAAAAATGTATTAGAATGCCAGGCCCAGACTTCAGCTGCAGAGGTTTTCAAACATTGCAATATTCTAGACCCCTAAAAGATAAATTATGCTGCATGATTACCCACCCACCTCTGGAATAAGACTAATGATGTTATTGGGGCTATGGATGGGCAAGAAATAAATATACCACTTCCTTTTGATAATTGAAGTTTAAGCTCTGTGTTACAGAGGTTGTCAAACTTTGTGGTACTGCAACTGTCCACTGGGCCTTACACAGGGAAAGTGAGGAGCAAAGTCCAGAGCAATGGTTGACAGTGCTCCACTCTCCCTGTGCAAGGCTGATCAAGCTTTTTGAAGAAAAACGTGACCCTATCGATAGATCCTAACCCATAGTTTGAGAACTCTTGTAATAGGTAGCCTGGGCCTTTCCTTTGCTGGAGATGTAAAAAAAAAAAAAAGGAAGTTATGATTTGGTCTTGTAAATTACTTGCATCTTTTTGGAATAACATTTTAATGTATATAGGTAGATTTATGGGGACATCCTTAAATGCAAAAAATGTCAATGTTATGCTGAATTATATCCCAAAACCCTGGAATCTGACAGTCTTTGAGGAGTTATGGTTGCACTAGGAATGTGGAATTGCCAGAAGAATTATTCTAAGTAATTGGAAAAGATATTACTTTTGGTAATGTGTAATTTATCTGTTTTGGAAAAGGCAATTATTTCCATTAATCAGAAGATGAAGTAATATGTTTGTCTTTGGTAGATATTTCATGGTATTTTACAACAATAGAGTAGTAGTACCATGTTTTTCTTTATTTGATAATACAGTAGTATAATGTATTTTTAAACCAGTGATTTCTATACAATGTCTAATATACATATACATGATGTATTTAGATGCATAGTATTATTTTTATTTTTTATTTTAAAAAAATCTGTTATTCTATTTAGTTTTTTTGGGAATATTATTATTCTAGCTGTTTCTCATATTTCCTTGTTTGCTTACCTTTTGCATTTTTGTATATTTTTTGTAATCTTGTAATAAAATACAATGAAAGGGGGGGAGTAACAGGCAGTATGGCCCTAAGGAGAACATTAGCATTTTTTTTTAAAAAACCCCTCTTTTTATACTTTACCATACAATATGCGATGCTACCTATTTACCCTATACATCTCTCCATCAGTGCTCCCCACTTCAGTGTTTGCTGGGTGAGGGAAGAAAAATTCACTGCATGTCCTCATCTAACACCTTGTAATATTACAAGAAGAAGATACAAAGGGTGATAGACGAGGGCCAATTCCATCTTGGCATGTCTCTATACAGTGCAGTGGTAATCACATGTTGAGCATTTGTGAACCAGGATACAATTTTTTAGAGTAATCCTTTTTTGTTTCCCACAATGTAGCTCAGTGGCAGAACAGGTTTTACCTGAAAACGATCCAATATTCAGTATATACTGTAGTATTTCCTTGTAGAGCAGGTAGGGATCCTATCTTAGGATCTGGATAAATGGCTACCAAATTACTCAGACTTTAGACCCCACACTGGTATCCTTCAGATTTAGTAGACAGCTCTCATCATCCGCAGGCAGCATGGCATGCCACTTGGGGATGATAGGAGCTGCCCAATTTATCTGATAAGGACCGGCTGGGGAATCCTGATGTACACATACCCAAAATCTGACTTCAGTCTGTGATAATTTCTGATGTTTCTGTAGTAACAACAAATGCATGTACAGTATGTAGAACCAGGAAAAGCACTAAGTTTAGGAGGCAGGCTTAACAGCAATTCCTACTAAACCTGTATTAAACTCATTGGTACTTATTTTTTAGTAGATAGGTCTATGACTGCAGTGTGCATTAAAATAGCCTAAATTCACTCAGAACTTTCCATTTTTAAAAGAACTCAGGAATGGTGTTAAGGTTGGCATTACTGGCTACTTTCCAAAGCCAACACTTCAGCAGGGGGACATTTGCCATTTAACAAGCCATGATCCACTAGTATCTTTGTCTGCTGATCTGCCCTGCCCATATGTATGTAATGACAGAAGGTCAGTCAACTGAGCAAGGAGCCTCCATCTTGCCCAAAGATCGTCAGCCTGCAAATTCAAGACGTGGCAGTAATTAGCCAGTTGTTGTACTTTCTGCCTCTTTCCCACATGCTTTTCCTACCTGTTCTTGTACTCTTTAGGCAAACCTCTTCTCTCCCAACATGGCAGAAAATGTTGGGGGCATGATCTTTCTTATCTGGTTTTTTTGCTTAGTAGAGAAAACTTACTCCTAGCACTTTGCAGCTGAAAAGCTACCTTCTTATCTGTAACTTATGAAGAATGGGAAGTGACGTGGTGCAGCAGAATTTTAGTTTCCTTGCTGATCTTCATAATAATATGGCCTTAAACTTCCTTTTAATCCAGAGCCAAGAAAAACAAAACAAAACTAAAGCTGAGACTGGGTGTTGCGAGTGTGGTGTGTGTGTGTGTGTGTGTGAGAGAGAGAGAGAGAGAGAGAGAGAGAGAGAGAGAGGGAGAACACTTCCCAAGGATCTTTCCTAGTGCTGGGGGTTCTGCACAAGAGTGTAAGAGGCATAGCTGGGGGAGGGTGAAAGAACTGATGTGTTGCAGCAAGGACAGCTGTAGCACTCTAGACAGAATCAGGATATGACATCACCGAGGGGGAGGCCAAAAACAGAAAGCAGAGTGTATTTAATGAAAAGCTCAGCAAGGATTTTGTAAGTGAAAATACTTTATGGTCAAGCTTTCAACACACTAACAGTTTTAGAAGAATTAAAGGAATCTCTTTCGGACATTTCTGGCATTACATACAGCAGGAGCACATTTTCTCTGGATCATCTGTAGAGCTGTGGTGAGTGTTTTCTGCATAATGTTGGTTTTACAAAGAACTTTGATCAAAGCAGAACAAGCTAACTCCTATGATGAATCTTTCTCTTGACTTGATGCTATTTGCAGCTTAGCCATGGCATGTTTGCAGCTTTGCGGTCCAGCTTAAAATCTACATGAGGCCAGATTTCTGAACTTTTCAGCTCTTAGTAATGCAGTGTCTCTCAACCTTGGCAACTTGAAGATGTGTGGACTTCAACTCCCAGAATTCTTCTTCAAGCTGCCAAGGTTGAGAAACTCTGTAATGCATAAGCAACCTGCTATGGATGTGGAGAAGTTCCAAATCTTTGCAGTGGCCATGCCCTATTAGAGCCTCCTATGGTCAGATTAGCAACTTTGAGTCGAGCTGTTTTTTTGGAGCACAAAATATTGACTGGGTGTTTTTCGGATCAGTTAGGTGTTTCTCGGTTGCCACTTGGCAAAAACACATGGGAGCTACAAGCAGTGTATCCAATAGACTTTCTAAACAGACTGAATCATCACAGAACTGAGCAAACTGAAAATGGGCATCAGTATGTTTGAGACAGAGAATAGTCTGGCTAGAAAAATATGTGTGTTTCTGGGTGTGTAAAGGGATTGTGCAGTTTATAATTCCCTGGAGAGGCACGTGGGGAAATCTTCTAATTTGCTGATATGGTTACAGAGTCTGTCAGCCTGAAGATTTAGAGTGTTTCTACTCAGGCTTTTATTGTGCAATTATCCTTATCAGGGGTCTGAGATAGTCAGTGTCATCCTTGATTCTCCCGTCTCTCCCCACTACTTTCAATATTTTCCTTTCTGGAGAAAATCTGTTAAGGCAGGAAAGTTGAAATAGAAGCTCAATCTCCTGACTGCTAACACTAAGAACTAGTGCTGTGAGTACCGCTAGGTTGGAACTCTGCTTATTTGGAAGTAAACTCTGTTGCTATAATGGGACTTTCTTCTGAACAGAAATGCAGAGACTATATTGCAAAGGGATTTGTATTCTTTGCAGAGGTGAGCGCATTATATGCTTCTGTTTCCCCTATAACTGGGTAACCCTTGCAGGTTGCAAAATCAGTCCAGCTGAAGAGAGATACTTCAATCGATACTGTTAGTTTCTCATTGGGATGCTTCTGGAGAAGCCAGCATTTCTTCCCACCCAAGCCCATCCGTTTCCAAAGGCCTACAGTATATAATCCAAAAACAGGCCACTCATCACAGGCAGCGTGGGATACATGATGCCCATGGAATCACAACCACAATCTCTCTCTCTCTCTCTCACACACACACACAGGATTAAAGGGAAAAAGTCCTTAATAGTAACAAAACTCAGGTTTTATGGAACAAAGTGGTATAAAACTTTAACATAGGTTTTGAGTGAGTCTGACCCCACGGATACACCCCCGTTATGCAAATCCCTTTTGGGGCAAGCAGTGCTCTGCAAAGTGTAGAAAATTTGTAAGAAATAGCAAGTCAACAACATTAAAGCCATGAAATAAGAAAAAGATATAGAAATATAAATTTGGAAACACCAGTTTATACTAACATTAGTCATTATACTGTTCCATAGCTTTTTATCTTTGATAACCTTGTTTCCACCATGTCCATATACCACTATACCACACTGCCTTTTGGTCTTTAAACTTCTCATCTCTCTCTTTTTGAGGACCTCATCAGCTCCATCCAACTAGGATTTCTTGATATTGTACTTTAGGCTTAACTAGAAGTGAAATGTCAACTAGGATGTGACAGATCAATATCCAAAACAGTAAAAGATTAATGTAAACTTTGGCACAAGTCTTGAAGGAAATCTGATTTTGGGTAATAGAGGTACTCAGCAACAGTCCCTCCATTCAGAAAGCTGTTAGAATTAAGATTGAGTATATTTTAAGCTGACAGTGATTTCAAGTGATAATTTTCTAAAGGGCACACACTTTAATGCTTAATGAGTGGGGTGCTTAGCTCAAGGAAGGTGATTGAGAAGATTATGTGAGCTACAAAGTTATATGTGCTTAGAGTTCCACTGACTTCCCAATCAGCATGCACTTGATTATGTTCATAAAAGTCTGCACATCAACCTGTTTATCTACAGTAAAACCGACTGTATAGTCTGACTTTCTGAAACCACATATTTTAGAGTTATATTGCATGGAAAATGGATTCATAGACATTGGGCACAAACATGGATCTTTTTTCTCCTAGAGGTCAGTTTTTTTTTCTTTTCCTCTATGCTTTCTTTTGCATTACCTTGTTTAAAGTTAAGTCCTACACAAAACCCATTAAAAACAAACATGCATTTATTCAAGAACAGCTTTTGACCAAGAAATTTATGCTTCTGAGTCATGGCACCATAACTGCGGGAAAAAGCAATAATTTCCAAAGAACTGTTCCTTCAGGGTCATTTCACATTACATGGGACACATCTATGATGAACACATTAGATGTTGTTAGTCATTTCCACAATACTTCTTGAGCACAGAAAGTTTGTTACTATTCTTGATTCCTTCTTTGCAACCATTCTAATGAGGTAATGGCAGACTGTATGTTTTTATTATCTATTATAGGTGTCTACCAACCTGTTACACATAGTTATGAAATATGTAGTACAATCTTCTGCATGTCTTGTGTACATTTAATCAAAAATTAAACTACAATTAAATTAGATCATTTTTACTCCAAATAAGAATTTGGCTTGAGGCTTTCATCTCCAGGTGCATCTGGATGGTAACTGTTCCAGAGAATGGTCAATTCATATGTAGCACCTTCTTACATTCTCCCCATGAAAAAATCTCCATGGGTAGAAGCAGCAGGGCTGTGCTGCTGAAGTATGCAAATTTCCAGACTCAACTGAAAGAGCAGAGACTTCTCCTAAGCAGATATATTCATGCTGAGTGCATGGATCTTGAGGGATAGAGAGCTATGCAGTAGCATAGTGACATAGGTCCAGTGCCATAAAAGGTAAAGGTAAAGGTTTCCCTCGACGTAAAGTCCAGTCGTGTCCGACTCTAGGGGGCGGTGCTCATCTCCGTTTCTAAGCCTTAGAGCCGGCGTTGTCATAGACACTTCCGGGTCATGTGGCCAGCATGACGACACGGAACGCCGTTACCTTCCCGCCGAAGCAGTACCTATTGATCTACTCACATTTGCATGTTTTCGAACTGCTAGGTGAGCAGGAGCTGGGACTAGCAACGGGAGCTCACCCCGCCGCGCGGTTTCGAACCGCCAACCTTCCGATCAGCAGCTCAGCGGTTCTGTACTGTCTTTTTTCCCATTTCAAAGCATACTGCTCAATCTGTAGTGGTCACAAACACTTACGTCAGGCATTGAGGAACCAAAGTCATTGTAAAGTGAACATGTTCAACCAATATGTAAGGAGGCTGCAGGGCTTTATCAGCTGGTCTCATGGTGCAGTGTTGATATGCTAACTGAGCATGCTTTCATTGATTATTTATGCAGCAAGTGTGCCAAATGGCACTGTGTGTGTGCTAGCATAACTGCAAATAGTGCCTGAACATGATGGAAATTCTCGACCAACCATCATTCCTTTCTAACTAGAGGTATTCATGCGAACATTACTACACATCTACTTTAATCATTGGCGTGGTATTGTTACATCATATAACTTGTCCTCTACTCATACCAGTGATGAAAGCTATAGTCCAATCTTTTGGAGAGGATTAGATTAGGAACTCTCAGCCTACTGCATGCAGCATTTCAATAATAAATAAGCACAGAATGCACTGATAGTAGTTACAAATGTAAAATAAAAGAACTATACAGCGCTATTAACTCAATTTAAAACGTCTCTCAAACTTTCCTACAACCTTTTGGTCTTTACCAGAAGTCCTATTCTTTGGGGAAAAAAAAAAGACCAAATCAAAATCCTCAGCCCATACTATTCACATTTGTTTGAAGGTAAACTTAAGAAAACATATAATTTTTGTAGCCTGGAATCAATAGTGTGGAGTTTCTGTTTCATCAACAGCAATGCTTCTGTTCTTTTCCAGCAACACTCCAGGGGGAGAAGCCAGGGAAAATCTTCCAAAGAGATTTTGAAGGTGTTCAAATGTATTTATAAATAATCTATTGAAATAACTAGCTCTTCTCCAAGTATGACTAAGTCTGGAGAGTCAGACAATACAGAATTAATATTGGGTTTCAGTATTGCCTTGGGCTTGTGTTGACTTGTGTAATATGGAAACATTGCTTTGGGCTCCTGATTGGCCAGACTTTCAAAATAGTTTGTACTAGCAAAAACAACTTTCTGGATTTTTTGCCTATACTGTTTAATTCTCTCTTGGCTTTTTTGTTTTTCAAGACTCACTTCCTGTCAGGCAAATGTAGTTGGCTTCCTTTTTTCTCCAACCTTTCTCTCTCCCTCTCTCTGTCACACGCAGAGGCTAATGACCTCTTCTCTGACAGCCATTTTCTTGGAACAAGTGTGGAATTTTCCACTGTATTTAGAGAGCTGAATAAGTGGTCTCTGGAAAGCAAATGCGTGAAAGCAAATTCTGCATTCAGACTGCAGTATGGCCAAAGGGGAAGCAGCTCAGCAAGCACTTTCAGAAAAAGAATTTTAAATGGATACAATCAACAGACAAAAGATTTTTTTCAGCCTCATGATAAGCTTCCAGGTGTAGGCTGCAAAACTCCAGGTAACCACTAATTAGCAGCAAAAAGTTAGAGGTTGTCTGGATTTTTGTAGCCCTCTGCCATTTTTTTTTGTTTGTGTGTGCGCCTTCAAGTCAGTGTTGACTCCTGGTGACTGCCTGGACTAGTCCCTGCAGTTTTCTTGGCAAGGTCTTTTGGAAATGGTTTGCCATTGCCTCCTTCTTAGGGCTGAGAGAGAGTGACTTGCCCAGGGTCACCTGGCTTCATGCTTAAGGCAGGACTAGACTCACAGTCTCCTGATTTCTAGCCTGATGCCTTAACCACAACACCAAACTAGCTGTATGCCATACATTGTTGTAAGTAAACCAAATTCTATCCCAGCCTTGATGTTCCTCTAAATCTTCATGATAGCTGCCTATATTTACCATAATAGTCAGTTTCAACATTTAACAGTAATTGACGATTCATATTTAATAGCAGAATGGTAATTGAGAGATATATAACAGCCTTCATATCTCTCTATAGGATTTAATTATTGATCTGAAAGATATTTAGTATTGGAAGCTGGGGAATTCTGTTAGCTGTATGCCATACATTGTTGTAAGTAAACCAAATTCTATCCCAGCCTTGATGTTCCTCTAAATCTTCATGATATGGTTTTAATAGATCGTTGTAAACCACCCAGAGTCCCCCAACGGGAGGAGATGGGCGGGGATAAATTAGATAAACAAACAAATAAATAAATTTGTTAGTCACCAGTTTATATAATTTAATATTTTAATATGATAGTCAACATTATTTGAGATCAGATTTTGGGGTATTGTCTTCTACTTCATTTATTATCCTGATTATATATTTCTTGAATTGTGGTCTGTAATGTTAAACCTTCCAGCCAAGATTTGATGTTAGCAGCAGAGAATAATATGTACAATATGTGTGTCTGAAAAAATACTGTTTAATTTCTGTTTTGCTGTTTCTTAATACATATTCATACATTTACAACCAAGTAATTATGCATTTTTTTCAAGGTCTAAAACCAAGACTTTATTTAGGTATAGCTCAAATTCATATCTATCAGCCTTAAATATGCTTTCAAACAGAGCTTTTATAATGTATTGACCTTTTCAATCTTTAGTGATTTGCCCATCTTATATCTCCCTTTTTAATTCAATTTTTTTCTTTTCATGGCGATCATTGTTCAGCCAGAGTTCCTGGAAGGAGAAGCAGAGTTCTCCAAAGGTACAGATGTTTCTACATATGTACTTTGCTCCCAAAACTTTGGATGGGAGTGCCTTCATCTTTTAACATGAAAATAATCACCTCCCTCTTGCCCCTCCCCAATCATTCTCACAAGCATAGCATTGTTGGTATATGTGCAGATATTTTGGATACTTGCAGGTACATACTTTTATTCTTTTTCACAGAATGTCAAGATGTTACATATTTATAATTCGGTATCTGCTCAATGACTCACTTGCCATTGTCTTTTCAGCATTGCTATTCAGAATACAAAAAGTTATTTCATAGTATATATGTGTTTGTTTGTTTGTTTACATATTTTGTACCCCACCTCTCTGTAAGAACTTTGGGTGGAATACAAAGAAAAAGATTTTTTTAAAAGCCACATGACAATAAACGCATCCCACCACAATCACAGCAGATGATTGCCTAAATCAATCAAATAGGATTAAAAGCACAGAGGAATACAGTCGTTTTGGTAGATCTGCAAAATGCCAGGAGAGGTGTACTGTATCTTGGAGCAATCCACAACCTGGGATCAGTTACAGAAAAAGCTTGTCGTCTTGCCCAAGCCTTGCAGACTTGAAACAGGGAAGAGACTTTCAGCAGGCCCTCAGAAGATATTCATACTGGATGGGTAGTTTCAGCCCTGATATATCCTGGTACTACAGGTAGTCCTTGCTTAATGACCACAATTGGGACTGGAATTTTGGTTGCTAAGTGAAGCAGTCATTAAGCAAATCCAACCCGATTTTATGACTTTTTTTTGTAGTGGCCGTTAAATGAACCATGCAGTCGTTAGGCAAATCATGCAGTTCCCCATTGATTTTGCTTGCCAGAAGCTGTCTGGGAAGGTTGAAAATGGCGATCACATGACCATGTGACATTGCAATGGTCATAAATGTGAACCAGTTGCCAAGCACCCAAATTGTGATCACGTAACTGTGGGGATGCTGCGACGGTTGTAAGTGTGAGGAATGGTCTTAAGTCGGTTTCTTCAGCACTGTTGTAAGTCCGAACCATCACTAAACAAATGGTTGTTAAGCGAGGACTATATGTATACTATATACGGCTTTGTAGGTAATACCAAGACTTTTCATTTGGCTTGGAAACCTATTGGTAACTGGTGACCTAAGTGACTTCATGAAAAATGTTCTCTTGCAATGGTGCGAGGGACCTGCCAGTGGTCAAGCTGCCACAACCTGGACCAGTTGAATCTTCTCAGTTATTTCCAAAGGTTGCCCCACATAGAACACATTATACAGAGAGAGATTAAGAGAAAGAGACTATTTGTGTGCAAACTCACACAAGAATAAGTTGCATATACTTATACTAACCATTGCATAGACGTCCCAAGGCAAGATCTTTTTTCGGTTGTGTCCCAGGACATTGCTTTCACCTTGTCCCCAGCCCGTGACTGTGAAAGCTGGGTAGGTGCTAAATAGCATTTCCCCCTTATTCTAATACAGCACAAGAGTGGCCTCAAAATGGATAATATTTATTACTTGTTATACCTTGTGACCCGTTAATTTGGAGTGAAGTAAATGAGGTTATTGTAGTGACACGAAACAGAGGCAACAGAGGGAAGATAGGAAACAGCAGTGGGTATTGTTTTGCCAGTATAGTTTTTTGCTGATCCAAGGAGAGCTGTCCTCTGTAGTGGAAAAACTCTCCATATTGTCATTTTGCAAGCCACAAGAAAGACTTGTATCTGGGAAGAAATAATTCTTAGCATCTATAACAAACATCCATTTGCAGGGAACAATTTGAAATCATGATAGGTTTTTTTTTTTAATCTAGCTGGTGATGTTATTTCCTAGTCACTGCTATGAACAGCCACTACAAATTCCTCCCCTGTAATCTTAGAAATTTTTAAATAAGATGTGACAGGAACCTCTATAACATGAAATGAAAACAAAAGCGAGAAACCCACAAAGAACAGAAGTTCACAAAGGAGGTAATAATACGGTACCCCTAGCCATGAGATTCTTGCTTTATTGGTTTCAGAGCAGGGACACCTCTACAGGCACTGACAGTCAAGTGATACACTACCATTTGATAGGCCTCTATTTATGGAAACTGGTTTAAGCGCCCAGTTTTAATGATTCTGTCACATGAGAACTGTTGTAATATGAAAAAAAGGATGTTTTTATCAATTCTACCCTAAATCAATGCATGTGGAATCTAGAAACCTGGGAAATACTATCAAGTCAGCCCTTTGTTTTTAGCATGGGATCTGCACATACATTGTGAACTTACTTCAGTGTGTATCTTAGCAAATTTGTAGGAGAAGTAGATGTACACAGCAGTGTGACGATGATAGGAAAGCAATTGGCAAGAAGGTGGTTTCCCATATTTACATAAAGAAATTAACATGGCAGGGTTTTAGTGAATAGCAGTTTGCTATGGAAGTAGAGGCATTTCTTTCATTCTCAGTATACACACACATTAAAGTACCAGTTAAGGTCAACAGGGGCCATGAGCTGGGAATCACTAGGCATGCCTCCATGATCCATGGAAACTCATTTATGTTGTCGGCCTTAATCACTCTGTCACATTAAAGCTATTACTTTATTTCAAGTTTCTGATCCAGAAAAAATTCTCTAATTTCTAAGGATACAGGTAGTCCTCATTTAGCAACTGCTTCATTTAGCGACCATTTGCAGTTACGATGGTGATGAAAAAGTAACTTTGTTACCAATGCCCACACTTACAACCTTTGCAGGTCTGTAAAGTAAAGGAAAGCTGAAGTAAGATGATATGCACAGTTGTGGTTTCACTTAGCGACCACTTCACTTAACAACAGAGTTGCCAGTCCCAATTGTGGTTGCTCATTGAGGACTACCTGTATATTTAAAGGAACTTTTCATAGACCTGCTTTAGTACTATTGGGACAAAAGTTGTCAGAAATCCCTGTAGGTTATAAGAAGCCCACATCTGCTGGGGCTTCCAATCCTGTTTACCATGATCTGCAAAAAAGATGAAGGAAGAACGGAATAATAAGCATCAAGTTAATTCAAAATGGTTCATGTACATGTGGGGCCCTCTGCTCTGCTAATATGATTATTAATATCCTGCATACTTAAAAAAGTGTGTGTATTAGGGCTGTGCAGAAACTTGGTTTTAAAAAGGAAACTCTGATTCAGAGAGTATGTGGACATAAAAGTCACACCTGGCAGCAGCTTCTTAATGAAGCTCTTTGTTTTTCTGAACTCTCATGGCAGCAACTGCTCGATCCCAGGAAAATATGTATTTAAGGAGGTGCTGACAGAAGTATATACCACGTGTACACTGAATTACCATATATCTCGTCACACAAACATGCAATTAAATATAAGTAGGTTGTATAGCAAATTGTTGTAGGAATAGGGGGGTGGAGTGGGAAGAGTGACTTTTGCCCAGTTGTTTATCCCATGGAATTTGGTGAGGGCTTAGCAGAGATGGAGAAACCACTGCTGTCCATCTGTTTGACTTTTACAACATCAGTTTCTAAAGTTTGGAAATAAATCAGTATCTGTATGTGCATGATGCTTGATGTACTTTGGGAACAATAATCATGGGATTCCACACCAGAACTGGAGAGGTGGTGGATCAATGCCTTCTTTCTCACTTGAGTCTATTTATTTCAGTATAGACTTAACAGTGAATACTAAATTCAGTGAGGAGGGATTATTAGTGGCAACTGAGCTCTGTTCCAATGGAATATATAAAGCAGAGGACATATTGGCAGATCCTATCTTTCCTAACTTTGAAAAAGGAAGATGTGAATATGAGCAAAGCTGCCCCCCCCCTGTTTTAATCTTTTTTCTGTGTTGGTCACACTACTCTAACCCATCAAGAGTGTGACATGATGGTGGGACTTCTATATATTTATACAGATATCTAATTATATCCTGCACTACCTGTCCCAATCCAAGGATGTACATAACTTTTGGGCAGATCAGGGCCTGCATTTCTGAAAATGGATAGGTCCAGAACAATAATATAGGTGGCTGAAACAAAAGCTACCCCCTCAACCTAAATAAATTAAATATCAGTTAATACATTAGCTTCCCATCTGCCGCATTAAAATTATTTCAATTTCAATGGGAGATTTTGTAGGGTGTCTGAGGTTGGCTCTTGGGGGAGGTTTGGGGTGGGTGGGGGAGGTGCATCCCTTAATTTTATACCTAGGGCCATGTAGGTTTCAGAGTAACTTTGGCATCCCCACCAACAACCTAAACTGGGGCAGAGGAATGGGACCAGAACAGGAAGGGTCATTCATGCTGCACAGCAGAAAAACAATTAAGCCGGACAGAAGTCCAGCTGCTACTTCCTGTTTCACATCTGTTGCCATTAGCTTGTTGTCAGGTTGGCCTGTGTGCGCTGGAGTACAGAAAGGTTGAGTGAGAACAGAAATCAGTTTTGTGAAACTGGCAGCCTTCATTTTCCTCAGACTCCATCCCAGTGTATACAAAATATTTGTTTAACATACCTTTTGTGCCTGACCATAAACTGATAATTCAGTTGGAGAGGGAAATCTACAGAGTACCATCCTCTACTTGTAAGCCTACAGTGTTTTCCTACAGTTTCTACAAACATCCACACAATTTTGCTAGAAAAAGAGAATAGCTACAGTACTTTTTGACTGGTCATGCTAGGACCTCTCTCTCCAGTGGGTCTCAAACAGTCACTTTCTCAGGGCCTTAGAAGGCAGGGGAAAACTCCCAGCCAAAAGCAGCTAAGATACCTCTGTATGCCTCCAAATATCCAGGCAGTGGTTGGCTCCTGGTCAAAATATTCATGCAAGCAAGGGAAGCATTCTGAAGTTTGGACCTGGGTAGTTGCCTTGTATGCATCTAGAGTTGGGACAGATTTGTTGTAAATGCCATATATACTGTATCAGTTAGTGCAAAACCAGTCATTTGCTCAGAGGAAGGAGGGAAGCAGGTGGTTTCCAGAGACCCTGCATCTTCCATCTTCTTTGGGGGGGGGCAGAATTGCTTGAAAGATGCCAGTTATCTGCAAGGTGGCTGTTAGGAGAAGGAAAGCATTGTTGCCATTGTACGGACCTTTCCCTATTGCTGAGTTGACCTGCTTTTCACCCATCTGTGACTGAGCATAGCGACACAGTGGCATGAAATTCACTGCCAATCCCAGGCCTGCTCTAATGTTTGTTTACAAGTTACTGTAGTCACCTGATTTCCTTCCAAGGAGAAAATGAGAAAACCTAACTGATTTTACACATTTTGAAGCTACCGGAGGAAAGGGTCAGAATCAAATACTACTAATTTCTTCACTAGCAACATCTAGCAAAGTTGACTGGGGAATTCTGGGGAGTTGAAGTCCACACATCTTCAAGCTGCCAAGGTTGAGAAACACTGGTCTAGAGTCATCCAAACATGTTGTAATGACAGAATAACATTAATGAGGAAATGATTTCTATTACTTCAGTGATGGCTGGTGGTGCTACGAACACCCTGTAAGTCAGTAGTGAGGAAATGACCTAACAGGTACAGCTAATGACTTAATGACCTCTCTCACTCTTAGGTTGGCACTGGGATGAAGGCAACATCATGGGGACATAGCAGAAAAAAAAGATATTGCCAGAGCATGTTTATGCAATGGTTAGGTGCAAATGAGGAAAGACCCTATGATTGTAACTGTACTTATGAGGGCTATCTTGGCAATCGTGGGAATTATTTGTGAGTAATTACTCAGAGGATTATGCTTAATCCCAAATTACAGATTTGGGGAGTTGTGTGTCACTCAGAATCAGATGATTGGAGCACCTGTAAATTGTGTAAATAAAATAAAATATAAATAACTACCACACTTTTTCACTTATTGTAAATTCTGTAAGTTTATGGTGAGGACTTGAAAATATGAATTGATAGCATAGCTAAGGAAGCAGACATTTATCATATTAAGCAACTACTGTGGGATTGAATACTATGGAAAGGAAATGAATCTTAGCTTTTGTGTTCTCAGTCTGCTGTGCAGCGGGGGAGATGAGTGCCTTTCTAGCTAGGAGTCTGGGCTCAGACAGCTACTAGGTCACTGCCACACCACAACCCAGGACATTGCAAATCCATGTAGTGTTTGCCATTGCAGATCCCACTTACATTTGCTTTTCACTTTTGAGGGAGGGAACAGCCTTACTCATTCTTCTCACAGCTCTGTGGAATTTTGCATTTCTTCAAGCATCTTGCTTGTAGCTGCTCTGCCTTCCCCAAAAACAGAAAGAAAAGAACAATTAATCACTCACCTTCTATCATATCAAAATGCAATTGAGCAGCAACTTTTGGTGGGTTACAGAGTTTAAAAAGGACAAAATTAAAAGCGATTTTAAAAATAGATTAATATTATTTCATGAACTTCAGCCTCGGTACACAAGAACCTAAGTCTGCATATAGAGGACGACAACCCCCACTTTCTAGAGCTTTTTTTCCCCAGAATCTCTTTCAGAATTGTATGAACATGTATACCCAGCAATCAGGTGCATGGTTACAGTCAGATAGGCAAAAAGAAATTGTCATCATGTACACATCCTCTTTGCGTCCGTGCTGAGGTGGTCTGTTGTTGGTTGAGGACAAACCCTTTTAATGGAGCTTGATGTTAGCTTGCTGCCAAAGGCAGGTCAAAGAGATTCAGCAGGAAAGTGATATTTCCCATAGGAAAACACAGAATAACTTCCTATGAAAACATTCTGATTTGCCTGGAGGAGGAGCCTGACCAGGCTCCAGTCGGCCTGTTGCAAGACCACCCCACCACTCTGTGCATCCATGGTTGTTTCTGCTTTGACTGCTGGAGACAACAGAGCTCCCCTGGCAACAAAGGGGTTTTTTTAGGCTCAGGTAGGAATATTGACTTGGGATGATATTGTACAAGGTTGCTATTCCTACCAATCACCTCAGCTGCTTGGTTCTTCTCCTCTCCTGCAAGCCTTTGACAATTGCATCCCCATCTTCATGTGAAGCTAGCAAATTTGCTGGCCTTGTTTTGGAGGTACAACAAAAAGAATGCTATGGGGGCAACAGTTTTTGAAATGATATCAGTCCCTCCTGTCTTGAGGAGGGAAGGAAAGCACATCCCAGAAGAAGTGGAGAAAAGCGCTAAATAAATTCTGGTTTCCAATACATTGATCAAAGGATCAAGAAAGAGATGTCAGAAATATTGAACTGCTTTTCAAACCACAAAATAAACCAAGATTTCAGTGCCTAGCTTTGATGGCATAGGGTACTTCTAGTGTGGTCTGACCTTTACTCTTCACCAACTTCTAATTTAAAATCTTCATCAGGTCAGTCTTAACTGCTGAAGATTTCATGTCCATGTAGTTTTCCTGGTAGCAATATGAAAATGGTTTGTTGTTGCTTTTCTCCAGCATGCTTTTTTTTTTTGCAACTTCTCAAGTCTGCCCTACAGCCCTGATTATTTTCTGGGTCTCCAATTCAAGTAATGACATTGGCCAGGTCTTTTGGAGATCCTCTTGGTCCTGCCACCAACTTGAAGATGAATTTCAACAGGGTTTTGTTTTTATTTTTGTGTTTTTCAAGGGAGAGGGAGTAGCTTAAAACAAGGTCATTTAAACTTACCAGAAGGAGTTTGAATGACTTGATCAAGTGTATTCCACTCGACACCTACAATACCTGCTGAATATAGGGTACAGTCATAGGGGAAGTTAGCCTGGAATGCTGATTCCTGGAGATTATTCATGTCAGTCCATTGTTTGAAGGAATTATCTGGCAAAGCTATAAAATAAAGACCCTCCTCACCCCCCACCCCACTATGACTGTAGTTTTCCTTATTTATTGCTGCAAGAGAACAGCATATGGTGAAGCATGTAAACTTCAAAGGTAATAAATTAGCCAAGTTTACTTGTATGGTTTGAATTTAAGACTCTTAATAAACTCAGAGTGATGTTGGCTGTGCTGCTTGTTTGTGAATAGTTTTTTTAAATAAATAAACAGCTGACACCATTGCAGAAAGGGGAGGAGACCCAAATTTGAACTGTGACTTTGCAACCAACCAACCCCTCCCCACCAGCCATTGCTGAAATCGTATCTTTCCATGCCTGCTAGTCACAATGGGAGGAATGTGTATTGTTTTGAATGCGCTCTGTGCCTGAAGAGTGGTTGAATCAACCCCATCATAGTGAATTCGCTGGCTGACTGTCCTAAGTAAGCACCATGTCACCAGCAGGATTGCCAATGGTGATGTTTCCAGGGACACCATGGAGTGAACCCGTGATTTTGATATCATTCTGAAAATTTCTGCCAGTGTTTGTTTTCCTCTTTATCTTTGATTCATTTTAATTAATTTGTTTCATTTAATTGTTTATTTAATGGGTGTTTAAAAACCTTCTGTTATTTTCATCTGACTTGAAGATCCTTTCAGGGATGAATAATTGGGATGTTCTAAAAATAAACTGCCAGATGTAGTCCTGGCGGCAGTGGAAGTGTTTCCTACCAACTTTCTACACAGCTTGTAGCCTAAATATTCAGAAGTAATCCCCACCCCACCCCACCCCACCCCAAAAGTCTATTTAAATAAAGAGTATAATAATGGAGCAATGACCCTTTGCAGGAAATAACCGAATAATAGAACTTTGCTCTAACATGCAGAAATGTCAGATTCAGCAATGTCTGGAAAGTACCACTTCCTCATGACCCCCCTTGCTTCCTCTTGTCTACAACCAAATTTTGTTAGGGCCATTACATTGCATTGCTGCTCCTATGAAGTGGTAAACTGAGCTCCAATATAGGTTCAGGAATTGGCTGATGTCTGTCTGTCTGTCTGTCTATCAACCAACTCCTGAACCTATACTGGAGCTCAGTTTAAGAAAAATAATAATTTATTAAAGTTCTATGCCACCTGACTCTCAGTGACTCTTGGCAGCTTACAACAATCAAAGAAATTACAATAACATTAATAAAACCACTTCACAGGTATGAATATACCTCTGTGTGTATGTGTGTATTCTTTTTAATTTATTATGACAAAATAGCACACTGGCCAAATTATTCTCAGCCATAGTTCTCAATTCTGCCAAATGCTAATGCTAATGCTAATGCTAATAATAATATCATCTGCCCTGTGACAGGTCAGAGGAGGCTGCTTCAGTGTGACTTCATTTCACTTTGTATCAATAATTTGTACTAGCAGCAGTTCTTGCTAATCACTTGGGGCCAGACCTTTCCCAGTGTGATTACAAAGGATATAGCACTTTCAAAACCAAATAAATATATGTAGCAATAAAACTCCCATTGCAGCTATCTGGCTTTCTGGGTGGAACAGTGGCATAACAATAACTAAAAACTAGGAGGCAAATTGGTTTCATATATAGAAAGTAAAGTCTCTTTCAAGTAGAGTGTGGCTCTTAGTGACTTTCATGGACATACCCAAGCTATTTTCTTGACATAATATGGAATGTTGGAAAATGGGTAATTTCCAGTTAGGTCTGCCCGCACCACACTCCCAGACAATTCCTATATCCATTCCAGATCAGGACAAGCACACATGCCTCTCAGTGCAGCTATCAAAAATGTAGCTTGTTGTTTATTTATCAAACTTCAGCTAAGATAAAAAAACAGTTAATGGACAAAATGCAGGCAAAATCAGAGAGAGAGAGAGAGAGAGAGAGAGAGAGAGATGAAGAAGAGACAAGAGGTAAAAAAAGCAGAGGACTTAATAACAACAATCTACAGCAGTGTTTCTCAACCAGGTTTCTGTGGAGGCCTAGGGTTCCACAAGAGGTCGCTAGGGGTTCTCTGGGAGATCACAATTTCTTTAAAAAATTATTTCAAATTTGGGTATAACTTCACATTAAAGAGGTAAGTTTCATTCTTTATTTTTAGTTGAAGAACACTGTTAATGCATATATACAGGCCTACCCGTGAAATGAATATAATAATTTTGTAACTTCTGGCCTATATTTGAGCCTGAATGTGCAGGGGTTCCCTGAGGCCTGAAAAATATTTCAGGGGTTCCTCCAGGGTCAAAAGATTGAGAAAGGCTGATCTACAGTCTCTATATATCTACAGGGACAGAATTTTCCAGAGCCACTAGAAACAATATTATGGATAATTAGCATGGACAGTCCCAAAGGGAGTTATTCAGCTCTCAACCTTTTAGGTACATAATAGCTGCAGAATAGAGATGGAAAGTATGAGACCAGTTGACCCTTCCTCTATTCTGCACCATGAAGGAAACAACTTGTTAGACAGGGATGATGTATCCAACATGAAAGTGGTTGGTCATTATCTTCGTCTCAGACTAGGCTACATCCCTGGACTTCCTAGATGTCATCCCCCCATTCATGTACTAACCAGAGTCAACCTTGCTTAGCTTTCTGGATTAGCCAAGGTTGCATAGACGCTGCCACCTGCTGAGACTAGACATTTCATATATAAGGGGGAAAAGCATATATTTACTAATAAGATATGGCACCTTCCCTATGAAGTGATATGCAGAACTGCTGGAGGTAGATCCCATACTTGATCTTAGCCAAAAAGCTGAAAAGCGAAGTAGACAAATATTATGCAGCACTCTCACAATTTGGATCTGGTGTTTCCTATGAAAATGCATCTAAATCTTCCTCCTTCAAGTCCCTGTTCATGCAACAAATGGCATTTGGGAAAGAGCAGTGCTTGGCATTTCTGCCTCAAGACTTCCCAGGGTTAAAAATGTACTGCTTTTCTCCATTGGGACATTGTTGAATTACAGCTGGAAGCCCAAGAGGCCTGTAAATGTGAACTGAGTCACAGAAGTATGTGAACTGCCAAACATCTGCATTCCCAGGAGATGTCAAGGGAATGGCCAAACCAGTGACAAAGCAACAAAAATGTTTTCTGCTTGGGTTAAAGACACTACAGCTGTTGAGGAAACCTCTCCAATTCCCACCAGAAATGTAGACTTATTTTTAGAAATGCCTTGAGGTATTACTTTGATCTGACCTTCTGGTTTAAAACAGCTTCTGTGCAATGGTGGACAGATGCAAGTGTTTTCTGTTCTAATTCTGTCCTCATCTTAGAGTATAAATGAGACAAAATAAGCAATTCTGCTTTGTTATGGGGGGTTGGAGCGGAATGGGGAGGCCCTTTGGTTTTCATGAGCAATTCTGGGGGATGTGGAAACTGACTAAAAAGAGCAGAAGGGGTGCTTTGTTTTAATTGAGGCTTTATCGAAGTGCCTCTTGGTGCCATGCATGCCCAGAAATAATTTCCACTGAAATAAAGCAATGGGACCCAGCGAAGTGTCCTGTCTTGAGGTTTTGGAAACAGTGAGGTAGAGTGCCTTCCTTTTCTGCTTTGAGGAGCTGTCTCAAAGCAGACTGCTTCAGAGTGACTGGAACCCTTTATGGGCTTTTTGCTGAAAAAAGAAAAAAAAATGAACTTGTTATTAGAAAGGGTAGCTTATGGAAGAAGAAGATTATGATGCAACCTTACAGAGAGAGGGTAAAATATAAGTGCATGTATAACTGCTATCAAAACGATTGGAAGCCACTTCTTTATAATCTTTTTCTATTTCTTTTTTTATATTAAACTTCATTAAAATCTTAAGATAAAAAGATAAAAGCTAACAAGATATGAAAAAAGTGAACTAAGAAGGCAAAATAGAAAAAAGAACAAAGTCAAAAGTAAAGAAAAGGAAAAGAAAATATAGAAAAAGAATGACTTCCAACTTTCTTTGCAACAGATAGAAGTATACATTTACATTAAACTCTTGCTCTAAGCTTACAACATAGCTTTTATTAATTCTGTTGTCCATTGTTATTTCTAATGATCAAGTCCAGATAATATGATTTCATTTTTTTCTGTTTCACACAAAAAATCCAAAAGGGGTTTATTTCTATTTTCTTTCTTACTTATTCACTATTTTTCTTTATTTTCTTTGTTTCTTTTCTAATATTTGTATTGCTTTAATCTTGTTAAAACATTCTTTAATAAAAATTACATTAAAAAAAAGCAGACTGCTTCAGCAACTGGTGTCGAAGTAGGTCTACAAAGCAAAATGGTGTCATTTTGCACAGTTTGATGCAATTTGGCAGAACTAAGAGGAATCTGTTGATTATTACAAGGAATATATGTTAACAAGGGAGCATCTTGGATACCTTTGTTGCACGTTATCTGGTCGTCTCACATCTCCTATACTTCCTTTTCTTTCTCTATTTTGACACAATTTTAGAAACCTTTACTAAAACAGCACTATACCTGGATTTCAGATGTAATATGTTTATTACACTTATATGTCCTTAACTGAATGAGATGATGAGTTGGCATGTGTATAACTTGCTCTGCCACACAAAAAAAGTCCCCAATATGTGCTTTGCCTGTTTTACTTGGATTCCTAGTTACTGTAACATATTCCTACAAAGTGCTGCACTTCTGTCCACTTACTGCATAAAATATAAAAAGTGCCTGAAGTTCAGCAACATGGGGTCAAAAATGTGAGCCCCAAACCCCTTTGGTAGTAACCCCTGGAATAACTGCCAATAATGCTTGCTGAAAATTAGTAGTTCTGTTTCATGCTATCTTGAGACAGGAAACTAACAAAAGCTGTAGGGTAAAATGTGAGATAGGCTTAACGTAATGTAAAAAGCAAAGACCCCACCCCCAGATTACCACTAAATGTTCCCACAAATTAAAGCAAAGACAGGCCCATCTACACATGTCATATACCCCCAACTGAGCCTCTGTTTGGCTGGAGCCTATATGGTGTTGAGGATATTATGCTCATCTGATACATAGAAATTCTGCCTCAAATCCCTCACATCCTTAAAGTTCACTTGTGGTCTGGGACGTCTATCTAACTCAGGAGAAACTGAAGCAGAATTATTGGCCTGAAGTTGTACTCTAAAGCGATTTGAATTGCCTCATGCAACTGATGTGAGGATGATGGGAGAACAGAAGCATTTATACCACTAAGAACTCTTGTGAGGAAAGAGGAATTAAATATGTAATTAAGAAAAAAGAACAAATATCTACTTCTTAGTAACAGAAATTGCAGAGCTGGAAAAAGTATGTGTGTGTGTGAGGGGGGGAAGACAACCAAAATGAAAAGTGGCAGAAGCAATTTCTCTGTGAGGAAAATTGATCGTGTGTTAGTCTTTTTGGTCATAAAATAAGGAAGAGTCACGATAGAGGTATATAGAATTATGTGTAGTATGGATAGGGAGTTTTCTCTCTTTCAGTGTATTAAAATTCAGGATATTCTGACGAAGCTCAATAGTGGTAGACTCAGGAGATAAAATTAATTCTTCACTTAGCAGCTTCTGAAGCACCTCAGAGAGATGCTTCAACTCATGGATGTGTATCACACTGTTTCAAAGCAAGGGAGCATCTCACTTTACTCTCTATCTTCATCAGCCTCAGTCTGGCAAATTACCTTGCAAGAAGTGGTTTTGTGGAGGTGTTTTGAAAGAGTGTTCAAATTTTCACAGAAACAAAGCATCCCTTCAAAGCCATATTCTTCACACAGCACATTTTACCTATTAAATCCCAGTAACAAAAGCTGTAGGCTTCTTGATACCTGTTCTGGGGAACATGAACAGAAGAATATGAAGGTCAAGTCTCTGCATTGAGCTGGACTCCTGATGATTTCATGAACACATCCAGGTTGTTTTCTAGGGGACAATACGGAATCGTTTTGCCACTGCTTTCTTCTGTGACTTTTTTTTTCAACTTCCCAATCCAGCTTAAGTACAGAGGTTTTCTGGTGGTTACTCATCAAAATGTGCTTCCCCAGGCATCTGCTTGGCCACCATGGGAACAAAGTGCTTGATAACATGGGCCTCTAGTCAGATAAAGTGGTCTTTTTTAACATGCTTAGGTACATGTCCATTGCTTGACACAAGCTATTATACTAAAACCTTCTTTCTTAGTTTTTTTTTGGGGATTTCATTTCAGGTAAGATCATTGCTGCCTACCATTTTTCCAGACTGATGAAAACTAGGAAAGAGATGAGAAAAAAGTTCAGCTTCAAGTTAAATATATGTGTGGATACTACACTTCACTTTAAATGTTGTTGATGTTTGTTTCCTCTGCTAGACAGTTGAGCTAACAAGAAGGACTTTGAAAAAGACTGAAAAAGAACTGCCTGTTAAAATACTGTGTATTTATTTCTCAGAAATTACTTTTATTTTTTTCTGCTTGAAAGTTCTGCCTTTGAAAAAGAAAATAATTGTCGCCCTGGCTAATCCCAGATCAGAATGGCTCTATGCCTTAAGCAAGTTTTTAACAAAGACAAAACGTTTCGCCCCCGTAAGAAATTTGAGCCAGGCACCCAGCGGTTTGAGCTATACAAGAAAGCCCAGGCTTCCCTCAAATCAGGACTAGACTTAAAGACTGTGGTCCAGTTGCCCCCAGGCGAGAACATCAATGACTGGATTGCAGTGCACCTTGTGGACTTCTTCAACAGGATAAATCTCATCTATGGGACCATATCTGAATTCTGCACTGAGAGGAGTTGCCCCATTATGTCTGGTGGTCTGAAGTATGAATACCGATGGCAAGATGATTATCGATTCAAGAGACCCACCAAGCTTTCAGCACCTCATTACATGTGCATGCTGATGGACTGGATTGAGACCCTAATTAATAATGAGGACATCTTTCCTACTAGAATAGGTAAGTGAGCTTTGATTGCTACCTGGGAAATTGATTCTTCTAGATCAGACTCTTTGTCCTTGTAGCTCAGAGCATTATTTATTTTGGCTTCGGTGGCTCTCCAGGTTCTCTGTAAGTATTCTGAAGTGAGTACCTCTCTTTTACTCACTGCAGAGGCAAAGCTGGAAGAGAACCTGGCATCAGTTCCTTGTGAGAGAGGACATCTCCTTTCTCCATGCCAGTCCTTCCTTGCTCCATAAAGCATGTCCACCTATGAGCATTTCCCAAACTGGCTAACTCAATCGCAGATCTTCACATTTTTTGTCCTTAATTTGTTTTTGTTTATTTTTACCTTCTTTGTTAAAATCGCCAACAGCTCACTATCAGGGGATACCTTGGAGGATCTTTCCAACTACTAAGTAAGGCTTTGATCTCCAGCAATGTGCACCCTCACTTCCACAGTGAGTACCACCCCCTGGCCACCAGGAGGACACAGTACCACAAGCCTGTCAGAGGGTTCACTGCTGTTGCTTGAGGAAGCCAGATGGCCCAGGTACCATAGAAGATGGATGTTGGTAATGCTGCCAGGTGCCTTAATCTACTATCCTTCACTAATGAAACAGTAGCATTTGAAATTTTAAGCTGGCTGACAAGTAATATCCCCTCCTGAAGGCCTAGTACCTCCCCAGAGAACCCCAGGGAAAGCTGTGAGGTATCTAGGTGGGCTGCAGCCCTCCACCTTTGATTCTACCTTCACCCCAGGAGAAACAGGAAGGGTGAGAAATCTCACCTTGTTGCCTCTAACTGGAACAAGCCTCAAGGGGTACGAAGTAGAGGAAGGGGAAGAAGCAGGGTCAGTCTCTGTATCCTCCTCCTCCTCCTCCTCCTCTCCTAACCCCCATTGCAGGGAACAAAAACCAGACCACCTTTGCAGGTAGAAGAGGCAACTGACCAAGTGGGGAGAGACATGCAGTCTCCCCCTTATACCAGAGAAAAGGGAAGGTTGCCCTAGATGGAGAAGACTGTAGCAAGGCCACCCGATTGTTCCACAACTACTCAGAAAAAATCAGATTATTCAGATTTTTTAAATTGGAGATAATTCTGATTTTATTTATTTAAATAATTTATAGAGCCATCCCTCTCATAGAAGTGATTCTGTGGAATTGTTGGTTTAGCCTCTAAAAGAACCTCTTTAATACATGCAAAGCCTTAAGACTTATTTTAATGAACTAACTCACACAAGTACAGCAGCTTTATGTTCATTATTAAAGCAGCTGCATCTTTTTTTCTAGGCTTCCAGGCAAATTTTAAAAAAAGGTGTTCCTCCTTTAATGAACTGAATCGTTGCAGCATTGTGCCTTTAATACTACTCTTAATGCAGCAGCGTCTCTTCTTAGGCTGGCACAAATTGCAGACAAGCCAGCTCTGCTTTTTCTTTTTTTTCTTTTTTAATACTTCCACAAATACAAAAGGAGGGTGTGAGGGATAAGTATTGAATTTTTCTCCTATTGTGAAGGAATACCATTTTGACACAGCATGTTCCTTTTTGTTTTCACAGCTGGCCAGCTTCATAAATGCTTACTTATGTCATCTCTGTCTTTTCCCCTCCCATCTCCTTTCAAAGTTAATACTGTGTAAAACTTTGCAGCTGTTTTTGTGCCTTCCTCATCATACATTCATTTAAAATACAGATTGAGGCTTATTTATGGGAAGAGGCAAATAATAATACTTTATGTCTCGTGGGATTTAAAAATCCATGACAAAATACAATTGCTCTGAATGAGTCTTTCTTCCCAGACTGAATACTGTAATGGCTGAAACTAAAAAATCCAACTGACATGGATTTCACCTGACTGCATCAGAGAAATGTTAGCTTGGAAATATTGTTTATTTATTTATTTATCAAATTTGTCACTGCCCATCTCCTCCAAAGGGAGGGACTCTGGGCAATTTACAGCATAAAACAATAACTATACAATAAAATTCCAATATAAAATATAGACTAAAACAATTTTAAAAACTACCAAATATTATAAAATCCTGATGGCTAAGGTCTCATTCACTCCTTGCATAGGAGGGGCACTTCAAGGCACTAGCCAACCCCAAGTATGATTATTCTCCTCCCTGCCCCAAGCCCGATGGCAGAGCCAGGTCTTCAATTCCCTCTGGAAGGCTAGGAGCGATGGGGCTAATCTCACCTCCAGGGGCAAGATGTTCCAAAGGGCGGGCACCAATGCAGAGAAGGCCCACCTCTTGGACTCCGCCAGATGGAATTCTCTGGCAGAAGGGGTCCGCAGCATGCCCTCTCTGCGTGACCAGGTGGGACAGGCTGATGAAGCGGGGAAGAGGTGGTCCCTCAGGTAACCCGGTCCCATGCCATGTAGGGCTTTAAAGGTGATAATCAACACCTTGAATTGGACCGGGAAGCAAACTGGTATCCAGTGCAGCTCGTGAAGCAAAGGTGTTATATGCGCCCTTCTAGGGGCTCCAAAAATAGCCTGCGCGGCCGCATTCTGGACCAGCTGAAGCTTCCAGATACTCTTCAAGGGTAGCCCCATGTAAAGCACATTGCAATAGTCTCTATGGGAGATAACAAGGGCATGAGTGACTGTCCGAAGGGCCTCCCGATCCAGGAAAGGGCGTAACTGGTGCACAACACACAGCTGTGCAAAGGCTCTTCTGGCCACGGCTGCCACCTGCTCTTCGAGCAGGAGCCGTGAGTCCACCAGGACCCCCAAGTTATGCACCGGGTCTGTCTGGGGCAGTGCAACCCCAACCAGAACCAAAGATGACAAAGTCCCAGATACGGCAGAACCCTTAACCCACAGCCACTCTGTCTTACCAGGGTTCAGCCGAAGCCTGTTGTTCCCCATCCAGACCCCTGCAGCCTCCAGACACTCAGAGGGGGTGGTCACAGCATCACTTACTTCACCCGGGATGGAGATATACAGTTGAGTATCGTCAGCATACTGATGATACCTCATCCCATGGTGACGGATGATCTCACCCAGCAGTTTCATGTAGATGTTAAATAGGAGAGGAGAGAGAACTGAACCCTGTGGCACCCCACAAAGGAGGGGTCGAGGGTCAGATCTCTCACTCCCTATCACCACCGATTGGGACTGGCCCTGGAGGAAGGAGGTGAACCAGCGCACAACCACGCCGCCCACCCCCAACTCCCTGAGCCAACCCAAAAGGATACCATGGTCGATGGCATCGAAAGCTGCTGAGAGGTCAAGAAGATCAAGGATGGGTGCACTACCCCCATCCCGCTCCCACCAAAGTTTATCCATAAGTGCGACCAATGATGTTTCCGTACCATATCCGGGTCTGAAACCTGACTGAAAGGGGTCTAGATAATCCATTTCCTCCAGAACCCTCTGGAGCTGTAATGCCACCACTTTCTCAGCCACCTTCCCCAAAAAGGGGAGGTGGGATACTGGATGAAAATTATCCAGTACAGTAGGGTCCAGTGATGGTTTCTTGAGGAGGGGTTGTACCAGCGCCTCCTTAAAGGCAGTTGGAACACACCCTCCCTCAAGGATGTATTGACCATCGCCTGGACCCAGCCGCATGTCACCTCCCGAGCTGCCTTCAGGGGTTGGGGTTCTCTGGGGAGGTACTAGGCCTTCAGGAGGGGAATATGAATCATTTAACATTCTCTTATGTGATATAAGTGCTTATTTTTCATTTATAATGCATTAATTTATCAATTAGCAACATTTTCATAGTGGAATAAATAGCACTTTGAAATCATCCATTCCTTACCATGATGACACCAAAATGACAAAATGTGCATTGTGATGTCACAGTGCAAGCTTTCCCCTTTCATACTTGTATCAGTAAATACGTAAGGGGCACAGTTTGCATTATGATGTCATAACAGGCATTTAGTCCCTTCCCCCTACTCCTCCATCAATGCCCTTGGACACCGGGGCAAGGTGGTAGTCAGGATTTAGAAAATCTACAAGGTGCCATTCTTCAATTCTGCCCTCTGTGCTCATAGAACTGTAGTCAGACAACAGTCTCTCTTTGAGGATGATATAACTGAGTGCCATTTATATGTACATTCATCCAATTGTTTCTGTGATTCTTTGTTCACAGGTTTTGCAGATATTCCTAGTTTTAATTAAAAAAAAAAAACTTTACAACAACCATTTGTCAGTGAGACAAAAATATCATATGGCATTCAACTCGCTTTAAAATGATTGACTCTGGCTCCTGATAGCAAGAATGGAACATTGATGCATTTGAGCTCCCCTGCTCATAAAAGTAGACTCAGAACATATTTCATAAATTACCTTTTCAGTGTTGTTTCAGGTAGCAGCTAATACAATAAGGCAGCATGCATTTCTCTGATGTGTATCATTATCTATGAATATCCTGCCACTTAGCAGAGCTGGACAGAGATTGTGGCAATCCCTTTCCATATTCCAAAGATGATTTGTAAGAACTAAAAACTTCCCGATTCTTACCAAAAAACAAAAGAAAACAGCATCTCAATAGAAATGTCCTGATTGTGGTCTCTGAGGTCAAGAGTACTGCACATGAACTGCAGTTCACTTTTAATATTGCAAGTGAGATTAGCTGTGGAAAAAGAACTTCAGGAGAAAATTGTGCAGACGTGAGTGATAAGCCCAGGGAGGATTTGGCATACTTTCCCTCCTCATACTTTTGTTCCTCAGATCACATTGCCACTGTCAGTTTTTAAAGATGATAGGGGAAGAAACACATTTTTGTAAGAAAAAAAAGGGGGTGGGGGGAGAATTGCCACTATTAGTTTGGCATTCAAGGACTTTCACAACTAGAAACTGGGAGATAAATGGGAGATAACTGACTTTTTCCATCAGTGGCGCAAATGTCTTCACAATATCACCCAGTCATTCTTGAAGTGATATAAAGCCACTCCTCATTATCGTTATTTTGAAACAACAAAGGTGGGATGAGACTAAAATATGCTATATGTCGCTAGTAGGGAAATGACTAATATCAGTGATACGGCATTGAGCTTCAGTAAAACTTCCTTTGAATGTCAGTGAATAGATACTGCAATTTCCTAAGATCCAGAAATAACCCCACCATCATTTATGTTTTGTTTGTTGTTGCTTTCTCAGCAGTGTGCGCTGAGCTAAATTGCTACGCGCTTGAGCAACTGCTAGTTCTAGAAGCATTTCGGTTGA
Source organism: Candoia aspera (assembly GCF_035149785.1). Taxonomy (NCBI): domain Eukaryota; kingdom Metazoa; phylum Chordata; class Lepidosauria; order Squamata; family Candoiidae; genus Candoia; species Candoia aspera. Next base: position 60,150,729 of record NC_086155.1, on the reverse strand, counting down.
GAATGCGTTGTGATCTCTGTGGCACAGGAGAAGTTTGGGGCTGGGATTAGGGCTAGGCCAGGAGCCCTTAAACTTTTCCAGTATTGATTCAGCCATCATGGTAACTGTTAGCAAAGGCTGGAGGAAAGTCTAAAGAGATCAGTAGGGTGAAATTTTCCTCTACATTACGTTTTCTCTCATCTAAAGCTGCTCAGGAGACCATCTTGCCAAATACATGGCAAGATCAAGAAAATAGATGGTATCCAGATTGAGACTGGAGCTGCTGTGCACCAATTGTTCAATCATATTTCCTGGGGAAATAGCCTTAAACAGTTCAGAAGTTTAATGTGCTTTTCCTAGTTTCAATTCCAATATATTAGAGGGTCTGGTGTTGTGGAAAGCTGACCTTAGGTATCTTAGTGTTACATGAAACAAGCCTATCTTACTTATCAGATTTCTACCACACTTCCTGACTGGAGGAAGGTTGTGATCTCCTTTGGGGAATCAGAATATGCAGTTCCTGCTTGCGAATGTACTAATGAGAGCTTAGTTTGTTGCTTTTACAATATAGAGCAAAACTGGTTTTCAGATTTCCACGTAAAACAGAATAGGAAAAATAATAGTATTGTATGCCAAAGCTCATTCAAATTCCCTTCCTTTAATAAACTTGACTAATCATGCATGGTTATTCAATTGCAATTGGGAAAAAATCCAGAACTCAGCTGGATATTATTAACTTAATGCTTTGCAGCATACAAATACCCCATGCTTTTTTATTACTCTAATTGCAATAAATTACATAAAGGAGCTCAGAACCCTGTCTGTCCATCAGGATAACTTTCAAAAAACGAAAGTTCCGTGAATGTTCGTGACTTCTCCATTCTAAGCATTCTCCATTCCTCTCAGTCACATGACCTAGAACAGAGAAGAGCATGTGCAGCCACACACACCCTGCTTCCCAGTGCACATATAACACAAACATGTTACGTCATGGCACAGAAGAAAATAAAGATGCCTTTTATGATCATTGCTGGTAAACAGGTTGGAAGAATTTCAGAAGCCACACACTGCATGCTTTCCCTACTTGGTTTCATCTTTTAGCGGTGAGAGTGGTTAGAAAGGTGTACTAGATGTCACATTAGACGTATATTTAATCACTGTGTTGATGAACACAACAATCTATTCTCCTCTCCCCCTTCTTACAGCTGCCACAACTCTAAAAGGAAAGCTCCTGTTAGCTTGCCTTCATCGTATAGCTAATTGAGGCTTGGGTTTTCTGGAATCAAGGCAGCTGAAGAAAAAAAGATCAGCGAAAAACTGTGCTTCTTACATGTTATTGTTCCAATGAAAATCCTCTGCCCCTCTTTTTAAAACCCTAACACAATGATTAACTATACATCTAATGTGACATCTAGTACACCTTTCTAACCCCTCTCACAGCTAAGAGATGAAACCAAGTAGGGAAAGCGTGCAGTGTGTGGCTTCTGAAATTGCTATCCTTATGAATCCATCCCCATGCTTGCTTTCAATTAAAAAAAAACAAACCTGGACGTTCATGCTTGAGTAAGATTGAACTGCATTGCCAAATCTTACAGCACTCTGTCCAAAACACACCATGTCAGTTTAATCTCGCACACAGTTAACTTTTGAACTGGGCATGGTGAATGGGGGTGGCTGCTTACCAAGGTACTATGGAAAAAGCAAGTATAGATGCCATGGCCTCTTTGCCTCTGCTTCCTTGATTATTTTGCTGCAATCTGACAGCCTGTAAATAGAAGCAGACACTATCCTAAAAGTAAATTAGGGATGCCAAAAGCTTAGTAGAACATGTTAAAAATGGCATATGTATCTGGCTTGCCTGTGTGTTTAAAAAAGGATGTTTCTCAGCTACAAACCCAGGAGTGGAGAGGGGGAGTCTCTGGAGAGCTGTAAGAGCTGCACAGTCCACAATTTTATAACCAAGAGCAGTGCAGAGCAGCATCTATACATGCTTGTTTTTGCATATGCTAAAATTTGCCGGTCAGCAGCATAGTTTTGACTTTTCCCATGGTTAACATGGCTGAGTTGTTTGTGCAAGCAGTGCTTCAGAACAAGTACTTTACAACTCTCCCAAGCCATTTTAGTGCTTTAACTTTCTAGCTGCGCTACATTTCATTTTTAGACAACAGCGTTTTTAACTTCTCCTTTCAAGAGAAAAACTCTTTCTCACACGCTTCTCATAAACCAGAGAATCTAGGGTTTGCCTTCCTAAGGTGTCTGTAGTCTTGAAATCCTTCTGGACTGGATTCACTTGACATACGGAGTCACAAAGTAGCCAACCATATTTTAGCCTAGGATGTTGTACAAACAAATTGGTATGGTTAATGTATGGTTATATGTCACAAAAATTAGAAAACTGAGTTAATTAGTAAATCATCATTTACCATATGCATGCAACATATACATATACACATACATATACATATACATATACATATACATATACATATACGTATATATAACCATTTTCAGGTCTTCAATCTTAGACAGCAATTAAACTCCAAATAACATGGCGATAGCATTTGAGAATTTCTTGTAATTTACACATCTGAGTCTCATGAGTTCTGTTACTGAGCATTCTGTGCCAGCACGGCTGGCTGCCAGGAAGCAAGTTAGCAAGCTATAAAACTGCCATAGGTCAGAGATAAGGAAGGTCAGGCTCTGCTGCAGTTAGCCAGAACAAAACAGCTTTTGAAAAAGGTTTTTTGCAGAACCTTTGTGGATAGATTGTACTCATGGTCAAACAGGCTTTGAGACCTGTAAGCTATCAGTCTGGTAACAAATCCACTGGAGAAGCAAGAGATGAGGTCAGAAGAAATCTAAGATCTAAAACACAGCCTTGCAGGATATTCTGTCATGAGTAAGGATGGCGAGCAGGGGGCTCCCGTCCAGACTGTTAAGCGCATGCGTAGCACTGAGGAATTGGTCAGCCATTCAAAGAGACACAGATCGGGACCGCCTTAATCTTTGGGGTTCATATGTCTGGGTTTTTCCCACGCTTCTTCAGTTTGTTAGGATTCCTGTTATGTACTAGCAATAAACATTAGAGACCAGTTCCTTGTCTCAGCGTGTTTCCTGGCAGTTAGGACATATTCACAGGCAACAGCTGAGGTTTTGAAAAAGTTGTTCTCAACACTGTCCAAAGGGCGTTAGTATGATAAATAAGCCATGCTGAACCTCCACCCATCTAATAGTAGCTGCAGAGCCTGCTCTCCTGTTAGCACTCACTTGGCTAGCCTCCTAAAGTTCAGCCTTCTGGTGCTAGATGTTCATTAAATGTCTCTGCCTAGGACTAAGTGACCAGACTTCTGTGTCTAAAAGATTATCAGTGATGTGGGTGAGGGACTTGCTGGGTCTGTCAAAGTCAGAGTGGGATTACTGGTTCTAGTATTGCTGGAATCTCCAGTGACAGGACTGCTGCCACTTGATGCTTCTGACTCCACTTCCTTCCTAAGTTAGATGTCCTCTAATAATCCCAATGTGTCTGTATGTACAGTATGTATGTGTGTATATGTAAGTGTGTGTATGTGTATGCATGTATGTACTGTATATTTGGTGCCTTCAAGTCATTCTTGACTCCTGGCAACTGCGTGGAGAAGTCCCTGCATTTTTCTTGGCAAGGTTTTTCAGAAGTGGTTTGCCATTGCCTCCTTCCTTGGGCTGAGAGAGAGTGACTGGCCCAAGGTCACCCAGCTGACTTCATGTCTAAGGCAGGACTAGAACTCACAGTCTCCCGATTTCTAGCCTGATGCCTCAACCACTACACCAAGCCAGCTCTCAACTGTATATATAGTCTTCATTTAAAAGGACTTTCAACTGACAAAGCAGTGCAAAGCATTCAAAAATGCTTTGTTGTGCGTTAATGTATTCTGAAATAGAATTACCAGATCAGAGCTGCAAAAGTCCAGAAGAACATTAGATGGCAATAAAGAGATACAGAAAGTTCTAACTGTACTGCCATGTGGTGGACATCTTGTGCTTGATAGCTCTATTTTGAAAGCATGTGTTTGCCTATTTCATTGATTAATTATATCATCAAAGTCCATAAAATGCTAAAGGTATCTTCTAGCATATTCTGCAGGTGTAAAAATGTACTCTGTATTGTGAAAACAACAAAACAAAACATCCCTGCTGTCTTCAGAATAGTTCTCTGGTGCTAGATGAATCACTCTAAGTAAATTATTTTTAATCCCTACAGTTCATACATTTTACAGTTACAGTAAAAGAAATAGACAGGATGATAGCTGAAGTGCAAGCTCCAGTCCCTGTGATCTCCAGGTTCTAGGAGTGTAAAATTCTTCTGTATGAGACCATAACCACTGTTGGCCATCATGAGGCTATATGGGCAAATGGTTTGATTGCATATAAGGACAGCTTCACATATTTTTGAAGAGTTGGGAGGCAACTGTCCAATGGACAGGCAGACTCATCTATATATCAACTTCCTATGGTTACAAAATTATGACAGTAGTAAGATTTATGATATCAAGGTGCATGTGGAACAGATCTGTTCTGATAACCCAAACAATTGCTACAATAGAAGCAGACCTTTCTCAAGGCATCCACTTTGCTACTGATGATGCTAAAACTTTAGCACTTTGATTGTGAAGGAGGTACAAACAGAATGCCGTAACTGGTAGTTCACCAAGCTTATACCCGAACACATTTGTTTGATTTTGATTTCTGTAACCATGATATGTCTGTCTTTCCTGGTTTAATTCCATGTTTTAAGATTTAGACATGTATAGATATAATTAAGAATGATCCTTTCTAGTTAATTAAAATGTTGATTTGTTCATAGTGACATTGATAACAAGAGTACCCTTTTTGAGATTTATTGATTTGCTAGCTATATTCCTTCCTGACAGAGTTTTATCTTTTAATAGTCAATTGTATTTGACTAAATTCTGATTTAGGCTTTTGTAGCATAAGACAATTTGGAGCTTGAGGGAGGATAGTTGCATACACGGTCTGAGTTATCATCCACCATTTGGATTCTATTTTTATCTATAATTATTGTATTTGTAACTGTATTTTTATATATTATATTTTTATATATTGTATTTTTATTATATATATATTATTTTATTGACTATTGTTGTAAACCGCCCAGAGTCCCTCTGGTGGGAGGAGATGGGCGGTGACAAACCTGATAGATAGATAGATAGATAGATAGATAGATAGATAGATAGATAGATAGATAGATAGATAGATAGATAGATTTTGAGATGCTACAAGACTCTGTTCTTTTTCTTCTGTCCTGCAGGTGTTCCTTTCCCCAAGAATTTCCAGCAGGTCTGCACAAAGATCCTCACACGCCTCTTCAGGGTTTTTGTCCATGTTTATATCCACCACTTTGACAGCATCATCAGCATGGGTGCTGAAGCGCATGTCAACACTTGCTACAAACACTTTTACTACTTCATCAGTGAATTCAGTTTGGTTGACCAAAGGGAATTAGAGCCTCTGGTAAGAAATGCAGACATCCTGTCATGCTTCTCCCTTGTAAACAGAAAGGGTTTCCTTTGGATGAAAGAGTGCTGGAGAGAGCAGTTGTGCAGAAATAACACAGGGGTCCTTTGGGATACCAAAGTGAGCATTATTGCTTTCCATGTTCCTAGCAATTAAGCCACACACAATCTGCACAGGCACATGGTTTTTATGTTGCACAGAAAGGAAGGCACACTGTGAATTAAGGGGACTTTGGGGCGTGGTTTCTTTTGGAGGGATAAGAACGCACCTTTTGAACCAGACCAACTTATCCAGAGGAGGACAAAGAGATGGGCAAAGCAGAAATCTGCACCTACACAACAACAACCTGCAACTGTAATTCTTGAGCACCACCAAGACATTGGTATTCCCATATTTTTTGGAGTCATGAACAGGAACTCGATATATTTCTCTTCACTTTAGAAGTATATAGAGGTAATTCAAGAGCTGCACTAAAACTTCCAGTTGTGTATTACCTAGATGCCTTAAGTAATACATGTGTGATATTCCAGGAGTACAAAATTCATCCCCATGAAGGTTCCAGTGCAGACTGGCTTCACTTATTATTTGTTTATTATTAGATTTATATGCTGTCTTTCTGCCAAAATCTCAAGGTAGCTTACATAGGGATCTCCCTTAATTTTAACCCCACAACAGCAAAACTGTGAAATAGATTGGTTTGAGAGGGAGTGGCATCCAAGGCCACCCAGCAACTTCCCATGGGTATGCTTAATCATGCTTTTTAAAACATAGTTTGTTGACCAAACCACAGTTGGTTGGCTTCACACAGTACGAAAGCCAAAAGCCACATCTTATGAACCACAATTGCTGTGGTCACTTCTTGCACTAAGCTGTAATGTGATTTGTTAGGCTTTGGATTAGCAAGATATGTGAGCCCAGCTGCATCAAAATGGATTGCTTCACCTGAAATCCATTTTTTCCGAAGAGGCATTTGCTGTTTGGGTAGCAGTTTTCTAACTTAGATGAGAATATGTGTGCAGTGCTTCACATACATCAGAACAACTATACTTCTGTTGATCCTAAAAAGGCAATTAAAACACAGGAAGCCAATAAAGGTGGGAAGAAGGAAAAAAACCCTGTAATAATCTACTTCCCTCCTTCCTGCTGCTTCCCTTAAGGCATAATAAGAGGAAGTTTCTCCACAAATATCCTTGCAAAGTGGCAGTAACTTGTGCTCAGTATTGTTGGCTGGCTGTGTTTCCAACTGGGAATTTAGTTTCTTTGTTCTTTCTACCATATTGTTCAATCAATTGATCTTGAACAATTCTTTAAAAATACGAATTTGTCTTTTTAGTGCTAGGATACGCACAGCTGTATGGCTTTACTCCTCCTGTTGTCAGATTCAAAGTGACATGTCATTAACAAATGTTCTTTAACACCTCCATCGGCACCCATTCCTAAGCACAGGGATGCCAACCTGATGAAACGTGTGTCAAGCTATCATGGCAGAAGCTTGGCCCTTTTGTAGTTGCAATGTGATCACACACAAGAATGCAAGGAACACAGTCTGCCTTGTGACAGTGTGCCATGTGATGCACATTGTATTACTTGATGTAGAGGAATGCTTATATAACCATGATGAAGTTATGCAGGAATGGCAAAGGTGAAATGAAAGAGAATTCAGTCCTGGGAAAGGGGAAGGTGTGAGAAAGAAACTCAAAATAATCCGGCCTTGAGTTTGATTGGTATCAATCAAAGGCACAGAGGAAGTCTGGCAGGCTTTCTGTTAGTATACCCTACATGAATTAAGTAGCATTCATGTAATCTTTGGATAGTCTGTTTCCTGGCCTGGCTTATCTGAATAGGTTGACATTTGCCCCCCTCCTGCAGATGCTGATGAGCATATCCGCTGTAAAACTGACAACTGCACAACTTTCATACTGCAGTTACAAAGCTCATTCCTTCTCTAAAATTATGGGGTGCAAGGTTACTGAAATGTCTGTAGTTAATATTGGCTTAAATGCTTTGACAAATATCCTTCTATAAAGATGAGCAAGAAATAAAGTAAATTCAAATATTGTCACCAAATTAATTCTAACTGCTGACATAAATCTCTAAAACAGGGAAGAATCTGTATCCTCCACTCAAAACTCTGTACAAGTTGATATTGTCTTATTATGAAAGAGAAAACAGTGGAAAAAATAGTTCCTAAATAGCATCTCTGCTTTACATGTTTGAAAGAGCAGGAAAAGAAATCCATCCTGCATAAGAGAAGGAGGATGGGAAGAAGATTTCAGGTCTGCATAATGGGTATAGCTTATGTATAGCTATTCTATTAAGTAAAGGTAAAGGTTTTCCTTGACATTAAGTCCAGTCGTGTCCGACTCTAGGGGGCGGTGCTCATCTCCGTTTCAAAGCTGAAGAGCCGGCGTTTGTCCATAGACACTTCCGTGGTCATGTGGCCGACATGACTAAATGGAACGCCGTTACCTGCCCGCTGAAGCCCAGTTATCTTCTGCATCTGCCCATTCTCTCTAGCCACCCCCTCTTCACCTATTTTCTTGCACCCATAATTGGAAGAATTAGGTTGCAGTCCTAATTTTGTACTAAATTAATTATTAGGAAGGAAACATCTTGGACACACTGGACTTACTTCCAAGTAAACATAGAATTGTGCTATAAATCTTTCCTTTGGGAACTTGGTTTCAGGTCTGAATAGTACTTTAGAAAGAAGAGTAGATTCTTCTCTGATTCTAGTAGTTTCCATCATGGAGCTTATGTAGAATAAAGAGCATCAGCTACATTGTGGCCAGTGTCATAGCACTTCCAGGAAGGCATGCAGATCAGTGATGACCTCTCTTTTCACATATCAGATGATGCTGTAGCTGGAGGCTTGTTACTTGCTCAGAAAAATAGGAATAAGAGAAAATAAAGCTTAATGTAAAGCCTAGCTCAACATCTTTCTATAATTTTACGTTTTTCTTAGAGATAACTCAATCCCAAAGCAAGGTCCTTTGTTTTTTATCCTGGACATCCTCTGACTATTAGTGCAATACCCGTCATTTATCAGAGGTGCAAAGGATATCCCACCGCAGGCACAACAATGCCTTTTTCCATTTCCTTGGAGTTTTCCATCTCTCTTTAAAAGATTTAAATCTAAATCTAGTGAAAAGGGATGGTTTGGAGAATCTGCATTTGTGAATATGTTAGAAAAATCACCTCTCCCTCTGAATGTTGATCAAAATGCAAATGAAGACCAGCATTTAGACTGGCAGGGAAGTTGCAGTATTGTGAATGCAGGCTGGTGATTTGCAACAACACATATACTTTCCCCTTCTGTTTTTGCACATCAAGCAGATGAAACTCAATAACCTAAATATATGCTCTATTTTATAGATGGGAAAAGTAGGACTGAGACACAGAAGCCTCCTCAAACATCTGCAGATGTGCCAAAGGTGTTTATTCCATACCTGAAATAAGATACGGCACTTTATCCAAAACACCTGCCAGCACCACGCAAAAGTCTGTATCTTTGCAGAAGTGCTTGATTTTCCTTGCCTTTTGCGTTTGCAGCTTTGTGATATTTTACTGAATCCTTCCAGACCTCTTGCTCACTCCTCAGCTGCTCAGAAATTTCCCTCTTTGCCCTTGTCAGGATAAAACAAATGACATAATCCTCTCTGTCTAGGACTAATTTTAGAGATGCACCTCCTAGGAAAGCAATCATTTGTTTTACTGGGATAAAACAGATTTTCGTTGCAATCAGAATGCCAACAAATACAGCAATCCGGGAAATACAGAGGTTGCTGTGGGGCTGTTCCCCCCATAATCAGAGTTGTCTGACACAGAGATGTGTCACTGTTTGTGTCAAGAAGACACACTGAATAAAATAACCCAATGTGATATGGAAGGGATATCCAGAGGCTACCAAGAGAGAGAGAGAGGGAGAAGGAAGGGAAATTGGAATTCTATTTATGACTATAAATAGGATTTTTGACATGAGCATAATATCGTTCTCAGAAGTAGCTGAATTCCCAGGCTCATCTATATCTGAATTTCCACATCTACTCTTTAAATACATGAGTACTCTTTCCCCAATTTAATAAACCAAGTTAAAGGTTCAGTTGCTTAGTTGTAGCAGCATGGATCACTTCAGACCTGTTGAAGAAAAAATAGATGAGCATTAAAAAAAGTATAAGAGGGGAAATGCACTTAAATATTCCCTAAAACGAGTGGAGATGAAAGGAATGAGAAGAGAATCAGCCAATCTTGTGAGAGTGCCTTTCCTTTTGTAGGCTTTCATGGAAACTTGATAGTATCCTTGCCGTCAGTTTGGCAGGAAGTCCATATGGAAAGATAGCAAGAATGAATTGGAGGCATGGAAATCCACAAGGATGGTACAGGAGAGGCAGATGACACCATATACAATTGTGAATGTGGACCGGCTGGGGAATTCTGGGAACTGAAGGCCACACATCTTAAAGTTGCCAAGTTTGAAAAACACTGATATATACCTTCATTAGCACCCATCCAGGATGAACTTTGATTTTGTTTAGATTCTTTTTAATAATAATAATAATAATAATAATAATACACATGGTTAAGCAAAGGGCCAACATCATCCTTTAATTATGCCTCTGGGTGACATCTGGATGGCTGCATGAGATCCAATGCACAAGATACTATCAAAATTCTAAACATACTCCCCATCCAAACACCTTTGTTTTTTCCTGTAGTAGCTGATTCAAGTGAGATAGAAATATTCTTAAATAGCATGTATTCGTTCCAACTGAATTTTGAACCCCACTTAATCAACCTGTATGAGAAGGTTTTTCATAAAGAATATGCCTCTTTGTGTTTGTAGATCTAAGCATTCTGCATAAACATTGTTAAGAGAAGCCCTTGGTGGATTTAAGCCTTCATTATGGGAAAATGTAATCTCTAGGAGTTGTTTTCTATGAAGTTGCCAAGCTCAAGCATTTTTAGACTTCGTATTGATGACTGCATGCAGCTCTCAGCCTAATTTCATGTGACATGGCTCAGAAAGAAAGAGCAAGAGGGCTATACAGTGCTGTAAATTCCACTTACTCTGGGCTCCACCTCCAGCTGTTTGTGATTTTTCCCCTATGCTTTATAGGACCAACATGTCCAAGCAAGTGATCTTCTGTGTACTGTAACTTCTGGGACAGTTGTGTGGAGTTTGTGACTGTGGGCTGCATGATTGCATGAAGTCTGACTAGAAAGCCTAAAAAGATTTGAGCTTTAACATCCCTCCCCAAATAGCAGTTAGCTCTGACATTTGCCTTCACTTTGGAATAATCTTGATGTGTGTGATACTTCTGACATCTACAGATGGCAGGTATAATAATCCATGCTGGCTGAATGCAAGACACAGTACAAAATTGACAGCATTTAAGGAGCTAATTTACTGAACAGGCCTTAAGTGTTCCTGAACTCAGGAGTTTCTTCATCACCAATCTGTTACTTTAGTTTTCTCACACATATGCTTGCCCACACACATTTATGCAATTGATTGATTTCAGCTTAAACTAACCTAAAGACCTTTCAGATGAAAGGATTAAAATGCTGACATGAGACATGGGCAGTAAAAATAGGAAAGATTTGCAATGACTCTTTCAGTTGCCGTGGTGATAACCAAAAGGCATTTTAAAAAATAGCAAGAGATAATTTCATTCTCCCTTTCTCTTATTTATCATTTTAATGTATGTATGGAAAGACAGAGGGCCAGTGTGTTTCAGTTATTTCAATATAAGCTTTGAGAAATCTTGCCGGGAAAGGCAGAAACTGCATTCCATATTCTGGCATGGTTTTACTGATTAGAACATGCAGATGGCCCCAAACATTTGAACTGTAGTCAGCTGTTCCTACCTACACAATGAGCCCAGTAACTAGAATTATTGGGTTTGTGTGCTTTTATGCATAAAAACGACCACTTGATCACTACGGAGCCGATCAAGTGATTAATTTGAGTGTGTTTGTTGCCGCCATGGGGTGTGTGTTTTTACCGATTTTAATTCTGTAAGTTGCCCAGAGTCACTGTGTGTGAGTTGGGCAGCCATATAAATTTGTTTAATAGAATAAATAAATAAATTTTGAATGTTAAACAAACAAAAACAACAAACCCCAACAACAACCCACACCAACAACAACCCTGCAGATGCTACGACATCCATTTGTGGCATCCTTGACACCGGAGATAAGGACACCATATGTTGGGGATGCCTATATGGCTCTCTATATTTCCTGACTATTGAGCATCAAACCAATACATTGCTAAATTGCCCTCTCTCTTCTACTGCTGAGGCTCCCTTTAGATTCTACTACAGTGTTGTACAATTGTATGATAAAGAATTGAGGGCTGACTTTTATTCAGGTAGGTACAGGCTCCATAATGCAATCATAATGGCAACTCCAAAACTTTTTACTTATTTGAAGTAGTTTCACATGACTTCTTTGCATGCCAGCTATTAGATGATAAAGTTCATTATACAAGTTTCCCTCTTCAAACCGTATATTCTTTATGCTATTTGAATGTCATGAAAGGGCTTTTGCCATAATCATTCATCTGTGATGGAAACTTTACTTGCTGTTTCTGGCAGCTATGTCCTTTCTTGCTGTCACAGTGAAATTTGATAGAATGTTGATTTTATCCTCCTTTCCCTTACATATATTCTCTCTTACGTCTCTGTTTCTTTGTGATAGCAAAAGAAAAGAGTAAAAAAGTAGAAATTGGATTTTTAAACACAAGACAAGCTTTTTTTGAGCCTTTTGGTTATCACCACGGCAACTCAAAGAGTCATTGCAAATCTTTCCTATTTTTACTGCCCATGTCTCATGCCAGCATTTTAGTCCTTTCATCTGAAAGGTCTTTAGGTTAGTTTAAGCTGAAATCAATCTAGAAATTAATGATATTTATCAAGGAAATAATAACTGATTCAAATGCCTTACAAATGACCAGCAATTTATCAATGAATCTATTTTTTTAAAGTAACAATGCACTTACCAATAGTTTTGGATTATTTTTCTACCAGGTATAAACTGATATATTCAGCTGAATTTTGATCAAGCTGATTTTAATTGGTGGAAGAAAATTTGGGAGCCAGATAGCCTTGGCTCAAATCTCACAACAATAATGAACTTATTTAGGTGACTGAGAGCAGATCACTTTGCTTCAGCCTCCCGCCCTTCAATATGATGATGAAAATATTGGGCTAGATATTAACGCTGTGGTTGGAGGGGGTGGGAGGCAGAGATTTTTCTATCACCAAAAGAATCTTTCCTTAGAGAAAGATTATTAGAAGAAGGGAACCTTGGAATCTACCCACTGGTTCTAACTTAATTTTGGGGGGGTAGTTTTGGTTATGAAAATATGTTGATAATGTTGATAAAAGCATAATAAAATATGCTGTGGATATTCCAAAACACTAGAGTATCTTTTAGTTGACAGAACATGGGCAACAGGATGTTGGTCTGCAGAATAATCTACATTAGAGATCCCAGCTTGCATTGAAGAGCATAATTGTGTTTGCGATAAAGCTGGGCTTCAGTTGTACTTGGGATATATTGGCAAAAATGTACAGAACTGACCAGCAGGTGGCATGAGTAATACCTAAGGCTAGGAGCCTAGTTTATTCCTTTCTTATGTTACTAAAAAGCACTGTATGAAAGCCTTAATTGATCAAACCATGATGGGTAGCAGAGGTCAGTATCTATGGGCACATCTTGTGATGATCATGGCATATGGAAGATTGTGATTTGGAATATAAGAAAAATCAGTAATAACAAACACAAATTAATGAATGATATATATGTTGTGTGCCTGGAGAACTAATTGAAATGGGAAGGATGCAGTAGATCTGAAGAAGGTGCTCTGATCTTGTGGAGTAAAATGGTTGAATATATAGGACAGTGAAAAGGAAAAGTGAATAAAAATGAAAGTGAAATAAATTTAATTATGAATGAGTTAAATGTACGTATGTCAGAAAATATGAAAAGGTGGGTTCATATGAAAGTAGGAAATAATAGATTGGTGATAATTGCTTTTCACATTTTATGAATGGTGAAGATGAAAGAACCAAAGATGATCTTTGGAAAAACTGAACAATATTCTGAATATGATCTGGGAGAAGAGTTATTGTTAGGTGGCATAAATAGATGTATGGGAATGAGAAAAAAAAATCCAGAAAAGTGTTTGAGCCATTGGAGGTCCAGGAATTGGTGAACATCTGCTTAAAAAAAGAACTGTTTCAAAAATGTGATTTAGGCATAAGTGTGTTCATGCATAGAAACAAACAAAAATGTTATTGATAATCTACCCCCGCCCCGGGTGTGATTCAACCACAATAACAGGTTAAATAAAAACTAAACAGTTAAAATGGTTGGCAGAGTGCTAGAAAGCCTTTGGCCCAGGAGAGATCAGAAAAGTCACACACCAGGCATTTCTATAAAAATAATTTTATTTACAGAAAATAAACATATTTAAAGGCTTTTTGCTGAGAGGAGAAATTTCTCAGCTGCGTATTCTCTGCAAGCCTACGCAGAAGGGAAACTGAAACTAAAACAAGTCCAGGCAAGTTCTTCTCCCTCAGTGCAACAATTAACATCTGAAAAGAGGACAATTAAATTCAACCTCTTCACCCAGCCAAAATCATTAGTTACCATAGTAACCTTAATCTGTAGTAGAAAACATATTAACACTCCCCTTTTTATACTACAGAGTAAGATGCAAACCAATTTTCTTTGACAACTCTGTATGTCTTTCCATTCACATTATTTTAACATTATCTCCCCTTTGGTTTAACAGAAAGCTACCATCCTTCTTCCTGTGCATTTCCAAACCTAGGTAATTTGTTACAGTTCCAAGGCTTTTTAATGTGAAACAGCTTTTCATGCCGGCTTCAAAATCAAGCCTTTGTTTTTCTGTTGGTGTGAACAGCAGCAAATCATCAACATAAATGCACACAACATACAGCCTTGTTTGTCTTTCTTCATATATATACATGGATCTGCTTTTCCTTTTTCAAAACCAAAATTCTGCAGTTTTTCATCTAATTTTTGGTTCCAGGATCTAGCAGCTTGTTTTAACCGATAGATTGACTTCTGCAGTTCACAAATTAGATTCTCCCCTTTTTCATAGCCAGGGAGTTGCTGCATGTATAATTTGTGGTCTAAATCACCATAGAGAAATGCAGTTTGAATGTCATAGTGGTGAACTGACATTCCTTTCAGTGCAGCAATTTTTAACAGTAATCTAATTGATTCACCTTTAGTAACTGGTGCAAAAGTCTTGTCAAAGTCTAATCTTTGAGTGAACCCTTTTGCAACTAACCTTGCTTTATATTTTTGGATTTTGCCATCAGCATCCCTTTTCAGTTTGAAAACCCACCTGCAACCTAGACAGCGTTCATTGGGAGGTAGATTTACCAGTTTCCCTGTTTTATTTTCTTTCAAGGATGCTAACTCCTGTTGCATGGCAGAATGCCAATTTTGTGCAATCTCAGGTGGTAAAGCATTCACTTGTTCTAAAGACTCAGGTTCTGTGAATATGTGAAAAGCCTTTACTGTTTCAGCCTGAAAACGTGACGGAGGAACGCCTTTATTACTCCTCTGAGATCTGCGAGGTAATACAGGGCTTAAATTTTGACTCCTATCACTTTCCTGAGAAGCATCTGTCTCATCAGACAGATCTTCAGTTTGCTTTTCTGGTTTAATGTCCTCATCAGGCAAAAGATCACTATCAGCAAGTTCTTGCTGTTCTCTTGTGGTGGTCAGATCAACTGGAGAGCTAGAATTTAATCTACCCCAGTTTTGTTCAGCAAAAGAAGCACTTTTGCTAATTATTAATTTCTCTTCCATTATGAACCTGTAGCTCCTTTGGCTTTGTTCATAGCCAACAAAGATGGCTTCTTTGTTGTGGGGCCTCCTTTCCTTCTCTGTTGTTTTGGAATATGAACCCAAGCAGTGCTACCAAACACTCTAGGATGGTTTACCTTTGGTTTCACACCATAAAACAAATGGAATGGAGTGTCCTGAATCACAGAGTTATACAATCTGTTTTGTACATAATAGGCAGTAGATATTGCCTCTCCCCAATACTTAAAAGATAAATGGGAATCTTTAAGCATGCATTCCATCGCATTTTGCAAGGTTCTGCCCTTTCTTTCAGCAACACCATTTTGCTGAGGGGTGTAAGGGTTAGAAAGAATTTGTTCTATTCCCTTTTCTGCTAGGAACCTTTTGAATTTGTGAGAAAGGTACTCTCCTCCTCTATCACATTGGAGTGCAGATACAGGCCTAGGGAATTTTCCATTTGCCCATGTCACAAAACTTTTAAATTTCTCAAATGCCTCATCTTTATGTTTTAAGATGTAGATAAATGTGTATCTTGAGAAATCATCAATGATGGTCATTGCATACCTTGCTTGTCCAAGACTTGGAGCAAAAGGACCAATAATGTCAGAGTGTACAATTTCCAAAGGTCTAGTTGTAACTCTGTCACTGTGCTTACTCACAGGAGCTTTTAGTGTTTTGCATTCTTTGCAAACTACACAGTCTAAGTATTTATCACAGGGTTTTATCTTTAGGTCAGCACACAGCTGTGGCATTTGTGCTATATACTTGAAATTAGCATGACCAAATCTCCTGTGCATCAGGTGTACACATTGGTCATGATATGGAGTGTTGCCAACTACAGCCTTGCAGCTTGGCTTCCTTGCATTTTACACAATGTACAAGGAGTCATTTAATATACCAGTAGCACACAATTGTCCATTTTTACGTATCTCACAACCATTTTTCTTAAATGTTATGACATACCCTGTTGCAGCCAATTGTGCCACAGATAAAAGGTTTGATTGTAAATTTGGCACATACAACACACCTTTTACAGTTCCTCCCAAGCAGGATAAATACAAGTCACCTTGTCCCATAATTTTGGTCACAGACCCATCAGCCAAAGATACACTTTGTCTTTCAGTTTTAGACAGTGACACAAAAGAGCTTTTACAATTACATAAATGACAATTGGCCCCAGAATCTAACACCCATACATCAGAATTACCCTTCTCAGCAACCTGTGCAATTTGGGTTGTCTGAAGAGCCTTCTTCTGTGTTGCCCTTGTGTTCTTCTTTCCTGTCTTTCTACTCTTGGGTCTCAAGGCACAGTCTTTCTGCAAATGTCCAGCTGAACCACAAGTGAAGCATCGCTAGCTGGCTAGTGCTGTGGCCTCAGCTTCCTTTCCCTTCTTTTCCCTTGTTTTCTGGTACTGCAGCTTTCCAGAAGAGATGGGGGGGATCTTTCCTCTCTCTTCTCCCATTCAGCGAGTAAGCACTGTGTAACATACGATGGGGTGAGGTCTGCTTCAGGAATAGCCTCCAGGGTACAAATCAGCGTGTCCCACGTTTCATTCAGTGAGGACAGGAGGATATAGGATTTTGTGAGAGGTGTACATTCCATTCCTCTCTCCTGCAACTCAACAAACAGCTGCTGAATATGATGCAGGTGCTCAGGAAGGCTATCTCCTTCTGCAAGGTAGGCTTTGTACAGCTTTTTTGTCAGGGTAACTTTACTCCCTGCTGTTGCCTTTACATACAAGTCTCTCAAAGTGTCCCAAAGTTGCTTTGCAGACTGCATACCTCGCACGTGGACTAGCAGATTGTCCTCAACTCCCAGGATAATGGTGGCTCTAGCCCGCTCATCCTGTCTAAGCCATTCAGCACTGGGATTTTGGGGGGTTTGCTCACCAATTGGCAGCCAAAGATTCTCTCTGCGAAGATACATCTCCATCTTCAGGGCCCAATTCAAATAGTTGGTCTCTGATAGGTGCTCCAGAGGCATCGCTGAGGGCTGGGAGATAGCCATGGCTTCTTCCTTCTTTTGCAAGTCACCTCAGCTGGCTTCTTTGTCCTATTGACCGGCAGTTGCTGGAAAATTTCCAGGTGGCTCCAAAGAAAATCTTCACAGGTCTTTGCTACCTGCCTTTAAATTGTGCATGAGGTGTGGAGCTGATCTCTCTATTTTCTCTGGGTTTTACTGGGTTTACTGGGCTGCTTTCTGGGCCCATAACCTGTTGGCAGAGTGCTAGAAAGCCTTTGGCCCAGGAGAGATCAGAAAAGTCACACACCAGGCATTTTTATAAAAATAATTTTATTTACAGAAAGTAAACATATTTAAAGGCTTTTTGCTGAGAGGAGAGATTTCTCAGCTGCATATTCTCTGCAAGCCTACACAGAAGGGAAACTGAAACTAAAACAAGTCCAGGCAAGTTCTTCTCCCTCAGTGCAACAATTAACATCTGAAAAGAGGACAATTAAATTCAACCTCTTCACCCATCATTAGTTACCATAGTAACCTTAATCTGTAGTAGAAAACATATTAACAAAAATTACATACAAGGAATGAAATAAATATATACCATAATATATTTACAGTCACAATGAAATAATACTATACAATTATAAAAGCTTAAACCTACCTACCATCTAACTTTACCAATAAGGTTTACAATAAAACAGCTGTATACATTGCAAAGGAATATAAATTGAGAAGCTTGATTGATTCAATTGTTTATGATGAAAGACTGAGAGAATTAATGAAGGATAGAAAGATGATGATTAGTTCTGAAGGTGGGACAATCTATGTTTTTTAGGGCCAAGAATGAATCTTAAGGAAAAATGAACATGGAAGGAAAGAATTGAAATAAACAGGAGTGAAAGTAGAATGACTACAGGAAATACAAGTCCTGTATGAAAAAGTATTAGAAAATAAATTAATCTCCCAATCGAATGAATGGATGTAAGGAAAGATGACATGGAAACTGGTTTCACAGAGTGAAAAACAATGTTACAAAGTACAATAGAACTAAATGCAGTTATCCTGCGTGGATAGTATGAAAAGGGATAATTGGTGAAATGACGTGACAGAGGCTATGGAAGAGGGAAAACATGCTTATTACAGAATGATTTGCTGCAAAAGAATCAGGATGAGAGAAAAATATTATATAATGTGTACAGAAAGAAGATAGCTGCAAAGAATGCAAAAGAGAGCAAGGAAAAATTAAAATTAGAAGTGGCAAAGCAAATGTAGAATGATCTTTATGGAAATAAATGTTTTGAAATCATGTACAGTTTGGGAAATTATGGATCAAGAGGACTTTTTTCTCTCACACACAGAGTGGTTAGCATTCAGAGAGACACATTAAAACTAAGTGGGAGAAAATTCAGGATTGATAAAAGATAGAACTTTATACAGCATGTAGTGACTTTACTGCCATTAGATGCTGAAAGCCACCCATTTAGAAACACAAAACGGGATTGGGCGAATTTATTATGAGTTGAAAGGCCAATGGCTATTAGCCTTAGCTGTTGATTAACTCCTGAGTCAAAGGCAGTGTGTCTTAAATACCAGCTGCTGAAGAGCAAAATTGGAAGAAAGCTATTGCTTTATTGCAACTCTCCCTTGGGCTTTAAAGCTGGCTGGGTGACTTTGGTCCAGCCCAACCCACCTCACAGGGTTGTTGTTGTGGGGAAAAGAGGAGATGGAGGTATGTTTGCTGCCTTGAGTTGACCAAATTAAAAAAAGGATAAAAATATAATAATAATTATTATTATTATTATTATTCAATGAATGAATCTGCTTTGTGATTACGATGTAAAATACTGCACTAAATGGTCCATTGGTCTGATTAAGCAGGTTCCTCTTATGTTATTACTTTATTAAAAGACTGCCCTTCAGGTCTGGGAACTTTAGCTTTGATATCTACAAGACAATCTGGCCATTGGAAATACAGCATCCCTAAAGACAGTATTTATCGTGAACCAACTGAAGTTTACAAAATTCTTGTTTCAAGTTCCAAGACATTTTCAACAGGCAGTATGGTTATTTGGGTGGCTCTTCATTTCTTACTGTTTCTTAAAGTTTTGTAAGTGATTGGATTTTGCGTGACAAAATTAGCAGAGGGTTCCAATATTTCAGCTGGTTATCAGATAAGAATGCAAATAATTTTTGCCTGTATGAAATTTTGCCTTCAGTTTATGCTTTGAAAGGTGAGAAAAGAGTAAACAAGGAGCTCCAGCAGAGCAAATGGAATTCAGAATAAGAGTGATGAGGTGATTTAAGACAAAAGTGAAGTGAGAGAATGCTGGGAGTCGTATTTTAGAGACTTGAATGGGAATTATAGTGGTTTGTCAAAGTGGAATTGAAACAAGTCCTATGTCTTGTTAATGTCAAAGAAAAAGCTGGTGATAAAGAAATCATAATACACTGTGAATGTTGGAAAATTTAAGTTTGCAGATGTTTATGACATAACAGATGTTAAAATTTGGATGTAGTTTGTTCAAGGAATGGCTGTGCAACTAATTTAATGTATGGAAGACTTCATCCATAGCTGACAACTGAAAGCTTGCATTATTCTATTATTGGGCGGTAATAGAAATGTGAATAAATAAATAAATTGTTCCTTTATGTAAACTAACCACCATGTAGTGTTTGCATTCTTGAGGCTATTTTCCTAAAGATTATGTTGACTCAGGATTCTTTCAAATAAATGGAATTCATTCATTCATTCATTCATTCATTCATTCATTCATTCTTTTCTTGCAGAAGGAAATGACAGAAAGGATTTGCCACTAAAGATGATTTAGACAATGTTGCAAGATCAACATTTATATGGACAAGACGTGTTGATGATGCTCCAAATAGACAACTGCTAAGAATGTGATGAACCTTGGGGCTTGGAGTAAGCTTCCAATACATTTGAAAAGAATTCGTCTGGACTTCAGTAATTTTATTTGCCTTTCTCTCACTCTGTGCCCCAGTGACTCTTGCTATCTATATTGTTCTATTTTGCTTTCATCCTCCTGAAGCTGCTAATCTGCAGAGAGTTAATCTACAGTGGCTGGAAGACATGTGAGGAAAATATTCCAAGCAGAAGAATGTCACCATCCAACACTGTCTGTCAAAGAACAAAAGATTTGTCAGTAACTCTATCTTGTACTTCAAGGAAACATGGATGATCCTTCTTCCTTCAAAAATGTGAATAAATCTTTCTATATAAATAACTAAAAATGGTTTTATTTAGAAAGGCAGATATATTTTGCAAAATATTATACCACTGAGATTATTTGATTGGAAAAACATTTTTCCTGGTAAGATACAAGTGAATAGGAAATAAGTGAAATAAACAAGGAAGCATTAAGCATCTGTCTGGTCCAGTTTTCCCCTAACTTGAACTGCCTTGCATATATTGACCTCTGACATCTAGTATATATTGAAAAAAAGAGGAGATGCATTCCAGTAAAATCACCAGCATAGCACTTCATTTTAGGTTACTCAGGTCAGTGAGTCAAGCCACGCTGGGGAAATACAAGTGCCACCAATGGGGATACCAAGCTCAGCAAGATAATAAGCACCAGAAAACTATCAATAGTTTCTTAACAGAATGCATCTAAGGGTCATGAAACATACATATGTTTTGTTTAATAATTTCTAGTGTATTTCTTTGGTGTAAGCCATTAAGATTCTATTAAAAATTGAGCTGGGAAGTCAGATCAATGGTCCATTTAGCCCTGTCCTCTCAATGTTGGCAAACCACAGGCTGTAACCCAGACAAGTCTTTCAAGTCTTGGAATGTCCAAGATTGAATCTAAGCCAGGACCTTTCCATAATTTTCAACTCCTGTTTTCCTTTGGCTTTGGTTGGTTTCTACTCTCTTGTTCTGAAACAAATATAGTGGTTTTACTTCCTTTAAATATATAAAGTGATCCGAGCTTCATTTATGGATAGCTGGCTTTCCTTGACTAGATTTAGTCAAGACTCTCTTACTTTATACATCAGTATTTATAATTTATGTTGCCTTCTCGTTTTTCTTCCTATGAAAGTTTAATTTGAAATTGCAAGGATTGTGGGCTGACCATACTTATCTATGGCATGAAAAAGATATAGGTTCATATTGTCTTCAAACAAAGATGTTAAACATCACAGAGAAAACAACTTCTACAAATAAATAAAATACTAAGGCATTTGGTATTTTCATTATTTTTTCCTGTTTACATTTGTCCCCAAATGTCCTCTACAGTCTCTCCTCCACCCAGCCCTTTTGTCAATTGGATGTAATCAAGTACAAGTTTAATTTCTCTTCTTTAGTGCCAATTTTGTGGTGTTTTGAAATACTTGGGAGACCCAGTTTGGTCTAGTGGTTAAGGCACAGGCTAGAAACCAGGAGACTGTGAGTTCTAGTCCTGCCTTAGGCACAAAGCTGGCTGGGTGACTCTGGGCCAATCACTTCCCTCAGCCCTAGGAAGGAGGCAATGGCAAACCACTTCCAAAAAACCTCACCACGAAAACTACAGGGACTAGTCCAGGCAGTCGCCAGGAGTCAGCACTGACTTGAAGGCACACAAGTGCACACAGAAACAGACACAAATACATGGGACCAAGTTCACTTTATCAGATAGGTTCATTAAGAATATGGTTTGAGTCTCAGTCAGTCACTTTTATTTATTAGGCCTTCAGCCAGCAAATAAAATAAAAAGGAAAAAGAAGTAAAAATTGGTAACATTGAATAAGGATATATAACAATCCATCTTAAATCTTCCTATGGATCCCCTGCTGAAGCCTTGATGCTAGACAACAAAACTTACAAACATTGTGAGTTGTGCAACTCTCAGTTGTGAGTTGTGCAAGTCTCATTATTAGATAAATAATAATGGGGATTTTGTTTTATTTTTTTTAACTGACAAGTTCCACAGCCTGAAAAACTGTGAAAGCCCTTGCTCTAACCCACATATTTCTTTGTACACTGATCTGTGCCATACTGGGTAATCAGTTTATGTGAACATCCACATAAGGATGCTGTACCAGTCTGAACGCAGCTCTGGGTTTCTGTGATCCCATGATATCAGCTATCTCTGAAAGCTGAGCTGATTTATTTCTGTCTCAGCTGAAGTACGTTGGAAACCATTGTAGAACTAGAATTTCTTTGAAATGGTGTGACAGTGTAGCAATCCATTCTTCATCTCCAGCAATTCTCGCCTCCTGATCTCTGGTCTTCACAGGACTTCACAGAGTTTGGTGGCTTTTCTGTTCTCCCAGTAGGAACTGCCAGACAAAAGCAAGCAAACAAAGTAAAGATCTGTACTAGCCAAACATCTTAACCACTGTATCTTGCTGGCCCTTTAAGATATGTATTTTTTTTCTTTTACAGGAAATAAAACTATATAATATGCTGTTAGTAATCAGCAAAAAAATACAATCTGAACCTAATGAAAATGGAAAAAATAGAGCTTTAATGTTGCCTACAGGTTTTATTTTAGAGGCATTTTTTTTTCTTTTTAAACTGTAAATGGATTTAGCAGCCCATTATATCTGTTCCTGGTAGTTAGTGAGCTCAGTAAATATGTAGACAAAAGACTTCAGGGATATGAGGTCTAATTAGATCAGCAGTTAGAAAGCACAGAATCTTCCCATAATAACTAGGACATTGTATCATATTATGATGGTATAAATGCTAAATTATACTTACTACTCTTCCATACTGCAGCAGAGTTCTTCTTCTAAAATTATTTTGTTTTCTATGCCAATTACATTGTTTATTGGATTAAAGGCTTTGAGCTTGGTTTAGATAATTTTTTTCCCTTAAAAGTGCATGATAGTTGTTCACATTTAGATGGACTTGAAGAATTAAACATTAAACAGACTGTTTGAACTGTAGGAAGTACAGTTCTGTAGGAAGTTCCTCATCCAAGACATCCAGATCAAACAGTTTAGCTAACCCTCTAAGATTATAACTGGGTTATGATATTCTAAACCTTGTACTTTCTCCAAAACAAAAAAATAAAATGTTAGTGCTAGGCACAGCCAGCTGTATGTTAACACCTATATGACTCAAGAATTAAACTATGGTGGCTGGAGATGGGGCAGGAATGACCTTGATGCAAATGTTTATAGACTCATCAGTTCACGCCATATGCCTGTGTTCTGGAACATCCACTGCTTCAGAATTTGTGTTATGGCTAGCAAAACAATGCACATATTAAGGGAAAATATACGAAAACATTTTATAAGGGAAAATTGCTTGCAAAAAGTACACTCATGAAAGGAAGGTACAAAAATGTGGAGAAATCTGATTTAAAATGCATGTCAATTTTTTGTGCCTTTTCCCCCTGAGAAATACATTTTCCAATGGAAAAATAGGCTGAAAAAATTTACAGTTAGGCATATTAAAAACCTTAATAAGATTGATAAAACTCACAGAATTAAGTGTCCATATGTGAAAACCAGTGGTCCTAAAACACTACAATTTCTTCTTCAATCTTATTTTAGAGTAGCTTTAATTGTAAGGATGAGAAAAAGCTGACATTTTAGACAACATAAGCAAGCACTACTACAGTTATTGATTTATCACTTTTAGTATTTGATCATGCATATGGATATTAAGATACTACATAATAATAATAATAATAATAATAATAATAATAATAATAATAATAAATCACATAGATAGATTTTCTCCATGACAGTCTGTTCCCAACCTGGTCTTCAGGTTTTCCAACAATGTGCCTGTCGCTGCTGTAATTGAGTCAATCCACATTGTTGCTGGTCATCCTTTTCTCTTTCCTTCCACCATTCTCAGCACTGTAGACTTCTCCAGAGAGCTAGATCTTCACATAATATATCCAGAGTATGATCATTTGAGTCTGGTCATTTGTGCTTTGAGAGAGAACTCTGTTGATTTGTTCAATGGTCCATTTGCTTGTGTCTTTTGAAGGGTGGGGGTGAGGTGGGGTGGCTCTCCATGGTATTCTGAGGAGTCTTCTCTAACAACAAAGTTCAAGTGTCAATACACTTTCTATCCTGCTTCTTCAAATTCCAACTTTCACTTTCACAGAGTGTCACAGGGAAAACCATTGCCTACACGATTCTGATTCCAGCATCGTTATAAAAATACCAAATACAGTTGCTCCCTCCCCTTATATTAAAAGAAAAGAAAAAAGATAAACCTCCTAATCAACTTCCCCCCAAAGATAACATTTATTTAATTATTTCCTTCCTACTACTATTCTATACATCCCTGTCTACTATAATAAAGATCTGTCCTAACAGTCAGGAACCACGCTGAGACGAGCAATAGGTCTCTAGTGTTTTATTACGGCTACATTAGACAGAAAATCCTAACGAACTGAAGAAGCATGGGAAAACCCAGACAGATAAACCCCAAAAGTCAAGGCGGGTCTGTTCTGTGTCTCTTTGAATGGCTGCTCAACTCCTCATTACTACGCATGCATTTTCCCCCCTGGATAGGGGCCCCCTCCTGCTCACCATCAGTGCTCATGACATCACCTTCCCCTCCAGATTTACATTCCATTTCAGCTCCCTCCTCTCTAGAGTTCCTTCCTCCCTCCAAAGTCTCATGATAGTCCATCTCCCCCTCCAAGCTCCCATGGGAACTGAGCAACGATGGAAATTCTTCAAAGGAAAACTCCTCCAAGGACAAGTCAGTGCTGCTCTCCCAGTCTGATAACGCTTCTGGCCCAGGTGGCTGCTGCTGGAAAATAGCTAGATAATTAGAAGATTCTTTCCCCCTCCCCCTTGGGAAATGCAAGCTGGAGGTGGAGGGCTGCGGCTCCCCCTCCTCCTCTCGCTCTGGCCTCAGAGCCTCTGGCAGGGGTGGAGGTTGCCAACTTACGAACTCCTCTGCTTGGGATTCCTCTGCTTGCTCAGTCAAGTGAGGAATCTCTGGTAGAGTGGGAGGCTTGGGTTTGTGAGGGAAAAGCTGATGGAATCGTTGAACCAGTGCTGGTGCATGCACATCTCTGGCATTTTCCCATGTGCGCTCTTCCTCAGGGTACCCTTTCCAGTGTATTAAATATTGGATGCCCCTTCCCCTCCTTCTAGAGCCCAGAATTTCCTCAACTTCGTATTCCTCCTCCCCCTCCACAATTACTGGAGGTGGGGGGGGCATTTGTGATCGTAAGGTACTTGGGGGAGGGTCTTTGGCTAGCAAGGCTCTGTGAAGCACTGGATGGACTTTCATGGATGCTGGTAGCTTTAAACGATAAGCCACTGGATTTATCTGCTGTACCACAGTGAAAGGGCCCACAAACTTAGAGTCCAACTTCTTGGAAGGCCTGGTAGAGGTCAAAAACTTGGTAGAGAGCCACACTTTGTCTCCTACTGCAGTTGCTGGCCCCTCTTGTCTGTGAGCATCTGCAGCTCTCTTGTAAGCACCCGTTGCCCTGTTCAGCTGCTCCTTTAACACCTCCTGTGCAGCTTGTTGCTCTTTAAGAAAATCAGCCGCGGCTGGAACAGTTCCCTGCTGGGAGGAGGTGGGCAACACCCGAGGGTTAACCCCGTAGAGTGCTTGGAAAGGAGACATCTTGGTAGAGGATTGCACAGAGTTGTTATAAGTAAATTCTGCCATGGGGAGCAGGGCTGGCCAATTGTCTTGCTGATAAGTGGTGTAACACCTGAGATACTGCTGTAACCATTGGTTAATTTTCTCAGCTTGCCTGTTACTAGCAGGATGATGCGATGATGATAGGTGGATCTGGACCCCTAATGACTGGAAAAGGGCCCTCCAGAACCTGGAAGTGAACTGAGGGCCTCTGTCACTCACCAAGTGATTTATCATGCCTCTATACCTAAAAACATGGTCCATAAACAACTGCGCTGTGGCTTGCGCAGATGGGAGGCCCTTGCTGTAATGGTTGCCTATTCTAAAACACTATCAGACTCATGAGCAGGAATTCAAAGATATCTGATTTATTAAAGAATAGTATGCAGGATCACAGAGAAAGCTGAGAATGATAAAAGCGCGCCAAATGCAAACTAAAAACCCTGGTGCAAATGAAATCCCTCCCCCCCCATAGAATCTTCCCAAGTTCACAATCCCAGGTGCTCCTAACAGTTTCTGCTTAAATTCTTGGAAGGCTGCTTGCTCCCTCTCCCCCCAAATGAATTTTGATCCTTTCTTCAAAAGCTGTGTGAGGGGTTTAGCCCTGTCACTAAATTTATTTATAAATTGACGATAAAAATTGGAGAATCCTAGAAATTTTTGTACATCTTTCACATTTCAGGGGGGTTGCCAAGAGAGAATTGCCTGGACCTTTGAAGGATCCATGGATATGCCTTCTGTTGATATTCTATAGCCCAGGAAATGTAATTCAGTTAAATCGAAGGCACACTTCTCTAGCTTGGTGAACAGCTTGTTCTCTCTCTGTCTTTGTAAGACATTACGTACATGGGTTACATGAGTTGTAGCATCCTCAGAGAATATTAATATGTCATCTAGATAAATGACCAGATACTTATCTAGTAAATCAGATAAAATTTGATTCATAAATTGGGAAAATATGGCTCCTGCGTTAGTCAAGCCAAAGGGCAAAACAAGGTACTCAAATTTACCAAACCTGGTATTGAAGGCAGTCAGATATTCATGCCCCTCTTTCATCCGGATCAGATTGTACGCATTCCTGAGGTCCAACCTAGTAAAAATGCGTGCTTTCTGTAAGCAATCCAGCAGATCAGATATTAAGGGGAGTGGGTAATTGTCTTTGACTGTGACCTTATTGAGGGAGCTGAAATCATGCACCACTCTCATGGGTGCCTCCTGAGCTGCCGGTGCCAAAGGGTCAGGCTTCTTTGGTACAAAGAATGTAGGAGCAGATGCTGGGGAAGTAGATGGTCGGATGAAACCCTTTTGGAGATTAGAATCCAAGTAATCTTTTAAGGTGGCTAGTTCCTTGGGGGACATGGGATATTGTTTCCTTGCTGGAACCCTGGCTCCTGGTATCAACTCAATGGTGCAATCACAGTCCCTATGGGGGGGGTAGTGCTGTGGCCTCTTGTTCGCTGAAAACGTCTGTGAAATCTGCATACTTGGCTGGCAACTGGACACCCCCCCCCCCGCTTCCGTGACTGCGTTGGTTGCTGGAGAGCATGGAGCGGCTTGAATCTTGTGGTGCTGGCATTCCTTAGCTGGGAAGGAGACTGCTCCCGTAGTCCAGTCCAACAATGGGTTGTGGATTTTCAGCCAAGGTGTGCCCAGGACTATAGGCACATTAAGCGATGCAGTAACATAAAGCTGGATCCACTCAGTGTGGTCTCCCGTTGTTAGTTGCAAAGGTTCTGTGAGTCTTCTAATCGGCCCTGCCTTGAGGGGCTGGCCGTCAATGGTCTCCACTTCTATGGGGCATGGCAATTCTCTGGTCGGGATGTTGAAGTCTTGTATGGTCTGCACATCAATAAAATTTGTTGAAGCTCCGGAATCCATGATGGCCTCTAGCTTGACCTGGTGCTCTGGGCTGATGTGCATGATTACGGGTAAGTAGTAAAAGGCTTGCCTGGAATCCTCGGAATGAGCCCTCCTTAATTGATTGATGGTCTCCCTGCTGAGCTCTGTGGAGGGAGACCGATGGAGTTTCCCTGGTTGGAAGCAGAGGTGGAGATGGTTCCTGTTTCAGCTGCTTGCCTTGGGGGTCTTACTGAAGTTGCTTGGCCTCTCGCTGGGCAAGCTCTCACCATGTGCCCCTGGGCTCCGCAGTAGAAACAAAGGGCTCTCTCTCTCCTTCTCTGCCTCTCAGCCTCGGAAATCAGTCTCCTGCTTGCCCCAATCTGCATTGGCTCCTCTTGTGCTGAGTGAGTGGATGCTACGGAGAGAGCTGGAAATCCTGGAAACACTCTGAGGGTCCTGTTTCTCCCCGGCTGCATCTGCCTGAGCTCTTCTAGTCTGGCATCTATGACCACCGATAGCTGATATAAGGCTTCTAGCATAGCTGGTGTTCCCTGGCGCACTAATTCATTCTTAATTTCCTCATCCAGCCCCTGTTTGAATTGGTCTTTTAATGCACTCTCATTCCAGTCCAGATCTCCTGCTAACAACTTGAAATCAACAATGTAGATTCCCACCCTCTTGTTACCTTGCTTGAGCTTCCGAATTTCCCGGCTGGCCGTGGCCTCTCTGATCGGGTCGTCAAAGTGTGCTTGGAACCCTGCCAAAAAGTTCTGGTAGTCGTTGAGAATCAGGTCATTGTTCTCCACAATGGGAATAGCCCATTTGGCTGCTGGTCCCTTTAGCAGGCTTAGGATGAAGGTGACTCTGGTTCTATCTGTGGGAAACTCTGCCAGTCTGCTGTCGAAAAACATACTGCACTGTGTGAGAAATGTTCTCAACTGTCCTGCTTCTCCTCCAAACTTCTCTGGTAGACTGCCCTGGGATCTCAAGACTACTAGCGGAGCTGCTGCTGCTGCTGCTGGTGCCGGTTGTGGGTTAATCGGAACTGGTTGTTGTAACTGCTGTAGCATGGCAGCTTGTACTGTGTTGATCTGGAGATCTACTTGTTGGTGGTGTTGCTGGGCTGCTGCCAATTGTTGGATGGCGAGCCTCATTTCTTGGTTTTCTGAAGACATTTCCAAATGTCTCTCCTTAATTTCTTGTTCCTCCCTCTTTCGATGGGAGTAGGAGTTTGTTAGGATTGATGTCCTAACTGCCAGGAAACACGCTGAGACAAGGAACTGGTCTCTAATGTTTTATTGCTTCTACATAACAGGAATCCTAACAAACTGAAGAAGCGTGGGAAAAACCCAGACATATAAACCCAAAGGTTAAGGCGGTCCCGATCTGTGTCTCTTTGAATGGCTACCTAATTCCTCAGTGCTACGCATGTGCTTAACAGTCTGGATGGGAGCCCCCTGCTCGCCATCCTTACTCATGACACCTTGTCTCAGTGTGGTTCCTGGCTGTTAGGACAAATTCCATGGTTGGGATGTTCAGGTCTTGTACAGTCTGTACATCAATAAAATTGGCGGAAGCTCCGGAATCCACGAGGGCCTCTAGCTTGACCTGGTGCTCTGGGTTTATGTGCATTATGACTGGTAAGTAGTAAAAGGATTGCCTGGAATCCTCGGAATGAGCCCTTCTTAATTGATTGATGGTCTCCCTGCTGAGCTTTGTGGAGGGAGACCGACGGAGTTTCCCTGGTTGGAAGTCAAGGTGGAGGTGGCTCTTGGTTCTGCTGCTTGCCCTGGGGCTCTTACGGAATTTGCTTGGCTTCTCGCTGGGCAAGCTCTCACCATATGCCCCAGGACTCTGCAGTAGAAACAGAGGGCTCTCTCTCTCCTTCTCTGTCTCTCAGCCTCAGAAGTAAGCCTCCTGCTCACCCCGATCTGCATTGGCTCCTCTGGTCCTGAGTAGAGAGATGCTGCAGAGAGAGCTGGAAATCCTG
Source organism: Candoia aspera (assembly GCF_035149785.1). Classification (NCBI taxonomy): domain Eukaryota; kingdom Metazoa; phylum Chordata; class Lepidosauria; order Squamata; family Candoiidae; genus Candoia; species Candoia aspera. Next base: position 60,121,020 of record NC_086155.1, on the reverse strand, counting down.
GAAGCGCTCTGAGGCCCCTGCCTCTCCCCGGCTGCATCTGTCTGAGCTCTTCTAGCCTGGCGTCTATGACCACAGATAGCTGATATAAACCTTCTAGGGTAGCTGGTGTTCCCTGGCACACTAATTCATTTTTAATTTCCTCATCCAGCCCCTGTTTGAATTGGTCTTTCAAGGCACTCTCATTCCAGTCCAGATCTCCTGCTAACAGCTTGAAATCAGCAATGTAAATTCCCACCCTCTTGCTGCCTTGCTTGAGCTTCCGAATTTCCCAGCTGGCAGTGACCTCTCTGATCGGGTCATCAAAGTGTGCTCGGAACCCTGCCAGAAAATTCTGGTAGTCGTTGAGAATTGGGTCGTTGTTCTCCACCATGGGAATAGCCCATTTGGCTGCTGGGCCCTTTAGCAGACTTAAAATGAAGGTGACTCTGGTTCAGAAACTCTGCCAGTCTGCTGTCGAAAAACATTGTGCACTGTGTGACAAAGGTTCTCAAGTCTCCTCCTTCTCCTCCAAACTTCTCTGGTAGACTGCCCTGGGATCTCAAGACTACTGGAGGAGCTGCTGCTGCTGCTGCTGCTGTTGGCACTGGTTGTGGGTTAATCGGAGCTGGTTGTTGTAACTGCTGTAGCAGGGCTGCTTGTAATGTGTTGATCTGGAGATCTACTTGTTGTTGGTCTTGTTGCAAGGCTGCTGCGAGTTGTTGGATGGCTTGCCGAATTTCCTGGTTTTCTGAAGACATTTTCCCAAATGTCTCCTTTTTTTTTTTTTGTTCCTCCCTCTTTCGATGGGAGTAGGAGTTTGTTAGGATTGATGTCTTAACAGTCAGGAACCATGCTGAGATGAGGAATAGGTCTCTAGTGTTTATTACAGCTACATCAGACAGAAAATCCTAACAAACTGAAGAAGCCTTGGGAAAACCCAGACAGATAAACCCCAAAAGTCAAGGCAGGTCTGTTCTGTGTCTCTTTGAATGGCTGCTCAACTCCTCATTACTACGCATGCGTTTTCCCCCCTGGATAGGGGCCCCCTCCTGCTCACCATCAGTACTCATGACAAGATCAAACTAAAAAAAAACATATAAAGCGTCTGCCATTGTACTTGATAATACAACAATTTTAATAATCATATTAAACCCCAAACCAGACATTTATTATTTTTATTATACCTTAATTATCTTAATACAAATCATCAAAGATAAATGAAATCAGCCAAACCCTAAAAGCAATCTAAATAAATATTCTTAAACCCTTATCCCACTTCAAAATAAACCAGAGCATTTACATATACCCACAATGCGCATAAAGCTTTTTTCTTTAAAAAAACCAAACAGCCCAACTGCCCCCCTCAGAAACTCTGACTTCTCTTCAGGAGACCTCCCATACATAATAACCCCTTATTTTCCATGGCGTTCCACCTTCTGGTTTCACTTGTGGCTTGCAACTCGAGCTCTCCCTTAAATTTATCTAACTCGACTATCCGATCTTCATCCAGCATTTCAACAGAAATCCCGATCTCACTCTTAGAAAAGACATTTCTGTCACTGTTAAATTCCTCAGTTTCATCCAGGACATCCCCAGCCAGATGACATATTTTAGACCTCATATTTTCCACAATGTCCTGAATGCCTTGCATAAAAACTTGGTAGGAATCAGAAAGAATCTGTTTAAAATCTTGTTGGAAGTCAGAGAATGTCTGTTTAAAATCCTCCATGTCTCAAGCAGTAGATTATGACACCCCCTAGGAGCTTAACCAGCAGAAGTCAAAGATATGAAAGAATTCCGAATGTGTTTACATAAGCGAAAGTGAGATATGCAGACAGTTCCCCAGGGAAAGTAGAAGCAGAAAACTGAAAGTTCAAAACAGCAGATTCAGTGTGTAGGAAAATGCTAATATCTTCAAATTTAGTACAAAAATAATAACAGGGAGGCAATTATTTACTCTTAATCCTCCTTAATATTGGGATGGAAAACAAAGTCCAAAACTTAAAAAGATTTTTTTTTAAAAAAATTGATCCCAAAAATAACGATAAGCACCAAGAGAACTTGCTTCTCCTTGCTGTAGAAAGCCTCTCTTAGGGTACGTATACTTAAAAGAAATACAAATTGGGTGATTTAGAAATGGGGTGGCCAGTCTTAGTGTCCCTTTAAGGCTACAGCGCGGCTTGGAAAATGATGACATACCAACCTCCTGGCTAGCTCTTACCAGTCGAGCACGAATGCTGTTTGTGATCTTCTGGCTGCAAGCATCTGTCCAGAGGACAGATGAGGTGATTCCAGGTGTTTTCCTTTTTCTGGAAAAACACTCCTGAGCTTCAGGAAAAACCTGCCTGAGCCTGAAAAAAATGCCGCGTTGTCAGTTCTGCCTGCTGAGGCCACGGTCACAACTGTTCAGTCTGTCATGTCCCCATCGGAAGTCCCTGTTCTCAATTTCTTTCTAACAGCAGCATGGTTACTTTTGTTAACAACTCATATTCTGTATTTTCAACCCAGCATTAATAACAGTGTTGTGATACATTCCTCTATCCTTTCATTGCAACATATGTACAGCATTTCTTTCTTTCTTTCTTTTTTTTTTTTAAATGCCTGCTATCCTTTAATACCTTTAAGGGTCCCAAATGACTCACTTGCTCAGGGTTCTTAAAATCCTGGGGCAACCTTTTGCTTTTCTTGTAAATGGAGTTTTCTGACTGGCTCTACCATCTCTATGTTGTAAATAGGCAAATCCTCAATGCAATCATTTTGAGAGAGTGCCTACAAAGCACATTCTCCAAAATCTAAATAGCCCATTCCATTTACTTATTCCTGTGCTAGTTCAGTGGACTTTGACAGAAAGATTCTTAGAAATAAGTGACGTATTTACATTCTCTTTGTACCAACTTCAGCTTGAACCCAGCCATGAATCCAAACAAGAGTATTCTATACACATCTCACGATATAAATTGGATTTGTATTGTTCTACACAGCCCTGAGGTGGAGAATTTCTGTGCCAAGAAGTTTCATTTCTAGAGGGGTGAGGTGTCTGAACAACCCATTTAGATATTGTGAAAAGCAGCCCTCAGATTTCAGATGTTGTTTTAGAAATTCAGTTGTTTTCTGGAGTTCAATTGGTTGTGAAAGGCCCTAAAAGGTATTACCATATTGCTTTCCCTTAGCATTTCTGAAGCTAAATCAGCATGTAATAGCCAGGATAAGAATAGGCAGGACATTTTATTTCATGCCCAGGCCCTTTACGAAATAATTTTCTCCCACTGATAGGGAAAAATGTGAGAAAATAATAGTAACAGCTTCTAGGACTTATCACTTATCGCTGTTCTTCTCTGCACACTGACATTTTCTCTGAAAATGAGAAATACAGAGAGAGGGAAGGAAGTGCCAATTCAGTTTAGCTACTTCTACTTACTTTCTTTTGTTCCAAATTTCAGTAATTGTAAAATTCAAAAAGAAAAGCAGAAGGATGCAGGATTTCATTAACAATAGTGACATTTCCTGTTTTTCCACTTGTGCGAAAAGAAAAGAAACACGCTTCTCCTGAGACGCTTTGTTAGCCAGTCTATTTCTGTGATACGTCTTTAATCTTAGTCAAGAGATTTTTTAAGGCTGTTAATGAGAAATATATGTTAAGGTTTCCCTACTAACAGATTAAGCTACTTTTATACCTAATCATTTGGCCAGGTGAAGAGGTTGCATTTGATTGTCTCCTCTCACGTGCTTCATGCAAAATAGCCTGGGGGGAGGAATCCTGCCCGGACTTGTTCTTCACTTCTTCTTTTTCTCTCTGCTGGAAATGTAGCTCAGCAAGGCTTGCTCCAAAAAGGGAGCTAGGTCCTTTAAATGTTTTGCTTTTGTTTTTGTTTTCTGTAAATAAATTATTTTTATAGAAATGCTTGGTGTGTGACTTTTTTGACCTCTCCTGGGCTAAAGGCTTTCCCAGCATCTGCAACAGGTTATGTGCCCAGTAAACAACGCAATAAAACCCAGAGAGAAAAGAGAGGTCAGCTCCACACCTCGTGCACAATTTAAAGGCAGGTAGCAAAGACCTGTGAAGATTTTCTTTGGAGCCACCTGGAGATTTTCCAGCAACTGCCGGTCTGCAGGACTTAGAAGCTAGCTGAGGTGACTTGCAAAAGAAGGAAGAAGCCATGGCTACCTCCCAGCCCTCAGCGATACCTCTGGAGCGCCTATCAGAGACCAACTATTTGAATTGGGCCCTGAAGATGGAAATGTATCTTCGCAGAGAGGATCTTTGGCTGCCAATTGGTGAGCAAACCCCCCAAAATCCCAGTGCTGAATGGCTGAGACAGGATGAGCGGGCTAGAGCCACCATTATCTTGGGAGTTGAGGACAATCAGCTAGTCCACGTGCGAGGCATGCAGTCTGCAAAGCAACTTTGGGACGCTTTGAGAGACTTATATGTAAAGGCAACAGCAGGGAGTAAAGTTACTCTGACGAAAAAGCTGTACAGAGCCTACCTTGCAGAAGGAGAAAGCCTTCCTGAGCACCTGCATTTTATTCAGCAGCTGTATGTTGAGTTGCAGGAGAGAGGAATGGAATTTACACCTCTCACAAAATCCTATATCCTCCTGTCCTCACTGAATGAAACGTGGGACACGCTGATTTGTACCCTGGAGGCTATGCCTGAAGCAGACCTCACCCCATCGTATGTTACACAGCGCTTACTCGCTGAATGGGAGAAGAGAGAGGAAAGATCCCCCCCATCTCTTCTGGAAAGCTGCAAGACCAGAAAAGAAGGGAAAAGAAGGGAAAGGAACCTGAGGCCACAGCGCTAGCAAGCCAGAGATGCTTCACTTGTGGTTCAGCTGGACATTTGCAAAGAGACTGTGCCATGAGACCCAAGAGTAGAAAGACAGAGCAGAAGAACACAAGGGCAACACAGAAGAAGGCTCTTCAGACAACCCAAATTGCACAGGTTGCTGAGAAGGGTAATTCTGATGTATGGGTGTTAGATTCTGGGGCCAGTTGTCATTTATGTAATTGTAAAAGCTCTTTTGTGTCACTGTCTAAAACTGAAAGACAAAGTGTATCTTTGGCTGATGGGTCTGTCACCAAAATTATGGGACAAGGTGACTTGTATTTATCCTGCTTAGGAGAAACTGTAAAAGGTGTGTTGTATGTGCCAAATTTACAATCAAACCTTTTATCTGTGGCACAATTGGCTGCAACAGGGTATATCATAACATTTAAGAAAAATGGTTGTGAGATACGTAAAAATGGGAAATTGTGTGCTACTGGTATGTTAAAAGACTCCTTGTACATTGTGCAAAATGCAAGGAAGCCAAGCTGCAAGGCTGCAGTTGGCAACACACCATATCATGACCAATGTGTACACCTGATGCACAGGAGACTTGGTCATGCTAATATCAAGTATATAGCACAAATGCCACAGCTGTGTGCTGACCTAAAGATAAAACCCTGTGATAAATACTTAGATTGTGTAGTTTGCAAAGAATGCAAAACACTAAAAGCTCCTGTGAGTAAGCACAGTGACAGAGTTACAACTAGACCTTTGGAAATTGTACACTCTGACATTATTGGTCCTTTTGCTCCAAGTCTTGGACAAGCAAGGTATGCAATGACCATCATTGATGATTTCTCAAGATACACATTTATCTACATCTTAAAACATAAAGATGAGGCATTTGAGAAATTTAAAGGTTTTGTGACATGGGCAAATGGAAAATTCCCTAGGCCTGTATCTGCACTCCAATGTGATAGAGGAGGAGAATACCTTTCTCACAAATTCAGAAGGTTCCTAGTGGAAAAAGGGATAGAACAAATTCTTTCTAACCCGTACACCCCTCAGCAAAATGGTGTTGCTGAAAGAAAGGGCAGAACCTTGCAAAATGCGATGGAATGCATGTTAAAAGATTCACGATTATGTTTTACGTTCTGGGGAGAAGCTTTATCGACTGCTTGTTATGTTCAGAACAGGTTGTATAACTCTATGATTCAGGACACTCCATTCCATTTGTTTTATGGTGTGAAACCAAAGGTAAGCCATCTTAGAGTGTTTGGTAGCACTGCTTGGGTTCACATTCCAAAACAACAGAGAAGGAAAGGAGGCCCCACAACAAAGAAAGCCATCTTTGTTGGCTATGAACAAAGCCAGAGGAGCTACAGGTTCATAATGGGAGAGAAATTAATAATTAGCAAAAGTGCTTCTTTTGCTGAACAAAACTGGGGGAGATTAAATTCTAGCTCTCCAGTTGAACTGACCACCACAAGAGAACAGCAAGGACTTGCTGATGGTGATCTTTTGCCTGATGAGGACATTAAACCAGAAAAGCAAATTGAAGATCTGTCTGATGAGATAGATGCTTCTCAGGAAAGTGATAGGAGTCAAAATTTAAGCCCTATATTACCTCGCAGATCTCAGAGGAGTAATAAAGGCGTTCCTCCATCACGTTTTCAGGCTGAAACAGTAAAGGCTTTTCACATATTCACAGAACCTGAGTCTTTAGAACAAGTGAATGCTTTACCACCTGAGATTGCACAAAATTGGCATTCTGCCATGCAACAGGAATTAGCATCCTTGAAAGAAAATAAAACATGGAAACTGGTAAATCTACCTCCCAATGAACGCTGTCTGGGTTGTAGGTGGGTTTTCAAACTGAAAAGGGATGCTGATGGCAAAATCCAAAAATATAAAGCAAGGTTGGTTGCAAAAGGGTTCACTCAAAGGAAAGATTTAGACTTTGACAAGACTTTTGCACCAGTTACTAAAGGTGAATCAATTAGATTACTGTTAAAAGTTGCTGCACTCAAGGGAATGTCAGTTAACCACTATGACATTCAAACTGCATTTCTCTATGGTGATTTAGACCACAGATTATACATGCAGCAACCCCCTGGCTATGAAAAAGGGGAGAATCTAGTCTGTGAACTGCAGAAGTCAGTCTATGGGTTAAAACAAGCTGCTAGATCCTGGAACCAAAAAGTAGATGAAAAACTGCAGAATTTTGGTTTTGAAAAAGGAAAAGCAGATCCCTGTGTATATATGAAGAAGGACAAACAAGGCTGTATGTATCTCTGCATTTATGTTGATGATTTGCTGCTATTCACATCAACAGAAAAACAAAGGCTTGATTTTGAAGCCTGCATAAAAAGCCATTTCATATTAAAAAGCCTTGGAGTTGTGACCAATTACCTAGGTTTGAAAAAACACAGGAAGAAAAATGGTAACTTTCTGTTAAACCAAAGGGGAGATAATGGTAATGTGAATGGAAAGACATATAAAGTCAGAGAAGATTGGTTTGCATCTTAATCTGTAGTGTAAAAAGGGGAGTGTTAAGGTTTCCCTACTAACAGATTAAGCTACTTTTATACCTAATCATTTGGCCAGGTGAAGAGGTTGCATTTGATTGTCTCCTCTCACGTGCTTCATGCAAAATAGCCTGGGGGGAGGAATCCTGCCCGGACTTGTTCTTCACTTCTTCTTTTTCTCTCTGCTGGAAATGTAGCTCAGCAAGGCTTGCTCCAAAAAGGGAGCTAGGTCCTTTAAATGTTTTGCTTTTGTTTTTGTTTTCTGTAAATAAATTATTTTTATAGAAATGCTTGGTGTGTGACTTTTTTGACCTCTCCTGGGCTAAAGGCTTTCCCAGCATCTGCAACAATATATATTAGCAAAATCATGTGGAATTGGTGGGTTGCTCTTTTCTGCTTTTGCTAGAAAATTAGTATAACTATTTCCTAAAAGCAGTATTCCCACTCTACAAATTAATGTGTGCTTTGAAGGAGAAGTGAAATAAAGTACAAAGAAGATTCTGATTTTCTTTTTTGTAAAAAGAGCTAGGCAATTCTTTTTGTGAAAATGGTGGTATGTTAGTACCACTTAAGATTCTATGATCCAAAAATTCAGACTAATGTTTCTGAGTGGCTGCTTATAGTGCAGCCAGCATGGAAACATTTTGCTTCTCATTTCTGCTATCCTCTTGATATCTCTACTTATGACGGTGTGAAGGAATTTCATTGAATTATATATGGTTTTTATATATACAGTAGCACCTTTTGGAAACTCTTTAAACCAAACATGTCTTTTTCAGCAGTCAGGAGTGTCTGCTGAAAAAGTTAGGAAGGTGGCCACAACCATGTGACCAAAACCCTACCCCTATTTTATGTGAATCATGACGAATGTAAAAAAGAGCAAGGCTTGGATCATGTGGCTGGGCCCGCCATCTTGACATTTTTAACTCCCTCCCTGTGAATACCCCTGCCTGTGGTCATTGCAGAAGGTATAAACAGCAGCCGTGCAAGCCTCAAACAAGACAAAGCTGATTTAAGGTGTTTCTGACATGCCCTCGAATCTTCTTTCTCCCTTGGAATCCAAAGCTCTAAACAATCTAATGGTTGATTTCCCCAAATAAGCCTAACTGCATTATTTTTTTTTCCTGCAAATTCACAACAGAGTGAAGTAATGATTGGAGTCCCTCAATGTTTGTAGAGGGAATAGGGAGAGGGCTTGAGCCCGGGCCAAGGAACTAATTTGAGTAGAAGGTCTCAGACAAGCTTCTCCTCCATTCACATGAAGACAAAGTGAGGAAGGGGGAAGCACATTCAGACCTGCAAGATTCCATTATTATAAAAGTAATCCTGACCCATATGGCTTTGGTTTCTTAGTTTGGTCTACCCTGTAGAGCTGATACCAATCTTGCAAGTCTGAATGTGCTTCACCTTCCCTCCCTATGCCCTCTACAGTGCTAGAACCTGCACAGTCTCTTTACACCTGTGAACCTTTTTGACCACTAGGGCATCTGGAAAGAAACAGGTGAGCAGAAGGGTCTTCAAACATGGTCCCTATGTATGCTTTTTCTCACCCTAATTGTTAGTTAAATGAGTCTCTTTTTAAAAGGAACTTCCTCTCTCTCGCTCTCTCTCTCTCTCTCTCTCGTACTTTCGTATCTTCAAAATGTACTTTAGATAGAAACAAGGCTCTTCACTCCTCATGTATATCTTAATACATTTACCTTTTATTCAGTTATAATCAATGTCTGTTAGCATTCACTGATAGCCTGTATTCTGCGTCCAAGGCAACAATATTATGTGCATTTTACTGTTTTCAGTAGGATGTGCTGCTACTTAATTACTCAGTATTCTTTCAGTACTCTGCTTAAATTTAGCAGTATACAGTATCTTCTAACAAGATGAATTGAAATCTCTAGCACTAAGGATCGTTACCAGGACTGGACACTTGTTTTTAACAGGAGTGAGCAGTGAGGTATCCAAGTTTGCAAATGGGGGTAAATTGTTCAAAAGCAACAGCAATGTTGTAGTGTGGATTATTTCACCTTAGTGTTCCAGCTAGGCAGCCACACCATCTTTCAAGATACTTAATTTTTCTCCCTTTCTCTGACACCCACAGTATTCTGTGGCTACTAAGTATGTCGAGTCCTAATTGGGCTGTTTTTGTCTTTGTATCTCCCATGGACATTCTGTGTTTGATTCCAGAAGATTTATCTTTCTACATATCTAAATATGTGTTGTACTATAGTATGCGTTGGTTGAAAGTTCCAGATGATCGCTACTAGGGTTTCCTATTTTTCTCTCTCCTTCCACCAGCCAGCTTTCTGTGGCTACTGAATATGCCAGTCCTTGAATTTTTATTCTCCCAAAGAGTTTTATTCATGATTAACCATCCTTAGTCCTCTTACTGTAGTGTTGGAGCATGAATCCAATGGCACTGACTCTTCAGCAACTCATAACCTACTGACCTCTTTGTCTATCGCTCTGAAGGATAGCTATTGGAGGTCATTCCCTTCTGCCTTTCTTCCCAGGCACCCATACAAAGAACCCATGTACTGATTTTCTTCACCTAGGATAGAGTAAGCTAGGTGGTAGGCTTTGCCTTCCTTATAATGTATTTCCTGTAAATAAACCTGCCTTGATGCTCTGGTGAGATTCCCACTCTTAAGAAAGCTACCATGCACATAACTTCCAAACTGAAGTCCTCCAGATTTAAGCCTGGAGATCGCAAACATCCTCAAGCAACACCTATTTCAGAAGTGAAGCCTGCAAGCATAAATAATTGACTAGGGAATAAATCTCACTTGACACAATGTAACTTCTGAAAGAATTCAGAATGTAAAACTCACTCACTCAAGTTTGCAATGCAAGTATTTGATAGGGTAACTTTCTCTAGCATCACAGATAACAATAATTTCTGATTAAATGTCGCCACTCTCTAGAAGTAGTATATTGCTGAGATGTACAATGGCCTATTCATACAACCACTCTGAATAATCACAACTGGCATTAGAAGGCTGAAAGGAACAATTCAAACAATCCATCTGTCACATGCACAGAGCAATCTGTGTTTCAAAGAGAGAGAGAGTGCACATCCAGCAAGATGCACACTGTATAAACCAGATGGGCCCTTCTAATATTTAAGCATTACAGTATAAATATTCGTATCCAAAAGGTGGCTGTCATGAAAACATAGCACTGACAACAATGTTATTTTTGTCCTACTTTTTGCTGAAAAAGATTTCTCACAGATTGGCCTCCAACCTACTCGGTATTTTATTTTGTATTTATTTTACTCTCAAGATTATGAATTGAAATACAGTGCAAAACAACAGTTTTTGGAGAGGCCAGCTTTGTTGTTGTTTATTCGTTCAGTCGCTTACGACTCTTTGTGACTTCATGGACCAGCCCACGCCAGAGCTTCCTGTCAGTTGTCGCCACCCCCAGCTCCCCCAAGGTTGAGTCTGTCACCTCCAGAATATCATCCATCCACCTTGCCTTTGGTGGGCCACTCTTCTTTTTGCCTTCCACTCTCCCTAGCATCAGCATCTGAGAGGCCAGCTTATAGAGATACAAAACTTTTATAACGCCCCTGATATTTGACTATCTGTGCTAGCCCTCAAACATGTGTCTGAAATGACTTAATTCATTGCCAGGCCCTCTATGGAAAATTATTTGTAGAGGAGGAAGATGAGTTATGGTCCTGCTTGTCTGGACCAAATCAGAAGTAGAGAGTCTGGAGACACTCAGGACCAGGCTTGATCCCCTGTGAAAGCAAGGGTCCCAAACTCCCCGAAACTCTGGGGAATGCATGCTGAAAAAGTTCTGCATATCTGAATAATAAATTATAGAGAAACTATTGCTCTATGAAGCCCTAAAACATTTAGTAAGTGTCAGCCTCAAGGAGTGCCTTTTCTCATAAACTCTTGTCTGGTTATTAAGATTATCTTGGGAAACTCTTCTACAAGTGCCAACACACTTGGCATGATGGATGGCTTTAAGAACCGTCTCTGTAGCCATCCTCTTGAGGTGATCTGTCTGGCCACTGTACATATGTACGCACTAGACTAAGACCTTTCTTTTGTAGTATTTATCTGTAATATGTTTAATTTTAACTGCTGTTTAATACTTTTATCAGTTTTAATATTTATATCGTTTGTTTCTGTTTTCATATTTATAAACTTCTCTGACAGTATTTTCTACTTAGATGGTACTGTATATGCATTTCCATGTTAATATCTTTAAGTTATTTCAAGCAGATTGAAAAATCACCATGAAGTTTTTTATGGGAAGGACAAATCTCTAGATATCTAAATGATCCAAATGATGGCAATCACATGATGAAGGGACTCTTAATTGTCCTGACTTCCCATTTTATCATTGGGCATACTTTTTGACTTCTATTTTTCTGTGGAATCGTTTTCAATAATCATCAGAGGCACAACTGGAAAATTGTTATGTGAGCCTGCTGACCTCATTGCTGGGTTCCTTTTTTCGTTCTCTCCAACACTACAGAATGTGGAAAGAAATTACGCAGAGACCCAGCCTGTCAGCTGGATGACTCTCTGCAAAGGGAAAAGAACTGGACTAAATTTGATGTGGGCAGGGAAACCAGCAAAAGATGATTTAAGTTGGAAAATGGGTTGCATCTGGCTGAGGACTTCTGAGAAGGAAATCCCAGAACATTTCAGCAATGCATCCAGCGGGAGAGAGAGCTGGGCAGTGGCTTGGGCATTGCTGACTTCTCTATTCTAAGTTCTCCCTTTCCCCTCAGTTGTGTGATACAGAACTACAATGGAACTATACTCAATAATTCAAAGCTTAATGCTATGTTTAAAAACTGACCTATTTTTCTATATGTATAATGGTATGGGGTACTTTTTTGTCTTTTCTTTTTTTAGTTTCTTTTTTGTTTTAGAATCACCTAAACCCCCATCACCTAGAAGAGTAATTCCTAACCTCTTCTTTAATGTGGGCTACTGCATTATCATTGAAAAGTTTCGCAAATAATGATCTAAATAAACTATTTTAAATGCACATTCTCTTCAGAGATGGACAGTCCATTCTTGATATCCTCATTCTAATAACTTAATGAATTCATAGTGATGTAGTGCAAAATATGGCCCTAATTAAATTCAAATACTATTATAGTACAATAGGATGTCTGTGAAGTCAATTACATTGAAAATAATATTACACTGAATATGATACAGGAGCTGTATACAAGATTATAGATTATTTTTTCCTCCCAATACCTACATGAACTACCCAGCCAGCTGGCAGCATCTAGCTGACTTTGACAGATCTTGGTAAGTGCCTGGTTGGAAATTGAAGGGGAGACCATCAGGAAATTCCCAGGTAAAGGCTTCTTACATTCCAGAAGAAGTCAGTGACAAACCACTTCTGTAATACTGCCAACAAAACTACACTGATGTTCCCATACAGTCACCAGAAGTCAAGCTTGACTCAAGGGACTCTTTCCTTTTCTACCCTCATGGACCACCAGTGATCGAAGGTCTATAGATTGAGCACTACTGATTTAGAGTTATTATCAACACTAAGTATACACCCAGAGAAAAGAGTTATAGTCTCTTACGATAACAAATCAAATCCCAGAGGTGTGGGAGTTCTAATTTACTTGGGACAATAAATACAACAACTCATAGTCCTGGTTACTTACCTTCATTGTCTACACACTTTTCATACTACTGGCTAATGGCTGTCAGAAACAACATGGATCAAACTAGAATCTCTTGATACTGTTTTAATCTGATACAAATCAGGGTACAAGATTCTTTGAAATAAATATTATGGAATAAAACAAAACTGAAACAAGAAGGAAGGGGGGCTGACTTTTGTAAACGTGTATGTAAAGAACAATTTCCTTTTGTCAATCCTGAATATCCCTTACCCTTAGTTTTAATGTATGACCCGGAGTTGGGCTGGGCTATAAATATTTATTTCAAACTTTGCTTGAAATGTTGTAGAATTGTAAAGGAACTGTTCTATTTCTCTATCAGTTTTGATTGCCTTTTGTTCTTTGTACCTTTTCTAACATGGCAATTTAAGAAAAGGTAGGATTTTAAGCAACATCCTGATTTTCCCAAAATATACTTTTATCTAAGAAAAAGGCAATTTAACTCAATATAATGAAGACTTTGCATCATATTGGAAGCACAACTTCAATATGCATTCTTTTCATGTATTATTTTAAATTTTTTATCATACCACCTATAATCTTCACTTGCATATTTCTGGCATAATTTTATATGTATTTGTTTTTAATTTGATTGCTGCATAGTACATATACACTGTTTATAATCTTATGATTGGAGCAGCCAATAAACCGAGTAAATAAATAAATAGTTCAAGAAGCTGGTGAACCAACACTCTGTAGAGCAAGGATTATTTCAGTTCACAGTGTTATTACGCATAAAGTTCAGCCAAAGTTAGGTACTTTTAAGGAGCAATAAGCTTAACTTTTCCTATTAGATCAAAAAGACATCCCATTTCTACAATATTGCAGCAAAAGGAAGCCTAGGAAGGATTTCGTGTTAGAATGGGTGTGAATGAAATCAAAATGTACACAATGGTTGTATATTGTTCCTTTCCAGCTGATGCTTCCTGATTCTATGGTAATGTTCATGTATTTGGAAAAGAATCCTGACTTGATGGTCAAAGAGGTAATGCATTAGTCTGCTGCAGGGGAAAACAACAACAACAAGACCTGCAGTATTTTATAGTAGTGTTTCTCAAACTTATCAATTTTAAGATACGTGGACTTCAACTCCCAGAATTCTATACAAGTCTATGATGTCTATACATCTTAAAGTTGATGAGGTTGAAAAACACTGCTTTATAGCAGCCTCAGCCTCACTCTACCTGCAACTCTCCAAATACAAAGATGGTCTTTAGTCAAACTCATCCCTAGTAATTACATGAACACATTCATGTACTTTCCTTGGCAACGATTTGTAAGTGATTTGCCTTATCCTGGATTCCCCCCACCCCAATTTCCTAGCTTAGCATACAGCCCTGGTATTCTCTAATGCAGTGTTTTTTAAACTTGGCAACTTTAAGATGCTGGCTGGGGAATTCTGGGAGTTGATGTGCATACATCTTAATGTTGCCAAGTTTGAAAAACACTTGTTTTTGTTGTTTATTTGTTCAGTTGCTTCCGACTCTTCGTGACTTCATGGACCAGCCTACGCCAGAGCATCCTGTCGGTCGTCAACACCCCCAGCTCCCCCAGGGATGAGTCTGTCATCTCTAGAATATCATCTATTCATCTTGCCCTTGGTCGGCCCCTCTTCCTTTTGCCTTCCACTTTCCCCAGCACCACCATCTTCTCCAGGGTGTCCTGTCTTCTCACTATGTGGCCAAAATACTTCAGTTTTGCCTTTAATATCATTCCCTCAAGTGAGCAGTCTGGCTTTATTTCCTGGAGGATGGACTGGTTTGATCTTCTTGCAGTCCAAGGCACTCTTAGAATTTTCCTCCAACACCACAGTTCCAAAGCATCTATCTTCCTTCGCTCAGCCTTCCTTATGGTCCAGCTCTCGCAGCCATATGTTACTACTGGGAATACCATTGCTTTAACTATGCGAATCTTTGTTGTCAGTGTGATGTCTATGCTCTTGACTATTTTATCGAGATTTGTCATTGCTCTTTTCCCAAGGATTAAACGTCTTCTGATTTCCTGACTGCAGTCAGCATCTGCAGTAATCTTTGCACCTACAAATACAAAGTCTTTCACTGCCTCTACGTTTTCTCCCTCTATTTGCCAGTTATCAATCAAGCTGGTTGCCATAATCTTGGTTTTTTTGAGGTTTAGCTGCAAGCCAGCTTTTGCACTTTCTTCTTTCACCTTCATCATAAGGCTCCTCAGTTCCTCTTCGCTTTCAGCCATCAAAGTGGTATCATCTGCATATCTGAGATTGTTAATGTTTCCTCCAGCGATTTTAACTCCAGCCTTGGATTCTTCAAGCCCAGCATGTCGCACAATGTGTTCTGCGTACAAGTTGAATAGGTAGGGTGAGAGTATACAGCCTTGCCGTACTCCTTTCCCAAACTTAAACCAGTCCGTTGTTCCATGGTCTGTTCTTACTGTTGCTACTTGGTCGTTATACAGATTCCTCAGGAGGAAGACAAGATGACTTGGTATCCCCATACCGCTAAGAACTTGCCACAATTTGTTATGGTCCACACAGTCAAAGGCTTTAGAATAGTCAATAAAACAGAAATAGATGTTTTTCTGAAACTTCCTGGCTTTTTCCATTATCCATCAGATATTGGCAATTTGGTCCCTAGTTCCTCTGCCTTTTCTAAACCCAGCTTGTGCATCTGGCAATTCTCGCTCCATGAATTGCTGAAGTCTACCTTGCAGGATCTTGAGCATTACTTTACTGGCATGTGAGATGAGTGCCACTGTTCGATAGTTTGAACATTCTTTAGTGTTTCCCTTTTTTGGTATGGGGATAGAAGTTGATTTTTTCCAGTCTGATGGCCATTCTTGTGTTTTCCAGATTTGCTGGCATATAGCATGCATTACCTTGACAGCATCATCTTGCAAGATTTTGAACAGTTCAGCTGGGATACCATCATCTCCTGCTACCTTGTTATTAGCAATGCTTCTCAAGGCCCATTCTACCTCATACTTCAGGATGTCTGGCTCTAACTCACTGACCACACTGTCAAAGCTATCCCCGATATTATTATCCTTCCTATACAGATCTTCCATATATTCTTGCCACCTTTTCTTGATCTCTTCTTCTGTTAGGTCCTTGCCATCTTTGTTTTTGATCATACCCATTTTGGCCTGGAATTTACCTCCAATGTTTCTAATTTTCTGGAAGAGGTCTCTTGTCCTTCCTATTCTACTGTCTTCTTCCACTTCTGCACATTGCTTGTTTAAAAATAATTCCTTATCTCTTCTGGCTAACCTCTGGAATTTTGCATTTAATTGGGCATATCTCCCCCTATCACTGTTGCCTTTTGCTTTCCTTCTTTCTTGGGCTACTTCTAGTGTCCCAGCAGACAGCCATTTTGCCTTCTTGGTTTTTTCTTTCTTTGGGATGTATTTTGTTGCCGCCTCCTGAACAATGTTGCGAACTTCGGTCCATAGTTCTTCTGGGACCCTATCTACTAAGCCCAGTCCCTTAAATCGATTCTTCACCTCCACTGCATATACCTTAGGAATATTAGTGAGCTCATTATGAAGGCTACTCCATTTCTTCTGTGGTCCTCTTGTCCACAGTAGTAGATCTGGTGGTCATCTGATGTGAAGTGGCCCATTCCAGTCCATTGAAAAACACTGCTCTAATGCAATCCCATCCATAACCTGATCCAGTGTAGCTTTCAAACCCAATTCAGGTTGGCCAGGAAGTCCTAGGCCTTCTCTCCAGCTAAACTGATGTACAAGCCCTATCTGGTTATGGATAATGGGATCTGTAGCGCAACATATCTGGAGGCACACCACCAAAGGAGAAAGCAGCCTTAAGGACCAGCAAACACATTTCTACATATACTTTTGTGCATGGAATTTGAAACTGTGCAACGAAAACAATGGAGAAAGTCCTGCATTAGCACACTTAGCACATGGACTGTATGACTTTTTGTGTGTGAGCATCACTCTTGACTCCTGGAGACCACACAGCTAAGTCCATGCAGTTTTCTTGGCATTTTCGGGAGTGGTTTGCCATTGCCTTCTTTGCTAAGGCTGAGAGAGTGTGACTGGTGTGGTGTGTATGACTAGGTGGTTAAAAAAAGGAGATTCCTAATTCTAATTCGATCGCTGCACTCATCCTTTCACTCCTTCCGCCACATGATCTCTTTACCCTAAAATTGGAGAAGATCGTCAGCGTGTGAGCCATTCCCCATTCTTAAAGCGCTAGCAGGGGAGGGAGGAATCTACTGATCTTCGGTTCTCCTACCCGCAGACTTTTTGGAGCATCCGGTTTCCTCACACCTCTAAACCACCCGAGTTCGAACGCGGAGGACACTTCTCCCTACTTTCGTGCGCCCCGCGCATGGGCACTCTCAGCACCCAAACCGCCCTTCCCGGAACAGGTCCCAAAAAGCTCCAGCTACGGAAGCGCGACTCCCACCTCCGGGCAAGCGTGCGCTCTGTGAGCATGCGCATACTTTTCCTTTTTTTCCTGCTTGCTTGAAAAGCTTCTAAGGGGACGGGGCAAGTGCCGGTAGCTCCTCCTCTGTTGAAAGCGCGTCGGCCTGTGACTGGTAGGAGCCGGCTGTGAGCAGGGAGGGATGCAGTTTGGCAGCCGCAGAGGTGGTTGAAGCGAGAGAGCGCTGGGGAGGAGCGGGCGTAGAACTGACTGGAGGCCGGAGCAGTGCCGGGGGGTAGGGGTGGTGGGGAGTCTTGGCTGGGACTGGGAGATGTCACGGGAGGGGTTCGATTACAGGGTGGGGCCTTCCCCTTTCTCCTGGAGCGGGGAGTGGCCATAGCTTCCCCTGTAATAGGGATGGTTGGTTGAGCCAATTGCTGGGGGTGGGGAGGAAGGAAAAATGGGGTGCCTCGTGTTGGAAAATGAAGATTTATTTGCGAGCTCTCCTCGACCCTGATTTCTCAGGAGGTCAGGTTCTTTGCGTGTCCAATGTGATTTTGTGCGTGTGTGTGTGAGTGTGAGAGAGAGATAAAAGAAAGGAACTGTTGTGAGACCCTAGTTGCAATATTGTTGTACGATCTACACTTGAGCAAGGTTTTTGGGAGGGCACTCACTGTCTCCGTCTAAAGGGGCTCGGCTGTATTCATCTCTATATTCAGACGCTGTTTTTATCTGGCTTGTGCATTTTAGTAGAGAGAAATTTGTCTCTTGGTGTCTGAACTTGGCTATATTTGCAAGTAATTTGGCCAAGGCCCTTTTACAAATCATTTTACAACAGTATATGGAGATTGGCTGTATTAGTCTATTGCAATAAAAGCAATAAAGAGTCTTGGCATCTTCAAAAACTAACACATTTATTATACTATAAATATTTGTGTTTACGTTCTTAGTCTTCATCTTATTTAGGTAAAAAAGTAGTCTTCTCAATTCAAGCCTTACTCCTGGTGACAAAATGACCACATATATGTACATCACTTAGCCAAAATATGGAAGTGGTTTGTTGTTTCCTTCTGGGATGTTTTTTTTAAAATTTCCCAATCTGGTTTGCAAACTGGATTTTCTGATTATGCTTATTTTTTTCTGAGCCAAGGTCAGCCAAAATCAGCTAGGTGTTGGCTAGACACTTTAGGTGGGGGAATATTTAGATGGGAATTCTGGGCACCTTACAGTTTGCCTGTGTTACACTGTTGTTTTACAAGCTGCACTGGTTTCTAGTTGCTTTCTGGGTGCAATTCAAGGTACTGGTTACATGGCACAGGACCAGGTTATTTGAAGGACTGCCTCTCTCTGAGGGAACCTAACTGTCCCACCAGGTTAGATATGTGGACGTTGTAGGTCCCTTCCCTCAAGTGCTGTCATCTGGTGGGACCTTGCAGGCATGCCTTCTCTGTAGCCACTCTGACTCTTTGGAATAGGCTCCCACTGAGGTCCGCACCCCCCCCCCCACCATCTTTTCAGCCTTCCAGAAAGCCACGAAGACCAGGCTATTCCCCAAAGCACTGGGCTAGGTTGGGGATTAGCCAATGAGTATGGAGCCAATGAGTATGGAGCCAATGAGTATGGGTTATCATGGCGCCATGGTAGGAAGGGTATGAAGTGTTTTTATCTTGTTATAATGATTTTTTGTGAGCCACCTAGCTTTATCGTATAAGAAAGGTGATCACATGTCTCAAATACATTTTAATTCCACATGATATTCTATTACAGATCTCAGGAGGGCCATCCTTGAGCAAAAAATTTAACTGCAAAATATTTAAATGGAAGCAAGCTGAGTTAAATTTATTATGAAAGTTAATCCTATTTTCAGTGAGTTAAATAGAGACCAGGTTTCTTATCACACTACATATTTTAATCTGTTTAAGGTCACAATGCAAATATATCCATATTACATCAAATGGCAGTTCTGTGAATTGCCACTGTCTGGTGGCAATTATTATTTGCATCTTTTATTTGCAGTTCCCTCTGATAGCTCCTTTTACTATTTGCTTTCCCACAACCATCAAAGTAGATAAACATCCCAGAGAGTACTCCATGTATGTAGAAGAGTAAGCTGCAGTCTACAAAAATGTGGAGTACGATGAATGTGTTGTTCTTTAACAAGTATCTATAAAACAGTAAAAATATTTGGAAGGCAGTTCAGGAATAAAACAGCTCCTTGCAAAACAGAGTTATGTATATGCATGCATTTTGTGCTGTCAGCCCATTAGTTATATAAACAGAACACTTAGATGGATTGTGTTGTTTCTTCTAATTTTCGAGGCTCCGCGCTAGAGCATTCATTTCTGGGCAGCCTTTGTTTTGGGGAGGTATTTTTATTAGATATTAAAGAAGGTATATAAACAACCATAAAAGGAGACAAGAAGAAGGGATAAGGAAGTAAACTATAGATGAATGAACAAAAGATTTTAAAAATTCATGGAGGTTATAGCTTTCCAGTGTATTGTTAATTAAATATAAATAACTGCATATATTACTTTAAAAGACTAAAAATCACTATTAAGCTCTAAGCTAATAATGAATATCAAGAACTGAAATAACACAGTACAAATCACCAAGTAAAATTTTGCTTTGGCCATGCCTTTAGGTAATGGAATAAAACTAGCTTTGATTTTCTTTATGTTGTCTTACAAATCCTGTGGTTTCCATATAAGGAGATAGCATTTTGAGAATTTCAGCTATTTTAAGAATATTCTAGAGCTTGGGGCTAATTCTGCTGTTTTCATTGTTTCCAGATGTCTACCTTGATGAGGCCCAATAATATTTCGGACCTGAAGAGTTTCCCTTGTCCCATTCCGGTAAAATGCAAAGAATATCCACTTGTTTGTGTTTAGAATTATTCAGGTTCATTTGGATGTTTTGATGTATTCCTGTTCCGTGTTACTTAAAAAAAAGTTATAGTTGAGCTTTGGGAAAAAAATCTGGAATATATTTGCTGCTGATTCTTTCTATTCTTAGAGATGAGTTCTCCAGAGAATACTAAAATTGGAAGGACGTTTATGACACATAGAAACAGAAATCCTAACCAAAACTGTTTCCCTCCCTCCCTCCCTCCCTCCCTCCCTACACACACACACACACATACACACGACTATTAAGTTACATGTCCAGGAACAGACCACCCCCCACCCCACCAGAAGGCATTGTTAGTATTCCTGGACTACCACAACACTGAATATCCCTTAGTCTAGCCAACAAAACATTGAACCTAGTTTAAACATCAAGAGAGGAGGAAGACTTGTGGTATTATCATATTATAATTTGTCTAGGAAGAGATTGTAAGTAAAAGGCAGTCTATAAATACAGTAAATATAGGCTTCAGCTTGGTTATATTCTTAAATCATTCCTAATATTCTATCTAGGTTTGGGGTTGTTTTAGCCAATAAACAGTTTCCTATAACCTTCAAGGTAGCCATGCTTCAGAAAACTCTCTTCAAATCTTTATTTTGTTGTTTTTCTTTGAGTGGCACATACTCAGTCTAGCTTTGTGTGTCTCATTTATCAGACATATTTGTTATCCTTTCCAGCTGCTTCCTGTCTGGTTTTAAGTGTGTCCAGAACTGAATGTACTATTCCAGCAGAGATTTTCCCAGTGCAATGTAAAGTGGGAGAAGCAATTTCTGTGTCATACTTGCGTAATACCTAACCATTACAGTGTACTGTGGCTTTAAATGTGTTTTGACAGCATTGAGGCTATAAACCTCAGGCTATTCAGTATGATTAATAACTGAATTATTATCAACATACACCATCTTTTAGATTACACAGCACCTTACTTATAACTTCTATTAATTTCATAACTGCAGAAATCCTGCGCAGCAGAGCTGGCTGGGGAATTCTGGGGGTTGAAGTCCAGACATCTTAAAATTGCCAAGGTTGAGAAACACTGTGGTAGAGTAACAGAGATAGTGGCTTGGAGGTGGATGGCAGAGGCCTAATTTTTCTCTGTTCAACAGTTGTTTCTGGAATACCTATACTTTTTGGAGCAAGTACAGGTATCCCTAGGGCTATCTTGCAATATACTATGTAGGATGGGAATTCTCAGAGTTGTAGTCTAAATCTGGAGGCCAGTGGATTGGAAAAAGCTGGTATACATGCCATTTCTTTAATAATAATCAAATAGAGTGGCTGAGGTAAGTGCATTAGGTCTCTGACTAGCTATAAGAAATGATAGCTGACTGTCAGTCCCAGACAGAAATTGTCTATTAAGACAACAATATTAAGATAACAATATTCTTAATGCTTACCAGGTGCCAGTTTTGGGGGAGCGGTTTGTTTGTTTTTACTACACAGTTTGTTGACTTACGTATCTGTGGCTTCTGGCCTATATCCATACATGTGTGTATGTTTTGTTTCCAAATGCTGTATTTGTATATTTTTGTTTTAAGTGTTGGTTTGTTTCTATGTTATGCTGTTGGGTTTGATACCATCTGTACCTGGAGGTTATAGGCAATCGAAAACAGGCTAATAAACAATCTGGCTTTTGGAGATTAGTTTATAATAATCAAGTCTCTTTTCTATACACTGAAAAATTGCACTGATTTGCTCTCCTCTGCATCTACCATCTGTTGAAACACAATAGTATATGTGGGAGGAAATTTCTGGTGGGCATTATCTGTGAAGCTAGTTTAGAATGTCATGCCTAGGAATAAGTTGTTGTGAGATAGATGTATCTCAACACCAGTAGTTTTCTCTAAGCATTTAGGAAGGATTATATATGAGGAAGAATGATCTATAAAGTATATTTGTTAAGAAAAATGGATGAATGTTCCCTTGTTGGAGAGGAGGTTAGAATGTGTAACAAGTCCCAGCACACTGATGAATAATTTGTGAGAACTCTTAAGAACAGAAAACACAATACCTATGTATGTATGTAATATGCTTTTTCTGGAAAAAGTTAAGCAAGAGGACATATCTCAGAGTTTTAGATTAAATAGGAAAGGTTAATGCTGAAATGTAAGAGCTTTATGCAAGGAATGGAGGAAAATTGTATAAACTTTAATGTTTGAACTACCTTGCTGAAAAGATTGATACCTATCTAGTTTAGGAATTATTTTTGAAACATTCTTCCACTATGTGAAAATGGAGGGCAATAATAGTAGTAGTAGTAATAGTAATAATAATAATAATACATTATATACCTCCTGACTCCCAGTGGCTCTGGGTGGTTTACAATTGTTAAAAACATTTAAGAACAGAAATCAATACAAAAACTGAAAAAAAAACCCAGCACAAGACAGAACAATGATGGCAAAGTATACAGACCTAGAGGATTATTATAAACTAATCTCCAAAAGAAGAAAGGGGCATCGATCATCCTCATCAAAGGTCTGGACAAAGAGCCAGGTCTTCAAGGCTCGTCGGAATAGCAGTATGGTGGGAGCCGTTTGAGTTTCAGGGGGAGCCTCATTCCAGAGGCCAGGCGCTGCTACAGAGGAGGCACGCTTCCGGGGTCCTGACAGATGGCATTGTTTAATAGATGCAACCCGGAGCGCGCCAACCCTGCTGGATAGAACCGACTGGGCAAATACTATGGGGGACAGGCGGTTCCTCAGGTAACCGTACCCTATGCCTTGTAGGGCTTTATAGGTGGCAACCAGCACCTTGAATCACATTTGGAAGTAGAAGTCTTTGTGTTAATAGAATAGGAATGTATAGGACATGTTATGCTGTAGCATTAAAATCTCAATAATGCATAATACAGGTAGTATAGGTAGTCCTCAGCTTACAATCATTCATTTAGTGACCATTCAAAGTTACAACAGTGCTGAAAAAAATGACTTATGATAAATTCTCGCACTTACAGCCATTGCAGCATCCCCACGGTCACATGATAAAAATTCGGACGCTTGGCAACTGGCATGCATTTACGATGGTTGCAGCATCCCGGGGTCAGGTGATTGCCATTTGCGACTTTCCCAGCTGGCTTCTGACAAGCAAACTCAATGGGGAACCATGTGATTTGCTTAACAACTGTTGCAAATAAGGTTGTAAAATTGGGTGCAGTCACGTGATACCTCGCTTAACGATTGCACTGCTTAACAATGAATTTTCCAGTCCCTAATGTGGTTGTAAGTGGAGGACTATCTGTATACATTTTGACAATGCATATTTGATAGATATGGAGCAGTTCAAAGATCAAGTGTTGGGATGTAGGCGTTAATTTAAAATATTCTGGCTCTCTTCTGGAGTTATTGAACTCTTTAAGTATGAAAATTTTAGTCCCAAATTGTTGCTGCTGCTCCCATAGAAGCATGGCATAACTAATATAAATTGTGTTGTCACTGAATATGGCTAGCAAAATTAGAGAGATGTCTACCCCTGAGGAACATATAATATGAGATAGGCAAAGAAGAAATGAACAGGGAGGGAGCAGAAACTTTGTTGTGAGTCTACTGATATGTGCGTATGTGGTAATTCTGCAACAACAATCAAGGCATAATGTTTTGTATAGATTAATAAATAATAGATTGTCATTTGTTATGTGTCCTCTTATAGGCCACAGGGGGCTCAGGGAGAACTAACTGGGAGAACTAAATAGAGGCTTTTTTGTTTACTTTCAGTCACAAAGTAATCCTTCATCAAGTTCATTTATGAATGAAATGTGTTGCCAGGCTCCACCAGCCTTCTATTCAGTGAAACCCACCCAGCATAAACCAGGTATCTGCTCTGAATATTAAACCGCTATGCTGAGATCTATTTCTAGGTGCACTCTTGCCATTAAAGTAGTCAATAGGATTAAATTAGTGTGGGGTCCTTGGTGCTCTCTGAGCTTAGTTGTTTGCCTGCAGACGTTTCGTCACCCAGCTGGGTAACATCATCAGTGCTAGTGAGTGTGGGCTTTGCTCCCTGTTTACAGACAGTCCCTTGCCCTGCCAGTGTTGCTGTGGGTGTGGTTTTCTCCTTGGTAATTCCTTGATTAGGATATTGTTTTCTGTTTGATTGTTGGTCTGGTGTTAAACTCTGCTTAACATAGCCAAAAAAACTTATAAAAAAGCTTGGACATCTCACAGAGGGGAACAAATATTCTATCAATTCCCCACTACAGTGCCTCCAAAAATCAAAGCCCTAAAAATAGAAGATGAAATTATGGTTTCATTCGATGTCACAGCACTCTTTACATAGATCCGGAACTAGCAAAAGAATCCATGGCAGCAGTACTACACAACACACCTAGCCCAGCCAAATATATTAAGATCAAAATATCCAGAATCCTGGTCCTCATCATCCTCTGCCTCACTACCTACTTTCAGTTTGATGGACAAATATACCAACAAATCAGAGGAACGCCCATGGGATCACCACTCTCAGGTCTCATAGCAGAGACTGTAATGCAGCATCTAGAAACTATGGCACTCCCACACATGCAACCAAAAGTATGGTACGTAGATGACATCATCATCATAAAAAAGGAACAACTAGAAAAGACACGTGGAACAATCAAAACGTCTTCAAAGGAATAAAATTCACAAGGGAAGAAGAAAACAACACACTACCCTTCCTGGATATCCTCATCAGCAGAGTAAACAATGGCAAATTAGAAATGCAAATCTATCAAAAAAAGAACCCACACTGACCATTCAACCGACTACAGCACAACCAGCACAAACTATGAAAAGGATAACACCAAAAACAACTCAGAAATAACCAACAGACTATTACAACCACACAGCATCATCGTAGCACACAAACCAACTAAAGCCCTCCAGAACATCTTAACTAAACCAAAAGACCCAGTTGCCTAAGAAGAAAAAAGTCATCTACAACATACAGTTTAAGGACTGTAACAGCCACTAGGTAGGACAGACAGGCAGAAGACTAGCAGAGCACATCCATGAACACCAACTAACAGTCAGAAGACAAGACCGCCCAGAGTCCCTCTTTTGGGGGAGATGGGTAGTAGCAAAATCTGAATAGTAAATAAATAAATAAATACGCGATGAAAATTTCTTAATCTCACAACACATGGACAGACTCAACCATACTTTCAACTGGGAAGCTGTGAACATCTTAGACCAAGCTAAATCCAAAAATGCTAGGGAATTCCTAGAAGCTTGGCATTCAGACAAATCAGCCATCAATAGACACATAGAGGTAAATCACATTTACACACCATTCAAAAGAGACAATAAAAAAGTTAAGGGAACAAAAAGGCCAGAACACATCCTCTCCAGCAATCCACACCCAGATAAACAGGGATTAACACCAGATAAACAGTCAAGCAGAACACAATACCATAAAATGTAACACTGATGATGTTACCTAGTCGGGCAACAAAACATCTGCAAGCTAACAACCAAGCTCGGAGAGCACCAAGGACTCCACAGTTCACCTCTGAGCTACATATATTCTCTTCTATTGGATTAAATTAGTATTAGTATTATCTATGATTTCCTGCCAGCATATGAATGAATGACATCCTTTGCCCTGACAAGTACTGTATATTCATTTCAAGGCTATAAAGTAATGACAGTGAAATCTCAATTTAGTGAACCAATTAGTAGGAGGGAGTGTCTGTTATTACTGATTGTCTGTTAAATTGAAGAGTTCCTGCAGATGATTGTTGCAATTGATTTAAAACATCATAAAGCAATGGGAATTTCATCAAGGTCTGCTAAATCAAGGTTTAATTCTTGATTTATGCAGTTCTTTCCTTTTCAATAAGCATTCACCAAATTAGCAGGGCATATGATGTAGCAAATGATGGACAAGCAAGAATGGCTATGCTTGGCAGGATTGAGGGACACAGAAGAAAATGGTGACAATGGATAAGATAGGTGAATGTGATCAAGAGCAGTGGAATGTTGGAAGCTGTTGCAGACAGGTCAAAGTGGTGAGCAGTTGTCCAAAGGGTAGCCAAATGTTAGCCCCAGTGTGGTAGCACTTAACTAATTAACCAAGCAAAAAAAATTATATTTCCAAGTTCATATTATGATTCATCCCATTTGCTTCAGTAGTGTTTTCTTCCTTTTTCTTCCTATTTTTGAGATCAACTCCTCTAAAATAGATGAACATTACAGCTTTAACCATAATGAATTTACAAAAGTCGATGCTAGAGACTGTGGAAACTTATTCTATAAAAGTCTTTGTTTCTGATGGAATAGACTGATATAATTATGCTTAAAAGTACTTTACTCAGGGGTATAAATATAGTGAAGACAGGAGAAATAAGGCTTTTCTTTGCCATCCACACCTTGCCCAATGCTTTCAAGAATACCGTTTGCACGAAGTGGACTGCAAAAGTCCAGATGACCAGTAGATGGCAGCAATCAAAAGATTCTTACCCTTTTCTACAAACTAGTTGTCAAGGTCTGCTAAATCAAAGCTTCACTCTGTATGGTTCTGTCTTTTTCAGTAAGCATTAGCTAAATCAGTGGGGCATATAATGCAGCAAACTATAGAGTAGCAAAAATGACTGTACTTGGTAAGATTGAGGGATGCAGAAGAAGGGGAAGATGGTGGGCAAGATGAATGAACATGTTCAGTATCAGTGGAATGTTGGAAGCATTATGGATTGCTGCTGGGGACAGGTCAAAGTGGTGGACAATTGTCCATACAGCTGCCAAGGGTCAGCCCCAATGCAGCCCAGGTGAGGCTCTATTAACGCCCTTGAGTTTTCTTAGAAATTTTGTGAAAATGAATACAGAACTGCTCCTAGGCCCATTTAATACCCTTTTTAAGCAAACCTACTACAAGAGAAGTTAGGAGGGAGGGTGCTAGAACAATTACATGGTGGTAGAACAATTGATTGCCATCTTACATATTGAAAAACTGGCAAGGTCCTTCTGGTTCATTCTAGCAGATAAAGTATCTTAGGAAAGTAAGGTCATACAAGGATATGTCTTGCATTTCTGATTACAAACCACAGGCAGAATAAATAGCAAAAGTAACACTTCTATGCCTTGTCTGAGCACAACTTGGACGTGGCAATGAGTCAAGTTTTTTTTTTTGTGGCGTGAAAGAAAGCTCTTAACCTTTGATGTGTCAGACAGGGGAAAAACTGATTGAAATAGTTTCTATGCTGGCTTGTCCAGTACAGATACTGTAGAGAAGAAATATATTTCTTGGACCAAGATTGTTCAGAGCCTTTAAGTTAATTTCCTGAGTGGGACAAACTCTTAACTTGACATGGGGGTGGGGTTATTTCACTTTTTAATTGGCTTAATAAAAAGAAATTCTTTAATAATGCATTTAATAAAAGTTTCTTTCTTTTCTGCAAACAAAACCTCAAAAGACTAGTACACCTCTGCAGCTCAGTAAGCTTTCTAATCATAAGTTCAGCAGTCATTCAACAAATACTACATTTATCTTTTAGAAATAAAAATATCCATGAACTGTAAAACTAGGTTTACATTTTGTACCAAACCATGGCTTATTTTAATTTGGTTTGCTGACTAAACTACAGTTGCCTAGATCAGCAGAACACAGTATGCCCAAACCAACCAAATAATGTACAGCATGTTGAGTCACTCATAGTCTGTCTTCTAGTTTCTGATGAATTTGTTCACATGCTGATTTTTGTTCTGCATTTGATAAAATAAATAAATAAAGAGGTGATACTTAGTCCCTCCTATTTGTCTACAAAGACATGAAGATAAAAGAATGTCAGTACTTGTAGAGATGATGGAAAATAATAGGTATGATAGAAGCTTTTTGTGCTTATATGAAGGAGAGATAATTCTCTAAGAGCTTTATGGTATTCTTGTGAGCAGGAATTAATGATATTAATTCATTAAAGCTTTAATCATAAATCAAAAAGTATTTTGAATTATCACTGTAAACTACTAGATTGCAGAACCGATTGCTGTCTTGCTTCAAAAATACCCTGGTGAAGCAAAGAATTACCGTGCACAGGCTAAAATCTGACTGTTCCAGCTTCATTCTTATTTTCAATAAAACTTAACTGTCTTGATATAACAAAACCTCAACTCTTATCAGACCTGTTGGGTCCGAAGAATGAAACAGAAAAACTGAAGTGCTCTCAACTTAAGATATTTTTATAAAATATAAAACATAAAAAGCCGCAAGTATAATAAGCTGATTTTTCTTCTAATCTAAAGCGTAAGTTTTAGTTTTCTGTAGTATACACATACTATACAATGGTTATATGTACATACACATAGTTTGCAATGGTTAAAACTGAAACAGAAGTATGGTAGAAGTTCTGCACCACTGCCAGTTTTTTCTCTGCATTGAAGAGCTCAGAAATGTTGACCTTGTTGAAGTAGGGTAGAGTTTACCCTTTGTCAGTTTCAGAAAGCATCATGTCGAGGCATTAAAATCTGTTTCTGAATTCATAAGGAGCATGTGAATAACTAGAGCCTGTGTAAAGATGGAGTTAATGAAGGAAAGTCATTTAAGAATGTTGAAAGGAAAGAAGAATGTCCATGAAATGCAACATTTGGGGGAGGAGACATAGTCTTCCCTTCCAATTTTTAAAAAAATATCATTATCACAGTGAAAAATACAAAATATAACAACAGCCACAGAATGCTCGAATGACACTTCTAAATAGGGATGTGCAGAGTGAATTATTTTGGGGCTGAACCACATCCCAACACCATGAACGACTCCCTATTCCAGGACATTTGCTTCTGGAAGATTGCTGAAACAGCTGGATCAGCACAGTTCAGAAGTAAATGTTCTGCTGAAGTTCTATCTCCAAAATGGTCATGGCTACAAAGGAGGAAATACAAAATCACCCAGTATCTCTACAAAAAAAGGAGAGACTAAGCAAAAGCTATCTACATCATAAAAGTCATGTAATAAATTTGTCACCAAATGAACTACTGGGTTCTCTCCATAACAACACAAATGTTAAAAAATGCATTTGAATGTACATTCAAATAATGGACTGCTGGAATGCTGTTTCAAGTACAAAACATCTCAGAACAGTGTGAAATAATACAACATTACAAATATTAGGTCTGCACAAAGCTTGGAAGGATTCTTTCCTTTTGACAGTGCTTCAAGCAGAGCATTCTTTTGAAGCTGTTTCGTGAAGCAGTACAAGCATCTCCTGCTTCAATTGAGTGTTCTTTGTGGGTTTCCTCTGGCACTTAAGTGAGTTCCTGTAATTGCTATAGGAGACCCCAGAAGTGACAGGAAGCACATTGATGTGAATAGTTATGCTCCTTTGGTGGAAAGCACCTCAACATGGTGGAATGTGGCCACCTCACTCTTATACTTAATATAGGAAAATTATTTGGGACTCCAATATTGAATTCAGTATTAGATTTAATGCATTTCAGAATGTGGGAATGAATAAAGACAAAGACAAATAGTGAATAACATAGGATTTTATCTGCAAGAGCCAGTGATAGGATATGGGTAATTAAATGTGCAAACATCTGGGAGCTCTTAAATGAAAACCAAGCTGTCAAACAATTGAACAAGGAACATTCATTGGAGAAGAATCAAGGACTGATCAAAACAAAACAAAACCACTGAGATGCTTTGAAGAGTCCATTTAACCTTTCTGCTGCTCAGCATGGCCTTACCTGACCCTTCTTCACCAGCGTAACACATGAGAATTTGGATCTGATGTGCCATCATTATTACCAGCCCACTTCTCTTGCGTGGTTGGTAAATTTAATTAAATCAAGTAAGCAATTGAAATTAAAGCCATACAGTTAATCGAATTAAAGATTTTCAGATGAGAGTTACAAATGTTTGTGATTAAAAGGGCCAGTACAAAAGGAAGAAGGTGTAATGATACCACAAACCAAAATGTCATAAATGCAGTGAAAAAATTCTGTGTGCAGATCAGCTGAAGACCAATATACAAAAGGTACAGGAAATTTAAAATGATAATGGTTGCAAAATGTAACCAAGCCAAACAGTTTATAGGAATAATAAATTAAAACCAGAACATTTTGAGAAACGGTCCTTTTAGTGATACCCAGGTACCACTGTAGCGATTCATTCAAGTTGAATTCAGTATCTTTAAGATGAAGACAGGTCTTCGGAGTAGAAAAATCCATTCAAATGGACACGCAGCAAAAATTACATTGCACTATGAGGATGAAAGTCGCTCAATATGCTGTTAACTTAAAAGGTTTAGAATCAGGTAAAAAAATCCCCAGACACTTTTCCTGCTATCCTTTTGTGCTTTTATGAGACTTCTTTTTTTCCTGTATAAAGTAGTATTTCTGCCAAATGGATTTTTGCATTCTAAATCATCTTTTTTAGTGTCCTGCTGATGGTTCACGCTGTAACTCACACAGTCTCTTTAGCTCCACTGCCTGGAGTTGATACAACTTGGTACAAAGCCATCTTGCTTCCCCCGGGCTTTCTTGGGTATTATTTTGCAGTGTCTGGACAAGATGGTCCTGTTCTTGGCTTTAACAATTGAAGTGGTGAAAAACAATAGTTAAGAAACTATTCCAAATGGTGTGTCATATAGGAATTCCATGTTTTTGGAACTGATGCCCTTTGGTGGTTCTACCAAAGCTTTAATGTAACTATAATGCAGAAATACATTGTTTCTTATTGTTACTTTTTCCTGTGCGAAGTATACCTTGAAAATAGTATTCCTTAGATATAACCCAAAGTATTACCTTTTTGTTAGTTGTTTACACTGGCAGTGAAAATAAATCCTAGACTGAAAAAGAGAACGTCAGAGATTTAAGCGTACGAAGTCATACTACTTCCTCTGATACTTGCAAAAGCAAAACAGTGACCTGCTGTACCTTTTCTGCTGTACAGAGATAATCAACAGCCAGCCTCTTCCCATATCAGACAATGGCAAAAGGAAAAAGAAAAAGAGGACAAGAGCTACAGATCATTTCCCTGGAAGATTTGAAGGTTGGATTTATAATTGCCTGGATTTTGTATGGGTTTCATTTTGGTCTTGGATTTGTTTGCTTGTCCTTAATCCTCTGTGGTAGCCTCAGTTTAGGAACACCGTAAGAGTGTTGCAATTTAATTTGTGGTGGAAATCTGTTTTGGCTGAAACAGTGTTTCTCAACCTCAGAAGTATGGATTTCAACTCCCAGAATTCCCCATGCTGTCTGGGGAATTCTGAGAATTGAAGTCCACACATCTTAAAGTTGCTGAGGTTGAGAAACACTGATCTAAAAGCTTACATTTTTTTACTCGTTGTGCATTATCCTTGTTTGACTTTGCTGCAGAAGATCAAAATACAGGTAGTCCTTGGTTAACAACTGCCCTGTTTAGTGACCATTTGAAGTTATGACAGCATTGAAAAAGTAACTTTGCAACTGGTCCTTGAACTTACAGCTGTTGCAGTGTCCCAACAGTCACATGATTGCCATTCAGGCGCTTTACAACTGGCACACATTTATGACTGTTGAAGCATTCCATGGTCACGTGATTGTCATTTGTGAGCTTCACAACCAGCTTCTAACAAGCAGAGTCAATGGAGAAGCCGCAGTTAAATTGCAAGTTGCAGTTCTGTCTCGCTTAACAATCACGGGTGATTCATTTAATGACCGTGGTTGAACTGACATAAATCCGTTGTGGTCACGTGATGTCTTGCTTAAGGACCTTGTCACTTAGTGACAGATTTTCCAGTCCCAGTTGTGGTCGTTAAGTGAGAACTACCTGTTGAAATTCACATTGCATTATTTCATATTTTATTGGTATTATTCCAAGATAATTGAAAAGAAACAACCATTAGTAATTAATGTTTACAAGATAAAATAGAGAGGATCACAACCTTTCTGAAGTGACATTTTGCACACGAAAAAATGGATAACTTGTCTTTAATTTCTTCATGAACTTCTGTTTATTAGCAAAAATGTTTTTGTTTTATTGTCAAGACTAAGTTTACTGAATTGCCCACTGTTAATTTCTTCTATATATTGGGTTATTACAGTTGGTCGCACATTATTATTATTATTATTATTATTATTTTGGCAGATTTGTATAAGCTCACAGCAGAGATGCTTGGTGAGGGTTCCTATGCCAAGGTGCAGGGAGCAGTTAGCCTGCAGACTGGAAAGGAATATGCGGTTAAGGTGAATAAAGCACCACAATTTTCCTTTTGATTATTTAAGAGCATTAATGCTTGAAAATGTGATTTCCCCTGTGAGAACCTACAAGAAGCTAATTATTAACTACACTAATAACTGCCCCTAATAGATTTTTTTCTTCAACTTATTAAAAAGTTAAAAGATGGCACCACCATCATTCAAAGAGATGCAAAATATGGTACTCAGATGCAAAATATGGTACTCAGCATCCTGCAAATAGATTCTGCTCATGCAACAAGAATTTCCCTCACTCTTGTACCCAATACTTCATGAAGGCCTTTGGAATCTTACCTGGAGGGTGTAGGGTTGGGTGAATATGCAGCATGGTGCAAGAAGTGACCTTGATGTGCCAGTAAAGCCCAGTCTTGGCAGACAGACTGACAGAATTGGATATAATGCAATAATCATTTTGCAGGAAGCTTTTCATTAAAAAAAACCCTTTCCTTTTTTGTAACAGATAATTGAAAAAAATGCAGGACACAGTCGAAGTCTGGTATTTCGAGAAGTGGAAACATTGTATCAGTGTCAGGGCAATAAGTAAGTATCTATTACAGCATTTAATAAAACCTCTGATCATGTTAAAAATTCCACAAGGTAAGATCTACAGGAACCATTTATTCTTGGTATATGTACAGGAACCAAAGCTAAAATAACATCACTGGGCAAATTATGTTCATAGAGCACGTGGGTGGACTAGGGTGGAGATGGCTGCTTGTACCAAAATTCTTCAAGTCCTCTCAGCTCCCTATTTATTTAATAATGCATGCTTGGGAATGGGGGAGGGAGGCAAGACAAGTGAATTATTTTCCATATTTATGAAAGAGACTGATTAATTTTAGAACTGTATTCATACTGATGATTCTCGGATTAGACCAGTGTGATTATTTTATTGTTTATTTGGAAACATCAAAATATTTGAACATCTCCAAATAACTTTTTTGGAATACTTGTGCTTTTTGATGTACTAAGAAAATTAGACTTAGCGTGATCATCTGTCTCTCTTTTTAAGGAACATTTTGGAATTAATAGAGTTTTTTGAAGATAATGTAAGGTACTACCTTGTATTTGAAAAACTGCGAGGAGGTAAGTATGCATTCCCCGTCCCCGTCCCCCCTCCCACCCCCATAATTTTGTAATGAAATTGACCCTGCATTAGTTTAATAATTCAAACCTTTCACAGAAACATGCAGTTTTACCTTATACTGCATAACTATGAACATAATTCATAGCCTATTTTAAAGATTGTTGTTGTACTCATGTATGAAGCTGAAATATTATCCAGTTAATATTGGGGTGGTTCTTAAAAGAAGAATTGAAGCCACTCAGAAGAATTACATTAAAGTGCTGAAGATCCTTTAGTTGAGGATTGGTCATAGATATAAAAAATAGGTTAAGAACCAGTTTATATGTCCCCCTTGCAGTGACAAAGAATCATAGACAATTTCACAGTAAAAAATCCCAAATTTGCTACATCTACATAGGATAACTTGTTCAAAATCAGTTTCTGAGGGGGTTCAAAAAATGTGAACACTCTTGATTAAACTTTTGGCCTTTCATTTGTGATTAAAATAGTAATCCTATATAAACAACTTCAAAGTGAATGTCATAGAATTTGTTTCTGAAGAAAACAGACCAGTCTGCATGTTCAACCACCTGTTGAACTATGAGGTGGGTTGTCTGTTAAAGCAATTTTTCTTCAATAATTACCTTTGCTGCTATTTTTTGTTGAGATAGGAACCTGGGCTATTCAATTGTCATTAATATGTCTGTTCTTGTTACAGAGTTTGGTGTCTTCAGATGTTTTGCCTAAATGTACTGCTGCCTTTTTTTAAAAGCGTCCACCTGCCCCCTTTTCTCTATAGGTTCTATCCTGACCCATATACAGAAGCAAAAACACTTCAATGAGAGAGAGGCCAGCCGGGTGGTGAGGGACATTGCCTGTGCACTGGATTTCTTGCACACAAAAGGTAAAAATACACATCATTCCTTTTCCAAGCTTATTAACTATCAACCCGTCCCACCCGGTCAGGCAGAGAGGGCATGCTACGGACCCTGTCCCTGAGAGACTGTTGATTGGCAGGGCCCAGGAGGAGGGCCTTCTTTGCCGTGGCCCCTGCCCTTTGGAATAAGTTACCCCCAGAGATGAGACAGGTCCCCGCTCTCCCGACCTTCTGAAAGGTGGTTAAGACTTGGTTGTGCCATCTTGCTTGGGGCGGGAGGGGGGATAGTCAATCATGGGGGTGGTTGGCACCTTGATGGGGCCAATGATGACACCCTTATTCACAATCTTGGATTGTATATTTTATCTCTTGTATTTTATATTTATGTATTTATATTTATACGGGGTGAGCTCCCGTTGCTAGTCCCAGCTCCTGCCAACCTAGCAGTTCGAAAACATGCAAATGTGAGTAGATTAATAGGTACTGCTTCAGCGGGCAGGTAACGGCGTTCCGTGTAGTCATGCTGGCCACATGACCACGGAAGTGTCTACGGACAAACGCCCCCTAGAGTCGGACACGACTGGACTTAATGTCAAGGGAAACCTTTACCTTTACCTATTTATATTTATAGTGTATTTATTTTAATGATATTTTAATCTTTGATTTTTAACTGTATGTAAACCGCCCAGAGTCGTAATACAAGATGGGCGGGGAAGAAATATGATAGACAGATAAGTAAGTAAGTAAGTAATCAGCTTTCAGGCCAGGCATGATCTGCTTGTATGTTTAAAAAGCCAGCATGAAATTAGGTGTACTTCTATGTTGAAGTACATAGGAAGTAACATAAACAGCATTAGGGTTTTGACACTGTGGTTGCTGGCTTTGAGGTACAGTGGCTATGAACATAGTCCCTCTTGAGTTACGGCACAGGCATGATGATTCAATATAAGTGACACTTATAACAGTCCAAGGGGATTCGGAGAAGATAAATAATACTCATACTACTAACTATGTGCTTGAAGGTGGCCCACATACCTTATAAACAGATAAGTTGTACTATGCGAAGGAGGCTGGGCAGCAGAACAAACATCTGGGTTATGAAGTAGTGTGGGTCGATTTTTAAAAAAATACAGAATTGGGTATCCAGTTTATAATAAGATTGTTGATTTTTTAAGTTTCCAGTTTCCAATCCACTGTTACAAACAGTCTTGAGACAAGATAACTGGGATTTAAATACAAGTGCTGATTATACACATTTTGTTTTAGAATGGTAGCAGTAGTGCCACGCTATTCATTAATATCAAAAATGTAAGGCCAACGTAATGAGCATAGGTAAAGGCAGCAAGGATGATTGGGGAATGAGAAATCAGGTCTAATAAAGAGAGACTGAATGAAATGAGAATTGATTGAATGAATTGAGAAGAGAAGATTGTGGTAGTGTTTTTCAAATAGCTGAAAGACTGTCACCCAGAAAGTCAAGACCTGTTCTCTCTAGTGCCAGCCTACAGGATATGGAACAATGGATTTAAGGTACAGGAAGACAGAAATCCAGCTGAATATTAGAAACAAACTTCATAAGGATATGAGCAGTTTGCAAATTGATCCAGTTATAAATGGAGGCAATGGATGTTACGGAGATCACTGGCGAAGAAGGAGGGGGCCCTTTCCAGGGGGAAAAACGCACGCACAGGATAGAAAATCTTGGGCTCCCAGCCAAGAAAATCAGAAAGGAACTGCCATAGAGTTCTGGAGTTTTTCCCTTAGAGCTTGCTAGTTCTGTTCAGTTTTGGCAAGATTCTGTCAATAGGGTGGTACAGTAAAGACTAGAGTTTTATTCCTGACTCAGTGGTGTTCATTTGCCTTATTCCTGACAATGGGTTCTCTTCCGCTAGATGTGTTTAAGTGCAAGCTAGACAGCCATCTGTTGGGGAGTCTTTAATAGCATAGATGGGCATTTCTAATGATATTCATCTATATAATGTAAGCTTGCTTTATTTGCTCACCACTTCACCTTAACAGTGACACTTAATGGTACTGGTGATAAATTCAAAATGTAAAAAAATGTTTTAAGTAAAATGCTTGGCTTTAAATCCACAGATTCTTCCTGTGTAGTCTGTGGCCAGTAACAAAAAACCCTCTATATTTTTTTAAAATTTGGAATGAGCAAAAAGCACCCCCCCCCAGTAATATTCTCATGAAGAGGTCAACGCAGTTATAGGGACACCAAAATTACAACGTAATTACAAGGTATTTTGAAGCTGGCCTGTCCTCTAGTATCACATTTTTCTCTTACCAATGTACTGAGGTCTGTTGGGGAAACACCAGTGTACTAGGCCTACGTAGATCAGCCCCAGTCTGCCTATATGAGATCCTTTGTCCCTAAATTAATCAGCGTGCCTTACTTGATCAGCTACTTTGCTTCACTAACACAGGCTGCTAGGTGTGTGCAGAAGCTACTGTCACAGTTGGACAATATAGTGCCATCACCCCATTGTCTCCTGGTGAGAAACAGGGCACCCTTTTGTTTCCCAGCTCCTTTCTGGAAGAGTGCTTTGGTCAAAATCCTGAAAAAGGGAACTGCCTTTTTGAAGATTGGCACATCCTTACATATTTCCAGTTCCCTTGGAAACTTAAATGCATGAGCTTTCTTGTCACAGATGTGAACATTCAACATGTGGGTGGAAGAGCGAGGCAAGCATTGACTTCAGAGGTTAATGCCATCACTCCTCAGGACGCTTTAGTTCTTAATTCTTAATTCTGGTTTCGCTTGTGAAGGGAGCCACTGACTGCAGGTATCCACGTATCGACGAACCTGAAGAGTTTCTAAAGGCAACCTGTTTTGTTGTTTGCTCTTTTAAAAAGTACCAGCGTCACAAGTATACACACGTCTCTTATCAAGGGCTATAAAAAAATTTAGTCCATTAAGCAGTATATTTCATTTTTTGTGTTAGAAATGCTTCTTAAATGCCTGGATTGTGCTACATAATTTGCAGGAGATCAAGATTCCATGTGAAGAGCTAAAGCTCCCTTTTAAAAATATTATTTCTAAGGCCATTATTATAATGCATATTATTTCTTCTGTACAACTATTTGGAAAATATCCAGGCATATTTCACAAAGTTTGGGTGTAACCTTAAGATATGGCTCTGCCACCGGGCTTCGGGCAAGGAGAAGAATAGTCATGCTAGTGCCTTGAAGTGCCCCTCCTGTACAATGACTGAATGAGACCACAGCCATCTGGATTTTATTGTATTTGGTAGCTCTGTGATGTTGTTTTGTAGTGTGTTTTATATTGAAATTTTATTATATATTTATTGTTTTATATTGTAAACCGCCCAGAGTCCCTCCACAGGGTCGGAGGAGATGGGCGGTGACAAATTTGATAGATAAATAAATAAATAAAATAAATATGATTTAAGTGGAATTAGTGGCTAGGGCAAACGCCAAGAAGCAAATCTTTTCTCTATGTTTGATATAGCTGTCTTGGACTTGACTCATTGTTTTTTTGTGTGTGTGTCTTACTTCTTAGGTATTGCACATCGAGATCTAAAACCTGAAAATATACTCTGTGAATCTCCCAATAAGGTGCCTCAACACTTTGTAATTCCACCTGTTTGGTTGTCTTTAGGCTTAATTTATTATCTCAGTGATTTGACTTATATGTGTTTTTCCTTCTTCCTCCATTTCAGGTCTCACCTGTAAGAATTTGTGACTTTGATCTTGGAAGTGGGGTAAAACTCAACAGTGCATGTACTCCAATCACTACTCCTGAATTGACTACTCCGGTATGTAGGTTCCTGTATTTTGAAGAGTTAGCTATGATGTGAGAACGCAGGGCACCTTATCAACATATTGTGCTCCGGAGTTGCTCAGATGTGCAACCTAGCCCTGCTGGAGTTTAGTTGAATTGCAAAAGGTGAAACCTCAAGCATGTCAATTTTGCATGCTCAAGACACTTTGTATCTTGCTAATTGTTTGTTTGTTTAGGATTGCAGATGATTACTCAGAGTAAATAGCAAGTTTGCAAATATTTGTTCTAATGGTAAACTATCAGCCGTCATCCATTCTTGTAGCTGCATTTCTCAAGGTTGGGACTTATAAGAAAACAGTTCCCAATAAGATCATGGAGATCTTGACATTAGTCCTAGTGTGGAGTATCATTCAGTGTCAAACACACAGTTTTTGGAAATGGTTTCTTTTTTATGCTTTCTTGCTACAGCAGTATTTTCATAGCAGGTAGAGTGAATATTCTTAGTATAATAAGATTTCACTACATTTTTAGAAAATACTGATTTTAAGAAACAGACTATTTGCTTGCTCTGAAAGGCATATCTTTACTGGTGCTAAATATTGGTGCTATCACAATGTCTTTATTGGTGCTAAATATTATGCAGATTCATGTGGTATGCAGGACACTCAAGGGTAAAATCCAGAAAGGCCCTGCAGAGCTTGTAATCTAAGATCTGATGCAAGAGGCCCTGAATGGATGATAGGGAGATTGAAGAAGTAAATGTGGTGTGAGCTGGATAAGCATTCAGTTACACTTACTTCAATGTCAGGAAAAAGTTGTTCCAAAAGATTCCTTGAATGGATATAAAGTCTGACAGAAAAATGAATTGTTGTGGGCAATTCCATCCAGTAAGGGGCAGCATAAGAGAATGAGTGGAGTCACACAAGGAAGCAGGAAACTTGAAGACTGTTGAAAATGGTACTGTGGAAGAGCAGAATGACATATACATCAAGTCACTGTGAGCGTACACAAGAGAGTGCAAATAAATAAGAAAAAATAAGTGGACTGGTTCATTTTCCTAGATCTTGTTTATCCTCTTGTGACCAACAAAAATGCATCTTTAATTCTGTATAATAGGACTGATTGCACAGTCCTTTTGCAATATATTTCACAGATTTTAACACGGAAACCACTCATGTGATTCGTAACAGTTAACCACTAACAGCTTCATACTAACACACCAAACTCCAAGATTATGGCTTACACACACTAAGGATAAACTCTCCTGAATTTTCTTAAAATCAGGTAAACAGGTAGTCTACAGAATGGCACATGGATAAAATAAAACCATTTTCCAGGCTAGATAATCAAATTATTAGAAAATTAGGAGGAGAGAAAGTGAGCAGTTATTTTCAAAAACAAAATATAACATAGCCAATCAAGTTTATTAGGTACCTTAATCTCTGAATAATTCCTTGCCAAGAAGATTGGAGGGGTTGGGATTTTGCTTTTACTTGTTTTATTTCTTGTCATTGTTTAGACCAGTGTTTCCCAACCTCAGCAACTTTAAGACGTATGGATTCCAACTCTGGGAGTTGAAGTCCACAGATCTTAAAGTTGCTGAGGTTGAAAAACACTGGTTTAGACTGTTGCCGCACCAGGGGAAGGAATCCTGGGCATAAGGATCCTGGAAATGTAGTTTATAAGTTTCTCCAGAAGCCCTTCTAACTGATGATGCAACATTAAACATTAAGGGTGCAGAAGAGATGAAACTTTGGGGATGGCGCATGAATCCCAGTAAGAAACAGTACTAGAATAGGTCACTTCATATTGAACAAGACATTTCAAAGAATTTTAAACTATATGTTTAAAAGAGTCTCATGTATTGCCTGGCCCAACCCATCCTAGAGCTTGACTTGCAGAGGCTTTGGATAATCATGGGTTTATTTGCATTTAATAAAAATCTGCAAAGTTAATCTTGTCAGCAAGCCAACTGTTTGTAACTATCCAAAAAACGTTTTAAAATGTGTGTATGTTCAAGTACTCTATACTGAGAGATCTACAAATTAACATTCTCAATTACATTTTTGCTTCTTCATAACTCTTGCTGTTGCCCAGCAACTGTACCATAGTTTATTGCCAGGATTGTGGGAGGCAGACCAGCAATCTTATGCTTATTTCCATAAAGTGTGAAATGTTGCCCTCACTTAAAAAAAGTCTTGGCTTCAAAAATGTTCAGTTTGTATTGCGTTACAAATATGAATTAGATTTACGCTGCAGCGTGCCTGGTTTGGAAATCTCTTATCTGCTAGGTTTAGACTGAATGAGTTGCATAGGCTAAATTTCCAGAGAGATAAACTGCCTTGTATCTATGAGAAAAAGATGGACAATAGCCATAATATCTAAAATAGAACTGAGTATATTCACCCCTCCTTCCTTCCATCCTCCTGGACTTCTTTAGCATCTGCCAGTATCTGGCTACTATACAGACACTGATTTAAAAGTAAGAGCAGCAGGATTTCCTGCATTGGGTTTAATACTCTGCCAGCTTTGTGTGGAAAAGATAGTTACTCCAAATAGCTATGAGATGTTTTATTCATATAATTTGTAGTAGTAACATTGGCTTTACCAATGCGTATTGCACGCAGGGTTTTTTGGTGGATCCACCTTTCCAAAAAGAGTTCTGCGTTAGCTGTACAGGTAGTCCGCCCTTACCAACCACAATTGGGACTGACAACTCTGTTGCTATGTGCTGCGGTCACTAAGCAAAAAATCATGTGACCACATCAGGCTTATGACATCATTTTCCATTCAGTCGTTAAGTGAATCACTGTGGTTGTTAAGTGAGACATCGTGTGACCGCAACATGCAATTTCACCTCTGCATTCTCCATTAACTCTGCTTGTCAGAAGCCAGTTGTAAAGCATGTGAATGGTGATCATGTGACCGTGGGACACTGTGACAGTCGTAAATGCAAGGATTGGTCACAAAGGTGGTTTT
This sequence comes from Candoia aspera, assembly GCF_035149785.1. Lineage (NCBI taxonomy): Eukaryota > Metazoa > Chordata > Lepidosauria > Squamata > Candoiidae > Candoia > Candoia aspera. Next base: position 60,079,979 of record NC_086155.1, on the reverse strand, counting down.
TTTTTTTTACACCGTCGTAACTTTGAACAGTTGCTAAACGAGGCAGTCAGTAAGCAAGGACTACCTGTATTGTGAATGCTTCCTTTCTGCAACCCTTCTGATATGAGTTCTGTATCTTGCTAGTGTGGATCTGCAGAGTACATGGCGCCTGAGGTAGTGGAGGTCTTTACAGAAGAAGCCACATTCTATGACAAGCGATGCGATCTGTGGAGCCTGGGTGTGATTTTGTATATCATGCTAAGTGGCTACCCTCCCTTTGTGGGTAACTGTGGTACAGACTGTGGCTGGGACAGGGGAGAAATCTGCAAAGTTTGTCAGGTAATCAGTATACTTTCGACCAGATGTGTAATACTGTGTGACAGGTCTGATTGAGTTTCTTTAAAAATATCCAGATATCCTCTGAGACATCTATGATTAGAAGAGTGAGGGCAATGTAAGCTATTTTCACAACTGTACTAAATTTGAATGCATAAGCTCATAATGAATGTGAAGGTTTCATATTCAGACCATGTTCTCCAGTCTTGTGTTCTCAAGATGTACTAGAACTGTAAGTCCTAGGATTCCCAGACAGTTTGGCCTCTGTTGCATGTAGAGGAGAATAATTTTTTTTTTAACTGTAGCCCATTTTAAAAAATATATATATATATTCTAAGAAACAATGAAGTGCAGTTTCCCTTAAAACCTAAGGAGTTTAAGTGCAAAGATATGGCAAGAGTATTTCCAAAATTTCATCGGCATAATGTGGGGAGAAGAGAGCTGTAGAGGTTTTAAGTAAGTAAGACCATTTTGTGAACTGGAAGAAATTTAAATTTAAATTCTGAACTCTCAGCTTCTGAAGTAAACCAATATACCTTTTTTCCCCTAGAGTAAGCTTTTTGAGAGTATCCAGGAAGGCAAGTATGAGTTTCCTGACAAGGATTGGTCTTGCATCTCCAGTGAAGCCAAGGATCTCATCTCAAAGCTTCTGGTTCGTGATGCCAAACTGAGGCTTGGGGCTGCTCAGGTTCTAGAACATCCATGGGTACAAGGTGTAAGTGGTGCCCTGTATTTCTACACACCGTCAGTGCACATGAACTGGGTCTTACAAAATAATGTAATTGGAAAACAGCCCTCACCAAAGCCATATTTGTGGTGGGGAAAAGGATCCATCTTGGCTAGAAATCTCTGTGATTCTAGCCAAGTAAAACACACAGATCTGGAGCTGGTTTCCTATATCTACAAGTATTCTTTATTACTGAGTGCTTAAAGCTAACCTTTTCCCTTGAGCAGCAAAAGGTTGTTTCTACTGAATGTTTGGTACAAGAAGAATCAATTTCTATTAATATAAATATGTTGTTGTGTAATGAACATTGCTTTGAACATTATAATTGCCAATATCTAGCCAGCTTACATCTGGCTGTTGAAATGTGACTTACTCAGAAAAGTTTTCCAAGTAGTAAACCGTGAAGATTAAGTATCCTTTGATTAGTGAAGATTTTCTCCAGGGATGCTTCACTTACACTGCACCATTCTGTCACTTTCAGCATGCTTCTGAGAGAGGATTGCCTACACCTCAGGTTCTTCAAAGGTAAGCTTTTCTGGAAGTCTGTCATAATGAGTTGAAAAAGTGATTAGAGCAGTGTTTCTCAACCTTAGCAACTTTAAGGCGTGTGGACTTCAAGTCCCAGAATTCCCCAGCCAGCCATACTGGTTGGGGAATTCTGAGAGTTGAAATCCACTCGTCTTAAAGTTGCCAAGGTTGAGAAACACTGGATTAGAAGATGGATCCATTGCAATCAGAGGCATTTTGGGAGAAAGAGGGCTGCATTAACTGGTAAAAGTTTCCCAGAAAACAATGTTTCTCGTGCCTGAAGAGCTATTAACTGTTCCCATCACTTCTTGTTTGGAAATGAATCACAGAGCTAACTTGGTTATAAGAAAGGTAATGAAGAGACAACTTGTGCCTTTCTGATGGGCTTCACAATTAGATTTTTAGTTTCTCTGGTATAAATGAATTTTCTCAACTTTCCTGCAGGAACAGCAGCACAAAAGACTTGACCCTTTTCGCCGCTGAAGCTATTGCTCTGAACCGCCAGCTCTCCCAGCACGAGAATCAACTCAGTGAAGAGCAGGAGAGTCTCACACAGGCCATATGCTCCATGAAGCTTTCTCCTCCCTCTAAATCCCGCCTTGCCAAGCGCAGAGCCATGTCTCAGGCTACCAAATCGAGTGACTTCCAGCCAGCTCCTCAGGCAGTTCTTTAATGTGCATTTTATGTTTGTTAGTTCAAGGTCAGCTTTGGTTATGATTGTTATGAAGTACTCATCAGCATATTAGTGGCTTCTTTACAACAAAAGACTAGAACAAACCTTGTAGGGGAGTGATGTAAAGGACAGTCTCTTTGGAAATGCTTTTTTCAAAATTGATAAATGCACTGAATTCTGTGAAGTTCTTAGATGAAACTGCTGCTCTGTTGCAATATAGCAAATCCCTTAGGCAACATTTGCACAACGTCCTCCAAAACCAGAGGATACATTTCTGTCACCAAGCCTTGTGACTAGTAGAAGTAGAGCTGTGAATTTAAAGCGTCTTGAAGGAGCTTTTGGTACTTTTACAACTCCAAGTCCCTACTCTCAGTCACAAAAATATTATGATGGGTTTCCTTTAAAGAAGCTTCATTGTTCTGCATTTTTAGCTTTCTTTGTCAATTAATAGTTTGAGTTAAACCTCAAAGTACATGAATAATAATTCCTCTTTATTGTTTGGGTTTCTTCTTATGTTACCCTTTGTAACATTACAAGGATGTCTATTTAAGAATGAAAGTTACGTAATCTGGAGTTTCCTTCCTTTCATCTGAAAGAGTGCAGTACATGAAAGTGCAATGATAGTAGGAAGCGCTGCATTTGTTTGGAAACTGTCTACAATAAAAAGAAGTGATGACGGATCTTCTAGCTGAAGAGCTGGCAAGGCATGGACTCCTTGCTATACTTTGGCAGAGAATGAAGTGTGAACTTCCATATCAATCTGTTTAAAGCAAGGAATTAATGCATTTAAAAAATACTTCCTTGATGTGTTCCCACACCGTACGCATGGAACCAAGAATGGGGTTTGGTGCCAGTCCATCATCCTTGGTCTTTTGAATCATCATTCAAATCATTACTCTGCATCTGCTGTTGGAGACCACCACTGTATTCAGTTAAATGTAATTAGTGCTCACGTTCAGCTTGAGAATAGAGGAAGTGGTTGGCGCACATGGACCATGTGTCCTTTTCTAAGACTTTGTAATTCCTCAGCTGGGCTCTGGTCACCTTGAATACTTGAGAAAAGGAGTCAGAGGAGCACTTAATTGATAACTGTGAAATATTTAACTATGTGCCATTTTGATCAATTTTCCTATCTCTGTACGAAAGAAGATAGATCGACAGAGCTGGATAAACCAGCATAAGGTTGTCTTAGGCTTGGAGTGGTTCTTGCTGTTGTGACATATATTCCATAGTCTACCTTATGTAAGGACAATAAAGGTGAAAGAGGAAAGAGGAATTTTAATAGCCAGATAAACATTTTCTCATCAGTTGCAAATAATTGCTCATCTGCTGTGTTAGGCCTCTCATACACACATTCAGACAGACACACACACACATACAAATTGAGCAGTCTTACATCTTGAACCTTGAAGGACCTACTACAGTGTAGTTTTGGGTGGCAAGACAAGTTAGAGGCACAAAGTCAGGTTTTTATTTTAAAATAGAGCATACTATTGTGGTTTAAGTTCTCTTGAAATGGTGTGATCACCCATGATTACAATAGACATTTTAAACTTACATTTAGGGATTGAACAACTTTACAAATCCTTGGAAAGCTATTCATCTCATGGAAATTCATTAAAAAAAACAAAAAACAAGATGAAAATTTAGGCCAGTGCATTATATGAAGCAGGAATTATTTAATTTTTGAAGATCAGCATTAACACTGAAGGAGTAGGAAGTAAGATAAATCCAATAACTTTAGAAGGATATAAATTGAGGTGGTCCAAACTTTGCCTGTCAAACAGCTTCACATTTTGCCTTTAAATACAGTTTATATATTCTATACACTTTTAATTTAGTGAATACTGATGATATAATATGTAGAATGGGTGCTATGCTTAAGGTTTTTAATGTATTGTACATTTAATAACATTGGTTTTTAAGTACTGTTAAATTACTGTTACATTTGTAATGTACTCTCTGGTGAACTGTAAACGCATTGGATAAACTCAGGAAATAATATCTCCATATGACATATTAATACAGTGTAATGCAAATTAAATTTGTCTGATTTCTAAACTATTTTGCTTTGTTATTGATCTGTATACTAAAAGAAGCAACCCCCTTTCACAATCTGGAATTCAAAGTTTGCATTATAATGGATACTGACCTTTCTTTGTACAGCACTCTGCATCATACCATAGAAAAAGCTTCCATAATTTTGGCCAATGATTTATGCCAGAAATTAAACCAATATTAAGATCAGAAGATCTGTGTGTGTGTCTGAGAGAGAGAGAAATTCATCTCAGATTTTTTTTTGGGGGGGGGGAATAGTGCTAATCCTATATAAAAGTGTGCCGCTTTGAAAAAGAAGTGCAAATAAAACTGAGGTGGAGCGAAATGTAGTTAGTTTACCTTTGATGTACCTCTAATGGTTTTTATTGTCTTCCCCGCCCTATCCTTGTACCTTCCATTTTACCTATTCAGATTCAGGACTTCACATTTCTCCTGATTAAATTCTGTCCTTTCCATTGCAGCCCACTGTCCAAGACTCTTTAGGTGGTTTTGATAACTTATCAGGGGATTTGGCTTGATGTTCTGAGCCTGTGCTCATGCAAGGCAATAGACTGGATGTGGACAATATAGTAAGGTGATACAAAATGGAGATAGCTTGGGGGATATTGTTCTATTCAAGTATGTCTGCAGGGTTCTTTTTTTCATTGCTTCAAAATTTGCAGAAACATTACAACTCTAGCCAAAGGTAACCCATCTCTCTTCATCAGGCCATTTTTAAATCCAGTAATATTAAATGGCGTAAAGTATCTAATTATCCTTGGCTTTTTTTTAAGGAACTGGCTTTATTGATTTTAGATTTTACAACTTGTTTCGGTATGCTTTGTTGCTTTTGCAGCTTAATTTGAATGTATTCTGTTTTATATTTAGTGGTGGTGTCCTTAGCATTTGTCCTGCTTGGTTGTGTGGGCTGCTTGTTTATGCTGTGCTTGTCTAGTTCACATGGTGAAGCCATCAATATATGAGGTGACAAGGGGTTGCTTTTCAGCCAGCTTGTTGCAGAACCTGACCCTGGGTTCTTGGAGCTGAAAGAGAATGACTGGCCCAGAGGTCACCAAGCAACCACAGTGCCCTAGGGAGGACTGGGACCTGGCTCCCCCTACTCCTAGTCCAGCACCTGAACATCTACACCAAACGGGCACTCTTATTTTTTGCATTGTAAATTGTTACATATATTTCAATTCACTTTTATACTGCCTAGTTCTTCTAAGAAGTCTGAGTAGGGTTCTTGAAGTAGGGCTCTTGAAGAAACTTGTAAGGCCTTTCAAAATAAGTTCACAATGAATTAGGAGCAAACTGGCAGGCTGGGATTGCTGAGGAAATGGATAGGAAGAAAACCCAACTTTGTAACACCTACATGTATCAAATAGGCTCTAAAACCCATATGAGCCTGCTTCCTACATTGATCTGCTGCAACCACATAGTTTCAATTTTTTTTCAGTGGGGGGGTAGCCAAATTCAGTAAGATAGTCTTTTCAAAACTAGGGAAAGTGATAAATCACAGTGGCACCAGTGAAAACAAGATGCCCCCTGGCATTTGTAATACTTGAAATAAACATGGTTCGTTTTTAAAATACAGGTAGTCCTTTTTTAGTGACTGCCTTGGACAGTGACCTTTTGAAGTTAGAACAGTGATGAAAAAGTAACTTTGCAACTAATGCCCGCATTGATGACCTTTGCAACGTCTCAGTCACATGTTTGCCATTACAGTCAGTACAGTATTGCGTTGTCCTGTGCCTGACCTGTTTTTTTTCTCTCCCTCTCCCCCCACCGCAGAGCGGAAAGATTGCCTAAATGAGCTATCTCTTCTTGAGCTGCTTTTCTCTGGAGCAGCATGTCCCTAAAAACTGCTAACCACAAGCTAACAAGCTCAGCTCCTGACCTTCATTAATTGATTAGAACCTGCCAGCTGACAGCTGCTGCCTGAAATTGACAAGACCCTAATCAGTTTCACACTGAAGGCTTTTGTTTGCTCCCTAAGGTGCTGGTGGCTTGAGGTAAACAGCCTGTATTAGCACATTCCTTTTGATGTGTATTCCCCATTATGTGCCTGCTTACTCTCTTGTAATCCCTTCCTCTCCAATGAATGTAAACATTAATTCCCTTCTTGCTAATTATCTCAGTGCTGGGGTGAGCGTTCCAAAGGGTGGGGAAGTGGGGGGAAAAGGGCTGTAAGATTTGCCCTTTTACCTGGCTTCCTTGTGAGTTGAGTTCTGGAAACCTTCCCTACCATTTGGGCTCCCCTGGCTCTTTGGGGTTGTATCCAGATGCTGTAAAGCAAAGGAAAGCTGAAGTAAAATGGTAAGCACAGTCACAGTCATGTGATTTTTCACTTAAAACCAATTTCATATAGTTTCAAGTGACCCACCACTGATTTACCAAGATGAGACTTAATGACCAAGTTGCTGGTCCTAATTGCAGTCACTAAACAAGGACTACTTGTACGCATGCTAAGCTAATTAGCAGAAGAATTTTACAGATACATACAATAGTACTAATATACTTCAAAATTAATCAGTTAGCAGCCCCAATGCCCCCCAAATGAACATTTCTTGATGCCTTGATATATTCCAAATACTGGGAATATAACAATGAAGAATATATGCATCTTTAGATAGTAACACTCCCGTATAAATCAGCCCTAAATAATAAGACAACAATAATAAAAATAATAGGGCAAGACAAAGCCATATGAACTAATGTTCCAATTCCTGAGCTGCAGCTCCAACAGCAAGGTAGATAATGTCTATCTTTATTAGACATTATCTGACATGTCCAATATATATAAAATACCTTTTTGCTACACTAACCTCATTTTAAACCAATTTCATATAGTTTCAAGTGACCCACCACTGATTTACCAAGATGAGACATTTGTTCATTATCTATCACATACTGTAAATCACATAAATAATACCAATTTCATCAACTTACCTCAACTGCAAATAGCATTACTGGATGGGAAACCACAGTTAATGCCTCCAAAATTACTAAGTATTGTAGAATTTTGGAAGCAGCAATAGTATCTGGGAAAAAAAAATAAGCAGAATAACAGATGTTTAAATTGAGTAAACTGCCAATAAGCCCTCTGAGGTAAATAAAACATTTTCTTTCACAAAAGTTTAGAAATAGCTTCCTTAGAACCGAGGTGTTCAAAAGTAATAATGTTAAGAATGACCCAGTTGATCTCAAACCAAGCTTAGATGCTTAGATGCTTTTAAACTTGGGTTATCTCATAATGTAAGCTTTTTGTATACTTTAATATACAATGGGTTATCCCATTGTATATTAAAGTATATACAATGGCTATATCTTTCTATGCATTCAGGTTTATCACTGGTCATTTATCTTAGCTTCAGTTGTATATAGAGTATATAGACATAATATCAGAATTCAGCTCCACTTGGATAGAACTCAAGAGTTATCTGATTGGGATCCCTGATTTTGTGGAAAACTGTTTTATATTTGCATTTAATTCTGCAAGATATATATGGAAAATAATGGCTTGCAGATATGATTTTGATTTATTTACCTCCTTCTTAGGGCTGAGAAGGTGTGACTGGCCCAAGGTCACCCAGCTGGCTTTGTGCAAAAGGCGGGACTAGAATTTATGGCCTCTCAGTTTCTAGCCTGATGCCTTAACCACTACACCAAACTGGCTCTTGGCTGACCATTTAAGAAATTATAAATCAACCTTAGGGTTAAATTCTTCCATAACTTAACCTTCTGTAACATAACCTAAAGCTTCAATCCTTATATATATATTTTCTAGATTACTACTATAATCAAATTGCATCAAGTCTGAATATTCCTATTATTGGAACAACCAGACAGGAACCCAAACTCATGATTTAATTGTATGAGATTAGGAGTGAAGATTTCTGGCCTATTTATAACACACATCATCAGTATATACCTAATTATCTGTCCCCCATGTAATTCCATTTATGTTTTCAGAATTTCTAAAAGCAGTTCTAAAGACAAATTGAAAAGAAAGGGAAAAAGCAGGCATTCTTGGCATGTAATTCTTGGTTATAAATGTAACCAAGGACAGGATACAACATTAATTATCACCCATGAATTAGAGGCTGAATAATTCATATAAATAAAAAATAGAAAACTTTAAGAAAACCCAAAATAAGTCAAAACCCACCTGAAAGGTGTTGAAGGAACTATTCCAAAGGACTTCTCAACATCTGTAGAGCTTATAGTTGAATTTATAGTTTGTTAATTTTGAGTTCAAGCAAGAACTTCAGTTAAAAATCTGATGTTGTTAGAAGTTTGACAGCCCTATATAAATCCACGCTAAGCTGAATGCATAATAAGCTGTTAAAATCTTAGCATCCACATTTATCAAAGAAATAGGTCTATAATTAGAATACGTAGTGGAATGCTTGCCCAGTTTAAGAATAACTAAGATATTTGCCTTATTAAAACTAATACAGATTTATTTTATGAAAAAGCTTAACCTTATCCTTCTATTAAAATAGAAGACAAAACCCCAGCATAACTTTTATACTAATCTATTGGAAAACTGTCAGGGCCAGGAGTCTTCCCTGATTTTATAGATTTAATTATAGTGACAAAATCTTGAAGCACAAGAGGCGCAATAAAATTAATATTTTGTTCTATCAGATAGTTGTACTCTCTGTAAAAAAAAAAAAATCCATACTTTTCTGTTGATGAAGAATTGGTATGATAGAGTTGAGACTAACACAGAATAATACTAGAATTAACTATAGAATAGAGTTAGAGTAAAATGCAAACAATTGTTGATTGGATCTGGAATACAGATTCCCTTTTGTACCCAAAATAGATGGTACTGTATTACGTTTCTTAGTTTGCTTATGTAATTGTTCTGGGGAATCTGTGGTTGGAACATGTAAATTCAGGAGCACCAATCTGACAATGAATATTAAATGGTGACAGTCATTTCAACATTCAACTTAGGAAAGTCCACTAATTAAAATGGCAACATTTAGAATTGCAAAAAGAATTTCAAAGATCGAATGGATTGTTTACAGAAAAAGATAGCATTGTGAACCCTTCCAAACATTTGGTTTTATTTTCTTTAATCATGCCTAGCTAATGACCAACCATAAAGGAGAAACAGCCAACTTGGTTTGTTGCTTTCTTCTGACCCAGTTCACCTAATAAAACCTTATTCACCATCGAGGTGATTGAGAGAAGCCAGTAGACACTGCAGTTCATACTGTTGTGCTACAAAAATTCTGCAGAGTGTTCCTGAATTGGTGCTTTTACCAGTAACCTTTTGGTGGGTAATTCATCCTTTAGCTCTGAGCTAAAGCTTTGAGAAAACTCTCCCACCCATGGCACTAGAGTGAAAAGAATCCATCTTAGACCTATGCTGGCATTTCAAGGCATCTAATTATCTGTATGATACGTAAAAAAGAGGTTACTTTGCAGTTTAGGAAAAGAATCCTTCCTGCTTAATTCTTAGGGCTTGTGTTTATCTTGTGGACCATTCCCATGGTAAGGCATAAACATCTAGTTTAGTTTCTTTAGGAACAAGCTACCATGGCAACAAAAGGTTTGACAATTCTGAAGAAGCGTATGTTGGTGCCCACTCAAAAAGCTTCCCTTTCATGTCTTGCTCTATCATTTATTTCGTACTAGTTGTTACTAACATAATATTGGGGACATTGTGTGATTATTTTTCTTTAAGGGAAAGGCTCAGACTTGAAAACTTGCAGGCTTTTTTCTCTGAAAGGCATTGTCAAGAGAGAAGAGGAACAGCAAAATAAAAATACATGGCTCACAATTCACCTGTGTTGAATAGCACTGTGTCAATAGATTGCCTTGTGTGGAGAATACAACTTAACTGATGAGCATGTTGTGTGTGTGTGTGTGTGTGAGAGAGAGAGACAGAGAGAGAGAGAATAGAACTTTCTAATTCCACATATTTTTTTCTGCTAAGTTTGCTTTCTTTTTTACATTGCTGGTTTCATCCCACAATATCAAATGTGGACTATGGAATATATTGAGCTAGCATGTGTTAAATAGAATATGAGATGCAGAACTGGAATAATTAATTAATAAAATGGTGCTGCATATTATGTCCACAGATTTTGAGTTCCCGATGCATACCTCATTTGATCTCATCAGTTATAGCTATACCATCTGGTACGTATTTGGAACTAGCCTAGCACAGAAGCAATAAAGGCACTTTCTGGTACTTGCACCGTACCTTGATCTCTCTTTTAAAGAATTAAAGGTCACTTTTGTGCAGGAGAAAGACAAAATTGGGCCCATGGCCATTTTTTATCTGTGTGTATCTCTCTGTGTGTACATACGTGAACATGAAGCAACATGAAGGTCTTTAAAAAATATTCATTGGCTGGATTTTAGAGAAATAATGTTACTAAATGTTTAATTAATAGCAAGAGATTAACTTTTATGTGCTTTTATATCTGTGTTGGAGAAGGTTGAAAGTCATCTGACTTTTATGTCTGTCTATTCTTGCACTGTTTTAGTTTTTCTTGTTTCTTTTTTAGACTTGCATTCTATCTGTTCTATATTCTGCATCGTGTGTTTTAATTATATTCTGAAAAATTAATAAAGCTTTATGAAAAAAAATTCATTGGCTCACAGAGATCTTCATCTTTTCTTTTAACCCCCCTCTGCTAAACTAACATCAACAGATTTTTTTAAAAATAAAAAATTGCAAAAAGTAGGTTAAGATTGCTCCATCAAATCAAACTGTTGTTATGACGGTCAAATACAATAAACTCGTCTGTGTACACACACTCATGCACATGAGTATGTGAAGATAGAATTAAAAGTTACAATAAAGTAAAGCAAAAAGTAGAAGGAAAAAATTATTACAATTCTTCAGTAACAATGAAAGATAGAGTCACATATAGAGTCACAAAACTGATACAACCCTGGGGACATGTCTGAATCCTGTTCAGATAGGAGAGACAGATAAAAGTCATACTCTCTACCTGGGAATTTCACCAGTATGGGATGGATGAAAATAATCTGGGATTTCCTGTAAAGAGAGCACCAAAGAATCATGTGGCTCAAAGAGCCATCCCTGCGAGGACATATGTGTTGATATAACGGGATGCTTTTGAAATATCCCAGCAAAACGGCTGAGGGCAATGCATGCAACTTGGCCACAGTAAAGGCCTGTTGAAATAGTAATAGAAGAAAGCTAGAGAGCTGGCACATACTGATTGAAAAAATCCCACAAGCTATAAAGAACCAGCCTTAGATTGATTTGAAAATCAATATCCCAGATTTGCTGCTTTCGAACATTTCTGGCCCTTTCAAAGCCTCATGTGTAAAGGCTGTCTGATGAGAGTGCTAGGGAGTGAAGCTTGCCAATAGCTTTTTTGGCCAGTTTGACTTAAAATGGTCTTTAGGAACCAGTGGGGCTAAATCGCACTGATGATGTTACCTAGTTGGGTAATAAAATGTTTGCAAGCAAACAACCAAGCTCAGAGAACTCCACAAACAAGAAAGTTGCATGCCTACTGTCTTCTGTTCAGCTAAACCCATTCCAGAGGGCATGAGGATAGATTGGTACAGAGTAAAAATAATGGTTCATTATTTAAAGGGAATCTATTCTTTATGAATAAAAATAGCACCTAGACATCTTTCAGGAATAACCTAGCTCTAAAATTCTATTATAAAGTTCACTGGGAAGAGTTTTCTTCAAGTTTTACAGTTCAAGCTTTAAATGTAAGGCATCACAGTACTTGTTTCTACAGCTGAGGATTCTGGTAAATATAACATTTCTATGTAGAATTCTGTCCCCAGGACTTTTCTCTCATTAATTTCAACAGACCTTCTTTCTTGCACTCCATCCTTTTCATTTCTATTGACATTTCTCTTCAACGGTTGCTCCTTTAAAATAAAGCAAACTGTAGGGAAAAACCAGACTTTGAAAGCCACCCAGCCAAATTCTAATTTTTGCCCTTTTTGTCTAGAGCAAATGCCATGCCTGCTTTGGTATAGTATTTCAGTTAGAAATCAGCTTTAGGCTTGGGGAATCCTATGTCCAAATGCCCAGTGAGCCTTGAACTCCTTGGCTAACATTCTTTTGTTCTTCTGTGTGCTTTTGAGTCAGTGTTTACTCCTGGCAACTGCCTGGAGAAGTCCCTGCAGTTTTCTTGGCAAGGTGTTTCAGAAGTAGATTGCCACTGCCTGCTTCCTAGGGCTGAGAGAGTGACTGGCACAAGCTGGCTTTGTGCCTAAGGCAGGACTAGAACTCATGGTCTCCTGGTTCCTAGCCTGGTGCTTTAACTACTACACCAACTGAGCTCTCCTGGGTAACACTGGGCAAGTCAAAACAGAGATGGAGCAGAGATGATGCCTTGTGACCACGGTGCCTTCGGCTACCTATAGAGAAGACAGAATAAAAAGGTGTTAACACAAGTTTTGAGAGGGTCATCTGAGGCATGTGCAAAAGTCCCATCCTTAGTCTCTGTCACACATGATAGTGAAAATTTATTGAGCATCTTGTTTCTTGTTTATTCATTTAGTCGCTTCTGACTCTTCGTGACTTCATGGACCAGCCCACGCCAGAGCCTCCTGTCGGTCTTCAACACCCCCAGCTCCCCCAGGGATGAGTCCGTCACCTCTAGAATATCATCCATCCATCTTGCCCTTGGTCAGCCCCTCTTCCTTTTGCCTTCCACTCTCCCTAGCATCAGCATCTTCTCCAGGCTGTCCTGTCTTCTCATTATGTGGCCAAAGTATTTCAGTTTTGCCTTTAATATCATTCCCTCAAGTGAGCAGTCTGGCTTTATTTCCTGGAGGATGGACTGGTTTGATCTTCTTGCAGTCCAAGGTACTCTCAGAATTTTCCTCCAACACCACAGTTCAAAGGCATCGATCTTCCTTCTTTCAGCCTTCTTTATGGTCCAGCTCTCACAGCCATATGTTACTACGGGGAACACCATTGCTTTAACTATGCGGGCCTTTGTTGTCAGTGTGATGTCTCTGCTCTTAACTATTTTATCGAGATTTGTCATTGCTCTTCTTCCAAGGATTAAGCGTCTTCTGATTTCCTGACTGCAGTCAGCATCTGCAGTAATCTTCGCACCTAGGAATACAAAGTCTTTCACTGCTTCTACATTTTCTCCCTCTATTTGCCAGTTATCAATCAAGCTGGTTGCCATAATCTTGGTTTTTTTGAGGTTTTTTTGAGCATAATAAATTATAAATGTTGCCTTGCTGCTGCAGCACCAATCAGTGGAACTTAGTTCTCCCGCTTCCTTCCTTCCTTCCTTCCTTCCTTCCTTCCTTCCTTCCTTCCTTCCTTCCTTCCTTCCTTCCTTCCTTCCTTCCTTCCTTCCTTCCTTCCTTTTTTGACCATAACCAAGGACTAGGAATATATATCCATGTAGAAGCCTGACAGAATGATCCAGGCAATCTTGCCTAACTTATTGTTAGGTAACAAGAATGGCAGGAGTGCTGCTTTAGAATCATGGCAATCTATTTTTAGACATTGCTGCCTGAAGACCTACTGTATGACTTCATTAAAGACTTGATTAAAGAAACAGTCTATTCTGCAGGAGCTTAGCTTATTGTATGAATTACTGTCCTATACCTTAATATTCTTGCATTATGAAAAACACCTGCACTTAGCCCCTCTGCTTGTGACTACCAATAATCTAACCACCCTTTACTCACCCTTTAGTCAAAACTTATACTCAGATCATATATTTTCCTCTGAGCCTGACATTCATTCATACATTTACATTAGGGAAATTAAGACATTTTCTGCACTTTTTCAGATGTTTCCCTTTCTCATCAACAACTTTTTTCTGAAAGGCCAGCTTTTAATATCAACAGCAGATATAGGTCAGGAAAACAGAACCCTCCTCTTCTTTACTTCCCCACAGTCTACTCCAGGCATATCCCCACAAATGTGTAAGGTGAGTGAGGAAGCAAGAATTGCACCCATGGCTACCTCTTTGTACCCTACTCCATCCACCCTATATGTTTACTCAACATTGGCTTGAGGACTATCTCTATAGGATTCTAGTCTTGTTGGCTTCTGATATTTGAACCAAACTGGCGGGAGAGGTTAAAGCTTCCTGCACATACAATGTAAAATTTAGGTTCACATCTCTTTAAAAAAAATGGAGTTGATCTGTAAAGAATACTGTTAAGTGCAACCATCAAGTTAAATTTTAAGGTATTTTAATCTGCTTTTCTTGTGTCACCTGATTTTCCTCCTCCTTCTCCATTATCCATACTGTATGGTATTGGCATCTCAATTAATGTATTGCTTTCTTTGGAGGAAGAATCTTAAAGCTTTTATGTCTTTTTGGTAGCTAAATATCCAATTTCACTAATGTTCAGAAAGACAGAGAGAGTATTGGCTGGGGGTGTAAAAACTAAATCCATTCCAGACTAAACAGTATATTAATAAAGAGCACAAAGCAAAACAAGAAAATATTGACAACATGCCTATATTTGTGCTCCTGTATAAGTTCAGCAGGGTCTACATGGGCAGAATAACCTGGTGCTAGAATAGAGTGACTTAAAGTTAAAAAATTTCTTTTTCTTCAAAGCAACAGAGATTAGAAAAGAAGAGGCCACTAGGAGTTTTTAACATAGAGGAACAACAGTGTCCATAGGGGTCCTGGAATGTTGAAAGCAAAATTATGCTGTGATACCACAAGCCCTGCCCCTTTTCTTGCGCACTGTGATGTCTCATGCATGTCCAAAAGGGGCAGAACTCACACCATGACAGTATGACACTGCTTTAATCATTTTGAGGAAAGTGGAAGCTTCTGTCAATATCTGTAATGAAAGATCCTGGGAGATGGGGCAAAGAGATACTGGCTAGGGAATGGTCAGGTAAGAGAGGGCATAGCCTGCAGCTGGACAGTGGATGGGGCAAGATGTTCAGAGGGGACCGCCCCTAGTTTCTCAGGCTGTAAAGGAGACGGCAGGAGAATTGTACTTTCAGACTTGCAAGATTCTGTTAATGTACTGTAGCTTTACAATAAAGTAGAATTAGCTTATCTAGTTGTGTTTCCTGTCTGGTCTACCTGGTAAGGCTGACAATACCTATGTAGGGAAACTTTAAATAGAGAGTATAGTAAAGAATGATACAGCTTCCCAGATTAACTGTTGCCTTAAATTGATGCCTTTTCATATTCTACTGTAGCAAAACCAAGTCAGAAGTTCAAATTATGGTTGCTCATACCCCTAATCCAGGACCAACTGTCCATCTCACCATTTCCTGCTCATCAGTCCCCTGGTGTGTTCTTCACCCACAAGAGATACACACTTTCAGCTCTAATCAAAATATTATTTTCTCAGATTCCATGTGTGGATTTCTATTTAGAAAAACAATTGCACTGTCTTCAGGAAAACTTACTAGCAGGTCAGAAGGAAGTGACTCTTCCTTTGTAAATTAGAAATGGAACAGACATTGGCTTTCCACACTTTTGGGGGCTGGGGGGATGCTGTGCTGTCCGTATATCTTCTTACTTTTTCCATCCATGTTACTGAGTGTGACAAAGCTGCTGTGGATAAAGCCACATTCATTCATTCATTCAATTTGTATGGCTGCCCATCTCAACAAGTGACTCTGGGCAGTGAACAATCTTAAATTAAAAGCAATTCCCATCACAAATGCAAAAATTAAAATACACAGCAGCAGAGGAAGATATCACAATCAACAGCTGCTAGCACAGCCAGGAGATGGGACCTTTCACACACTTGGGACCTGAACACAGAACCAGGTCTTTAGAGCCTTACAAAAGGCCAGCAGTGTCAGGGCCATCCTAAGATCTGGAGTGAGAATATTCCATAGGGTGGTCACTACGGCAGAACAGGCACATCTCCTGGGCCCACCAACCAGCATTCCTTGGCTGACAGGATCTGAAGCATGCCCATCCTGCTGGACCAGATTGGAAGGGTAGAAACAACTGGGGAAAGACTGTCCCTCAGGTAACCTAGTCCCGAGCCATGAAGAGCCTTAAAGGTGATAACCAGCACCTTGAATTGCACCCAGAAACACAGTGACAACCAATGCAGCTCGCGGAGTAGTGGTGTTACAGGCACTGAGTAACTGGCACCATTTACTACCTGTGCTGCCACATTCTGCACCAGCTGAAGCTTCCAAATGCTCTTCAAGGGCAGCCCCATGCCCAGCACATTGCAGTAGTCCACATGGGAGGTCTTGAGGGCATGAGTGACAGTGAGCAGGGCCTCCCAGTCCAGGAAGGGGTGCAAAGGCCCTCCTAGCCATGGCTGCCACCTGCTCTTTCAGCAGCAGCTGTGAGTCCAGGAGGACCCCCAGATTGCACACCCAGTCTGTTTGAGGCAGGACCACCCCACACAGAACTAACGTACCAATAAGCCTACCATATCTGGGTGACAAATGTTGGAGGACCACTTGATAGTTGCAAAGAGATTCAGAAAAGTTTGTATCTTTGCTGCCATTTAAGGGTTACCTGAACTTTTGCAGCCCAGATCTGATAGCTGTAATACATCCATCACGATGGGTGCCATTTTATGTCCAAGTTAAAATAGATTCTAGCCAAAAGTATTTGGGCTCAGAAGCTAAACCCTGATTGACATTTAGGTGTAGACTTCAAGGGAATGCCCAGCCTGAAGGCTGGTTAAAAAACATCCTGTTAGATGCGGTGGCAAATGACTTCAGCATTTCTGCTAAGAAAATTGCATGGATACAGCCATGAAGTCAGCAGGAGCTGAGCTCTTTTTGAAGGAGAGTTGACCTTTTAGTTTTTTAAAAGGTAATATATTGCTAAATTTATATAAATAATAATATATATTATATAAATAACAGCAATATATTGCAATTATTGCTAAAGCAAAACATTATCATGAATTTGTGTGGCAATACTTGTTCTGCCTGAGGCAGTGAAATATCTGCAACTGGTCCTGGATGTTTCATTTTGTTGGGTGTGAAAAACCTGTTTTGGAGGGGTAGACACAAGAGCAAAACGTATTAGTGTTTATGTTGATTCTTGAACATAGAGGACATTTTAGTTTATAAAAAGAATTTGTACCATTTTTCTTACTTGTTTAAGACCTGAGACAGCCATCCTCAAGTATAGCTGAATTTTCTACACTCTGTGGATCAAACACCACAATTGTAGGTAAAGGTAAAGGTTTCCCTTGACGTAAAGTCCAGTCGAATCCGACTCTAGGGGGCGGTGCTCATCTCCGTTTCTAAGCCTTAGAGCCGGCGTTGTCATAGACACTTCCGGGTCATGTGGCCAGCATGACGACTCGGAACGCTGTTACCTTCCCGCCGAAGCGGTACCTATTGATCTACTCACATTTGCATGTTTTCGAACTGCTAGGTGAGCAGGAGCTGGGACTAGCAACGGGAGCTCACCCCGCCGTGCGGTTTCGAACCGCCGACCTTCCGACATGTAAATGAGCTTGAACTTTCTAGAGGGCAATCTTTTAAACTGCATCCTTAACATGGAGACAAAGATTAACAAAGCTGCAACTCTTCCTCACTTCTCATCCCAACAGATTGTAGTCTCAGTAATGAGTTTCTGACGACACCATTTTCCATTCAGTGGACTGAGAATTTTGCCTGGAATACATGCAGCTCCTTAACATAACCCTTAACTTGTAAATAAATGATCAATATTGTGGACTGGGTATGATAACATTGTAGAATAGATTTGGATTTTCATTGCAATAAGTGTAGCCTGGTTAAAAACTTAAGGAAAAGGCTAAATTGAAGGTCAATTATTCTATGAATTGGATTTCAAACACTCAGTTTTGCTTCATGAGATGCACCACTGATTTGGAAGGTAGGGGCTGCAAAAATATGAACATCCACTAGATGGCAGCACAGTTAGATGGTGGTATCTCTTTGCTGACACCTGGTGAACATCTGGACGTCTAGCATTTTTAAATACAGCACCATAGATTTTTCTATTGTTTCCACCAAAATCATCTATTCTTGCTTTAGGAGAGAAAGCTAGCAAATATACTTGGAATAGCCATGTGATCCTTGTCTTTAATATGCTCATGAGATTGTAAGTAGCTGAGATCCAGCTTATATTAAGACACAATCTGAACTTCCACACAGGGTTATTTACTATTTGGACTGAGGGGACAAGGGGATGTCCTGCTGATTGTATCTTGGATTGCAGATACTAATTCAGCACTGATGCAGAGAGTGATCCTCACCCTGTAGAGTAAGCTTCTCCAAGTCCCCATTATAGTCCCTATTATAATGGGCTTTCATTCCAGTCTTCCTTGATTTTACTGTTGGTCCTCATTATTTTCTGCTGATTTTTAAATCCTGAATTGTGGCATTTTTACTTGTTATAATTACAGGCATTCTGGTCTATTTCAAAATGGAAACAAGTACTATAAAGCTGTACATAAATAATACAATATAAAGGCCTGCAGTAGGAAAGTCCTAATGGAACCATTCTCTGTGATTAAAAGTTAGAGCTCTATTTCAGAAAATGAACTTTGGGAAAATGTAGCATTTTTTTGCAGCAGTTTGCATCCTTCTGAATCACACTGGGAAGGTTCAGGTTTTGTTTTATCCTGTAATGCTTCCTGATTCTATTTTGGATCTGAAATTTGGCAAATCCAAGCACTGACCCTAGGTGAATTTTAATGAAATTTCCTTCTAAATTATTCTCTTAATTTGGATCTCAGTATTAGTTCTTTGCTATGTGTCTTTTTATATAGTACAAAACACAAATACTATGTACATATTTATAACTCTGAAATTTATATCGTATGAATTGTTAAAGGTATTTTGGTGTCAGAGCTGTATCAAAAGTAACTTCCTGGAAGGAGGACCAAATGTTTTCAATCTATTTAAGTTTTGATTATTTTCTCCGCTAGTCCTGGTCCTTTTGTATTGCTGCATCCTTTTTGGGTTCAGCCCTGCCAAAGAATCTGCAACACCTTGTTAGTGCATCACTAAGACATTCACGAACAAGTACACTTAACAAGAGATGTTATTTTCCAGCTCCAGCTTCCGCAGAAGCTGGACTGTAAATGAGTACTATTACAATCCCCCTCTAGGACAACATTGGACACTTGGCAGAAAAATACCAAGATTTCTGTAGAAAGAAAAGGACTGTTTAAGTGTTAGGGTCACCATTCTCGAGAACAGCTGAAAAAAAAATGTAATTTGGACCACATTTTAGAAGGTATTGTAAAACAAGAGCTGTCTGCATGTTGATAAGGCTTGGATTTCTTGAAGAATGGCAGTATGAGTAGCCTAGAACAGGGGTTCCTAAACCTTTTGCCATCACACTTCCCTTTAGTGCAGTGTTTCTCAACCTTGGCAACTTGAAGAGGTGCGGACTTCAACTCCCAGAATTCCTCAGCTAGCTTTGCTGGGGAATTCTGGGAGTTGAAGTCCACACCTCTTCAAGTTGCCAAGGTTGAGAAATACTGCTTTAGTGTAATCGTAATGTACACACCTCCCCTAAAAATGCAAACACCAAAATGAACACAAATGAACAATGAAAACAATACAATGAAACTTTGGGAAAGGTGGATTTATTGTAACAATGTGCAACTAAAAAGTTCTTCACAGCTCCCCTGGACTCTGTCTGTACCTCCCTAAGGGAGATACACCTCACAGTTTGGGAAACCCTGATCTAGAGGCTTTGTTCTGCTGAGCCAAGCAGCAGCAGCAGCCATGGGGGAAAGATGCAGCAGGTGAATTCCTAAAGCAGTGTTGTGGCAATGCAAGGCAAGTTCTGCCCCTTCGTATGCACATCATCGCATTGCATGCACCTATGGAAGTGGTGGTGCCTGTGTTACAATGCCACCGTACAGTACTGCTTTCATTATTTTGAGAAGAGCTGTGGATTCTGCAGATACCTGAGGAGCCAAGTATTCACACAAAAATGTCTATTTGCTAGGAAGAAACAGCCAGTCTCGGCAACCTCCCATCTCTTTCTCTTTCTTCCATCTTCCTGGCTTAGAGAAGCATAATGTCATAAATGTGCTGACATGAAGGCTTTCCCTTCCTTTTGTCATCCTTCATCTTGAACTTTTCCCCCTTCTGAGCTTTGACATACAGGTAGTCCTCACTTAATGACCATAATTGGGATTGGAATTTTAGTTGCTAAGCAAAGTGGTCATTAAGTGAATCCAACCCAATTTTGCAACCTTTTTTGTGGGAGTCATTAAGCAAATCTCCATGGGCATTAAGCAAACCACGTGGTTGTTAAGTAAACCATGTGGTTCCCCATTGATTTGCTTGCCAGAAGCCAGCTGGGAAGGTTGAAAATGACAATCGCATGACCATGGGATGCTGCAGCAGTCATAAACGTGAACAGATTGCCAAGTGCCCAAATTGCAGTCATGTGACCATGGGGATGCTGCAATGGATCATAAGTGTGAGGACCGGTCATAAGTCAGTTTTTCCAGCACTGTCATAAGTCCAAACTGTCACTAAACAACTGGTCATTAAGGGAGGACTACCTGTATTCCACTGACAAACAACCTGATGATCCATTTGGTTGTGCACTAAGAAAACCTGGAATATTTCATTCATTGTGATTATGTTAAATCAAGCTATAAAGTGGGCAATAGGAATTTGGCTGCTTGGATAGCCCATGTATCTGCCCATTGCACGCTAAGCTGTTCTTTCATAACTAATGAGAACATTTGATTACGTTGTTGCAGAACACACAACATACCCCTACAATTATGGCACCATTTAAATGGGTATGCTTTAAAAAAAAATGAAAGATTTTAATCCCTACGTTTAATTAGTCTTTGATTATTTGCTCTGTATTTTAAAACTGTGTTTTTGCTCTGATTATTTGCTCTGTATTTTAGACCTGTGTTTTCAATTTAGAAAGTTCCTTACTATTTTCCAGGCAATGACCCTGAATTATGCCTGAGTGATAACCTTCAAATAATAATAATAATAAAAAAAATTAAAAAGTGGTGGGGGAATATATTTGGCTTGCAACATAGTCCACCCACTCTTCGTCAGGATTGGGAGGAATAAGAATATTGCAGTAATAATCCCTGATGGCCTGAATTAAAACTGATTCTGCTCTTTTCTCTGCTCTTTGTTCATGTTTCCTGCCTGAAATGAAATAATATATATGCCACCCAGTGGATATGTACCTTTGATCCTTGGAGAGGTGTTTTTGGAAGAGCGGAACTAAAATGGGTCAAGTGAGAGAGCTGTTTCTTTTATTTATTGTATTATTCGACTCTGCAAACTAAATTAAAATTTGATTAGATGTGTTGCCACAGCAACATAGACCCCTTCATCATGTGGTACACAGAGAAAACATAGCTGGATCAGACCATCTAAACCACCATCATCCTGTTTCTAATAAAATGTAGGCAAATGCTCCCAAACTAGGCTTGCAAGGAAGAAAAGTTTCATTATTTTAATCCCTAAGATGCAATACTTGGAGAAAATGGCTCTGGTGTTACAACAGGGAGGAATCTCTCTCCACAAAACATTTGTAATTTTAAGAATACTCTGTTAGGCCCTGTCTTTTTAGCTTAATCGTTTCCTCTAAAAGCCCCCGTTTGGGATTTATAACCAAGCAATGAACAAGATTACTTTGATGTTCAGAAATCACTTTTATTACAAAAGATTATTTCCAAAATAAATTTTGTTGTTGAAATTAACCAGCATTTTCAATTCTTATTTGCAGTATATTATTTCCTTAATAGCTCTTACATTTGCAAGCTTCTTAGGTGTTTTAATTACAATTTCTATTGCTTTCAGCCATCTTGCCTCATCCCTTTATTGTTTCCCAGTAAACTTCTAACAAGGAGCTCTGTTTACTTTCCACCTCCCTCCTTTGTCTTACCTGGCATGGGAAGACCTTCAGAACTGTGGCTTGATCTCTAAGCCAGCTTTGACAGCATGCCCTCCTCCTCCTCCATCTTCACCTTACTTGTACCTTTATGCAGCTAGTTTGCTCACAGACACCTATGCATTTAAGAACTTGTCATTGCTTTCCCATTGTATCTTTTATCATTGGACTGTCTCTCTGGATTCTTCAGAACTTTGAGCACCTCCCTCAGTCTCAGCCACTGTCCCATCCATCGGCCACACCCTTTCTCTGGCTTCTTTTGCTCTTCAAACACCCTGATACTTCTATCCTCCTCCTTTGGGGCCCAGCTTCCTTCTGTGTCATCTCTGATGGCAGTTGCTGGTGATCTGATGGTAACTGTGCACTGTGGGAGATGGAGAGTCCTTTGGAATAGATTTCTGGAGTGGTTTTTGCCAGCATGCTTCTCTCTGTTCAGGGTTCCTTCTATTCCATCACTATTTGGCAGGAGGCATTTACATTTGTTCTGTGCAGGATGGTCCTGTCTTTTACTTGGATACCAATAATACATTCATAGAGGATTGAGGTGGTCAGTTAATCCTGTCTCTATTTTCTGTTTCCCTTTCCTCATTCCCATATAAATATATCTCCTCCACACATATATTTCACCATGACAAGATAGAAATGAGTGTTGGCTGAAGAAAAGCCACAGAGAAATGCAATAACTGTGTGCCCCTTTCCTGATGTCCCATGTACTATGGATATTTTAAATGGGGCCAGTGTATGAGATCACACAATTTCTTCCAAAATTAAGAGAACTTCCAAACTAATAGGATAAAGAACAACTAAAATACATTTGCATACATATTCTGATATTTAATATTTAGTACTTCCTAATTTTTTAAAGATAGATGAAGCAGGAAAACATAGTGAGTTGCAAATGGCAGACGTATTGTCTGGATTCTTGGTAAAACTTTGTTAAAAATTTCATCTGAAAATAGAAATGGGATAGAAATTAATTTAGTTTACAATTCAAGGTATTTCTTCCCTAGTTTTCCATTATCAAACCAGTCCATGAACTGATATTTAGTTATCTTTTGAAAATCACACATCTATGAATTTTGCATGAAGATGCTCAATCAAAATATAACATATATTAAAGAAAAAAAATGGACAAAATGTGCATATTGATGAAAATAATGTGCAGATATGCATTACACCATTCATACATTTTTTTTATTTATTTATTCATTTATTATCCCGCCTTTATTATTTTTTTATAAGTAACTCAAGGTGGGGAACATGCCTAATACTCCTTCCTCCTCCTATTTTCCCCACAACAACCACCCTGTGAGGTGAGTTGCGCTGAGAAAGAGTGACTGGCCCAAGGTCACCCAGCCGGCTATATTGCCTTTACCCATCTCCTTGGTGGATAAGCACCATTATGCAAAACAGAGATAGGAAGTAAGAAATGGTAATCCAAAGAAATTAAAGACTTGAAATAAGGAAAAGGAATACACCTGAATCTAATTTACACCAACACCATTCTATATAACTCTTCATACCTTTCTGTCTCTACAGACCATCCTCGCTTCCACTGTGTCTGCACTATCCATTGATTCACATATTGCCACTGATCTTTAAACTTCTTCCCTCTCTATATCTGAGGATCTTCTCAACATCATCCATGATTTCCTTGGTCTCCCCGTTCCTCTTGACCCATTAAACCTTCATATATTGGTTTTGTGAGTTACACAAATTCATCTACATGCTCTAGTTGCTCTCCGTTTATATATAAATTATATTCCCCCACCCCAATTCTCCCTGTCAAACAATACTACCTTGATCTTTGATACAGTAATTTTCAGATCCATCCTCACTGCATCATACAATCTACCTGACATTTGCTGCAAATCGTTTGGGTTCTCACCCAATAACATGGCATCATCTGCATACTGAAGTACATGTACAGTAACATTCCAAACCAACATACATCGAGCTTCATGGATTCCTTACACACTGATCAAACAAGGGGTCATCACACATTCTTGTCTAAGTCAACTGCTCAGTGCTGAACTATTCATTAAACATTTCATTTATTCTTATGCACGCTCTTCTACTTCCATCATATAAAGTTCTTATAGCAATCAATTTTCATCTCTATATTTACAAAAAACATTTTATAATTGAAGTCTATTTGCTTTATCATCTGCTTTCTTTAAATCAACAGATGTAATTCTTTACATTCAGACATTTCCACTTGGCATGGTAGAGAGCAAATGTCTGATCTGCATACCCTTCTGCATTTCTAAAGTGGTGCTCACTGGCAATTTTGATCAGAGGTCTCATGTAAGATATAAGGCTGAACTTCCATCTGTTCCACATTTATCATGTTTTGAACAAGTTCCTCCTCCCCCCCCCAGATTCCAAGAATACCCTTATAAATGGTACTATCAGCCATGCATTGAAGTCTTCACATGTTAAACAAATTGCACAGCCATTTCATAAACAAACTACAACTATTTTTAACACACAGTTTTACCATCAACACCTCCATCCTCACCACTTTTCAACATCCCCACAGCATTTATAACTTCCTTTTCATCATTTTTTCTTAAATATTTAACAATTACAGTAGTCATTTCCATTCAACTTTCAGATGTATCACTAACATTCCCATACACATCTTGAAAATACTTCTTCCACAATTTTCTCATTCAGTTTCCTCTGAAATGATTTCATGAATTTATTTTTAATCTCAGTAGCTCTGTGGGAAGTAGCTTGTTTAGCCTTTTTACACATTTCCTATTTACCTGTTTTAAGTTAGTTCCTTAAAAAGTAAATGCATTTGCTCTGCCTCTTTTAATCTTGATTATTCCTGTGTCTCTCTGACAACCTTTTTGTAACTGTCTTTTTCTTCCTATAGGTAACCTATGGGCTTGCGGTAAAATTGGAGCTGCTGAAAACTGGTAGGCGTTTGCTATGAGAGGTAAGAAAATTTGCATACTAGAAATCTGGATGCTCTGGGTTTGTAATTAGCTGGAGGCAGAACAGAAGAAAGAGATCATATAGGTAATAAGGGGAAATAGGTAACGTGATTGCAGGAAGAGATAAACAGATTCTCACCAGACAGTGTGGAGCTTGCAGGAAACCTGAATTGGGGCCTTCTAATGGGGAGGGATGGTCACCCATAGAACTGAGAGGAAGAAATGAAACACAAACTTTGGAAAAAATATTAGAAGGAGTGGAGTTGTGGCTGCAGAGCCACACACACATGCAGATCTAGGGATTCTCTTTGACATAAACAAGTTTTGACCCAGAGAGACAAAGTCTTACCCAAGCATGCTTACACTATTCTCTGCAAGCTACAATCATTAAGTGCAAGCCAATGTATTATTACATGCATCCTATCTCTTTGGAGGCACATGCAGCGTACTGAAATACACACTGGGTAAAACTGTTTTTAAGACCTTAGGCAAAATTGCAAAAGCAAACGTCATTTGTTAAAAAAATATATACCTGTATATATTTTTTTAACAAATTGCTTTTCTAAAAAGATGGTTTGGGAAAGAGAGGGCTCTTACTTTCTCATTTTATGAATGGAAAAATAAGAAACAAAAAGAAACCAAAACAGGCAGATTCACTAAAATGAAAGAGGGCATCCACACAGCAAAGTTGATGTGCTTTTCTCCCATCTTGAGGTAGGAGGAAAGCGTGCGGGTGCAAAAAGTCCATTCTCCGCAGCCAACACTTATGACACCTCATCAATGAGGCCAGTCAGTGCTGCTGTCGCACGTATCAGTGATTCCCTCTACATTTCTATCTGGTCAATTTCCTCCTCCTCTTCCAGTTCCTGGTCAACTTTCTGCAAAGGAAGAAAGTGTATGGCGCAATGGTAGAGAGAAAAAGGGGCATTTGACCAGGCAACATGGAGACTCTTGCTTTATTACACAAAGGAGCTGAAGGCTATCCAAATGGAATATTAATCTGATGGAAGAACCATAGTCAATATTCAAAAAATGTTGCTGGGTGAGGTTCTGGTCTCTGAGACAGCCAAAGCACAGTGGGCACAGAGGCACAGAGACCAGAAGCCTGATAGGAGAGGGTGGTCCTGCAGTATTTCAATTTCATTTTCAAAGGAAAATGTCCCTCCTCTTCTATGTGATCCAGTGTGGTGAAGGAAAAAAAAACCAGCCTTCTTGTGAGTAAGCCATACTACCAGATTATGAATACTTGTAGACTTAGTGCTTGTTAAGCATAGAGGCTGCTTGGAAGAAAGGGCAGGTGTGGGGACTGGAGAAGAAGGTTGAGGGAGATGGCAGATGACAGAGGATGACAAAGAGAAGCCTACAGAGAAAGCATCTCAGGCCTGCAGAAACAAGCTTCCTCACTCTTCTATGCTGCCTGGCCAGGACTCAGCTCATTGCCAGGGCAGAGAGGAGAGCTGGTTCCTCACCCTGGAAAGTCTTACTCAGAGGGAAGGAAGGAGCTGAGGCTGGAAAGCTTATTGAGGCAGTGTGAGTGCAGGAGAACAAGCCTCAAACTGCTACTGCCTGATCCATTTACTTCCTTGGTTAGATATTTTATTTTGAGCATTACTTTGATTTCTTGGTTTGAACTGCTGAGGCTCCAAAGAGTCTGTTTTTGTTGTCAACCCCTGTCCCTGAATGCTCAAGGGACTGGGGAGAATAAACTTCAGCAAGTTCTCTACATCCTGGAGAGTCCAATGTTTGCTTTTTCTCACTTGCTAAGTCATCTCTGTCTGCAAGGGTTTCTGCCACTCCCAGATGTCCATTTTCCCAGTGAAAATACTACTTTCAAACTGGAATACCTTGGACTAGCTTCATGGTATCTCAGCAGCAGGCTGACTACAAGATGGAGACTTTGTTGTGAGAACATGTCTTTAGCAGGATGTCAGTGGGCCATCTTCCAGACACAGAAAGGAGGCAGTGAGGATCAGAGTTGGAAGAAACAAAATTGACAAACTCACCTGTCCTTATCTGGAAGCATTCTAAATCTATACATGAGTGCTTGAATGAAAGTATATTGAATACAAATTTCCCTTTTTTCTCATACTTTCTTATAGTTCTCTCTTTCTGTCAGATTCTGTTCATGATTAGCTTGCTAAGATTTTTATAATATAGTTTTTCTTTTCTTCATTATTTTCTTATTTCATAATACTTCTGTTTTAACTGGGCTTGTTGGATTTTATGAGCCACTTTGGATATCTCCATTGAGAGAGGGAAAAGGGTGATAAAATATTAATTATACATAAATGCATCCATGCTGATAGAGAAGATGAAACACATCTCCCCAATACAGAGCTGGGTCAAGATTTCTCAGTGCCTGCAGGAGAGCAGGAAATGGCTATTCATCATGATACTGAGTATCTCGGGCAGGTCAAATCATTTTAGCACCTCATATAGAAAATGCTTGATGTGTTTTTTCCTTTATTGGCAGAGGAACAAAAATAACTGCAGGTTTCCATTGAAAGAAAAACCCTCACTTCTTGTTTCTTAGATCCTGTAGAACCTTATTTACCTTCAGTCACTGCTTGGGAGAAAAAAAAAAACAAGATTCACAGGAACAGAAAAATGTCCATTGTCCTGAATAGTTGAATGGTCATGTTTCTAAGATAAACATCTAAATTAACAATGGCAGTTTCAGATAAGAGATTTGTGATTCTGCAGAAAGTAGCATTTCTCAATTCTTTTGAACTCTGTTTCAAAAAGTTTAAGAAATCCCACTTTTTGCTTGCCCATTGCCCTCCTCTAGATGTAGATATTCATTTGCTTATTGAATAAGGACCCACAAATCCTTGTCCCCATGTTTTTGCAGCTAAGGATTAGCAGATAGGGATAACGGGAGAAGGCTTTGCTTCCCTCTTGATCCTCTCACCTGGCTTTACTCTTACCAGCATATGTATCTACTGATCCTAGCTATGTGTGGAGGAACCAGTGATGCCTGTGATAGAAATTTATGCCAAGTGAGGCTAGTGAAGTGGTTTCATCTGCCATAAAGTTTCAATGAAGCATGACCTACAAGTTGACAACCAAGGTGCTAATTAATAGCAGAACCACCCAGATGAATAAGCTCAACTCAACATGTACTGTGCAGAATCATAATTTTAATTCTCAGCCGCTTGCTTATTACAAATGCAGGAATAAGTTGAAAAGGGAAAGGGAGAACTTTATTATAGTACTAATTCTATTAATCACAGGTATATTCTCATGGTGCTAGTAGCAGTTGTAAAGAACACAGGTTCTGTAATAAATGGTGTCTCTTAATAAAGAAGATGGAAGAGTGTTAAATGTTTTTAAAAGAAAATTCTTTCTTTTGAAATTTCATGCTATGCCACTCTTAAGAGAATAAATAAAAATTAATAATTATTAAGATGAGATTAAGACAATGAGTGAAAATTAAAATTAAGAAACTTACATATTTTTTGTTGCATTAACAGGGTTGGAGCCAGACAAGGTTTCATATACTGAAGCTCCACTGAAATAAATAGGTCTTAAATGAATTATAAGAAGCAACTGTAATGATTGCCTATTCTAAAACACTCTCAGACTCATGAGCAGGAATGCAAAGATATCTGATTTATTAAAGAATAGTGTGCAGGATCACAGAGAAAGTTGAGAATGATAAAGGTGTGCCAAATGCAAACTAAAAACCCTCGGTACAAATGAGATCCCTCCCCCTGTAGAATCTTCCCAAGTTCACAATCCCAGGTGCTCCTAACGGCTTCTGATGGTCTGCGGGAAAAGTCCTTGAACAGAGAACATAACCCAAACACATTCCACTGTAATGAACATAGATACAGAGCTTGGTACAAGGTTTCACAGCAGCTCCCTCCCAAACAGAAACGCGCGTCAGCGCCATGGCATGTGAAACGTTACGATGTACAGTGCACATTGAAACAGTGAACATGACAGCAACATAATTAATATTCACAATGAAAATTAATAAAAACACAGTCACTCTTCTAGACAAGCACTAATGTGACTGTTGAAAAGAAAATAGATTTATCTGAATTCTCTAGAGGATTCCTTTTGTACAGTATGTATATGTTGTTCTGACTGCTCAGATGAACAATATCACACACATTACCAATGAATTTCCATGTTATCTAGGGCATTGTCATAATGCTTCAGAATTCTTTCCTAATATATTGTGCTACAACATGTTTGGCAAGATGCAGGGAAACTATTATTTCATTTTTAATTATTTGCTCCAGGTAAGCAGTTTGTCATCTCAATTAGTTATTGCATAAGGGAATAAAATTAAGACACAGCCCCTCAGGTTGCTAGGCTTTCAAAAATTACATAACTCAGATTTGCCTTCTCAAAAGAAATTTAGAGCTGAGGCTGAGTGTTCAAGGTTTTGAAAAGAGGCAAATTCTTTTTATGCTCTCCGAGCTTGGTTGTTTGCTTGCAGACCTTTTATTACCCAACTAGGTAGCTGAGCTGTCGATCGGAAGGTCGGCGGTTCGAAACCGCGCGGCGGGGTGAGCTCCCGTTGCTCGTCCCAGCTTCTGCACACCAAGCAGTTCGAAAACATGCAAATGTGAGTAGATTAATTGGTACCGCTTCGGCGGGAAGGTAACGGCGTTCCGTGAGTCATACTGGCCACATGACCCGGAAGTGTCCTATGGACAACGCCGGCTCCAAGGCTTTGAAACGGAGATGAGCACCGCCCCCTAGAGTCAGACACGACTGGACTTTACGTCAAGGGAAACCTTTACCTTTACCTTAGGTAGCACTGATGATGCTCAGAGAGCACCAAGAACTCTGGAGTTCAACCCTGAGCTATAGATATTCTTTTCTATTAAAATTCTCTTTATTCAGACCTGGAGGAGAGCTGCTTAAACTGCATGTGAACTTTCAACCCAACCCTTTTAAAATATCCTTAATTTCAAAGAGATGCTGCTTGCTATTATTATGAACAGTTTTGGGAACAACCAATTGTCAATGATTTACATCTGCATTCGGGGATTGAAAGTACATCATTGTAGCTTTCTTGACATAGGAAAGGATTTGGTGATCAGTGGGTAAGCCAGAGAGAACAGTTCTGGGAGGGTTTTTCATGGCAGGAGCAATAAACCTTTGTCAGATCAATAGTTGCCTCTGTATAAACTTCAGATTCAGCACATGACTAGGAAGGTTACATTCAGATAGTGGTGGATTCTGAACTAATCAGGAACAGAAACTCAAATCTTCTCAGAATTGTGAGCATGCAGGAGCACAAATATACCAATGTATCTATACTTACTTGCTAATAAACCAGTATAATTGCCTGAGGGCATGGAGTCTTTAAAAGTGGGTGATAGCTATGGAGACCATTACTGTGATCTCCTGCCCTTCATAATTTGCCACAGCATCCCTGATTGGCAAAGTCCTTTACATTCTTAATTCTTTCAAACCTATATTATAACTGATCCAGCTATACACCCATTGGAAACAGCTGCAGAGCACAAAGGCTTGGCAATCATCCTGTAGGCAGAGCTTGCCAGTAGCTCTTCAGAAACACTGTGCAAATAAGGAAAGATCTGAGTGTTATCTCTGAGAACTCTGTCACCCTGAACAGCCAGGCCACGAAGGCAAGAGCAGCAGCACAGAGGGCAACAAGCAGAAGAGGTATGAAAGGGAAGAGAGGCAAGACTGGAGGGCTGACATGGAAAAGGAAGGACGGCAGAAAAACCCAGAAAACAGAATCATCGAGCTTCCAGAAATGAGACTGCTCCATAAATCTGATCTTTTCTGCTGATTAAGATCAGCTTTTGGTTATCAAGTTTTCAGTCGATTTCTTTTTGGTTTTTACGTTTCAAACTTGGGAGTCTCTCTTTCCCTCCATTTGTTCTAGATACCTCACTGCAACCTAAAGGTGGGGATAATTTGAAGAAATATAAAACATTATTTAGAGCCACCTACCCCAGTCCAGAGCCCTCCAAATGAATTTGGATTGTGATTCCCAGAATCCCAGCTACATCTAGAGAACATCAAATTAGAGTAGGCTAGGGAAAGGTTTTCCATAGTTTTGCATGTATTTTCTACAGGTCTGTGTTGGTGCTTTTTTGTATACAATGCAGCAGGTCATGAATGTGTTAGAATAACACACATATCAATAACCTAACTAAGAGCCTTGTTTTGCTCTCAGGCTGCTGAACAGGATGTTATCAGAGATGCCAGAATTGGGAAATTTGTACCATTCTGAGCTTGCATATATGCAACTACTACTACTAGTGTGTTTAAAAAAATACAACAGAAATCATTCCTTAAACTCCTCAAATTATAACTGGAGGTACAGTCATATAAGCATTATTATACTATCGAAATCATAGGTATGTAAAATGCTGAATTTTGGCTGAATGAAGCTTTCAGCAGCAAGTATTAAGTATAGGGATAATTTCTCCTGCATTTTAGCTCATTTTAATATATTCAGTTTCAGAGATGCCCAGGTAGTGTACATGATTCAAGTTAGATAAATACATCCTTAATGGCTTCTGTATTTGCTACAAATGATCAGAGCCTCTTCATTTGGCATCATTTTATGAAAGTTCTCCAGACAAAGAGAGGAACCAAACATGAACATAGTGCCGTAATTGTTCTTATCAATATCTACTCTTGAAAGGTAATCACTGTGGAGACTCTTGTCCAAGATTGAGACCTCTGGAAAATTAGTAGTTTCTCACCCATGTTTCTTTTCCTGGCATGCAGAGCCAACATAAAATTGCAGTGACTGAGGGGGGCTTATGTGTCCACTTTGATTGTTGGAAGGTCTACTAATTTCTCTGTCGTCCCATGTAGAGAGGATGAGGGATACAGAAAGACCCAAGCTGAAAACACTTTCTGACAGCTCATTTCCTGCATTTCCAGTGCTGGAAAAAATATGGCCTTCAGTATTGCAAACAAAGCTGTTCCCTTTAATATAACATATCATAACCACCACCATTCCTCATAACCACCACCATCTGTCAACAGCGAATTGCTTTTTCTGGAGCCTGTATCCTTTCTTTTTGACTTCTGCAAGTAATATAACACTTTATGAGTGTTTTGGACCAACCTGCCATTGTAATTTCTTCTTATCCTTTTCTTTGTTTATTTGACCTTTCAGATTAGGCCCAAACATCTCAAGCTCTTCTATTAGCAGCAAATCCAAATAGGTTGTGTATATATTTTTTCCATAGTATTTATTTCCAATGTGTTTATATTATCAAATTAAAAAACCCTTTAGATATCAAATGTCAAAACACTATTCTGTCCTCTTGCTTCTGTAGAGAGAGGACAGCACAGTAGTTCAGTGGTGATGCATCTAGTGTAATTACCATTTTATATACATGCATAAAGCTTTTGAATAACACTTATCACAAACTTGTTGGCAGATGCTGGGAAAGCCTTTAGCCCAGGAGAGGTCAACAAAAGTCACACACCAAGCATTTCTATAAAAAATAATTTATTTACAGAAAGCAAAAACAAAAGCAAAACATTTAAAGGACTTAGCTCTCATTGAGAGCTACCTGGCTTGCTACATGCCGGCAGAGAGAAAAAGAGGAAGTGAAGAAGACAAGTCCGGGCAGGATTCTCCCCTCCCCCAGGCTATTTGCATGAAGCACGTGAGAGGAGACAATCACTTGCAACCTTTCACCCGGCCAAATGATTAGGTATAATAGTAGCTTAATCTGTTAGTAGGGAAACCTTAACACTCCCCTTTTTACACTACAGATTAAGATGCAAACCAATCTTCTCTGACTTTATATGTCTTTCCATTCACATTACCATTATCTCCCCTTTGGTTTAACAGAAAGCTACCATTCTTCTTCCTGTGTTTTTCCAAACCTAGGTAATTGGTCACAACTCCAAGGCTTTTTAATATGAAATGGCTTTTCATGCAGGCTTCAAAATCAAGCCTTTGTTTTTCTGTTGATGTGAATAGCAGCAAATCATCAACATAAATGCACAGATACATACAGCCTTGTTTGTCCTTCTTCATATATACACAGGGATCTGCTTTTCCTTTGAGTGAACCCTTTTGCAACCAACCTTGCTTTATATTTTTGGATTTTGCCATCAGCATCCCTTTTCAGTTTGAAAACCCACCTACAACCCAGACAGCGTTCATTGGGAGGTAGATTTACCAGTTTCCATGTTTTATTTTCTTTCAAGGATGCTAATTCCTGTTGCATGGCAGAATGCCAATTTTGTGCAATCTCAGATGGTAAAGCATTCACTTGTTCTAGAGACTCAGGTTCTGTGAATATGTGAAAAGCCTTTACTGTTTCAGCCTGAAAACGTGATGGAGGAACGCCTTTATTACTCCTCTGAGATCTGCGAGGTAATACAGGGCTTAAATTTTGACTCCTATCACTTTCCTGAGAAGCATCTGTCTCATCAGACAGATCTTCAGTTTGCTTTTCTGGTTTAATGTCCTCATCAGGCAAAAGATCACCATCAGCAAGTCCTTGCTGTTCTCTTGTGGTGGTCAGTTCAACTGGAGAGCTAGAATTTAATCTCCCCCAGTTTTGTTCAGCAAAAGAAGCGCTTTTGCTAATTATTAATTTCTCCCCCATTATGAACCTGTAGCTCCTCTGGCTTTGTTCATAGCCAACAAAGATGGCTTTCTTTGTTGTGGGGCCTCCTTTCCTTCTCTGCTGTTTTGGAATGTGAACCCATGCAGTGCTACCAAACACTCTAAGATGGCTTACCTTTGGTTTCACACCATAAAACAAATGGAATGGAGTGTCCTGAATCATAGAGTTATACAACCTGTTCTGAACATAACAAGCAGTCGATATAGCTTCTCCCCAGAACTTAAAACATAATCGTGAATCTTTTAACATGCATTCCATCGCATTTTGCAGGGTTCTGCCCTTTCTTTCAGCAACACCATTTTGCTGAGGGGTGTACGGGTTAGAAAGAATTTGTTCTATCCCTTTTTCCACTAGGAACCTTCTGAATTTGTGAGAAAGGTATTCTCCTCCTCTATCACATTGGAGTGCAGATACAGGCCTAGGGAATTTTCCATTTGCCCATGTCACAAAACTTTTAAATTTCTCAAATGCCTCATCTTTATGTTTTAAGATGTAGATAAATGTGTATCTTGAGAAATCATCAATGATGGTCATTGCATACCTTGCTTGTCCAAGACTTGGAGCAAAAGGACCAATAATATCAGAGTGTACAATTTCCAAAGGTCTAGTTGTAACTCTGTCACTGTGCTTACTCACAGGAGCTTTTAGTGTTTTGCATTCTTTGCAAACTACACAGTCTAAGTACTTATTACAGGGTTTTATCTTTAGGTCAGCACACAGCTGTGGCATTTGTGCTATATACTTGATATTAGCATGACCAAATCTCCTGTGCATCAGGTGTACACATTGGTCATGATATGGTGTGTTGCCAACTGCAGCCTTGCAGCTTGGCTTCCTTGCATTTTGCACAATGTACAAGGAGTCTTTTAACATACCAGTAGCACACAATTTCCCATTTTTACGTATCTCACAACCATTTTTCTTAAATGTTATGATATACCCTGTTGCAGCCAATTGTGCCACAGATAAAAGGTTTGATTGTAAATTTGGCACATACAACACACCTTTTACAGTTTCTCCTAAGCAGGATAAATACAAGTCACCTTGTCCCATAATTTTGGTCACAGACCCATCAGCCAAAGATACACTTTGTCTTTCAGTTTTAGACAGTGACACAAAAGAGCTTTTACAATTACATAAATGACAACTGGCCCCAGAATCTAACACCCATACATCAGAATTACCCTTCTCAGCAACCTGTGCAATTTGGGTTGTCTGAAGAGCCTTCTTCTGTGTTGCCCTTGTGTTCTTCTGCTCTGTCTTTCTACTCTTGGGTCTCATGGCACAGTCTCTTTGCAAATGTCCAGCTGAACCACAAGTGAAGCATCGCTGGCTTGCTAGTGCTGTGCCCTCAGGTTCCTTTCCCTTCTTTTCCCTCATTTTCTGGTCTTGCAGCTTTCCAGAAGAGATGGGGGGGGATCTTTCCTCTCTCTTCTCCCATTCAGCGAGTAAGCGCTGTGTAACATACGATGGGGTGAGGTCTGCTTCAGGCATAGCCTCCAGGGTACAAATCAGCGTGTCCCACGTTTCATTCAGTGAGGACAGGAGGATATAGGATTTTGTGAGAGGTGTAAATTCCATTCCTCTCTCCTGCAACTCAACAAACAGCTGCTGAATAAAATGCAGGTGCTCAGGAAGGCTTTCTCCTTCTGCAAGGTAGGCTCTGTACAGCTTTTTCGTCAGAGTAACTTTACTCCCTGCTGTTGCCTTTACATATAAGTCTCTCAAAGCGTCCCAAAGTTGCTTTGCAGACTGCATGCCTCGCACGTGGACTAGCTGATTGTCCTCAACTCCCAAGATAATGGTGGCTCTAGCCCGCTCATCCTGTCTCAGCCATTCAGCATTGGGATTTTGGGGGGATTGCTCACCAATTGGCAGCCAAAGATCCTCTCTGCGAAGATACATTTCCATCTTCAGGGCCCAATTCAAATAGTTGGTCTCTGATAGGCGCTCCAGAGGCATCGCTGAGGGCTGGGAGGTAGCCATGGCTTCTTCCTTCTTTTGCAAGTCACCTCAGCTAGCTTCTAAGTCCTGCAGACCGGCAGTTGCTGGAAAAACTCCAGGTGGCTCCAAAGAAAATCTTCACAGGTCTTTGCTACCTGCCTTTAAATTGTGCACGAGGTGTGGAGCTGACCTCTCTTTTTTCTCTCTGGGTTTTACTGCGTTGTTTACTGGGCACATAACCTGTTGGCAGATGCTGGGAAAGCCTTTAGCCCAGGAGAGGTCAACAAAAGTCACACACCAAGCATTTCTATAAAAAATAATTTATTTACAGAAAGCAAAAACAAAAGCAAAACATTTAAAGGACTTAGCTCTCATTGAGAGCTACCTGGCTTGCTACATGCCGGCAGAGAGAAAAAGAGGAAGTGAAGAAGACAAGTCCGGGCAGGATTCTCCCCTCCCCCAGGCTATTTGCATGAAGCACGTGAGAGGAGACAATCACTTGCAACCTTTCACCCGGCCAAATGATTAGGTATAATAGTAGCTTAATCTGTTAGTAGGGAAACCTTAACAAAACTGACATTTTAGGTCAAGCGGGAAGTTGGGTTGAATGACATCATGCCTATCTTAGCCAAACTACTTCACAACGAACAAAAATTAGTGTCTGTGTTGTGAAAGCCAAAAAGATGCCTGATTTGATAGATGCCCACTTGACTTGAAGAGAATGTTGGATAAAAGAGGAACATAAACATGGAGGCACATCTAAAACTGTGTTTGCATGTTAAAATGGTTAAGGTTACCTGGACTAGACAGGCATAGTTCCAAAGCTAAGTGAGAGTCCAATCTGAATAAGATGGATGGCTACATGCAGGAAGCCACCCATAACCTTCCCCAACCTGACGCCCTCCATGTTGGACTACAAATTGTATAATTTTCAGCACAAAATTGAATGAGCTGTAGTTCAACACATCTGAAAGATGGATTTGAGAAAGCAGAACTAGGATAATGATTGTAGTAGTTATTATTCCAGAAGATTTTTTCTCTGCATTCTTCTGGGACAACATTGCAAACTGTTTATTCCCTGACCCTCTGAGAAAGTAGTGAGTCTTATAATCCTATGTCAAATTTTTTGCAACTTAATTGGCAACCTTTACTAGGTCTCATACTACGGTAATGCATCTGGTGGAACTTCAGTGAAACGTCAATGCAATACGCCGATGTTGACACCTCCCCAGAGTGCTTTTCCCAAAAGGGGCTTTATCTTAATCTTGCAAGTTATCCTGCTCTCTGCATTATGCAGAAAGTGAAACTCCCAGGACATAAAATATTCATCACTGTTTGAGAAATGAATGTTACAAAACAGCAATGAATTCGTAAATTCTTTGGTGGCAGAATCAAAGAGCCCTCTTGGGTGGCATTGTGGACTTTATTAACACCATCTAGCAAAACCCTTTAAAGGGAGAAAAAGGCCTCGGTCTGCAATGTGACTGAAAATCAAACTGTACTGAAATGAGCTTTATTACATGAGCACAGACACACACACTCAAACCAGCTGTCTTCCACTTTAATTGGATTGCTCAAGATAGACAAAATTGATGGTAGTGACCCTGAAGGATTTAAACTGACCCAGACCTATCATAGGCAATGCATTTATCTGGGTTGTGTGGCTGAGTCATCTGGCATGACTCTCATCCGTCTGCAGCTACAGCCTTCAAGTAGTCTTCCCAACTGAAAAAATGCAGAGGCTCTGCTTATTTAAGGTTAATTTCCAGAAGTAGTTTTGGCACTATAATTGTTTATCATGTATCAGACTTAGCCCTAATAGGGCTTGTTTAGTCTGGGGTTGAATTATTGTGTGAACCCATCTACTGTAGCTTGTAATTCATGGTTTATGGTTTAATACAATGTGTGCACTCAGCCACTGTGGCTTCAACAAATTATTATTAAAACAGACCTTGAATCAGTGTGAAGCATGAATCCAGCTGCTGTTTTTACTCTTTCCTGACTGGTACTATAGCTCGTGAAGATAATTATATGCTTAATGGCAGAACTTGCAAGCACCCAGTATACTTCACAGAATTACAGAGTTAAAAGTACACAGCGTATCACTAATAGATAGCCAACCAGATTCTTGCTAACACCTGAGATTTTCTGTTTCATTGCTGAATATTTCCTGTTGTGGTTTTCCCCCCCACAATTTCTATCCATTGATTCTAGTTCTACTTGTTCTGTGCCTTCCTCTGAGATTTCAGCTCTCCTGCAACATAATTGCTTCAAGTTTTACTGTTTACATATTAGCAATAGAAGTTTTGCTTAGAGAAGAAAGTGGGAGGATAGCTAAAGCTATGCCATGAAGTCCACTGTCATGGCATAGCTTTAGCTATCCTCCCACTTTCTTCACACAACTTACCATCTAACTGTGCACCTGCATTGTGAAATGCAAACATAAAAATTCTAATGGCCACATAAAAACATTAAAGATGGCAAACATGTCCAAATATAATCCATAACTTGCTCACCAAGTTATGAACCTAGCATTGTATATACATGGAGGAAAGTTCTTTGACACTACAATATTTCAGTGTATAACCAGAGGTGAGGGTAGCCTCTGGGTTTTAGGGCAAACCTCTTACGTGGGTTGCCAAAATCCCAATTAGCTCAAGTTTTCTGCACCTCTTTGCTGCTACCTAATAGTTGTCTGGATTTTTACAAACCAGAGGTGGTATACTTATTCTCTCTTGTCTCAAAGTGATCAAGAACTCCTGAGGGCTCTGCTTCCAGGACATGCTGCTGCTGAGGTAATGGTTGACTTGGGAATGACAGCAAAGGAGAAGGATATAACAGCAGCAATGTGGTAGTGGTAGCCCTCCCTTCCTTCCTTCTTCCCTCCCTGGTTCCTATTGAGGTCTCACACTTGAGCTATCAAGTTAGAGTTGCAAAATTCCAGATAAACATGAGATATAGCAGGAAAGAGATGTATAATACTCTCTTTGCTGACACCTACTGATTACCTGAATTTCTGCATTTCAGATATTATACCCTTCATTATGCAACCAGATTTGTTGAAAGCTCAGGCCTTTGGCCTCAGGGCAACTGCCTTCTCTATACTTATGCTACTGAATGTACACCAAGTGTTAACTAAGGAATGAATAATGAATTTCTTCAAATGTGACTGGTTGTCGAATGGAGTCAGATCCAAACTTAAATGATGGTTCCAATGGGAAAGACTAAATAGAAGTTTAAAATAAAAATGTGTGCATGTGTGAGACATCTGCAACATTGCCATCTTTTTCTGAAACAAAAAGGTTGTGGAAACCAATTCAGCATGCAACAAGATGCTGAGATTTACCAACTACATAGAGGATTCAAGTGCAGGACATGGATTTGTAATCAATCTTGGTTTGAGTTAATAAAAAGAAATCTAACATGTTGGATTAAATTCAAAGATTGTTAATACATCTGAGAATTACAGATAACTGATTTAAAATTGCAATAAGAAATTTATCCCTTTTCAGGTGTTCAACATTGCATGTATGGCAGTCATCTGGAGCATGTGATGTAATCCCTCCAATTGCAACCACATCCTTCCCATGTGCGGGAATGATTAGAGTAGTTTACCCAGAAGATTTAGAGTAGAAGTATCTGGAATGAAGCTACCACCACTGGCAGACTCATTCCTTATTCAAAACATCGATTAAGTATTTGGGAGACTTTGTCTCTTTGAGGCTAGAAAATGGCTTCAAATTAGTTGTTATGGCATTAAGTTATTTCTTGCTAGAGCTGCTGTCTTCAGGGATAGATTTTATTCTTTGTTCAGCCAAACACATCTAAGCTTTTGCTCCCCAGCTGTTCTTTGTTATTTCTTTCTCACCTGGCCAATGTTCTAACTTGCCAGCAGATGTATGACAAACCATCAGGCAGAATTATGTATCCATAAAACCAGCATGTATTTGTGGTCTCCACCTACTCAGATATTGGATATTCACAATTTTGCTTCTATAAAACTAAGATATTTAATTTGTTTTTGTGGCTGCAGTCCAATACACTAAGCAGAGTTGGTCTTTTGAGTAAACATGCACAAGATTGCTGTGTAATTGAGTATGCCACTTTGTACATTTCTTGTATATTTGACGTGATAAATTACACCCTTTGGTCAAAGTAATAAAATATTTTATTTAAGCCTGAGTATTGTCTATATTTACATTTGTCTAAAACTTCTGATATTTTTTATAACAGCATAGACAAAATACAGTGTTCTCTTTGGCT
Organism: Candoia aspera; assembly: GCF_035149785.1. Classification (NCBI taxonomy): domain Eukaryota; kingdom Metazoa; phylum Chordata; class Lepidosauria; order Squamata; family Candoiidae; genus Candoia; species Candoia aspera. The sequence goes on along the minus strand of NC_086155.1, from coordinate 60,040,119 downwards.
TCACTATTTACATATAATCAGATGCCCAAGGACTAATTTATTGAGGCAGAGTCTGATGGCCAAATTAAAAAGCTCCCCCCTCCTTTTCTTCCGGATCTTTAACAGACCTCTTTAGTTGTTTTAATCCATGTATTTGTTTCTCTATCTGAGAACATGCACTCATTTGAAAACACCCCATTCAATCTCTGCCAAATTACTTGCTATTTATGATCAACTATTTTTTTTTGCCTTGTTTGTTTGTTTTTCATAGTCAAAAACTACATGCTGCTCATGTGGCAGGCAGAAGACTGTCATCTGTGTTTTAATTGAGTTTATTCTTTTCTTCCCCTTTCTACAATGATACTTGGGTTGCAATGCCCCAAATAATTAAAATTCCTTATCTGATCCTATTAGTTGATCTTATACATCCCACTTCTGTGCAGATTTTCCAGAAAAAAAAAATTCTTACTATGTACAAGAATAGATTCGCTTGTTAACTTAGCCTGATCACACAAATCAAACCAGAGTAGAGACAGCATTGTTGCCTTAAAATCTGTGAACCATCTTAGAAATCTGTGATGAAGGACAGCACAATAAAGTTCTTCCCAAACAATTAAACATTTTAGAGCTATCCATAGACATGCCATAGCCATCAGATTATCTTTTGGCTGACCCGTAAAATCTGCAGTCAGAGAGAAAGTAAAAGATGATTTTGGCAATTGATATTTCCTTTAATACTTGTGAGCAAAGGACATTCTCCTCACTTGAGGGAAACAAATTAGAAGGAACCATTTAGAGCAATGTGTTTCAAACTTGGCCACTTTAAATGTGTGGACTTCAACCCCCAGAATTCCCCAGCCAGCAACTGTAAATTATTGTTATCTGTTGGAGGTTTCAATTCAGCAAGAGCCCTTGTTAGAGGATGTGCTTCTGAGCATAGGCAGAATGCTGAAAGAATACTGGATGATTACATAGCAGAACAGCCTATTAAAAAGACAAATACCTTGGATGTGGAGTATGGGCTTAGCTTATTTAACCATGAATGCTGGGAGACTTTCATTCTATTTGAACTAAAGCATGGATTTTTTTTAAAAAAAATCAGAGGGTAGAAAAGCCTCACTTATCTCTTAACTGCAGGGAAACAGGGAGAGACAGGAAGTTCCCTTTTGCCTGTTAAGCACAGAGATTCATTTAACTTACATGAAGCCAGATCAAAAGCAGACAGAGACAGTGTGTGTAAAGACCCTTTAGCTGAGCCATCTCTCACTAGTTGACCTAGTAGTCAAAACAGTTTATGGGGCTCATCTTACCAACAGCTTTGTGAGTTGAAAAACTGTGTGTCAGGTGGAAAGTTGTATATTCTAACACTGTGTCTTCAACCAGTTTTGTCTCTCTAGATCAGCATTTCTCAACCTCCGCAACTTTAAGATAGGCAGACTTCAACTTCCAGAATTCCCCAGCCAGCTGGGGAATTCTAGGAGTTGAAGTCCGCCCATCTTAAAGTTGCGGAGGCTGAGAAATGCTGATCTAGATGTTCACTGCTGCTATTCTCAAGTTCAGAAAAAAGGAAAATCGAAATCTTTAAAATACTAATCTTAATTTGCAGGCCCATACATCAGGCTTTCTCATCCTGGTATTGGATCATACCTATTGCAAGCACAGTGTGGCCACATTGGCTTTATATGATAACAGCTGTAGCCTAATGCATTGGGAAGAAACCAGACTGAGAAGTCTTCCCAGAATAATAATTTAATAATTTATTACATGTATGTGCCTCCAGACTCCCATGGACTCTGGGCAGTTAACAAATTCTTAAAAACATTCAAAAACAAGGAACAATACAAAAAACACAAAAACAACACAAAACAAAGGAACAGAGATGGCAGAGAAAACAAACCTGGATGGGAACAAGGAAAAGGAAGAAAAGGGGTGTCGTGTCAATCATCCTTGCCAAAGTCCTGGGCAAATAGCCATGTCTTCAGGGCCCTTCAAAATACCAGTAGGGTGGGGGCTTTGCAAACCTTGGGGAGAACCTCATTCCAGAGAGCTGGTGCTGCTACAGAGAAGGCATGCTTCCAGGGTCTTGATAGGTGGCATTGTTTAATCGATGGAACTCAAAGTGCCAGATCAAATTGGCCAAGCAGATTGTATGAGAGACAGGCTGTCCCTAAAGTAACCAGGCCCTGTGCCATGTAGGGCTTTATAGGTACTGAACAGCACCTTGAGTCACACCCAGAAGCAAACTGGCAACCAGTGCAGCTTGCAAAGCAGAGGTGTTACATGGGCACACTGCTGCATTCTGAACCAGCTGAAGCTTCTGGCTGCTCTTCAAGGGCAGCCCCATGTATAGTGTATTGCAGTAGTCAAGCCATGAGGTGACCAGGGCATGAATTATTATCTGAAGGTCTCCTCCAATCTAGGAAAGGATGCAACTTGCATATCAGATGAAGCTGGGCAAAGGCCTTCCTGGCAACAGCTGCTACCCGCAGGAGCTGTGAGTCCAGGAAAGACCCCTAAATTGTTCACTATCCTTGAATGGGGAAGTGCCACCCCATCTAAGGTCAAAGTTGGCATATCCCCAGATCTGGGTGCTCCAAACACCCACAGCCACTGGGTCTTGGTAGAGTTGAGTCAGAGATAGTTCTTCCCCATCTAAACCTGAACACCCTTCAGGCATTGGGACAGAACCTTGACAGCCTCACTTGGCTGGCCTGGAGTTGAAAGATATAATTGGGTATCATCAGCATACTGATGATACCGAACCCCAAACTGGCAGATGACCTCACCCAGTGGTTCCATGTAGATGTTGAAAAGGAGGGGAGGGAGAATAGAACCCAGCAGTACCCAACAAAGGTGGGGCTAGGGAACCCACCAACCAACACTGACTGTAACTGGCCTCAGAGAAAGGAAGAGAACTACCATAACACAGTGACCCTTATCCACAACCCATGGAATCAGTTCAGAAGGATATCATGGTTAATGGCATCAAAAGCCATGAGAGATCAAGAAGCACAAGGATGGATGCACCACTGCCACAGATCATCAACAAGTGGGACCAAGTCTGTCTCAGTACTAAATTCAGGCCTGAAACCTGACTGAAACTGGTCTAAATAAACCTCCAGGGTTCTCATCAGCTGCAGACCGACTAACTTCTCAACAGCCTTCCCCAGGAAGGGAAAGTTAGAGTCTGGTTGATGGTTATTGAAGACTGTTGGGTCCAAGGATGGCCTCTTGTGGAAGGGGTGCACCACCGCCTCATTCAAAACTGGGAGCACTACCCCCTCTGTCAAGGTGGCTGATGATACAGCATGGACCCAACTGCGGGTCACCTCCCTGGTTGCTTTCATGACCCAGGAGGAAGCTGGATCCTGTAAACAGGTAGCTGAGCTGATGGCACAGAGAGCCCTGTTCACTTCCTCAGGAGTCACTGGTTCAGACTCATCCCAGATCACACCACTAGATTGTGCCCCAGTGTCATGCGCTGCCTACCTCCGAGTAACACACAGACACTGATTCCATTAAAGCAGGCTCTGGTTTATTCGCAGTGTAGATACAGTGGTAGAAAAAAGCTGAGAGTGACAGGAGCGCGCCGGTGCGGGGTTTAAATACCCCGCGCCGGTCAGCGCCCCCTCACTCGCGGTTACGTCACCCCCCTTTGTCCAACATGCTGTCTTGCTGGTAGGTGAGGGGTTGCGAGGCCCCGCTGGCGCTCCGGGATCGCCCATCATCGGTTTCCCTATTCCTCCGGTGATTGCTGTCAGCTGGGCGATCTCCGTTGCGCTAGCGCTAACAGCTTGGGTGTGCCTCGCGATCCGTTTAGCCATTGTCTCTTGTTCTTGAGTCTTTGTAAGTTGATGGCTACTTATCTTGAGCCCCTTCCCCTGTTTCCTTGTTATTGTCATGTGTGCCATTGCGCTGATGTCTTCAGCTCAATGGCACTCATGACACCCAGGCACCTCAGACTAGTGCAGTGGAGCAAATCTGAGCAGCAGCAACAACAACAACAACAATTTTTATCCACCAGATAGCCTGAATAATCCTCACAACAGCCCAGCATATGTCCTGGGGGGCCCTCCCTACCCAATAGGAACCAAGTCACCCTAAACAGGGCCACTGGGTGGCTATCAGCAAATGTAATAAGTGCAGAGAAATATTGACATTTTGTCACCCTTATTGCCATGAGGTAATCCCTAATATGGGCTCTTACCCATGTCCAGTCAGACTCATTTCGAGTCTTCCTCCAATGGTACTCCAGGCATCTCTTCTACTGCTCGGTAAACCAAGGTGCACCCCAGGATTGCTGCACAGGGAGAGGCTGCACAGGAGAAATATGATCCAAGTCCTTGGCTGAACCACTTGCTGGATCTCCAGAGAAAACCCCAAGCTCTCTATGGAACCCCATTGGGTCCATCAGTCACCTGGGGCAGGCTGATCTAACAGGCCCTGTTTCCCTGCAAGGAGGGGTGACACCAGAAAAGTTGGAGGGAGCCTATGCTGCTTCTCTAAAGGGCTATACAGCTGGACTATTGATATAAACTTCATTCTAGGGCTCATCCTCATGTTCTGCTTGCTGTAGTATGAAGATGCTTTATTAACCATTTTTGAGGGACATGTCATCCCTCCATCTCATCTCTAGGCTGAGGTAGCCTAGAACCACCTTTAGCTGTTTCCATTTGGAAGTGGCACTTTCCTTCTCCCTACACAAAATTTCCCATGCTGACATTCGAAGGCAGTGTTTCTCAACCTTGGTGAAAGGTGAAAGGTCCCCTGTGCAAGCACTGAGTCACATCTGACCCTTTGGGGGGATGCTGCTTTTGCAATGTTTTCTTGGAAGACTATAGAGCAGTGTGGTTTGCCATTGCCTTCCCCAGTCATCACCTTTCCCAGCAAGCTGGGTACTCATTTTACTGACCTCGGAAAAATGGAAGGCTGAGTTGACCTGAGCTGGCTACCTGAGAGTCCAGCTTCCACTGGGATCAAAATTGGGTCATGGGGAGAGTTTCAGTTGCAATACTGCCACATACCACTCTGTGCCATGCAAGGCTGCCTTAAATCACCCCATCTGGGACTTCAACTCCCAGAATTCCCCACCCAGACGTCTTAAAGTTGCTAAGATTGAGAAACACTGTTCTAAGATGATTCAGGGATGAGCCTGGGGATGATGTGATAAGAGACTGGGATCTGCTAAATTCCAATATGCCCAGCAAGTCTGCTGGGAAAATATACAGTCCCTGTCCAGTCATTGCATACTGTGCTTCAATTGCTATTCTGGCATTGGCTGAAAGGATGAAAGCAGGCACTTGATCATTTCCTCTTTACTCTGGAATACTGAACTCCCAAGAGATCAATAAACAGGTCAGCCAGGAATCCTGCAGTTTGACATGTGTGACTTTGTTGTGTGTGTTTGTGTGTCTGTGTGTGTGCATGCTGGGGAAATAATAAAGTAGGGAAAACATGTGTCACATACACATGCACATGAATGAGTAATGAGAGAGAGAGAAGAGGCTTTTTGCTTGCCCAAAAACAATTCATGTGGGAAATTGGCTTCTGGAGGGAAAAGGGAAGGAAAACCCGGTGGCCCTCAAGGATGGAGAACTTTAAGCACTGTAGCCTGATAAATGCTTCTCCAAAGCTTTGCCCTTTTCCTTTCAGGGATTCCATTTAACTGGTGAGGACGGTTCATTTTTTTCCCCTGCCTGGTACAGAGGCATCTGGTATTATTTTCTTTAACAACAGCCAGCTGTAATAGAAAATAAATGTATTACTGGCAATTGTGGAGACTTCACACAAAAAAGGAACACACACGTTCTTATCCATCACCAATTGCTATTTTACAGCATTAGCTGACACCTGCTGTGGAAATGGACAGAATCTCCATTGTTATTTGACAGTTTTCCTTTGGAAGTTGCCTTTTCTATTAAATATATTATTTCTTTTTGTTCTTACATAGTTTAATGCTCATTATCCTTTATCTGCCTTCAATTGTTCTAAATTTAAAGGCAACACTTCTTATATCTCTTTTATATTGTTTTGACTTTTCCCACGGTATGGCGTTGACAGCTAATTTTATCAAACACAGTGGCATTTCTGTCTGAGTAAATATGCAGAGCATTATAATACTAAAGTATTTAAATTTCCTTCTGCCCAACTTCCATAAATATCTTGGAGGAAATGAGTCAAGCTACTCTAACTATGCATTATTCATTCAATGAGATTATTTGGGCATATGTGTTTTTCTTAGCTACTCTATTTTTTTCATTATTAAGGTTAAACTCATGGATCAAACTTGTTATTTCTGACCTATTAATTATAACTATGCTCTCTTTTAGTGCTAAGCACTTGAACATCTCCATTCAGTCTGAAGGCATCTTTCTGAGTATGTAATTATCAACTGAATATTGTAACTTTCTCCAAATTGGTACCATGAGAAGCCCCAGATTTTATCTGTCTGTCTGTCTATCAATCTATCAATCTATCATTCTATCAATCTATCAAATTTATATAGTGACTCTAAGCAGCATACAACAATAAAAAAGAACAATATATAAAAACAGTCATTATAAAAACAATCATTATAAAAATATAGACAATCATTATTAAAAATTAGAATATTATAAAAATTAGAATATACCAACCAGAAATGGAGAGAGTAAATATATCAACCAGAATATCAACCACAATAGGGGAGCCATCTTAAAATGTCGCTGGTTCCCTGGGACCCCCAAGCCTGATGACAAAACCAGGTCTTGAGGGACTTCCTGAACGTTAACAGGGATGGAGCTAACCTGACTTCTGGGGTGGAGGGGGAATGTTCCATTAAGGTGGGCACCATGGCAGAGAAGGCCCCCTTCCTGGACCCATCAAATGTAAGTCCCTAGCAGATGGTACCCACAGCATGCCTTCTCTGCCGGATCTAATGGAATGGGCTGATGTAATTGGGGAGAGGCGGTCTCTCAGATAACCCAACCCCAATGCATGAAGAGCTTTAAAGTCAAAACCAGCACCATGAATTGGACCTGGAAACAAACTGGCAGCCAATGCAGCTTGCAGAGCAGAGGTGTGATATGTGTTGTTCTAGGGGCACACATAACTGCCCATAGTGCTGCATTGTGCAGCAGCTGAAGCTTCTGGATACTCTTCAAGGGCATCCACATTACAGTAGTCCAATCTGGAGGTGACTAGGGGATTAGTGACTGTGAGTAGAGCCTCCTGATCTAGGAACAGGTGCAACTGGCTCACAACATGAAGATGTGCAAAGGCCCTCCTGGCTATGATTGCCATCTGCTCTTCGACCAGGAGTCATGAGTCTAGGATGACCTCCAGATTGTGCACAGGGTCTGTCTGGGGCAGTGCCACCCCATTCAGCACCACAGATGGCATAGTCTTAGAACCAGTAGGCCTCCAAACCCAAAGCCACTCAGTTTTGCCAGGGTTCAGCTGAAGCCTGTTGTTTCCCATCCAGACCCTCACAGACTCTAAGCACTAGGGTAAGACATCCACAGCATTGCTTAATTCATCAGGGGCAGAGATGTAAAGTTGGGTATCATCAGCATACTGATTATACCTCACCCTATGGTGATGGACAAGCTCACCCAGCAGCCTCATGTAGATGTTATAGGAGCAAAGAGAGCACCAACCCCTGCAGCTCCCCATTCAGTAGAGGCTGAGGGTAGGACCTCTCTTCCCCAATCTCCACCAAGTAGAATTGACCCTGGAGAAAGGAAGGAAACCAGCACAACACTGTGCTGCCTATTCCCAATCCTCTGAGCCGATCCAGAAGGATACCATGGTTGATGGTATTGAAGCTGCTAAGAGGTCAAGTAGGGCAAGGATGGATGCACAACCCCCATCCAGAGATCACTCAAAAGCATGGCAAATGCTGTTTCCATCCCTTACCTGGGTCTGAATCCCAGCTGGAAAGGATCCAGATAATCCGCTTCATCCAAGGTCCTCTGAAGCTGTCAAGAAACCACCTTCTCAACCACCTTTCCCTAAAAGGAGAGGTTAGATACTGGACAGAAGTTGTCCAGTATAGTGGCATCTAGCAATTGCTTCTTGAGGAGAGGGCAAACCAAGGCCTCTTGAACACATAAAGGAACAACAGGCTTCAGCTGAACCCTAGCAAGATTCAAAGAAGAATTAACCACCACTAGAACCCAGTCACATGACAGCCCCCAGGCTGCTTTAACAAGCCAGGAGGGGCATGCATCTAAAGAGCAGGTGGCTAAGCTCACAGTCCTAAGGACCCTATCCACTTCCTCAACTCCACCATGTTCAAACCATTCCCAGATAACTGGGCAAGACTCCTCCCCAGGCATCTCCTCTGGACCTGCAACAAGGCCAGTGTCCAACTGTGAGTGAATCTGAGCAACTCTGCCTGATAGATGCTGAGCAAATTCCTCTGCATGCCCCTGCAAAATGTTCTCCGAGTCTCCTTTACCCAAGAGGGCTCATGACACCCAAAACAGGGCTGCAGGGTGGCTATCTGCAGGTGCAATAAGGGCGGATTGGTATTGATACTTTGCCACCCTTACCACCACAAGGTAGGCCTTAATAGTGGCTCTAACCCATGTCTGGTCAACTTTGTCCTTTGTCAATCACCACTGATGCTCTAGATGTCATTTCTCTCATTTCAGCTCCCTCAGCTCCTCCATGAACTGCAGGGAGTACAGGATCCCCAAGGAGGAGAGGTCACATGGGCCCCAGCTGCCCCCTTATTCCAAACTGTGACCAAAACTTCAGATGGACCATGCAGGAACAACCCCAAGCTCCCTCTGGAGGTCCAGCCTCCCTGCAGTGGATAGTGGCACTGGAGAATCCCATGAAAATCAGGGCATGATCTAACCATGACAAGGAAAACACCAAATGCTCTCCTAATTTTAGATCACATAGCCACTGCTCTAACAGGAACACCAGATCCAATGTATGGCCACTGTCCCATGTCAGGCTCTGGATGATCTGGGATAGGCCCATGGCCATCATAGTGGCCATGAACTCCCAAGCCACCTCAGTCCCCACTCCTAAAAAAGGCAGATTGAAGTCCCCCAAGACCATAAGTCTGGGAAATCCACTGCCAGCCCAGAAATGGAGTCAAGAAACTCAGGCAGTGTTGCCTTACCAGGCAAATTAGAAATGAAATATGACCAGATGAGCTAATTCTACTTTATTGTAAGGCTACATTAACAGAGTCTTGCATGTCTGAAAGTACAAATCTCCCGTCATCTCCTTTACAATCTGAGAAGTTATGGAGGGTCCCTTTTGAGCCTCTTTCTCCACCCACTATGCAGCTGTTGGCTATGTCCTCTCTTATCTGATCATTCCCTCAGCAGCATCTCTTTGCCCAGTGTCTCAAGGTCTTTCTCACCTACCATTATAGGCGGGGAGGTTGCTGTGGAGCAGGGAGGCTGGTACAACAGCAGCAATCCCAACTGATCCCTAGAGCACAACTGGGTCTCACATCCAGTGACCTTGGTGCAGTGCCCCTGAAGGCCATAAGAGATTCCCGGATGACAATTGCCACACCTCCGCCCCTGCCCCAGGATCTCAGCTAATGCCACACCCAGCTGGGCATATCTCTGAAAGAGCTACCCCACTTTCTGGAGCCAGCCAAGTCTCGGTGATACATGCCAGGTTGGCTCTCAAATCAATGATTAGATCACTAACGAGGGAGGCCTTATTACAGATGGAACTGGCATTGAGAAGAAATAGCTGGAAGCCAGGGCCAGTGAAGGTCTGCTGACAGGGTACATCACTGTACTTTATTTTTTCCAATCGTGCTTAGACAATACAATATTACCAATGTCATTATAGTTACTATTCTGCTGATGTATCTTTATGATGAAGCTTCTGCCTCAGCTCAAGTTAGCCTCTGCTCCTGCTGGCACCCTTAGATAGTTGTTGAAGACCTGGTTCTAGCTACCATATGAATTCTGGGGAAAATTTGATACTACAGGAAAACTAAAGTGGCAACTACAGCTAGCTACCTTGAGCAAGCTGGAGTGTTATAGTTGATCTTGATCACAGTCACCTATTAATCCCTCCTTATAAGAGGGAGCCTATCATAGTCCACCAGGAATCTCAGCTTGATCCAAAGGGAGGGAATTAAGCTAGGATCAGGGAAGTCTGGATTTATAATAGATCGCTCCCCTTCCTTTTCTCCTCTTTAACTCATATAACTTATTTTAACTGCCATTTTAACTGCCATTTTTAATGTATATTTTATGAGATAGATAGATAGATAGATAGATAGATAGATAGATAGATAGATAGATAGATAGATAGATAGATAGATAGATAGATACCAGGAGACTGTGTGTTCTAGTCCTGCCTTAGGCATGAAAGCCAGCTGGGTATATTTGGACTGGTCCCTCTCTCTCAGCCCACGACATCAGGCTCAGGCAACAAGCCAGTCAGTCAATTCCTGTCACAACCAACAGATCAACATTCTGTTGATCCAAAGAAAGAGGATCCTGCACCTGCAGGAAAAACACTAGGAAGAAAAAAAAATGTCCGTGTGTGTTTGTGTGTGTGTGTATGTATATGTTGGTCAAAGACCATAATAAAGATTTACCTACCTACCTTCTGATCAAGTGTTATAACCCAATGCCAAGGAAACTTTTTGGGATAGCTTGTTTTTCTTTTCTTCTTTCCTTTTTTTTTAATAATAATTTTTATTAAAGTTTACAGATATAAAGATAAAAGAACTAATACAAACTAAGGAAAACATAAAAGTAAAAAAAAAGTTCAGAGAGAAACCAATTGTAGCTAGTAGCTTGTTTTTCCTTATCTGAGCACCAAGGAGTTGTGTTGTCTTCCTTGCCTTTGTTTCTAATTATTTGCACCACTGTAACAATGTGTTGCCTTGACCTAAAGTTCAGCAACCCTGCCATCTAATTTGATGGGAACTAGTTTTGAAGTTTTATATGTCAGAGGAACAAAAGCATTGATCTGTCCTGGTCTTTCATGCTTGTGGGGCTATTAAAGCATTCACAGAATTTTCACTTAAGAAGCAAGTGCAGTCCAGTAGCACCTCCCATGGTATGCAGGGCAGGTCCCATCTGCAGAAGAGAAGAGGAAAAACTATTAAGAATAGGGAGATGTAAACAGCATTAAAAATAGGAAGTGGAGAGATAAAAGGGTGAGGAAGGAAAAGACAGCAGAGAGTAGTGAAATACAAATATATGGAGCAGATAGGGGTTTTTTTTAAGGGTGGTGGTGGTAGGGACCCATTGCAGGTTAGGTACACAGCAGCAATTCCAAGCCAGATCATTAAGAGGATGAATAGATTAGTGCCAATAACATTGGCACTACCCAGCTGTCCTGTTGAGCTTTTCCTTTTGTTCTTACTGCTTGCAAATGCTTTCTTAAACAATTCTTTAACTGGCCCTGCCAAAGTTACCTTTCGAGGTAGTGAACCTACGGTAAACAGGTGTGTGGGGCTTAAACAGCAGAATTTCCAAACGTGGCTGTCAAAAACAAACAGTATTTATTGTCTCAACCAGCACAAGCAATTAAAAGAGAAAGCAGATTTTTTTTCTTTTGCATTCATATGGAAATTCTTGCACCAACAGCTATAAGGTAATTTTGTGACTTACAAACATTGCAAAGTGTTCGCAGTGCTGTTCAGCAGGGCTGTGAATCATGTAATAATAGTGTTAAGCCTCTCTTTGGAAGTTGGGGTGGGGGGCGGGGTAGAAGTTTGAAAAAAAGCAATATCCAGCTTTAACTAGTTTGGAGAATATTTGGATAGTCCTCCCTCCCCCCCAAATGAATAAACTTTAAAGGAGATATATTTTCCAATTTCCAGTTCTGTGTAGTTTATTCTAGATAAGCAGCAGAGCAGTTCTGGGATGAGAGAGAGCTCAAAGTGTTCTTTGATGGAAAGGTGTTCTTTATTCTCCCTTTGTACCTGAGCTATGGTCTTTCCTTTTCCATTCCACCCCTCATGGAGTATTGGCAAGTAAAAGTTTTACTGTCTATTTACTAGTTATCTACCCTCTATTTTACTATTATGTCACATTGAAACCAATAGAACAGTGGCGGAAGCAGGTCTGAGATGTACTGGATTATGACTCACTTCCATGTTCTACTGAGAGACAGCAATACTGATACATCTCTATGCATTCAATATGTTGTATTCAGCAGCTATAATGGAACTGATATAATAGATACCGTGATCATTGTTTCCCATGATCCTACGTGTCACGGAATGCACATGCTTGGTGTATAAATTGATTTTTATATCCAGTATTTTGATATAGAAGAAATTAATAAAGGACAGAACTCTTTAATAGAATGAATACAGAAGATCCAAGCATTAGTCAAGAAAGAAAGAAAGAAAGAAAAAGAAAGAAAGAAAGAAAGAAAGAAAGAAAGAAAGTTCTGTCTCTCAACAGCTGTTCATGTTAGAGTAGACAATGCTGAGGTAGATGAGCTAATGATCTTACTGGATACAGATTAATTGCCTATATTCCTAAGAATAAAGAAACATAAATTTTGAAGACCAAGGATATCTAATGCTGTCAATGGGTATAAAACAATAACCTTTAAAGAATCGTTGGCCACCTTCCAAATACCTTAGTGAAATGTACTGATAATTTAACAACATGTAGTTTTCATAGAGTATCCACTGCTGTGTCCATTGTTATAAATATATAAAGAATATCGCCTTTACATAAATAAATGTACGTAAGACACTCTTACATGATTGTCTTATTAGGTGATATTCTTTATTAACAGAGAAAAGGGCATTAGAAATTAGCCCCTACAATGGTTTTAGAAATAATGATTTTTAAAATGTAGTAAATTTGCTTCTACTATCCTTACAAGCTGGCAGAGGGAAGCCTGAGACAATTGGTTCATTAAGCATTTAGGAGCACTTTCTGAATGTTCAGATGGGTTCACGCATGTATTATCTCAGTGATCTTGAGAACTACTTCGTGACTAAATCAGCCTAATTTATCAAATGGGGAGATTAAAGACACTGTCAGCAAGAAACGTACAATTGTTCAGGAAATAATAGTAAAGCCAAACATGCAGTCAAGACTTGTTGCAGTTTATGGCATATTATGCTACCATACTGAATGATGTGAATGGAAGCACATTACTGTAACTGCTGCTAGTTTTTTTATAGTGGCTTATTTTATTTTTGTTTTTATTTTTTCCTCTAGCTGGTGAATCAGTCCCTCCTACAATTATAAAATAGTGGCAATCATTGGACAGCTAATCAAACAGTTTGAGGAACAAATCTCCCAAGGGAATGGCTGAATAACTGGAATTCAGCTGCTTTGCTAATTGGTTTGCAAATGTGAATGTCTGAGAGCTAAACCCTGTTGGCACAGAACTGTCAGCAAGTTAATTAAGAATATTTGCCTCTTGCTGATAAACAACCCAACAACATTCTTTTTCTGAAGACAGCTTCATAGGCTATTTATGTCTCTCTTGAAGAAAATGACAGCACACAGAATATAAAAGAACAGGGAATGTCCAGGCAGTGCTTTGAAAACCACAGATCCATGGAAAATCCATCATCTGCCCTACCTGCCCTCCAAGTGCTGATGTTTCCAACCACGGTGATGAGATGGCTATCCTGAATTTGTGCTATTCAGTTTTTAGCATGATTGAAGGCTTTTTCTGATAGTGCCATAAGACTCCAGAAGAATATCTCCAAAGAATTCATTCTGGCAGCTGATGATAATATGAGTCTGAAAGTAAGTTTGTCCTTGTGGCTACTTTTGGGAGCCATAATGCTGAATTTGGCAATATTGTCATAAGCAAATTGCAGCACTAAATGAGCACCTGGTTTTACTAAGTAATCATGAAAAGATCAATGGACCTGTTAATTCTGTGATTCATCAAACTGAAGATACATAGGGGTGGGGAAGAAACTATTTATTGCTAATGGAATTGTATAAAGAAAAAATGGTGGCGGGGAGAAACAAGTATTAACATGGTCGACAATGCAGTAGGGTATATTTCAACCAATAATTTTCTGAAAATCATGTTTATACAATTATATAAAAATACAAGATATTAGTTATAAATATATTAAGTAGAAATGGAAGAGGATAGTTTGGGAAAAGTTTTGCCAGTGCCAAAAACTGAAAGCTGAAAGTATTTGAGAACCAAGGAAATAGTGTCCCATCTTCCACAGGTATCTGAATGGATAGTGTTACAATAACTGGATTTCTACCTAAATGAGAGTCCTGTTGATAAAGTGCTATAGTTCCATGGGCATACACTTTATTACAATGTCTACATATTCTGGAGTTTTGGAAAGAAAATGCTATTCAGCATTTTGTTCATAGTCAAGCAGGCAATGTTTATCAAATTAAATCAGTGTAACTATCAGCCTTTGGCAAACAATGTTAGCAGCAAGCATTTTTACTGTGAAGAACAGTGGAAAGAGGGAAAACTGATGTTACAGAAAACTCAGAGTTTAATAGGCCTCCCAAAGTTTCTCAGTAAAAAGCTAAATGGCTAGGAGGGAGGGTAAGACCAACCACAATTGTTATATCATCAGAATGCTGGTATTATGTGGAGCATTAGGTAAATAGGTGTGATTGATGTCTGTCTGCCCAGGTAGGGAATTTGTGGCCATCTGGATGTTGCTGAAATGCCCCTCTTCACATCCTTCACCATGCTGACCTGGACCACCAGGAGTTGTAATTCAGCCTTAACTGGAGGGTCATGTTCCCTACCTCTGTGGTGCAGTGTCCTTCACTGAAGAGAGGCATCTGGTAGCAAAGCCTGGGACATTATTCTGTTTTGCTGTGTTCCTCAGTCCCTGTGAGGCTTTGACCCTATGTACAGTATTACTATGCCCCAGGCTGACCAGTTAGAAATTTTTAAAAAAGCTGTCTCTAAAAACAAAGACATTCTTGAACATTTTTCATATTTTTTTTCTAAAGGAAATAAATATGGATCCAAAAATTGGGCAACAATTATTTTTTGTCATAGAGTCACTGGGTTTAGTAGTCAAGGTGTTGGACTAGGAACAGGGAGACTCAGGATCCAGTCACACAGGCACAGAAGCTCCTTGAGTGATGTTGAGCCAGTCACTTCCTCTCAACCTAACTGGTCACACAGAACTTTTGTGGAGAAAAATAGGAGGAGGGAGGGCTATGTTCATTGCCTTGAGCTCCTGAATGAAAGGCAGGTATAAATGTAATAAATATGACTATTATTAGAACTGGTGTGGAGTTCTCTTGTTTAGTAACAGTTCAAAGCAGCACCTCTAGTAATGTATTTCTGTGACTGATCTCTAGAAAGAAAAATGGTTTGCTATATACAAGCAGTTGAATAAGATAGTGGAGTGGTGGCGGAGGGCTGAGAATGGGGATGTTTAGATTGCAGGCAGAGTACCTCACTGCCTTTAAGCACATAAATATGAATTAGGCAGTGCAGAGCACAGAATGGGTATTTTGGCTTTTATGAAGGTTGTGACAAATAATCTTTCAAAGTTTCCTCACCTGCATCTGCACAGAAGAGTGGTTTTGCCACTTCACTCAACAAAAGTGGTTTCTGCACAGGCATGTACCGAAGGCATTCTTCTTGAAGTGAAGTAGTTGGTCAAGAGAGATCAGGCCCACCACCACACTTCTAAAGGGAATCACTGAGGTGGAATATGCCATCTTTGCTGCATCATGTGATGGCTCAAGGTGGATTATGCTGGCTTTAAATACTGCATATATGCTGGCTGACCTAGTCTGGGCTCAAAAGTTAAGGAGGGTCAATGATTAGTACTTGAATGGAGACCTTCAGGGAGTATCAGGGCTGTAGCAGGGACTGGGACACTGAAAGCAGGTGGTGGCAAAATACTAGTGAAAGTAGTATCCTATGGGCCACATAGATGTGTCCACAAAATCACTGGGAACTGAGCCTGATATGAAGGAAGCTTTACTTCTACACACTCACACACACAAGACTTTCTCACAGGAGAGTGGAGCTAAGATGGCGAAGGTACAGCAGCTTCTCTGCTGAGCTCCTTATCATATTTTATATGTTCACACACAGACAACACCTAATTAAAAACAGGAGTCAGCACACACAGGAGTAGCTTCAACTTTTTCATAAGCTGGGTTTTTTAAAGTGAGTTTTAATAGCATTGCATCTCATCTTTAGTCTGAAGCAGTTTATATCTCCTATCATTCCCAAATTCAACTATGTCAGTATATTACATGTGTAAACCTGACTAGTCTACTATAAGCCATTAGTTAAAGAAAAAGATTCCAGAAGTGTAGCCATGTTGGTTTCTTGCAGCAAAAATAATAGAATCTTGTGACATTTTAAAGACTAACAAC
The DNA here is from genome assembly GCF_035149785.1 of Candoia aspera. Taxonomy (NCBI): domain Eukaryota; kingdom Metazoa; phylum Chordata; class Lepidosauria; order Squamata; family Candoiidae; genus Candoia; species Candoia aspera. Next base: position 60,023,839 of record NC_086155.1, on the reverse strand, counting down.
TTTATTACTGCAAAAGTGCCGGTGGATTACAATTTTGATTCATAGAACTTTATAGAATAAGTTTATATAATAAGTTGATTGGTCTTTAAGGCTGTATAAGTTGTTTTGCTGTTTGGCATTAATAAATGTCCTAAACTGAGAAGTCAGAGTTGACTAATTAGCTTCATTTTATAATCCCTTTTATTTGCTGTCTCTCAAATAATACAAAGCTTTTGTCTGAATCTACAACCTTCCTTTTACAAGCACCTTATATCTCATTCCTCTTATTTCCTTCTCATGTTTACAGCTATAGAAAGGTTCCTTAGAAACCAAAGGTGAGAGAGGTCTTCAATGAATGCCATTTTGTCTCCATTCTTGCTTCTAATTTCTTCACACTGAATGAGGGGAGGGTGTTGCTTTCTGTGAATGCACTTCACAGAAAGCAACAAGGAACAAAGAAATGAAAAAGGGGCAGATAGCAAGCAGTGATCTCTATTTCGCCCCCTGCCCCCTCTGCCTGTTAGAAAGCTTTTTTGTGACTTCTCTCCCTGCAAGAGTCAAACAAGATGTATTTTTCACAGATTTCTCCTGCCATTTGAAGAATCGTGGGGCTTCCCCATGGGCACTGGCTGATTAATTGATAATCTTGCTAGGCAGAAAAAGAGAGGAGGGGCAGAGTTCGGGAAGAGTTATATTTGATTGAAAAATCAGATCCACACTGCCCCTGGTGTTGATGGTCCAGAAAACAGCTACAATGGGAATCGTTGCTATTTTCAGCACCATCGCTGTGAACAGCGACAGGGAGTACGTATGGGAAAGAGCCCTCGCTCCTACTGTGTCGATACGGGCAACCCTACGTATTAGGGAAGAGATAACCCTGCCTCCTTGCAGAGCTATAACGATTTGGCTTCCTCTCAAGTTCTGGTGAGAGGCGAGCTTCTTGCTGTGTTGCGTGGCCGCAGAGGCTGAACGAGAGGGAGACCGAGCAAATATGTTGCACGTGAGTCTTTCTCTCCATAGGAAAAGACGTGGCATCCTCCTGGGAGAGGTGGGAGGAGACTTTCTGAAGCTGCAGATTCCATCCAAGCTTCAGCCTGGACCAGCTGATGCTTCAGAAAATTGGTGTAGGCAGCGTCAAGGAGATGCTCCTCCCAGAGAGCTCAACACCTCAACGATGCTGCAGCTCAGACCAAGTTTCTCACAGTTGTGATGCCCAGTTGAAGTCCACAGATCCCAGGGCACTTTCTATCTTTCTGGGACTCCTGTATCCAGATTTCTTGGTCCTTCTTTCCCTTTTTCTTCTGGTGGTTAATGTGGCGGTTAAATGTGAAAAAGAATTCTGCTTAAGGGTGCAGATCTTCTCCTGCTATTTCTGAAGTGTGGCTCAAGTGCAGGTAATTAATTCATTAAAAAAACTCCTACTTTAGTGTTTGTGTATGTGTCTCTCTGTGTGTGTAATCTAATTAATGGAGTTTCAATTACTTGAGAGATTGTCAGTAATACTTGCAGAAAATTTTGCTTCATCAATGAATGGTTTTCAAAATGAGGGCAGAGGCTGGCATTTAATTCTCTGTAAAGTACCTTGTGTAATTGAGATGCAATATAGATTGTGGTGGTATTAAGGAGGAGGAGGAGGAGAGAAAATTGGCTGATCAGTTCTCAGAAAATCTAGCACATTTCTTTTGACGTGATACTTCTGCTTCAGTGATCCCTGCAAAATTATTGTTCACAGAATTAAATATCAGTGAAGAATAATTTCTCTCCTCTCCATTTAGACTAAAATGGAGAAGTTTCCCCTAAGATCAGGGAAAGGCAACCCATGACCACATACAGTTTCAGAACTACTTATTTGGCTCCCAGAAACCTTAGAAACTGTTGAATTTTGAGGACAAACTGTCAGGAGTTAGTGGCATGATTTCATAGCACTTTTGGTGAAAGAAGTGTATCCTTTTTTTTAGGCTTAAACTGTACATGCAAGAAGTTTAAACTGTACATGCAAGCAGAGAAAAATCTCACCCCCACCCCCACCACAGAGCCCCTGGAAATCTATGCCCTGCCCACTTTGGTGATGCCTTCACATGACTTCCATAAACATGGCATCTCTTGGCTGCCATTTTTTAAAAAATGTGGCACAAGGCTATGCATGTCCTGCCTTATATATGTAACTTCTTAAATGCTTGTGTGCATTAATTCAGTATCTTTCCTCGAACCTTAAGAATGTGAGATGAATTCTTAGTCTGAACCTCCATTGAGACTATTGGACCTGGAACAGCAAATGGGAACATACTTTACTACCATTTAGGGAGGTGTTGGACTCTTTAAAAGTGTAATATTTGTTCATTCTTTGGCCAATTTCCGTGTTTATTTCCACAATGTTTCCCTTTTGATATATGCAGTTGAATTGCTTTTGGGTAAATATATACCAACGCCTCTCAAATTTAACATGAACTCAAGGGACTTGCTTATGAGTAAAGCTTTTCTATAAAATATGCTTTTCAAATTTTCTTTGAGCTGAAGTCCCCCATTCATATACCAGATTTCATCTTGAGAAAAATATAAATTGGAACACTGGTACTCTAGAGATGTCTGCTTATTGATGCATTCATAAATTATAGTCCGTGAATAACTAATCATAGTTCCTGTCCCACTGATCCCATGGATCCCTTTGTCCAGAAATAATTATGTGGAAAGGAACTTAGCTAAAGAATGGGATGTTCTTACAGGTTTTTAACAACAACCATTGCTGCCACCACCACCACTGCAACATACACCCACATTAGATGCTGAAAAGTCCATATTTTCATAATCTAGAAGCTTTTAAGAATCAATAAATTGATATATAATCCCTATTTTATTTTAAAACCAAGTAAACGCAACAAATAAAACCAGATGTTTCAGTCTTTCAGGTTTGCCTGACTCTTTCAGTAAGATGAAGTGCTTTAGTATAAATCCTTTAGAGTGTAACAATATATGTGTTTATTCAGAAGTAACATCCACTGAATATGATTTGGCTACCCTTAGGCAAGTGGGAGTGTTGGCACTAACAGTAACTTTAAATATGAATTAGCCCAGAATGAGCAGAGATTTGATGAGTTCTTCATACATTCACACAAGGAGCTTAATTAGGCAATATTCCCAGTGTAGAGAAGCACCATCTATCTGCTTTCTACTAAACTGTATTACTAAACTGCTTCGTATTCTTAGATTTCCATCATAATATGATCCATTACAAATATTTTATCTGGCTGTAAATACTTTTAATTAAGACCCATAGCAGCCACTAACTGTGAAGTGTTTGTGGAAGGAACATTTAATAGAGTATTTACACTTTCCCCCTACTCTATAAAGTAACACAGGACAGTTCTGTACAGAAAGTTGAAATGTGCTCAGTAGTAATCATAGTTTCCTAGCAAGTGCAAACTTTAGATCATCCTTAATATTTCTCCTACATGTACACTGGTGTCTAGGAAAAGAAAAAGTTGTGAAGCATTGCACGTGTATTTTTGTTCTCTGAAGGCATATAGGCAGCACACAGCAGTGTTTTGTCTCCCATATTTTGGTATAATAAAAAACTCATGTCATATTTTATAAGTGTTAATGCACTTGTTTGCTTGCTCCTATGTAAACACTATTCTAGTGTGGGAAAAAGATTGATACCTTGATAGATTCCATCCTATTAATAGCTACAAATAATCTATAGCATACTTTGTATAATGCAACCATGAAGTCTTTTGGTAGATCATGCCTCAATGAGAGGAAAGTAAAATTATTATAATTTAAGCTTAATGAAATCTCTTATTACTACTTTTTGAATTTAACAATAAATCTTTATCCATCTGAACATGGATCTCATTGGGACACAATATATCCATGTAGATACAAATTCCCTTATGATATCCTTCTATTTGCCATATTCCAAACATGTACAGATCGATAAGTCTGCAGTTCTGGATATAGGTGTAGGAGGCTCATAGTATCCAAGGAGAAGGTAGATTGTAGTCAGAAGAATTGTATTTATTTATTTTTATTTATTTATCATATTTTTATCACCTCCCATCTCCCCCATACGGGGGACCCTGGGCAGTTCACAATAAAATTACTCTGTTAAACTCAACAGTTGGCTTTGGCTTAGTCAGTTCTAGAAACGAGACTCCAGGTTATATTACGAAGAATTTTTTTTTCAGAAGATCTAATTAGCTGCCTGTATTATTAAGTTTCAGTGTGTCAGATAAAGCCTATTTCCAAGTAAGTGTATCTTTCTGACACTCACTGAAATTAACTGGGCATCATTATATACGGGTAGTCAGAAATAAGCTTCACTGAAAAATAAATATAAAGAAATTAGCAGTTCTGGAAAAGAATTATATGTGAAGTATAGGTAGAAGCTATCCCACTCAGAAGGAAAAACAGAACAATAAAATTGTAAAGGAAATGTGTTTTTTAAATCATTTTATTTTATTAAAGAATAAATCATCCTCGGGGAGATCTAATATCGAAAGAAACAAAAACAGATCCCACTAACCTAAAACCTCCAATTCAGTAGAAGATAAACAGCTTTAATTAAAATATTTAGGGATATCAAAAGCTCTTATGTCACCTGTCATATAGAAGATAATAACACAGTGCTGGAAATAAGTGAGGATTCCTGCTCAAGCCAGTCCCCTGACCTCAGATAGCAAGATTATCTCAAGGAAAGGCTTGAAGCTGATCTTCATGCTCAGGCTGCTCAAAGTGAGAGAAGGCAACGTATTTAACTGACTTTGGGCAGGTGAAGAATAGGTGGAATAAAATGTATGGAATACCAGTTTAAGGACAAGCAGACCAAGTGCCTCTAGGCTCCTTAGATTAGCATCCTGTTTCCAATGGCAGCAGGCCAGACCACCTTTGGCTGTTCTGCATAGAAGTGCAGCTTGAAAGCAACACCTTTTTCTGTGGCTTGAAATTTTTTATTTAGAGATTGATTCTCTGTTCAGAGGTTCTATATGGATAGCCCCCACCCTAATCAAATATTCTCTGTTCCTTAAGATCACCCCGTTTCTCCAAATAACTCACTAAATGCACACTGAGTTATTACTGTAATAAACGATTACACAGAGCTTTTGGTCATGCTAAGGTAACATGTTGCTTTTTTTTTTTTAGTTCAAATTGGTTTATTTCATTTTCAGTCTTGACAGCATTGCTATTGCTGTTACGCTGATGAACAGGGCCCGATCAAGAGATTTTGTTGCCTGGAATATACATCCAAGTGACAGCCCTATTCACACCAGTAAACAGAGGATGCTCTTCAAAAATTTTATTTATTTATTTATTTATCAGATTTATAAGGTTGTCCAACTCACACATGGTGACTCTGGGTGGCTTACAGAATTAAAAACCATAAAAAGACAATAAAAAGACAATAGACACCCCTCCCCCCCGGCAGCAGCAAACACATTCATACCAGCCACTTGATTGTCTCCAAAGCTTGGGGTCCCTAGGCCTGTTGACAGAACCGTGTCTTCAGGACCTTCTGGAACAGGAGCAAGGAGGGGGGCAATCTTATATCTGGGGGAATGATGTTCCAAAGGGAGGGATCCACTATGGAGAAGGCCTTTTCCTTGGTCCCACTAAATGTACCTCCCTAACTGAAGGGACCCACAACATGCCTAGCCTCCCTGCTCTGGTGGGCCGGGTAGATGTGACTGGGGAAAGGCGGTCCTGCAAATAACCTGGCCCCAAGACATGTAGGGTTTTAAAGGTGATAACCAGCACCTTGAATTGGACCCGGAAGCAAATCGGCAACCAGTGTAGCTCCTGCAAAAGAGGTGACACATGGGCAAGTCTAGGCTTGCACAAAACTATGCAGGCCTCTGCATTTTGAACCAACTGAAGCTTCCAGATACTTTTCAAGGGCAGCCCCATGTAGAGAGCATTACAATAGTCCAAACGGGAGCTGACTAGGGTGTGGGTGACTGTGAGAAGGGCCTGTTGGTCCAGGAATGGGCGTAGCTGGCATACAACATGCAGTTGTGCAGAGGCCCTTCTGGCCATGACTGCCACCTGCTCTTCGAGCAGGAGTCATGGGTCCAAGAGAACCCCCAGGTTACGCACAGGGTCTTCCTGGGGCAGTGCAACCCCATCCAAGACCAAAGATGATAATTCTCTGGAAACCAAAGATCCCCAAACCCATAGTCATTCTGTTTTGCCAGGGGTCAACTTCAACCTGTTGCTGCCCATCCAGACCTCAACAGCCTCCAGGGAAGGGAGGTCATGGCATCACCATGGGCAGAGAAGTACAATGGAGTATCAACAGCATACTGTTGATATCTCACCCCATGGTGATGGATGATCTCACCCAGTGGCTTCATGTAGATGTTAAACAGGAGCAGAGAGAGCACTGACCTCTGCGGCACCCCACAAAGCAGGGGCTGAGGGTGGGACCTCTTGCCCCCAATCCACACCAACTGGAAATGGCCCTGGAGGAAGGAGGTAAACCAGGACAACACAGTGCCCCCCACCCACAACCCCCGAAGCTGCTCCAGAAGGATACCCTGGTCAATGGTATCAAAAGCTGCTGAGAGGTCAAGTAGAGCCAGGATGGTCACAAACCCTCCATCCTGTTCCCTCCAGAGATCATCAAAGAGCGTGACCAATGCCATTTCCATCCCATATCCAGGCCTGAATCCTGACTGAAAGGGGTCCAGATAATCTGTTTCATCCAGGATCCTCTGGGGCTGCAGCGTGACCACCTTCTCAACAACCTTCCCCAAAAAGGGGAGGTTGGAGACAGGATGAAAACTGTCCATCAGGGTAGGATCCAGTGATGGCTTCTCATAAATTCTCATTCTTTAACTGAGGTCTGCTCAAAAGAATGTATAAATCTTTTCTTTCTTGGTGATAGTTTGCCCAAAGAGAGGGTATCCTAGAGAGAAGCAGACAGATAGAAATAAGACCAACAGTCCTCAAGCATTCTCACAAAACCATTCACACACATTTCTAGTGGCCTTCATATCAAAAGAGAAATCCGCATTAGTATTTCCATAACAGTGTCCATTCTAATGCAATATCTTTACAATCAGTTGGCGCTTTGGCAGAAAGCTCAGCTGAAAATAGTGCTTTGATGCCCAAACTATATGCCAATGTCTGCAACACCACCATTGCACTGTTCTGCTCCTTTTTTCCCTATTCCCTTGAAATCTGGTAGAAAGTAGGTTACAGTGCTTCTGAGCAGAGCTTCAGGTTCGATCTCCAAAAAGCTGCTGCATGATCCTAAGGGGAAAAGAATGCCTGCTTGAAAGAGTTGCAAACAGCTGCTATGTTTGCATCCTTTCCCAAGCTGAAGCACTTTTTGGAGTCAAATCCTGTAATGGAAATAAGAGGAACTGTATCATCAAGATAACACGGCAAAAGAAAACACTTATTGGTTTCACCTTCTGCATATGCAGAAATGCAGCATTAAAAATTAATTATTTAAATTGGAAAAAAAAGGACCTCACCAGAGTGGGTAGATCATGGTCTGCTGAACTGTTTCCTCCATCATTCTGTTGCGCAGGTATTAAGAACTACTGTATGTGCCATTTCCTATAAGTTAAATGCCACCAACAGACCTTGTTATTTATCTTCTAGCTGTTTAGCAGCCTGGCATTTAAAAAGAGGATCAGATTTAAGTTTAGTATGTTGGTGGAGGATATGGAAGATTATGCTCAAGATACACCCGTCTTGGTATGAACACCTTCTGAAAATCAGAAAGGGAAGAAGGGTGAAATAATGCCAGATAAATGGAGCTATAAGAGGGTATCGCACTGTCCCAGGTACATCTTACGAGTTCCTTTGAGTATAAGAATTCTTAGTTTCCATTTGAGTTCTTTAGTAGGGCAGGGGGTTGTTTGCTGCTAATCTAAAAACCAAAGCAGTCGGGTAGCACCTTCTCCGCTTGACAAATTTTATTAAGCCTTTTTCAGCGACAGCTCACTTTATCCATGCATGGAGCAGCTGGACTGAAGGAGAATGAACCAATTTAAACTGGGATGAGGCTGAGAGGCTAGGGGGAAGAGAGGGAAAGACAGGCGGATGCAGGTGACATGTGAGACGGATTACCTTCTGCATAACCACCCTACTGCCATTCAGCCACTCCATGTATCGCATGAAGTGAGCTGCAGCTCCCAAAAGCTGATCTTTCCCCAAAAGTTGTTAGCTTGGAAAGATACTACCAGACTCGGTTTAATTTTTGGCTACCATAGACTAACACAGCTCCCCTCCTACAATTGCTATTAACTGAATTGTCACAGAGTCCAATTTATAACAAGGGGTGGGGCTGGGGATTGCTTCCAACCAAACAAGGCAAAATCTAGTTCAAAACCATAGTACATAGAATAATGGGTGAGCTACTCTACGGCACTGGGGTTTTGAGAACTGAAGTACAGCACGCAAACATAGAGTCTTACACCTCCCCCTGCTGGGCTATAATAATCTGTTTGCTGAAGTCTTTCTGACTAAAGGGCTCAAATGGGCCACTGGGGCACTGGGGGACATAAGGGATGCTGGAGTGGATGGTTTTCCTTCTGATGTACCTGGCTAGGCTTCTTGGCCTTTCTCCACCAGCATTTCATTATGGAGCAAACACATCTGGCAACATCTTTTTTTCTGCTATGCCCCCATGATATAGCATTCATCTCACCCCCATCCCATGAGTGAAACAGGCTTAGGGCATCCTTGGTTATACCAGAAGGGAATGTTTTCTCCCTTGTTCTGATCACATCCAAGGCAGGGGTCTCAAAGTCAAATCATCATGAGTGTGTGTCATATAAAGAAAGTGTTCAGTAATCCAAAGGCCACAACTCTGAAGGCCTTTCATACATTAAGACAAAAATCACAAATGAGTAAGTAATGAAGAAAAGGAAGAGCATCATGGCATGTCATTAAACTGAAATGCATGATTCAGCTGACCAAGCCCTGCCATCTCTGAGAGACCATCAGATCAGGCTCAGATGAGGAGACTGGCCATCACCATGTTGCCCCTCTTCCTGGAGCACTGAGGCCCAGCCTGGGCATCTACAGAGTGTTCAGAACCCTGGCCTTGCTAGTGAGCATCCTCGGCTTCTACAAAGAATTGTTGAGTCTAAGAAACTGACTTGAGGGCCACATGCAGTTTGCAAGCTGCAGGTTTGAGACCCCTGAGCCAAGGACAGCCTTAATTTCAATAAAAACTGCTAGGCATTACCCTGGAGGAAGTCAGGCAACTGGCTGTGGCTGGCAAGAGAAGCAGGAATTGGGAAGAGAGCAGTACATTCTGTGCAGGTACAATTTGTGCTGATCCAAAGATGGCCCTTCACCTCAGCAGCAGGGAAAGGTACATGGGCTTCATGGAGAGAACGTATCATGGAGAGAAGAACCTATTTATTAAACAGGGTTGCCTGCTTCCTCTATGAGCATAACACTAATAACTGGTAAAATCCTCCTTTGTTAACCCTTCATGTTGACGTGTTCCATAGGGTGGTGGAGAAAGTAGAATAGGACTGCTCATACTGTCCATGTCCCCAACGTTGTATGCCTCCACTGATCTATATCCCAGATGTCAGTGTTTTTAACATGATATCCAGCAAGGGAATTTTATGAACTTGAAGCCAAATCTACATGATTCTTAGTTTTTAGTCTGCACACATCTGACACTTGCAATACCTGGAGTGTTTCATCAGAGAAAAGCCCATATTTACTTGATCTTGGATGCAAATACTCCTCTTGTTCTGGGTATTGTGATCAATGTGACTGTGCCAAGGACTGAGCCAGCAGAAAGCAGAACATGGAGGCCTGTGGGCATGGCCTCCCTCCCTATCCCGAGGCATGGGAGATAATTCTTTGAAATGGCTTCCCTGTGATCTTGTATACAAAGATATATTGTAAACCTCCATGGGTTCCTTGGCTGAGAATGATGAGTCACTGTGTCAGACCCTCATTAGATCAGAGTCTGCAGTTCAGTGCTTGACTCCTTCCCTTGACAGAGCGATTATGTGATCCTGCCACATTTTCCTGCTCTACTCCATCTTCTTGGGCTCTGCCTCTTGATCGTTCCTGAATGTGACAGAGAAGGGAGACAGTAGTAGGAACTGGTTTTAAGCTGGAGATACTAGTTAAAAAGTCATTTGTGTTCTGAAAGAGCTAACCTAACTCTAACCTAATGAGAGCACTGTGGACTTGTTAATGCATTGTCTTTTCCTCATCTGGGTACATTTTGCAGTTACATTTAACACAAAAGGGATCCAAATTCTTCAGAGAGAAAAATTGAGCTTGCAAATACGATGGAATTTTGGTGGACTTCTTAAACTGCCTCGAATTGCTTCCATTCACGATGAGGAAGGAGATGCAAGACATCCGCATCCTTCTCCTCGACCATTGGAAATATTGTTTAGCTCTCCTGAGCAACCTTTAAGGTCAAGCATAGCATTTTACCCTTAAGCACAAGAAGTGTATTCTGACTATGCTGCGGTCTTCTCGACAACTGGATTTTAGGCTTAATCGAGAGGTGTGCAACTCAGGTGCAATTGGTTTCAGTGAGGTGCTTCATCTTGAGGAGGAGCAGATCTGCTTTTATTGGCCATTGGCACGTGAAGAAGCTATTGTTACAGAGTGAAGCAGAACTAGTTAGAAGTGGAGTGACACTTCACGTGACAACCCCAAAGCAATGTACTCTTTTAAAGATCCACGCAGTCAGACTTAATATTAATTCCTGTACTTGATTTTTACAGGAAGGAATTCAGAACATCCCAACTTCATCTTGCCTAGGAAATCCCCCATGGGCTCAATGAAACTCTTATTGTAGGATTGCTCAGTCAGGAACATATATCCCCCTCTCCCCACCAGACCATAAGTGTATCTGCCCAGACCCCATAGGTGTCCATTCCTAGCCATGAAGATGTCAAAATGCCATATCACCACAGGACCAGTTTGGCCTATTTGTACTTAAGCTGAGGAACTGCATGCAAATGCTGAAGGGGCCGAATTCGCATCATGACATCACAATGAGCATTTTGTCATTTGTTCTTTCTTGTCTCCATGGATGCCTAGGCTAAAGCCCGTCTAACAAATGCCAAGTGACAGGAAAGAAAATTATAAAATACTTGGGAAGTTATTGTGCTAATTTTAATGTTCATTAAATTGCATTTGGGTTTTTTGTTCTGTACTTACTTGCTGGGATGAGCCCATGGTATGTTGCTCAATGGGCAAGTGAGATTTCTAGGCTGAAAGAAGAACTGCTTCCCTGCCTTAAGAACTAACACATACCTCTGGAATTGTTTCCTTGAACACCTTGATCCAAAACACAGGTTGTGCTTCTGTCACTGTGCAAGATATAAATCATATGAACAAGCAAAGAAACAAACAAATGCCAGTATATATATTTAGGAACTCATCCCTGTGAAGCTAGCCATGAAAATGTTCCAAGTTTTCCTATTCCGAGGATGCACAGAAAGACCTTGTAATCGATGATTGGGGGATAAAACTTTCTGGACATGTTGTGAATTTTTTATTTGGGGAATCTCATCTCCCACAAACTCTTGGACATATTGTAACATTCACGGTTACTCTTCCAATGTCAAAAGAGAACAATGACAAACAGTTGGTGTGTGTGTGTGTGTGTGTGTGTGTGTATGTATAGTGACTTTGATGTGGAAAATAAAATAAAAACCTATTATATATTTCTATTAAATATAGATAAATAAGTGATCATGGAGTTCTCTTATATAGTTGCTGTAAGAAGTGATGCAAGCATGATAATTAAGTAAATTTCAAGTACTTAAAATGCATGAGAGCAAAGATAAATTACTAAATATAGTGCATGTACTATAATATAGTAGCAGAATCTATTTGTCAAATTAAAACACCTGACAGAGAAATCAGAGCTTTGCTGTAGCATCACACCAATAAGCAACATTTGTTCATTTAGAATATTAATGCCAAGACATGATATGGCTCTCATAGAAATCACACTTGTTGAAAGTAGTCAGAATGTGGTTGAAGCAATAAATAGAGAGACAGGTGGGGAATTTACTGTTTATTGCCAAGTTTTGGCCAGCCTGTTGCAATTATAGATTGTCATATACTGCACTGTACTGTGGTTCTCTTTGTTGTGTTCTGTGCACCTCACTTATGGAATATTTTAGGATTTTTTTTTCTTTCTCAGAACAATTTTCCCTAACCTTGTCCTCTTCAGATGTGTTGTGATTGCAACTCTCAAGCATTGAGAGTTTGGACTTGCAATCCCAATGCTTCTAGAAGGCACTGGTTGATTATCTGCCATCAAATCAGTGTTGACTCTTAGAGACTGCATAGAGAGATGTTCTCCATGATGATCTGTCCTTAACTTGTTTGTTTTCTTGGCTGTCCAGATGACACTACAATAGGGAAATATTGAATGCTGTATCACAAATGTTCTGACTTTGGTTTTTTCCACATCAAATCCTTTAAAAATCAGAAGAACAATTCTCATACAATATGATGAAACCCACTCACAGGGGATTCCACGGAGTGGCAGATTTTGTCCCAACATCTCAAGGTTAAATGCTGCTTTAACCATAATGCTGACTCCAAGAGGCATAAATGTTGATTAGAGTGGACAATACAAGTACAATCTAAGCCAGCACAAGATAATTTCCTTGTACAGTGTATCTCCCATGCAGGGATTCAACAGCTTCTTCTCCAGACTGTCAGTGATTAAATAATTACTTTATCTTTGCAGTTATTTTAAAGTTCAGGAAACTTGTTAGAGGATTTTCCCACACTTTCAGCTCTTTCAGCATAAACAAGCCATTTTCTCCATTCAAAACATGGCTTGAGGCTATTCTATTATCTTGGCAGGATTCAAATAACCTTTCATCTGGAATGTAGAAGTAGAGGGCTTTCCCCCAAGTGCTTATTTGAGTTTAACTATCTTTAGCTGGAAATGAAGGATAATGTTGCAAATAAAGTAAGTAAGGGTAGAAGTAACTGTAAGATAAATTGCTAAAGTGGGATATGAAAAATTGTCAAGGATATCCATGGTATACGACCTATTAAAAAACAAAACATTGACTTAACTCTAAATGTGTACAATGTCTTAGCTGCTCCAGCTCCAAGTCTGACATAGCTGAAGGGCTGATTTCAAGTCCACCAAGGTAAATGAAATATCTTTGAATATAGTGCATCCAAAGCCAATTCCTTCATCCCAGGTAGGGTTAGGTAAGACTGGGGAAACTGGATCTACTAGGTAAGGCCCAGTTTAGGGTGTCCAGTCTTCTTTCTCTTATGGAACTTGTTTGGTATATTGTTTTCTGCTACATATTAAGGCTACTATGGTAACTAATCATTCTGGCCGGGTGAAAAGGTTGAATTTAATTGTCCTCTTTTTAGGTGATAATAGTTACATTGCCTGAGGCAAGGGCAGCTTGCTTGTTACTTGGTTAGTTTTTAGCCTTGCAGCCTGAGTGAGCAGATTGCTCCTCTCTGAGAGCCTATGAAAATGCACAAGCCTGTGAATATGTTTTTGTGCTTTCTGTAAATAAATTTATTTTTATAGAAATGCCTGGTGTGTGACTTTTCTGATCTCTCCTGGGCCAAATGCTTTCCAGCACTCTGCCAACAGAACTGTCATTTGGAGCAGGTTTTTGCCCGTTTGCTGCTCTGCTTTGTTGGAAACTTGCAGTGATGCCACTTTTTCTGATAACAGAGACCAGCAGAGAGGCATCAACATACCAAGTCAAATCTGACAGATCTTTACATTAATTACATCACAATTTGGGTTCCTTACATCATAGTGTGCAACCATCCAGATAACCCCTCAATGGCAGCAAGGAGCTAGAGTTTCTATACCTCTTGACTGCTCTCTAATGGTCTTCTGATATTTTGCAGTCTACATATTGTAGCCTAATATCACACCCACGTTGCAAGATTCATACTTGTTATCAATTGCTTTCAGGCTGCAATTCAAGTTTTACTGTATTGCACTGGTTCACTTCCTTCCTCTGAGACCAGTTCTGGTCAATGTTGATTGGGAGCGAGAGGTCCGGCTCTCAGCCCCTTCTATGTAGGGTGCCACAGGGCTCAGTACTCTGTCTGCTCCTATTTAACATCTACATGAAGCTGCTGGGTGAGATCATCTGTCACCATGGGGTGAGGTACCATCAGTATGCTGATGATACCCAGCTATACATCTCCACCCCTGGTGAGCTACTGATGTAATGCCACTGATGTACTGTCTCAGTGCCTGGAGGCTATGGGGATCTGGTAGGGAACAACAGGTTCAACTGAACCCTGGCAAGACTGAGTGGCTTTGGGTTTTGGGACCTTCTGTATCTTGAGATTTACCATATTTGGTGCTGGGTTGGGTTGCACTGCCCCAAAAGGACCTGGTAGGCAATCTGGGGGTCCTTCTGGACTCACAACTCCTACTTGAAGAGCAGGTGGCAGTCATAGCCAGGAGGGCCTTTGCACAGCTTCTTGTTTTTTTATTTTTTTATTCAATTTATATAGCCACCCATCTCAAACCAGTGACTCTTCTTTTTGTGCACCAGTTGCCCCCTTTCCTGGATCAGGAGGTCCTATTTTCAGTCACTCATGCCCTAGTCACCTCCTGAATGGATTACTGTAATGCACTCTATGTGGGGCTGCCCTTGAAGAGTATTGAGAAGCTCCAACTGGTACAAAACGCAGTGGCATGGGAGGTTGTGTGTGCTCTAAGAACTGCACATGTTACCCCTCTGCTCCACAAGCTGCATTGGCTGCCAGTTTGCTTCCAGGTCCATTTCAAGTTGCTGGTTATGACCTTTAAAGCCCAAATGACATGGGACCAATTTATCTGAGGGACCATCTCTCCCCAATCCCATCCTATCAGGTCCAGCAGAAGGGGCATGTTGTGGGTTCTATCGACCAAGGAGCTTCATTTGGTGGGATCCAGAAAGAGAGCCTTTTCTGCCATTGCAACTGCCTCTGGAACTTCATTCCCCTCTAGCTGAGACTGGCCCAGCATTCTGGAAGGCCCTCAAAACTTGGATGCGCCATCAGGCTTGGGATCCCAAGGAAATTAAATGGTTACACTATATAGTTAGACTGTACTCCCCTGTCTTTTTGTCACTGTATTCTTTTAAATATAGCTTTTAACTGTTTTTTAATTAGTTTTAATAGTGGATGGCTGTGATCGTTAGTTGTGTTTTAACTGTGTACACCATCCAGAGTCACATGCAAGTGAGATAGGCAGCCATATAAATTTAATAAATAAATACAAGAAAAGTTTAAGAAAAAAGAAATAAGACAGGTATAAATGTTAATTGAGTGCTATGAGTGTAATTTTACAGCATTTAATGAAAAATGGCCAATGAATTATATAGTCATCACTTCCATTGAATCTTTTGTCCCAGTGCACAGATGATGGGACTACACATCTCATCCTGTATAAAGCCATGCTAGATAATGAAAGGGTATACAATACATCTGGAGGATGTAGAAAGCTACTATAGATTCATAGCCAGAATATTGATTGAATTCCTAATAAAGCCAGGGTTTAGCAAGGTTGTGCAAGGCTTCAGGCCTTTGAATTTGAAGTGCTGTATGGCCTTTCCACTGATTTCCAGACTGGCATCATCCAGTTCAATCAATCACAGTTCTTTAATGAAGTGTTTGTGGCTCTATTTGATGACAGAGATTGAAAAAAGAAAGAGAGGAAAGGAATGGTATAAATCAATTGAGTTAGCACATCAATTGAATTTAGTATCTAGGATGAGACAGTTACTGGGAACAGAACTCCTGTAGCTTTACATATATACATTGCCAACAGCAGAGGACAGAATAACCATTCTTTCAAATATGATTGCTCAACCAAGGCAATTAAGACTGACCAAGGTTTCAAGCCAGGGCTGGCTCACCCCGTGGGCATGGCACACAGCAGGCCTTTTAGCCTGGAAGGGTCAGGTTATGCTAACTGAGAATTCTCCTTATCTGTCTCTTGATCTTTGGGGAGAGCTTGGGACAAGTAGAAGCTGTAGTATTATCAATTCAATAGTCCCCATTCTGATTCTAGATCTCTAGTAAATGCACAAATTTGCTTCCTTGTAGAGCCAGTCCTAATGCAGACACCCATTTGCAGAGGTGAGTAAGTGAACTAGAATGTTTTTCCTCGGTGTGAATCTTTGTAAACAGCACGGATGATATATGTTTACTTATTTGCCTTTCTTGCTTTTTATTTTTTGACAGCAGTTCAGAAGACTGGCCATCTTGTAGGTCTCATGCATGTTCTGCAGTAAAGTCCAGGGGCATTTTTGAGACACGTGCCAACATGTTCGTGGACAAGAACAGTACTCCTTTGTCCCAGAAGCGAAACAAGAAAAAAACCAGGCCCCAGGGTTTGCCTTCTCCAGCTCTTTGCTGTGCCTGCGGACTCTGCATCATGCTAGCAGGTATTAACATCACGCTGGTAGGAGCATTTGCTTTTGGGACCTTCCTGCCTGTCAACAACCCGCCCATTGTTATTGGTCCCATCCTTCTGGTGGTGGCATTCACTTTCTTTGGAGCATGTTGCATTTGCAGCCGAAGGCCACCAGCTCATGGCACAAGAAAATCCAAGCCAGGAGCCAATATTGGACTCATCAAGCCTGGGAACACAGCCTTTGAAATTGAAACAAGTGAGCATACTGTGCAAGACACGACGGCTGTGCAGTTGAGCCCAACCAACTCTCCAATGTCTTCCAAAAAGTCCACTCCAATCCATGAGAATTCTAAGACCTGCACGCTTTTTACAATGGACAGCAATGGTCCAGCTGCAAAATATACTGCAGGGGAAGAATCAATACAGCTGAATTTGCCCAGAGACATTGCCATGTCGTAAACAAAACTGGAGAATATTTATGACTAGGTGGGTAGGAGGCGCTTCAACACACAACCAGATGGTTAGATGAGTTTCTAACACGGCAAGCATCTGGAATCCAATTTAGATTTGGCTAGCGTATGCATTAGAATATATTGAGAAATTTAAGTGAAAGGCATAATAAGGTGGCAATTAGTAATCAATACACAGCTGTGATGGGAAGTGCCAGACACTGGTGGAGAAAGTCTGAATTTTCAGCAGTGACATTAAAATGAAAGATGGAATACATAAATAAGTAGCATGCAGCTACTGAAAGCCGCATATCCTGTGGATTTAATTCATTATATTAATGGGTTGGTGAATGATAATGTGATGATCAGGATCTGATGATGCAGAGCACTGGAAAATTACTGATTCTTGGCAGGTTGTTAGAAGGAAGAGTGGATTGTGCAGAATATTGGTTACAAGTGAAAAAGAATTGATACTCTGATTTAAGTGGTCACTTTGCTTCTTTTGAGGCTATTTGATATACTACTTTAATGCTATCAAAATCAATTTTCCTCTTGATTTTGTCACATTCTCATTGCATTTGCTAGATGAAGGAAGTTACTGAAATTAATGTACATCAGATAACGTATTTATTATCTTTTCTCCATCCTACTGCTCTTCAGAAACAGTTGTTACATGCATAGTTGGCAGCTGAGTCAGCCATATTGGGTTGGATATGAACACCCCATATATATCATGGGAAACTAAAAATGTGAGAAAATGTGCAGAATAGAGAAAATGTGGAAGGACTTCATGTAACAAAACATACCCTAAGGTGATTTACATTTACTATAGCTTGGGATCTATAGACTTGTTTTATCCTAAATTGGTCCTTTAAGATGTACAATATAGAGACATGCAGAGATGTACATATTACATGCCATTTGGAGAGGGAGCACAATGTCCATAATAGAAATTCAGGCATCTTTGCATCTTAGAAGAGCCTTTCACATGGGGAAAATAGTAATCAAATCTTTTCTTATGCAACAGATTGTGGGCTCTGTGTATTGTTTGTCAATGAAAAGAATCAGTGTGTTGTTCTTTCTACTCACTTCAGACCAATCTACTTCTCAGTGACTTTAATGGAGGATGGTGCTTCTTTGCAAATAAAATAGACTTTATCTTTGGATAATTTCTGTGAGTGGTATCTGCAGGGTATGGTTAAAAAAGTCAAGATGGCAGTTGCAATGGTGCAATCAATGCTCCACCACTTTTTGTCTCTGTGTTGCAAATGCAACAAATACAAAAAACAAGCAGAGCTTTAATTGCACCATTGCAGCCACCATCTTGACTGTTTTGATTATACGCTACAGATACCCCTCATTAGGGTGAATAAATACAAAAAATAAACAGGCTGGACAGTTCTACAGGTGCAAGAAGAACATGGCAAGCATTGTGAATCCAATCCAAGGCTTTTATCCAATGCCAGTTTGACTCATTGTTTACTTCCAGATATTGTTTGTCCCCTATGTATCATACTTAGGTGGGTGGCTTGTCTGCTTTTGCTTTCCTTGGCGGCAGTTCAGTGATTATATATGTGCTTTGTTGAGAAATGTAAGCTCAAGTTGGAATGTCCAAGAACTCCTTACCATCTAAATTCTATCCTGCCCTCTTTTCTGTATTTCATAAAATGATGCTGACCTGTACTGATTCTAACATTTCATAATTCTGGCTGAGATTAGAATTTTTGGATTCATCTTGTTTTCTGCTTAAATGTTAGTATTACTCAAAAATACACATGGAAAGGAAAGGACTTTACTGCATATTGCTTTCTTCTAATTTAAACTATAAAATATAGGATGAATTCAAAAGAGGGGCATAGATTATGACAGGAAATCAATGAGAAAGGAAGGAAGATGCTGACAGTAGCAGTATCTTCTTTGTAGATGGTGTTAAATTCCAGCCGATGAAGAATATTTGATGTCATTTTGAAAAGCTTTGGAAATTGCATGTTAATTTTCTGCTTTTCTAATTATTTCATTGTTTATTATTTTGACTCATGAAAGAATATTAAATAATCTTTATAAATATCTATACTTTGAGAGACTGATTACCAGTCTCCCTTTGACTGCATCTACAACCAAAATGAGATGCTCTACAACAATAAGGAAAATTGAGGCAGTTCATGAGATTGACTCAAATTTCCTTTTTGCTCATTTTTTCAGTCACTGTACATGCTTGTGTGCATTGGCCATTTGTAAAGTGAAGAAAAAGATACTAAATACTGCAACAAAATACACTAGTTTTTTTACTTGATGCTGCAAGTTCTCTTAGGTTGACAGTCTAGTACAGTGTTTCTCAGCCTTAGCAACTTAAAGATGTGTGGACTTCAACTCCCAGAATTCCCAAGCCAGCCTTGCTGGCTTGGGAATTCTGGGAGTTGAAGTCCACACATCTTTAAATTGCCAGGGTTGAAAAACACTGGTCCAGCAGAATGAAATGAGGGCAGAGCTGAATTGGGCATGTCAACTTATCTCTAATAAAATTGAGCTCCAGGATTTCCTTTTGAAAGCATATTGCAGTACAGGGCTGTGTGGAGGGTTCCTTCTGATGAACATGTCAGAGCATGAGGATAATAGAATGTCTGACCAGTGAGAGTATTAGTGGCAAATCTCTCCTGCACACAGCATACATTTAATCTGTGAGAAGATCCAGCTGAATCATGCAGCTTCCACAGGACAAATAGTCTAAAATGAATTCTGACTGAAAGGAGATCCTTCAAAGATGTCTTTCTAAGACTGCATCTGCAGTTCTACACCATATTACCTGGTAGTATGTGTAATTTAATTCAGTGGATCTTGCTTCTAAGTTGAAAAGTATAGGATTGCACATTAAGAGCAATGGATGTAACATGAATGAAGAGAATTGCTTTCAACAAGTTCAGTCATTCAAATCTTCTCACTTAAGAAATTATTCGTGGCTTGCCTTGTAGTAAGTTCCAATAGCTAATTACATTTCCATTGTGCTGGAACCTAATTGTTATTGGAATGTTTCATGGTGAATTAGCTCCAATTGCAGGTTTAAAAAAAGCCACAACCACTTGCATGTGACAGTGTGTCCTTTTGCTAGCAAGATATTAAGACTTGAGGATCCTCTCAATACATCACCAAAACACACTATCTAATATTTAAGAGATTCTCATGTAAGGTCAATATCACCTATCTTTCCAGCAAAACTATTTGATTCAGTTTTGTTAAGAGAGGGAGAAAACTTCTAACCATCAAAAGACAAGTGGATGTGAGTTAGTTTTCAACGTTTTTTGTCTTGAAAATGAATATTTGGGGAAACAAAGCAGTTTTGTGTATTAAGGAAGTTCTTTTTTTTTTTAACAAACATCTGACAGAATTCATAAAGAGACAGAGTGTTGGAAAAAGGGATGGATTGGGATTTTTGTTTTGTTCTGTTTGACTCCAGTCTGGGTACATGTGGAATCATGTCGATTTCATTGTGTAAATCGCTTTTGGCAAGTTCTGTACAGAAAACCAGTCTTTGAAGTTTAACATGTGGTCATGTTCTGGTATCAGTTTCCATGTTTACAAAAGCAGTTGGCTGTTTGACACATGTTCAGTGCTCTCCATGTGTTCAATAAAATATATTCAGATACTACCTTGGTCTTCTGCAGCTGACCTGGGCAGCCTCCTTCTTATAAGTGAAATCTTGCTGTTACTTTAAGAAAATGACATATACATTGGATCTGTTAAAAAAGGTCAACAACTTTCCAGTGGTTTATGGGTAATCATAGACCTGGAGATGAGAAAGATTACCTTCACTTACAGACTTTTAGACAATATGTGACAACCCCTTCAGAACTATTTAGCTTTGATTCCACTGTGCTTGGACAGTCTGTTTCTTTTCTAACACACCATTAGATCCGTGAGTCACTGGAAATCGTAAGAGTTACTCAGAACAATTCAGGTGAGTTCTGAAAAGAAGGAAATGTTTGATCACATGAAGTCATGAATTCTTTCGGACATGCTGGATGTTTTGATGTGACTAAGTTATTAACTTAACTTTTGATCTAGGACTTTGAAAAGAGTCATGTAAAGTCATGGGATGCTTGCTGGCTAACAGTTTCAGTGTTCAGATCTAGCACTAAATATGAGCTGCATGAATAAAAATAAGAACAAAGAGCCATCTTGGTGCCATGGATGACAACAGTAGACCATGATGTCTCCATCAGTGCACTGATGGGCAAAGCAAGCCAAGGTGAATCTGTATTGGAGACCCTTCTTTGGGTGGGGCATGATGGTGGCAATGATAGAATTGCTTTTTATAAGAAACAGCACAGCTCAGTCTTCACTGTCTTTCTACTATGAGCAGGAAGCACATGTGGTGTTATTAGTGCCAGGCAAAAAGACCCCCACATTTCCCCCCCTACAAGTTTTCCCATAACATTTCTTTCAGAGAAGAAGAGAATTTCAGAGAATTCTTGCATTTACTGGTTATGAGCTAGCCAAGATGTGCACGTAAAAGTCTTGTCTTTTCTTGTATGATCATCTCTCCCAAAAGCTCCTTAGCTTTTAATGCCTCCATGAAAGCCCAAGAGAAAATATCAGGAGGAAACTCCTCCCCACTGGCTACTGTCATCACAAAGGGGGAATCTTGTGATTAATTGTCAGGAAATGTCTCCTTCGCCTAGATACTCAATCCAATTTTTCTCCCTTCAAATTAACTGAAGAATTTGGAAAGGCTACTGGTATTTAGCTCTAGTTTTTGGCAACAAATACCATTGCAACTGCAGGCTATAGTAGCTGCTATGTTCACTTTCATGAGTTTGTCATGAAAGGCTTTTTGGGGGAAGCAGAGATACAGCATCTCTCATCTCCCCTTTGGTGAAGTGTTACTTCTAACCCATTTCACAGATCAATCTTATCTGTGAATTTGATCTTAAACTTTTCTAGTCAATTTCCATCCTTTCTAGTCAGTTTCACATTGTCTATAGGGAACTGCCATACTTGATTTCCCCTGCTTATATCAGTAGCCTGCACCTTCCTGAAGCAGTGTGCCATCGATGTAAAAAAATTAAAATAAAAAGCAAACCCATATCTGGGTCATCACTTCTACTCAGCAGTGCACAGAGCCACAATTGCCCAAATGAACCATTATAAAAGGATTTTCAAGAGAAAAGAGCCATGATGGAGAATGCATGCCTGATGATTTGCATTAGGACTGTTAATCAAAGCATGGTAGTGCAGAGTACCTGCTCTCAATTTATATTTCAGAGGGAATTGAAGAGAGAAATATATAGGAGGCGTGCTCTCAAAGAATGTTCAAAGGCAACTCAGAATCCTAACTCTGGGAAAACCTCCATCTGCCAGAGTGACAGCTTTATAAATACATATTTAGTGCCAGGGAAGCAAGGATTGACAGCCTATAGATAAGATGTAATATTAGGAGAAATTGCTGACAACCCATGTTAAGTTAATAAAAGTTAATTTGATTCCTTGTTTAAGTGTTAACAAAGTGATTGTGCTATTCTGTGTCTTCCCCATGTTCCATCTAGTCATATTGCCTCTAACATACATAAAGAAATAAATGAGAAAAATGAAAGAAATTCCAAATCAAGGGGTTTGGTAGTATTAGCAAAACTGATAGAGCCTTTAGAGATATCCCTGAGTTAATGGGATTATGCTTTAATTTTGAAGAAAAAGAAAAGGACCACACAATACAGTATGCAACAGCATGTGAAGCAGTTAATGTGTTCTAAATAATTATTGTGTAAATCTATCCAGGTCTTTCTGCAGCACACATTGTCAAAAAATCGAATGAGAGCCTTGCAGTTAGTTCACTAAGACCTCTACTATAGGTACTAGTGCCAAACAGCTACTAGGAAGAATGGAAATTGGATCTACAAGAGCAGGCAACCCCCAGTGTTTTCTTCTAGATGTAGAGTATGAGGTTCCACCTTCCCCGATAACCAGCCAGGCATGATGGACTCAGCATAATGGAATCTAGCTGGGAAACCTTTTCTATACTTTGGGTAAGTTACTTGGGATTGTGCTGAAATATGTTTAACAGCTGTTCTGGAATTTAAACCTACATGGTGGTGACAGAATGCTATTCCTATTCCACTGCAACAATTACTGTTTCTCTCATATTGGAAGGATTGGATAAGCAATCTCTGCTAATGCTGTTTTCCACAGGGAGAGGTCTTGGGGCTCCTTAAGATTTGGCACTTGCTCATAAAACAATATCCTCAGGTATGAACATTTGTGCTCAAACACACTAGCAAACCACTCAAGTTCTTTTATGATGGTTTTTTTTTTACAGATTGATTGCTCACTGCCCAGAGTTATGGATTAAAGGTGGGTGGTAAGGTAAACCATCATCTAGTGCAGGGTTTCTCAACCAGGGTTCTGTGGAAGTCTAGGGTCTATGAGAGGTTACTAGGGGTTCCCTGGGAGATCATGATTTATTCTAAAAAATTATTTCAAATTCAGGCAACTTCACACTAAGAGGTAAGTGTCATTCTTTATTCTTAGTTGAAGAACACTGTTAAGGCATATATACAGGCCTACACATAAAATGAATATAATAATTTTGTAACTCCTGGCCTATATTTGAGCCTGACTGTGTAGGGGTTCCCCAAGGCCTGAAAAATATTCCAGGGTCAAAAGGTTGAGAAAGGCTGTTGTAAATAAAGAAGGAAGGAAGGAAGGAAGGAAGGAAGGAAGGAAGGAAGGAAGGAAGGAAGGAAGGAAGGAAGGAAGGAAGGAAGGAAGGAAGACCTGTGACCATTTTGCTCACACAAATGCGTTCATGTAATACAGGAATAATGAGGAGGAAGATTACTTTGGAGTTGCCTATAACTGAGTGGATGGATTTCTGTCCTGGATACACATAAACAATATTCAGCATATTAGAAATGGTGGGCATCAGATTATGTCCAGCTTTGCCTTTGTAGTCATTTCTTCTCTTGAAAACTGGAAAAAAAGGAATGTTAATCAGAATTTGTCCTGAAAAAATAATAAACTAACAGACTTTGCTGAACTTTAAATTGTACTTGGAACTTTATTAACTTACATAAAATGTAGAAGTTTGGGCAATACTAGGTACAATAGTCTAAATTTCAGGCAAAGGCTGGCTCTAGGTTTAAGGGGATTTGGGACAAAATGCTCTTGGGCAAAATAGCATTCAGACCAGTGGTTCCCAGCCTTGGCAACTTGAAGATGTGTGGACTTCAACTCCCAGAATTCCCCAGCTAGTGGAAATTGAAGTCTACACATCTTCAGGTTGCCAAGGTTGAGAAACACTGATTTAGACCAATCCTGGTACTCCATTGATATTGAAATCCCAAGGTACCACCTCCAGAATAATGGCAGCTGATGGTGTCTTGCCTTGAGATATAAAAACCAGAGCAGATAAAAAGTTTTGGGGTAGATTTTCTTGAGACTCTGGAATAAGAGAGTTTCACAAATAAGTTTTCCTCTGAACCCAGTATGTTGATGAAGCAGTTAACCAAGCACATTTTTACAGCATAAACTCAACCGGATGTAGTGAAAGTTACTGGTGGGTAAACATAGTGCTACATTATTAATTTGGCCGAAAGAGATTCTGGGGTTGGACAAGTTCTTTCAAGAAGCTTTATCTGCTTTTCTTTCCTCCTTTTTTCGGCTGGTGAACATTGACAGACCCATTTGATCATTGAAGCTCTCCCAATTACCATGCATGGCCCAGACTGTTTTCACAAGACATGCTGAACCACAAACTACATGTTAGCCTAACATATTGTTATGCAAAAGCGTTTTAAGCACAGGGACCCTGCCACTGAAGGGGAAAGGCTGGGACCTCTACTATGAAAGGCTCAACACGTTGACTTTTCTGTAACCAAGTGGCCACTGACAACCACATTTTATGATTAGCATAGCTTTTTTTTTCTTGCTAGCAGGATTAATTTTGAGAGAAAACTTGCCTCCAGGCTAAGGCTAGAATTGTCTTTGATTTCATGGCTGGAATGATTAGTATGGTCTGATATCCAAGCGTAATGAGATTAAGGAGACTGTGAAAGACAGGGAGAGAGAGAGACTTTTGCTCAAGATTAAAATGTAACAGAGTAATTTTAAAGGCCTAATTATTCAAAGCGCTGGCTAATTAAATGGCAACAAGGAATCTTCAGTCTTAGAACAAGTTAGCCACCAGACCTACTATATTAA
Source organism: Candoia aspera (assembly GCF_035149785.1). NCBI lineage: Eukaryota > Metazoa > Chordata > Lepidosauria > Squamata > Candoiidae > Candoia > Candoia aspera. The sequence goes on along the minus strand of NC_086155.1, from coordinate 59,998,855 downwards.
CTGATACCCGCAGAGAGGCTGGAATATAACCTGGTGTGCTCTTTATCCTATCACCGACTAGAATGAGTATGCAAGTTGTATATCAAAAGTGTGATGCTTGCAGTGTGGTAGATGTAGCAAGTACATGGTTAATACACTTCGAGCATCTCAGCTTTCACTCAGTGAATAGCACAAGAAGAGGGAGAACTTGGTCAGCATTATTGCTCCTTTCTATTCAAAGTCCTTACAGACTGCAGGATATCCAAGGGTTAATTCAGTGCAGATAAGAACATGACCATTGAGAAGAACCATGGGAGTGCAAAGATGGCTGATGGCAGAAGTAAGAGTTGTGCATATAGTAAGCTAGGTACTATTACTTCATTGATTACGTCTCTGCAAAGTAACCAAAAAGGGAGAATGGTACTATTTGATGCACAAACCTGGACTCAGCTAGTGTTACATGGACACAATCTATTGTTATTACTATGATTGTAGCAGTATTAAAAAGAGCAATGATAGAAAGAACCATGCAATGCACTGCAGCAACTTTTCACCCCATACTGAGAGCCAGTTTGGTCTAGTGGCTAAGGCGCTGGGCTAGAAGCCAGGAGGCTGTGAGTTCTAGTCCCGCCTTAGGCATGAAAGCCAGCTGGGTGACCTTGGGCCAGTCTCTCTCTCTCAGCCCAACTCGGTGCAATGTAGACTAGCCTCCTTGCAGTGCACCCCGGGCAATGTGACTTGCCATGGCTGAATAGTCTACACATCTGGCTGCTGGACCTCACAAGGATTTCCCAGCAAGAAAAAGCAGCATGAACACCGAAATGCTATTCCATACGATTAAAAAAAAAACCACCCTACTTTATCCATTGCGTTTCTCCGTGTGATCTAGTACTGTGAGCCAAACAGAATAGCGAAACACAGAGAAGCAAAACAAGGATTTTTTTGTGCATACTGGGCCAGCCTTACCATTAGACAGAATAAGGCAGCTTCCAAGAAAGCAGATGCTTAGGATACTAGTTGATAGAGTATCTGCACTACTTCTTAAATGTCGCTTGAGTGAGTGTATACACCGTGCAGTTATTTTTGATTTTCAGTTTGTAATTATTATGTTAATACTACTTTAATTGTGTGCAACTGATTTGTTTGGCATTTTAAAAAAAAAAATCCTTTTCTATAATCAGAACTATCAAATCTGGCTACAAAACTCCAGTGGACTACTAGATGGCAGCAAAGAAATACAGAAAACGCTAACTCTTCCACCACCTAGTGGCTGTCCAAATTTTTGAGCCCAGATCTGGTAGCTGGTACTACAGTTAGCCTCCAGATCTAAACACAAATTTGGTAGAATGTTGGAATCTAGATCTAACAAATAAATATAGTAAATTGTTCTTTTTACAGATATTTGGCACAGTAATGTATGGAAGCCATGAAGTTTAGAAAGCTGCTCTCATGGTCCTTAGGGCTATCCCAAGGCTTTTTGCTGTCTGGCATGACCTCTCCCTCCACATGCTGCACTTGCAACCAATCACAGGACATTGTATTTGAGGCCAAAGGCTGGCAGTAAATTGCACAGCCTTGCTTTCTCCCTGGCAGTGAAAACACTACAATAATAAATGCTGAGGATCTAATAAGGTAAAGGTAAAGGTTTCCCTTGACGTAAAGTCCAGTCGTGTCCGACTCTAGGGGGCGGTGCTCATCTCCGTTTCAAAGCCTTGGAGCCGGCGTTGTCCATAGGACACTTCCGGGTCATGTGGCCAGCATGACGACACGGAACGCCGTTACCTTCCCGCCGAAGCGGTACCAATTAATCTACTCACATTTGCATGTTTTCGAACTGCTTGGTGAGCAGGAGCTGGGACGAGCAACGGGAGCTCACCCCGCCGCGCGGTTTCGAACCGCCGACCTTCCGATCGACAGCTCAGCGGTTTAACCCGCAGCGCCACCGCGTCCCTTGAGGATCTAATAGGTGGAGAGATATAGACAGATGTATACTGCGATGAGCTCCTTTGGGGAAGAAAAAATACAGACACAGCAAATAAATAAACACTATTGACAGAAGTTATGCAAACAGAATAAAGGATGTATATTAAGTCATTTGCTCCCCAATGTTAAACAATGCAAATTTGTTTCTTGGCCAAAGTATGTGGAGTCACTATAAATCCCAGTGAGCTTATAAAGACAGGTCCTAGTTAGCTGGTCCAGTATAGCTATGGATTCACGCAACATATTGAATCCCAAACTTGGTAACCCACAATTTACCTAAGTAGTGTGTATGAATCCATGTAACTGGCTGGTTGATATAGTTTACTTATGGTTCACTGTGCCATGCAAACTCAGAAAATTGGGCTCATTGATACAGCCATGGTTCCATTAATCATGAGTCAATATATTATACACACATTTTAAAACAGCCCATTTTTATTTTATCACATTTATATAGCTGCCCATCTCACAGAACATGACTCTGGGTGGTGTACAAGAAAAACACATCATACAAAACTAACAATTAAAAAAGCATTCTGCAATTGGTTTCCTAACTTGTTAGTACTGCAGGTCCCAGATTTCTCAACTACCCTTCCTTGCTGGGGATTCAGGGACTTGTAGGCCCAATACATTTGTGGAATGACATGTTGCAGGAGGCTCAGTTGAAATACTTGAATTTAAAGCATCCCTACTAGGAAGTAAATCTTACAATCATCAGAACAGGCTTTGAGAGACACTGGATTTGAGAAACAAAGATAGTGAGTGTATGTAGCATGACCTTCTCTTTGTGTATAGTCTGTGATAAGAGAGAGAGCATGAGAGAAGGCAATCAGAATTGCGGTCCTAATTTTCATTTGTACATTTGACTTGATACTATTTAAACAACCAACTGATTGATGTGACATTTTATAGTTGCCAAGGGCACATTTCCAATGTGTACAAAGTACTAGAAGAAATCCTCTGGAGTGAGAACGAAATGTACATTTAGTTGGGAAAGGGAGGGAAAATTAATTAGCAACATAGCACTGAACTTTTGTGTTTATAAGCCCAACCCAAGAAATGATCCTGTTCAGTATTAATTTTGCTGGCCTGGAAGTTCAGTGTATGTTGGATAATGTGAAACAGGCAGTGACAGAATCTTGAATCTCCACTGTTTGCAAAACCCTGTGCAAAATCATTCTGAATGAAGTTGAATTGCAGGGAAGCTATGATGCATGATTGTGGGAAGGAGCTGGGTTGATGAAGCCCTACCTATTTTCCCTTTCTGTGAGTAATCCAGCAAAGGTCCTTGGCGCCTCTTCAAATACTTATTTCTGGCTCTGCTGCTCTGGAGCTATTTTGAAAGGTTTGGAAATGGAATTATACAGGACTGTCTTGGATCTTTCCCACTGTCATTATTGTCTGTAGAAAGGGATGTTGCAGTCCTACCAAAGGAAGACTTGGCATTTACCATCATTATGTCCTGACAGAAGTCATTTTTCCATCTCTTTTCCCCTGTTTTCCTGCTTCTCAGATACACTGCCATAAAATTGCAAAGAGAACATCTTGACCAAAATGTGAATTCAAAATGCTCAAGAAGCAGGATTGTAGGGAAGCTCAACAAGTGGTTTCAGGTGAGTCACACCATGCCAGTCGATCTTACTTTACAGTTATGAGACTCCAATGTCACTTTTCTATGACAGATATAGATCTGATAGCAAGAAAATTTAATAAAATAAATCCAGTCCTCCCATGTACGTATAATATGTTTAGAACAGCAAATTTCTGGATTTTCAAAAATTGTATTTGTGATACCATCCTGATTTTTAGCCTCTTCCAAAAGGGAACCAAGAACTAGCATGGTTTGGGTGGGATATGGAAGGGGAGATTTGTATGATTGCCTTTATCTTCTAATTAGCGGTATAGCTTCTGCAGTATTAAGTGAGCCATTGAGCCATGGTAGGATGGCTTGCAGATACTCTTTCAAACCTTCTAATGTAATCACCAATCATACTTATTAAATTATCCCGTAACAGAGAAGAGTTGAGCAAGACTTCTTGCACGTAGTAACCCAGAGCAGAAAGATGGAATCTTCCCATTAGAGTTTTCCCATTTTGTCCTGACATGGAAATTAGCATTCATTCATTTCATTCACTGATCTGAATGAAATAGATCTGGACCAGTTTCCAACATGTACTCAAACTATTGCAGTTCTATCACGTACCTCCGAGACATCTTATTCTTGAAACTATAAATGTATCTCTTAGAAATATCACATTTCGTCTCCTCCTATTGTGGTAGCGCGCGCGCGCACACACACACACACACACACACATCTTAGTTTCCATGGATTGATTAGCCTGATCAAAATCACCCCTTTGTGAAGCATCCTGACCACTTTGGAATAGCAAAATCCCATCAGTTCATATTAAAGTATGTCCCACTTAGTGTAACTTGTTCTGGATGATGTTTAGCGGAAGATAAGCATTACAAATGCTTGCTATGTGATAATATGATAAAAATGATATATGCTATAATAGCACAGTATATATTACATGGTTATATACTCTGAGATAATAAAAAAAGAATGCTGTAAGCTGATTTTCCCCAACCTGGTATCCTGCAGAAGCATTTGTCATGCTGAATAGGGATGGTGAACACTGAGGTCCAGCACACCTGGAGGGCATTAATTTGGGGAAGGCTGGACTAGAAGACTACAGACCGAAAAATCCCACTGATTTTTAAAGCCCTAAGCACTGGGATTTGGTTAACTAAGCACTGGGTTTGGAGATGAACTTAAACTTCTATGAGAATAAGGAAGAAAAGGCAAAGTATGAAGTGTTGGACATTGTTGGTGGAGGCAAGGATAGTTTGCAAGGATAGAAAACTGTAGAGGGCTGACTGGCTGGGGAATTCTGGGAGTTGAAGTCCACACATCTGAAAGTTGCTGAGGTTGAGAAACACTGCTATAGAGGGTTAGAGTGAACAGTGCAGGGGTGCATCAGATTTACATATATTTCCTTTCTATGTTTTCTTTACCTCCCACTTACTTAATTCGGCTATTTGTTACTTCTATTCTTTGCTTGACATAATGTTGTTGACTCTAAAAGCAGTGGCATCCATGGGGAAGGGAGTCGAGAGGGTCTGGCTGATGAAAGCAGCATCGTAGCATTGTGATGCAAGCCCCACCTCTTTTCTGCATGCGTGATGTCACACATCTGCCCCCAAAGGACGTTGCTTATGCTGCTTTTGTCATTTGGATGAAAGCAAACAAGATGCTGCAGACGCCTCTATCCCAAAGAGACTAATGGCATGGCATGTATATGTATCTGTACTGCCAAAAGAAACCTCAAGTGTGGCATTTCACTTGCCAGTTGCATTGCGTTCTTATTTAGGTTTATACTGAAGTAATTTCCATGTTGTTATCCATCATAGCCAATACTGCATGGGACTGTAGTTCAAGTTTTTGTTTTCTGATTGTATGATGAAACATGGGAAAGATAAAGTGGAAGGATCACTAATACATTAGAGGCCTCACCTTTACAGTAGCAGAAATTACAAGAGGCATTGCCCTCTGGTGGCTGATTTTAATACTGCACCCACAAATTCCCTTTTACCATCTTGCTACAGAGGTGTTTAGTGAATTTTCTACTAGGGCTGTGCAAAGATTGCCTGTCTCACTATTTAGCTGGATCCTCAGTTCAGAAAGCCTCTGACTTGTTTTGTGTAGGTCCAGGGAATAACTTGTCCCATCTCATTCTATATCTTGGGGAGTTATTTAGAAAAAATATTATTCAGAATGCAGCCGTGCGGGCCATTTTTGGTGCCCCTAGATCGGCACATATAACAACTTTACTGCGCGAGCTGCACTGGGTGCCAATTGGCTTCCGGGTCCAATTCAAGGTGTTGGTCATGACCTTTAAAGCCCTACATGGCATGGGACCAGGTTACCTGAGGGACTGTCTCATCCCCATAACATCGACCCGCCCCACCCGGCCAGGCAGAGAGGGCGTGTTGCGGACCCCGTCTGTAAGAGAATTCCATCTGGCAGGGTCCAGGAAGCGGGCCTTCTCTGCAGTGGCCCCGACCCTTTGGAACACCTTGCCCCCAGAGGTGAGGCAGGCCCCTTCACTCCTGACCTTCAGGAGGGCCCTGAAAACCTGGCTCTGCCATCTCGCATGGGGCGGGCAGGTGGGCAACCATCCATGGGGTTGGCTTGTGCCTTAGAGCCCCTCCCACCTGATCATAACTTTTATACTTATTTATATTGCATTTTAATAGGGACGCGGTGGCGCTGCGGGTTAAACCGCTGAGCTGTCGATCGGAAGGTCGGCGGTTCGAAACCGCGCGGCGGGGTGAGCGCCCGTTGCTCGTCCCAGCTCCTGCACACCAAGCAGTTCGAAAACATGCAAATGTGAGTAGATTAATTGGTACCGCTTCGGCGGGAAGGTAACGGCGTTCCGTGAGTCGTGCTGGCCACATGACCCGGAAGTGTCTATGACAACGCCGGCTCCAAGGCTTTGAAACGGAGATGAGCACCGCCCCCTAGAGTCGGACACGACTGGACTTTACGTCAAGGGAAACCTTTACCTTTACCTATATTGCATTTTATATTTGTAATTGTTTTTATAGATTTTAATTGTTATTATTATAGTCTTAATTTTATTGTAAACCTCCCAGAGTCCCCCTTTTGGGGGAGATGGGCGGTAGCAAAATTTGAATAATAAACAAACAAATAAATAAATAAATAAAACCTGAACTGAACTTCTCCTGTTATCCACCATGGAGAATACATACGTACTGTACATACGTACATACATACATACATACATACATACATACAATGCATTTATATTTTTTAAAAAACATTTTCATCTGAATAGGGTAGAATTTGCAGAAAATGTAGATCTTTACATCTACAGCTTTGAAATCTATCAAACCTTACAAAAATGATTTAGGTTTTGAGCTATGCTCCTTTGCCACCACCAGCTCTATATTTCTGTTTGACTTATCTTAACCAAGAAGCAATCCTTCTCAGACAGGATGGACTAAAATGTATATATAGAATTTGGACACAATGGCCAAATCCAAATGGCCAAAAGATATCTGGAACTGGGTGAAAATCCATGGCCTATTTTGTGTGTAAAACTTTTCAAAAAATTTTAGTGTAGAGGCCTCACCGAGCTTGAGCAAGTGAGGCCCACAAAACACCCACAGCGCAAGATTCTGTATGTTGACTCAGAAGTCAGTTCCTCCAGGTTCAATGGCTGTTTCCTCCTTGTCAATGATGGTGGGCAGTTGTATGGAGGGCTGTTACCCTGGCCCCAGATTGGTGAATTCCCCTGCTATTTTACCCCTGCCACCAAGGAAAGCACCCAGTGCTTTCCTTCCCATGAGCAAGTCTTTGAGGAGATGTATTTCCATTGCTAGACCTTGTGCATCAGTTCATTTTTGTTGAGTCCTCTTTCAATTTCCATCTGGCCTATTCACTGGTGGACCTAAGGAAAGGAAAGGAAAAGTTTATCAGTGAACTTATAAAAGAGCAAGAAGACCCAGAGTTTCACTGGTTTACTCTATGAAGGTCCTTTCAGAAAGTGGCAGGCAGCCTAGCTTGAAATGGCTGTGGAGGGCAGCAACCAGCAACTGGAGGGGAGCATAGGCTGCAGATGATGATGATGAGTTTAAGTCCTTTCCCTGGGGCAAGTAGGACAATTGGATGAGCCCTAAGAAGAGTTAAGCTGTAGTTGTGCACAAAACAGTTGCTGTGCACAAAAGAGCTGGTTGGAGGAGGCACTGAGATTTGCTTCCTTTTTGTTTTGCTTGTGCACAAGTGGGACAAGTTGTGACATATTCTTTTACATTGGCTCGCAAGGTTGGCCACCAAAATTGCCATCTCACTAAATGCAGTGTTTTTACGAAGCCAAAGTGCCCAGCCAATTTGTCAACATGGGAGCGTCGCAAAATTTTTGCCCGCAAATATGAAGTAAATCACAAAGTTGCTAGCTAGAAGGACTTCTCCTATGTATCTTAGTGAAAGCCAGCTTCTAGAGTCCAGGACTGCCTCTGCTTTAAAACTGTGGCTACCTATGAATGTATTTCCATGTTTACCTCCTCTCTGCCAAGCTTTTCCAAACTGGTACTGGAAACGGTGATGCTCCCAAATGTTGAGATTTTTCTGACTGGGGAATAAGTTTGTCCTGCCCAATGTTTAAACAGAACACTTAAAATTTAGTAAGAATTTAACTTAAGATAACTTATGTCATTAAGGCAGGCATGCAGTCATTTTTCCTTTGTTTTTGGTACTTTCGTCCTCATGAAATGTTGGTGTTTTAAAAAGATACTCATTTGTGCTTAATTTTATAAACTATCAGCCTTCCCCTTCATTGTTCCACAGTCAGTTAGAGCCCCCAAATCAACCCAATAATAGTTCTTGCATTTGAAGAAGGACCCAGATACTTCAAGGAAATGACATGAAACTCAACCGTGCATTTCCTAGTATGATAGAAATTAAGGCTATAATTCTATGCTGCCTAAGTAAACAGTTCTGAACTCAGCGGGTCTTAATGCAATTAGTGTAATGCGTGTAAAGATACTGTTATTGCTTATCCCCTGGAAACATTCTAGTCATTCATTGATCCCATATATTATTTCAGTATCAATAGACTGATTCTGAACACTGAAATGTAGCAATCCCAACTCAGGAAAGATGAAGAACATAATGAAGTCATGTGAAACGGTTCTTGTGGAAGACCAAACCTAGAAAGCTCCTGTTTTTCCATATTCATAAAAATAATCTGTTGCAAAGGGAAAGCATAGCAGTTTTGGGGGTTTTTTTTCCTTTGCTTGCTTCAAATACAGAAAAAAGAAGAAAAGACCAGTTGATTTTTGCACTAGATTGTTTTAGATTCTTAGGGAAACATAGGAAGATATTTTTTTTTAATGGTGCTAGGGAGAGTGGAAGGCAAAAGGAAGAGGGGCTGACCAAAGGCAAGGTGGATGGATGATATTCTAGAGGTGACGGACTCGTCCCTGGGGGAGCTGGGGGTGCTGTCGACCGACAGGAAGCTCTGGCGTGGGCTGGTCCATGAAGTCACGAAGAGTCGGAAGCGACTGAACAAATAAACAACAACAAAGTTATACAGCTTCTGATACTAATAATAGTTCATAGGGAGTGATTTCAAGTTTTGTTTCAGTCATGCGGCACACACACAGGACTTGTCAGCAGATGGAGCTGGTTCACAGAAAAGAAAACTTTTCTCATTTGACAACAAGAACTTCTATTAAATGTCACCAACTGTGAATCTATGCAATTTAAGATATGCTACACCGCCATATCCTCGTCCAGTTATTTGGCAATTTGTGAAACTGGGCCAAAAGTATCCTTGTTCCCTAAAAGATTTGAATTGCAATGCTACATCTTTCCATCAGAGAGATTTATCTCTTGTTTTCTCTCCTGCTGGTATGTAAACTGGTCCACAGACCTCACCTCTAATCAGCAATGATTTGGGGAATCACCCAACTGGGTGAGAATTTCAGCCAAGACGCAGAGTTTTAGTGCTCTGATGTGCAGGACCAATTATGAAACTTTCAGGCAGATCTTGTACAGTATATTAATTTGCCTAAAGAGTGGTTGGAACTCTCAGGTTAGTCTTGTTCTGGCTTGATGCTATGACAGGTTCCTGGGAGGGACAGAAAGGACATTGGGTCGGTGCCCACTTCATCAGATCCTCCTTATTTATTTATTTATTTATTTTATTGTTAGATTCATATTCTGCCTGTATTTTGTACAACTCAAGGCAGTGTAGATAATGCTCCTGCCTATTTTACCCACAACAACCACAACCCTGGGGGGACTAGAACTCGCGGTCTCCTGATTTGTAGTCCAGCACTTTACCAAACCGGCCCTCAGTGCCGCTGACCATACAGAATTGTCTTATTTAAGGCCAGAACAACATACGACATTGAGGAAGATTCATTTCCCACCTAGATGGGCCAAAAGCAAGCTGCTAGAAAGTTCCTCTAAAACCTGCTGCTGGCTCCCGCCAGAAGTGATCAGGGTGATCAAAGCACAAGTATGACTGGTGCCTCCTACCCCATGTGAGAGATCAAGTCCTTCAGTGAGGGCTGTCTGAGGCCTGCGTAGAGAGTACGGTGGTGAAGAGAAAACACCAGCTCCATGAGAGTAAATTTCATCAGTGGAGATAGACTATTTTCAGCTAAAGGCTGCATGGAAGAGGGAAGAAGGTTGAGAAGGATGAGTATAACAACAGACGCAAGCTGACAGCCAGGGAACCCTAAAGGCAACAGGAACTGCTGGTGGACCTCTCTATTCCGACTTGTACAAACTCCCTCATCCTTCGGTCAGGCCTGGCCTTGAACCAGCTCATTGCCCAGGCAGAGGACTGAGTTGCTCCCTCAAGCAGGAACACCAGGTGGGAGGAAGGGGAGGTATGTACTGTAAAGGGAGCAGTACACGCCTCCCCTTCCCCTTCCTTCAGTACTTTCGGCTGAACTGGCCAACCTAGTGTGTTCGTAGAGGAGAATGCCATAAATGGCTACTGCTAAGATAGTTTAATTCCTTAGCTGGACATTTTAGTTTGAGTTAATAATTTGAACGACTGAAGTTTCGAAAGAGTATTTTGGTCCCTGAGGGCTTAAGGGACTGGACTGAATACATTCAACCAAATTCCTGACACTTTTGGTGTGTCCAGTGTTTGCTTTCTGGCAACTGTTGTTCAGCTCCCACCTCTCTGCATAAAGGGGTTACAAGTATATTAATCCATGGGGGGGAAAAGTTAAGTGTGAAAACAAATTGAGTGAAAATGCAGCAGGGAAAAATAAGCAGCAGCAACCAGTTAAAATCTACATTAGCATCAGTTTTAAAATCAAAAAGGTTGTCTGAATAAGGCGTTTTGGACTTCAGTGTAAAGGGCATAGAACTGGAGTTACTTCTGGCTGGTTTAGCTTGTGTTCCCTTGGCCCCGAGTTCCAAAACCCGGAAGCCGCCACCAAGACCTTCTGCGGATGATGGGAAGACGAAAGAGATTTTCTTTGTAATACCTGTTGTATCTGTTGATATCCAAATAATTTCTCAGTAGCAATCTTCTTTTTATACAACAGTGCAGTAAAGAATCACTAGGTGGCAATAGTGGCATTTGAATTGGTTCAGTGATGCTGCGAGTTATGAACAAATATCTTTAGACTGGACAGATGTCAGTCATCTGCCTTGGACTTTTTTTCGTATAAGCCAATCAGCAAGTTTTCCTTCTTGCATTGATGTATTGTTTGTTTACTTACACCTTACCAAGATGAGCTCCGTGCTAACTGAAGTAAAATAAAACAAACCGTTATAATACAATTAAAAGAACATAGAGATATCAAAAACAGATTTTCTTCTCAAAAGATGAGCCTTAATTCTTAAAAAAATTAAAAATGGATGGGAAGTCAAATCTTTCAAAGGAGTGAATTCCATAGTAAAGTTTTCTCTGATGCCCAGCTAATAGGCTCTTGAAGATAAAGAATTTTCCAAAGACATTTCCTGCAGATCTTAATTCCATCAGATAATCAAGCCTGAAGCTATAGTTATTTGAATTTGGATCTCTAACTTGAAAATGTTGTACTGTTGTTGCTTTTTTGCTGTTCTAAAGTAGTTTATCTATAGGGGGTGTTTAATATTCTAGCCTACCTTCCAGTAAAGGGGCATTTTGAAAATAATTTAAATGAATCAGGGATGTATGCTTGATGAGATGTAATCAACTTGCTGGATGTCCAAACATTATCAAGCATCAATCACAGTTTAATATAAAATAATTTAATTAAAAATAAAATCTCATACATTTGGGGAATCTGTATATTTCTTTTTAGAAATGCTGAACAGACTGTACAAGGGACATCTTCAGAAGCAGCTTTACATGCTCAAGTGAGCTTGGTTGCGTTTCTTGGAACATCTATTTCCCCACAGTCATATGCAACTCTCTGTGGGGCACCATTTATTTACTTATTCATTTATTTAATGCCCAGCCACAATCCCATAGGACTTCTGGCAAGATTTATAGTATACAAACCAATAAAACACTTTATTATTTTAAAGATCAGTTTAAAATAATAAAAACCTTAAAACATAGCGAAAAAAAAAGAAAGAAAATTCAAACCGAGCATCAAGACCCAAATGCTTTCCAGAAGAATTCTCTTGTTAGCTGCTTCTGGAAGGTAGCTAAGGTTGGAGGGCTGGCACTGCTGCAGAAAAGTAGTATCTCTGAGCCTTAGCCCTTACATCTCCCCAAAGTGGGAAAACATCAGCTGCTTTTTTTTTTTTAACTTTGCTTCTTTTCTTGCCATGGAATAGGCCTGAATCTGGGCATGTTTCTCTTTTCCATCAGATTCACTGTTAATCCATCTATGTCTAGGATTGCTTCTGCTGCTTCATCTCCCTCAGGCCCTCCAAAAACCAGGAAGCAACCGGGGATTAGCCAATAGAGAAAGTGACTTAGGAGTTATTTTGTCAAGGGCTTAAGTATCACCTGTTGCCAGCAACAAACCACATCCTAAATGGACATGCCTGTCAGACTATCAGAAAAATCCCTAAGTACTCACTGAAAACTATCTGGATCCATGAGTCACCATCTAAACTGGTCCAGCCCTGAGAGGTCACAGGTGGCTGTCAGTTGCAACTGGACTAGGAAAAGATCTGACTATGACAAAGGATCATGATACTCTCTATATCCAGATCACTTAACGATTGCTCCAAAGTGAAAATACGGTCCAATACATGATCACTTATGTGCGTTGGGTTTGAGATTATTTGGGACAAGCCCATGGTTATCATGGAGGCCATGAACTTGAGTTCTAGTAGACCCACCTCCCACCATATAGAAGTCAAAGTCCTCCAACACTACTAGGTAGGGAGACTCAACCCCGATCCAAGAGACCAGGTTCAGAAGCCAGGAAATTATCCAGAAGGATACTGGGTTTTAACTTGTAATGTTACAGCCTTCTTACATTCCATATTAAGCCTCCGTTGTTGGTCTGCATGCCAGGTTGGCCCCGGCTGTGGGACTGGTCCTCTTGTGCTGGGCGGGATTTTGTCTTCCGCGGTTGCGAGTAGGAATGTGCACTGCGCGTGCTCTGCTTTGCCAGCTAGACAAATCCACCCGTGAAGGGAGGCCGGGTCGTCCCTGTAGAGTGCCCATTGGAGCACCTCCCGGTTGAGGCCACATTTGAACATGTCGATCAGGGTGGCCTCTGACCATTCTGTGATTTTGCCCGCGAGGACCTTGAATTCGAGGGCGTAGTCGGCCACCGTTCTTTTGCCCTGCCGCAGTGCTAGGAGTGTGCACTTTGCCCTTTCCTTCGCCAGGGGGTCCTCAAAGTAATGTTTCAGCTCGGCAAGGAAGTCATGAAAGTTGGTTAAGGCTGGGGCTCCGGACTCGTGCATCTGTACGTACCAGTCCGCAGCCCTATCCTGGAGTCTGGTGGCCACCGCTGAGATTTTGGCGGCTTCTGTGCTGAATGTTCGTATTGGGCCATGTAGTCCCTCGCGTTGGTCAAGAAGAAGGACAGTTTTGTGGGGTTCCCGTCAAATTGCACGGTGAAGTCTTTTGCGAACCTCCCATGTTGCGGGTCCCCCCCCCCCCCGTGGGTGTTGAAGGATGGCTCCCACTGGCCTGGGGGCGCAATCCCCTGCGGTGGAGTCTTGAGCTTGGCCCCTCCCGCTCGGGGTTGTAGATGGGGTGGGTATGTTGCCCCGGTCCCCTCTTACCCCCTGTGCTGCCTCAGTCTTGGAGCGCTCGCTGACGATTGTTGCCAGGGACTGGAGCATGTGTTCCAGGTCTCGTACCTTGGCTTTCAGGGTCGTGTCCTCATCTGCCACTGGCGGGGACAGGAGCAGGTGCTGAAGGTATCGTACCCAGGCTTCTAGGGCTGTGACCCTGTCTGGCGTGCCCTGGTCGTCTGACGTCGGTGCTGCCAGGTGCTGTCCGGTACGTAGTCTTGTGCCTTCCTTCTCGGGCGTTTTGGGGTAGCGGAGCCTCCAGCTGGGGTAGGATCCCGTCCGGGATCCTATTCCATCAGCCCAAGCGAGGAGTTGTTGGTCTGCGACTTCGTCTTCCGTCAGGGTTCCCCCGTCTGGGTTGGGGCTCCAGGTCTAGAACTGGGGTGCGGTGTGGGCAGGGGGGGTGTCTGTGGCTCCTGTGGGGTGCGCTGCCTCCAGCTGTCGTTGGGCCGCCTCTGCCTCTTGCGGGCCGTCCTTCACGCCTCTGGTGAGAAGTGCTGGCTCCATCGCTGTCCCCGGTTCCGTTTCTTGCCAGTTGGTTCCTCCCGTGGAAAAATTTTCATCCGGTGGAGCTTGGTGATGTTGGTTTGGTGACTCTCAGCTTTATGTCAGGCTCTGCCTGCTACCCAATAAAATGCAGACACTAATGTAGGCTTTAGGATCTGGCTTTAATCGAGTATAGAATGCATGCCTTAGGAAAAGCTGAGAGTGAGTGGAGCGCGCCAGAACAGGATTTAAATAGCCCGTGCCGGTCAGCGCTCCACCCCTCCTTACTCCGGGTGTGCCCCGAGCCCCGATTGTCCCATTGCTGGTGGGTGAGGGGTCGTGGAGCCCCCTCCTGTGCCTCGGGTGGTTTCTTGATCGGTTTCCCTGGCCGGTGATGGGTCATTGCCGGGCGATTAGTTTCGTGATTCTTTTTGACAGCTCGGGCGTGCCTCGTGGTCAGGTGTTGTCAATTACCTTCTTTGCAACATTGTATCTCTTCCTTCCGCATCTCCGGCTAGAGTCGTTACTTTGTTGCCAGCACCTGTTGCTCTCTTTTGTTAACCAGTTGCCTTTTCCCTTAATCCCCCGGCACCCATTTCCCTGTATTGTTATGTGAGTCGTTGCGCTGTCACAAGCATCGCAACGGTGATCATGACAGGATCCCAAGCTTGTCCCTATAGCCCAAACTAACAGAAAGGCAGTAACACTCTGCCACTGCAGTAACAGTGACCCTGGTCACAGATAAGGTCTCATAACAGATCAGTGCCACATTCCTTCCCTGGCCTTGGCATTGGGACTGGTACAGGAAATCCAGCTAGGCAGATTTTTAAAAAAAGTGACATCCCAACCCTCACTCAGCCAGGTTTACACCAAGTCTGCCTGTTTGTCCACCACCAAATCATGAATGGACTGAACTTTATTACAGAAAGATCTAGCCTTTATCAGCAACTCCTTGGGACAAAGTGTTCTGACAGTCCATGGGGTAGGATTACTGGGTTTGAAGAACAGATTGCCATCAAATTGGAGATCACACTTCTACCAGAACAGCCTACTCAGTATCCCCTGTTATATCTCCCCTGGCCTGACACCACCACAATACTGTATAATAGCAGTGTCCCTTACCCCCTCCCCTCCCCCCATTCCAAGTGCACTGCTCACATGAGCACTGGAATGCTCCCAATTACCTCCCTAGGACACATCAACCTATTGGTGGGATCAGCAACATCTGGTGAACCACTTGCTCTGACCTCCCCATCCCCATCTAAGCACCATAAACACCCTACTCAACACAACCTCATTTCCAGTGTATTTCAAAACCTCCCAACCTCCCTCCCTCCAAATGAGTATAATGCCACAACCTCTCCCGTGGTCCTGGACATTGTCTCCTCTGCCCCCTGTCGTGCACTCTCACTGTGGATCAGAGCATAGTCTTATCCTAGGGTCTGCTCAACTCCTGCTACAGGAGAAGAGTCCAGCCCCTACAGCAGCAGCAGGGCATTACAGCAGGCATATATAAACACTAGTATCACAGGAGGTCCCCCCCAAAACCATACCCAACTGCGAAGACCCTGCAACACAAGTCTTGAATGACTGTGGTCCCCAGGCCTCCCACCTGACTCCTAGATACCTGGATGCCCCACACTCCACTTCCTGCTGACAGAACACTTCTTAGTTGCTTCTATAGCTTACCCTGGTGATCACTCAAGAACTTACATGCCAAACTTCCCAACTTTCTTCCAACTCAGTGAAGCCACTCAATCCAGCCAGTGTGGCCCCCTATGTTGGGAAGAGCTTCCCATTCCCAGGACATTTAAGTCCACTCCTAAATCTTACAAAAGACCTTACTCTACTTGGCTCCAGTCAGACTCCCTCCATGACACTTCCTGGACATCACTGTTTCAGGTCTGGGCAATGACAAAATTCACACTCCCCCAATTCGATCCAGCTACTATCACCACTGTCACTCCAGCTCAGTATGGAGCATAAGAAGGCTGTAACATTACAAGTTAAAATGTCTTATGTAACATATTGGGCTTCATATTACCATACTGAGCATCAATTTACATGTCTTATTTGTATACATACATTGTATTCACTTGTTTCTCATTTGTGGTGTACGAGTATGCCTGTTTAAATGTAGTGGTGGGGGGAGAGAAAGAAGAAAAAGAGAAAAAGGTGTAGCTCAAAGGGAGGAAGTGTGACAGTTTTGATGTTATAGATACACAAGGGGAAGAACTGCATGGATTTCAACCTCATGTTGAAGGTATACAGATGAAGCAGGGTTATCATGGCAAGACTTTGGTGCAGAAGTCCAGGAACCATTTAGGAGAATGAATGAGCAGGAGACCTACATATCCACACTGGAACAGCAGAGCACTTCTGTTATTTTTGATGTAAATGAAGTTATACATAAAGAGCACATATGCACACAATATGTTAGACCATGAAATCTAAAATGTTAAATGATCTAACTGCATTATTGGTAAAGCAGAACATTTAGGCAGTTGACCATGAAAGCATAAAAAATGTTATTATTATTATTCCTCACTTGTTCAATTAGACACAAACCTAGCTATCCTGCCACAAAATATATATGGTCAAAATCTTGCACCTATTTGACTGTAAGTTCTACCCAAGCAAATACTCACAGGATCAGCATGCATTTGTCACTGATTGACTGATTGATAAACTGGGAGCAAATTTAAAACATTTTTCTTAAAAGTACTTTAAAATAGCAATTCCACTTGCAAAGATACAACTTTTTTCATCCACAAACAGAACACTGCACCTCCCATATACCAAAGAAGCTTGCTTTTTTGTTCTTCTTCAGAACTTTTTTTCAATTCATAAGGATATTTAGTCAATCAGTTAAATTGCTTAAGATGATATAATTCAGCTTTCTTTCACTAGATGATGGCTTACCTTATCAGCCTTGGATCTGACTTCCTGAGACATGGCAGTTTCTAATCCATCCTTCCCAAAGTTGGTGCTCATCAGACATATTGGGCTTACAGCTCCCACAGTTCCCATTCACCAAGGCCAACTCTGGATGTTTTAGCTTATATCTGGAGAATAAGAGGCTGGAGAAGGAACTCTCTTACTTGGCAATTATTGCAGGTTAATTAAAGCTCTTCCTCGTTCCTCATTGCATTGTTCTCTGCACTGCTTTCCAACCTGACTCAAATTTCCATTTACGCGGTTTACTTACTTACCGGTAATGTTATACATCTCTTCATTCATATTGCAAGAATTTTATTTTCCCAGTGTTCCTAAGATTATGAGAACCCATTGCACTTAAACTGTTTCTCTGCAATGGGAAATGGGATAAAAGGATACAAATTATGTAGCAAGTCCCAGAAAATATGCTTCAATCTGTTTGACAAAATTGGATGGTCCGCTAGCTGGCCTGTTACTGTACAGGTTTCTGTCAGTAGATACTTGAATGTCTCTCTGAGTGTAACAAAGAACAGTCCTTCAAAAGCCCATAAGCCCAGGAAGATCTAGACATGTTCTCAGCTGCTGTTTGTCAGTACAGGGGACTACAGTTGTCTCAGCACATGAGGAGGTCAGGCATCCACAAGATGCTCACATTCAGGGAAATAATGCCCTGTCTTCCTTCTCTTGAAAACATTCTTTAAACATTGATTTGATCTGATTACATGCCATCAAGTCAGTGTCGACTCTTAGAGACCACATAGATAGAGGTTCTCCATGACCACCTGTCCCCAACTTGGTGTTTCAGGTCTTCCAACAGTGCACTCATCGCCATTGTAACTGAGCCCATCCACCTTGCTGCTGGTCATCCTCTTCTTTTTTCCTTCCACCTTTTCCAGCATTAGAGCCTTCTCCAGAGAGCTGGGTCTTTAAACATTACCATACTTTAAAATAAAAAAATAAGAATGGGGTGGGAGACACTTGAAAAGAAAGACTGCTTGAATAGGTAGGTGAATTTTCCTGGGGACCTTTTCTAATTTAAATCTGTCTTGTATTAAGCCCCCCACACCAATTACTTTGAACTAGAAGTAGCTTCTGGGCCAGATATTTGGGGCCAATGTCAGAGACATAAGCATCATCACCAAAAGTAGTGAGTGAACTAGCATATGTGCTTTGCCATGTGGTCTGCAAATGACAAGTGGAATTTGACCAGTGTGGGATCACTGTGTTTACTCTCTTTAATATTCTTCTGTGCAGGGGTATCCACAGGGTAAGGTTAAAAACTCACAGTGTGATCGAAGTTCTGCCTGGTTTTTATATGTTGCATGAGCGACGTGCATCAAAACTAGGCAGAGCTTCGATTACACTGTTGCAGCCACCATCTTGGTTTCTTTTTTCTTTTTAACCGTATCCTGCAGAGACCCCTGTTTCCACGTCAAGGTTGTTTGCTTCCTTATTTCCCAATGAAACTTTTGAATTGACAAACATGCATTTATTTTCTGCAGCCCTAATTCTTATGGGAAAATGCATACAAAATTCAAGCTGGGCTGGATAAGGTGATTTCCTTCGCTTTTGTTTTACCTCATAAAGCAAAAAGGGTAGTTTTTTGAAGGTGGTGGATGGGATACTCTTCTGTTATCATACCAGTGAAAATGCCAATATGTGTATAAGGAATTCAGACCTTCTGTACATTTAAAAAAGACTTTGTCCTGTCAAAATAGTCCCAGCTGGTTTTTGTGTGATGAGAACTTTCATTTAAAAAAAACAAAAACAAAAGCCACAAATGACAGAAGCTTCCTACACTTTGATGAATGAGAGAACAGATCCCAAATGCTGGGACAGACATTTTTAATAGCCCAATTGCTCAATTAATTTCCAGCTTCTTCCCTCCACCACCCACTTTTAATGTGAAAATCATCATAATTCCTCACAGATTAGTATAGATAGAAGGTGACGGACTTTCCTGCTCAAGGTATTTGCGGGACATAATTCATTCATAAAGCTATAATGCACTCATCTATCATCTGAATTTTTTTCTCCCCCTTTCCTCTCTCCACTCGCCCTTTCTGTTTCTGCTCCGGGCTCTCCAGAAGTCTCTGGGCGCTGATGTATTAGCCCGCATATGCAAGCTATGAATTATCAACTGAAAGAAGTCAATTATCCACTCCAAAAATGAGTGTCTGGGCACCAATAGCCCGAGGGGCCTCTTTTGTATTTACGAAATGATTTCATGGCAAGTAGAAGTAGTGCAGGGTTTGTGTGCGTGCATGTGTGTGTAGGTGGGTGGGTGGGTGTGAGGTTGTATATGCCTACATCCCTTGGTGGGGGGCTTTTCCAGTCTCACTCCCCCTCTTCTTCCATCCACATCTTACCTTCTGGAGAGCAGAAGTTGGACAGCAGAGGTGAATGTGTTTGGTAGAGGATGGATTAATGGAGTCAGGCAGGCAGTAACTATTTGAAACTTTTAATACAATAATCCATTTTTATATACACCTATTCTTATGACTGATTTCAGCATGCTATAAAGCAGGCTTGCTTAGCAGCTATGCCCCCTTACCTCTTTTCTCCTGCTTTTTAAAAGTCTGTCAGGCCTCAGCCCAGCCTTCAGTCAAAACATAGAGCCTAGGCTTACTGTGGCAGCTAATGGGCTGGGTAAGTACATTGATTGGATTGTGGGAAAACAATCCCCAGGTGCTGACCTTGTGCCTTGTCTTCCCATAGACATTGATTTCTTTCCTCTCTCCCTCCACCACCACCACCACAGCAGAACCACAGCTTACCAAAAGATCCACCCAAATCAGCAAACTTTCCATGGCATGGCATGGAATGGCATGGAACAACGGGCTTCACTGAACCCTGGCAAGATTGAGTGGCTCTGGGTTTGGGGGCCCTCCAGCTCAGGGGCTATGTCACCTTTGGTGCTGGATGGGATTGCACTGCCCCAGACAGACCCAGTGTGAAACTTGGGGTCCTCCTAGACTCATGATTCCTACTCAAAGAGCAGGTGGCAGTCATGGCTCGGAGGGTTTTTGCACAGCTTCATGTTGTGCACCAGTTGCTGCTGCTCTGGGACCAGGCGGCTCTGCTCACAGTCACTCATGCCCTGGTCATCCCCTGAGTGGGTGATCGTAATGCGCTCTGCATGGGGCTGCCCTTGAAGAGTATCTGGAAGCTTAAACTGGTGCAAAATGCAGCAGTTATCTGTGCCCCTAGGACAGCACATGTTACACGTCTGCTCTGCGAGCTGCATTGGTTGCCAGTTTGCTTCTGGGTCCAAGTACATCTGTCCACCCTATCAGGTCTGGCAGAAGAGGTATGCTGTGGGTCCCGTCTACAAAAGAGTTTCATCTGGCAGGACCCAGGAGACAGGCCATTTCTGTCATGGTACCCGCCTGTGGAACATCATCCCACCCCCCAGGTGAGGTTGGCCACATCCTTGATATCCTTCCGGAAGTCCCTCAAAACATGGCTGTGTCAGCAGGCTTGGGGATGTCAAGGACATGGTGATCTAATGAGGTGGTGCATTGTTTTTAACATCAGTTTTCTCCACTGTCTTGTTATTAATAATATTGTTGATGCCTTTTAATTGTAGTTGTTTTAATATTTTAATTCTATAATCGTTTTTATTGTAAGCCACCTAGAGTCACTTTATTGTGAGATGGGCGGCTATATAAATGTGATAGATAAATAAATAATGCTTAGGGAAATGAGGTCATCAGGCAGAATTCTAGCAGATTTTTGATAGCTCTTAGTCATAATTTATTATGGTCTTAGGCCAGTACAGATAGCTCACTAATAGGTTTTAGAAATGGAATTTAATAGAGGTCCCTCCTCTTATGAGGGAAGCGTTTGATATCAGCACAGGCAGGCCACTTAATAAACTACTTGCTGGCAGGCAGAAGCATGAGATGTTCTCTGCCCCATCTTATCATTTTGCTTTGCACCTCTGATTTGTTTGTTGGACTGTCTTTTCGCTTAAATAAAATTGAGTTTTGATATATTTCTGCATAGGCTTTCCCTTGACTTCCTTTGAATGTATTTTTTTTTCTCTTAATCATCATGGAGCAGAAGGCCATTCATTTAGATGCAAGGTAAATTGTTTGGAAGTGCTAAGAGCTTAGCTCTTCTTTAAAGTGTTGGCTCGTGACAGGTAAATTGCAGGTTAAGTGCAGAAGCAGCATTAACAGAGGAGCTCCTGGCTTCCGCAAATCTGCCTTGGCCTTTAATCTGAATACAAAAGGAGGGAAGGAATTAAATCTGACCCCTGAATACACTGCCTGTTCAATCATGAGCTTATTTGGTAAACTCTTTTAAAGATGCTTTTATATTCAGTCCGGGGTCACCTCAAGCAGGTACAAGAATGCTCACAATCGCAAACCCTTTCTGCACTCTTAAATAGGTCTTCTAACCAGAGTCCTTTGCTTTTCACATTCCAACAACACAGAGGCCCTGGAGATTTCAGAGGAGAGGAGTTCATTTCATCTGTGGTGAAAGAGAAAAAAATATTATTTTATTGTATAACATTTGGAAAAATACTATCTGCATTACTACTGGATAATTAAAAAAAACTACCTTGTATTGCCGGTTGTGTGAAAAGGATTACAATCTCTTTCAGGGTTCTTTCTTTCTTTCTTTCTTTCTTTCTTTCTTTCTTTCTTTCTTTCTTTCTTTCTTTCTTTCTTTCTTTCTTTCTTTCATAGACAGACACATCAGTGAAATTCAATACATGGCTAGAGAGGGCTCTGTTCCAGGAGAGAGTAGATAAAGGATGCTTGGGGCATCAAAAAATCTGCACGGGAGGTTGCAGAATGCCAAGACCTCATTGTACTCTTTGTTGAAGAGACTATAGATTATGACTTCTACAAACGATCAGCAGGCTTCTCAGTGTTGATAGCACAGCCTGGTAGAACCACTCAGGTTTTAATGTGGGCAGACCCTTAATATAAGGGTTTACCGAATACAGAAATTCAGCCTTCTCCAGCCTGGCAGGGAACTGCACCTCCCCAGTTCTTTGCTACCACAGCTAATAACAGGGAGGCTCAAAATGTGAACTCCAGGGGTTCATAAAGAATACTCTGCAGATTCATATAACAATGAATGCCAGAAAGAAGCTCTCTCTGATGCCTTGTTTTGCTCCTTCCCTCCAAAGCTTCTGAAGGTAGGCCAGAAACTTCACTGGGGTCTCTCTTTCTTTTCACTAGTTACGCTATCAGCATTCCAATTACAAAGAGTACTGGCAAGTACAGTTTTCCATCTCCAGTGAAGTGAATCTGAATACCTGGAGCTTTTCTTCAGGGCTTCTAGAGCTTGGGAGATTCCTATGACCCATGCTAGACAGAAGGGTGCAAAAACATCTAGTGATTCACCATTTTTTTCTTTAAGTGACCCATATTGTTGTTGGAAATCCTGGCAAGTCCAGCATGCCTCATCAGCATGTGAATTAGCATGCAAATTGAGTTGTCCCACAATGCAACTCTGAGGAAGCTGTTTGTTGCCACTCCCACTTCCTCTTTCTCTCTTCCTTCTTCTCCAGCAGAAGCAAGCACACAGATGTGTGCTGCTCTCCTCCATTCTGGGCACCATGTGGTGGGCCTGGAATTCCCCTTTCTTCCACGCAGCTCTTGGCAGCTGTAGGGCTGAGAGTTTAGGGCAAAACTAAGAATTTAGAAAGAAAAGAAGAACAAAGGAACTTCTTCTTTTCCACCAAGATGGATGTAACAGAACAAGCAACAATGAAGTCAGTAAGATTCTTTTTACTTCTTAACCTAATATGTCTAAGCATGTGATTCTTTATGCTTGGGAGGGCTGAGTGTGTAAGATTAATAACCTGTGTTTCCCTGACATGCTCATGGAAGCTATTTTAAGATAATTCTTTTTCTGTGCCAGCTTTTCAGCTGTGTTATAAGCTCTGCTCCGTTTCAGTGGTTCCAGCAGGCCATTAAATTGGCTTCGGTTGTTTCCAAATACTGTAAATATCAGGAAAGGAAGAAACAAAGAAATTCTTGGAGATTCACAAGAGGTTTGGGAGATTTCAGAATCTACACCAAGATCTGGGCACATGAGTGTGTGATAAGGTTTCAAGCTCAGAAAGGGACTTGGGAAAACCACATGAGTCTTTTTGAGAGAATGATGCTGGTTCCAAAAGACCTAGAGAAAAATTTGCAAATCTCTAACCATAATACCTTAAGTGATTTAAAAATGGTAATAATGATTCATTATATAGCACTGCCTGATTAAATACCATGGTTTCACAGAGTATAAGACAAGGTCTGAAGCTGCCACTGGTTGGTGCTTAGATCTGGTGGATTAATTGCCAATACCCATGTCCTTTGGCAGGTTGGTTGGAGAACTGAATTCCATTTCAAACTTGTCTGGAAGGCACCAGTTTAGTGAAAGTTGGTTTAGAACTTAAAAAGGACAATTTAGCACAGGATGTATTATCAGGAAAGTAGTAAAAGATGCATGGAGGAGGAAAGAAAAGCAGGGGACCAGGAATGCAGCCAACCAATGGAAGAAGTGTTAAGAGAGAAAGATGGAAAAGGGATGGAACCTGTGAAATGAAGGGGAAAGTAGAAGCTGAAAGGGAATTTAAACAACATTGTGATTGGGATTTAACCCATTGGGATGGGTTAAAGGTTTGACAATCAAGGTTTTGTCTCTTGAATGGTTGAACTCAATTGAACTTTGAATTTCCAACAACCAATACAGTAGCTCATTTACTGGCAAAAGCCATGGTTTCCAGCTCTTTCACTCATCTATTTAGCTCCGTTAGCACTATGTTCTACCCAGTAGGAGATACAAGCTCCACATTTGATCTGCAAGCAGACTGATCCTGCCTTATAACCACTTAAAGATTTCATACCTGAGTGTGAAAGAATCTGGATTTTTCTGTTAGATTTGGTCTTGTCCAAAGCTGTAGATAGATAGCAATGTGCCTCACTGTGTCAGTGCTTAGGATCATTGTGACAACTCCTTCGTCACAGATTCCCTACCTGTGAGAAAACTGGGTAGCAACAAGAAGCACAATGCACTGGGATTTTTTAAAAAAATACAATATAAGACATTTTTATTTATTTATTTATTGGTAGCTAAAGCAGGGTATCATAGATCCAGTCCATTGCAGATAAGTCTCCCCATGGTTCCCTTCAGGCTCTGTTTTCCCTGATGTTTTAAAATTCAGTTTTAAAAAATGAAAGCGGAGAGGCTGGTCTGCTCAATTCCTACATGAAGATGATGTTTCATGATGATACCAGAGAAAATAAAGAAAAAAAAATGGTGTCCTGCCTTCACAAAAGAAAGGTATTTTTCTCTTCTATCTGTTTCATGGGGAGTAAAATAAATTTATTCAAAAAATTGTAGCAGGCTGAAATGGGAAGAAAAAAACTGCCTTAACTTTTGGTGCTAGCTGATAGTCTTTCCCCACCCCAATTTCCTTTCCTTTCCTTTCCTTGCTTTTCCTTTCTTGAAAATGGAACATGCTAGTAGGAAATGCTACTGTTGCCAATTGAACAAGAGGGAAAACAAACTTGGCAAAAGAAACACATGTACACACACACAATCTGAAATGCATGTAAGAATCAGTTCTTGAACTGGTTAAGTAAAATAAGCGATTATGGAATGTTCCCAAACATGCTAAGTCTGCCATTAAAAATAAAATAAAAATACAACAGTACTATAAAATACGTACAAATTACAGAACTATAAAGATACAAAAGATTTGGGGCAGGTATGGATTTGGGTTGTTGGTGAAGGCACAGACATTTTTGAAGTATTGGATAGTGTTAAATAATGCGATTATTATGTGCACGAGACTGGTATGTGAATGGTAAGTATGTGCAACGTGAGTGTACAGTATAGGAATGGGAGAATGCATGAGACAGTTACAGGCAATGAACTAGGAGCCAGTATTAACACATGAAAATTCACAGCTCTAGGTTTATTCAATTCTCACTCAATAGATTGGGATAAAGAAAACCATTCCTTCTATCCTTATCCCACTACTGATTATCCAACAATAACTCAGCAATGCAAGATATTTTCCATAGCTGGAACAGGTGATGTGAAAGTTATTGTTGTTTTTCAAAGGATGGTCCTAGTCATAACCCAAGTGTGTTTCCATTGTTCCCTGAGACCCAGAAGAAGCACAATGCCATCCACAAAATTAACAATTGTCTAAATGGTTTTTTTAAAAGTTAGTATAGTCATCTGCAGATGCAGGAGTAATCCTTTGGGGGATTCACTTTTTCCTATGTGTTCCCTCTTTCTTTACTTGCATTAAGGAAAAGGAAGGGCTTTCCTGTGGCATTTCTACTGCTTCCACCAATTGAAGAACGGAGACACATATTAATGGAGGCTGCTAAACATGGCTTTTGGGTGATAGGTTGGGCAAAGTCAGGACAACCACTTGATTTAACTGTCACCTTAATTAAAAGTATCTAACCTTACATGACATGCATTGGAACAATTACTGCATTGATACCTTGCAGTTCAAGGGAACATTCTGGAGTTGCTGAGGGACCACTTTCTAGATTCTCAGATTTTGCATGAGATCTTGGATTTTGCCTCTGCACTGAAGTTTAAGAAGGAAGGTGAGAAATTTCTTGGTCAAAATTTGGAGCTTCTGAGAATTGAAACCTGGCATGGTGGGAATTTACCTCCCCATTTTTCAAGACAATGAAGAATCAATTTCTTTGTGTGAACCATACACTAGTTTCAGGTAATAGATTGTGATCAGATTCTTATTAAGTCTTGTTTTATAGTGTTTTTTTGTGGGGAGTGGGAAGAAGAGCATAAGTGAGCACTCTTTTTTATCCTGTACCATAGTCAGCTACAGAAGAGGTCATGAGAATTGGATCCTTTCCAGGAGCAAAACCTATGGCTGAGAAATTTCACACATCCCTGCTGTATTGAGTTCCTGGTTGTTCATTCAGTAGAAGCAGCTGAAATGTCATAGCTGTCTTGCCCTGTAGTTTTGCAAACTGTCATAAATGATTTGTCAGCTCCAACAATATTAGCATCTCCAAAAAGCTACATGTGATGCCAACAGCCTGTCCATTTAATTTGCAAATCCCTGATGAAGCTAGGTAACAAGCTTTCAACCAAAAAGAAACTGCCACTTTTGGGGGGGAGCCCACTGATTTACAAAGGGCATCCTTCAATTATTTAAGGAGCAGTCAGCAGTGCCATAACTTTAAGTATGAATCAAGTGGCATGACTGAAAAATTTGTCACAGTGTGTTAGATCAATGGTAATTACCTCACTGACACGAGTACTATTATTATTTTACAGGGCTGCAAACAGGATCATGGACGCAAGGAAACACAAACTGCAGTCTGATCAATACTCTCTGAAATATGACTCTCCACGGTCCAAAATGGAGTTTTCAAGCCAGGCACACCATTATAGGCTGATCTTTTCCTCTCTCTTTCTGCCTGGAAAGAATACCCTGAAGTAAAACACAGCAGCAATTGGTCAACTTGTTTCTGGCTTTAAATAGGACCAGAGTCACTTATTCTTTCTAAGGACTTCTGACCCATTAGAAATCTGTAACAGCCAATCCCCCAAAGAAACAGAGGATGAACTTTCTGTTCTAGGTTTTGCTTTTTTTCCCCCCCATTAGGAAGTTTGTTGGACAATATGGTGGCCTTTGACTTGTTCCGCTGTCCCAGAAAACTCCCATCACCACTAGTACCTCCACCCTTCAGGATCTTATGAATCACAAGGTGCCATGCTACCTAAAGTAATGTTGGTGTGTATAGTGCTCTTTTTAACTCTCTCATGTCATGTTTGACCAAAAATTTCAGCCTCACTGTGTTATGATAACTCAAATTGGGCATTACCTTGGCTCTCCTTACTTGGAACCTACTACTTCCCAGGGAAAACCAATTCACAGCTTGGGCTTACCAAGCAGACAGCCATGCACAAACACAGACATGCTAACCATTCTAGCTGGATCTTGAAGATAGATATAGTCATTCAAGGAAGAAGGTGAAGTTCAGTTATAAAGGAAGTTATCCATACTGCATCTCATACTCAAGGGACACATTGCCTTGAGTTAGTTAGTTGCATGAACTAGAGAGCTCCTGGTTCAACTAGGTTATTTTAAGCTGAAGTAGATTCAGCCATCCACCAGCAATAGGAGGATAATACTGCTGTATATCACATGATTGGTGAGAGAATTACAGGAAGCAATTAGACAGTACCATTTGTGTTCTTCTTGTCTTAATTTTAAAATTCTGTAAGGTTTTATGTTTTTAATTCAACTTAAAACTTGCTTTGGGATTATTACAAATATATGGAAAGGAGGCAATAAATGAAAATTTAAACATAATGACAACTATTATTCACAGTGGAAAAAACACTCTGAATATCCTGAATTTCTTTCTGTAAAAAATATCAAACTTTGTTTAGGAATTCCTCACTCTATTGTCAGAATAACGTATTTTTGTATTGTATTACATAACAACGATGATGGTTTATGTTTTGCCTAAGGGAACTTGAAGCAATTCTTGCAGTTTTCATCCTGAGAATTTCCAGAAATGCTTCATTTCTGAAACTAGTTTTTCTTACTTATAACAAAGGCAACAAGCATTGTCTTCAGCACAACAGTTCATGGGATTCCTCAGGTTGTAACATCTACATCAAATTTCTTCTTATCGTCACACATTATATGTAAGTCATCTGCTTCATCAAGATCACTATTAATTCCAGTTTTTTTTAAAGAAAAGTGACATAATATGAAGACTTCACAGTTACAAAAGAACAGTCTAGTAACTAACTTTAATTATCTAACAACACGTTAAGTACTCAATTCAAACATAGGTGTCAATTTTTGCTGCAGCAGGGCAGAATGGCTAGATTACCCTTCTGCTAATGTTCCTGTCTAGCCACTTGCACTGAAAGACCTAGTACCTTTGTTACTAAACATAATATATAGCTGTAAGGGCTGTTAGCCACATGTAGCCTTGACCTACATGCATTTGTTCTATATTGCCATCCAGGTTGGTGGCCTTGAGTTCATCTGGAAGCCACTTAATTAAATGTAGCTTATATGTAAGATGTGTGTCCCCCACATGACAATGTTACTCTGAACTGGGGTTGCTCAGGATGAAATGGATTGAAGCTAAAGAGGACAACTTTTATTTATTATTGTTATTTCATTTATTTACCGGGCTTACATCCCATTCTAAGGGTTACCAACTCTGAGCAGCTTAAATATCTTCCTTTGCAAAGAAGATTAAAACAATACAGATTTTTTTTTAAAAAAATCACCATACCATCATCCATTACTCATTGGCCAAAGAACAGTAAAATAAAAGAGCTTTTTACTATATGAATTTGCAATGCAGGCCAAGCAAAGCAGAATATGGCACATCTTAGCTAGATAGAGGAATGGTATATTTTCTGAGGCAGCTTGCACTGTGCTAGCTGGTATCCTTGGAATTTCAGGATGTTGTTCAGGATCTCTTTTTAATAATTTTTGAGGTTTCTTCTTAATGTGTTCATCCAGGCTGACACATAGCCCAGCCATGGTATGTACATTTTCATTTGAAGGTTTTGGATCATGAGCCTTCATTGGGTTTGGGGGCACCTTGCATTATTTAAGTGCCAACATGAATTGCATTTCAGTCTGTATAAAATAAACAGTTCTATCCTGATCAAAATTCTGTATATTAATGTTTTCCTTGCCCAAGTATAGGGGAATATTTTAAAAAGTCATCCAGAGTACCATCAACAATCAATTTTAGTTCTCCCAGTACCTTTCCTTTTATAGGTTTTGAAATACACAGTGAGAAATCATGAAAAGGAAACAGATTAACACCACTGTAATATCTTGACTATCATTTTTAGCTCTGCTTTTGAAAGAGAAGAAATTGTGGGCTGGTGTTGAGAAATGTGATCTGCAGTTATGCTGCATTGTTCACCATATTACAATTTATTTTTAGAAAGGTGGAAGGAATGTTCTAATAAACATTACCTTAAAAAAAATCTCACTTTAAGGTTTGTACTAGGAAAAGCCATAAAATCTATCTTCCAGGTTTCTGATACAGTGAAGAGATCCAAACTTGATCATCATCTATATGCCACTGAGGAATTCTACAAAAATCATCAACTGGAACTCATTCATTCCAGTATGTTTAGATTTTGCACTAGAGAAAACAGTAGAAAAAGGATGCAATGCTTGGATTCTGGACACCATTTGCTTTTCGGAGTAGGATGAGAAAGAAGTTAGAGGATGACAAATATCAGAAATGGAGGTGAATAGTTCAGGAGTGACCATGTATTATTTTGGAAGGGGTCACAAATTAGCTATAAAATCATGTTACACCTTTAAGTTGTGACCTCATAATAAAAATGATCAATAGTCAGTAGCATATAACAGGATTCATAAGAGAAATTTATTGGCCACTCTTGTGGTATAAATATATTGATATCAGGCCAGTGGGAAATAAAAAAACATCAGTAAATCATATTACATCTACAACCATACTAATAACATGAGCTGCTATAAGGTATAACCAATATTTTTATACCTGCAGAAGCCCCTCTGGCAAGGTATAGTCAGAAGGCATGAAAGAGGCATAAAGCTTGTTATTTCCCTCAGTTGGAGATGGCTTTACGCATCCCTTTTGATAGGTTGTGCAGAGAGCCCTTCCCAGTGACTTATGTTCCTTTTGCCTTCTCTGTTTATGGACTGGGACTATTGTAGAAAAGCCTGATTATACGTGACTTGTTATCCCTACAAAACCAGTCTCTTCTAAAAGGGTTACCTGTCCTAATACATGGGCTCACTCGTGTCTCTCACTCAGAGAGACAGCCAGGTTTAATTGGCATGACAAAATTGGCATTTTTTGATTTGTGGATGTGAGCTGAGTGAAAGTCTAGGCAAAATTCCAGAGCAGTTTTTCTCAACCTTGGCAACTTTCAGATGTGTGGACTTCAACTCTCACAGCTCATGGCTGGCTGGAGAATTCTGGGAGTTGAAGTCTACACCTCTTCCAGTTGCCAAGGTTGAGAAACACTGCTCCAAAGGCAAGATTCAGAGGTTGATGAGAAGTTCCCCTCCATGAAGCATACAGAAGTCAGAAGTGAGAAGCACACAGAAGTGAGGTCCCTCCACTTCCAAAACAAAACAAGGCAACCATCCTGCTAGGCTTTTACGCCTCACCTGGCAGTTCCAGCAGCTTCTTTTGGCTACTGGAGCCACCCGACAAGGTTTCATGGCAGCACAAAGTGTCTCAAGGAGGCAAATTGCAATACCCTTCTGTTGCAGAGCACTTCACTGAGGCAAACAATACCTACCTTGCCCGTTTCTAATGAGTAATTCTGTGCTTAGTTTGGGATGGGGTGAAGGGGCTGTGGACTTGCTCCATCATTCAGCCAGGATACAGCTTTACTAGACGTTATGGTGGCATTGGTGATGAGATGATGTCAGTTTTCTGGATTTTAAGGCAATGATAGCAGGGAAGGAGCAAGCCTAACTTAACAAACTGTTTCTTGGGTGTTATTCTGATTTGTTCAGACTTAATTTGTCAGTAACCTTAAAAGCTGATCACTTTTTATCATGTCTGTTCAATAGCAACAAACAACATTTTTGCAGTCAGAAAGACACATAATTAAAATAATAGTTCCATGCAACACTTACTATAACACTTAACATCCAACATTATTCTCATGACCCTGATTCTTCCATAATGATCACTCAGGAGAGGTCTGTTTAGCAAAGGTGCCCTGCAACTTTAATTACTAGCTTTTGATTCTATTACAACTATACCGCTTAGCATGGTAGAACATTCCTGTTGAATGCTTTCTTATGCAGTCAGCTATTATTTATAACTACTGATTTCCTTGTTTTATTTTTCCTTTCATTTTAAAAATGCAAACTACTGTTAAATGAGAAAGAAAATGGAAAGAAACCAGCAATTAAATTTCCTTTCACCCAGGACAGCAGTTGATTTAGGTGGTGCTGCACCAAATAGGAAGCAAAAGCAGGGGAAGGAGAAGATTGAAAGAAGTTAATAATTAAAAGCATGGTTATTCTGAAAGGCCTCAAGGATGCCCTGCCAATGCACATTGGGCCAGGACTACAATTCTGTATTAAAACACAACTGTAATGAGAAGATTTAAGGACAACGTAGAAAAGAGTGATTGCAGTCAGCTGCAATGAACTTCATCTGAATTGTCCAGACAATAGATGAGCCACTAAAGGAAGAGTGTCCTACATGGCTCAGGTAAAACAATATTAGTTCTTCAGGTGTCCTCCTAAAATAATATTCAAGCACAGGATTTTGCATATCAAAACTGGTTGGGCGCATTAAGCTTTTCTTTCCTATCTTTCTTGACAATTGTTTCACTGCCTGTTTACCTAATAGCCCAAGGGCCTCCCTCGCCAATTTTCTGGTTTTGATAGATTTATGGACTGAAAGGTTTTAAAATTAGAATAATGTTTTTTAGCAATGTGCCTGTCATGTTCTTATCGACTTACATTTATTTTTACAGTGTTTATGCTCCTTTTCTTTTTTCTCATTCGGATAAGACTTCTATTCTTGACAGGAATTCCCCTGTTCTGTTTCTTTGACACCATCCCTTATCCTTGCTGGCATCCTTGGTATGTTTCCAAATTACGTTTTCTGAAAACTGCAGGCTCAAGTTTTAGTCCAGAAGTTGAGAACCTACTGAAGGCAATAATCTGCATGGCCCTGCTAAATTCTGAATACCAAGAAGACAGTCTGAATGGTAGGTGGAACGTGGTTTCTTAATAATTCTACTAAACACCACATGTTAATGTAATTAGCTGTTTTTGTAGAATAGATAGGGACATGCAATAGCTAAGGGTTTTGGAGGTCCAGGACAGAAAGTGTTTAACTTCACTTTCCCAACTGCAAGATACATATTGTGGCTCCATTCTTGATTGGGTGCTACAGTGGGAAGAAAAGTATCTTGGCATTAGCTATTTACTCTATAAAAATAATTTACACTAATTGCATGAATGGGGTGGTTGTTCCTAGTCTGGCCTTAGGTTTTGCAAAGCTGAAACCAATTTGATTGTGCCCAGAAAAAAAGCCAGTTCACCTAACGAGGCATTGTTTACGTTCCATTTGGTGCAAATGAGAGGATTCAAGTACCTCTTCATTGTGGGAACTCTCCCTGGACAACCTCCATTTCAATAAAATAAAATAAATCACCTCCAGCATTTATCTATGCTTTTTAGTGACTATAAACTTACAATAGTGCTTTGATTTATTCTTGCTGTTATGCTGTGAGTTAAGGGTATACTTTGGTTCAGAGGAAGAAAAGAAAAAGGCAGGAGAGAAGAGAGAACGTGGTCTAAATTGTTGGTTTCCTGCAACATTTTAGTGTCATTATTCAAGCGCTAGTAGCTTGCTTGACTTCATAAAGAAAAAGCAACCATTTACCCACTAGCAAAAGATATTAAATCATTTTTCTATTTTACATATTTCCAGCTAAGCTGCAACCCTTTCCTGCTTTTTTCAAAGGAATTGTAGTTATGCATTTGTTTTCTAGATGCATTTTTCATCATGCTTTTTAATATCTTTATTCCAGGGTTCTTGTTGTTGTTGTTTTTTTAAAGGGAAAGAAGGAAATAATAACTCATTATTGTGTCAGAATGGAGGTGGAAAATCACAAGGGAGTCTTTGTTAAAATGTTTAAGTATTAATTTCTTTCATGATAAATTTTCATCTGTCGTTTTCTTAATATCATGCACATGAAATAATCATGTCTTAAAACGGTCTGTAATCGAAGGACATTTTCATTTCATGATCACCCTGGGAATTGCAGTTCGAACCTTTTTTTTTTTTTAATGTTGCTGTGATATAAGGACAAGGTCTATGCTCACAACATGCACTTCCGCATTCCAATAATTCACTTACTGTTGCTGACTCTTACACCTATGTCTTTAATTATTGGTCTTTGGTGACAACAGGATGGTGGCTTACATTACATATTTAGATCTTTTCAAGTTACCCAATAGCTATAGGATCTAGGCAAATTCATTCTGGGCCCATTCCTTTCTGCAAAACAATTACATTAACAGAGCAAAATCAATCTCTCTCTCTCTCTCTCTCTCACACACACACACATTTTGGTTTATAACTTTTATGCCCAGGTGGTTGAGATTGCTTGCAGAATTGCATGAAATAAGTCAGTATTGTTCCCACTCCACAGAGAGAGCAATTAAGACAATTGAGCTGAGATCATAATATTGTTCACCAAGGACCTTATTAGATATTACAGCTACACCTAACAATGATTCATCAGGAGTGTGTACATGTGTGCTAATGGATAAAGGGGGGCAGGCAAACTTCTGCTGAGGGCCACACTTGTTTTTTTTTTCATTTATTTTTCAGCAATGAGAACATTCTCCAACACTGAATGGCAGCAAGGAAGAGAAGGCAGGAGAAGAAAAATAATGTTGCTCTCATATTTCTTTCCTACTGCCTGTACTAGCTCTTTCCCTTTAAAGAATGAGAAATAAGAAGGGCCAGTGATTATTTAGGAAGCTGCACATGATACCAATGAGCTGCATCACTTAATTTCCACTTAATTATTACTGGTGCAGGCAGTGGTCCTTCACCCAGGAAGCAAACAAAATACTAGCCTTTAATGAAAAAACACACACTCAGTCCTTAGCTTTCTGGGGGCTAAATAAAGAAGGACAAATCCTTGTTTAAATGATCAATAACAGAGGGACAAGGCTTCTGAGTTGTGGTTTATTGTTCTTGCTTTTGCAATTTCTGCCTAAAGAAGAACATGTTACTTCCCCTAGCCAGTCCACCAGTCCTCTGTGCCCTTCTTTTAGAATGTGGGAATGCTTTTAATTGCAATGGCCTAAATCTCACATTTCCTTCCTTTGCAGCTCTCCAATCCATTCCCATTGTCTTTCTTTACAGCTTGACTTCTCACTTTAAAGGCAGCCCAAATACTTGACTAAGGCATCTGGTTTCAGGTGGTTATTTTTGCTGATTACATAGCCATTCAGAGTATTCCTTCAGAATCAAAAATGTTGATTCCCAGTTGTAGTCTTAGAGCTTACCCTGTTGGATCTTTTGATGAAGACCTATCTAACATTAGGCAGAGCAATATGAATGTACGATGGATGACTGAGGAACTAAAAAAGAACAGTTGCATACTGATATCTCAGCAAGCCATACAAAATGATTCCTGTTTGGACTGCATTCATGAATCTGTTGCTTAGTGCGTATGTCAGTTGGATTTGTTGTATGGACAAAGGTTTCAATTTTCACTCAGCTTAGCTGACTTTTCAGCATCCTTTCTGTAATTTGAATACTGAATTCAATAGTTGTAAAACACTTCTGTATGCTTTCCTTCGTTAGTAAGAGAAGATTCTACAATGTGTGGAGTTAAACTAACAGTCTGCCCAGAGTCCCTTGTTGAGATGAGCAGCTATATAAATTAAATAAATAAAGCATACATGGAAATAAATGGAATACATAGCAAACTGAGCAGGGAGTAAGAGAAGAAGTGTGATTTTTACCCTTGATTGCTATATAAATAAATGTGGAGTCCTTGCTGCTCTCTGAGCCTTGTTGTTTTCTTGCAGACGTTTCATTGCCAGGCTAGGCAACATCTTCAGTCCAAAGAGGGAGTGGGTTTTGCTCTCTTTATATATACTGTGGTTTGTCCTGCTTGTGTTGGTAGCGGTGTTGTTCTCTCCTTGGGAGTTCCTTGATTGGGCTGTTATTTGCTGCTTGGTTGATTGACTGAGTTAATAGTTCCTTGATTAAGGTATAATGTACTATTTGATTGTTCATCTGGTGTTAATCCTGGTGTTAATCTTTGCTATATAAATGAATGTATAAGGAATGCTTGTGGTAGCAATAAATGTTTCTTAGTTTGGAATGTGAATGTACTTTACTTCTGTATGCAAATGCTACTATGCTGTTGGCTGAAAACCTTAATATTTGCAGCAAATGTTAGATAGATTATGTGATGCAGCCAGAAGTATGTATATGAAAATTAATGTATCAGACTAAACTGGTTCTGCCTGACAGTGAAAATGGAGTGAATTGTTTTAAGTTATTCATAAATGGCAGAACAAAGAAACAAACCTACAGCAAGTGCAGGAATTTGTATGCTTTACTTGAATGTATACTAAAGATGGGGAAATGGATGGAGAAATGCTAAGACACGCAAATGTTGGTAGAATAATATGTGAATTGTTATGAAGAATTAACAGTTCTCAAAAGAACCAAAAATGGCTGTTTATAAGGTTGTAGTACGAAAATAAGAACTATGTCTTGCAAAGAAAAAGGTAAAAGTGAGTAAAATGCAGTGGGAATGGCGTACATAAGAATTGTGTTTAGAAAACAAGCAGGGCCACAACTAGGGTCTGCGTCACCTGGGGCAAACATGGATTCCAGGCCCATTTTGGTGCCCCCCCACACTCATTTTGGCACCCCCTCAGCGTGGTGCCCAGGGCACATGCCCCTCTTGCCCCCCCTAGTTGCGGAAAACAAGATCTAGGATCAAGAATGGAAGGGTGCTACAGGAATGTGGACTCAGTACAAAAGTCAGTGACCAGTATGAAAGAAGTACACTGGGGTGTTTTGATCATACAGAGAAAATGAACGAGAACTGAATTGCAAAACAAATATATGAAAGGAGGAATGAAAGGGCCAAGAGGAAGGTGAAGACTGAGAAACTCCTGGTTGGATAGAGTTTATGAGATCCTAAAAAAAAGAGAGATGAGTTTAAAGAGCAAAAGGCAACTTACGTAGCAGTATATGGATGTGATGAATTGTTTAATGTAATACATTATTTCATTATAGCAAGATACAAGGCAACATAGAACAGACCCTTGTCACCAGGTGCATTAACTATCTAAAGCTTTAGCAAAGCAGTTGGTTTCAAAACTGTGAAACCTTTTGGCTAATCAGAAATGAATTGATTCTTCCTACTTGGCTTTAAAAAAAAGCTATAGAAACTCCTTTGCTTAGCACAGAGGGCTGCAACCGCTTTTGGCTCAGTGGGCATATTTGCAATTTTGAGAACATCTCATGGGAACCCTCACAAAATGGCTGCCACAAAAGAGTTGAGATGCAGCCTGAACCTGATATGCCAAATCATGTATCGCTCCCACAAAGCATTCAAAACTACCTGTTACAGAAAGCTATGGAATTACCAGGTGATGTTTCTCATAATGCACATTTGCACCTAATATATTTGAGGGGCCCTTAACTTAAACACCCCCCTCCCATTGCAACAACCTCAGAGCACATCACCTTGCCTTCTGTTTCTTTTCTCATTCGTTCCTTTCTCTTCGTTTCCCTTGTCTTCTGTTCCTCCTTTCACCCAAAAGGTCCCAGTACTTCTTAATTCGATTCCTATTTTTTACCATTTTGAACACTGGTAAGGAGAAGAAAAGACAGGAGAAATGATTGATTGCCACTAAGAAAAGAAAGATTTATTAGTGTTTATCCAGAAATACTGGCTAGCCTGCTGTTGAGGCAACAGAGCCCAGCAGGCTGCAGATTGGGGATTTGCACCAACTCCGTTCCATACAAACACATTTATCAAATGTATGAGACACACACAGAGAGAAAGAGAGAGCGCATGGGACATAGGAGGGAGAGAGGAAAGTCTCTGGTACGTGCGGGGTCTGAAACATGTACA
The DNA here is from genome assembly GCF_035149785.1 of Candoia aspera. NCBI lineage: Eukaryota > Metazoa > Chordata > Lepidosauria > Squamata > Candoiidae > Candoia > Candoia aspera. Next base: position 59,962,068 of record NC_086155.1, on the reverse strand, counting down.
AGCTCAGCAGTAGCTGGGGCCCAGATCAGCTCTGAATTTAGGATCCTCAGCACAGCCTTTCCTACCACCCCTGGCTTCCTCTCTCCATGCATACGCAATACTTTGCGTGCGTCTCTCCGGTCTGTGCTATGCAATCATTTTTCTCTCTTGGGTTCACTGAAGCAAGCAAGACATGTCAGTGCCTGATGAAACCCCATTTTCACTGATTAGCTCCCTTAAAATATTTCATTTATCAGTGCCAAGATTTAAGTACTTCCCACTTGCGGGCAGCCAAGTGTGTCCTGTTGACTATGTAGCACGTCAATTTACATTGGCGGTGACAATGTTACCATAGGCGCTAATGTCATCTCCTGCTTTCCCATCCTCCTGCCTTTCTCCACTCCCCCCCCCCCCCCATTGGCTTGAATCTGGAAAAAGCTTCGTTCTATTTTCCTTCCCCTCTTCTCATCGGTTCAAAGCAGGGAGACAGAAAACACGAGGAAACTCTGATGGGGGTATATGTATGTCTGTTAGTCATTTGCAAAGTCATAAATTTCAATTTCATTGGACTCCCTTCCATTATCACCTGGGTGTTCATTTATTCCCAAATAGAAATGTAATTTCCTCCAATGTTTTGCAAATGATACCTGGATAGAATCCCATTTCAATTTTGCCAAAAGAATAATTTCTTCTTTCCTTCCCCCCTTCTCTCTTCTCTTTTTTTTTTCTTTTTACTAAAAAAAACCCTTTTGTTTTTCTCCTTCATATATGTTCCTTCATTGGTTATATTAGTTGAACTCATGCAAAAGAGAAACTCACTTAGCTTTATTCTCCAGTGTCTCCACTAAGGGCTTTTTATTATATTTCAGAGAATTTTTTTCCCCTTGAAATGACAAAGAAGGGATTTTGGGGAGGTGGGGTAAAGGAGGGTCAGCGGGCACAGGGCTGTCAGATTTGCAAGCATACAAAGACAGAGTGGCAACATTAAGACTATGCCGGATTGCACTGCCTGAAATGAAATGAATAGGCTGAATTTACAGGGTGCCAAAGAACGCTGTATGAAATAAATAGAAGTGAATCAGAATCCATATTTCAAGCTTGCTGACAAAGTGCATTAACTAAAGAAAGGATACCTAGACTCTATCAAAGGAGGTATTTTGGTGGGGGCGTTATTTAACAGTTTATGACATGAGCCTGTTCTGTTCCAAAATGTGCTAAGAACAAAATGTGCAAAATGGGTGGGTAAACATTTAAGAGTCCAATACCCGTATCTATTCCTCAGTACTGAGGCCAAGTTAACCAACTCTCTGACTTCTGACCACTTGTACTCCTAGATTTAATATTAAAATGTATCCTGAGGCAACAGGAGTTTTCCTTAATGCCTTCTGGGTGGGTTGGACTTAATGTCCTGTGTTAGCTGGAGATGATGGAAATTGAAGTTGAATTCTTCTGAAGGGCACCAAATGGGGAATCCTGTTGCATAAGATGTACCATCTTGTGCTAAGTGGGGGGGTTAAAATGGCACCATAGTTTACTGTCGCAAAGGAGATCAATCCCCTACAGCAATCATTTATTTGAAAGGGACACAAATTATTTTAGAGGCATAAGGGTAGGCCTGTAGCCTACCATGTTCTAGAAATCTGCTGTCATCAGGACCAGAGCATTATGGTTGTTCTCCAGCAAGATTATAAAACCATTTGCCAATTTTATCAGCATCCCCCTTGATTCTGACTCTGGCTGTGCAGTTTGCTAAAACTGGCAATGCTGTTTTTATTTCAGATAGCCAGGACAGAATTTGTTTCCCTGGATGTGTTTTGACTCTGTTGTGTCCTCAGTCCTCCAAAGCAGAAATCTTCAGCAAACTCTTTAGGCAGGGAAAAGGTTTTATCAAAGAATGGACATGGATGAAAAGATGGGCATATTTGGGGAAGATTGGAACGCAGCATTTTCTAAGAAAGCTTGTTTTCCCTTCCAGTTAGAATCCTATTATGGTCACTCTTTAAATGTACAGTACGTTACACAAACATATTTAGCACTTACAATGAGAAGACTTTTGTAGTGAAAATAAGTAAAAAGAGATAAAAGACAAGACAAGAGTTACTTGTCTTGGGTGGGGGTGGGTGAGGGAACCTTCTGATGGACACTTGTCATTGCTGGTGGGGCTAAGTGCTGAATAGTATTGGGGAGATGTAACAGATAAGGCTAAGCCTGGTTTGGGCAAGATTTGTGGTTTTTCTTTGATTTGTAATGGTGAAGTGCCTACTTGGAGGTTTATAGGACGTTATTCATGTGTGTTTTTACCTCAGAATGATGGGAAACTGCCATGAGCTTTCAACAGTTATATTCAGAAAGGTTCTGAGAATCACAAAAGCCATCACAAAGATCACTTGAAGCTCTGAAGCTCTAGATTTTCCTTTCTTGATGTAATAATGTATATTCAGTCAGTGACCAGCAACATGAAATTAGTCAAATGAATACAATTATATATAGACAACTGTAAATTAAAACAATTATAATTTTATAGTTACATTACATTACACTTTCTTGATGTACTGAAATATTTCTAACTTTGTTAGATATATTTTTGGGTTGGTTTTTTTTTCTCCATATAGCCTAAAAATATCCTGAAAAATGCCAGGTTGACATTCTGAATCAGATTGCATTTGTTCTGCACCAAGAATGTGTATAAGCTTAGGGAATTATAACTTTCAAACAACAACAATGGCAATGTTTTTGTTGTTTATTCGTTTAGTCGCTTCCGACTCTTCGTGACTTCATGGACCAGCCCACGCCAGAGTTCCTGTCGGTCGTCAACACCCCCAGCTCCCCCAGGGACGAGTCCGTCACCTCTAGAATATCATCCATCCATCTTGCCCTTGGTCGGCCCCTCTTCCTTTTGCCTTCCACTCTCCCTAGCATCAGCATCTTCTCCAGGGTGTCCTGTCTTCTCATTATGTGGCCAAAGTATTTCAGTTTTGCCTTTAATATCATTCCCTCAAGTGAGCAGTCTGGCTTTATTTCCTGGAGGATGGACTGGTTGGATCTTCTTGCAGTCCAAGGCACTCTCAGAATTTTCCTCCAACACCACAGTTCAAAAGCATCGATCTTCCTTCGCTCAGCCTTCCTTATGGTCCAGCTCTCGCAGCCATATGTTACTACAGGGAACACCATTGCTTTAACTATGCGGGCCTTTGTTGTCAGTGTGATGTCTCTGCTCTTAACTATTTTATCGAGATTTGTCATTGCTCTTCTTCCAAGGATTAAGCGTCTTCTGATTTCCTGACTGCAGTCAGCATCTGCAGTAATCTTTGCACCTAGGAATACAAAGTCTTTCACTGCTTCTACATTTTCTCCCTCTATTTGCCAGTTATCAATCAAGCTGGTTGCCATAATCTTGGTTTTTTTGAGGTTTAGCTGCAAACCAGCTTTTGCACTTTCTTCTTTCACCTTCATCATAAGGCTCCTCAGTTCCTCTTCGCTTTCAGCCATCAAAGTGGTATCATCTGCATATCTGAGATTGTTAATGTTTCTTCCAGAGATTTTAACTCCAGCCTTGGATTCCTCAAGGCCAGCTTGTCGCACAATGTGTTCTGCGTACAAGTTGAATAGGTAGGGTGAGAGTATACAGCCCTGCCGTACTCCTTTCCCAATCTTAAACCAGTCTGTTGTTCCGTGGTCTGTTCTTACTGTTGCTACTTGGTCGTTATACAGATTCTTCAGGAGGCATACAAGATGACTTGGTATCCCCATACCACTAAGAACGTGCCACAATTTGTTATGGTCCACACAGTCAAAGGCTTTAGAATAGTCAATAAAACAGAAATAGATGTTTTTCTGAAACTCCCTGGCTTTTTCCATTATCCAGCGGATATTGGCAATTTGGTCTCTAGTTCCTCTGCCTTTTCTAAACCCAGCTTGTACATCTGGCAATTCTCGCTCCATGAACTGCTGAAGTCTACCTTGCAGGATCTTGAGCATTACCTTACTGGCATGTGAAATGAGTGCCACTGTTCGATAGTTTGAACATTCTTTAGTGTTTCCCTTTTTTGGTATGGGGATATAAGTTGATTTTTTCCAGTCTGATGGCCATTCTTGTGTTTTCCAAATTTGCTGGCATATAGCATGCATTACCTTGACAGCATCATCTTGCAAGATTTTGAACAGTTTAGCTGGGATGCCGTCGTCTCCTGTTGCCTTGTTATTAGCAATGCTTCTTAAGGCCCACTCAACCTCACTCTTCAGGATGTCTGGCTCTAGCTCACCGACCACACTGTCAAAGCTATCCCCGATATTGTTATCCTTCCTATACAGGTCTTCTGTATATTCTTGCCACCTTTTCTTGATCTCTTCTTCTTCTGTTAGGTCCTTGCCATCTTTGTTTTTGATCATACCCATTTTGGCCTGGAATTTACCTCCAATGTTTCTAATTTTCTGGAAGAGGTCTCTTGTCCTTCCTATTCTATTGTCTTCTTCCACTTCCGCGCATTGCTTGTTTAAAAATAATTCCTTATCTCTTCTGGCTAACCTCTGGAATTTTGCATTTAATTGGGCATATCTCCCCCTATCACTGTTGCCTTTTGCTTTCCTTCTTTCTTGGGCTACTTCTAGTGTCTCAGCAGACAGCCATTTTGTCTTCTTGGTTTTCTCTTTCTTTGGGATGTATTTTGTTGCCGCCTCCTGAACAATGCTGCCAACTTCTGTCCAGAGTTCTTCCGGGACCCTATCTACTAAGTCCAGTCCCTTAAATCTATTCTTCACCTCCACTGCATATTCCTTAGGAATATTAGTGAGCTCATATCTAGCTGATCTGTGGGTCTTCCCTAATCTCTTTAGTCTGATCCTAAATTGTGCAAGAAGAAGTTCGTGATCTGAACTACAGTCAGCTCCAGGCCTTGTTTTTACCGACTGTACAGATGTCCGCCACCTTTGGCTGCAAAGGATGTAATCAATCTGATTTCGGTGTTGTCCATCTGGTGAAGTCCATGTATAAAGCCGTCTCTTAGGTTGTTGGAAGAGAGTGTTTGTTATGCAGAGTGAATTGTCTTGGCAAAATTCTATCAGCCTGTGTCCTGCTTCGTTTTGTTCTCCCAGGCCATACTTACCTGTAATTCGAGGTGTCATTTGACTGCCCACCTTAGCATTCCAGTCTCCTGTGATGAAAATAACATCTCTTTTAGGCGTGTTGTCCAGTAGGTGCTGCAGATCCTCATAGAACTGCTCTACTTCAGCTTCTTCAGCATTTGTGGTTGGGGCGTATATTTGGATCACTGTGATGTTAGATGGCTTGCCCTGAATTCGAATTGAGATCATTCTGTCGTTTTTTGGGTTGTATCCAAGCACTGCTTTAGCCACTTTACTATTAATTATGAAGGCTACTCCATTTCTTCTGTGGTCCTCTTGTCCACAGTAGTAGATCTGGTGGTCATTTGATGTGAAGTGGCCCATTCCAGTCCATTTCAGTTCACCGACGCCCAGAATGTCTATCTTTAATCTTGACATCTCACCAATAACCACATCCAATTTGCCCTGGCTCATAGATCTTACATTCCAGGTTCCAATGGTGTGTTGATCCTTAGAACATCGGATTCGCCGTTCACCACCAGCACCGTCGGCCGCTAGCCGTCCTTTCGGCTTTGAGCTAGCTGCGTCATCACATCTGGGGCTAGTTGAGCTCATCCTCTGTTCCTCCCCAGTAGCATTTTGACCATCTTCCGACCTGGGGGTCTCATCTTCCAATGGTATACCGACATATCTCTGGTTGTACTGATCCATTTAGTTTTCACGGCAAGAATACTGAGGTGGGTTGCCATTACCTTCCCCAGGGATCGCATTTAGTCTGACCTCTCTGTCATGACCTTCCCGTCTTGGGTGGCCCTTCACGGTTTAGCTCATGGCATCATTGAGGTGCTCAAGCTCCAGCACCACGACAAGGTAACGATCCTTTGCTGAAGAATGGCAATGTAGGTTAATGTAAACCATACAACTCTAGGATTTTGGAAGTAAAAGGAAGAACTTCCCATAACTTTTACAGTTCACATGGAATGTATGTTACTATAAGTGAAATTAAAATGGATTTCTTTAGAAATTAACTTGCCTATTACTTAAAACACACACAAATGAGTACTTTTAGAAGTTTATTGTATCACATATTAGGTTTTGGAGCATAAAGCCTAAAATTCAGCTGGAGTTTCAGTTCTCCTTCTACAGACTTATCTTTGTGAGGGTCTCTTATATTCCTAGTGCACATGGTGGAGTAATAATTTTTTTCTCCATATACAGTATGAGGATTTCTCTTCAAGTGAAAGAACTGATGCAAAAGATTAAAAGAAGGTTAGTACTGAAGTCTGAGCTTGAAAACCAAATTGCCATCAACTAGCTCTTACTGTGGCTCTGTCAGCCAACTTCAAAACTGAACATAGTCAATGCTCTGACAGATGGCATATTGCATTATTCTTTGGTGGTGCAGGAACAGGTTTGTGCATCCCTCATCCCCACTATCTTTTGGTGCAGATAAATGGAGGAAACTATTTGTTTATTTTATTTATTTATCTAATTTATCCCCGCCCATCTCCTCCCGTCCGAGGCCTCTGGGCGGTTTACAACAAGTGATTAAAACCATCAGAATAATACAAAAAATAAAATACAGTAAAAATACTATAAATAGAAATAAAAAATAAAGAATAAAAAATCCAAACGATGACACTTGATTTCATTTTTTATTAGCCACAATTGGTTCTTATGTCTGAATTTGGGTGCACTGTGGTTATTTGTAACTATGGTTTATCTAAACAAGCCATTTTCAATATCCTAGTTCAAGCATAGTAAGAAAAATGTAGTTGTTGAAAATGGGGAACAGTCACCATCTTAGAAATCCAAAGGAGAAGTTGAAGCAAATATGTTGCAAATAATGCAAAAAAATTGGTTTACAGTATATTGATCTCTGAACCAGACCAGGGTCACCATGTGAGTTTAAAAGGTCTTAAAGGATGAAATGGATTAACTGTTACTACAGTATACTTATACCCACGGACAGCTGATATTATAGCCATCAAAAATATGATTATTTTTTTCCTATGGAGTCCATAATATGGCTCTTCTATATTATATGATAATTCACACTGCCTTTATCAGCTGCAGCCAAGAATATTCATGGAAGAGGGAGCAAAAATCCTTCTTCAGTTTTTTGTTGGACCGCCTGTTACCTTCGATTTTTGAATAAGTTTGTTTTTAATTTGCTGCATTTATAGACTGCTTTTCTATGGTACCCAGCTAGGTAGCAGTACCTACAGTATATCACCTTGATTGATTTCAAAAGTTTGCAGGGTAAGGGTTACTTCAGTGGGGGACCATCCAGGAAGTCTTTATACTGAGAAACTGAAAGAATATCTCAGCAGAAGGCAATGGAAAACCACTTATGGATCATGCCAAGAATGAAAGTGTCTGTGTAAATCACCAGGAAACAATATGACTTTGCTTGACTATTGCTCAAGCAGGCAAACATGAGTTCTCCCTTATTTTTAATTGTATAACAATAACCCTATGAAGTAAATTGGCTTGAAGGGAGTGCATGGCCCAAAATTATCCTATGAGTCTTCTGGATTCAAGTCCAACAGCTCAGCCACTATGCTACGTTGTCTCTATTTGGGAACATTTTTAAGACCTTAAGTGTGATTATGTTTAAAGGTTTAAAAAATATAACCACACCTCAAGCTAAGCTTCTCCCAGCAGCAAAGTTCCTCTGTACTTTGAAAATGAATCCACAAGTACCCATATACAGAATTGTGTGGCACCATGGCAGTATACTGAAAAAAGATGCCTCACTTCAGTAGCAGGGCTGGCAGAGGATTCCTTTGACTCAAGAGGAATCTTTCCCAACCTAGATACCCTTTATATATGAGAACTTCAACTTTCCAAATTCTCAGCAATGACCATGCTGGTTGAAGAATTCCAGGATTTGGAGTCCCCGGATATCTAGAAGTCACCAATGTTGGATATGTTCTCTGGAGAAAAGAAGTTTGTTAAAGGATTCTGTCCTAATGTCAGGTAATTTTCCAGCAGAGGTACTGCATAATGTAGTTCTCACTGGTTCTGAAAGTCTGTATCTGTCTTTTGCAGGTCTCCCACTGTGGAAAATCTGTAGTCTGACTTTTTCTAAAAAGAGAACATCTCCTCCTTTGCTCCATACATTCTTTGCTTTGCTGCTTAACTGGCTATGTGAGAATTGAGATCCTTTGTTTTAGCCATCCCCTTGCCTTTGTTCCAGGGCAAATCAGAGCATTGTTGTTGCTGCCACCAACTCTAATAAATACCTATGATTCTATGTGTGCAGCCACAGTTCTTGTAACCTAGAAACATTACTGGCTACAGACTAAGATGTCTCTTGAATTCTTCCAGGAGTGTGACATAAAAACATGTTTATGGCAGCAGAACCAAGGAATAAAAACCAATATACAGTAGTCCCATAATTTTGAGTGTGTTGCAAAGAAGATGGATTCAGCCCTTTTGTTAACCCAAGAATCTGCTCCTAGGTAGGAGCAAGCCTATGATTAACATAGCACCAACTCGTAATGTATGCGGCCTTAGCCAAATATTACATATATAGTCATATATAGAAGAGATTAAGGAAGCCTATAGGTGACCTTATTTTCTTTGGCAGTGATATGAACATTCATGGAATACTTTTCATATGTGGTTTATAGTAAGTCCAGAAACATCACGGTTATGTCGATGATGGCAAATTTCATGGACAAAACTGAAAGGGAATAAGTTGGATTTTCCTAGTTTTCCTGTTGATGAGCTCTCCCCCAGCCTGCCAAACCACAGTCTGATATCTCTAATGTTTCTCCCAGGGCTGCTTTCCTCCCCTTTTCTCCTACAAGCTGCATTAAAACATTATACTGTAGTTGCTTATAAAAAGGAAGTGAGGATAAAGAGACAAAGAGACAGTGGTGGATGTTTATTACCAAAATCAAGTCAAATCCACAAGTAGTGGTTGATAGAGAAAAGAAAAGCCTGTGTGCCCTTAAGCCTGATGGAAAATTACTGGGGAGAATAATCTCAGTCCTTGCTCTACTTTTATGGATAATGTCTTTCATGCCAAGGTAGTAAATACTTGTAGAGCATAATACTTGCAAATTAAGATTACAATCATTGTATTATCTAGATGCTGCAGACCATAGAGCTGGATTCTGAAAGGTTCCCCCTCCTTCCAACAGCAATCTGGCTATGTTGCTCTTCTGATGTATGTTGTGTCAGAAAATCTGCACTGCACATAGATGTCCTTGAACTATGGGTACAGGAGCCTGGTATTTGGTCAACCTAATTCATTATATGGGTAGTCCTCATTTACTGACCACAACTGGGACCTGCAACTCTGTCGCTAAGCCACATGACCCCACCCAACTTACAACATCAGTTCTGGCTGCGGTCATTAAGCCAATACCACAGGTTGTTAAGCAAGACATCACGTGACTTGCAACTTCCTTCTGGCTTCCCCACTGACTTTGCTTGTCAGAAGCCAGCACGGAAGGTCACAAATGGTGATCACATGACTGTGGGACACTGCAACCGTCATAAATGCACGCCAGTTGCCAAGTGTCCAAATTGTGATCACATGACTGTGGGGATGCTGTGATGGTTGCAACTTTGAGAACTGCTTGTAAGTCTCCTTGTTCAGCACTGTCATAACTTTGAACGGTTGCTGAATGAGTGGTCTGTAAGCAAGGACTATCTGTTGTGAGATGAACTGTATGTCGTTTAAAACTTTTGTTTATAGTATTTATGCCCTATGTTTCTACCAAAAGTGACACAATAAAATATAGTCCAGAATTTTCTATTCCTGGATCATTTGTGTATTTAAAAATACACAAAAAGTTTTCTCTTTTTTTGGTATACTTTTTTCTAATGTATGCCTTTTTGAATGTGGTATTAGCCAGTACTTCTATTTTCACTGTAAATTCTCTGCAATATAAGGCATTTTGTATTTCATTAAAAATATATGCAGTTTTTTTGCACATGTTTTCTCCAGTATATGTATTTGGCACATGATTTTTAATTGAAGAAGCACAAAAATGGAGTGGTATAAATTTTTGAAGCATAACAGTTTTGATTCACATCTTGGCTTGAAATTCAGTGAATGTCTCCTGCACCAGTAACTCTATCTTGCTATTTTCTCCAACATTTTATGAACATGTTGGCATTCTCTTTTTTTTATTTTTACTTTAATTTATCTCAATTTCTTTGACTCATATCCTGTTACATGTGCGGTGACACTATGCAGTATGACTTTATGACTATAACTATATACTCAATATTTTATATTTGGAATATTTAAATTAAGAAGTTATATTAGGTAAAACATTTTTAAGTATATATGATACTAAAATAAAAACCACAGATGGAGATAGGTAATTTTTGATTCAAAGCATGTCAAAGATCAGACACTGACTACTGGGCTCATCAAGAAAACACAGCGAAAATATTGCAAATCAAGCTTTGATGTGTGGGTTCCTATGGTGATTTTCCATATTGTGCCTTAAGCCCAAATGAAGCAATAGCTGCAACTTTCCCATGCTAATCCTCATTCTTCTGAAATCCATAGTATTTTAATTACTGTGACAGAGGGGAGTTGCTCAATATTTATCAAACCACACAGGACTGGTTGATGGAGCTTACAATCTTGACTTCTTAGGTTGAGACAACAAATAAAATCATCAGGGCTGGCTGAAATTGTGTTGCTGGCTTTAGAGCAGCAGAAGCTACTATACTGGCAGATAAAGGTCATTTCAGCCTGGCCATCAGACAGGATCCTGCACTTCACTTGAGGGCATCAGACTAGCTTAGGGAACAGAGCAGGCTGACACAAACAACTCTGTCCTACACCTTGAAGCTGTTCATCCCCAGCTTGAGACAGCTGCCTCACGTCATAGGATTAACTGTTGTTATCTCAAATATTTTGAGGTTTCCTGTTTTACTTCCTTTGCTTTTCATGTTCTTTGATTCTGAACTATCATAATCTAAGCCACAAAGTCCTATTATCTTGGACTAGACTAGTAATACAAAGCCCCAAAAGCTGAATATTCAAAACTATAACTCTAAATAAATATCACATATAGTGAACAGGGAAAGGAGATGGAGAGTTTTTCTGTCCAGGAGACCTATCAAGTGGTGGAACAGCCTGCTTCCTGGAGTCATACTGTAGGTGCTCCCTCAGTGACGGTTTCCAAGCATAGATTAGGCAGCCATTTGTCTGGGATGATATGAAAATTCCTGCCCTGGGCAGGGGATTGGACTAGAAGACCTCCAAGTTCTCTTCTAACCCTATGATGCTATGAACTTTTGCTTCTGCTGGTGTAACTCTGATCCAGTCCATAAAGCATAACTACTTCCATTATAAAGACTGATGGGGAAGCCAGTTTGGTGTAATGGTGAAAGCATCAGGCTAGAAACTGGGAGACAGTGAGTTCTAGTCCTGCCTTAAAGGGAGTGACTGGCCCAAGGGGGTGACCTCCCTCTATGCCCCTGGAGGGAGGCAATGGCAAACCATGTCTGAAATCTTGGAAAGAAAACTGCAGGGACTAGTCCAGGCAGTCGCAGGAGTCAACACTGACTCGAAGGCACACACACACACATCAGCTTTAGATTGGTAGTAAAGATTGGTGGTAATATGCAGAGGAGCCCCCATTAGAACCCTACAAAGTTACCATTGAAGGACTAAAGTTAAGTCTTATAAAAGGAAAGTATAGGATGTAGACATGTTAGCCCTAAGAAAAGATAGAGGGAAGATTTTTTAGCACCCTTGAAATATCTTAAAGGGTATCACATAGAAGAAGGCCATGTCTTATTTTCCATCATTCCAGACTATAGGACTATGTTTCAGGAAGGCAAATTCTGATAGAATGTTAAAAATCTTAACTGTTAGAGCAATTTGACAATTACCCATTGAAGTGTGGGTCATCCCTTTCAGTGCATGAGTTCAAGCAGGGGCTGGATAGCCATTTCTCAGATATGCTTTCACTTGGATTCCTGCCCTGGGCAAGGGATTGAACTCAGGGGGCTGAATTACTCCTAATTAGAGTATAGCTATACAAATGTATTTTCATTACTGTATTTAAACGTCAAATCCCAGTCTTCTGTGTTTCCACTGTTAGACAACTTTGATGAAGTTTTCCATGAAAAAAAGGGTTGCTATAGTTCCAACTGTTAAGCTCAAACACTTCCATTCCTTCTGAAATTATACTTCCAACATTTTTTTTTATCTTAAATGCTTTCTTATGGAAAATTCCAAAAGACCATTTTTTTAACCAAAGTCCAAGTGTTATGTTATATTATTTTATTTTAATTAAACATGTTAATTAAAACTTTTAAAGACACAGGGCATTTAAAAGACCTCCATCCCAAATTACCAAGATTTGTTGTTGTAGTTGTTGTCATTAAAATGCTTTTAAAAATCTTTCACTTTCTCTCACTGAACATGTTTAATTCTCTCCAATTAAAATTTAGTGAACATTTAACTTTATCCAGAATATAAGTATAGTTTACTTCCCCAAATTAAGTAGGTAATAAGCTGAATCTATCATTGGAACAGCAATCTTCAAGACTGCTTCTCATTAGATATGTTGTGTATGTACTGAAGGAGAAGAATCATTAATTATAACACAGACATGCTGTGAAATCAACAGCCACTCAACATATACAAACTATTTCATAAGAACTAGCACTGAGGAGCAGATCAGAAGTGAGTATCTGCAGCAATCTTTCCGCTTTGCTGATTTATGGGAAGGATGGTAACAGAAAGCTTTATTCTCAGGAAACCAACAGGTCAATTGTTTAAATGTTTGTGTAGACTCTATTCCTCTTTCTTTGGATAGCTATTAAGGATTTGGATGCTTTTTTGTCTCCCAAGTCTCATGCGATTTCCTTGATGAGGGTCATAATTCAACTAGATCCATTATCTTGGCACTCATTGCCCCCCAATGAAGCAAAAGTAATTATTATCCAATTAATTGGGTTTTCTGTTGATTCTCAGTTTGTGGCTTTATTATCAGCCTATTATTATATAAAAATAATGTTGACAGGCCCTATGGGCATCACTTTAATTTAACACTGCATGTCCATGAAATGGTAATAAACTTTTATGCATTGTCTTCAACACCAAATCTCTCCAGAGTGACATTTATTTAAAAGGTGCTCAAAGATTGAAAATACTATACATTTATCCTTGCCTGTTTATCTGCTCACACTGATCATACCTTTATTTTGACTAGCCATGAAATCTTTTTTTTTTCTTTTTTTAATGGAACTTTACACTTTTGGGGTTGTGTCATGGTTGCTGGGCAACATATATTAGAATACTATTTGGTGTAAAAAGAGGGGCAGCAGTCTAAATTTAGCATGTCTCAACTTTTATATAATAATCTGAGTGATCAAAGCACTTGTCAAGTCTGACTGATTAAAAGTAAAATAAAAACAAAAAAGAACTTGTTACAGTAATCTTCCCTGATTTGCTACTGTCCAGATGTTTAAACTTTAACTTCCCTCCTGATGTTTAAAACACAACTGGAGGGTGTCAATTGGAAAGGGCAAATATAGAAGCCAAGACAAGCTATGAGTTAGGAAATTCTCAAGGAAATGTCTTCAGCCTTCCATATTTTCACATCATAATTTCTTTAGCTCTTCCTCTGCAATTTGGGAAATTGTAGTATTGAATTATCTTACAAGTATATTGCAAGCGCTGTCAGAGAATGTATGAGAAACACCAAATTGCTTCATGAATACCATTACATGTACTAGATCATAAGGCTGTATACCATGATGTATTAAAATTTTAATTTTAATTTAATACAATTTAGAAGCTGCCCAACTCCAAATGATTTTGGGCAGCTTACACTTAAAAAAAAAGTAGGAAGAATTTTAAAAAGAGACAGATCATAAGCATCTAGAAGGCATACTGTGACTAACAAGCAAAACATCCTACAGGGGCTCAGCTACCACCTTGCCTTTAGGCCTGGGAGAATGGCCAAATTTTCAGTGACTTTCTGAAATGTCATCAGGATAGCGTCTCTGATGCTGTCTCAGAGGGCAGCACTGCAGCAAATTAGTCTTCCTTAAGTATATCTCAATTACTGATGATCACATAGTTTTCTTGGCAACAATATTGAAGTGGCTTGACCTTCCAGTGTAGCTAATAGCTCTGAGATTTTCTTGTGGTCTTCCATCCAAGTATTCCATAGAATATTTACGATCTTTTGAGATGGCTCTTCTTGTATTCTCTTATTATTCATAACAAGAGAGACAGATTTTTCCTCTGGTAGTAGCACCATAACTTCAAACCTCCTCAAGATCCTGACATCCTTCCTTACCTTGTTCTTGTTTCTTCCACCTATGGGCCTGGAAGACAGAAACAGCTAGAGTCCTTGAATTGCTGGCTGCTTCTTCTCATCCTGTAATCAAAGATGAATGGTGGAGAGTGTTCTCTTGCTGAGTGGGTCAATGGAAAGTTAGGGACCAGGCTATGGGTCTTCTTTTTGATTGCTGTGATGTGGCAGCCTGAAAGGCACTCCTCATGTCTGGTAGTTTCAAGGATATAGTAGGCAGGATAACCACGTGCTTGAAGGTCTCAAGATGTTGGTTGTAGCATGGCCAACACTTATTTATCTCTCAGCCAGTTCTGTTCCACATTTAACCTACAGCAAGCAATTGACCATTGCTCTCTGTCTTGGATAATCCTAGGTGGAATGAGGGAAATAGGCTACACTACATCCTAGCCTTTGTGACTTGAGGAATCAGATGCCTTTAGGAGTCATTTGGTCATTTTCACTATCCAGGGGCATCCACTATTCAATAGAGGGATATCTCCCCACTTTTCCAGATACCACATCTAAGGAGCTTTATAAATAGAAGACTTCCCACGATCCATATGTTGCAGCATGTAACCAAAGTCTGGTGTGATTATGAGATTGGGCTGATTCATCACTAGGGTGCTTCTATAACACTGAGGCTTGTTTTAAAGCATTGGCATGCAAAGAATTTCCACCCTTTGGGGGGGCAGGGAGGCAAGCAATCCATCAAGCAAAGATTCATTCTTCCCCTTTATAGTCAAAAACTACAGAAAGAGAGCAATCAAGGGCCCTTGAAAAGATGAACATTCTACAGGAGTGGGGGGGAGAAGGGAGGAGGAGGAGGAGGGAAAAGAGGAGGAGACAATCCAAGATAGCTCTGAGGTACATTTCAATCTGCATGGTTCAGGAAGGCAGGAATTTCCAATCTCCTCTCTATCATTTTCAATATCATTAATCCTAAGCACTCTATTTTCCATGCTTGCCCGCCCAGGCCCTGAGAGTGAGCGACACACAAAGTGACACATATTCATCACTTGGCACTCGGTGCTGTGACGGCTGTAATATAATATTAGTCTTGGGTGATCATGTCTTTCTCTGTAGCCTCAGCACCGAGGACAGTAGATGACACAAATCGATCACCTGTGACGTTTTTGATTTGGTGTCACTTTTCCCGTTTCTGCCATTTGTTTTGGCAGTTAAGAGGTAATTGTGTGACATTAGTATGAAAAAGACTTACTTTTCCCCAGTATATTTTATATAGATAAAGATTTTGCTCCTCAGGCAGGAGTAGAGGGATCCATCCCTTTTGTCTTTATTATTTTCTCTGAGTATCTACGGGTGTGGGAAGGTAGAGAAGGTGTCATGATTAAAAACCCTTGGTGTCCTGAGCATTACTGCTTTAGGGATTTCATACCACAATACTGCACTTTTGGAAGTCAGCCAGTCATTTAGAAAGTAGGGCTTAAAGTCCTATTCTCTCCCAAATGGATGTGGAGCTACCTAAAGGGAGATCAATAGATGTGGGGACACTGAGCCAGCAAAGACTCACACAGTAGGAAAGGTCCATCTAGGCCATCAAATCCAACTTATTACTCCATGTAGGGATCAAAATTAATACAGCCCCCAAGAGATGGCTCTGCAGTCTCTGCTTGATCTACATGGTGTAGCCCAACACTGATGTAGGGTGGGTAGTGCAACTGCAGGCTGTTAAAGCTGCCCTATCTCTGCTCTCACGCCACCCCAAATATTGACGGCACAGCCTCAAAAACACACCAATAAAAATTATTGGCTTGCAGTGTAATTTGTCTGAAATGAAATATTATTTATTTCAATTATCCAGTGGAGCAAACATCAAGGTCATTATTTAACTTGAAACCAGCTGTTTTTTTCCTCATCAATATTTATACCCATTCAGATGCATTAGCCAAGTAGCAAATGCTGATTATTTCATTATTTTTGTGAATATTCCAGAAGCTAGTTAACTATGATAATTCACTGAAACAGCCAATATATTAATAGTAAACTCATTCACCAAATGTAGGGGAAATTTTGGGCAATTTAGGTTGCCAAAAAGATATCATTACACAGAAGGACTAATCAGTAGGCTCAAAGGAAACTCTACTGGAAAGAATCCTAAGTACCACTGCATTCTACATCAAGAAAATTTATGTGCGAAAGCTTTAAAAATGGATAATGTTACGCAGATTGTCATCAAAGCAGTGAATTTCATAAGGGCTAAGGGATTGAATCATCACCAATTCCAGGAGTTCCTTAAAAGTATGGATGCTGATTATGGGGACATCATTTACTTTTCTGAAGTACAGTGGCTAAGTCAGGGTAAAATGTGCCCTGTTCAGACTATGAGATGACCAGGCAGAGTTATTAATAAAATTCTTTATTGAATAAACTTTTTACAATAGCAAGTTCTTGCAATAGATTAGAGCATGTAATTCAATCAAGTCCACCAAGGTGGCAAAGGACACCCAGGCAATACTGCAGGGTCAGACTGTGGCAAGGCAGCAAGGCAGAACTTGGCCAATTCTCTGATCGAAGCTGCAAGGCTGGAAGGAGCTAGGGTGTGTGGCAAAGGAAAGGCTGAACATTTGGATTGGTGTCCTGGCACCCAGGCTGGATCAGGCTGACACACAGAGGCTAAACAAGGCTGGTCTGGAGTATCTGGACAGGGCTTGGTTCTGGAGACAAGACTGGAGTTGGCTGGAGTGTCTAGGCAAGGCTGGGTTCTGCAGGCAGGACTGGACTTGGATGGGACACCGAGGCAAGACCCAGATCTGGAGAGGAGGCTGGACTGGACTGGAGTGTCTGGGCAAGACTCAAAGCTGGAGACAAGGCTGGACTGGACTGGACTGGAGCGTCTAGGCAAGGCTTGGTTCTGGAGACAAGGCTGGACTAGACTGGAGTGTCAAGACAAGGCTTGAACCTGGAGACAAGGCTAGACTGGGCTGGAGCACTTAGACAAGACTGGGATCTGGTGGCAAGGCTGGACTGGACTGGAGCATTCAGGCAAGGCTGAGAGCCAGAGGCACACCTGGATCACGTTGAAGTGAAGCAATGAGGCTGTACTGGAACGACCTGAGCAGAAGGCAGTTCTGCGAGGGCAGAAGGCGCTGGCGCTGGCTCCATGCTGGTTACAGGCAAGGATTCTGACACTGGTAAGGAGTCTTCCACAGGTGCTGTGAGCTCAAAGGATCAATTGTCTCCGGCAGCTTGCTCTTGGCGTGCCTGCATTTTTATTTGATCCTTTTTGCACCATTTTCCCTTACCAATCAACCGTGCTTCTTTTTCTTTCACACACTTGTCTGGTCTCCTCTCTTGAGCACTGATTGGAGGCTTCAAATCTCCCTCTGGAGTTTGTCCAATCAGTGTCTGCGATTTCTCCCGCTCTGCTGAGTCACTTCTCAGTTTTAATTCTCCAAGTCCTTTCTGATAGGTTTTGTCATGAGTACTGATGGTGAGCAGGAGGGGGCCCCTATCCAGGGGGGAAAACGCATGCATAGTAGAGAGAGTTTGAGCTGTCATTCAAAGAGAACCAGAACAGACCCGCCTTGATTTTTGGGGTTTATCTGTCTGGGTTTTCCCACACTTCTTCAGTTTGGTAGGATTTTCTGTCTACTGTAGCAGTAATAAACACTAGAGACTGATTCTTCATCTCGGCGTGGTTCCTGCTTCTCAGGACAGGTTTCATTTTTCCCTTCTGACTTCAGATAAGTTTCATTTTCAGAGTCAGAAGCAGGCTCAAACCTCACAAAATGCTGAAAAGAATGGAATCAAGCCGTTAATGGAATCAAAAAGAAATTTTGTGCCAGAACTTGAAGATTAAAAATGGCTCACAGATTTAGCATTTTTGGTGGATTTGACCGTTCATTTAAATGAGTTAAACATGCGTCCTCAAGGTGAAAACCAACTTATCACTGCAATGTTTCAAACCACAACAGCGTTTGAAATGAAACTTAAAGTATGGCAAGCTCAAGTTATGGAAAATAATTTTATACATTTTAATACGTTGGCTAAACACAGTCCTGTGAACAGTGAGAAACATGCAGCTTTGCTTTTCAGTCTGATACAGAAATTTGAGAACAGGTTTCAAGATTTCCAGAAAAATCATCAATATTTTGGTATATTTTTGACTCCATTTTCAGTCAACATAACTACATTACCTCCAAATTTTCAAATGGAATGCATAGAGTTGCAATCAGACATTCAACTCAAAGAAAAATTTGATCATGTCTCTCTACTGGACTTTTATAAGACCTGCCTTCCCAGAGAAAAATATCCCTCACTTCACAATCACACCTTATTCATGACATTGCTTTTTGGCAGCATCTACATTTGTGAGCAACTATTTTCAAGGATGAAACACATAAAGAGTAAAATTAGAATTAAAATTTCTGATGAGGACCTTGAGAACTCACTGAGAATTGCAACCACTTTCACCGAACCAGACAATGATGCATTAGTTTCACAAAAACAAGGTCAAACATCCCACTAGTTTAATGTTGCCCTCTTTTTAAAAAAAAAATATAATAAAAATATTTAAAAATTAATGAAGTTTTATTACTTATATACATTAACTATATTATATATTTTATGTGTGGCCCAAGACAATTCCTCTTCACTCAATGTGGCCTGGGGAAGCCAAGAGTTTGGGCACCCATGTTCTAAACATTTGAATAAACTTAATGCACTTAAATTCAAGACTATAATGTATGCAAAGGTAACTTGTTCCTGATATAAATGGTTATAACAATAAAGCAAAACATTTTAAAAACATGAAGTCTTAAATAAAGAAATTAAAATGAATCCTTTTGCTCTTTTAAGATGCTTTCTTTTAAAGTACCCAAAAGTTTATAAATACTTTAAACTTATGGAAAATTAGTCACTATTGTTCAAGTTCTTACAGTCAGTAAAAACTGTCTTTTCCCTTAATATTTTAAAGAAAAACATTCATTCATCATTCAGCTCTCCTATTCAGCACCTCAGTTTTTATCAAGATGTATAAGTTTTAATAATTTTTAACTTTCTAATAAAACTTTAAGTACTTATGCAAAGCAAAAAGAGATCAGGATTTCAGCCAATAATTTTAGCTGTCTATAAAAGACAGCTGTCAAGCTGTCAATATTTCTAACATTTCAACGCATTCATAGCTAGGTTCAAGAATTTAAGAAATGCATTAAACTGTACAAAATATGCTGGATAGACTCCTGGGAAATCAGTTCTATCACCATGAGACTATTCTGATCACCAGACCACTTCTATCAAAGAGTTCATATCCTTACACTAAAAACAAGCAAACAATGATAATCTCCCTGTTCAATAAAGCAAACTAGAGATAGCCTCTATGAGAGCAGAAACAGCAACCAATAATGGTTTGGATCAGCGTTCCTCAACCACAGCAACTTTAAGATGTGTGGACTTCAACTCCCAGGATTCCCCAGCTAGCATGCTTGAAGTCCACACATCTTAAAGTTGATAAGGTTGAGAAACACTGGCTTAGATCATCATGTGGACCATAACAAAAATGGTGGTAGCAAGGGTAGGTTAAGAATTCGGCATCCTTGGGCCCAAATCTTTAAAGTGGTGCAACTTTTATGCTTACGTGGGCCCTCCATTGAAAAAGTAGCTATATTTTTAATTTCCAACATACTTCCTCTTCCACTAGTGTAGACAGAAGCCAGCAAAACAACTTTACTGTGGTCCTTGTTGGCAGATTGCTAGGAAAGCCTTTGGCCCAGGAGAGATCAGAAAAGTCATACACCAGGCATTTCTATAAAAATAATTTTATTTACAGAAAGCAAAACATATTTAAAAGCTGCTGCATTCTTACAGGCTCTCAGTGGGAGCTGCTTAACTCTCTACATGCCTACACAGAAGGGAAACTGAAACTAAAACAAGTCCAGGCACGTTCTTCTCCCCAGGTGCAAAAAATTAACATCCGAAAAGAGGACAATTAAATTCAACCTCTTCACCCGACCAAAATGATTAGTTACCATAGTAACCTTAATCTGTAGTAGAAAACATATTAACAGTCCTCAGATCTGGTGTCATGCAAGTATATTGAAGAGAGCAGGGAAGGAATAAAACAGAAGGAGAGAATTACGGAATCAGTATAGACATCAGGGCCTTTTATCAACTTAAAAGTTTCGTTTGGAATCTCTGATTTATATTTCTTTAAGGTCAATCTTCAACCGTGTTCCAAAATATTCCAGAAATGTAGCACCCCAGCACCAAAGGCCCTGTCTCTGGTCATTACCCTAGTTAACCTCTTGTCCACTTGTCTCCAATACCTCACCTACGAAACAAATGCAAGAGCAGTTCAGAAGATACCATTATGAGTAGGCAGATGGAGTGTTACACATGCCCCGATGGATGGATGCTCTGTGCTCCCATAAGCTCATCAGATGCTCCCTACCAAGTTGAACGTGTTTAACCTAGTCAGGAGATAAATTACTCCCCTTGTCAGTTTTCCATTTAAAATGCAAACGAGATTTGACAGAGTAAACTGAATAAAGATTTGGATCGGATAATCCAGTAAAAGCTAATTACTAAAACAAAATGAGACACCAAAGCACAGCCTCCCTTCTCCCTCACTGCCTAACGAGCCTCTTTCTTTGATGAGTTCCCTGCCTCCAGTATCAGCACTTTCTATCAAGGAACGCAAGCTATTAGCTCCTTTTAACAATTTATGACGCTCAATATACTGATTAGGAGCCTGCGATACATAATTTAAAACCACTTGGATGTCCTGTGGCCAGTTAAGAAGAAAGCAATGAGTTTGAACAAACCTTGCTAATTAGAGCTCTTGATGGCTTCTGATTAGGATTCCTAATTAGGTGTCCTAAGTAAATCTTTTCTTGTTTTTAAATTTGTTGTCTTCAGGGCTTCAGCTTTCTTATTACCTGATCCTAGGAAATCACAAAAGAGCCTCACTGGGATGATATATAACAGATTAGCTGTCAAATACCCCTCTTTTCAAGCGAGGCGTAGATATGGAGATGCCTGCTAGGGAACAGAAATTAACTGAGATGTATTAATGCAAGTATATTGAAGAGAACAGGGGAGGAGTAAAATAGGAGGAGAGAATTATGGCATCTGTATAAACATCGGGGCCTTTTATCAACTTAAAAGTTTTGTTTGGACTCTCTGATTTGTATTTCTTTGAGGTCAATCTTCAACCATGTGTAAACATCTCTAGTAACACTGGAGATTTTGAGGTGTGAATGAGAGAAGATAAAGGAAGGGAAATATGCCAGGTCTTCTAAACTTCCAGAATTAGTGACCAGTTCAGTACTACCAAAATGGGTATCTAACAATCAGTTCAGCACTCATAAATCCTCAAAGCACAGAAATGAAAGTTTAGAGGCTCACAATATTTTCTGCCCCATTGGGAGACAGAAAAGTTAGGAAATGGTTCCACAAAATTTGTCTGGAGAAGAATAATTTTTCCAATGGTTACATGAAGATGAGGCTCACTATTAATAATGGTCTTGTTTCTGTCCTCCCTTCCCAAATCTTGGCTTTGTCAATTCTGTTTTGTAATTGCCAATGTAATACTAGCCTCTTTTAACTGAAAGGCAGAAGTCTCTTTTTCTATTGTTAGTGTTGCAGTCAGTGTAACATAAGCAGCTGTGCTGTTAGGTATATAAGCCAATGTTTTCTGTCTATCACAGGTCCCATATTTTGGGCTGTCTGCTTCTGTACTAAAGTGGTGCAAAATATGAAGAGAAAATCTGGCAAAGTACACGGTTTGTTCCCCCCTTAGGGTATATAAGAGAGAGAGAATGACCCACATATGATCTCCCCTTGCCCCAGAAGGTCTTCTGAAAATGTTTTGTTTCAGTTATGATGTCTATTTACTGCTTGCAAACCTGTTTGGATATGGAGGATTGTTTTAGAATACATGCAGTCACTTTTTTCTGGCTGCAGCACGCTGGGGCTGGGGCTGGGGGAGAGGCCAGAATGCAGAGACATTTCATTTAAGAGGCTCAGTTTCTATTTCTACTAAAACAGGGATTTATCACCTTTTCCAGTCTGTGGAGTCCTTGGTGCTCTCTGAGCTTGGTTGTTTGCTTGCTGACGTTTCATTGCCTGACTTGGTAACATCTTCAGGGCTAGGAAGGAGTGGGGTTTGCTCTCTGTTTACATACAGTAGCTTGCCCTGACAGTGTTGCTGGGGGTGTTGTTTTGTCCTTGGTAGTCCCTTGATTAGGCTGTTGCTTACTGGTTGATTGTTTGTCTGAGTTGGTAGTTCCTTGATTAGGGTATTGTTTACTGTGTGATTGTTCATCTGGTGTTAATCCTAGTGTTAATCCCTGCTTATCTTGGTGTAGGCTGCTGAAGAGGATGTGTTCTGGTCTTTTTGTTTCCTTTTTAGCTTTTTATTGCCTCTTTTGAATGGTGTGTAGGTGTTGTTTACCTCTATGTGCCTGTTGAAGGCTGACTTGTCTGAGTGCCAAGCTTCCAGGAATTCTCTGGTGTTTTTGGATTTGGCCTGGTTTAGGATGCTCACAGTTTCCCAGTTGAAACTATGGTTGAGTCCGTCCATGTGTTGTGAGATTAAGGAGTTCTCATCATGTCTTCTGACTGCCAGTTGGTGTTCGTGGATGTGCTCTGCTAGTCTTCTGCCTGTCTGTCCTACCTAGTGGCTGTTACAGTCCTTACACTCTATGGTTTACATTCCTTTTACAATTTGGAGTAAATATTTTGTGATAGTAAGTTGGAGGGGGAACATTTCTGGGGCCAAATGTTTGTTTAAAATGTAGCATTGATTTAAAACATCTTGAATAGCATGATCTCTTGTTCTGAGTCAGTGGAAATGCTCAGGAAGGATTAGAATCACGTCACCCCTGTACCTTCTATTAAGAGGGTCCCACTGGTGCCCGTGTAAATTTTTATCTCCTTGTCAGAAGCAGGCATGCTTGAGATACATGTGTGATTCGTGATGATCCAGTGGCAGATATTAAGGCCCTTTTCTCTCACAAAACATGGTCCCAGTTGAGCTTGCCCCATTCCTTACTAGCCTTAAAAAATAGTAAGTACAGACAGCCATGCCAGTGAGAATGATGGGAATTACAGTTCAGATCATCTGAACTCACCATTTTGGGGAAGGTTGCCTAAACAAAACTTTTACAAATTCCTGCCCTATCTACTCTGGTTTTCTGTACGCTTGATGGAACAAGCATACAGAAAATGTATATTGATTGACTACAATCTTTAGCTTGTCTTGGTTTAATACACACAACCGTACTAAACTGTTATGGTGCCAAATTGGTGCAAAGTTAACTTGAATGTTCATGTGAATAAGCTTCCTAAGAAAATACGGATGCAGTGTCCACATTGCTTGCTATAAAGTATCTTATCTTTCTCAGCCCCATAAACAGAAAAGAAAAAATAATAATTTAATGTTGAAGTGTACTATACCCTTTTTTCTTTTCCCCATAAGTTTGAAAGCCAGGTCACTGCGTTATGATTTTTTGTTGCTCCCAGGTTAACCTGCCTTTATTGGCCCATCATTCAGTACAGTTTTGGGGAGTCCAGTCACATTTTCAGCATGCCAACTTGGTCACACAAAACGGCTCTCTGTGGAAATTAGATCCTAAATAGAAATGGCATATAGATAGATGATCATCTGTGTATTAAAGAATGTAACATGTACATTCCAGCAAATTGGAATAGGAATCTCCAGGCTGATAATCTTCCAATGGATGATGGATCAATAACCCAGTCCTAAATTGATAGGGGACCAATAATGCACTCTTTCATGCCTGCCTCAAGCAAAAAGTACATTTAGCTGAAAGGCAAATCACAAGCTGATGCTTTAGTCAATATCAGCTATCTTTTGGAGTTATAAATGGTGTACTGGGATACCGTAGGGAAGCAAAATAGACAGGTTGTTCTTTTAAAATATTGTATTCCATCCCATTTACACTGCCTTAATTTAAAACTTTGGAATGAGGCTATATTTAGAATTAATTTCACTTTTACTACTCACCTAGAGGTGAAAGCACAGGTATTATCTATCTGACTTTTTTTTTTTAAGATACCCATTGGAAGAGGGGAAACAATGCAGATGAAGAGGAAAGATGTTGCTTTTGTCCCTCTTTAAGATATAACCCATTCCCTGGAGTTATGTAATCCGTTATCTGCTGTTCCAATGTGGAATGTGTTGGGATTTGAAGCTGATAACAGCAAACTTCTTGTTTAAAGCAGCACATGCGCATGCACACATACACACATGCATGCACAATCACACGCATTTTTTAAGTAGACTAGTCCTAACTTCTTTCACATTTTTGGCCCAGTTAGACTGAATGATTTGGAACTGAGTTGAGCCAGATCTATGAATCTTTGAGCTGTAGCAACCATAGGGTCAGGCTTAAAATCTCAAAATTCCTGTGGCTCCCTAAACCTCATACTGATTCACATTTCTCCTTTAGAAATGGCATAGCAGTAGTAGGGGTGTTCTAGGATGGGCTCTTGGCTCTTTAGAAGCAGTATTTTGGCATGGTAAAAATATTGCAAATGATTCTCACAGTACAGGTAGGTCAGTGCAACAACTTCCAGGAGGAGGAAGGCCAAAACTAGTTTAGCTCTATGGAAATAATGGCAGTCATGAAACAACCAGTGCATTTCCACTCTCCCTGCTCTCACAGAGTAGCTCTGTTCATCTCTTGGTTGAAGTTTCCCAGCATCTTCAAGAAGTGATGCTGATAATAATTTATAAAACAATGGTTTACAAGCAGAAGAACCAAGTCTTAGCAATTACCCGTGGGTGTCCTTATGGAAATAAATGGTCAGCTCTGATCCTTCTGGAAACTAAACAGTCAGTTGGATGAGAACTGATCATAAAGCAGGCCATTTGTTCATTTTCGCAGCCATGTTGCAACTGAGTTTTCTAGGATCATTCAGCTGTTGTTTACCTCTATGTGCCTGTTGAAGGCTGACTTGTCTGAGTGCCAAGCTTCCAGGAATTGCCTATTCTAAAAGATCATCAGACTCATGAGCAGGATCACAAAGATATCTGATTTATTAAAGAATAGTGTGCAGGATCACAAAGAAAGCTGAGAATGGAAAAAGCTTGCCAAATGCAAACTAAAAACCCTCGGTACAAATGAGATCCCTCCCCCCGTAGAATCTTCCCAAGCTCACAATCCCAGGTGCTCCTAACGGCTTCTGATGGTCTGCGGGAAAAGTCCTTGAGCAGAGCACATAACCCAAACATATTCCATTGAAATGAACATAGATACAGAGCTTGGCACAAGGTTTCACAGCAGCTTCCTCCCAAACAGAAACGCACATCAGCGCCATGGCATGTGAAATGTTACAATGTACAGTGCACATTGAAACAGTGAACATGACATACTGCCCCCCCAAAAGAAAGAAAACACTAAGCGGCAGGCTTCAAAGGGTAAGCCAAGTGAAAACGGTTAACTAAATCAGGAGCATTAATGTGGCGAGCAGGCACCCATTCAGGATGAGGAAAGTGTTTCCAGTGGAACAGGTACTGGAGGGTGCTTCAAAGCTTGTGAGAATCAACAACCTCCTTGACTTCAAAGTGCTGTTGGCCATCAACCATGATTGGAGCAGGAGAAGGAGGTTGGGGATGCCAGCGGGAAGAGTGGTGGACAGGCTTGAGCAGGCTGCAATGGAAAACAGGGTGCAAGCATTTCAAATTGTGAGGCAGGTCCAACTTAACAGTAACTGGATTGATAAGACCAACAATAGGGAAAGGACCAATGAACTTGGGAGCAAGTTTTTTAGAGGGTTGTGGGGACTTGATGAATTTGGTAGAGAGATAGACTTGATCCCCAATTTTGAAATCATGTTGCAAAGAACGACGTTTATCGGCTTGAAACTTGTAAGCAGACTGGGCATCAGCCAAAGCCTGTTGAATCACCGGCCAGGAATCAGCCAGCTTAACAGCCCAGTCAGATGCAGAACAGGATTGGGGAGGGGTTTGTGGCAGTTC
Organism: Candoia aspera; assembly: GCF_035149785.1. Lineage (NCBI taxonomy): Eukaryota > Metazoa > Chordata > Lepidosauria > Squamata > Candoiidae > Candoia > Candoia aspera. Next base: position 59,935,767 of record NC_086155.1, on the reverse strand, counting down.
AGGGATGGGAACAAAGTCGTGACCAGAAACCACACGAAAAGGGGTTTGCCCGGTGCTTTGATGGACAGCATTGTTGTAAGCCTCTTCAGCAAAAGGCAGCACGTCCACCCAATTGTCCTGATGGTAGTTTATGTATGCTCTAAGGAATTGTTCAAGGGCGGAGTTCAAAACCTCAGTAGATCTGTCAGTCCCAGGATGGGACGAGGTGGACAGCGCCTGTTTGGTGCCAATCAATTTTAAAAATGATTTCCAAAACTGGGAAGTAAACTGTGTCCCGCGGTCACTGACCAAACAGGAGGGGCTACCGTGGAGACGGTAGATGTGGATGAGAAATAGGCGGGCCAATTGCGGGGCCGATGGGATGGACGCACATGGAATGAAATGGGCTTGTTTGGAGAAAAAATCTTTACAACCCAAATGACAGTTTTCTTCTGACTGGGAGGTAGGTCCACAATAAAATCCATAGAAATCTCATCCCAGGGACAGGATGGGCTGGCCACTGGCTGTAGAAGCCCCTGTGGTTTACCTCCTTTACGCTTTGACATGGCACAAACAGGACAGGAAGCAACATAGTCTTTTATATCACGCCTTAAGGTTGGCCACCAAAATTGATGGCGAACCAAATGTAAGGTTTTGACAAAACCAGAGTGTCCAGCAAGTTTATCATCATGGGAATGCTGCAAAACATCAGCTCTTAAAGTTTCAGGCACATAGAGGTGGTGTTCCACCCACGCCAGACCGTTTTCAAAAGAAACATTGTCTCTATTAGCTAGCAACCAAGTGTCAGATTTCAGCGCCTGGAGAAAGTCCTTCTGTAACTGACAAGGAACTTGCACTCTCTGCTTCCCAGATGGGGCTGGGGGCGGGGTTGCCTGCGCACGGGTCTGATTCTGAGTGACGGCAACCAAGCCCAGTTGTGGTTCAGTGAGAACAGTTCCAACTATATCTGCCACGTGGTCAAGGTCCTGAGGCAAACGTGACAAAGCATCGGCCAGAAAGTTTTTCCTTTCTGGAATAAATTTTAGCTGGAAGTTAAAGCGACTAAAAAATTGAGCCCAGCGAATTTGTTTAGGACTGAGACGCCAGGGTGTGTGGAGGGCTTCCAAATTCCTGTGATCGTTCCAAACCTCGAAAGGACATTTAGCACCTTCTACGAGGTGACGCCAGGCTTCCAAAGCAGCTTTTACAGCAAAAGCCTCTTTTTCCCAAACATGCCACCAGCGTTCAGTTTCAGAAAATTTTCTGGACAAATAAGCGCAGGGTTTCAAGTGATTTTCAGAATCTCTCTGTAACAATATGGCCCCAACTGAGGAGTCAGAAGCATCAACTTGGACCACAAAGGGGCGTTCAGGATCGGGGTGCTGTAAAATAGGCCCAGCAGTGAAGAGGGTTTTTAACTTCTTGAATGCTGCCTGGCATTCAGGCATCCAATTCAGCACTGCCCCAGGATTTTTTACCTTGTGTGTCTCCCCCAAACCCTTGGTACGGAGCAAATCAGTAAGGGGCAAAGCAATTTCAGCGAACCGCTGGATAAATTGGCGATAGTAATTACTGAACCCTAGGAAACTTTCCAATTGCCTCCGGGTGCGGGGACGTTCCCAACTTAAAATCGCCTGAATTCTCAGCTTTCTTTGTGAGGGAATGCCTCAGTCTACATGCATAGACTAGAATGCCTTCAAGTTGTATACTGCATGTTTGCTGTAAAAAAGATACCTTCTCCCAGTTAATAAGTGAGTATAGTACTACATCCAGAATCTGACAGCCACCACAGTGTCATGCAAGCTTCTAGTTTTTCAGATCCATTCATAGATGTGCAGATAAAGCAGAATCTCATCCAGCCCATTCATAACTATAAATATAGAGTTTGGATTTTTTTTTCTAGTTTAGCTAAAAGGATCCAATGTTACTCACTGAGATATATAGGAGAAATGGATGAACATGTTTTAAAATAGGGCTGTTATATCTGGTCCACAAAAATTCAGACAACCAGGAGATGGAGTAAAAGAGTTTCCTATATCTCCTTCCTGCCTTCCTGGTCCAGATTTTGCAATACTGAGTTGGTAACCCTAATCTTTACTGAGAAAACAGCAGCAGTCCTCACAATACTGGGTCATTTATCTGTTTTTGGATTAAAGATATTCCACAACCTGGAAGCTGTGAGGCCATTTCCACTTAACTTAATATGACTTGGTTAAAGCTCCTGACTGCATATGCAATATTTGCCTTCAACCAATGGGTTTGATGCATTAGTCAGCCTCTTATAGGGGTGTTGCAAGTACTGTATTTAATCACAGGGCTAAATAGACTTGCTGCTTTCTGCTTCTTTTAAGAACAATTAAGCTGTAATTTTGTGCACATATGGGAAAAAGCTCAGTGAGGCTCAGTATGTGTAAATGTAAAATCAAGCTGACAAGTTCCATATTTGCAATTAGGCCCACCACATTATTTCATCTTGCACACTGTATCACTGGACCAAATGTTGCATCCTGGATATTCCAGGTCAATCAGTGGTTTCCTAGCTTGTTTTCTTCTTGCCTAATCACAAGAAAATGGCAAGAAAATTGCCTCCATTGTCAGCTTTCCTCCAGATGTGTTGTTTCCCATAACTCCTAGCTATGGCCAATGGGAATTATAGTCCAATACACTTTTTTTTAAGAAGGCTTGATATCCATCCATCCATCCATCCATCCATCCATCCATCCATCCATCCATCCATCCATCTATCTATCGTGCTACATGGGGGAAAACAGTGAAGTATGTTTGCATCATTCTTATGAACTATAAACTTTTGTTTATTTTCTCATGCCATTTTTTGGGCTTACAGCATTCATGTAAACATGAAAAGTAAAAATGGAGGGAACTATTTTAGAATATTTTATATTTTAAAAATGCGAAGCTAGAGCAATATGTTTCTATATGGTTCAAATTTAATAATAAGTTTAAGGACTGAATTAATTTTCTATTAATGTCATATGGATCCTTTTTCATTTTTCCTTGGTTTCTTATTTATTTGTTTGTTTGTTCAATTTCTATAGCTGCCCATCTCAGCAAGTGACTCTGGGTGGCTTACAACAATAAAACTATTAAACAGTTAAAACAATTACAATTAAAACAATTAAAATACAAAATAAATACAAGATAAATATACATGGCTGCCAAGTAAGAAATGTACGGATGTTAATATACCAAGAAATGGGACCATTCACACGCTCGGGACCCCAGGCCTGGGCACATAGCCAGGTCTTCACAGCCTTACGAAAGGCCAACAGGGTCGGGGACATCCTAATTTCTGGAGGGAGGATGTTCCAGAGGGCAGGCGCTACGGAAGAGAAGGCACACCTTCTAGTTCCTGCCAACTGACACTCCCTGGCTGACGGGACCTGTAGCATACCCAATCTGCCAGATCAAATTGGACAGGTAGAAACAACTGGGAGAAGACAGTCCCTTGGGTAACCCAGTCCCAAGCCATGAAGGGCTTTAAAGGTGACAACCAGCACCTTGACTTGCACCCGGAAGCATACCGGCAACCAATGCAGCTCACGTAGCAGTGGCGTTACATGTGTCGAGTATCCGACACCATTTACTATCCATGAAGCTGCATTCTGCACCAGTTGAAGCTTCTGAATGCTCTTCAAGGGCAGCTCCATGTACAGCACATTACAGTAGTCCAGACGGGAGGTCATGAGGGCATGAGTGACTGTGAGCAAAGCCTCGCGGTCTAGGAATGGGCACAGCTGGCGCACAACCCAAAGGTGTGCAAAGGCACCCCTAGCCCGGCTGCCACCTGCTCTTCGAGCAGGAGCTGTGAGTCTACAAGGACCCCCAGATTGCGCACTGGGTCTATCTGGGGCAGTGCAACCCCATCCAGGACCTAAGGTGGAAAAACCTTAGCACCGGGAGGCCCACAAACCCAAAGCCACTCAGTCTTGCTTGGGTTGAGTCGCACTGCACTGTATATAGTTTTTCTACTGTACTATTACTGATTTATTTTTTTTGTTGTTGTTGCGATACTTCACTAAAAAATTGAAATTAGTCTTTTGTCTACATTAACTCTTTAAGAAGATGAGTACACCCCAAATGGAAGAAACTGATGAGATAGACTGATAGATAAACCAACCGTGCATTACAAAACAAATGGTACTGTTGGTTCTGATTACACAAAGTAAAAATAAAACTGATTGGATGATATTTATTCACATCACCATGCCTAATTCAGCATCATCTGAATTCATTTTTTTAATTTCTGGAAGGTCTAAACGTTTCAGTGTTCCTTAAGATAAATATTCAAATCCTGGTTGCAGTCTCTGCATCTGTAATCAGGAGAAAGAAGAAAAGGTGGTCATTCAAAATGAATTTATATTTCAAGGTCAGCCCAATCTTGAAACCAGTAATGAAGTTTAAGTGCCCCTTTGTTAGGATCAGCATTCAACTGCTCTAATAGAAAAATTAGCCAGATCTGTATGAGCTGAGAGGCAGTAATGCAGCCATAAATCCCAGTAAATACAAACATAATCTGATATAAGATGGATCAGTCAAACAAGTTAAGGCAAGTGTTAGTACATCAAATGGTTGTACATAAAGGAATCACTGATTGATAAGTTCTGATAAGGTTGAAAGAGAGCCATGTGGTGAGAAGGCAGAGTTTAGGGTCTCAGACAATATGACTGCCACATCTGTTCTACAGAGAAAACCTGGGTTTTCAAATTACAGTGTTACCCATGTTAGTTTGGATCTTTAGCAATCCTATCCTTAGTTAAGAGAGAAGATGTGATGGAATGTGAGGGTGACCTTGGAAGTTGGGGGGAAGAGATGCTGCCAGAGAAAGGAGCCCACGACAGAGTAACAACCAGAGAAAGAAACTTAGGAAGGACCTGCAGTAAATAGGGAGGGTGGGAGGTTTATACTTTCCGACTTGCTAGATTATGTTAATGTACCCTTACGATAAAGTAGAATTACCTCATCTAGTTGTGTTTCTTGTCTGGTTTACCTGGGAGGGCTGACAGAAACAATACTAATTGTTTATGGTCCAGATGACTGAATGCACTTCAGTGTCTTAATTCTTCTGAACTTGATATTTTCCAGTGTTCTCACTGCCTGGCCCATGATCCCTACAAACAGAAAACATTAACCATAATTTCAGTAATACTTTCATGAGAACAAAATAACTAAAGCTGCTCTTGGAGATCTTCTGATTTAGGCAACAGCTTTTCAAGTTAAAGTTGCAACTTGTACTGGAAACCAGTGATAATTATTTTATTTTGTTTTATTTTTACTACCTCTTTAATCTTCAGCAAAGGATCGTTACCTTGTCGTGGTGCTGGAGCTTGAGCACCTCAATGATGCCATGAGCTAAACCGTGAAGGGCCACCCAAGACGGGAAGGTCATGACAGAGAGGTCAGACTAAATGTGATCCCTGGGGAAGGTAATGGCAACCCACCCCAGTATTCTTGCTGTGAAAACTAAATGGATCAGTACAACCAGAGATATGTTGGTATACCATCGGAAGATGAGACCCCCAGGTCGGAAGATGGTCAAAATGCTACTGGGGAGGAACAGAGGATGAGCTCAACTAGCCCCAGACGTGATGACGCAGCTAGCTCAAAGCCGAAAGGACGGCTAGTGGCCGACGGTGCTGGTGGTGAACAGCGAATCCAATGTTCTAAGGATCAACACACCATTGGAACCTGGAATGTAAGATCTATGAGCCAGGGCAAATTGGATGTGGTTACTGGTGAGATGTCAAGATTAAAGATAGACATTTTGGGCATCAGTGAACTGAAATGGACTGGAATGGGCCACTTCACATCAAATGACCACCAGATCTACTACTGTGGACAAGAGGACCACAGAAGAAATGGAGTAGCCTTCATAATTAATAGTAAAGTGGCTAAAGCAGTGCTTGGATACAATCCAAAAAACGATAGAATGTTCTCAATTCGAATTCAGGGGAAGCCATCTAGCATCACAGTGATCCAAATATACGCCCCAACCACAGATGCTGAAGAAGCTGAAGTAGAGCAGTTCTATGAGGATCTGCAGCACCTACTGGACAACACGCCTAAAAGAGATGTTATTTTCATCACGGGAGACTGGAATGCTAAGGTGGGCAGTCAAATGACACCTGGAATTACAGGTAAGCATGGCCTGGGAGAACAAAACGAAGCAGGACATAGGCTGATAGAATTTTGCCAAGACAACTCACTCTGCATAACAAACACTCTCTTCCAACAACCTAAGAGACGGCTTTATACATGGACTTCCCCAGATGGACAACACCGAAATCAGATTGACTACATCTTTTGCAGCCAAAGGTGGCGGACATCTATACAGTCGGTAAAAACAAGACCTGGAGCTGACTGTAGTTCCAATCACGAACTTCTTATTGCACAATTTAGGATCAGACTAAAGAGATTAGGGAAGACCCACAGATCAGCTAGATATGAGCTCACTAATATTCCTAAGGAATATGCAGCGGAGGTGAAGAATAGATTTAAGGGACTGGACTTAGTAGATAGGGTCCCGGAAGAACTCTGGACAGAAGTCTGCAACATTGTTCAGGAGGCGGCAACAAAATACATCCCAAAGAAAGAGAAAACCAAGAAGGCAAAATGGCTGTCTGCTGAGACACTAGAAGTAGCCCAAGAAAGAAGGAAAGCAAAAGGCAACAGTGATAGGGGGAGATATGCCCAATTAAATGCAAAATTCCAGAGGTTAGCCAGAAGAGATAAGGAATTATTTTTAAACAAGCAATGTGTGGAAGTGGAAGAAGACAATAGAATAGGAAGGACAAGAGACCTCTTCCAGAAAATTAGAAACATTGGAGGTAAATTCCAGGCCAAAATGGGTATGATCAAAAACAAAGATGGCAAGGACCTAACAGAAGAAGAAGAGATCAAGAAAAGGTGGCAAGAATATACAGAAGACCTGTATAGGAAGGATAACAATATCGGGGATAGCTTTGATGGTGTGGTCAGTGAGTTAGAGCCAGACATCCTGAAGAGTGAGGTTGAGTGGGCCTTAAGAAGCATTGCTAATAACAAGGCAGCAGGAGACGACGGCATCCCAGCTGAACTGTTCAAAATCTTGCAAGATGATGCTGTCAAGGTAATGCATGCTGTATGCCAGCAAATTTGGAAAACACAAGAATGGCCATCAGACTGGAAAAAATCAACTTCTATCCCCATACCAAAAAAGGGAAACACTAAAGAATGTTCAAACTATCGAACAGTGGCACTCATTTCACATGCCAGTAAGGTAATGCTCAAGATCCTGCAAGGTAGACTTCAGCAGTTCATGGAGCGAGAATTGCCAGATGTACAAGCTGGGTTTAGAAAAGGCAGAGGAACTAGAGACCAAATTGCCAATATCCGCTGGATAATGGAAAAAGCCAGGGAGTTTCAGAAAAACATCTATTTCTGTTTTATTGACTATTCTAAAGGCTTTGACTGTGTGGACCATAACAAATTGTGGCAAGTTCTTAGCAGTATGGGGATACCAAGTCATCTTGTCTGCCTCCTGAAGAATCTGTATAACGACCAAGTAGCAACAGTAAGAACAGACCACGGAACAATGGACTGGTTTAAGATTGGGAAAGGAGTACGGCAGGGCTGTATACTCTCACCCTACCTATTCAACTTGTATGCAGAACACATCATGCGACAAGCTGGGCTTAGGAATCCAAGGCTGGAGTTAAAATCGCTGGAAGAAACATTAACAATCTCAGATATGCAGATGATACCACTTTGATGGCTGAAAGCAAAGAGGAACTGAGGAGCCTTATGGTGAAAGGTGAAAGAAGAAAGTGCAAAAGCTGGCTTGCAGCTAAACCTCAAAAAAACCAAGATTATGGCAACCAGCTTGATTGATAACTGGCAAATAGAGGGAGAAAATGTAGAAGCAGTGAAAGACTTTGTATTTCTAGGTGCAAAGATTACTGCAGATGCTGACTGCAGTCAGGAAATCAGAAGACGCTTAATCCTTGGGAGAAGAGCAATGACAAATCTCGATAAAATAGTTAAGAGCAGAGACATCACACTGACAACAAAGGTCCGCATAGTTAAAGCAATGGTGTTCCCCGTAGTAACATATGGCTGCGAGAGCTGGACTATAAGGAAGGCTGAGAGAAGGAAGATAGATGCTTTTGACCTGTGGTGTTGGAGGAAAATTCTGAGAGTGCCTTAGACTGAAAGAAGATCCAACCAGTCCATCCTCCAGGAAATAAAGCCAGACTGCTCACTTGAGGGAATGATATTAAAGGCAAAACTGAAATACTTTGGCCACATAAGGAGAAGACAGGACACCCTGGAGAAGATGCTGATGCTAGGGAGAGTGGAGGGCAAAAGGAAGAGGGGCCGACCAAGGGCAAGGTGGATGGATGATATTCTAGAGGTGACGGACTCGTCCCTGGGGGAGCTGGGGGTGTTGACGACCGACAGGAAGCTCTGGCGTGGGCTGGTCCATGAAGTCACGAAGAGTCGGAAGCGACTAAACGAATAAACAACAACAACAACCTCTTTAATGCTGGGATCAATAGATGATTACAAAATATTGTGTTTTAATGTGTTTTAGTGTTTTTTAGGACTTAGTTTATGATATTGAATTATTCTGTTAGCCACCATAGACAGGTTTGTTATGGGACAGAAATATCCATGCATCCATACAGAATTACCTTCTATGATAAAGCTCAGTCTTGAAATTCTTTTCCTAATAATAATTCCAGTTCTCAAATGATTGTAAGTTTGTTGCAGAAGTCCAATTATATTACCATACTATGGAGTTATTTGCCCCTTCCTTCCTTCCTTCCTTCCTTCCTTCCTTCCTTCCTTCCTTCCTTCCGAAATGGCACCTTCTAAAAATCTATCTCTATAGTAAGTACCTATTAGTAAAGACTAATCGGATCTGTTCTACTCCCCACAAAAGGAAACATGACTTTCTTTGTTTCTTCTCTTTTTTTAAAAAAAGTCCATTTTTCTGCTTTAGCTAAATACCACTGATATCCCTACATTAAAACGATTTGTTTTGTATGATAAGGATTACAGTATAAGCTTGAAGCAGAGTGAGACGATATGATAATATAACCATCTGGCCTGCATTAATTCTTCTGACCTTGATGTAACCAGGCAAAGCTTTAAAAATCATTAGTTAAGTTGGACTACTTTGTTTTAAATCTCAGTAGGTGATCTCTTGTTAGATGGGAATAATCCGGAGGTTTCCTTTCAAAGATGTGGTCCTGCATCATTTACAAATCGTCTTTCATCTATGGACCTTATATATAGGCTTACACAGTCTGTTCTATTTCTTTTCATTCTCTTTTTCCCACTCATTGATTTAAAATAAGGATAATGGATCAGAATCTCTCCTCCTTCCCACCCACCCCCCTTTTCTTTTCAGAAAAAAATAAAGTACGTTTCCTAAGAGGACTGGTTACATGGGGTTTGACTTAGAGATCCCATATATTCCTACAGATTAGTCTTCCCTAACCAGGTGTCATCAAGGTATAACTCCTATCATCCTTAGTGAGCATTGGTAAGGGTTAGTCTGACTGAAGATAATAGGAGTTGTAGTCTGATAAATCTTGGGGATTTATTTAATCTTGAGGTTACTGTAGACTTTATCCTTCCAATCTGGAGTACTACAGAGGCACTATAGCAGAATCATCAATGCACAATACATGCATTGTTCTCCAGTGTGGACTTGCTCCTAACTAGCAAAATCATACTTAATTCTTCCTTTAGCACCTGAGGGTTTTTTTTGTTTTGTTTTTGCCCATCTTGCTTTGCGTGCATTTTTTTTGCCCATCTTGCTTTTAGATTTTTCTTTCCATCTGTGTGGCTTACAGGGAGATATTGCTGTAGTGCCAATATCATACTCCCATTACACAAAATTAGGATTGTGTTAGCTATTAATTTCTGCTAGCTATTCATTAAAGGGTGGTTTTAGTGAATGAAGTGAATCAGCCAACAAGGGAACAAATAGATTTAGCAGCTATTATTTTGTATGCTGAAGATTTTTCAAGAGATGAAATGTCTTCAGGATTCATTTCTACTTATGTATTGTTGTATAGGGAGCCAGTTTGGTGTTAAGGACTGAGAAACTGTGATTTCTAGTTCTACCTTAGACACAAAGTCAGCTGGGTGACTTTGGACCAGTTGTGCTCTCTCATCCTAGGAAGAAGGCAACGGCAAACCACTTCTAAAAACAATGCCAAGAATACTGCAGGGACAGGTCCAAGCAGTCCCTAGGAGTCAAGACTGACTCAGAAGTAAGTGTGTGCACGTGCATGCACACACAACGTTTTGTAAACACAAATGCAATATAAAACATACTGATTGGATATTTCTCAACTTCTTTTTATGACCCCATGCAAAAGTTTGAAATATTACATAACTGAGGTTAGATAATATAGCTTGTAAACTTAATGGTATAATGGAAAGCACCATAGTGGAACAGCATCAAGTGGATAGTTCCTTCTCCATGCATATGATCTTAATAAGTCTTGGATACGTGTGCGCTAACATGTCTGTGTTGCTGGCAATTTAACTATTAATTTTCTTCCATCCCTCACCTGGACCTAAACTTTGCATTTGCACTGAAAATACTGAAAACCTCATCAGATTCAGTGGGATTTATATCAACTGTACATGTAGTATTTTAATCCTGTGCATAGGATTAAAAACAATAAAGGTGCAGTCATGGGAAATATGCATACAGTTATAATTACTCTGGAGATTTTCAGAACATACAACAGGGACTACAAATTAAGCTTTATTTCTCAGTGCAAAACATTAGCCAGGATACATTTACAAACATGGGCTTCCTTCATGCTTAAATTTATTTACTGGTAGGAATCGTTTCGTAGCTTTTAAGGCCTGTTGGGGAATTGCTTCAGTTGGTTCTTGGCCATCTGGGCTAATTAAGAGAGAGAGGATTAAAATCACAGATGGGCTCCTCTAATAACAGTGATCAAAACACAACAAAATAATATAACAGGATTATCAGATGAAATTGCTCAAGGGAGAGTATTAAAGTATGGTAAAGCCACATGCAGTTTGCATTTGGCCAATCTAAACCAGGGCCTAGCTGGGCATAAGCCCCTGTGTTTAGTTAACGGAGTTTTTCATTGTTCCACTATTTTCCATGTAGTACATGGTACCATTTTGCAGCTTTGGTATTACAGTACCCTCAAACTATGCTGAATGAAATAGTTAACCATTCCCATTTTCTGACAATGCTTGCTGATTTGCCTTGAGTTTGTACTTAATTAAAGTTGATTGAAGCTTACCTAGCAGCAATGCCTATTCAGCTCCCATTGTACCATCTTTCCTGCAAGAAAAGTGTCCCAGCGTTACAATATCAGTGGTGCATAAATACAGCTACGGAAAAGGGTGGTTTGAGATGTGGATACAACAGTGTGAAAATCGTACTGAATTGCTGTTTAGGAAAGTTAACATTTCAACATTTCTCAGGTGGCTTTCTCATCCATATGTTTCTCCGTATGAGAAAGAATGCTATTAAGAATTATCCAATAACATGGACGTGCTTTTCTTTATTCGGAGAAAAACATTCTGTCCATCACAAAGTGGGCATGAAAACATACGCTCTGTGTTTGTGAGTGTGTATACGCATTGGCTGAACGTTAGTTGCATCTCTACTCCCTGGCTTTTTTTCAGCCTTGTTCCAATGAAGAGGTCAGCATACCAAGAATGGGGAATAGCACCTCCCATCTCTAGTTTGTGCTGGTGCCATTAATGAACAGCTTGTCTCCACGAGGGTGGTTCAGTGATCTGCAACAGGGCAGCTTCCCATACATGCAAAAGGTTCCATGGGGAATAGAACTCTGGATTCCAGCTCATGTGTGGAAACTTTTATATGTATTTGAAGGCTCCCTGTTGCAGGTGATCACATGGTACCCATACAGACAGGCTCTTCATTGATGTCACCAGCATGATTTAGAGAGGGGAGAGGATTATCTTGATTGTCCCTGGATAAGCTTTAATTTTGTGTATGTTTACTAAATACTGAATAAAAGTTTAAATGCTGCCTGAAAAGATGGTTGAGGACTGCTCACTGCTGTACAGGAATTGGCTAGAAAAGAGTCCTTTGTGAGTGCCTGGAAGCATATTTAGAGTGATGGGATTTTGTGTCCTTGTGGGAAAGGAACTTAGATGGGGTTTAATTGAATCAAATACCTTATCTTTAGAGATTTGGGGAACTGAGTTAGGAGGACCTCTCTCAATGCTGAAAAGTATCTAGCTGAATTGGAGTTAGGTACCATACAAACTGGAAGGACTCTGAGCAGGACTTTGCAAGTATGGGGAAGATTGCCAGCCATAATACAGCTTTACACATACAGCTTTAACTTTGTTGTGAATTTCTGTTGTGGCATTAAATCATGGCTGTAATTAATCATTTCCCTGCATCTTGACTTCTTTCTTTTAGATGCGTTATGTAAAACTTACTTTGCTGAATCAGTATCTAATCCCAACTTCTCCAACCTGTTATTGTTCAGGTGCATTGTGGCTACAACTTGCATAATTCCTAGCAAGTGATCTAATCAAATACATGGCAAAACAAGAATTCCTTATCACAAGGAATGATCAACAATATACTGCCTTGGTAAATGATGGTTTCCTATGTTTAGCAATTGTAGTTAATAGTAAATTATAGATTAATGCTTAGATTAATTACATGCTCATCAAATTTTATGAGCTTTTCTAATATGCAGTTGTATGAATACACAAAAACTAATGCAGGGTATCTATCATTCAATCAATCAATCAATCAATCACTATCTATTTTCTATCTTTTCTTCAGTGAGGTCAAGGCAATATACAGGATTCTCTTCTTCCATTTCATCCTAATAAAAGCTCTACAATGTAAGTTAGGTTCAGAGAGAGAGAGAAGATCTTACTCCAGTGAATGTTATGGCAGAGTGGGGATTTGAACTTGAGTCTCGCCAGTCCTAGTTCAATACCCTAAGAACTAAACTCTTACTAAGGCCATTACTATTCAATCTATGGCATCCATTCGGGAGGCCCAACCTCAAATGATATAAAAACAATGGTGTCACAGTGACTTTAAAAAAAAGTCTTGCCATGATGTAACCCTTCAAAACTACAATGAATAAAAACAATATTATTCAGAAATAATTCCAAACCTACATAATAGAATAGGTATTATCTCTTTATTGTTCACCCCCTAAACTGTATAATAGAAATAATAAATTTTCATCATCAAGAAGGACCTGGTCTGTTGGACTAAGAAATACTTTCAAACTAAACAAACTCTTTTCAAGCAAGCACCCTATGCTATATTAGCCAGAGTAGTCATGCAAAGAACAAAATATTCTGTAGTACAGCAGGAGATCTGCAGGTAGAAGGGACTGAGTTGAATTTCTGACATTTTCAGGAAGGCCTAGAGAAAATCCCAGTATGAAAACCCTGGAACACTGCTCCCAGTTTGCACAGATAATGAGATATATGTATAAGTGGACTTACTTGGTATAAGGGAGCTTCATAGGAATGTTCACAAACAAACCAGAAATGTTGAATCTTTCACAGTTGACATCAACCTGAGAGAAAGACAACTAGGGATGGAAATACTCCAAAGACTGATACATTACAACTATCAGAAATATAGAAAGAACTCTTCCCATGTACACCTATAAGGAATACAGTGGAATCAGACTTTATATGTATTTTGTTGTTGTTGTTGTTTTCTGGTGCATGACAACCAGGTAGCATGTTGTTGTAAGACCCATTTGCTTGATTTCGGGCTTTTCTTTATGATCAGGGTCATTTTAATGCAATGGCTTTTCATCATCCAATTATTAACATGGGATTACTGTGAGCAGATTCCATACACAAACACTTCCTTCCACTTAGCTAGCAACAGCCTTATAAAGCTGAGATCTGTATTTTAATTCCTCAAATTCCATTAAAGCAGACTGTTGAGATTAGTCAATTACACTGTTTGTTTTTCTGATTGTGGTCATTTGTAATGTCAGCAACAAAGGTCTCAGGAAATATATTGCTTCTCTCACAGTTCATCATAATTCCCCTAGCAAAGTCATGTCTGTATGAACTTGTGGTGAAGAAATGCTCAAAAATGAAGGGAAGAAGTGGCTGTAATAGAACTATGACATGCTTCAACTCAGTTATTACTGGATAGCTAAACCTCTGATCCTGACTGATCAGACTGGCTATACTCCAACTTGGGACTATACTCCAGATGGGGTGAATTGGAACAAACTGGGACAGAAAAAAGTGTTTCTAATATACCTGGCATGATTCAAAAATCTTTGCAAGCCCCTGCTCCCGATTTGCCATTCTGGAGTTCCACTGATCTGCAAATGGTGGTACTAGACTAGCTGCACCCAAAAGATGACATGTGTAACCCTTTTTGCCTCTTGCACAGAAAGTTGGTTGGTGAGATAGGAGTGGCCCAATGACCAACAGGGCTGTCTTCAATTCAGAGTGACCTTGAGCTCAAACCTCTGTTGGTCATGCCATCACAGCCTTTGGCATGGGTTATAAAATCATACAGAGCCTTATGGATACTGATTGGGCAATGCAGAGCAATTTTTTTAAAAGGCTGGGAAGAGTGGGTCTCAATCAAACTGATAGTACAAGAGAAGACTGAGAATTTGGGAAGTGGTCTTAAGAAATAAAATATACCTACAACATCTGCATTAGCACTGTTATGAAGTACGATGGCTATGTGAGGTTATTTGCTTGTATGGATCAGCACAAATGCCTATTTGCTTCTCATTATCTAACAGAGGCCTATAACCACTTTCAAACTGAGTGCACTATTCCATCTGTTGGGGCAGCTGTGTACAGTTTTTTTCAGGCAAAGCCTCACTAGAGTGAGTACTACAGGCCATACTTCAAAAGGTAGACATGGCTGTGATTATGAAGAGATTTTTCAGATGTCATTCTCTCTACTTTTATACAGGGATGATTTCCACCCAAGCATTTCTTCATGTGAAACAAGATGAGACTACATTTACCTCAACAATGGTCTTACAAATTGCTCCTAGAAGTTCCTCTATGATGAGAAGCTGAATTCACAATAGGGGATTCTGTACACACTGATAAAGAAACTCACAGCTGAATACACCATGTATACATTTCACGACATGTCACTGAGGCAGATTTGGAAAAATTGGATCCAGACCAGAATTTCCAAGGATGTTTTTCCAGCAACATACAGTGGAATAGCCAAGTTTACTATATTTCAAATGGATGGCGTTTCCGTTACTTATTTGAAGTTTCAAAGAAAAGCTTGCAATTCATCCTATCAGTTCTGAAGTAAATGTTTGGAGAATATTTTTTCTTTTTCTTTTTTTGACCTACAGGAACACAAGAGATGTGTTTCTTTAGCCGTAATCAAATGATAATTCTTAAGAAATCATTTTGGATTGTAAATTGGAATGATTAGAGAGAGATGATTATACTGTTGAATGTGTACATAGGTTTGCTGGTTAAGGGGAGATTAATCCCTTTAGTCTGCAAAAGGACCCTCAGACTGCTCAAACAAGCTATACTTAAGCACTGCCAGTCCCGTAGAAAGCACTAAATCTTTGCATTAGCTCCCCTTGTGTCCTCTTCATCACAAAATCTAAGCTGTTTTTCTAAAGGATACTTCCATACAAGTCCCCATGGAATCAGCAAGGGTTTGGAAATCCAGATTGGTGAAAATATTTAAAAACCCAAGGTCCAATTGGGTAAAAGATTAGACTGCACTTTTGAGAGCTAAGCAGCAGAGTTGTCCTAGGTCAATTAAACCACCTTGAAGAGTCAATAGGAGGTGATGGAATGAGTAGGGGAAGGATGATGGTGAAAAACCAGAAAGAAAAAGTCAACCTATTGGGAATTATTCCTTAGTTTCTCAAACTTCCTTGGTCACTCACTGCCATGAAATCTTTCATATTGTTGGAATATGTTCTTGTGCTGCAAGACATTTATGTATTTGTGATTGCTTTCACCATGTATTTGTGATTGCTTTCAGTCACCATGCATTTGTGATTGCTTTCAGAAATCCAACAGAACTATTTGGAGAAGCCTCATGGGTCAACTAGGAAGTGGCATGGACAGGGAAAAGTAAAGTTCATACCAATGCAATATGAGCTACAAGCAGAGTCTCAGTCATGAAAAAGTAGTAAACAGAAAATTTACTACAAGTTTCAATAAGTGCTTTCCAGATTTAATATGCAGTGGAATTTTGTTTTAAAAAAAATTACTGTGGCAAGTTTCCAGGAATTGATACATGAAGTATAAATCTTTTAAATAAAATAACTAAACAATGCTTCAACTTAAAAAGTGCATTCATGTTGGGATTTCCAGTGGGAACATGGCCAACTGAACAGCTGTGCCTGCAAGCTCCATGGGCAGATCTGACAATGCAGCTTTTTTTCTGGGCTCAGGCAGGCTTTTCCTGAAGCCCTAGAGTGATTTCATGGACAGAAAATGCTCGGAATCATCCTATTTGAACTCCTAAATGGTGCCTCGCAACCAAAGGATCGTGAACAGCGTTAGTGCTAATCCAGTAAGAGATGCCAGGAGTCTGGGATGTCATCATTTCCAAACTGTGCTGTAGCCTTAAAGGGTTGAGCCAATTTTTATATATTTTTTTAAGTTTATGTACCCTAAGAGAGGCTTTCTACAGCAAGGAGCAGTGAACTCTCTTGGTGCCTATCGTTACTTCTGGATTAATTTTAAAAAATCTTTTTAAGCTTTGGCTTGTTTTCCCATCTGAAGACTAAGGATGACTGAGAATAAATAATTGCCCCCTGCTATTATTTTTGTATTGAATTTGAAGGATTTAATATTTTCCTACACATTAAATTTGCTGTTTTGAATCTTCAGCTTTCTGTTCACTTTCCCTGGGAGCTGCTTGTTAGCATACTTTCTCTTGTGTCAACAACTTTCAGAGCTCTTCCACTAACTTATTAACTCCTATGTTCACCAGTCAGGTATCGAGGGGGGGGGGTGCCATAATCTACTGCCTGTAACATGGAGGATCTCAAGGAGACTTTCTCAGAGTTTTGTTCTGAGCTTAAGCAGATTTTCTCTGATTCCTGTCAAGTTATCTTGCAAGATATTCAGGACATTGTGGAAAATATCAGCTTTAAAATGTATCATCTGGCTGAAGATGTTTTGGGAGAAGCTGAAGATTTTACTGCTGACAGTGAGATTGATGCCTTTGATGAAATGCCAGGCAAAGATTACATTCTGGTGTTGAAGGGGTTAAAAGGACAGTCTGAGTTGCAAATTACAAACGGTGTTGTTTTTCTGATGGAATGTTATGGGAAAGAGGAGGTTTTGCTTTGTGGGAAGTTTCTTACTAAGGACTGTGAGTTCCTAAGGGGGGCAGTTGGGCTGTTTGATTTCTGTATGAAGAATGCCCTGGTGTATTATGGAGATATGTACTGTAAATGCTTTGGTTTACTTTGAAGTGGGGTAAAGAATTAATGTTCATCTGGATAGATTTTAAGGCTTGTGATTCTACTTTTCTTTAATGATTTGGATTAGAATTTACTGGATTGCTTTTAAGGTTTGTTTGATTTTTAAGATTTATAAGGTATAATAATTGCCTGGTTTTAGGTTCAATAGGGTTAATATTGTTAAAGTATTATTAATTATAGAAGTAGATAATTTATATGTTTTTATAGTCTGATTTTCATTATAGTGGACAGAAATATATAGAATAGTGGTAGGAAGGAAATAATCAAATAAATGTTTTGTGGGGGGAGTTGATTTGGAGGTTTATATATTTCTTTTTCTTTTAATATAAGGGGAAGGAGCAATTGTATTCAGTGATTTTTATAATGTGTTAATGGAATGATTTATAGAAATAATGTCATCTTGGTCTGATATAGAGTGAGGGATTGATTATGGAAATTGCTGCATATTCTTGGTGTTGAAAGTCGGAAGTCATTTCTTTACATAATCTTTAAAAAAAAATTCTGTTCTTGTATTTCACATTTTTTTAGTTTTTTTTTTCTTTTTGTGGTTTTTTCCTTTTTTCAGTTTTTATCTTTGCTTTAAACTTAATAAAATTCTCATTGCTGGGGTATAAAAAAAGTGCATTTGTGTTGAGAAAATGTGTGAAATGGCAACTGGACTAGCCACAATCAGTGTTTTTCTGAAAAGGCAGCTGCAGGACAAATCACTATGGAGTTACATTCACAGCAGCTTTTCATCCCATATTGGACTGACTGGATCAAAATCAGCTGTTATTCAGGAAACTTTAAATGAAAAAACTATCTTACACATAGATGCACACACAAAAATGGCAAAGCTGAAACCATATAGTCATAAATCAGATCAAATCTTACTTTCAGCCATAAGGCCAGCAGTAAAGAAATTTCCTTCCTGTCCCCTCCCTCATCTTCATTCAGGAGGAAAAAACTTTGTAAAGAAATTAGGAATTGCCAATGCCTTGATAATTTACTATTTCTTCCAAAGGAAGTCCAACTGCTGTTTATTCTGAATTCATATGTAAAATGTTACTTCAAATTGGTCCTGTACATTACAATTTTGGAAAACTAGGTGCTTAATAACCCTCATTCTTAAATTTTTAAAAAATTGCAAAATCCCAACAATGAAGTCTTTAAAGATTGCTAGCTGGTCCAAATATCACTTCTCAGATGAATGCTAATGAGATAATATGCAATTGACCACAAACAAATAAATTATTCAAAATCTACTGCAAGTGTGAAAAGTATTTAAATGTTATTGATAAAACCATCTAGACAGTCTCATTAACAATTCACTCACATAGCACCTGTATTGATCAGAGAATTTAAACAGCAAAAATGAAAGTGATGGGAAAGATAAATGTGTGTGTCTGTGTGTAAGAGAGTTCATAAGCCAAGAATGGAACAAGTGTCCTTCCTTCCTTCCTTCCTCCCTCCCTCCCTCCCTCCCTCCCTCCCTCCCTCCCTCTCTCTCTCTCTCTCTTCCCCCCCCCCCCCCCCAGTTTGGTGTAGTGGTTAAGGTACCAGACTACAAAGCAGGAGGCTGTGAATTATAGTCCTACCTTAGGCACAAAGCTGGCTTGGTGACCTTGGGCCAGTCACTCTTTTTCAGCCCTGGGAAGGAAGCCATGGCAAACCACTTCCAAAATCTTGCCCAGAAAACTGCAGGGACTTGTCCAGGCAGTCGCCAGGTATCAACAGTGACTTGAAGGCACCAAAAAAAAAAAAAGGTACTTGTTCCATTCTTGGCTTATGGCTTAAATGTGTGTGTGTGTGTCTCTGTGTGTATTAAGTGTATGTATGTTTTGATTGATTGCTGATGTGCCATCAAGTTGTTTTCAACTCCTAGCGACCACATAAATAGATTTTCTCCAAGACGATCTATCCTTAACCTGTTCTTTGATGTCTCCCAACAGCTCACTCATCACCTCAGTAACTAAGTCCATCCACCTTGCTGCTGGTCATCCTCTTCTTTTTCGTTCTACCTTTCCCAGCATTAGAGCCTTTCCCAGAGAGCTGGGTCTTTGCATAATGTGTCTTAAGTAGGATAATTTGAGCCTGGTCATTTGTGCTTCGAGTGAGCGCTCTGGGTTGATTTATTCAATGATCCATTGATTTGTTTTCTTTGCCATCCATGGTATTCTCCAGAGTCTTCTCCAAAACCAATGTTCAAAAGCATCAATACTCTTCCTCTCCTGCTTCTTCAAAGTCCAACTTTTGCTTCCATAGAGTGTCACAGGGAATACCATGGCTTGCATGATTCTGATCTTTGTAGGTATAGACACATCATGGGATTTTAATACCTTTTCCAAGGTCTTTATGGCTGCTCTACCGAGTGCTAGTCTGTGGTATATTTCTTGACTGCTTGTTGCTTTACTGTTGATGGTTGATCCTAAAAAGCTGAAGCTATCCACCACTTTGATATTTTCATTGTCAACTCTAAGGCTGGTTGTTCTACCTGTTGTCATTAATTTGGTCTTCTTTATATTTAATTTTAGTCCCATTTTTTCACTGTGCTCTTTGACTTTTAGGACTAGGGCTTGCAGATCCTTTGCATTTTCAGCTATCAGGGTAGTGTCATCAGCATAGCACAGGTTATTGATGTTTCTTCTTCCAGTTTTTAAACCATGCTCATCTTCCTCTAATCCAGCTTCCCTTAATGTATATTCTGTATATAAGTTAAATAAAAAAGGGGAGAGCATGCAGCCTTGTCACACTCCTTTACCAATCTGGAGCCAGTCTGTTTCACCAAGTTCTGTCCATACTGTGACTGTGGCTTCCTGACCTGCATATAAGTTGCTCACGAGGACAGTGAGATGTTATGGGATTTGTATTTTTCTGAGCACATTCCACAGCTTGACACAATTGACACAATCAATGGCTTTTCTATAATCCATGAAGCACATACTGACTTCTTTTGGGAATCCTTTGGCTTTTTCAATTATCCAGGGTGCACCAGCAATAATGTCTTGTGTTGCTTGGCCTTTTCTAAAGCCAGCTTGTACATCTGGCATCTCTTTTTCCATGTAGGACTCTAATCTGTATTGGATGATTCTAAGCATTATTTGCTAGCATGTGAAATTAAGTATATTGCACGATAGTTTGCACACTCTGTTATGTTTCTTTTTTTGGTATTGGAATGTAGATTGACCTCTTCCAATTGGTTGGACACTGTGTTGTTCTCGAGATTTGCTGGCATAGCTTGGTTAGAACTTTGACTGATTTTTCTTCTGTTGTTTGCCATATTTCTGTGGGTATTTCATCAGTTCCTGTAGCTTTCCAACTTGGTAATGACTGGAGTGGTGATCTAATTTCATCTTCTAGCACTAAAGGGTCTTGTAAGCAAGGAATATTTTCTAAGGTATCTTGGACATTGACATCTCTACTGTATAGTGTTTCAGTATATTCCTTCCATCTTCCTTTGATCTCCTTTGAATTGGTTATTATCTGTCCATTGGCATCCTTTAGCATACCAGTTCAAGGTTGGAACCTCCTTCTGAGTTCTGTGGTCTTTTGAAAGACTTTCCTTGTTTTTCCATGTTTGTTTCCATCTTCAATGTCTTGACAGATGTTGTTGTAATACTGCTTCTTGTCTCTTCTAACAGCTCTCTGAAACTCTGTTAAGTTCCTTTCTGAGATTTTTGTCTTTCTTGGCTTTGGCTTCTCTTCTTGGCAATTTCCACGGTTTGTTCTGACATCCAGTTTGCTTTCTTCTCTTTCTCCATTGTTGGCAGTCTCTTTTCACATTCATCCTTAACAACTTCTTTAAGTTCATTCCATAATTCCTCTGGTTCTCTATCAATGAGGTCCAGGACTTCAGAGCAATTCCTGATGTTCTCCTTGAAAATGGTGGGTATATGTTCAAGATCATATTGTGAAAACTGACTTAGCTTTCTTCTTCTTCTTTAGGTTAACTTGGAGCTTACACATGAGCAGTTTGTGATGTGTTCCATAGTCGTATGTATGTTAAATGCACACACATGCATACATATACACACATACTTAATATTAAATTAGTATAGTGTAGTAATTAAGATATTGGAGTAGGACTGGGGAGACCCAGCCATTGAGACTCACTTGATGATCTTAGGGCAGTCATTTTCTGTCAACCCAACCTTCTGCTGGGTTTTCCTCCTCCAAATATGACTTCTACAAAGTAATTAGGTTTTAAATTTTCTGTTGCCACTGACTGATGTTTTTACAAACCTTATGGTTGCAAGACAGTGCTGATTTGGTGAGAGGCGACTGTAGACAATGGGGGTTTCCTCTCTATATTCAGTGGCTTCCCTCATTATATATATAGTGAAATACACATGTGTTTTTCTTGTTTTCAACCCAGAAATAACTTCTACAGAAAAAAATAGTCTTGCAAGGCTGAATAAAACAGGCTTTCCAAAATTCATTGTATTTTCTTCCTCTCAGTATTCTCTAGACAAAAAGACGACTTTCTGCAACATTTGTCTGTGGAGTGAAGTGATCTGAGATAGAAAATTCTCAGTTTCTCAGAAACGTGTCATCTAATAATCCTCCCCCCCAATTTACTGAATAACACTATATCACCAATCCATGCTTTATTAATGGACATCTTCATCTTCAAGAGTGTCAGACTAGAAAGTACAGGAGATAAAATTCTTGTTGGATTGGAAATGTAATGGCACTCAAAACTCTCCAACGTCTTTAGAGAAATTGGACAGTGGCCATGCCACAAAATCAGCTCCAGCAGTTTGCATCATAGCATTGGAAAGAACCATTTAAGCTATCAAGTCCAGCTCCCAACTCAATATAGGAATCCACATTAAAGCATCTTGCACAGGTGGCTATCTGGGTTCTGTTTAAACACATTCGGTGAAGGGGAGCCCGCCATCTCTTGAGGTAAATGGTTGAACCCACTCTTATTTTAAGGAATTTTTTTTTCCTTAAATCCATTATTCCATCTCTTGCACTCAGGGTGATACAGAACAGCTCTTAAACATCTTTTGGGTGACATCCTTTCAAATAGGTAAAGATTGCTATTGAATATTCTCAGATCCCTCAATCTCTCTTCATAGGACTTATTTTCCAATACCTGATCATCCTTGTTCCTGGCCTCTGAGCCAGTTCCAGTCTCTCAGAATCCCTGTGAAAAAGAGTTAGACCAAAATTTAAAATTAAAATTTCTCAGTGCATTTAAAATTTTGGTCACTGTCTTTGGAAAACAGCTTGCAAGAAGCATGTACTGACTTCTTTTGATTTCAGCTTGCCAAGGGCAAACAATGTAAAGCATAAACATGGATTCTCTTAAAATAGGTCTGAGCAGTCATCAGATTCATTTCAAAAGTTTACTGCATTAAAGGGGGGAAAGAAAGAGAGAAAGAGAGAGGGAAGATGACAAAGAAAAAGATGGACGTTTGCCTCTTGCCACATTTGGGTCTACCCTTCAACAGATCACCCCAATGAAACTTATCCCTAAACAGAAAGAAGTTCCACACCTCTGCCTAAAAGCAACTGACAGCCTGTCCTGGAAATTCAGAGCTGCTATTAGTTCTAAATCTTCCTCGATCTGCTCTCTGTTGTGGCAGCAACAGGGAGGCAGTCACCCTAAGACAGAACCACAAATATGTATAGGTTGCATGCACACCTGTTTTTCAGAACACTCCCCATATAGATGTATCCCAATGGTTTAATGCAGTATTTCTCAACCCTGGGAACTTTAAGATGTGTGGACTTCAACTCCCAGAATTCCTCAGCTAGCATGGCTGGCTCAGGAATTCTGGGAGTTGAAGTCAACATGTCTTAAAATTTGCAAGGTTGAGAAACACTGGTTTAATGCATCAGTTTCATGGAAGGAGATTTTAGTAACATTCATGCAACTCTTGAAGACATTTCTGCCTGGAATAGCATCCTAGTCAGTGGCAGGCCTGACAGTTGATATTTGTAACTGGTCCCTCACCTCCCAAATGCCCCTTTAGGCTCTAGCAGACCTGCCAATGCATCGCTCCTGTTGGCTCTTTCCTGCTGTCACCAAGCAATCAGGACCAAGGCAATTACCAAAACAAATCAATCTTTTCTTGACAGTTCATTTACACTGAATTAATTTGGAATTAGAAGTCATTATTGCAATTGGCAGCTACCAATATTCCCTATACAACACAGCATCTATGGGGAAAACAGCTCAACAGTCCACTATCTGAATTACAAAGGATAGTTTGCACTGATTGAGATATTAAGCTGAAAGGTTGGTTTAGAAATAATATAAGCATTCTGTTTATTCTATCTGTGGAGTTATTAGTAAATCTTGCCTGACTTCTTTGAGCAATTAGACTATCAGTAATAATGCTGATCTCTCCTTTTTTCCTTTTTCTTTTTGTCTATCAGGCAATGCGATTTTAAATAGGTTTAGTCAAAAATCAGAACCATTGATTTCAATGGAGATTTTTCCCAAGGAACTATTTATCAAGATAGCCTGAAGTGTCCTCTGGCTATTTCAGACTATAGTACACCTTTCCAAATTCCTGACCATTTTATCGTGATGGTTGGGGCTTATGAGAATTACAATATAATAGAATTACAATATAACCAAGAAGATTCTTGGTTGCCAATTAAGTTATGGTATGTTAGCTATTAAAATAAGCCAAGATACCTTTTATAAGAGATGAACTAGCAAGATTAATCTAATAATCAGCATAATTAAAGCACATATTCTACACATAATAATAGACTGACATGTAATTACATGCGACCTTTGTGGTTTCATGACGGGATTTCCCAGTCATGATATAACTATACATCTTACTTTATGGAGGATAATCCTTCCTTTAATAGCTGTCAGAAGTCAATTCACAAATCTGGATGCCCTTTGGGCTTCATCACCCAGAATTCTAAGTAATACCCAAAATCGTTAGGAAATTCTTGAAGCTGAAATCAAGACATCCAGACAATGTCCAAGCTGGGGAAACACTGTTCTATTTGAAGAGCTTTCCACTCCAAATCTGTCTAAAGAGGAAAGGCCCTGATGTTGCCCAGTGATAGCACACAAGTACATAGGTCGCTCAATCTCACTTTATCCTGTTTGGAGAAATGTACTGTTTTCTTTAGTATAATTTTCTATAATTATATGAGAACCAGTTTGGTGTAGTGGTTAAAGGGACTAGACTAGAAACTGGGAGACCGGGAGTCCTAGTCCCACTGTAGGCCCAGTCACTTTGGCCAGTCACACTCTCTCAGCCCTAGGAAGGAGGCAGTGGCAAACCACTTCTGAAACTCTTGCCAGGAAAACTGCAGGGTCTAGTCCAGGCAGTCGCCAAGTCTCAAGATTGACTCGAAGGCACATAAATAAATAAAGTATTATAATTCTCTCTTATCATTATGTAGTGAGATAGACTTTTCTCCTACTCCAAGGAAGGGCAGAATACTGATTTGTTCCATAATTTTGCTGGACCTCGGAGGTGTTCAGAACACCTACAAAATGTAATATGAAATGCTATGTCTTAATAAGTATTCTGCCCCTCCTTGGAGTAGGAGAAAAATCTATCTCACTATATATTTCTTGATTCCTGTTAGCCTCATTGATGAAAGTTCATTAAGTGAAGTATAATAGAATTATTTTGATCATATTGGTTTCAGTTTGAAGTTAGAAGGTCAGAAGAACCACTGATTTAGACTGTATAATACAGTGTTTCCCAACCTTGGCAAATTCAAACTGTGTGGACTTCAGCTCCCAGAATTCCCAGCCAGCCATGCTTTTAGCAGTCTTTCTGTCATCTAAACCTCCATCCTAGCCTATTGCTATTCATCTTTCCCTTATTCATTGTTTTGATTGGTGCCCTGCTGTCAACCTTAAAGGTAGGCCAGGTCAAGAAAAAGACAACCCAAGGACAACAGGGACTCCACTTTATTGTTATAGGGTATAATAACAGAATATTGAAAGCCTGCCAGAGTTTCCTGTGAATCTGCCTTTCTCTCCACGGAGTACTCACGGGTGGCTTTTTTTGTGCTGTTGTACCCCGCTGAGCTGTCGATCGGAAGGTCGGCGGTTCGAAACCGCGCGGCGGGGTGAGCTCCCGTTGTTAATCCCAGCTCCTGCTCATCTAGCAGTTCGAAAACATGCAAATGTGAGTAGATCAATAGGTACCGCTTCGGCGGGAAGGTAATGGCGTTCCGTGTCGTCATGCTGGCCACATGACCCGGAAGTGTCTATGACAATGCCAGCTCCAAGGCTTAGAAACGGAGATGAGCACCGCCCCCTAGAGTCGGACTCGACTGGACTTTACGTCAAGGGAAACCTTTACCTTTACCTTTTACCCCAAATGGAATATAGTGCGCCAAAGAAGACCAGAATAGTTGTACATCCACCAATAGTGTAGTGATTTGACCTCCTTAGGTAATAATAACTTGTAAATGTTAGGGAGTCAAAGACTATCTAAGCCTGATGCAGTTTTGAAATTCTGCTAATTGTAAATAACTTCGTAAACATGCTGTTCAGACTGAACTAAAATGTCAGCGTGATTCTTTTTTTTAAACACAGTGTAAAAACACTTCAAAGATATTGCTGGTGTTTGAACATAAAATTTTAAATTCATGATAAATCAGTGAAATTTAGACAAAAGATTAACTTTCCAATGGGAAAATTCCATTAGATCATTTAAAAATAGCTTTTAATAACAAAACAAAATCTGAAAGATAGGTGCAGATTTTAGGTTAAGACTAAATGTTCAAATTGGCTCAATGTATTCTTTTTCTGATGGGAACACTTTAAGAGCCTAAGAGTTGGAACAGCACATGCAAAAGGACTGTCCCCAAACAAATGTAATCCATAAATGGAGCTCTGATCTGGATCTGGACAGAAAGATTGGCAATGTTGTCCATCATCTTATACCTTCTTTGATCCTGCTTGTAATCCAAGGTGCCTCTTTCATTAATGATCATGCATACATCTTAAAGCAGAGTCCAGATAAACCCATCAAACTGCCAAATCTGTTTTAAAAAGATTTTGCAGCTTTTGGATCTTTCACCACATTTTTTCCTCCCTCCCACATACACAATCACTTAAAATGACTGTGGCTATTCTCTGGATGCTTTCTTTACAATCCACCTTTCCACCAAAGAGCTCCATGCAGCACAGTCATCGCTCTCTGCACACGTGTTTTATCTGTGACATAGAATGAGCTCTGAAGTAGTTGTGGACTTTCATCATTTAGCAGGGATTTAATCCCAGATCTTCCCGACCCTAGACTCAAACTCTGTTATACCATTCTGAACATCTGACATTTCTATATATTAGATATTTTAATTTACTATATATTTATACACAGTGTACTTAGTAATGGCAGAACAGATCATGGTGGTAGTGGCATCCTAGAAAGGTGGTAGAACTTCAGAGTTACAGTACAATACTGGACACAAAGCACGCCTGGGGAGGTACTTAGGGCAGCAGAGAACAAGGAAAACCCAACTATGCAAGTTCTTTTTTGAGTATTAAATGAAGAATTTGTATCGCCTATAATACAAATAGATATCAATGGAAGAGAATATCTGTAGGTCACGATTGAACGAAGGAGTCCTTGATGCTCTCTGAGCTTGGTTGTTTGCTTGCAGACGTTTCGTTGCCCATCAGGGAACAAAACGTCTGCAAGCAACCAAGCTCAGAGAGCACCAAAGACTCCACACAAATAGATATCATCTAACAATAATAATAACTATTGCCATCACCATCACCGTCATCACCACCACCACTACCACCACCGCTGCCAATGCTGCTAAAGTTCAGACCAACCACCCATTGTCATTTTCACTCAGCTTGCATATTTATGGAATTACACAATTTATGGTCTTATCCAGAGCTTCTAAACTTTGCTTGCCTGTGCTCCTGCATTTCAATTCCTCCCTTTCCTTTAAATAAACCTGCTTCATTTTCATAACTTTCAAAAGCGATAAAAAAAAAATCTTGAATTTCTGAAACATGCAAACTGATCACTGTGGCATTAAGAAATCTTAAGACAGCTTATTTTTAAGGGGTTTTATTAGGGAAATTCCTGCTCTTTAAGATATTGGTATGGTTGTCAAAAGCAGTCACTTTTGCAGATGTTGGGGCTTTTCTTACACTAATCTGCTAGAAAGCCTGAGCCACAGAGATCACTTAGCAATTTTTAGATTTAAGGAGATGAGAGAAGAAAAGCCAGAGAGCAAGTCTCTCTCGGGTCAAGCCTTATTGGAATTCAGCGATCTCTTTCCAAATAGGCAACAGTGTGGTTAAGACTAATTAATGCAAGACAGCTTAAGGAGATTTGAGGGGGGAGGGGGTCTACAATCCGCAGAAGACAAAAAAAAAAAAACACCCCTCCTCATTTTCCCCACCTCTCCCATCCCGTTCTGATACATTAGGGGTAATAACAATCCAGTTTAAGTCACACAGCCAAAGTTGCTTTTGCAGAAGCTTTTACAAACCATTTCAAAATGCACTAAGATTTTCTGTACTCTCTTCTTCCTGTCCAGAGCTGTATCCATCCATCAATCACTCTAATGCCCTGGAGAGCTTGAGATGTAAAGGAATTAAGCACCCTCTCCTATTTATTAGTCCTGCTATTAACTCACTATTTCTAATTTGGCAAGTCTTTAACACCCCGTTAAGCTGTAGAAGCAGTCAGCTCTCTTTTTAACTAATCGTATCAGCTTCTTTCTAGAAATTGCAAGGAACACAATGCAAATGTACTGTAAATAGTCCCAAATTTATTCTCATAAAAAGAAAAGCATTGAGGAAGGAATTTCTACACTTACATCTACAACTGACTGCTTGTCTTAACTAAGTTTATTGTCTAGTTGCATTTTATCTAAATATAGCTCCATTGTAGAATCTAATCTAATTGAGCCAAATCCTTGAGTCAGTAATAGTCTTAGGGGCACTGCTATCCTAATACTATCCCCAAATTCCACTTTTTAGACTGTCAGATACCTTTTCATATCCCCCAAATCTTGAACAATATTGATTAAATCTATTACATAATTACTGATTTGCATCTATTTGCTCATTTGCTATAGTTTTGCAATCCAGGATACCAACTTTTCCAGTACAATCAATCAAGCAATGTGTAAAAGTTGTGATCTTAAAACAAAAAACAAATTTTTAAAAAACCGCTAACAATCTTCACTTCTACCATTCTTTCAGATATGCTTGTCCTTAAATATCTGATTAATGCCTATTTTTTTCTTTCTCCTGAACACTTTTCTTGCACTCTGCTGTCTGAGTTTGCCTACATTTTGCTGTGAATCTAGCAGAAGGGTAAGGCAAAATAAAAATAATACTTACTTTATAATACAATTTGCTAGAATAAGTGATTGATAGATTAAACAAGGATTAATTTCCTATCAAGTCCACCCAATATTTGGTGCTATATGGAGAGGTATATTTTATTTATTTTTTGGGATTAGATAATTATTACTTTGATTGTTGCTGCAGCATACAGTACATGCTTTTTTGAAGTCCAATGGGCAAGAAGGCATTTTGAAAATGGTTCTGGCAGTCAGGTCAGACTTGCATGAAAAAGTGTATGGATGATCATTGGCCTATTTACCATTATCTGGCATTCCAAAGCACTAATATAGGATCATCTATTGAACTATTTGACTACTTAGCTCTTCTAACACATAACACCTTGTATCCTGAATACTGTATTGTATTTGTCTGAAGTCAGGGCATTTGGAACGTATTTTTTTCTTTGCTCTTAAAATACTACTACTACTACTAATATATTAAATTTATATGCCACCTGACTCCTACTGAATCTGGACAGTTTGCTCACCCTGCTGTGCACAGCAGATCAGAAGCAACCTTGATACCTGAGTGTACCTTCCTACCAGTTACTGTGGCACCTTCTGTGCAATAAAACTGACCTTTCTACTCTATGTAACACCCTGTAATATTTGCAACATTGCAAAAAGAAATATCGTGAAAGACTGAATTAGAAAACGTATTTTACTTAGGTCTATGCAAACTTCATAATAGTTATCTCAAATGGCAGCTGTCCCTAGATTCCAATTCTCCACTGGTGTTGTCCCCAATTGCTTTTCGGTGCAAAACTGTTTTGTTCTTATTTGGCAAATGCAGCAAATAGCTGCTATTTTGATCTTTCCATTATATAAAGAAAGGATATTGCTGAGGCTCTGCTACTAAATAAACAGAACACTTAAGTAACCTAGGAGTTGCTAGATGATCTATTATCTAAAAGCCTATTTCATGAGTTTTACAACCGGATGAATGGAGAAGAGAATGGCTCCAGTGATTTATCTGACCAGTCCACCATGACTCAGATCATTGTCCAGCAAGCAGTATGGGAGAGGAAACATATTCCTTTCTTCATCTATCGAAAAGCAATCCAACAGTGATTACTAGCAAGAACATGAAAAGGAAATAAAAAGGCCTGTTAGCAAAATAATTTCAGCAAGTGGACTAGATGGGAAAAGAAGAAGGTTAGAATAGGAATAATGCTCTGGTAGAAAATTCCCACTTTTCATTTCCCACCTTATATTAAGGAAAAAATCATTGCTGTGTAGTATTACACATGCTTTGGAAATCCCATGTTTGGTCCCTGATTTCTGCTAGGCTTTGAAAAGGCTTCTGTCTAAATTTCTGGACAGCCTTTACAAGTGGATGAAGACAGTATTAGTGAACTGTTTTAGGATTATGCAATTTCTTTATAGTAATTTTACTGAACATTACAATTAAAAAGATAGAAACTAATACAAACTAAAAAATAAAAGAATAAAAATAAATAATAGAAAGTAGATAAAAGAAGGAAATAATGAAAGAAAAAGAAAAAA
Organism: Candoia aspera; assembly: GCF_035149785.1. Classification (NCBI taxonomy): domain Eukaryota; kingdom Metazoa; phylum Chordata; class Lepidosauria; order Squamata; family Candoiidae; genus Candoia; species Candoia aspera. The sequence continues at coordinate 59,905,492 of NC_086155.1, read as the reverse complement.
GAAAAATAAGAATATAGTAAAGGAAAAAAAAATATGACTTCCCCCTTCATAGCAACAAGTATAAAAATTTTGGTAACTTATCACCCTCTCTTAAAATACAACAAATGATCTCTTCTTCCCATATCTCATCTCTTATCTATAAACAAATCTTTAAAATCTCATTGTTCAATCCTGGTCAGCAAAAGTCCATTAAGGGTTACCAGAGATAACAACATATCTATTTTAACCATGATCAAATAAACCAACTTTATATTTCTTCCTTTTACTTTTAACAATCTTGGTCTTTTTATATTTCTTTCCTTTACTTTTAACAATCTTAATTCTTAATCCCCCTCAAATAATGTCCTAAAAACTTGATTTCTTCTCATTTTTTCTTTGTCCCTTCTCATAAAATTCTTCAAAACTTTAACAGGTCTCTTTTGTAAATCCAATATAAGAAAGTTAGTTATCCAGGTCACTTCTGATTTGTTAAGACATCAGTCAGTTTCATTTGTATATCCAGTGTAGCATCTCCTTCTACATCATTCCTGTAGCCAGTCATTTTTAAATCCACTTTCAAATCAGTTTCTGTCCTGTCTGGTAAAGCTTCCATATCATCTTTCAAACACAGTCTCTCTATAATGGCAGACACACTTAAAATTAACTTCTGGATCCCTTGTTCACAAATATCCTTCAATACTTTAAGTTAAACATTAAGATATTTTGCTCCATTCTGTATTAGGAAGTCAAATTTAAATGTTCTTCTCCTTTAATTGTAATCTTTATTTCCTTCTGGTTCCCTCTAGTGCCCAACCTTCAAAATCCCATCTAATCACATTTTTTAAAGTATTCAAAACAACAGCATTTCCCCATGGAAAGGATTCTTATAATTAGTTTCAAAATCTTATTTCAAATCCATCTGGACCCTTAGTCCATTTGTAACTTTCCAAAATCTATGTTCTAATCACCATTTTGCTGTTTATTCTAAAAAAATATTTTTTAAGTCCTTAACTTTGTATTTAAAATTTCTTTCACTAAGAATTGAAGGAAACTCACCTGGTGTAGTAAAACTTGCCATTCTGAAAGTTCCTAATATCTGAAAAGCAGTTAACAAGCGATTTCCAAAAGCGATTAAGAAAGGAAGTATGCAAACCCTGTGTCCATAAAGGTGGTTTGGGCAAAGATGGCAATCCCTCATCTTCCAGAGCTCAAACCTGCCTGAGAACCCCCTGTCTTGTAGTCTTCTCATGAGAAGCAACTGTCTGGAGCACTTGTGGATGATCCCAACTCCTTGTCCAGAGAGGAATCCTGAAGAGGCAATCCATTTGCCAGGTCTTCATTCTGCTTTGGTCATGAGCTCTGCTCTCAGCGGAACTGTCTTCAGTTCACAATTCTTCCCCAGAAGCCAGGATTATGCAATTTCTTATGGGGCACAAATAATGGCACTGATGCAGCTACGACCGCCATCCCATCAATAAACTGGCTTCCACATAAACATGCTAGTCTACATTTGAGCTATATTTTGATTTGATGGACCTTCATTTGATTTTAATATTCATTCAGGGGAATTGGATTTACTAAGTCAGTGCAAGTTGTTCAAATATTAAACACCTTATGAACATGGCTGTTAAACATAAGCCTGGAACAGGTGTCCTGTGAGGCGATTTGTAACTCTCTATTGAACTCACAAAAGTTACATTTTGTTCTAAAAAGTAAAGCCAGGTTTTTGGATACTCACCTCCATTTCTGTGATAAGAAATATGTAAGAGTAACATCAGCTAAGGAAACAAACCAAGCAACAAAACTTCAACCAACTGATTAAAAATAACAAGCCGGATTTAAATAACTAATCAAACCAATAGCTGTCTTAGCTAGGCATTATAATGCCAATTTTAAATATATATATATATTATTATTTGTTCCCAAACCTTACTAACCTGGATCTCTAACAATGACAACAATTAAAATGGCAGAAACTGCTAGCAAACTTCATGTATAACAAGACAAAAATCCATAACATATGCCCAAATAATCCAAAAAGTTATTTCCTTAATTTCTCTCTTACCAAATTGCACAGTTAGGTCAAATGCTCAAATTTCTTCAGTTGAATTTGAATATTCCCAGATAGAGTCTATTATTCAGGACTAAAAATGTTTGCCCATCCATTAATCCACACATCACATTTTCTACAACAATGTTCAAAATGTGAAATTATGGAATTTAAGTGACATATCAGAAGTCACCATTAATTCTCACATGATATGCTCCAAGTTTAGAAACTCAGACAAATATTTACAGTAAAATGACTGAGCCAAAAAGGTGGTTTATTATATTAAGACTTTTTTGAAAAGGGAAAAAGTAAAGGAATAAGTATGTTCCTCCAGAAATTAGAATACGTTTGATTTTCTTGGTACCAAAACACCAAAATGGAAACATTATGTAAATGGTTGGAAAAAGATGAGTCAGTAATTGGTTCTTTCATGCCACTTAAAGCATGAAATATATATGCCATTTAAAAAGGACTCAAAATGTATTATTTCAACATCTAAAATATATTATTGACAGAAGAAGGAGACACAGTACTCTAAGATGGGTATGGGACATAACAGAGGTATCTGAAGACAGATGGAATACAATGTATAGAAAAAGCAGCTACTGAAATAACATCAGGATACTTAAAAGAAAAGGCTCTCAAAAATGTATAAATGACAATGGGTTGCTATTTAAATTAACTGTGTTAATCTAGAGAATTCATCTATTTAATGCTAAGGCTCCAATGATACAGCTTGGTGATTTTTCTTGTGGTAGGTAGTAATGTAACTTCTAGCCCTCAAACTTCTCAGTTCCTAAGGATGAATTTTATTAAGATTTTGTAATCTTTATTACGGTCATAGACCAGCATAGGGGAATGGGGTGCAAAGATGTTGTATATTGCCACATCTATTTTGGGTTCATAATGGGTTTTTTCCCCCATATATTTATCTGAAAATTTCTAGTTCTGCATCTGGGACTTTTGAAACTTTAACTTTAGCTTGGCATGCTGCTGACTAACAAGTCAGTGCTTTATAGTAAAAAAAACCAAACTTAATATCAAGACATGAAAAAAGTGGGCCCAATCAGATTGCAGACATGCATCCTCTCACAACATTATTAGGGAATATGGTCCTTACCCTCATATCACCTTTTAAATGGCTCCTCCAAAGGGGCAGTCCTTTTTAGACTCTGCTGTTTGGGGTGTCACCCATGTAATAGTTTCCTGGATTATTGCAGCCCAGATACACCACATCTACTTTCATGGCTCTGCTTGTAGAGAAATTGACACAACTAGTTAGAGTAAAGGTATCAAATGTTGGCAGAAGACTCATCATGGGATGAATATGGGGCAGATTTAACCTCAGGCAATATATCAGGAATGTTCACACTGAAGAGCTCCGAAGGGACATGTAGAAAGGCTGGGAAATTATTACTTCAGAGGTTCTTTCATTTACAAAATTCTAAAACTCTTGCAGTTATTTTGATATAAAATATACAAGATGGATAGGAAGGTAATAAAAATCTCTTCTTCCCAGAAACTAAGGGCAATATACATAGTTATTCAGTGTTTCTTTATCCTACTTTATCTGCACAACTCTATAATGACTGGTGACTGGCCTGAATTCACCCGCAGGGCTGAACAGTTAAGATCTGGAAGCAAGTAGGCCTTGCTGCAGCACTGGTTCTATCTTCCTTTATGCTGCATTAAATTTCAATAGGCCCAGTCCATAGCCTGAGCCCAGGCCCAGTCTTTCTGCATGCATATACAGCTTAGCTAGATCTCCATCTACACTCTCATGAGCAATCCAGCCTCACCTACCACATCTATACAAATCCAAGCTTTAGAATCCAGATCAACCGGATTTTTTAAGGAACTGACTTAACCAGCTTCACTCTTGTGGTGTGGCTGGTTTTGTTCTCCTAACCTGTGATCACAACCTGAATGCCTTCAGCTAAGCTAGGTATGGTTTTATCCTTAACATAATTTGCAATGGAAGCCCCCACTCCCCCTCTCTTTTAATAAAAGCAAATTTCTTATGGACTTGGGAGTTAGGATTAATTTACTTCCTGAGACAATAGCTTTAGCTCATTTCTGGGGTAAAAAAGCAGCAAAAAGGGCCAGATGGCATATTAATAGCAACATAAAGCCAATCCTCTGTAGCCAAAAGATCAGGTATTTTAACAGAAGACCAGTGATCATACTCCTTTGACGATTCAGAAGCTAAGAGAGGCATAGATTAGAGAAAGTGACTTCATTGTGAGATTGGAGGCGTTTATTGTTCCTAAAAGTTTTTACAACATCATACCTCTTTAATTAGTTCATGGCACCTCCAAGTATGCTTGCTTCCAAGCAAAATTCTGTAGGGATATCTTACTACAAGTCACATGATGGAGATAAATAAAGCAGACTGGACTACCCATTCCTCACTTTCAAACTTTAGAAATGATAAAAACGTTGCTGTCATTTTTAAGTTGCATCCATATAATTGATTTCTATCCCAATACTTGGTAAAAAAAATTAAAACTATTTCAATGGGGACTAGAATGAAATATGAAAAATAATGGCAAAACAAAATTTGAGCATGGAGTTTTCTTGTACAAATTGCGCTACTATGTCCTATTTCTCCTTTCCTTTAATTTTCTTCGTCGTCTCATCCAGTGGTCTGAAGAATTCAGTTTGGGAATTTTGAGCCTATTTTTAATGTTCCATTCAGAAAGTAGCTGGATTATCTCACCACCTTGCTGCTTGGTTCTGAGCTATGTTGAAGTGAGAAAATATGGTATCAAGGCAAAAAAAAAGTTTTTCTCTTTTTCTTTTTTTGACTCCAAGCCCTGAGCAACCAGAGCTAAAGAATGTATTCCTGATGGCAATTGAGCCATTTAAACTTCATTTATACACTAATTACCATATTTTATAAAATGCATTTTACTTCTAAGAAAACAGGAAGCTCTTAGTCAAAACAATAAAGGCATAGTCATACTTTAGAATGTTCCTTATTTATAACATGACCTGGCAAATCTAACTTGGATTACTGATTTGCTGATAATTTTAGATAGAATTCCTCAGGCAGGCATTTTGACTGTGTACAGCCATGATGATAATGATTGTAATCCAAGGACTGGTAGAGAGTCAAAGCGATGACCTTGAGGGAAATAGGCAAGGACTGTTACCTAGGCAAAAAGGACTAAAATATTCCTTAAGACCTGGAAACCAGATAGTATTCAGAAGAGACTCAGTCAGGCTCCTCCTGATTGATTGGGATATAAGACGGAGGGAAGTGAAGCACAATCAGGCTTGCAAAATTCTGTAACTATAGCTTGTATGGCATTAAGTATGGCATTAATCTTCATGTGGAGTCAGTTTCCTGATCTGGTCTGCTTGGTAGGGATGACTGGATACTGGTGGGAAATGTGATGGAAAAGCTGAAGGGAATTACATTTCATCACTTTTGAGAACATACTGAACTTTTCTCTTCCATGAATCTATTAGTGCAATTTATGTGAGAGTAAGAAAAAATCCCTTTTTAAACAGAATAAAGGGTACTGGGGGAGTGGGACTTGAAATGTATTGGGGAAAAAAAAAAGCAGTAAACCTCTTAATGAAGGAAACATCCTCAAATTGCATTGAACTCCTGCTGACTATATAGACACAGCCAAGCAGCGTTGTTAGCAGGGTTGTCCAGAGTGTATGGTAAAAAAAAGTTAAGATGGCAGCTGCAATACACATAAAAAACAAGCAGAACTTTGATTGCACCCTTGGGACCTCCACCTTAACTTTTTTGACCATATTCTGTGGGCACCCCTGTTTCTTAGCAACAGTACAGAAGTGGTTTTCTATTCCATCTTACAGTTTTTTTTCCCTTTTGCATTCTACTCCAACCTACAATTGAAATTCCTTGGTGGTCTCCCACTGTTTTTTCAATGTCATCAAGAAAACTGCATGGACATCAACATGTAGTCATCAGGAACTATGCTTCACTAGATGGAGACTTTACCTTTTTAAACCTCTTAGAGGAAATGAAATGATTTTTCTCAAAAAACCAACCTAAGGATTTGAGAATGAACATCTTTTAATATTAATTGAATTAAAGCAGCATGCTGCCATCTCTTATAAAGCTAGAAGAATCAGACTGGTTAATGGGTTCTCAAGCTAATGAAAAAATTAATTAAGCGTTTAGTGGGGATTTCAAATCCCTCAATTGGATTTGAAGAAGGCTGTTTTCCTGTTTCTTTCAAGCATTGCTTATTTTACTATAAGAAGAGTGTGGTTAACAAAACATCTGCCTCTTTTACATGATCTTCCCTGGGAGTCATTCTTTGCAGAAGAAATAGTTAAAGCAATGAAGTTAATCATGACTTTTTTCTATGGATGCTGATTTCAAATGCACATATTTTAAGACATAGCTGTTGGTGTACCTGGACAATTTTGGGGTAAGAGTATGAAAAAATTATATTTATGCATTTTGGTTAGTTTACAACTTTGCAGATAGTAATCAGACTAGTTGTTTTGATCAAACTACCCACTGTGTGTGTAACAGCATCAAAGTGGCAGATGTGACAGGGTGGACAGGGTAATTGAAGTTCTGTCCCTTTTGAATATGCCTTGGTCATATCTGCCATTTTGATGCTGTTGACAGCTCCCCATCCCCCTGCAGACAGTCCTGCATCTAATGTTGAATTTGAACACTCTTGTCTTATTGCAAATATTTATCATCCATAATACTCCCAAGCCACACAAATCTTCAGCAGACTTGAGCAAATCATGAGCATCACTGCCATTGGTTCCCTGTCCATTTGACAATTGGATTTGACAGTTGGATTGACAATTGTAACAGAAAAACCAAGCAAAGTTTTTTAAACACAAATAAAACCCTACATGGCATGGGTCCAGGTTACCTGAGGAACTGTTTCACACCTATTACATCTACCCATCCCACCCAGTCAGGCAGAGGAGGCATGTTATGGACCCCGTCCATGAAAGGATGTTGATTGGTGGGGCCCAGGAAGAGAGCCTTCTCTGCCGTGACCTCTGCTGTATGGAACACACTTCCCCCAGAGGTAAGGCAGGCCCCCACTCTTCCGGCCTTCCAGAAAGGGGTGAAGACCTGGCTCTGCCATCTTGCATGGGGTATGAGAAGGGGTAACCAAACCTGGTGGTGGTTAGCACTCTGAAGATGCTCCCGTAAATTAAGAAATTTTTAACATCTATGTCTTGGAGTATATATTTTTTTTATTTAAGGATATTGTTTTATTGTATTGTAATGTCTATTCTTGTTTTATTGTAAACCGCCCAGAGTCGCTCTTTGAGTGAGATGGTTGGTGACTAAATTTGAAATATAAATAAATAAATAAATAAATAAATAAATAAATGTCCACGTGGTTACCATGAGTCAAGTTTATCTTGGAGATGTTAAGTTTAACCTTCCTTATTACATCCTAATAATTTGGGGATATATGAAAGAGTAAGGTGGCCACTTACTGTATACATTGCCAACAAGGAAAAGAAAAGAAATGTAACAACAACAACAACAAAGGAAACTGCCATGCATAAAAATAGAATAGTGTATCTCTGTTTTCCTCTCTTCATAGGTCGATGTGCCTATTCCTTCTGCAGTCAGCTGGTAGTTTAAAAGCATTTAAATGGACTTCTTCCTGCTCTTTATCTTTAAATTACATTTAGATGGCCTTTAAGATGACTTAGATACTCTAAGGTCATCCAGATCTTTTGGACTACAGTTTCAGGGAGCTCTGATTATTGCAATGTTGGCTAGAGCTTCTGGGAATTTGGTACACCATTTTGTATACGTACCCCAATATAGCAGATGTTTTCAAGTAAAGGATCAGAATACGTTCCATTTTCCTGGTCTGGCATCAAGTATAAATCTTTTACATATAGATTTAATTTACACATATTTGGTCCATAGATGCTTGTTCAGATTTTCCTGGAAGTAAATAGATGACATTCCCCCCATCATAGTGAATATAAAGCTGAACCAGGTTTGATATTTATTTTCATTCATACACATTACACCATACAAGCTTACTTGAGCATCATAAGCAAACAGGCAAAGGCAATATTGTTCAAAGCTGATTGAAATCAAAATTAATATCTCCCTACTGTAATTGATTCAGATTCAGAGAACTGAAAGAAAAAGAGGAAACTGGAAGTTACATTTTTTGTTGAAATTTGAATCACAACAGTTGAGCGACCATACAGGATGAAAGAATATATTCTATTGGTGCAGTTTATGATCAAAGAAATTAATAGACTAGACATTCCCACCAATATAAATTATTTCTGTAGAAAGAGCAAATTTATGCTTAATACCGGCTGTATAGAAAGATAATGTTAACATTTTGACATGTTGTCATCCAGGGGTTCATGTAAATGCTGAGTTAAATTCAAGCCAGTGGCTTTTAGATCCTATTAGAATCAACAGGATTTAAATCATGTCTAATATCTGCACTGAATTCAGTGGGATATGTGCTCAACAGTGCCTGGATTGATCCATTGGATTGGAAGTCAGCATTGCAGCTTGTAATGTAAGAAACAAAGATAGGTTGTGAATGCATACATAGAGATTTTTCTCCATCACTGAATACCTGTACTTTGCCTTCTAGGACTAAGGATAATAAAGGTTTCAGGTCACATCACTGCATGTCATTTGCACACTGAAATCCCTGCATCTTTTAGTTTAGAAATTAAAAATAGAATACTCAAATGACAATTACTCTGTAGCAGAATTCCCCCCTAACTACTACTTGGAATAGTTATGACAGTATCTACAGTATCAAGCAGCTCCCTTTTGGCATTGTGTCCAATAGCCATAAATAAAATATCTTCACATATTTCTTATTGCTTGGGTGGACTCCTTCCAGCAGGAGGCAAAATTTTTCACTTCAAAGGAATAAGAAGTATGATTTGTGTCACTCTTAATATTTTATTAATTTTCTGGGATCTGAAAAGCAGAGATTGCCAGACTTACTATTTCTAGTAAAACTAATGAATGTTGCATTTATTTATATGCAGAATTTTTATACTTCTGTTTCATCATTGCCCTACTAGCAAGTTGTAGCATCATCCAACCATTGCTGTATCAAAATAATAGACATGAGGACAGACTTTACATCATTTCAACAATGGATGGCTGATATTATAAAGATGGTTGAAGCAACTAGTGGGTAAATAGTCATGTGGCTCACCAAGTCCTCTGGTTTAATGTGCTTTCCTCCACTCCATGAAGTAGCACAAAAGTATGCCAGCAGAATGTGCTTTGTCCTGATACCAATCTCTGTTTTGCCTCAGTAACAAGGCTGGTGAGTGCAACAGGGTGAGAGAGGGATAATCCTTCTATCATCTGCAGGATGGGATGGGCTTCTGGGCTTTACTGATTTACCAGCAAGGCCCTACTCACTCTATCAATCAGATGCTGTAGCTCCACCCACCCCACAGATGACATGTGGATTTCCTCTCAGTGTGTCTCCCTCTATCTCTTTCTCTCTCTCACACACACAGCTACTCACTGGCTCTCTCATATAAGCTGTCTCTTTCTGGCTCAGCCTTTCTGCCTCTCACTCTATCTCTGTCTTGCTCTCTCTAGGCGACTGAAGAAAGCAGCAGACAAGAAGTATGAACTAACCTCTTTGAGGGACTGGACAAAACCCACATTCTTAAGAAAGGCAGAACTGAAACAAGGGACAAAGAATTTTGACTTGTTGCCCTCCAGATACAAGTGAAGAGTGATGAGGATTCATTTAGGGGACATCAATCTTGAGGAACACATATTCAGACTAAACTACTGATTCCTTAGTGGTAGGGTGATCATATAATTTACCATCCAAACTCAGACATTTTTGAGATTGAAAGTGGATAGATAGATGATATAGATAGATAGATGATATAGATATAGATATACTGTAGATATAAAGATTGATTGAGGATGGCACTGCACGTGGCAGCACTGCAGGGAAGAAAGCAATTCCACACAAGCCAGCAACTGTGGGAAGAAGGTGGTGTGAGGTTTCAGTCAGCCTCTGACTCAGAAAAAGAAACTCTTTCCGAGTCAGAAGCGGAAACAGAAACTTACCAGGCAGAAACTGGGAAAGCAAAACCCAGAAGTGACTCAGCAGTGCGGGAGAAGTTATAGACGCTGACTGGCCAGTCTTCAGAGGAGGATTTGAATCCTCCAATCAGCACACGGGAAAGACGTGCAGAAAAGCACATGAAGGAGAAGGCAGCCCGATTGGCTGCAGAAGGGAATAGGCATGCAAAGGATCAGCATAAAAGGCAGATGCGCGAAGAGCAAGCTGCCGGAGACAACCGATCCTTCGAGCTCACAGCCCCAGCGGAAGAGTCCTTACCTGCATCAGAAACCTTGTCTGTAGCTGGAAGGGAATCAGCATCTGCATTTTCTATTGAGGAGGACCTGTATCCTGCACCCGCTGCCACAGAGGATCTTCTCCCTGCCGAATCCAGCAACCTCAGCCTTGCATCCAGCTTCAGACCTCACCACCGCCATTCTGCGCATTCCAGGTGTGCTTCCAGCCTTGCTTCAAGCTTCCAGCCTTGCCCAGGATCTCCAGTCCAGTTTTATCGTGCTTCCAGCTCCCAGCCTTGTCCAGAGTCTCCATCCAGTTTTGTCATGCTCCTAAACCCCAGCCTTGCCCAGAATCTCCAGTCCAGTTTTATCATGCTTCCAGCTCCCAGCCTTGTCCAGAGTCTTCAGTCCAGTTTTGTCATGCTTCTAACTTCCAGTCTTGTCCAGGATCTCCAGACCAGTCTAGCCGTGCTTCGGTTGCCCAGCATTGTTCAGGAACTTCAGACTTATCTTGTTGTGCTCCAGGTTCTCAACCTTGTCCAGAACCTGCAGTCCAGTCCAGTTGTGTTTCAGACTCTCCGCCTAGTCAAGAACCCCCAGTCCAGCCTAGTCGTGTGCCAAGCTTCCAGCCTAGCCCGGATTCTCCAGCCAATCCAGCCTTGTTTTGAGTTATCAGCCTTGTCCTGAGTCTTCAGTAGAGTTCAGTCCAGTCCTGCCTCCAGAGCCAAGCCTTGCCCAGTGGTTCCAGTTCAGTCTATCCTAGCTTCCAGGTGCCAGCCTAGTTCGAGTGGTGTTTCAGATCATGTACACTTACATCCAGTTCCAGTTTTGCCATGTGCCCTAGCTTCTTCCAGTTCCACAGCTCCAGTCAGTGAATCCTGCCTAGCTGTTTTGCCATAGTCTCCTCCTGCAACCTTGCCAGTTATCTCGTTGTTGCCCAGGTGGTCTTGATCGGAACCAGCCTACCTCTTGAAAACAAGGACTTATTATTATAAATAGTTGTATTAATAAAGGGTGGTTTTGATAATAAACCTGTCTGGCCGCCTCATAGTCTGAACAGGACAGGTGGAAGCTGCTTGGGGACCTCACATGATAGGTAATCGCAGGGGAAGAATGCCCTGGGCTCAAAAATCCAGGACAAATGGTAAACCTGGACAGAACACCAGGACAAGAGGTGTAAACCAGGACCATCCCAGGCAAACTGAGGCACATGGTCACCCTACTCAGTGCCACTTGCAAACCTCTAGATGAATTTAGGAAAAGGTCCAATATATACATAGTAATGTAGATCTTAAGGTCTGATTCACATCTCTAGCAAGCATTGACAGCGTGAGGACCTCCATACCTTGTTGGACTCCATACCTTGTTGCTCTAACCATTGACTAGATATGACAACAATATTTCAGTGGCCAGAACATATGGCTTGTCTATCCCTGTTTTCCAGGATCTTGGTCTTTGGAACAAGCTTCCAAAATCATCCTAAGAATACATAATGAGAAAGATTTCAACATATAAACAGAAGACTGAATGAACTATGTCTGAAAATGCATAGGGCTCATATATGGAACAGAAGACTTGAAAACTCATTTTACAGCTTGGATAATGAACAGAGTTTCATTTATATGTAATATGGGAATAATCACAATCCATCTCATTAAGTGTGATGGGTGAGGGTACGATAGAGAGGGCACAGCTCTTTGTGGCCCAGCATGACAACTTTTTCTCTCAGATGCTGTTCTGGAAAGTCACTCTAGTATAATAACTTTATGGACATTATGTTTTTAAAAGTGTTTCATGTGATATGTTATCTGCACTCAGCAATTTTTCCTTGTGTGTTATTTTTAAATTGCAGAAAACATTTTAAATTGTCAATGGAGATGCTTTACTACTAATAAGATGTATTAAAATGGTTGAGCCTTCTGTTTACATTGCTATTTAGCATGAAGGGCAAACCACAGGTGATCACAGCAACAAAAGCTGTGATAATAGCATTGAGAGTCCAAGGAATTTGGACCTCAAGTCTGCTTCTGTATATTCTTTAGCCTCACTTAATTTTTTTCTGAGAAAAACTGAAGAGGCCCAGATGGAGAAAAGAAGAACCGAGGGGCTTCAGTGTGCTCAGACAGATATTTGGGGACTTGCATGCTATGTAATGGATCATGGATTGCCTGTCCCATGCTAGAGCGTGTATATGGTAAGTCTTCAGCACTGAAGCCTTTGAAAAACATGGTAGGGGGCACAAGGATTGTCTTCCTTGGGGTATACCAATTTTCACAAGATATCTTCATGCTGTACATCAAAATAAAAACCAAGGGATGTCCTGCATTTTTCATATGTGTGCCTGCTAGTGGGAGAGACATAGCTGGTAAAAATAGTATCATCCATGCAGGCATTGAGAACCAATGTTTTAAAAAACAATCTTCTGAAAGTGATTTAAAAGAGGGGAGCTAAATATCAGGCAGGATACATCTGGGCTAGGGATAAGAAATACTGCAATATTTTATTACAGCTTCTTCAGATATCTTCATTTAAACCAGGCAGGCTTCACTCAAGGTCATCCAAGTTTCATTTAGTACTGACTTTCTCCACATGTGATCATCTGAAATGCAAGCTCTTGTTCAAAGCCTTCAGACTGAAAAGAAACTGCCATGAAAAAACAATTCACACATGAACTGAAGGGGGTTTGCTTTCCCATTAATTAAAATACTGAGGATTTATAACCCCAATGTACTATTTTGAGTTAGCTTCTCAATGCTCTTTTTCAGCTGCTTAGCCTACTGGCAATGTAAATAAGCACATGGAAAGTATGGTGGGAAAAGATGTAAAACTTTTCATGGTGGGGTGGGGATGCAGAGTGGTGTGGCACAACCGAGTCATGCTGTGTCTACCTGAGCCCCTTTCTAAAACACCTCTTTGAAGTGGCAATCTAGCAAATACACTCAATCAATTATAAATGAAATAATCTTCTTAAAATATTAGAGATTTGGGAGCTAAGCAATACGGGAAGATTATAGTGAGAAAATCAGTTTTAGAGCTTCCTAAAGTGACAGAAAGAGAATAATCGGAAGAAATGGTGAGAATTTTAAAACGATTATGTAGATTTGTGTCAGTGAAAGTGTCCCAGCAATCCTGAGCTCATCTCTTGTATGCTGGAAATAGATTAAGACCAATCCTTTCTTAAAGGGTAAGGTTGCTTTCAAGTTTATCTCTCTCTCTCTCTCTCTCTCTCTCTCTCTCCTTCTCTTTTTAGTGACCTTAACATTATCGTAAAACTGGAATGAAATTTCAGACTCAAGGACATTATTCAGTGGTGTGATATCAAAGACGGAATGAAAGTGTGAAGACTCAGGAGAAGGTCTAAGAGAGATTTTTTCAGACAACTTGAAAAGGGCTTCAGACCTCAGTGTTAAGACTTTCAGCTTTATCCAAAGCATATTTACCCAGAAGTCCATTCAATTACTTCAGTGGAACTTGTTTCACAGCACATAGAAGTCAGACTGTAGAATACAGCTTGCTCCATCTTTAAGCCAGTCAAGCAGATAACATCCCATCAGTGGCACACAGCATGACTTAAAAGTGTTTGGGTATTGGATGTAAAATGAATAATGCAAAATCCATGGCTGTATTAGGACTGCCCCAAATAGCCCATCTTTCTTGGAACCAACAGAAATTCCACAAAGGACAGTGCAGATTTGCAGAGGTCTCCAGAAGCTTCATCAAATAAAATGCAAAGGAAGGAGGTAGAAACAAAAAGTTCATGATTTGGCCAGATGTGGCCCTAAGGTGTGTCCCATGATTTTAAATGCCCTCTGAAATATTCAGAGTCACTAATTCAGAAATATCTGGAGTAACTAATTATTCAGTCTACAAACTCCATCTTCAAGAAGAAACTAAAGTACAGACCTCATGCCCAGGTCTACCTAATCAGCCAACACTACTCTCTGGCTTGTCCAAGTGTTCCAAAACAAAGAGGTCTACTTCACCTCTGTTATGCAGGCTTTTGGACTGAAAACCATTCTCAGGTATTATTTTTCTTTTATGAACCATTTGAAAATAGAAATTTCCAAGATAGGTAGATCATACAGTAACACATACTGGAAATGCCATGAAACAGAAGGAACATTTTACCACATGTGGTAGACATGTGAAAAAAAACCCTCAAAAGTATTGGAAAGATATACATAGTAGCATTCAGAGACTTTTGGAAATTAAATTTGAAATGAAATCACATTTTTTAATAAGGTGTAATTCCAGAATATATCATGAACTATCACAGCTTACTGAGATACACTACTGTGAGAAGTAGCTTTGCCCAATACTGGAAGAAACATACAAGACAGTTGATATCTGATTGGGAACTCAAAGTTGGAGGATACGCAGCAATGGTAAAATTCCCATAGAAGAGAATCTATGTAGCTCAGGGTTGAACCGTGGAGTTCTCAGTGCTCTCTGAGTTTAGTTGCTTGCTTGCAGACATTTCATTACCCAACTAGGTAACATCATCAGTGCTAGTGAGTGTGGGGTTTGCTGCCTGTTTATGTATAGTAGCTTGCCCTGCAAGTTTTGCTGGGTGGTATAGTTTCCTCCTTGGTGGTTCCTTGATTAGAATATTGTTTTCTGCCCGACTGTTTGTCTGGTATCAATCCCTGCTTATCTGGGTGTTGGCTGCTGGAGGGGATGTGTTCTAGTCTTTTTGTTTCCTTCCTAGTTTTTTTATTGTCTCTTTTTAATAATGTGTAAGTGTAGTTTATCTCTATGTGTCTATTGATGGCTGATTTTTCTGAATGCCAAGCTTCCAGGAATTTCCTGGCATTTTTGGATTTGGCTTGGTCTAGGATGCTAACAATATCTATATACTACTAAAACTCTTATGTCTGTTTGTAACCTTTAACTGGGCAAAACGGTGCATCATAGGCCAGCATTTTTTGAACCAAGGTACCTCAAATGGGCTAACTTACAGAATGCATCCAAAATCCGGGATCCATGTCTCCCATGGAATTGAAATTTGGCAAATATTATAAAACATTTTATGACATAATACAAAATGTCATAAAACATTTCCTGTGATCAACTCCTGATGTTTGACTGTGCTATACAGTTCAATATGAATGACATGGGCTGTTTTCAAGGCAGATACATCTCTGAATATCTCCCTGAATTTTTAAGAACTTTTCCAGTGAAGGCAGTACATTAGAAGCTCTGCCATTATTGAAGGCATTGAGGAATCTGGTAAGGAAATATCTCTGAATTGATGACCCAATGGGTCACAGGTTGTCTAGACCCAGCTGAAACTGTGGTTGAGGCTGTCCATTAAGGAGTTAAGGAGTTTTCATCTGATTGTTGGTTGGTGTTCATGAATTTGCTCTGCTAGTCTTCTGCCTGCCTGTCCTACATAATAGCTGTTACAGTCCTTGCACTGTATGTTGTAGATGACTCCTGTTTTTCCTTCTTGAGCTACTGAGTTGGCTTGCTTAAGATGTTTTTGAGGGTGTTAGTGTTTTTGATGTATGGGAGCATTATCCTTTTCTAGTTGTACTGTAGTGGGCTGTCCGGTCAGGTGCTTTTTGATAAAGTTGTGTGGGTACTCCCAGCAAAACTGGCAGGGCAAGCTACTATATATAAATAGGCAGCAAACCCCATACTCACTTGCACTGATGATGTAACCTAGTCAGGTAATAAAATGTCTGCAAGCAAGCATCCAAGCTCAGAGAGCATCAAGAACTCCACAATGGCAAAATTAACAGCACACATCCACAACAGAAGTTTAACTAAATTTAAGCAAGAATGGTTTCCATATATACAATATATTATGCAGCAAGGCAAATACAAACATTTACAGTATGGCTTCTAAGGGGCCTAAATGTTTATAAATACTGCGAAACAGTTGGAGTATAAAGAAGGGAGAAGTTATCTATTTTTCCAAGAAGCTTTTTTATTTTTCCCTTTTTGTTTTGTTTTTCTTTTTTAAATATTCATAAAAAACAATGAATAATAATAATACAGTGGAGACCTCAACATTAAGTATCAAGCTCAAGATAGAAATCCTTATTATACTACAAAATAATTCAATATATTTTGCAATAGCCTATCAATGCCATACGTAGCTTTAATTGTACCATTCAAACAACTCTTATGGTCATTAACATCTCAGAATTAGAATGAATATTGATATAAGCTTTTTTCCTTATCGTTAAAGTTTTAAGGTATCTAAATTACGATAGTATTAACAATTTCTAGTTTATATTGTACAAATACTGCTGTACCCAACTAATATCTGTACCCTATAAAGTATTTGCATCTTATAATACAATAACAATTAACTACAAAAAATTGTTTATTCAAGATTTTTTTTTATTCAACAAATCAAACCAATGCATAGCTTATATTTTAATATCAGGGTTTCCTTCAATGTCCAAATTGCCAAAAACCAGCAGCATTTTGGAACGGGTCTCATTAACTGGTAATTTTTAGGGGGGAAATTAGAAGATCGTGCTATGTTCCTTCATTAAAATAATGGATTATAAGGTCTTGCTACTCTATTGAATATTTTGGTTCTAGTCAAAATAGTCTTCATCTCCATCATAAAAGGAATGAATAAAGCATGTTACCATCATTATTGTAGCATCATTCTATTCAGCAACGTTGTACCCAATTAATAGAAAAAACATTAAAATTGAATAGAACAAAGTAGATAATATTTGCAAAGCCCTTAGCTGAGGTAGGAGAGCTATCACATATTACTTGTTCTATATTGTAGCTTGTTGATGGCTGGTAATCAGGTATGGAGTCAAATTTTGAATAATTCCACCATAATACATGTGCCATAGAGAGCGCCTGGATGTTGTTTCAAACATTTAATGTAGGGTGGAAATGATGTAATCACTCTATCCTAAATTCCTTCATTTTATAATTGTCATACATGTACACACAAACCTGCTGGATGTTCTTCACCCCTGAATAAAGGCAGTAGTTGTGCTAAAATTAGACAGCTGCCTTAAGGAGCAGACTCTGATGCAACATGTTCTAGGTAGCAACCTTCCTGAACTATAATTTGTTCCCTGTTGATCTCTTTTGGTTCTAGTAAAAAAATAAATAAATGACCTAGATCCCACATGCCTGATATCTGACCAGCTCTGTTCATTTCAGTCCTTACAATGCTTTACAGGAACATGCATGAACTAAGTAGAATTATTTAATGATTTTATGGTTTTAGACTTTGCAGCTAAACAGGATTGCTCTTTCATTAGGCAAAATGAGGGAGCTATAAATTTACATTGTCAGCAAAATGTGAGTTATTTCATTGGCTATTACTGTACTTTATAACCAGGAATAAAGAGGTATGCTTTTGGGATTTTCTGCCTCATGGTCCAAGAACATTTTGATGCTATACATCTTGAGTTAAGTGATGGAGGGATACTATCTGTTGCTATCTATCTTGGGCAGCAAAGTATCTTGGGCTATCCTTAGGAAAATGATTTTCCTTGAGATAGGTGCCTATCAAGCCAGATACTCTAGATACACTAATCAGTGTAAAAAAGAGTTGTTTCCCATGGCCAAGATGATATGAGCATCCTCACCAATATTCACCCTTATTATCCTGAGCCATCTCTCCCATCCCATCAATATCTTGTCAATTCCCTTATAGACTGTGGATCCATTCAAGGAGCTTCTTTCATCAATCAACTCAACCACTCATCACAATCAATTCATCAACTCAACCAAGCAATTCTCCAGTCAGTCCCTTCTGTTTGGTATTACAGTGCTGTCTCCTATATTTATTTACCTGAGACTAGGTTTTCAAAGACTATATAATGCATTGGTTAATCTCCATTTTCCCCTTATTTCTTTAATAAGAACAAGCAATATTCTTGTGGCTGATATATTATACATATGCCAATAAGTCTTATAAACTATGCATTCAGATACTGGGAGAAATTGAGCTATATGAAAACTAAGCTATTACAAAGATGATGAGGGAAAACAAGACATACCCAGAACATAAAAACAAATGACAGCCCAGGGTATTTTTCACAGGACAGCCTTTTATTTGAAGTCTTCCTCTGTTTGAAGAGTTGTCCAATCCAAGTCTGATTCAGAGACAACTCTCAGAAGAGAGGGTGGAGGCCTCGAAGTTGTCATCAACCATTGGACAGCACAATTGGGTAGACACATAGGTTAGTTCACCTTCGTCTTCACCTCTACGATGAGATGTACTTTTAAAGAATTAAATTATAACCATTATTTCTATGTTGTCAGTCTAAACCATCATTCAGTTTATACCATTTTTATGTATATCCTTGTCTTTCATTCTTTCTCTTTGGAAATGTAAGTGATACATTTCTTCTTTCAGGATAATATGTAAGTGGCCACCCTATGCCACTGAGACTTGGACGTAACCTTTCTCCATCATAACTAAATACCTAAAATAGTATTTCAAATATTATGTGAACATAGGAAATGGGAGATAAATAGACATTCAAGATCTGCTTCCTCATAAACGTGTAGATGAATTGCCTTACAAGTGGCATCCACTGGATGGAAAGCTTCTTACCAAAACCAGATGGTATGCCCATCTCCATTCACTGGCTCAATTATTGCTTAACTTTCCCAGCAAGACTTGAAGTATCTTTGCTGTGAATCATACCCCATTGATCGGTTCCCATTACAAAATGTTGCTTTCCTTGTCAGGCATGCTTTTCCCATTCAATTGAGCCCAAGACCCTAAAAATCAATACAAAAGCAACCTTGGGGTCAGAGGTCAATGAGGTCTTTAACAAATGTGTCGGGTGCTCTTGACTTTAGCAGGTTTCAGACTACTTTGAAGCTCTCTCTGATCCATCATAGGTTTGTCTAAGTTGTCATAAAGCAAATTTGACACTGCTGATTTAGACAGAATGAAGGTAAGAACAAAAGAGAAAGGTGCAAAGGAGTACTCTCAGAGAAAGAATGAAAATAGCTTATGGGAAATTTATGGTAGAGCAGCAAGGGAAAGCAAATTATGGAAATGTAAAAGTCATTTAAAGAAATACTTACTTCCCCAAGAAAATAAGATGGTTGAAGGAAATAATAAGAGGAATAATATTATCCCAATTTAAAAGCAATTATGACAGTGATAGTATGGTAACAACAGAAATTAAAAGCTAGTTAAGCTTTCCAGCAAAATTAAAGTTAAAACAGCATATTCTCAGATGACTGTAAAACAACATTCTGGAGCAAAGGATCTGGCCCTTTGGCACAAAGGATCTGAATTTTGAACAAAATAAAAAGGGGAAATGATTTTTTTCCCCTAAGAACAAAATTCTGATGATAAATGGCCTTTCATTCTGCAAAATGTATTAACGAGGCTTCACTATGCAACCAATTGCACAAAAGCCAATTTAATTTCATGTTTGGGTCATTTATCTCTCCAGCTTTTTGTTACCTATAATTTGGCTCCAGATCTTTTTCAAAACTCATTATGAAATATAATCAAAATTCACATTCCTTTACTGGGATGGTGTTGACTCTTATTTTTAAAGGTACAGTACCCAAAATAAGATATTTACTTGGCTGCTTAATGCTATCAAAAATATTCTAGAAACAAATAAAAATATGATTCACATCAACTGGATCAAACATATATTTCACATGATAATTTGCAATAAGACATTTAGACCACTACATTTAATGTTCAATCCAGTGATTTAGAAACATAGTTGTGTTGAAGGAGTCCCATTTCCCACTAGCAAACAGATATTTAGAAGGAAGGAGAAACAAAAATAAGTGAATGCATAAATATAGCAAGTGACCCATTGTTATTGTGATACTACTGAATCCCTGGATCAGGGGCAGATTTGCATGCAAACCATGCTGCTACTTGTATGGAATAGGCTGGCCACTTTTATATTACCAAGAAAAAAGAAAACAAAAGATACAGAGCTGCAAAATAAAATTAAAAAAAGGTATACATGCAAATGAATACAGATAGATGCAGATTTAGAAATAATTTTAGCTTAAGTAGAGACACAGTGACCTCTGTTGTTACTCCGTCTGCTGTTAAAGTGCAAACTGTTTTGGGGCAAATCCAAGCCCCTGCTTTCTGCTTTGAAGGCTCTTTATTTTAAAACTAGATGAGGACTCCGATACCTTTAAGCAGAAGGCTCTGGACAGAGGGTGCATGATCTACATAGCAACTAATGTCCTCCCCTGCTTCTTTAGCAGTCTGTTATACAAACATGGGAGGGGTGGAGGTAGAGACTGGGATGGGGAAAAGAAACAGCACCTGCATATAGAAACCAATTTCTACATGTCATTTGCTAGTGAGGGAAAAAAGAAACTAGGGCTGCACAAAGCATCTGAAGAAGGTACTTCATAAAATGCATTAGAACAAATGAAGCACTGCTTCTTGAAATCTTAAAGGAGCTGCATCATTTGGAAAACTCACAGGGCAACTTTAGAGGCCCTTCATGGCTTTCTGCATGTGCATGCCTGCATAGCCACTTTGCTTCAGCTGCAATCCCAGCAGAAGTATTGTCTACACATACATACACAGACAAGTAGGACAGCCTTTGTAGCACCTTCAGGATACTTCCGGGTGATGCAGCTGCTTTAATGATCCAAGGAGGGGTGATTAATTAATGCTAACCTGCTTTGAGAATCAAGCTCTCTTTCAAATGCTTATGCAGCCCTGTCAGGACAGTCTTAGAAGTTCTGGCACTGAGAGCATGTTTACAGTTTTAGGATAAAATAAACCTGGTCAATGTAAATAATTATTGTATGGACCATAGAATCACCCAGAAGGAGCCATTTAGATTATTGAGTCCAACCCCCTGCTCAGTGCAGGAATCCGTATTAAAACATCCCTGACACATGGCTGTCTAGCCTGTGCTTTAACAACACAGCTTATAACTTCCCTTGGTAATCGGTTCCATTGTTGAACTGTTTTTGATAATTGGTTCCACCATTGAACACTATCATCAGTCACAACAGCTAAGATTCGTGATAATGTCAGTGAATCATGCAAAAAGATTCAGTCGTTGGTGGTGTAACTCCATATAGATTGCATGTTTCATATGCAAAAGATCCCAAGTTCAAATCCTTAGCATCTTCAGTATGGGTTAGAAGGACCCTGGTCTGAAAACGTTGGCAGCTACAGCCACTAAGCATCAACAATATCAAGTCCTCCAACTTCCGGTGAGGACATGGCAGACTGAACAGCTGTGCCCGCAAGCTCCGCAGGCAGAACTGGCATCATGGCAATTTTCTCGGGCTCAGGCTGGTTTCTCCTGCAGTCCAGGAGTGTTTTTCTGGATCAAGGAAAATTCTCAGAATTGACCCATTTGTCCTCTGGATGATGAATTGCAGCCAGGAGATTGTAAACAGCATTCACAATTGATGGGTAAGAGTTCACCAGGAGGCTGGAACGTCACCAATTCCAAGCTGCTCTGCAGCCTTAAAGGGACTTTGAGTCCAGCTACCCCATTTCTAAAGCACCCTGTATGTATGTATGTATGTATTTGTACCCTAAGAGAGGCTTTCTACATTAAGGAGAAATGATCTCTCTTGGTGCTCATCATTATTTTTGTGACTATATTTTTTGAATTCTTTTTAAGCTCTGGATTTTGCTTTCCATTCAATACTAAGGAAGGTTGAGAATATTATTATCATCTCCCTGTCATTATTTTTGTGCTAATTTTGAAGATTCCTACACGTTGAATCAGCCATTCTGAACTTTTACTTTCCTGCCGCTTTCTCTGGGAACTGTCTGTTATCTTGTCTTCAATCTGTAAACTCAGTTTGGAAACTTTCCATTACCTTTTACTTCTGCTGGTTAAGTACCTTGGGAGCACCATAATTTACTGCATGAGACATGGAGGATCTCAATCAGGCTCTCTCCAACTTCCATCGAGATATTAAATAAGATATTAAGCAGATTTTTTCTGATTCCTGCCAAGTTATTATGCAAGACATTCAGAGCATTGTGGAAAATATGTGGTCTAAAATGTGCCATCTGGTTGGGGATGTTGTGGATGAAATTGAAAAACTTAAGGGCGATGGAAATGTCTCTTCTAAGAGTGAGATTGGGGCTTCTGTTGATGAAACTGACAATGCTGAATTGAAGAAGTACTTACAGAAGAAGTAAGGGAGAAATTGAGTTGCAAGACATGAGTAAATTTGATCTTCTGATGGAATGTTACGGAAAAGAAGGGGTTATTATGTATGGGAGATTTTTTGAGGAGAAGTCTGTGTTTGTGAGGGAAGCAGTCGGGCTGTTTGATTTCTTTAAGAAAATAGCTCTGTGTTTATTATGGGGATATGTAAATACTTTGGTCTAATTTGAAATGGGTTAAGGGCCTAAAAATATTTATTTGGATGGTCTTTTGGCTTTGGAGGATTTTATTTAACATTAATGATTGGGATTAAGATTGTTAAGTTTTTTAAAAAAAATTAATATTAATTCATGTTTGTTGTATTATTAATTATAATGGCAGACGATTTATATGTTTTTTTTAATCTTTATTATAGTAGACAGGAATGTATAGAATAGTAGTAGGAAGGGAATAATTAAATAATTGTTATTTTGGGGGGGAGGAGTTGATTAGGTGACTTATACTTTTCTTTTAATATAAGGAGAGGGAGCAATGGTATTTAGTGATTTTTATAATGTGCTAAGGGGTTGATTTATAGAAATGATGTGATTTGGGTTTAATATAGAGTAAGGGATTGATTATGGAAAATTATTGTATATCCTTGATGTTTAAAGTCGGAAGTCACTTCTTTTTGTAATCTATTTTTTTTTAATTTTCTTGTGTTTTCATACTTTTTTAGTTTTTTTTAGTTTTTTGTTTTTCTGTATCTCTTATCTTTTTCTGAAACTTAATAAAATTCTTTTTAAAAAAAACAATATTAAGTCCACTATGACACAGCTTCCTGTGTCGCTCAATCCCAAAAGGGAATGGCATTTAGTTGATATTTTATGGATTTGCTTATAACAGTGTTTCTCAACCTTGGCAACTTTAAGATATGTGGACTTCAACTCCCAGAATTCCCCAGCCAGGGAATTCTAGGAGTTGAAATCCACATGTCTTAAAGTTGCCAAAGTTGAGAAACATTGGCTTATATATAAGGGATAGGATATGGGATGAAGAGATATCTGTTTAACCTTATAGGTGGTGAAGAGTTATTAAATTTGCTTATACTTGTGATGAAGGTTGGAAGTCACTTCTTTATATATTTCTTTTCTTTTTCTTTATTATATTTTTTCTTTTTTCTTTTTTCTTTTCATTTTTCTTTTTCTTCTTTCTTTTTCTTTTTTCCTGCATTATTTATTTATTTATTATTCAGATTTTTTTACGGCCCATCTCCCCCAAAAGAGGGACTCCGGGCAGTTTACAAAAAAGTAATACTATAACAATAAACATTAAAATCCCATAAAAATAAAAAGTTACGAATATAAAATACAATATAAATAAATATAGAATCCAAGTGGCTATAAAAAAATTGTATTCTTTCTATTTCTATGCTCTTCTTTCTCTAAGTTTAGTTAGTATTAGTTTTTACTATTGTAATTAAAATTCTTAATAAAAATTATCTCCAAAAAGGAAAGGCATTTGTTTGGACTGTACTTGGCCTCTGAAGAGCTGGTCAATGGGTATAATCCAAAAAGGGGGTGGACCTAGATGAAAACTAAATTTTGTTTTAATCTGATTTAATTTAATTCAGTACAGTTAAATAATTCCCACTTCTGTCATACTGTCATGGTCCCTGTTCCAGTGTTCCTGGAAAACATCGTAACGGGTTCCCATGCCATGGAGCTGACACAAGTTGCTGTACGGGAGGGGGCTGCTCCTGTTCCTTGTACCAGGCTGTGATGCAATGTCATGTTTCCCCTTTCAATGTTCTGTTAACATTGTAACGTTTCACATGTCAAGTCATTTTCCGTGTATCCTTGCTTGGCTCGTTCGGGGTTTTTCCATTCCTGCGCTCTGCTTTGTTTTGGATCTTTGGAATGTATGTTTGGGTTTGCAATCCCCTTCAAGGTTACTTTCCCAGGCGCATCTAACGGTTCCTAACACCTGGGAGGGGGTGCGTGCTGACGAGTACTTGGGGCGGGACTGGATTGAAGGCAAGGCTTTTAAAGTTTGTATTTGGCGCGCTTTTGCTCATTCTCAGCTTTCTCTGTATTTGCATACTATTCCTTTAATAAATCAGTTATCTTTAAGCTCGAGCTTGTGAGACTGAGTATTTGGGATTAGGCAACCGTTACATGCAAGGTGTGAATTACCTGTAAGTTTTAGAAGGAAGCTGGAGCAGACCCAAGGGGTTTGGGGCTTTCATGTAGTCCTGGGACTTCACACTAAACACTCCTGATCTAGAGTTCATAACGCAACAAGAAAAAGTGACCCTCTTTGTCCATAGGGCAATGTTTGAGGAGCCAGGCAAAACAGTTTTCTTATTCATAATTAAAGCAATATTAGTTGGTTTGGGATGCAAATCACCCCGATGTCAAACACTAGTGCTTGAAATGGGTGGGATGCTATTCCACCTCTTTTGGTGGGGCCACAATTCTCTTAAGTTAATGTCAAGCTCTCTCACGTGTGAAGACTCCAGACCAGTATTTCTCAACCTGAGCAACTTTAAGATGTGTGGACTTCAACTCTGGCTGGGAATTCTGGGAGTTGAAGTCCACGCATCTTAAAGTTGCCAAGGTTGAGAAACAAAGCTATCATTGAGCTTGGAGAGGCCAGAACTTATCAGAATAGCTTCATTTTCCAAAAAAACATCAACAAGCTTACTGCACAGAAGAGCCGCTGCTGAGCTTCAGTCTTGTTGGAACAATAAACTGACTATCCAGATAATAAGCTGTCTGTCTACCCCTTTGCAATGCCAGTCTACTGTGTCTCCATATTCAGGTTTGGGTGAGGCCAGCAAACAAAAAGATGATGAATGGACTGCAAGCTGAATTGTATTTGGCCTAATCTGAAATAAAATAACCCCAGGTGCTTTCTCTTCTTTGCCTCCCTCATCACCATCACCTCCACTTTCAGCACTGAATTACAGTGCCTGGAACATTATTTCCAGGAGGAGGAGGAGGAGAAGGGGGAGAAAAGGAACAGGCAGGAAAAACCACGGGAGGGAATTCTAGAGAGAATGCAAAGCATGGCTTTAATCACTCAAAACCTAACTGCACATGCAATGCAACCCTGCCTCCCAAAAGATCATTTACAGAGGATAATCTCCAAGAGGGCTAATCTAGTAAAATTCACTCAAGAACAGTGTTCTTGCTTACAGCGTTGTATTTTTTTAGCACCATTTCCCCCCTTTCTATTGGGGAGATAGAACTTCTAAAAGATAGCAATACCTCCTCATTCTAGATTATTTTTCTCCCCTAATAAATATCAGCATTCAGTTTAGATCTGTAATTTATCAGTGCTGGGACATAGACTTAGCAAATACATATTTACCCAGGAAGGAGGATTCCACATATATCAATATTATTATGAGCAATGGGACTTCCATTGGTCTGAGCCTTTTTGGAACAAATCCCCACAGATTATTCCTTGTAGGCACTGGTGAAACAACTTCATTTCACCCAGAGAAAATGGACCTTCGTAAGTCCGGGATATAGTTTCAATGGAGAAAATTACCTGTCAACAAGATGATAAACCTGCACTGTCCATTGCTGGGTGGAACCTATTTGTTTTATATGCTAAGAAAAACTCTGAAGCAGCATGGTTCCTTCAATAAATTCTCTTGATCCCAGCTGAAGTGACAAAAAGATCTGTTATCCAATATTACTTTTAAGGCAGTTGGTAAGCTATTTGTATATTGTACCCCTGGATGTGCTTAGAATGCTGTATCTATGTGTCCAATGAATCATAAGAATTGCCAGCCTGGCTCATAATAGGTCAAACCACTCTTAGAGAACCTCAGGTTTTCTCTCTGTGCTAATGTATGTCATTCTGATGTTCAAATGGGTCCAAATACATTCAACTATTTGGAACTGAGTATTATGAAGAACCTAGGATTCCCAGCCACATGTTTCCTTGATAATTTAGAATGTAAAGATCTAATTGAAGCAAAAAATATGGAGGAGCATTTGCAGGGGAGTATTAAGCACCATCATAATTTCTCCTGTAAATCCCCTATCCATCTTCTCAGTTCCATTAACTTGTAAACCCAGATGTAAATCCAGAGGTTTTCAGAGCCAATGTCTAGTGTAACCCTTGGAGCCTTGGCCCTTTCTGCATGGTGCCACTGATATACCTGTTTATTTGCATAATTAAAATTAATGACAGGGATCCACACTAGTGAAGACATACATATTATCACTTTTAAAAGATTGTATAGGGGTCAATAAAATGAGGCGTACTGCCAGTGTACTATATAGGAAGAGAAAATGAAAAAGCCTTTTCCGTTGTTCACCACGTTTTGGTGCTGTTATTCAAAGCCATAGTAATTGTGAGATCTTACCCTGCAAATCAAGAAAAATTAATCCAAGGAAGGTCACCAGCATGGGCTAACATAGCATGCTAAATCATAATGTGGCTTATTTGTTTTTTGCATTATATGCAATCCAGACTATTATGATTTCTTCAACAATATACAGTACATAGTTTAAAGCAAACCTATCTTAGTGTTATATGTGAATACAGCTTGCCTTCACTTTAGAAGGTGTGAAAAGATGCAAAAAGTTGCCCTTTGACCCAGAGAAAACGAAGTGAACATAACATTGCTTTTTAAAAACAGATTCTGGGGCGATCCTAGATATTTTCAGCCAGTTAGATTAGTATCTGTTCCAAGTAAATTGATAAAAAGTCAGCAGATGAGGCTTTTTCACCATTAAAATGTAATGATGGGAACAACGTCATCTGTGTAATTTTGTCTTTTATGCAGTTTACATATAAGTCTCTGCATCAACTAAAAAGTAATCTAATTCTTCTTCATATACTCTATATGTATGGAAATAAGAAGGGAAGATGTCAGTTTTAATTTGCAGAAAGTTCAAGAAAGTGTAGATCAGAGGTGGTTAAGCTAAATTGAATGTGTGTGGTCAACACTATTTGTTCCCTTTGCAATTAAAACAGTAGTAGAATTAGTAATTAAAAATTGTACAGAACATGATAAATTTTACATAAATCCTCTGCTACTATAGGATATTAAAAGTCATCCTTTTCCAATGAAATACAAAATTGACATTGTTGTTTATAAATTATGTACACATGTGGTCTCTTAACACTTCATCTAAGATGCTTGAGGATTTCAGTTTCTACAAATTCCTGATCTGCAGTTCTTGGATATCTGTGCAAATTGGAATTGAATACCTATTGCTTTTTAGCTTTCTGAATAATGTAGAGAATGTTTTGAAAGAGAATACATTTAACAGTTTATATTTAAACATACACACACACACAAATGTTTGTGCTTTTAAACAATCCAGAGTAATGTAGACATGAGATGAAATGGGATATAAATGCATAAAAAAAAATCTTGATCAGAGATAGACTGATTCTAACCAGTACTAGAGCCAAAGTATCTGCCTGACCAGTTCAATCCGGCAGGGTTGGCACCGTCCAGGTTCCATCAATTAAACAATGCCATCTGTCTGGATCCCAGAAGTGCACTTTCTCTGTAGCAGTGACTTCCCTCTGGAACAAGGTTTCCCCCAAAATTTGAACACCTCTCATCCTACTGGTATCTCAAAGGGCCTTAAAGACCAGGCCCTTGGAGAAGACAACTGACGCCCCCTTCTGTTCCCCTCTAGGTTTATTTTCTTGCCATTGTTCTTTTTTCTTGTTCTTGTTCTTTTTTTTTGTTTTTGTATTGTTCTTTGTTTTTAAATGTTTTAACAAGTGTAAACCATCCAGAGTCACTGGGAGTCAAAAAGCATATAAATTTAATACAATATTATGGTTTATCACACAGTCAGCCAGATGTTTAGGCAGGATTTGGCTTTTTTGTCCACCTAGAGAGTCCTTCCCAAAGACTTGAGATAGGCAGATGTTGTTGTTTAATGATATTAAAGGTACGTTGCAGGATGTAAGCTGTTCCAAGTAAAGCTGCCTTTTGCAATTGACTGATGGTGATTTTGTCAATGCTGATAGTGTTCAAGTGGTGCTCCAGATGTTTTGGAATTGCTTCTAAGGTGCCTATTACTATTCTACCTTCGCTTTCTTTTTCCACAGTTGTTCTACTTCTATTTGCAGGTCTTTATATTTTGTGATTTTCTTTAGTTCTTTCTCTTCTCTTCTGCTGTCTCCAGGTATTACAATGTCCAGTATCCAGATTTTTTTGTATTATTATTATTATTATTATTATTATTATTATTATTATTATTATTTTGCTCTGATTCTAAATTATTGTGTGTGAAGTGAACAAACCAATTTTGAAATCACTGCCTAAGATTCTTTCTTAATTTAATGGCAGAACCAGGGTGAAGAGGAAGAGTTTCTGTACTGCATCAAGCATATAACTTGCCTTCCATTTAAGGACAAGTGTATAAAAACAAATCTAAGTCTTCCCAAATTATGAAACTCTGGTTTTGCAATGTCTCTAGCAGGACAGATATGGAAGTGCGGTTATCTCTATCCCATAAAGATTCTTTTGCCCTTCTGTGTCCAGCCAGCTTTTCCACCAAGGCAGCAGTAATAAGCAATCAGGTGATTGAAAGCTGCATTGCAAGCAGAATAAGCAGGCTTTCCATCCGGATTCTCCAAACAGAACCCTCATGGTGATAAATGAAGTGAGGAGGAAAACAAATGAATATAACCTACCACTGTGTATGGATTCATCATCTTAGAAAGAGCTTCTGACATAGCGAAAGGAGGGAGAAAGAGGAACGGTGTGCAGTGCTGTGGAGAAGGTTTCTGCATAAAAACTTTCGGTAAGATGTGGTAGAGAAGAAGGTTACTGCTATCTCATAAGAAACATGTCAGCTGAGTGAAAAGGATACCTTCAGGGAAGGTGACACATTTTCGCAAACCTCTCTGGACTAGATTTTCAGATTCAGCTCCTCCAACCAGGGCACTATTTGAAGGAGAGTTCAGGCCCCAAACCATTACAGGAGTTTGATTTGCAAATGTGCAAATACATAGCCTGTCATGCCAGGCACAGTTTGCTGTCATCCATCCAAAGTTACATTTTCCATCCATCATGTTGGGCCATCCATACAGAGTTGCTGTGTTTATTCACTATGAATGTTGCTGTGATTCACATTTGTGATTCAATTGCTCTGCATCCAAAAACATATTTAGAACACTTTAGGTAGTAGCTTGTTAAGAGAAAGCTTAGTTATATCAAGTCCTAACTGGACGGTAGACGTGGTGGTGCTGTGGGTTAAACCGCTGAGCTGCCGATCGGAAGGTCGGCAGTTCGAAACCGCGCGGTGGGGTGAGCTCCCGTTGCTAGTCCCAGCTCCTGCTCACCTAGCAGTTCGAAAACATGCAAATGTGAGTAGATTAATAGGTACCGCTTTGGCGGGAAAGTAACGGCGTTCCGAGTCGTCATGCTGGCCACATGACCCGGAAAATGTCTACAGACAACGCCGGCAATAAGGCTTAGAAACGGAGATGAGCACCGCCCCCTAGAGTTGGACACGACTGGACTTTACGTCAAGGGAAACCTTTACCTTTACCTTTACTAATTGGATATAGTTCACTCTCATTGTAGATATACAGATTTAAATTCTTAAAACTGCTCAGATGCTGTTTTGGTAATCTACAACACTGGGGATATGTGGGGTGGGTGGGTGGGTGCATGCATGCACATGACTTTGAGTTAATCTTGATTCCTGGCAACTGTCTAGATAAACCCCTGCCATTTTCTTGGCAAGATTTTTCAGAAGTGGTTTGCCATTGCCTTCTTCCCAGCACTGAGAGAGAGACTAGAACTCATAGTCTCCCAGTTTCTAGCATGGTACCTTTAACCACTACACCACATGGCTCTCTCGGTAATAACACGAAAAGCAAAATAAATATGGCAATAGCAGGAAACAGTGTGGTCCCTACATCTCTGAGAAAATCAAAGGCCTTCACTTGAAACTAATGAAGGCACCAAGCAAGTTCCTCTAAAGGAGGCATTCCATGCTGAAAAGGTCTCATTGACTCAAAGTTCCCTTGCTTTGCTTACCTGCTGAACAGTTCTTTCAGTGGGAAAGAACTGTTCAATGGGATAAGGAAATGCAGCGGGACTATTCTTCCTGCCATGTGTTCTGGCACCATGAGCCTGGCAGGGCTTTGGATGATGCAGTTCATCTGTCTTCCACAGCATGGATGGGAGGATTATTTTGTTAAAAAAAAAGAGTATTCTCCCTTGACTTCAGTTTGGCTTCAAATGACTATGTAAATACAGTATATTCATATTGTTTTCTTAGCAATAATATGGAAGATGTGTGTCTTATTTCCTTTTTTTTTTAACTTCTAGTCTAATTTTCACCTCCGTGGTTTTCTGGTGGTCACCCATCCCACTAATCAGGGTCTGACATGGCTTAGCTTTTTTGATGTGAGCCAAGGTTGGCCAAGTACTGCTACCTATTGTGACTCATTCTGTTAAACAACTGCTTAAATTTATGGGTCTTTAAAAAAAAATACTTTATCAGGCTTTATAAACATCAGTAGCTAAGTCAGTTATTTTTATGTGCCAAAAATGGGCATGTAATGTCCAGGGGAGGGAGGAAGTGAGTTCTTCAGATTCTTGCAATCAAATGTGGTTCAGTCATTACATACCATTGCAAATGTAACATTCCATAGTCTTCTCTGATGGATCTTCTTACAGATTCATGGATCTTCACTTCTTTACCTGCACCTTCAATACCAAGAAAACCACAGGGACTGGTCCAGGCAATCGCCAGGAGTCAACACTGACTCAAGGGTACCAAAACAAATAATTCCCCCTCTATTTTGAAACCATTCAAGGGTAGCCTCAAGGAGTGTAACATCAGTCACTCACCTGGAAGTGATGCCTCAATTAGAAACAGAGGCAATAGAGCAGGGTTTCTCAACCAGGGTTCTGTGGAGGCCTAGGGTTCCACAAGAGGTCCCTAGGGGTTCCCTGGGAGAACACAATTTATTTTAAAAATTATTTCAAATTCGGGCAACTTCACATTAAAGAGGTAAGGTTCATTATTTTTAGTTGAAAAACATCGTGAATGCATATATACAGGCCTACCCATGAAATGAATATAATAATTCTGTAACTTCTGGCCTATATTTGACCCTGAATGTGCAGGGGTTCCCTGAGGCCTGAAAAATATTTCAAAGGTTCCTCCAGGGTCAAAAGGTTGAGAAAAGCTGCAATAGAGACAGGATAGAGAGTAGAAATGGGCATGGCCAATTTCATACTAGTATGATTTTCGGCCAGTTCAAGGCTGAGAGGAGAGCTCTTCAGCTTAGCAGTGCGGAAAAGCCCTTAATGCTGAACTGCAAGGCTTGCTAAGTTGAGACCTTCCATGCAAGCGAAACAGCCTTCCTTGAAGTGTTAAAGCATCTGCATCCTCCAGAAATCTTGGCACAGACTGCATCTAAGTTTTCTTCTCTTGTCTGCCCATCCACCTTGCACAGCCCCTTGGCTTTGCTTCACTGGCAGTTCAATTAGAAGCACTGCCTGGGATGTGTGCTGGGGTGTCTTCAGGGTGTGGTCAAAAAAGTCAAGATGGCGGCCATGACAGTGCCGTCGAAGCTCTGCTTGTTTTTTTATGTACCTGCAACACCCAGAAAAAACAGGCAGAGCTTCAACTGCACCATCATGGCTACCATCTTGACTTTTTTGACCATAGCCTGTGCACACTGCCACTGTATTTGTACATGCAGACAACTGAAATGACCATAAGGACATTTCTGCTACAGATGAGCAAAGCGTGAATTAACCTCCTGCTCAGTCATTCAGATGACACAGCTGACCTGAGGGAATTAGCTTAACCTGAAACAGCCCTGGGGTTATTTGAGGTTACATCTACTTTAGGCTTAATTGGCTGGTCAATTGACCCAGTTTTTCGGTTTACACAACATGCAAATAAGTCACTTAAGTATGCTGTGTGGACAGGACCAATAAAATTTAATCCAGAATATTGTGTTTATTTTTAAATGTTATATAGCCCCTTCAGCAATATTTCTGGTGCCATTTATTTTTTTTTAAAAAAGCAGTATGCTATAAAAATAAGCAAAAACAAACCTAATAATCTAGTGACAAAGATTAAAAGCATCAGCTGGAAAACTTCACAGAGAATAGAAACATACTCATTTGGTGTAGACATCAGATGGACCTCCCCATATGTGGTCCATCTGATGTCCACACCCTGATGGAGGACGTGCCCCAGGGAGACTCTTCAAAATATAACCTCAGTAGAAACAGAGCCTTCCTTCTAAACAGGACTTCTAAGCTGAGAAAATCTGAGCTGTGCCATTAGTCCTGGGACTTGGGCAATGATCAAAGGGGTTTTGGAACTGGAAAATGCATTCAGTTGGGGGCTATCAGATTCCATGAGAACAGGTCATGATGAGACTGGTCCAAGGTTTCGCTCAATTTTGAAGTTCACTGGGTGAGTTTATACCAGCCATTTCTTATCAGTCCATCTTATCTAACAGGGTAGTTGTGAAGATGAAATGAGATTAGGCCAATTTATGCCATCTGATAGTTAATGAATAGGCATGGGATATGCAGGAGAGGATTTCTGTCTTTCTTTATAATAGCACAGATTGTGACACTTCAGACTTGAAGTGAATAATTTTTCATTGGTCACAAATCATATTGACTCTCCCCTATTCCTACTGAGGGCGTCAACAGATGGGCCATGATGCAAAATAGGCAGGCGGCACAGGTAAGCAGAAGAAGACTGGAAAAAA
Organism: Candoia aspera; assembly: GCF_035149785.1. Classification (NCBI taxonomy): domain Eukaryota; kingdom Metazoa; phylum Chordata; class Lepidosauria; order Squamata; family Candoiidae; genus Candoia; species Candoia aspera. The sequence continues at coordinate 59,872,344 of NC_086155.1, read as the reverse complement.
AAAAACCTTTTGAAGACCTTCCAAGTTCCTCCAAAAAGTTTTAAGAACATTAAAATAAACATTTAAATGAGCATTGCTTCTTAAATGCAAAACCATATTATCAAGTTCTAACAAAGAAGTATGGATAAATTTCAGGGGCAGTAATCTGGTATCTCAGAATCTTTCTGCCTTAAAGAATAATATAGTTATTATAGCATACTTTTTGTGGGCTACAGTCCACTTCATCAGATGCACACTGGCTAAATATTATTTAATTTATTGTGGTATTACTGGTGTAGCATCATCTAATAATCCATGACAAGGTAAAATGTAAATAGTTGAATTTCATCTGCTTTATTTTCATTGGTCTTCTTCTGGCAGAAAAACTCTTTAATTGCTTGGCCTGAAGGCATCTCTGTTAGAATCCTGCTGCTCTATAATACTTCAAATACTAAAAGATTAGTAAACAAACATCTCTTCTTTTAATCACTACAGAATTCTGCAACACTTTGATACTCCATCATAAAGACAGACAATTTTCCATGAAACTTCTGGGTTATGAGACTACTGCTGTGAGGTCTGCCCAGATTTTTATATGCCAAGTTGTTCCCAGCAAGACACCATTAACTTATGGGGGTAAGTGGGGGAAGGCTCATCTGGGTTTCTGAAAACACAAATCTGCTATTATCACTTGATGAGCTACAGATATTCTCAGAGGAAGTAGCAATGGTTTTATGGAAGAAAGAACTTTGTTTTGCTTCTATTTAATTTCACAGCCTTAAATATAATTGCAAAAGCTTAGGGTGTCTTTGCGATATTTAAAGCTGGAATATGAGCAGAGGTTACTCAAAAAATAGATTTAAACAGATCAGGAAAAGAAAAAAAGTAAATATTCATGTCCAGAGGTTTCCTGTAAGGTAATCAATTCATAAAACAAGAAATTGAAATGAATTCTCCGAGTCAAGACCTCCTTTCTGACTAGAAAACTCAGAATGAGCTACTACCTTCGGATGACTGATCAAGTAGGTGTATTATCAGGTGATATGTGATAAGATCATTGATATTGTAGCATCACTAAAGTGATCTCTGAATTCTGACTTTATTATACCCACCATTCACTCATTCCTATTTCTCTCCTTTAATCCCTCTCCTGCTCTGTTGTGCACAAATACCCTCTTTCCTTCTATGGTTGGTTACAATCACAGGTTATACAATCTCAAACAATGTTTATCCTACCATCAGATGATTAATTTGCTTAAGTGGTATATTTGGAAATCATTGTTTAGTGGCAATCTTTTTTAGATTAATGATAGATTAGTTCCTGATACAGAAACTGGATCAAACCATGGTTTCTGCAGACAAAGGTGAAAAGGTAATCTGTGTGGAAGAAGAAGGCTGAAGTTCTTGAGCATGTGGCATATTTCTGATCTCCAGACTATGCCAGATGCATGTTTGGTGATAACTGTTTTTTTGAAAATAAGCTATGCTATTTTTGAAAGCTCAGAAATCTCATGAGGCCACATCATCTCATGAGATCTCATTAGTGATTTTGAAGGACTCACAGAAGTTTTGGGGAAAGTTCATCTTTTTTTATTTTGGGGAGTGCTGCACAAGTCGGAAAACACAAACAACCTTTGCTGTACTTCTGTGTTCTCAAAATATGGGCAAATGGGAACAAAACTATACTTCGTATGTATTTTATGACTGAATGACACAATGACATGCTATTCTGTACATGTTCTTTGCATTCCAGCTTTTAAAGCACTTTTCGTATATGGAGTGTGTAATTCAGCATTAGCTGAAAAAGTGCTAACAAAAATCAATTGCAAAACAGGCAAAAATTACCTACTAGTCTTTTAACAGATTACCTATTGTATAGATAATAATAGTTAACCACTATACGACTTTTCCTTTCTAAGCAGTTAATTAAAGCCCAGCATGGATTTTTCCTAATGCTCAGGGAAGGGCTATAGTGTTCCAAGGTACCCATCTGCTTCCCCAAAGAATCCAAATGAAAACAGAGAAGGGTCTAGAGAGAGAAATAAAGAGATACATTCTGGTTCAAAAGTAACTTAAGGGGATGGAATAATCAGTGGGAGAAAATCCTGGGCAAAATGTCTGCAATGCTTATGTGAAAGGATCCCAGCAACGTATGAGCTGTGTTTTTACAAAGTCTCTCATGGCTGCAGAAGGCGATCACGGTTAGGTCAAAGGCCAAGAGAAGGGTCAGTTTCCTTTGAAAGTGAAAATTGCTCATAAGGTGCTTAACACCAGCTTTAGGAATATTAAAGAATAATCTGGGTTTTGTCAGTTAATAAACTGTAGCAAGCACTGTATCTGTTTAATAGTAGTCCTATGAATCTAAGGTTGCCATTTCAGGTCTGTCCACTGAAGTAACTGCTATAATGGGAAAAAATAGATCTGATTCATCAGCTTCCATTTACTGATGTAAATATGAACTCAGATCTCTTGAGAAGGCCTAGCATTTGTCAATTGCATTTTTAAAATTATTCTGGTCTTATACATTTCAAATAAATCAGAATTAAGGATTTGCCAAAGTAGAAATACACAGCACAGACTTTAAGATACAGAAATCTTTATGAAGAACTTTGTAGACCTCTCTTAAAGAGAGAAAAACTATGGAATCCTGAAAGATAAGATTAAAGAATTAAGCATTGCAATCAAATAGCACATCTAGGGAAAAAAATCAGGTTTGCTAGGCAGATAATAAGAATGACATCCTCTGCAAAGTTTTTTTTTCTTTAAATCAATCAAAGCAACTTAAACAAAACAGTGCATTCCTCAATACAAATATGCATTTCAACTTTTCACAGTTAAGGATTTTTTCCCATGAAGATATTCAAGCCCCACTGATTTGTTTTCTCTGTAGTGACAGTTGGCCTTGCAAATGTTTTGCCTTGTAGATATCAAGGTCCTATCTCTCTCTCTCTCTCTCTCATCCTGGATCAATGCTACATGGCATATTGGGCAGTAAGGTCCCTATCACTCTGGACCATTCTAAATCAAATCCTTAGTTGTTGTTGCTAATATAGTTGTTGTTGCTAAATAACATTAATATTATTTTTCTGTCTTTCATTTCTGTTTCCTCACCTTCTAGTTGAGTTTTTAGTTAGTCTGGTTCAAAAGATCATCTGAACTAAATTAGCAAAATAACATGTCCCTCCTGGGGGGACTCATTCCTTACCCTTATGTTACATATCAATGTTATTTTAAGACTGTTCCTTGGTCAAATTAGACTCTATTTAATGACCCTATTTGAAACACCCATCTTTGACCCTCTCCCCTCAGGTGAAAACCTGCACATATACCTTCCAGTTGCCAATCAATGGACAATCTTTCTAAGCCTTGGAATTGTTCTGTTAGATTAAGTTCTCCTAATGAATTCCTCATTGAGCCAGTGAACAGAAATGAAACCTTGTTAGCTCATTATCCTCCTAATTAACCCATTCAAAACTAGTTCCATCCTCACAGGGAGGTAGCAGACATGTTTGGGTTTCACACTGAGGTATATCAATGCACTCCCAAGAGCCTTTTGTATCAGGGAACAGAGATTTATTTGCAATGGCTGGGGAAGGCAGCCTGCCAGATGAACGCCTGAGTATTTTGTTACCCTCAGGCTACAATTTTGCCAAGGACAGGCCATGTGGATGGAGCACCCCACACCGTTTCTGAGAAGACAAATATCCTGTCTTGTTTCATGCTGATCAGTCAGTTTGTTAAGCTGATAACAGAGATTTTACTCTTTAGGTAGGGACAGATAACCTATATACACACACGTGCTACCTCTGTGTAAACATTACCAGCTGGTCTGGAGAGATTTCAAGAAGGGGCAGGGAATCATCTTGTCCTATAGCGTTAATTCCAGAGAAGTTTGTTCCTTGCCTTTTTAAAGTAGTTTCTTTTAAGAAACAATTAATATAGTGCAATGGAGGGGAAAATGTTTCCCTTTTAGCTGCTGAGATCATTCTCACAGCATCAAGTAGTTTTTCCCATTGTTTTACTGTAAGCTTAGAACTTGTGTAATATTGGAGGGTTCAGCCTGGATCCTGAGTTGTTTTGGAGGATTTCAGTTTGATCTTGAATTGACCATTTGTCCAAATGCTGAGTTGCTCCTGGTCCTATCATTGCATGCTTTTAGAAAAGCCCATAATATTGCTTGCTTCCTCTGAGTGTGTTTTATTTGCAATTGTGTACAAATTGTTATATGTTTGGTTTTTGTAGATTTATTTATTTAAGAGCTGCCCATCTCACTTTTCCAAGCGACTCTAGGCGGTGTACAACAGGGATAAAAAAAATCAAAAAATGCATTAAAAAGTATAAGAATATACATAAATACATACATGCTGTCATGAGTAAGGATGGCTTGAGTAAGGATTTCTTGGTTTTCTGAAGACATTTCCAAACGTCTCTCCTTAAATTCTTGTTCCTCCCTCTTTCGATGGGAGTAAGAGTTTGTTAGGATTGATGTCCTAACAACCAGGAAACACGCTGAGACAAGGAACTGGTCTCTAATGTTTATTGCTAGTACATAACAGGAATCCTAACAAACTGAAGAAGCGTGGGAAAAACCCAGCCATATAAAACCCAAAGGTTAAGGCGGTCCTGATCTGTGTCTCTTTGAATGGCTGCCCAATTCCTCAGTGCTACGCATGAGCTTAACAGTCTGGATGGGAGCCCCCTGCTCGCCATCCTTACTCATGACACATGCATACATACATACATGAATGAAATATATATAACCCAACTAAAACAGAGAATAGTAGATGGAGGGATGTTAAAAATAATGGAGCCACCTCACTATATCACCCATCCACCGAGGTCCCTAGGTTCTTGAGGGACCTCTGGAAGCTCAATAGTGACAAGGCCAATCTCACCTCAAGGGGAAGAAGAAGATTCCACAGCGTGGGCACCACAGCAGAAAAGGCCCTAGGGCCCACTAAGTATAGCTCCCTAGGCGTCGGAACCCATAACATGCCCTCTCTGTCGGATCTGGTAGGACGGGCAGATGAAATCTGGGAGAGGCAGTCCCTCAAGTACCCCAGTCCCGTGCCATAAAGGGATTTAAAGGTCAGCACCTGTCCTAACAGCTAGGAACCACGCTGAGACAAGGAATAGGTCTCTAGTGTTTTATTACTGCTACATAAACAGAAAATCCTAACAAACTGAAGAAGCGTGGGAAAAACCCAGACATATAAACCCCAAAGGCTAAGGCGGGCCCGATCTGTGTCTCTTTGAATGGCTACCTAATTCCTCAGTACTACGCATGCGCTTTACAGCCTGGATGGGAGCCCCCTGCTTGCCATCCTTACTCATGACAGCACCAGCACCTTGAATTGAACCTGGAAACAGATGGGAATCAATGCAGGGGTGTAATGTGTGTTCTACCAGAAGCACACATAATTGCTTGCGCCACTGCATTTTGCAGCAGCTGAAGCTTTCTGCTGCTGTATTGCAAATAAATTCTCCTTTTCCCATGATGGGGCTGAAGGCAGGGCCCTCCTTGTCATTTTAGGAGGGAGCTTCAGGACTCTCTTTCAGCCTGCATTTACCTGTATGGTTTTAATATGTATGCTTGCGTGGGTAATTCATGCCAACACACATAGGTTGCCCAGAGTGATTTGGGAGTGGGTGGCCCATAGTTGTATACATAATAATCTTGTAAGGAGAGAAGCATCATCCAGGCAACAGCCACGTACCGATGGCTACTCATGGACAAAAGAAGTCTTGATATCATGGGGTCAACTGCTAAGCAGCAGATAAAAGCAACTCTTCCTGGTTCCCTCCCTCCTTTCCAGAGAGATTCTTGAAAACTATAAGAAAAACATGAACCACTGTTTTTCGATTGTTAAGCGAGGCTGTTGCTATCAAAGTTCCAGTAAATAGGGAGAAAGTTAAAAAACAAGAACAAATCGGTGTGTGCTTTCTACAGCTTCCCTTTGAAAATAATTCATTTTCTCTGCATTATATTTCAAGGAAACCCAGAGACTCTGTATGTTCTGGATTACTGCATCCATTTGGGGGCTTGCCCTAATGGCTCACGGGAGTGCAAACCTGCCTGCCAGAGTCCTTTAAATCTGGCAAGGGGGAGTGGGGGTTATACGTTCTTGTTTTCCAGGTAATAACTAGCCCTTCCAGCATTACTGGTTTTGGGGTAGTAATCTTCCTAGGCAGGATGCAAATTGTTTTTCCTGCTTTTCCCACTTCCTCCTTTCTTTCTTCTCCCCTGTCTCCTCACTGGTAGAACTTCGCATTGTTCTGAAAGCCTCAACTCATCAGTCACAGAGATTTGTTCATCTCATTTATTTTTTATCGTGCCTGGGCTGAGTTTTCTATTTTCAGAAAGCCTCTACAAATCTTGCTAAAATTAGTAACCTAGCCCCAGGTCTGAGTGGTTGGGATGAGCATGATCCCATCCTAATAGCAGCTGAATTCAGGTATTCATATAAGTCCCATTTAAAGAGCATGAGCTTCTGTAGCCTGAATGGCTTCCTCCCAGAGGATCTCAAGGAATGCCTCTTCTCTTACCCACTGCTTGGGGTCTTCAGTTTCTTCTGAGGGTTTCCTCCTGGTCCCTCATCCCATGGAGCTACAACAGACACAGCTTTGGGGCTGGAGGCTCTACTAGTGCAGATCCTTCTCAAGGAAGGCCCAGCTGGGGCTGTCCCTGGCATCTTTTCAGACCCAGGCAAAGACTTCCTTTTTCTTGAAGGCCTTTCTAGAGTTCCAATTTTAAAGACTGTTCAACATTTGACTAATGGATTCCTCTGGACTCCATTTTACTATACTCATTGTTTTCTATGTGAGTTTCATATTCAACTGACTTTCAAAATTGGTTATTACAGAGAAAGATATTTTCTTTTGCATCAAACAAGAAAAAATTAACTTCTGAGACTCATTTCTAACATGGAATCCAGGTGTCTTCCCACATGGCATCTGAATCCATCATATTTTGCAGCACTATTACATTTTACCACTAGGAAAGGTTAGATGTTAGTATGAGTAACAGTATCAGTTATTATTTGTACTACTACCAGAATGAACAAGAGCAATGAATTGTTGACTTTTCCAGCTTTTCAAGTTCTGGTTTATTATCTGAATATTAAAATAGACAAGAGGCTGAGTTGAATCACAGAATTTTATCAGAGGTCAGGTGTCAGGTCCTAACGGCCATTATAATAACAGCATTTGATATTCATAATATTTTTATGCAAATGAACCAAGATGCAACAGTGTTATACAATAATAAGGAATACATCAAAGAACACAATGATGGACTTCAATCTGTGAACTCTCTGATCAAGCCCCAAATACATCGAGAAGTTTGAGTTTGGCGATGAACACATAAAGCCAGGAAGTTCTGCTTAGATGATCTGTATGTATTGTTGAGTTTCTTCTGCTGTTTTCTATGTAGAGATGGAAATCTCTGCTCCTCCTTTTTCTTTTTCTTTAAAAGGAACCTAATATCATTACTTGGCTAGCCTGGATGTCTGAGAACCTCCTTTATCTCTCCTCTATTGTGTCTATACAACATGAGAATAATCCTGTGCACCTCAAACACAGTGATGGCCCTGAGTAGCTCCAACCCAGCCCTGCCTATTCGACTGGAATGGGTAAAGAAGAAAGAGATTAGTAAATATTTTAACTAGATTAACAACCGCAGTTGAGGTGTTTCTGGGATCAGCATCTAGGGAAATAGCCATCATCAGCTTTGACAATAAAACAGGAGCAGATTAAAGGGGGAGGACCTGTCATCAACCATGCCAGCTAATTGGTTCACTGTGATCAGCTATGCGTGATGGCAGACAGCATTAGAGTTGAACAGAGCAGTAATAAATAATGGATTTTTAAAAAATAGGTGGTTAGCCAGATGGCTGTAAGCAATCACATCTTTGCTCAAGTCTCATTCCTTCAATTGTTCTACAGTAGTAAAACGATTCCCACGTTGACAACATTTTTTAATAGTTACCATGTTTTGAGTCAAGCATAGACCCAAAGGGAGAAAAGCATTAATTTTGCCTATTTAGTCACCCGTGGAAGAAATGAGAGAGAGGAGCAAGTAGTTCCTTAACCTTATTCTTATCCAGGAAACACTGCCATGGAAACTTAGTTATGTTTTCCCATTATGTTCCCCACTGTTGACATCCATGTGAGGCCAAGTCACAAGCAAACGAGTCTGAGCAATTGATATCAATGCCTATTTTGATATTTGGGCAGAAGATGGTAACAACTCCCTTTTTCTTGGACTTGACTGCTGAGATACATAACAAAGTATGAGTGCTGGGGTTGTGGGGGGGATGCTTCAGAAGTATGCAAAGAGTTGAATGAAAAGACACTGGAGAGAAAGTTAAATCCCTTGGTCAGGGTTGCACAACCTTCTTTAGACTGATGGTTGCACTTTTCCATGGAGCAACATTCCAAAAAACATGATGTGAGTCAAGACAAAAAAGGGGCTGGAGAAGACAAAAAATAATTACGATTTCAAATTTCTGCTGCTGGCACATTCAATATTAAACCTCAGGGGCTACATTTAGAACAGCTTTGAAGGCTGCGTTTAAGGCACTGGGTAACTGAATGCAGCTCTGGAATCTAGGTTATATATGGCCCCTTTAAACTACCTTTCCCAAACCACTTCATCATTTTGGTTACTTCAGTGCAAGTTTTCCAGTACAGTATGTCCCTCTGTCTTACAATAACAACTAGTGGAGTTACAAATGTTGCACAAGTGCTTATTTGTTTCATTCACTATCCTGTAACTGATTATCACTGTTAATGTTACAATCAAGTGGATCATCATATTTATTTGTTTATTTATTTTACAGTATTTTAAAGCCTCCCTACCCCCAAAGCACTCATATAGTAAAATTTAAAATCACTCAGCTTGGGCCAAAGACACAATGGAGTAAAATAGTTTTAACCTGCTTGTGAAAAGGCAGGAGAGTGTGAACACACATCTCCAGGGAGGGTATTGTTAAGTGGCGTCTACTAGTGAGAAGGCCTGCTGTCTTGTCCACATGCCATGCACCTCAGAAGGGAGTGGGACTCTGCAGGACCTTTTGCAATGACCAAACTAGGCAGGTAAATTCTATTCTGGAGGTGGGGGCGGGGAGGAATTATTATTTATATGCTACCCAACTCCCAGCAACTCTGGTGTTACACCATATTCCACTCTAGCTGCTGTGTTTATTATCAACTGTAGCTTCTGGGTCATTTCCAAAGGCAATCCCATGTACAACATGTTGCAGTAGGTTATCCAAGTGGTGGTTAAGGTATGGGTTACTGTCTCCAGGATATCCCAGTCCAAGTACAGCTCTCAGTGAAGCTAAGAGAAGGCTCCTTGGCCATGACTTCCACTGGCTTTTTAAGGAGGAGGCACTAATCTAGGAGGACCAAGTGATGGAACCACTGCTTGACAGAGAAGACGACCTCATCCAGAATAACTATATTGGATGACAACCAGGTAGCTGAACATCTTTCAAGCACCTGCCCTGCAATCAGCCTTCCCTGGGATAGCCCCCATGGTCTAATTATGCCAGAAAAGAAGAATTTTTCTTATGCATGAAAAGAACCTGGACTAGTCCTAGTCACGATATTGGGATTCATAGATCCATAAAGGCTGAGAAGGAGATGATAACTATGAGTAACGTTGTTTTACTGATGAACAGAAGCTAACTAGGGATGATATAAATGTTCAGAGAATATTTGGTCACCCAAGCCTAAGTGAGGAAAAAAAGACAGAGCAAAACTCACAGCAGGTAATTTGAAGAAGCAGACCTGTTTGAAGTCTACTTCATATGTTAGCATGAACTTTGCCATCACAAGCCCTCCTTTTCCCCAATTTCTAACAGTTTGGTGAGTGCATCTCAACTGCAGCTACAAATAAAGCAGTCTCCATGTGTCATCTGCAGTATTTATGCCTTCCTAAATCTGAGAACACGGGCTACAGCAAAAAAGGAAAGCTATAAATTCTGTCAGTATAATTGATGTAACACACAAAACTATGGTGGTGCTTTGGGATCATCTTTATGCCTTTTTTTCTCTCTGTGTGTTGTATTCTGTCTAAAATGAGGCTTCCTTCCTTCCTTCTTTTTACAGCCATATGCCACTGCCAAACAGAGAAAGCTATTTTCTATAGTGATATCCAGCATTGCTAATATCAAGATCGATGTAGCATCCTGGAGTCTATATAAGGGGACTTTTTTATTTGTATGTGAATGAGAAGTTCATCAGGGTGGAAGACCTGAGCACATTTTATGAAGAATCTCATGTGTCTGGTAACTATCGTCCAACTTCTATTTTGTACAAATTTAGTACATAGTAGCATATCACTTAAAAATGCATCAGAAATAGATATTGTTTCAAAGGAACTCAGCACTGATTTACATTTGACTTGGTATGTCTCAGTAACAGGCATTTTCCCCATTCTACCCTAAATGCACCTAGGCTGAGCTATCTTGGATGTTCGTTAAATATGTAGTCAGTGATTCTACATTAACAAACCAAGCCTCCTTGACATCCTTGTATACATGCTGTTGCAGAAATAATGAATGCTGGATCAAGAGTTAAAGCTGAGTCAGTTCCAAAAGTCTGACATCCATTTCTTGCTGAATCACTGAAGGGTTTTCCAAACAGAACTGCAGACTTTTAAGTATTTCTGACTCCTGCTGTTTAGAGTTTTATATACCTGTTTACTCCAAAGAAAATCTCAGTGTACTTTATGGAGGTTGGTATTGTTCCTATTGATATCATAGGTCATTTGCACACAAGTGACTTACAACATCTACATAGATACACCCAGCCATCACTGAAATGATATAAATCCTGCCCTGTTCTCCTTATTGTTACTCTGCTATTGATCACTAGCAAGGAAGTAACCTTAGGATCAAAAGGTCAAAACCTGCTTTTCGAATTAAACTAACAAACATATTTTTTATTTATTTTATTAAATTTATTTATTTGGCCACTCCTCTTGCAGTTGCGATTCTGGGCAGTAGCCAACTCATTAAAAGCAATAGAGAAAAAAATATCCATAGAACATTTAAAAAAAAAACCCTACAGTGGTCACTGAGAATAAATCCAGGAAACATTCAGCAGAAGAACAACATCTCATGGGCCTTCTTATCTCCTGAACCTCATGCCTTGGAGCATAGACAGCATAGTAGTAACTGTTGATCTTCAAGTATTGGGCAAGGTATATTCAAACTGGCAAACCCTGCTCAGTTATATAGTTGCCTGGTCCTGAACCTGATCTGGCTGGAGTTTCTAGACAGTCATTGATGTATGTTAATTACCTAACTTGAATATTACCAGAACATGAATTACTCAGACAAAGCAATTTAAGGAAGAATCACAGTTGGCCAAACATCACAATCTGTAAAAAGCTGCTGGAGTTATGGATCTTACTTGAGTATCCAAGTAAGGACCACTCTTTCAGGTACCCAATATGTGAACTGACTGTTTTAAGGAACATACAGTCCCTATTGTGTCCCTAATCCTCAGGAAACAGAACCAAAGCCCCATTCTTGCTTATTACACTGCTATTGCATAGCAAGGCTTTCACTCCAGCTCCAAATTCAACATTTGGACAATTAGTCTGTGGTTAAGATGCCTTATACAGATTCTCATTGAAAGCATTGAAGTGTGTCTTGATTCAATCTGCATTCAGTGTAGACTGAGTGGCTTTGTTACTCTTCACAGCACTTTACCTCTGTTGGAGGACGCCATGAATCCAATGGTCCAACTCTTGGTACTCACTGAGCACATGGTCTTTGTCTCTCCACCTGGTAGTTAGCCAGGTACTAGGTTTTGTGTTTCCTGTCAATACATCTCCTTTCTGTTACAGTTAAACAACCTGCTTCACTAATCACTGCTCAGATCAGATTCCCACGCTCAGGAATGGTTGAACATGTAAACAGAATGTTTCCTTTTCCAACAAACTTCACCACTCACATTCTATGGCACGTTGCAATCCTGAGATCAGCTGCATCAGCAAGAGAGGCAAATTACTTCTCTCAGCCTGCACAGCCCCTACAAACAAGTCTATCTTTTTTTTCCTTAAAGGATGTCACGATGCTCCAAAACAGATGGATTGGTTTTTTTTAAAAAAAAAATGCAGCCAACCATTTCAGTTCTGAGTTTCTTTATCTGGTCTTTGTTTAGCAAGAGTTAAATGTTCAGTTTCATAAGTACTGCTTCTAGATTATTACTGCCTCTCTCTTATCAAATATATACAGAGATCATATAGCATTCAGTTATGGCAAAATACTAATCCTCCTATCCCTTATACCATCTCCTCATGAGCATTTTTGTTGTTGTTGTTGTTGTTTATTCGTTTAGTCGCTTCCGACTCTTCGTGACTTCATGGACCAGCCCACGCCAGAGCTTCCTGTCGGTCATCAACACCCCCAGCTCCCCCAGGGACGAGTCCGTCACCTCTAGAATATCATCCATCCACCTTGCCCTTGGTCGGCCCCTCTTCATTTTGCCTTCCACTCTCCCTAGCATCAGGGTGTCCTGTCTTCTCATTCTGTGGCCAAAGTATTTCAGTTTTGCCTTTAATATCATTCCCTCAAGTGAGCAGTCTGGCTTTATTTCCTGGAGGATGGACTGGTTGGATCTTCTTGCAGTCCAAGGCACTCTCAGAATTTTCCTCCAACACCACAGTTCAAAAGCATCGATCTTCCTTCGCTCAGCCTTCCTTATGGTCCAGCTCTCGCAGCCATATGTTACTACTGGGAAAACCATTGCTTTAACGATGAGGACCTTTGTTGTCAGTGTGATGTCTCTGCTCTTAACTATTTTATCGAGATTTGTCATTGCTCTTCTCCCAAGGATTAAGCGTCTTCTGATTTCCTGACTGCAGTCAGCATCTGCAGTAATTTTCACACCTAAAAATACAAAGTCTTTCACTGCTTCTACATTTTCTCCCTCTATTTGCCAGTTATCAATCAAGTTGGTTGCCATAATCTTGGTTTTTTTGAGGTTTAGCTGCAAGCCAGCTTTTGCACTTTCTTCTTTCACCTTCATCATAAGGCTCCTCAGTTCCTCTTCGCTTTCAGCCATCAAAGTGGTATCATCTGCATATCTGAGATTGTTAACGTTTCTTCCAGCGATTTTAACTCCAGCCTTGGATTCCTCAAGCCCAGCTTGTCGCATGATGTGTTCTGCATACAAGTTGAATACACCACTGCATAATCATCCATGTATATGAGAGTTGTAATATATGTTGAGGGCATACTGATTATAACCAAGTGTTTCTCAGTTGCCAGTAAGAGACAGGAATAAGACACACTTAAAAGTACCAATGATTTGCAATGCAACTTTGGTTTATCTTTTCAGAAGGACCTACTCCAGGTAAGAATATAAAAAAATCTCAAGTTTCATGCCTGAATAATAAAAGAAAGCATCATCATCATCATCATCATCATCATCATCATCATCATCATCATCATCATCATCTCTTTTCTTTCTTAATGCCCAGTTCCAACATATAAGAGTTAAGAGTTTGGTTAGGCTGAGGGATGGACTTTGGACTATTTTCAACTCCAGTGTGCAAATACTGCCTAGTTCTTACTGCAATTAAATATTTCTTCATATTCACAGAGCTTCAGTATTCCACCTTTGCTGCTTTGATGTTTGTGTTCCACAATACTGACTCGTGTGATATAAGCCTTGTTTGTGATAATTGATTTTCCCTGCCCTGCCTTCTTGGGAATAATATGCACACATTTTACTCCCCTTTTAAAGATCAAATGACATTTAGGCCTGGATGACTGGAATATGAGTTGGTCAGAGAATTTAATACAATAAGAGCGAGCTTAAGAGGAAAGCAGTTAAACCCTAGATATATTTCTTATTATTGCATAGAAAACCTTGAATTGAGGGGGAAGTTTGCATCTATTTTCTCACTGCCTCTTTTAAAGGCTGTCAGACTTGGTTAGTCTCTCTCAAAATTAGTCCTTTGGATCATCTTCTTACTAAAAACAAAATCTGAGCTTGCTTTTTTTTCCTTGAAGCGATAGCGGATTAGGGCAAGAAGCTTTGTTTAGCTAAAGCGAGGGATTAAAAGAGATTTGCCCCCATAAAGTTGTGGTTTGATGGTGCTTTTATCCCTGGATGTTGCTAAAGCTGTGTTGCCTCAGGATTAGGAACATACAAAGAGTTTCCTTGTGCTTTTTCTGCAGCCAAGAGTGGGAAGGGGGGAGAGGCAGGGAGACAGGATTCAGAAGCAAAAGATCTGGGCTTCCTTGGTTTCACAAAGCCAAAGTTTAAATCCACTGACACAAACTTCACCAGACATGGTGTGAATATAAGATTTCCAAAAGGAAAAAAGAAAAAAAAAAAAGGAAAAAGGATGCTGGACGGCAGGCGGAAGAGAACTGTGTTTCAGGAAGATGGTGAAGGCCTAAGAAAAGTAAATCAGCCTTTTGCCAACCTGGAATCTTCAATGAGTTGGACGATGGGAATTGTAGTCCTGATTCAAAGGCTGTGTGCCAGGGCTGCAAGCAACCAAATGATCACTAGATGGCAGCAAAGAGTCAAGATTGCTGCAGATCCTTGATGGTTGGGAAGAGAATGGTGATAGTGGCATTGCATATTAATATATTTAGGTGGCTATCAACTCTTTATCACTCTGCATTTAACTAATTTTTCCAAGCTCAGTGGAGGAGAGGGAGGCAGAAGGCCACATCCCCCACCCCCTTTGATAGTATGTGGATGGAACACATTTTATCCCCAATAAAGAATTTTTACAGAAATAATCCATTCTAGAAACCTATCAAGTGTACAGATCCAAATTACGACCCCAACTTCCAACCACTGGCCATTTCCAATCCCAGTGGAATGTTGGAAAGAAATTATCTCAAGGAATTTAGAATTCTGTCTGCCAGCAGGATAACTCTCCCAAAACTGAACAGAGTGGGACCAAATTTTGTAGGGTGGGGGAAGCTTGCTAAAAAAGATCAGGTTTAAAAATGGGCCAGATCTAGTAGAGAAAAACATCCCTGAAAAAATTCCCGCAGTGGATCTGAATGGGAGAGGAGGTTGGGCAACAGCTGAGAATGCTTCCAACTCCTCTATTCTAAGTCCCCCGTTGCCTGGTCCGATGTACCTTTTCCAGTGCACATATACACAAAACATGCAGGTACAATAAGCAGGGAGAAGAGAAACACACGCAAAGTGAAATGCAAGACATTAGTTTGTTACTCAGAAGAAAATACACATGCTGTATTTTATATAGAACCTGCAGGTAAAGGAGTTGAAAAGAATTCCAGAAGCCACACATGCTCTGCAGTTCCACACATACACCCCTGCATATCCACATATTGCTGCTGAGGAATGAAGGCACCATTTTTGTCCAGATTTGATAAGAAGTTCCAACCCGGGCAAGTAGGGGAAGGAAAGAACAGATCTGAGGCAGTTACTGGAGAAAAGCCATGGAGCTGGGCATGAGAGAAAATATGAATTAACAGATTAGGAATCCAGTGGCAATTCACATACTTTGTAATTGGGGAGAGGAATGAATCAGTAATACAATGTTTGCAGTCAATGAAAGTAGTTTGTTAGCTAAGAAATAATTCAAGTTGGTCCTTCTGGGGCATGTTCATGACCTACCAAGTTAAGCAGGTTGGGGTCTGCCAGTCAATCTCTGGAACTGAAACTCCGAAGGCCAAATAACACCCTGCAGCAAAGGCAGGCATGAACATAAAGCATTCTTGTGATAATCCTTTGCGGTTGTTTCTATTTTATTCTACTTTATATGAAATCTTTATTTCATCTGGAAGACTAGGCATTTCATAAAGCAAATCTTATTAAAAAACAAACAAAAAAAGAATTACTAGAAAACAACGGTTAAGGAATCTATCCAATGTTTAAAAAGCATTCCTGCTGCATACCAGGCCTTATCATCATTCTTCTTCCCCATGCCAATGTGCTGCCCACCAATATTATTCATTCCTCCAGATTTAGAGCATCCACTCTAAAACTGCCCCCTAGAAGTTGGGGAAGAAATTAGCTTCTACTCAGAGGGTACCATACTCAACATACCTGCACCACCACTCTTCTACTGCTACATACTTTTCACATACCCAACCAGGACAAAAAAAGGTAGATTTATACATAACTACAGCTCTCCATATAAACTTGAACATAAAATACAAGAAAATATAATATGTACAGGCAATCCATAGTTCATGAACTAAGAAGTACTTGATAACATAAATCATGGCAGCAGATTGAAAATGAGATGAAGTTTTGTTGATTGTTCAGATATTCAGATATAATATATACATGTACATGTACATGTACATATACATATACATATACATATACATCAGGGAAGGAAGGAAGGAAGGAAGGAAGGAAGGAAGGAAGGAAGGAAGGAAGGAAGGAAGGAAGGAAGGAAGGAAGGAAGGAAGGAAGGAAGGACCTAGCAGACCTCTATTCTGTTTGATTCAGGAGCTGAAATGTTATATTCTGTTTGATTGAGGAGCTAAAATGGTGGAATTCACACACATAGCTATGTCATAAATTGTTCATATTGTCCAACAATGTACTCTATCCCCTCTGGAGCAGCTAGGCTATAGAACAAAAGAACAAGGTCAAATGTAACTCTCAGCTGTTTTAATCTTCACTATATATATAAAAGTGTAAACTTTTTTTCCCTGCAGAAGGAGGCCAGAGAGCCAAGAAATAGAGGAGAAGGGGGGTAGAACCCAAGCAACCATCTTGTAAAATAAAAGCCACCATCTTGTTCTTTGAGTGGAAACGAATGATGTGCCAACTTCCACAGCAGTAGTGTAACAGTACTCAAGGTTGAAGTAGCTCTGTAGCATAAATATTTACTGTATTCTACATGGGTTTCATTTTTTATCCGTAATTTTGGAAGTCACATTTTGGAGCCTTCTGGTTTGCAGTCCAATATTCTTTAAAAGTATGTCTTTGAAGTATTCACATCAGCCCTTTTTATTCCAGGACATTCCAGTTTTAATTTCTTCAGTATATGCAATACTTCATATGCAAATACTCATAAGTTAACAAATTTCCAATGTTCATTTGTCCAGAGACCATGTGCTTCACCTAGTGGTTCTGTGCATACATACATACATACATATGAACAAACAACCATTTCATTTCATTACAATCCAAGTCCAGAGAATTAAAGTTAAAACAACCAAATATAATTTGAGAATAACAAAATCTCATTAATTAAGTAAATTACCTATTTCTGTTATCAGATCTGAACACAGTGAAACTTATGACTCCTAGTGATTGGATACAGGGACATAATATGCAGATGTATAAAATTTATATATTTCTTTAAAAAGCCAGCGGGAAGGCAAGGCTGGAAGAGTCATTAATAAGACATGGTACATCAAGCAAAAGTAAACTCTGACCCTCTTTAAGATCTGCTGAAGGGTCAATAGCTGACTTTCCTGTATTACTGACCAGATGAACAAGTGAGACAGATGGCTAACTTGTCTTTTTAGAGACGCTTAGAGATTCAAAACAGGTATTGTTCTTATGGTTGCTTATCTGCCTCACTTTTAGTATCTTCTCTTTTTTTCTGGCCTTTGAATTACTTCAAAAAGTCAAAGAATGTGTTTCACCATAGATGACAGCATGACAACAGTTGAAAAACAAACAAACAAACAAAAAAACCAGCTGACTGATATTGTAAACCAAGATATAGGACCATCTATATATTCCTTGGCAAAGAAATCCTTCAAATTTATATCAAGTGCAGAATGTTCAGGTACATAATTCCACTAGGCTACATCTAATGGTTCATTAGCAGATTTCTTCTTGTATGATGGAACTTCCTTTTTATTCCTCACTTTCCTATGTGTGCCCCAAATATCTTCCAATAAGGTCCTCCATCCCTTTCAAGCAGATGTTTGGGCTATACAGGGCACAGAGAGAGGCAGAAGATCCTGGTCAAACATCATTCTGTCGTCAAAATGACACTGCTAAACACATGAGCCTCCATGCAATTCCACTTCACACTTTGGTTGGAAAAAATGCCTCTCTTAAATTATTTCAGCCCTCTTAAAAATTATCTATCTCAAACCAAAAATATACAAGTTATCAGATCTTTTAAAAAGAGAAAATTGCACAAGGAACATTACAATGGAGTAGACTCCTAATAAGCAGGAACTCAACTGATACCAGTTCAGGGAGAATACTTAGTCCCTAAAAGTGACATTAAAAGTATCAGAATAGAATCAACAGCTTGATTCTTTTGGCCTGGGTCTTTGTTTCCTGCTGACAATGTGTGTTGCCAAGTGGCTGAAGCATTTTCAACTGACATTTGCTTTTGCCTTTGGTATCTGCTTTCCCAACACACTCGTAATACTTGTGTTTTGTCTCTGTTAAGATTATCTCTGATTGATTAAGCTTTGTATCAACTCCAGCCACAGCCAAAAGACTTACCAAATCCCAGAGAGCAGATTCATTTTTAAAAGAAAAGAGGTCTTTTATCCTGTACAAGTTGCTACAGCATTTTGCATTTTGCCTAGATAAATGGATAGAATCTGGGGCTTAAAAGAAAAAAGAAAAGAAACAAAAGCAAAATGTGTATAATACCCATTGGCAAGGAAAATAGCAAAATAAAATATATAAAATAAAATATATAAAATGTAAATTAATTGCTGTGCAACCATACTGATTTCACTGCAGTTGAATTTGATGATGATATCAAATTAAATTTCTATTTTAATTCTGGTGCAGGAGGGAAAGCATTTAATCTCATACACATCAGAGATTTCATATGGTGCCATATATATCTAAGCAGAGTCCTAGTGAGTCTTAAGTATATAATGTGAGATTTCAATCCAAGATATCAATATACCACTATATTTCAACCACAAACAGGTGAGCAATGAAATGTGCATATGTTGAGCCCCCAACATATAGCAGAACTTGTGTAATAATCAAATGTCTCCACAATGGCTTTTCACAACTGGAAGCTCTCCAGATGTGTTAGGTCCACCATACCCAGAATTCCAGTGGTCTTGCTGACTAGAATTCTGGGACCTGCCCTCATATATCAGGAGGGTATCAAGATAAGGGAGGCAATATGCTCATCTTATTGGTGAGAACCTGCCAAGAGATCTAAAATTGACTCCAGATGAAAGTTTTGCATTCTGTGTAGCAAAATATGTTTACAACACAGATGTCCCCTTCTCAGCCACTAAAATAAAAGCAACCCATCTTCTGGAGATTAACCGTGATATGAAATACTGCCTAATATAAAACTGTGTCCTTTCTGCATAAAAGCACTTATGGTATAGCCCATTGAACACATGGATAGCTGATTGAAAGAACATTTAGGTTTCAGCATAGGATAAACTCAGTGACTTTTATCACACTTTTTGCCACAAATACGCCAAATGTGCACAATTTGTACATTAATGCACAGTAGGGTTTTTTCAGATAATGGGGCATATGCTATTGGAAACATGTATATAGATTGAAATACTGGTAGAATTGTTCTATTTTGCTATGATATAACAGGTGGCACACACATGCACACATCTCATAGAATGCTTTTTAATGTATCTATTTAAAGCTGGGTACATTAAAAAGCATGTACCTAGCTTTAAATACTCATTCATTTGTCCTTTTTAGACATATACATAATAAAACATGGGCACATAAATCAATATTTGAAAATAATGTGCCTAAATTAGCATAGTTTCAGAGAAATTAGGTATAAATTCAGAAAATTGCAGTGCTAAGGCAACAAGTGTCAACACTAAAGACAATTTTTCAAATGATCCAACTTAATTTGTGGACCATTTTCCTTCACAAGGTCATGGATTAGAAGGCATTTTACTCTTAATCATTTTCAGACATTTTATGCAATCACAAGAGTTTTTAATGATTGGATGAAGGTTAAGTCATATTGTCTTGTTCAACTTGCATATCACTGAGAGTAATATCATACTTAATGGATTATTCATGGGTACCTAAGTTCAATACCATATACATTCCAAAATTTTCCATATTAGCTAATGGTGTTAAATAGATATTTCATTAAAAATCATTAGGTTCATATTACTTACTGATATTCAGTTGTTGATTAGCTAGATATATGTGGAATATAAGGTGTCTCAGCATCACTAAATCATTACTAAATATTCGGATACAAATAGGTCGAAATAATTAAATCCAAAACTCTGCATGAAAAAGTCCATTAGGTGTGTGTGAATCACTGTTATTTTATACTATGCATTTGGATGCATATGCCAGGATATAGTGCTATTAGTTAAATTTGGTACTTTTGAGTGGGGAATCATGACAGCATTTCTGGAAGAAAATAATTAGCTATGCTTGCTAAAAAAGGAAATGTTCAGCTACACAATGGATATATTTGTGTATGTGTGTGCCTAATGTATTTTTAAAGTCAGCTTTATTATGAGGTCTTTCCTCTTGAGTGAGAAAAGTTTTTATAGTGAAGCTGACTTTAAGAAACATTTGGCAGCTACATCTGGTCCACCTGGACTCACCACTGAAGCATACTGTATTTGAAAAACTTCAGCAGCTTCCATTGGCTTTTGGGCACAAACCAGATTATTGGTGTTGATCTTTAAAGCTTCAGTGATTTGCCTAAGATACCTGCCAACTCTCATATGAGTTTACCAGTTTATCAGGAGGATGACATCATCCTCCAAGGCTTTGCTGTCAGTTGGGTGGCAACCAGAGGAAGACCATTTTTATGATGTTCTCAAGACTTCAGGAGATTTTCTGCCCTCTTCCTTTCTAGCTAGTACAGAGAAAGTGACGTCATTTTTGTTTTGGTATGCCTTTAAAAAGGGAACATATGCCCATGTTGTGTTTCTGATTTCATGTGGTTTTGAATTTAATCTGATTGCATTGAATACTTTTTACTGGAAAGATGAAATCTACATATCTATCACCAATTCATCCTGTTACCTCTATCTGTCATCCCTCCCTCCCTCCCTCCCTCCCTCCCTCCCTCCCTCCATCCATCCATCCATCCATCCATCATCTCTAGCTTTCTAGCTGTCTAGCTGTCTATCATCTATCCACTGTATCAGAAATTCTTATGCGGTTTTACTCAGTTTGATAGAAAAGAAAATGATTTCAGGTTACCTTTCAGATGAATAAGGGATGGGGTTTAGCTTCCTTGCATAAGGATTAGTTGTGAAGTTGGCCAAAGAATGGGTATATGAGCTCTCTTATACAATACTCCCTATAGCAGGTTGCAGCCTCACACTTCAGTTAAACCCCCCAAAAGGACACCATAACCAAAGTCCACCTCTAAGGCTTCTTCATAGATGGAGAAACAGCAGGGGATAATTTTTTTTTATTTTTTATTTATTACTCATATTTTATTACCGCCCATCTCCCCCAAAAGAGGGGGAGGAGTGACTGAAAATGTGCACACTGAGGGGGGAAAAAAGACCTATATTCCACTTTACAATAGTGAGGACAATCATACGGGAGCTCCTCTCCACCCCACCAGTAATAATTGTTGGACTGAAAGACACTGAATAATTTACTGTTTTGGTATAGTAACTAGAGTTACAGGTAGTCCTCACTTAGCAACTGCCTCGGACAGCAACCATTTGCAGTTACGACAGTGTTGAAAAGTAACTTTGCAACCAACCCCCACATTTACTACCTTCACAGTGTCTCTCTCTGTCATGTGTTCACCATTGCAGTCAGTTAGTACATGTTGTCCTGTGTAAAATTATAAGTACAGTCACGGTCATGTGATCTTTCACTTAGCAACCACTTCACTTAATGACCAAGTTGCTGGTCCCAATTGTGGTTGCTAAACAAGGGCTACCTGTAATAACAACAACAGTAATGACAATAACCACAAAACAACAGCATGTCATAAAACAGGATTGCAAATTCATCTGGAAATAGGCATTCCTTTATGTATTTATTTGTCTGTTACATTTACAGTATATCCTAACTTTTGGTTATGTTATAGATCAAAGCAGTATGTATAATTTACTCAGGCAGTTTTTGATTCTCTCAAGGACTAGACCACAGAAGCCTACCTTAGATTTTATTTAATAAACAGCAATAATAAATACCATTAGACATTTCTAGTGAGATTTTGTAAGCTTTATTCATCCTGCCTTTCCCTCTCTCCCATTCCCTATTCTTCTCTGTTGCATTTCCTTGTTTTGGTCTTGTACAGTTCCAGGATCTTTGAACAGGGAATGCCACCTTCTCCAGGGCTGCTTTGATGCAGAGATCCTTGCATTCCTCTTCTGTTGCCAACAGGTCCCCCATTCGCTTAACTAGAGCAAGCTCTCAATGAGTGTAGGCAGAGAGCTGTTTCTTGCCCTGCCTGCCATGAAGGTTGGGAGTCTTCTCAGATGAGAAGCTCCATGTATGCTTGGAGACTTTGTATATTCTTGCCCAGGCTCCAGTTAAAGAGCTCCTTGCAAGTCTTCCGGTATCAGTTCCCTGCAGTTCTTGATGGATTGTGTGCGATCATGGCTTTTACAGTAAAATGGAAGCAGCCAACATGTGACACCTAGCTATCACCATTTATAATGTGCTGATTCCCCAACCCTTTAAGAAAATGGAGCACGTTAAAAGGAACTTCCATCCCCACTGTATTACAAAGCCAGCTAAGTGATGCACTAGACTGGGCCTGAAAATCCACATATATTTAATTCCATAAATAGCTTGGAAGCAGGAGGGAGACTAAGCTAGAGCAACATAATGCTTCATCATAGCTTTGCAAGCTTAGCAGCAACCCCACTACTAAGAAATGCTTCAAAAAGACCCACAAAATAAATGATCTTCTAGTTACAGAAGTATTGATTTTCGCCCACATCCAGTAATAAAGAGCAAGTCACCTGTAGGTAAAACTGTTGTAAAATACATTTTATACTCTATTAGTTCAAGAGAGAGAGATTGCTATATGCAGCTGAGAGAGAAAGGGAGAGAATGAAGAAATAATAAATATTTTCTGATAAGGTGATTTGGGGGATGGGGTATATTTTCTGGCACTTGTTGAACTAGCTAAAGCTGTATTTTCTCCTAGAAACTTTTAGCAAGCAAAGTTTTAGGAGGAATCAGTGTTTTAAAGTCTTGCTTCACAATGTTGACTGAAAAAGAATCACCTACAAGGACGGGGCCCATGATATAATGAAGAAGCAGGGCCTCCAAAACATGACAAAAGATGATTCAGAATCAAGGCATATAAATAACAATCATAGCCATATTAATCCATGGCAAGAGTAGAATACAACATCCACAGCTGGCTGATATATTTATTAAGATGGATTAAAATAATCCAAAGGTGATACTTTATTTTCATTTAACAAGATATTACAAAAAAACAGGGATGGGGAAGATACAAGAACTCCAAAAATTAAGAAAGGATATTATGGCTATGACAGCTGTAATTCAAAGTCAGCCTCCAGATGTGGTTATAGATTGAATCCAGATGCAGGACCTATTTATTGTTTTATACTAACAAAAAAGGACCCCAGAGTAGTTTATAAGTTGAGGTGGGAGAGGGACAGAGTCTTAAACCACACCATTACAAAAAAAATGTTAAAAATTAACACCTGTAAACATGAAAAATATTTTAAAACATAAAGGCAATGTTAAAGGCAGCCATGAAGGAGAGCACCTGCTAATTTAAGGAGCTCCCCAAAATTCATATTACAGAAATCATGCCACTTCGAAAAATGATGAGTTTTCATGTCATCATAAATACCAGTCACTTGGTATTCCTCATATAGGTAGGAGAGCAAATGCCAAGACAGAGTAAGTACCAAGATCTGAAGTAATTCCTGTGTGCTGCATAAACATATTTTATAGGGTTTTTTTTTACTGTATTACTACAAAACATAGCTGAGTGAATGTATGATCACATGCAACTTTCCATATACATTATTTTCCCTCCTGCACATAGATAATTCACCCTGACTTGCTATTCCTCAATAGGCAGGGATGTCTTAAAAAAAAACAGGATGATCACTCAGCCAGGCAGTTCTCCCAACTCAATTTGAAACGTTACCGTTCCAAAAGAATTAAACCAGACTGTGTGCACCTGTCCACTGTTTTAGAAATTCAAACCACCAAGGATGGGTATGGCCAGTCCTGTATAATCTTTCTGCCATGGGGATAGTTGACTTTGTCCCAACCTGCCTGCATGGCTTCATCTCACAATGTCTGTGGCTTGTTAGAGATCAAGCTGTGCTGTTCATTTCCTGTACAAGGCCTGAATATTCACTGTACAACTTACTGCACATGTTTCTCCTCATAAGGGCCATCCATTCAATACAGTAAAGCTGTAGTAACATGTAGCTCTAAAATGTTGAGTTTGTCCATCCAGTTCAACTCTTAAGCAATCCCAACAATCTGTGTTTGTTGGTCATGCAGAATTAGAATAGCCTCCCCTGGGCAGGTCTCACATCTTTAACAGCAGTGTGGTTTTATTGATCTGAAGATCTCTTTGAAAAAGTGACTGGTACTGTAATCCTCTTTTTGGGAATACGTGTTTCTCATAAATGCTCCAGAATTTCATTTAGTTCACTTTTGGAAGAACTTACCAAAATTCACAATTGTTTTGTAACCAGGGTGGAAAGTACTCTTGATAGATGAAAAGGAGATAAGGAATCCAGTCTGACAGTTTTACCATTAAAAAAGCAGTTTTTAATTCAGAAAGGTCCTTGTGGTTAAACAGTCTGAATCTTCTGTCCCACTCACGTTCATACATGCACAGCTGCTTGGTTTGTTCTGGGTGAAATACTTTAGCTTTTTATGTGGTCCTAAAAGCTAGTTGCATTTGCGTGTTTCCTTGCTTTATAGTGCATTTCTGAGTACTATAAAGTTGCAAGTGAGTCCCCTTGATTTGTCCTTTCCTGTTGAGCTTTGCCTCTTGCAGAAAGTATTGGGGCTTTTCTTTGCTTGTTGGCTTGAGATCCTACCTTCATTCAGGCACTCAGCAGCACCTTCTCCTCCAGGTTTTCCCCACAACAATCCTGCGAGGTAGGTTGGGCACTGAGAAAGAATATCACCCAGTAAGTTTCCATAGCTGAGAGTCACAACATGAGATGGGCAGCCATATAAATTCAACTAACTAATTAATTTATTTATTCCCGGGTCTCCCTACTCTGGTCCAATGTCTTAACCACTACACCACACTGGCTTTTCCTCACATGCTATGCAAATATATATAATAAGAAAAAAGGAACCATGATTTATTTCACAGAGTAAGGCATTTTTAAGTTTGCAGCATTCATATGCTTTTGTCTCCTTGCTGTTAACACACTGAGGTTGTGTTAAACATTTAGCAGGAACTAAAATAAATAGAAATGAAATCTTCACTCCAGGGGTGGTAGCATTTTTGTTTTTTGTTTTTGTGGCATAGGGAAAAGATGGGAAAGAAAGAGCAGAAGATCCCTTTATATCTCATGACCCTGAGATCACCTTGTATGGGAAACAGAAAACGTAAGGCAAGTGAAACAGCAGTGAAGGTGCCCATTTTCTTGTTAATTTTGGTTTTTGTTTCTGTTCTTTCTCTTCATCAGTTGCTCTTGGCATGTACAGAAGAAAGAAAGGGAAGCTCAGGGAATGAATCAGAGGATGGGGGAAAAGAGCAAGTCTGGAATGGGCTGGCCCTTTAAAGCAGGTACCTTCCGCGAGAGGGGGGGGGGCTTCTTTAAAATGAAATCTGTGCTAATAACATGTCCAGAAGATGGCTTCTGGCAAATTGCTTTGTTATTCTTGTCAAAAAAAAAAGTCCCTTGGAAGCGGTCAATTTTAAACCATATATCAAAATGATTAATTGCCCTTAAATGAGCAGATGTTGAAGTACCCTTGAATAGAGGCAAAGAGGCTAAAGCCTCCCCTCCCCCCTTTGGGGGGGAGGATTGCAGACCTAATGTATTTATCGCGTTGGCAAAATTTCATTAGGGCTATTAATTAGCTCTAAGCGGCCCGGCTTTGGGAGAGGCCAAGGTGTATGCAGTCCTCCCCCCCCCCCGCCGCGCCCGCTTTCCTGGTTGTCTTTCGTTACGGTTTCCGGGCAAGGGGGCTTCCCGGATTTCGTCTGGGGCTATTCGCAGCCCGAGGGGAGAACGCTAGTCGCCCAGCTTGCGCGTCCTTCCGTCAAAGGAAGCTTCTGCAGGCCGGGTGTGGAAAGGATCCGGCAGCGTGCGCTGCTGGATCTTGATGCAGGGAGAGCCGGGACCCCTGCGGGCCACCAGGCGAGTGGGGAGAAGGGCCTCCGGCTTTTTTTCTTCCTGGACTTGAAGCATGTTCAAATTAAATGTGTTTTCATGGCTCCTGGTTTTTTATTTTTATGGTGGCCAGGAGGCTCCAAACTGTAAGTGATCCGGGTCTCGGAAAGGACTTGATAGCCCTTCTCAGCTGGGCGTGAGCCCCTGTTCAATCCAAGAGGGCCTTTTTCTAAACCGATCAGGCCCAGGGAGCTGGACTTTTTTCCAAGTAAACTCCTCCTTCTCCAAGTTGTTTAGATCAACCTGGAGCTCAAACCAAGGGCGTCGTAAAAGACCATCATTAACTCAACAGGGACGGGGATAGGTAGTCAGCCTTCGCCGAAGTTGAAACAAGTATATGGTAGTTGATAGTTGGGGATGTTGGGGAAGTACCAGAGAGACTCGGGTTCAAGTCCACCTTTAGCCACTGGGTGCCTTTGGGCCAATCAGTCCTTTTACAGGGTTGTTGTGGGGACAAATTGAAAGGGGGAGTGCTATTCTTGAGCTTCCGGAGGAAAGCCGGGGATGGAAGTCTAACCAATATGTAATACCCAACGCCAAATATCCAAATATGTGTTAAGCAAAGGAAAAGTACCTCTCGCCCTCCCCTCTAAGAATGTTTGCTTGATAAAACTTTGGATGTTTAAACGTGAACATGGTGGCGCTGTAAGAGTAGCGCTAGCCAGACACCCCCCGTCCTGATTAAAAAAAAAAAGACAGGGAGATGAATGGCAGAGGAAAGAAGTGCTCCCCCATCTACAGTTGTGGAATTTTTTCATAACTTTCCAAAAGGGGGGCGGGGTGGGGGGGAATCGAAGCATGAACGACAGCAGCAAGCCACTTCATACTTTTCATTAGAAAATCCTTAAAACTCAGCCTGCTCTGGTTTCTTTTGAAATCTGGCATCAAATATGTTTTCAATGAATTCATGGAAAGGGGGGGGGGGGGAGAGGAGGGATGGGGAACTTTTAAAATCTGTTTAAGTTTATAAACAAGATTAAAGAAACAATGTCAAGGGTCTTATGGAAATGGTGATAGTGCCCCTTTAAATAACAGCAAGAGGAGATTTTCTATATCACTGTGCAGTTTAAATCTGCCTTGATGGACTGGACATTAGTCCTCCTTAAATCCTTCAGAAAGCAGCTTTAAGGAAAAAGGCTGAGAGGAATTTCTTCTCGCTTTAATTGCTTAAGAAACGGTTCCCACAATGAGCGGTGGCCTAGATTCGCCTCTCATTTAAGTTCTGATTTTTAAAAGTTCACAAGTTAATCCCCTTTCAGTCTCACACGAATGCAGTTGGCATAGGGGACAAAGTAATGGACAATGTGTGTGGTGTGGTGGGGAGACATTTCAAACCATTAAAAAAAGATGCCCCATAAGGAAGAGGGAGAGAAAAGAAGGCAATAGCAATGGATTGATTTGGTTAAGTAGCCATTTTAAGTCCTTGTTATCATTAGAATATGGTGTGACTTTATGCATCATCTGATACCTCGAGAGTTTGGACTCCCCCCCCCCTCACTTTTACTGTCTTGGCTGTAAGAATATAGAAAAGCTGTTTCCCAATTTAAACGGGTCGGTTGGTGCATATGAATTCAAGATTTATATGCCAGTCTGTCGCTCTCAGGGGAAAAAAAATGAGAAGTAGGATTCCAGTTTTGCAAAAAGAAATTGGAGTGAGAAAAAGAGAAGGAATAATTTAAATAAATATTTTAACCTTATAGTAAGCTCCTGATTTGTTAAATGAAATTAATGCACACAAACAGAAAGTTATCAATAACTAAGATTTAATAAGTGAACTATTTATTTGTTTTGTCCCAGTGAAATATGAAAATTATAAAAAGGAATAATAGTATTAGGGAAATCTTAAATTTGTTAAAGAAATGTAAATCTAATTTCAAAATAATTGACAGTACCTTCCCCTTCTCTCTCACACACACACTCCTTTAAACTAGGACTCCCATCATCCCCAAAGAGGGATGATGGGACTTGTAGCCTAACATAAGTACCAGGCTGGTGGAAGGCACTAAGATCAGCAATCTTTCATTCACTTCCAGATTTCTGGATTAGGATGAAACTTTTGTTACATAGAAATAATACTAAATGTTGCTTCTTGTTTAATAGACAAGTATGTGATTGATTTAGATCTTAACGTTAAAAAAAATGAAAACTTTGGGGAAATTTTATGTTATTGATGCACTTATCTACGCAGCGGGTAAACAGTAATTCAATGAAAGCTGATTTAAAACATTAAAGCGCCGGAGGAAAAATCTTTCATACTGAAATTTAACGGCGTGGATTGGCACCAGCGCGCGAGTGCAGTAAGGGGTTCCCTGCCTGGTCGAACAGAGGTCAACGAACAAGTCAACAAAATGTAATGTTAGTAAGGTTCAGAAAGAAGACTCTACAAAATCAAACCAGATTTAAGGAAATAAAAAGTTCTGTTCTGTGCCCTGCCATCTGGAAATTTATTTACAAAATCGCAGCCTGCGCCTTTTTTCCAGTGTAACGGTGCCACGGATTCCTCACATCCGCACATGAGAATCATAATATATTTATTATTAATCGATCGGTAGTTTAAAACAGGGAGTTCGGGTAAAAAGGTGCCAATCAGCAGAATTAGATTTTCATCTCCTTCCTTTCCCTTTCTCAGATGGCCAACCTGTCGCTTTGTGAACCGAGGGCGGCCGCCCGGAGGCGGTTGCGAGGCAGTCGGCCCAGACACTGTGGAAGTTCACGTTCATTGACGGCCGGAGCCACTGAACGGCTTTTAACTTTTGAACCCATTTCCCTCCTCCCCGCCCGCTGTGCTTCTGCCCGGTTAAAGGGCCGCCGGCTCTTTCCCTGCACGAGTTTCCCGCTCCGATCCGCTCACGCCCGGAGAAGCTACAGGTTTTCAGACAAGCCAGGAGCCGCAGGGCCTGGAGGGCAGAGGGGGCTTCAATGGAAAGGGCTGCGGCCGTCTCTCCCCCGCTCCCTCCCGGCCCGGAGCGTCCCCGACGCCAAGCAGGCGAGGGAAGCCCCGCGATTTGCCTTCCCGCTGGGCTGGCTCTCTGCCGGCGCTCGTCCTCTCCCGGGCGCTTCGCTCACTGCTTCGGTGCGGGATCCGGAAGGGCTGCCGCCCCACAGTGTCAGAGAATTCCCCGAGGCCCCGCTGTTCTCAGGGCACCCGCGGGCAGGGCAATGGCAGACCACTGGGCGCCTGTCAAGGACCTTCGGAGGCGCCCGGACCGAGCTTTCCCACCAAACTCCCGAGTTCGTCTCAGGTTAGGAACAGAGTCCCTGTCCCACGCCAGTTATCTGCGGCTTGGCCAGGTGATAACAGGGTGGGGAGGAGAAATAAAAGCCACTCCCCGTCCAGTTTGGAGCCCTCTAGATGCGTCGGACTACACCTCCCATTATCCTTAGTCAGCCCGACACATCCGGAAGGCTCAAGCTGGAAAAGGCTGTTCCAGGTAAACATCCTCTTTTCTAGCACGGGAGTTCCCGTTTGCCTGGTTCGGTGGGAAGATACTTCAGTACCTTTGCTCTACTTAGAAGAAATCCTCTGCGTGTCCAACCTTTCCCCCTCCAAAGCATGTATTTAGAAGTTCCTTCCTTCCTCCCTAGCTCAGCAAAGAACAATTTGCCGTATATGAAGGTGTGCGTGTGTGTCTCTGTGTGTGTATACAGAGACACACAAACACATACCCCCAAAAGTCAAGAGGCATTGCAGATGGCTCTATGTTGCAGACTTAAATTTTCAAAAGCTTCTCTTTTTCCTCTTTTTCTCCCTCTCCCCCCTCCCTTTCTGACTGTCTTCTTCCCTTAATTCCTGCCTAAACGGTTTTGCTCTGGGAGAAGAAATCTTTTCTAGAGGAGGGGGAGAACCCTCAAGAAGAGAAGGGTATTATTGTTTTAATCCTCTTATCCGCAGTCATTTTAAAACAGGGTGTTTTGGAACCTGAAATGGCGTCTTGTCCTCCCAATCCCACCCTAAATCCTTCTGGGATGGGAGAGAGTCTAAAGCAAAAAAAAAAAGAAAGAAAGAAAGAAAGAAAAAGAAAAAGAAAAAAAGAAAACCTTGGCATCTATTAGCAAGCCCTGCAAAAGATTTCGACAACTGCAAAGGCATGACAGAGCCGAAAAGCAAATAAAACCAACGGTGCAGTTAGGTCTGCCAAAAGCTACCTCTTGGCTGCCTCGGAGAGATTGAGTGAATGAGTGCGTGTGAGAGAGAAATGGAAGACTCGCGGAAATTAAAGGAAATGCTAAAACTGTTCTCTCTGTGTCACGCCTACTTTTTCTTCTTTTAATCCACCGGATTATTTAGGAATCAAGTCTTAATCCCACCCGCAGTCTTCACACACACCGCGGCAAGGGCTAACATTCTCTGAAGTCACCTTCGCTTTTGCCTAGGTATTTGTAGTAAGGTTTCTGTAGATTAATTTATTTGGAGAAGGGGATTTTTACGCTTCTGTTTAGAAATAAATTCAGTTTAGAAATATGTCTTCTCAGGTAAACGGGGGTAGGACTGCACCTTTAGATCCTATGAAAATGTAGTTGGAATAACAGGGAATGGATAAGATTGCGGTCGTAGTTTTTAAAAATGAATCAAAAGCTCAGTTCTTTGAAATATCCCAGCGAGCGTGTGTTGTGGTGAGATATTTAGTTTGGAAATATAGGTCCCTGCGCTGCTGAGATGAAGATCAAATCAAAAGGGGAGAGGACGCACAACTCGAATCTTTTCTGTCCTGGGTTTGATACCCAGGAAGAAATGCCGAAGAGGTGATGATTTCAGAAGTCAGAAATCTGTGTGGAGCAGCACTCAAAGGACAGGCCAGTTCTAACGATCCAAGTCACAGGAATAGTTGGCAACGAGGTGTGGTGTGGGGTGGGGTGGGGTGGGGTGGGGGAGGCTAAGTGATTTGCCTGGAGGCCTCTGCAGGCACCACGTGGAGGGGGGCTTCAGCCTGCCAGACGCGACAAGTGCGAAGGGTGAACTTTGAAACTTCCGGCGAAACCCTAACCTGACCTGGGCTTCGGCCTCCCCCGAAAGGAAGTGCGTCATAAAACTCTGCGAATATTCGAAGTTCAGTGCTACGTCCAGGTTTCCCTCTAAGTAGGGTGGCCCAAGCTGTCGGCGGGGTTCGGTTGTGATCTTTTCAGGCACCTCGTTATCGGCCTTATCATTGTATGATCCAGACAAACACGAGGCGCCATGGACGGATTAGTCGATCTATTGCCCCCTTTGGCCCTCTTCGGGCGTGGATCCATTACCCACCAAAGGCGCTAATGCGACCCTTTCCTCTTTCCTCTGCTTCCAATTCGACCCCGTCAGCCTGGTTTGCTATTATGATCGGCCAGAGATTCAATTAGACTTTTACACCTGACTAGCCTTGGAATAAAGGACTGGAGCGAGCGGGAGAACCGCTTAAATTGCTATTAGAAGGGAAGGCAGGGGGGAGCGAGAGAGGGGGGAGGGAGACGTGGCGGCCCGGGGAGGGGGCGATCAGCAAATCCTCTCTTTTGATTGACGTGGGGAACAGCCACTGAACATCGTGCAGGGGAGCTCCCAGGTCTATGTGAAGCTCCTTTTAAAAATCCTTCCAGAATCCGCCTCCCCCAGCAGATGGCAGCTTTGCACGATTGGGAGCCCGGCAGGAGGAGACTGGAGTAAAGCGAGCGCTCCCGAGTCCCTTTCTGGGCGCTCCGCACTCCCGAACGAGAGGCCGCCTCCCTCAAGGCCGGCGGCGGCTACAGCCCACCCCAGAGACAGAAGCGTCCTCTCGAAAGGTACGGCGGTGGTCCCCGGCTTGCTCCTCCCTCTGCTTGGCCGAAAACCCTCCCGGCGCGCGAAACTTTGCCCCGAGCTTTGCTCCTCTCCTTTAGGAGGCGTGCGCGCGTTTCAAGGACTAGTGCGAGCGCTTTTCCGCGGGGCGAAGGGCGAGGAGGTGGCGAGGACGGCTCTGAGGCTTCTCTGTCGGGGAGCGGATCCTGGGAGGATCTGGGGGACATACTTTTCCTTCTTTCCCATGAACCCCGCGCGGCAGTGCCTGGTCCCGGCTCCCTCAAGGAAGTCGTGGCTGGTCCTGGCGCTGCTGCCTCCTTTCCCTTTGAACGAGTCCGCGTTTCCTCCAAGTTCTGGCTTGACTTCATTTGGAACAGATTAGTTCGCCCTATAACTATTTTCCCCCTTTTTCTTGCACCCTCCCTTTTTCTTTTATGTATATAGAGAGAAATCTCTTGCCTCGCTTTTCAAATGTAATGTTTAGCAGATGGTGAGAGGAATACATTTAGGCGCACAGATTCGTTTGGTTAAAAGCTTTTTTTTTTTCCTAGCGCTGCAGCGGCGAACGTTCCACCAATGGTTTTAATACTCAGCTTTGAGTCGTCAAACTTGTCAAATGTCTTGGCTACCCTTTGAACTCTTTTCCACGCACCCCGTAGGGGGAAAGTGAAAGAGGTCAGACTTTCTTCCGTTCTCCTTGTTTTATTATTGACTTGAGGGGCGTTTCCCCCCCTTTCTTTTCTTTTTTTCAGCTTTTAACTCCGGCTGCTTGCCCGCCCTCCCGTTCATTTGCCAAAGGGCACAGTTAAGAGCCCAGTGCTTCTATTTGTAGGCATTGAAGTGGTAGACTGTAAATTTCATCCCTATTTACCTAACGATGTTTTAATAAGCTAAACATCCGAGTGAGGTCAAGAGAGACAGAGGTGGAGGCGGAGGGAAGCGGAACTGGAGGCGAAGAGATTAAGTCAGGGAAAGAAGGCTGAAAGACGAATATTTCGCTAGCAGCAGTATGCAGGTGGGGTGGTGGGAGTGGATGAGAATGTTAAAGAGGATTAAAAACGCCACTGCGTGGAAAACTGTCAAAGCGCGGTTGGACTAGATAGCCTCGAGGGGACACCTCTGCCTGTTTCTAGTATGAATGTAAACCCTGGCAATGCAGTCCTGGAGCAAGGCTCCTGAGGCAAGGGGCCGAATTCACTGAGTATTAAGTTCAGTCTATGCAAAGTGTTTAATGGGGCTCACATTCGAGGAACTGGGACGCTAAGCGTTGCAGAACTGCGCAGGGGCATTGCGCAACATGGATTTTGTCTTACTTTACTTAAGTATGAGTGTTTCGGGGAACTAAGATTCGTCTTCCTTAAATTATGAAGCGTGTATGTGTTGCTGGTTCGTCCGGGAGCTTTACCCTCTCTCCCGCTCGCAGCTCCTCTTCACTCCCCACCCCGTCTACGCTAGGACCAAATTCACGAGGCGACAGGATATGCATTGTGAACTGGGGTTGATAATAACAGGCTGACCAGTACAATCCTGGTTGCGCTTCTGTTACGCTGCAAACCCGGACGGAGATCCGCCGGCATATTTTCGAGCCAGAGACTTCATGCATCTCGGCCAGAGCCTCCCCCGGGGCCATTGGATAATGGATGAGCCAGGGTGGGAGAAAGAGGAGTGTGTGTGCGTGAAGGGCACACCGCAATTCATTCCAAGCCACCAAGAATTGTTTGGCCAAAGGATGTTCTTCCCCGCCCCCAAGTACCTAAAAAAAAAAAAAATCCTTTCGGCCTAGACCCGAAGTCCGGGAATAGGAGTGGGGTGTTAAATCTCATTATTCTCAAACGAATATTTGCGAGTATGGAAACAAAAAAGTTTTATTTCCTAATCTGCATGCATTTATACTGTCTATGTTGTGAGATCCACTTGTCATACCAGAAAATTCTGCCTCTCCAACTACTTGAAAGTCAATCTTGTTGTTGTGGATGAACTTAGCTGCCAAGTAAGCCCCCCCACAACATCTGCCACGGAATAAGTCCCATCCAACACAATGTTTGAATTAGGCTACACTCCTAAACTTTCCAAGGAGGAAGGGGTGACCAGAGTTTCCAAATAAAAATGTGTAGGATTGCACAGTTGTGGTGGCTCAGTCTTTTTAAAAATAATAAGGTAAAGTAGGGGGAACAAAATCATTTATTGAAGAAAAGGAGGAAGGTGGGGGGCAGGATTTGCTTATTTTCAGTGGTGGCATAACAATTCTTGTTCCATTCTTTTCCCCTGTTCCCAAAAAGTTAAAAGTAATGGTTAGAGAAGGAAGAACAGAAATCTGTATAAAATGTGCCAAATAGCTCTTAGAACTTGGCTATCAAATTTCAGATGTCAAAACAATTTACACACGTTTCTCAATCATTTCAATGGAATTAATATGCATAGAACTGGCTACTTTAAAAGATTATTTAAAAACAAAAAACCTTTATTTGGAAGCTCAGTTGAAGATAGTGGGTATTTAAAACATGACATAAGAGCTGGCTAGTAAGATTTTTTTTTTTTTTTGGCTGTGCAATCTGTGTGTAACAGTGTCAGTTTATTGGGTGGAAAGGGGAAAACCAAATGAATCGATAGCCGAGCAATACCTTTCTTAGTACCAATCAAATGACATCCAGAATTGCTCCTTAGCAAAAGTTTCTTCAAAATTCCTCGGCATGACGTTACAAAACTTATCTCATGCCCGGGGGACAACTTTATGTTTTCAAGGGGGGGGGTCTTCTTTGCTACTGAAAACGAAGTGGACATTAGCCCCCAGGACCCTCCTGCTAAGAAAGGAATTCAGTCTACAAATCGCGTGCCAACAGACTTGGACCCGCCGAGCTCAGGGCAGAAAGATCTTGCCCAAAGTTCTGTTTTCCCCTGTTTTGAAAGATCGTGCCTGGAGAACTGGAAAGTTTGCACACCTTTTTGGTTCGTGCCGGTAAAGATACCCGCAATTGTTCGGGTTGGATGCCCATGAAGAATTTCACTGCCGCTTTCGTCCCTTGTTCCCCTCGCATATGCCTGGGAGGAAGCCCTTGGGGTTCAACGCGACGCCTCCGCCTGTATTTCCCAACTTTAAAAGATATGAGTCCCTCGGATTTCGACGAAACTTGCTCCCCAATCAATCTGTCTCCAAATCGCCGTCTGCGTTGGAATCCCGGGCTTTCAGCCGAGTCGAGAGAGGAGAACATTGCTCCTGAAAAAGGCCAGCACATGCAAAAGCCGGAACGCCGCAGAAGCTCTTCGCTTCCCTCCTTAGGAATGACTAATAAGCCAATCTACCGACAACTTATTTCCCAAAGTTTGACTTGTGTTTCCTCCGGCAGGCGAAGGAGCAGGCGTCTCCGTCTGTCATCCGGCTCCAAGGGAGAGTGACTCTGGATCAGCAAAGCCAAAAGCCTCGGGTGTAAGGCAGAAAAGTGCTGGAAGATTTCAATCGCAGCCTCTGTTTGACGGGACTGGAGGTGGAAAGGAAAGGAAATCGTTCCGTTTTGGCACCTTGTGCGGGGCGCGGAAATGTTCGCCTTTCAGACCGATGTGGTCGGAGCAAAGGTTTGGGGAACTCCAGTGTGGGTCTTATTAGAGATGGCGTTGGGCAGAAGAGGAGGCGAAGTAAGAGGAGAATACAAAGAGGTCCAGGTAGCGCCGTATCTGCAGGAGTGTTTGCGGCGTCTGCCCTGAATTGTCACTCAGCAAAGAACGCCTCCCCGTTTTCTCCAGCCTTGTAACTCTGGCTGCGTTTCTCACTGCCACTGCCTAATAATGTGTTACTTTGGGGGAAGGGCGCACATTTTGGTCTCTTGTTTAACTCCGGATAAAAAACTGCGGTACCAACCCAGTACAAAATAATCCAAATTGTTTTCCCACACTGAAACGTTTTAAAACGCTGTGTCGAGGTAGCTGCAGGGACCACTTGTGCTGGGGGATGCCACTTCAAAGGTCTGACATCCCGTTCGCTGGCCCAGTTTATTACTCTCACTAGGCAGTCAGTGCAGTTAGTTTCTGAGAAGTTTCTCAGTGGATGCGCAATGCTATGCATGTTTCCTTCCTATAGATTTCTAACTTGCACCATCTCCTACTCCCCGCCATTCTCATGGCAGGATACTGTAAAGTCCTCACACAGCAACGATTCCATGGTGCTATGAAAAGCTGACTGCCACTTCCAATCCACGTCGGCTTTATGAACATATCCACCTAATGATCTTAGCAACAATAGGGAAGCAGAACAGTTCCTCATTTTGTTCTTCCAGGATATTTTTTTGATTTCCTGGGATTTCTTCGTGGTCTCCCATCCAAATATTATCCATGCCTGATCCTGCTTGCTTGACTTCGCAAATTCAGCCAAGGTCGGCTGTGTGTTGCTCTTTGCTATCACTAGCTACCTTGCTACCTTCTCTGGGGTGGGTCCGAGCACTGAGAATGACTTTTAGTCAGAAGATGGCAGCCCGAATCTCCCTGAGAAGAGAACTAAGAGTGAGATACTTTTGTACAAGGGGAAAAATGATTGTTGTCTCACCGTACCACCCCCCCCCCCCCAAACCCACACATACACCGCGGGGCTTTGTCATTTCACTCCTCCGGCAACTCTTTGGGGCCTAAAATATGTCTCAGTCCTGGCCTGGCCATCTCATTCCGGAGTTTCGTTTCTTTTTTAAAGCCCTCGGAGAGACGTGGGTTGCTTAGTCAGGGGGCTAGCGGAACTTCACGCTGGCCAGTGACTTCGGACCACTGCCGCCGCGGATAAAGGCGCCCGAACGCGCTCTTAAGCTCCCTTCGAGCTTCTCCGTTGCGCAGGACAAGCGAAGCGCCGCCGCCTTTCAGTTCCATTTGGTTGACTCTTCAAATTTCCTATGTAAATGACAGTAATAAATATCTAATCATGTCCCGCAGCTATATACGGCTTTCTAAGCAGCCCTCATTAAAGAGGCATCAAGCCAGGGTGGAGGCGGGGACAGAACTCATCCCCCACCCCACCCCCAAGCAGGGTAGAGTAAACGGCTTGCACAGTCCCACAATTCGCAAGCGATTCCGAAAGGGGAGGGGGTAGAGAGCGATTCGGGCACGCGTTTGTCTTTCAAGAATATAGTAGTGAGGAAAGCGTCCCTCGACTCTGGCGACTTCGCAGACACACCCCTGTAGTTTTCTTGGCAACGAAGTTGTTTTCAAGTGCCTTCCTCCGGGACATTGTTCAACTTCCCCGTCTACCGGATTCTCCGGTGCCGTTCTCCTATTTAAATAGTAATAGGCTCGACCCGCCTTAATCAGCGCCTGCCTGTTTCTGCGAGGGTGTTTCTAGGTCGTTTTATATGGGCCCAGTGCCGTGGTAATCTAAGGACGGGGGAGGTGATCGGAACAAAAAGGATTTGGGGGGCTTCATAGGCGCGGAGAGTTTGCCCCGATTCAACAGAGAGGAGCGGAAAGAGAGGGAGCGGAGCGCGTTCTGTCCGCAGGGGAATTTCCCGGCGGATTCTGCTCCTTTCACTTTCACCCAGAGAATCCCAGGAAAACTGTCGCCAAGTAATCAGGTACAGAGCACAGAGAGCGGACTGCTGAAAAAAGGGGATCTTCAGCTCAAAGAACATTTTGCAGCCTTTCTTTTAAAACACACACACACACACAAACAGTTCAGGTGCTATCGGTTACTAGTGTCCAAGGCGCAGCGAAGGAAGGAAGACCAGGTTAGACCAGCAACCCTCCTTGTCAAACAATGCCAGCTTCGGAGTTTCTCAGAACTCTTCATCAGGCCTCTGTCCGTTGAAAAAGACTGATGGATGGGCAGGATCTTTATCCCCAAAATAGGCTGCTAAGAAGCTAGAAAGGAGGAAACGGAAGGATCAAAAACCGAAATGAGAGGAGGAGGACTGGGAAAGCAGTAAGAAAGATCCAAACGAAGATAAAGAATAAATGAAATGAAACCCACTACATCATGAAGAAGTAAGAAATACTGAGAACTAGGCACTTTAGGGATCCGAAATAAAGGTGTTGGACAAATCTTGGTTTTAGGTCAGGAAAGAGACGGATCTCATGGGATAACTTTTCATTTCTTCTCAAGAAAACTGACATATGCCCATCAATATCGTGACTCCAGAACAATGCACTGGTCCAGAAAGCGCCCTTCATTGCTGGAGGGAGGGAGGGTGTGTGTTTGTGTGTGTGTATGTGAAACAAGTCTGAAATTAAAGCATAGGAGTTTGATATTGTTCTCTTAAAACTAAACAAATGGAGTGATTACATTCTCTCCAAACGCATCAGTCACGCTACATTAAATAGCAGAGAGCTAATTATCCCAATTAGGAGGCTGATTTATAATTAATGGCTTGGACCAAGTGATAATTGGATGTTAATGGATAACAGTTTTGTCTGGAAGTAACCCCACACTTCCCCAAAGGCAATCCTGCTTTTCCGTCCCTTCCCTTTGCTCACAGCAAATGAAGATGCAGTGAGAATTGAGAATCATAAAGAAAATAAAGGAAAGTGTTTCTAGTTGCTTTGGGCACTGTTAAGGGAAACTGGTAGGAATAGAAGATTGGAAGTGAATAGTGTCTGTTTTGTAAGATGCTGGAAGGAACTATAAATTATCCAATTTAACATATTTTCCAGTTGTATCCATTGTTTTTTTTTTCCCATTATATGTAAAGCACTGCAATCCTGAACACACTTGTGTCCCATTTATACTTGAACTTCTTCATCAGTCTTTCATAAGAAAAACTTTTCTAGTGATTTACAGAACAAAACTTACTCAAATACTCTTATAAGACCATATACGAGCAGTATTAAAACCCAGTCACTCAGTTCCCAGATTAAAAGTTTAATATCTCCAAACAATACATGGGGCTTACTTTGGGATAGACACCTGGAAGACAGCTCTGTAGGTCACTGAAACTTACTGAATTATTTTCAGATCAAAGTTTACCTGCCTAATCTTTTTTGGCTGATGGATGATTGGATCCCACAGACTTTTCTAGACTTTGAAATTTAGAACATGCTAATTTTTTTTTCTTTTCTGAAAGGGGATAAATAAGATAATCTCCTTCAGCTAGTACTATGTGAAATGAAGGATTAAGGATGGACAGAAACAGGTACTGATACCTGGATGGTGCAATAAGATCTTTTTGAAATATGATCTTAATTGAAGGGTTGAGGTACCCCAGTGAGGCCACTTGATAGAATTATAGAATGTATGGGTTGGGAGAGATTATGGAGATCATCAATTCCAACCCTATGGCCACTACAGGAACCCATTACTGCAATGCCTTTAACAGATGGCCATCTGCCCTCCAGTGAAGGAGAGTCCACCACCTTCTGAGACAATCTTTTCCACTGTTTGAACAGTTTGTACCATTTGGAGCCTTTTTTCCCCTCTAATGTCCAACCACAATCTGCTTCCTTGTAAATTTGTGATTTCTTGTCTGGGTTTCTGGAACAACTCTAAACAATTATGCCCCGTTTTCTACATAAGATCCTTTCAAATATTTGAAGATAGCTATTACTAAGGGCTCCCTAAGCAGCAACTTCTTGTAATAGTTCCAGGAAAATATAACTTCTGAAAGCGTCCATTCTCATTTTGCGTGGAAAAATGCAGAACTGTACTTACAATCATGAAACACGCACATTTGCTTTTATATAGCCAGTGTGGCCTAATAGTTAAAGCTTTAACCTTGGCAGCTTGAAGATGTGTGGACTTCAACTCCCAGAATTCCCCAGCCAGCCTTGCTAGGGAATCCTGGGAGCTGAAGTCCACACATCTTGAAGTTGCCATGGTTGAGAAACACTGAGATAAAGTGTTGGACTGGGGACATCTGGGCTCAAGTATGGGTTCAAACCCTCTCCCCAGCCCACTCAGCGGGCAAAATTATTCATGGAGATAATATGAAGGGAGATCCCCAGGTAAACCACCTTGCAGGAAACAAGCCTAACAAATATTTAGATCCCTCCCAATTCATTATTAACCTGTCTCTCCTTTAGAGTAGCATAGATGTCTCACCAGAATATCTCATCTCCACGAGGCCATTTACTCTCCGATCCTGAGCATTGTTTAACAGGACCTTTTATTAAAGCACATCACACTGGCGGTCTCACCCACAAATGTGTGTTACCAGTAGCTATAGCTAATGGGTGGCTGCTGGTGCCTGAGACACCATGCTCCAGTGATCAGAGGACAGAGCCCTCTCTGTACCCTCTGCAGACTATGGTACCTGTCACAGCATAAGGCCTATTAGCTGTGCCCTTAAGGGACAATAATAAAGACTACCCAGAAGGCTCCTTTTAGGTCAGGAGAAGTGGGCACTGGCAGGAGAAGCCAGGAACATTTTTATTTTTAACACAGCATTGGTCTCTGTAGCCTGTGGATAACTGTAATGGGTTTTGTCCCTAGAGTCATCAATCTCTCCTAAACACCAGACACATCATAACAAAAGCTAGAGAAAAACATTCCGTAGTGTCCAAACCCAAATGAAGACTTCTGGCTATTACAGGCAGACTCTTTTGTATGGGGGTCAGGATCAAATTGATCAAACCCAAACGAGCCAATCCATCTGCACAGATGCTGCTGGCTGCTGGAACAAACTTTGAGATGAATGGCCTGAAGTTAGAATCCAAAAAGCTCCACTAAGATACCCAAACACAACAGGCAACGTTTTAGCCATTTATCACTTATTTAATAGTCCTCTGTGCTGCTGCTTAGAGTGGGATTTGCAAACTAGTGAGTTTTCTTTTAAAAAATGTATATAAAAATGTATGAGTGCACAGCAGCCAAAATGTTATTAATGATATATGCTTTCCTATAAGAAAACTACTGCGGGTTTCAACTGGTGAAAGACCTTGAGATTTTAAAATCAGAGATCTCCCCATTCCACACTTTTAGGTGTCTGGCTTTCATACTTCTAGTGTTAATAACAAGAAATAGGGAAAGTAACTGAAACATTCACCTGTCAATATGCTGTGGTGGAATTAACACAGGGTTGCAGCGCCTTGCCATCTTGGGTGATCTCAGAAAGCTAAGCAGCGTTGGACCTAGTTAGTACTTGAAACATCAGGAAAAACCAGTGCTGTAGCATTTTACAAGGATGTCTGCAGGGTATGCTCAAAAAAGTCAAGACGGTGGCCATGATGGTGCAATAAAAACTCTGCTTGGTTTTCATGTACATGACCTGCATATAAAAATCAGGTGGTGCTTTGATTGCACCAGCATTGCCACCATCTTGACTTTTTTGACCACACTCTTCTGATAGATTGATAGATAGAAAAACTTTTATTGTCATTTCACTATTCACCAAAGTGTACATTAAAATGAAATTTCATTGCATTGGCTCAAGCAATAAAATAAGAATACCATAATTACTACAATATGTAATATACATTCTTTACCCATTCCACTCTAACTTTTATCCTAATAAATATCAGTCCTACACCCAGCATGTGTTCCCATGGAGCGAGAAGGGATTATTAAGAGTTCAGGAGTCTAATAGCCCAGGGGACAAAACTGTTGCCTGATCTAGCTGTTCTACATCAGATGCAGCAGAACCTTTTCCCAGAGGGCAGCAAGAACAAGCCATAATGGGGGTGGAAGGGGACACTGACAATATTTCGGGCTCTGGACAGACAGCGTGTATGTGCTATATGCTGAATGAGAGGAAGTGAGATCCCAATTATCTTCTCTGCTGCCCTCACCACCTTCTGCACAGACTTCTTATCCAAGGCACTACAACCTCCAAACCAGATAGAAATACAGTTGGTCAATACACTCTCTATAGTGCTTCTATAGAAAGTAAGAATGATGGGAGGTGGAAGATGTACCTTCCTCATCCAGTGCAAAAAATACAGATGCTGCTGTGCTCGTTTTACCAAAGATGCAGTATTAAGAGACCAAGTCAGACTGTTCATTATCTGCACCCCCAGATACCTGATGCTACTAACTGACTCCACAGCTATGTCATTCATGAAGAATGGTGTATGGCTGGGCCAGTTCTTTCTGAAGTCGATAATAATCTCCTTGGTTTTTTCAACATTTAGAACCAGGCTATTTATATTACACCAATTCACCAAATCCTTCACATCCTCCCTATAAGCCCAGTCATTGCCATCCCTGATAAGACCCACCACCGCCGTATCATCCGCATACTTCACAACGGAATTGGTGATAAACCTGGCACAACAGTCATGGGTCAACAGGGCAAACAGCAATGGGCTCAGGACACAGCCCTGAGGAGAACCGATGCTCAAGGAAATAGGGCTGGAGATATTGTTTCCAGCTTGCACCAACTGGGGTCTATCAGTGGGGAAGTCAAGTAGCCAGTTACACAAAGGAGCACTAACACCCAAAGAACCCAGTTTGTCTACCAGATGCTGAGGAACACTCATATCAAAAGCTGAGCTGAAATCAACAAACAGCAATCGCACATAGCTGTTCTCCTCTAAATGCGCTAAGCTCAAATGGAGAACAGAGGAGATTGCATCTTCTATACAGCAGTTCCACTGGTAAGCAAACTGAAGTGGATCAAACGATGGAGGAAGTCTGGAGACAATATGGTCCTTTATCAGCCTCTCAAAACATTTCATCATAATAGGAGTGATGAAGGATATCGTTGCTAGCCAAGACTGGGAAGTAAAATACATTTAAAAAGCAAAGAAAACTAGATAAATGTGTCACATGGACTTGAGCTTGACTAGGAGATATTATCTTTATTTTCACCTGCAGTAAATGCTTAAAAGTGCAAATGTTCAGATTTCTGTTAAAACACATGAACATATTAAAATATTGTCCTTTAACAGTCTTATCCCCAACTTTATTTCCTGAAAGCTGTGCACTTAGAGCTGACTTACTTTAGCTGAAGTCATTGGACTTAGCTTTCCAGCCTTATAATAGAAACAAATTTCTACCCATCAGCTGCCTAAAAGTCTACATGAAGGTGTTTTTTGCTCATTCAATATATGGCAGAAGGAAATATGTTATTAGGACATTACTCATGCTTCTTGTTGGAAAAAGAACAATATCCTGTTTGCTACTCAGAGAGCATGCCTAAATCCATTCTAAGTCTCTCTGATATTAATGGAATTTACTTGCAAGAAACTAGGCTTAAGATTGTGGCACCACATTCATTTTAATCCAAGAAACTGGACTTAATCCAAGTTTCGAATCAATGTATAAAAAGCAGAGCCTTTTATTTATTTTTAAATGCAAAGTAGCAATGCTAATTCCATCCATATAGAACATCTCCCTAGCAGTTCCTAAGATAGCATGCTTATAGTAATGTATACCTGAGTGCATATAGTCACAGTATGTGAAGACTGGAATCGTCAGATTCACAAAAATAAAAGGAGGTGGTTTTGCGGCAAACAAAACTTGTTTTTAAACTCAGGAAAACAGTCACTTTAAACCTGAAGAGTGTAAAATTATTACCAGAGTAAACAAGCCTCTACTGGCAAAGCAGATTATCCTTTTCATCTGAAATGCCTGCATTACTGACATGACCATTGTGTCTAAACAAAAAGGAAAGCATGCCATTCGATTCTATGTAATATTCATAACAGTTTCGCCCTACTGCAGCCAACTGCTTTACAGTTTTCAAAATCCTTTGCTGCTGAGAATTACTTTTCTTTCATGTTTATTAGGTATATATTCCCTTATTTGAGGATAACAATCTCTGGACCAAAATATTTGAGATCTGAGCCAGAGTTAGGAGTATTTCCAGTAGACTCCTTAATTGTGATGGGACACCTCTAAACAGAAGAAAGTTTGAATCCAGTTTGAGGGGATTACTATTTGAAATAATGTCTAAATCTCACCTAATGTTTGGCTTTTGTGTTACTGTACTACACATTTTCTCTGTCCCATTATCCTTGATAATTATAGGTGGAAATCCGTAAATGTCAATGATTTGTTCTTTCATGATACTTTTACAGAGCAGACCTCATGAACTGACAGATTAAATGCTAAGAAAAGAAGCAAACATTCTCTGCTAATTGGTCATACCCCATTTTTCCTTGAAATGAACTGAAGCATTCAGCAGAAGAAACAAGCACATTGTTTTACACAAATCGTTATAATTGAGAGGCCAGGCTGAACTGGACTTAATTTTCTACCACTACTTTTTAATGTTCTTGTCCTATAAGCCAAGTCTGAATAACCAGATTCAGGTGTGCATAAGGGCACCTGAACTAACAAAGCATATGAAGAAGTTCTGTCCAGAGATTCAGCATAGGTAGTCTGTTGCCTATTCCATCAATCTCCTTTTATGTATATACATGAGAGATGTCATGCTTGTACCACAGTTTTGCCATTCATAACTGCTAACAAAAATAAATTTCTTGTCTTCTTCAAGGAATTTCCCACACCTTGTGGGGTTTTCTATGTGAGTTGTAGAAAACTTTCAGTTTATGTTGGCCATCAGTAATATTGCAACACAAGGGCTGAGAGCCTTCTCCAATTTGGCACTCACCACATTCCTATAATTCCTAGTTAGCATGGCCAACTGGTGGTGTTTATGAATATTTGGAGGGTGCCAGTGTGGGGAAAATAAATAGAGAACATGTGTGATGTTACAATGCTCACCACTTTGATTTCTGAAAAATTTAGTTTAAATCACCATCCAAGGAAACCCCACTGCCTACAGAAGGCAAGAACAGGTTCACTTTCAAAGTACATCTGTAAAAATCCATGTGGACAGTTCTGACTCATGGCTAAAGAGACACCATATGTTCTGAAGTTTCGCCTGCAGAAATGTGCAAAGTAGTCTCTGGAATGCACACAGGAACTGCATCCCCATACAGCACCATGTGAAATGCTTTATT
This sequence comes from Candoia aspera, assembly GCF_035149785.1. NCBI lineage: Eukaryota > Metazoa > Chordata > Lepidosauria > Squamata > Candoiidae > Candoia > Candoia aspera. The sequence goes on along the minus strand of NC_086155.1, from coordinate 59,827,548 downwards.
CATCTAAAATATTGCTTGGATCTCTAGTGAGATGTGTCTTGTTCACTTTGACTCTTTGGAACTCCACCTCATCATTGCATGTTTATGCAACACGGAGACCACAATTAGTGGCCAGACTAATAGGCAATATGGGGTACTGTTTGGAGAAGGAAGGAAGTAGGGCAGAACTAACCATCTGTCCAGCAACTAATGCTCTGTCAAGGTTGCAATAAACCAATTAAAGTGGAATGCATGGGTTTAATTATATATTTATAGTATCTAATATTTATTTGGGCTCTTTCTTTCTAGCTAGGAAAATAAAAGTCTTTGCACAGTACCTAAAAGGAGCAGAATGAGGTCCTAGAAAACTTTAGTAAGCCCAAACCAAGAGGTCCCATTCCTAGATTACTAATGCTCTTTTACTTTATATGAGAAGATTCCTGTAAAATAGCCTCCAAAAATGGGCATAGTACACTTCCAGTTGACATGAGAATGAGGTAGCCTTCCATAAAAAGGTAAAGGTTTCCCTCGACGTAAAGTCCAGTCGAGTCCGACTCTAGGGGGCGGTGCTCATCTCCGTTTCTAAGCCTTGGAGCCGGCGTTGTCATAGACACTTCCGGGTCATGTGGCCAGCATGACGACTCGGAACGCCGTTACCTTCCTGCTGAAGCGGTACCTATTGATCTACTCACATTTGCATGTTTTCGAACTGCTAGGTGAGCAGTTCCATAATTGGTGCCATTTAATGGTGTAACTACAGTTCTCAGAATTCCAAAGCCTATGCTGTTTGGGTGTGATGAAAGTTGTAGCCCAACACCCCCAATAAATCTTGGAGATATTGTGTGGAACATGCGTTCATTTCAGCTACCCAGGTCTGAAAGAGGAAATATGGAAAAGGTAGCAGTTTAGACTCCTGTCTTCATGCTCTGTAACAAAGTTGTATGCCTTTAGAAATCCTGTGGCATTTCATTCTACTTGAGCAGTTATAGAAATTCACATATAGACCAAGTCAAAGCCTTAGTAAGTTGGAAAAGGTGATTAACTATGTTTCCAAATTATGGTCCATCTTTTATGATAGTTAAGACACATTGATTTGAGTTCAGTGAAGATCTGCAAATTGATTCTTTGGTCATCTTGACTTTCTGTGTGTGCATGTAGATTCCATAATTTTTATGCCAGAAAGAGAGAGAGAGAGAGAATGTTTATGTATTCTTATATATAGCCAGCCTATTGCCATGATGCAGACTTAGCTACCCACTCTTAAAACCTATCGAAAGAAATGGAACATCAGTTTGTGATGGGAAGTCATGTGAATTGGTTTAAATGTTGTTTAAATTATAGCTAAGTTTCCCTGAGGTATGATTCAGTCAAAAATAGGCTCCTCCAAAACTTGAGAATGTGCTACATATTATACCAGGAAAAATGCAATTCTCTCCCATATCCTCCAAGTTACATACCCGCACCTGCATGTGCATGCCTGCACACCGACACATGGAGTACATCCTGTGCACCTTTGTTTGGAAGCGACCATTTCTTCCTTCCAGGTCTGCATCTTTCTGAGGAAAACACACACACACGCACACACACACACCATTTAAAATTTTGACCTGTATTTAGTGCTTGTGGGTATGTTAGAAATTTACTGAATTAAAAACCCAAGTGCAACATAATATTCACCTATCCATCCTACTAAAGACATTTCAGAGATGTGTTTAGCTACAATCCTCTTTGCTACTCCTTCTTTTCATGAAAATCTTTGCCAAACAAGCAAACAATAAAGATGCACCGAGTTGCTATTTAATTGTCATTTTAAAGGTAACAAAAGGGGACATTATTCAACACACAGAGAGCAATCATACTAATACTACAGCACTAAATTAATTTCATGTTACTTATACTTAAATGTAGGAATTTTTTTTTTCCTCCCTGGCTGCACTCACTGGTTTATCCTGTTTCTCCCTCAGATTTTGGAGAATGGCTCCCTGCACAGTATTCAGAGGTCAAGCGGGACATTCCTGTCCTACCTACTTCTGTCTCTGCTCTACCCTGATTCTTCTGCTATGGATCACTTTCTCTAATTCTCCTCCTTCCCCATCGCCCATATGACACACTGATGGAGCTCTTCTCTTTGCCTCACACGGTCAGACAGGGTTGGCTAGGAATGACAGGAGCTGTGATCCAGCGCATCTACAAAGCACTGAGTAGGGCATTGTTATTCTTATTCTGCATATCTTAAACAAGAAGAGGAAGGGCTCATACCTGCTTTGTTGTTATGCACCCTACCCTCTACCTCTTGGCATACAGGGACTATGCACACTTGATCTTTGACAGGGAAACACCCTGACCTAAGGCTGCAATCACATCCACTTTTATCTGGAGTAAGTAGAAAGTTGGTAAAAGGTGAAAGGTCCCCTTTCAAGTCATGCCTGACCCTTTGGGGGGATGCCACTTTCGTGACATTTTCTTGGCAGACTATAGCCGGGTGGTTTGCCATTGCCTTCCCCAGTTGTCACCTTCCCCAGCAAGCCGGGTGCTCATTTTACTGACCTTGGAAGATGGAAGGCTGAGTCGACCACAGCCAGCTACTCAAGAATCCAGATTCCACTGGGAACGAACTCGGGTCGTGGGGAGAGTTTTGGTTGCAATACTGCTGCCTTACCATATTGAGCCACGCGAGGCTAAGTAGAAAGGTACCCAGTGGGATTTATTTCAAAGTGGAAAAATACGGAATTCCAATATAATGTCATTGTCTGACACCAATACACAAATCTGACTTTGCTGAGTAGGTTTTATCTCTGAATAGATATTTGTAAGATTTCCCTGTAGAATATAGATGCCAAAGAAATCAGAGGTGGTTGTTCTAACAGGAGCTCTTACGGGCTTTTGCAAACATTCACAGTGGCCAAAGAAGAAATGTTCAAAATGCAGTCAGCACACTAGACCTGAAAAATGACACTCTGGCAGACGAACAGAAGCAACTCATCCTCGGTTCCTTTGAAACTGTCAGAATAAATGGCATGGCTGGCTGGGGAATTCTGGGAGTTGAAGTCCACACGTCTTCAAGTTGCCATGGTTGAGAAACACTGATATAGAATAATGCAAAACTGGACTGTAATACAAAAAAGAAAGAAATTCTTTTTTGAAATAAAATGGGCCTTCCAATTACATAACTGAACCTATCTGAATATCTCAACATCAATTAGGATAGCTTGTTAAAAAAAATCTGCATAAATGTGTCTACGAGTTTCTATTAATTCATTGCAGTAATATATTGGAGAAAACCAATCTGCTAAAGTCAAAGATCAAACGAACTCAAGCCCTAAGGTGCCAAAGTCCCTTCAGAACCTCTTTCTCCATTCAGATCAAGTGGTCCACTATGTGTATTCCAGGACAAATTGTCTGTGATTCCTCACTTCTAGGAAATTGGGGAAGCAGCAGGAAGGGAAGGGACTGAGGCATGGAGGAGGTCTTTCTCTTTTGTACCTCCCATGTCAGTGAACTGCCTTCTCCTGGAAGTTAGACTCAACCTTGATGGCATTCTGGAAGTTGGTTAAAAGGGAGCTCTGCTGGAGAGCTCTTTTAGCTTCCTAATTGAGATAGTCCCTTCATGTGAATCTCTGTGTGCTGCTCCACGGCTATCTTATTATTCTGTGGACACTTTATTGTTTTGCTTTATTATTTATGCATACAGTGGTTATTTAATGTTGTATTTTTGTGTACTGCCAATAATTTAATGACTGTGGTGTAGATATTTAATAAATATATAAAATATACTGAAGTTTAAAATCATTTAACCAACCCAGTGTCTTCTTTACCTCTTCAGCTTTGTTTAATATCTTAAAGGGAAATCTTTTGAACCCTGATTTATTGTACATATAGAGTCTGGATGAATCTGAGGGATATCTGGAAGCCCAATGAATGTTATAAAAGGGAACGTTTCCAGAGATATCAAGTATCCTCTGAGGAACAAAGAACTTACATTAGGGCTCGGAAATCATTTATATTATGGGAATTGTGGAGACTTCAGACCTGAAAAATTTAAGACTTCTTGCAGAAATCATTTATTTAGAGCCCTTCCAGATATGTAAGGAACTGTCACTGTATGTACATGGTGACTGATGTCTCTAAGTGGAATATGTTTTTCACTTACCAACAAAAAGGATAATATAATGAGAGTAATGTTTATCTTGTATAGCAAGCAAGGATAAAGAAACATTTCTGCTGAAGACCACAGCTTCCTCTTCAGGCTGATATTTCTGGGGTTCCATGCTGGTAGACCTTTCCTTTTGCTCAGTTTCTGGTATTTCTTCCCACCCCCATTTCTTCTTATGATATTTACTTCTCTCCATATGCACTCAGCAGGTTGTAACAGGTGGGACAGATTGTTCTTGTCATAGTTTGGGTACAGGTTGCTCAGAGAGGACTTTTGAAATTAATCCAAGGGTGGCATGTAGCCTTTGTGCTGAAAGACATCCTTCCCTATTGGAGAATGAAAATAGCAGGGATTACTGAACCTCGTCAAGTTACACAACTGGTAATTATTCAGAGTTCACTCTCTCTCTTACAGAACTGCATCTTTTTCAGACCATTTAATTAGTATTAGAATACTAAAATCAAAGTAGTTATGGGGAAGGCATAATTGGTCTATAGAAGCACTGGCAGCAGCATTATGTAATAAGATGGCCAGAAATGGAATGTGGTTCCATGCTTCAATGAAGGCAGGAATTTTCATCAAGACAGGCAAGATTCATTCATAACAAGGCTGGGATACCTTACAATATAGGGAGGGAGGTGATTTTTCTATCACATTTTTTAAACTAAATGTCCTGAAGGATAATAACCTCATCTTGAACACAGGAGAATCATACCCTTATGCTTTTCCTAAAGAATGCTTCTGGTGATGAATCTAGGGATGCAACTTTCTCAGTGAATCACAAATCAAAATGTGTTGATTAGAATCAATCGTACAGGAAATAATCTGGCATTAGTAGCACACAGGTAAGATCAGGGGATGGATTGGCTTATAGGCTTTTTTTTTCGGGGGCGGGGAGGTTAGCTTGAAAGTTGTGTGTCTCTGGATGGTGTCCTCCATCCTCTCCAGGCTGTATTTTTAACATCCAGAAATTCCACTGAATTCATTGGGATTTATTTCCAGAGAAGAGTGTACATGTTTGCAGTTCTAAGAAAATAGTAGAAGGAACAGCTCCTGTCCTTTTCTCCTCTTGACGGTCACCTATGCCACCTCTGTCCCAAACCTTTCTGGAAGGTAAGGGGACCTTCCTGAAATGCATTGCTCATTTTTCCTTTTGTGTTGTGTTAACTTTCTTAACGCAGGACAGTCCCATGGATGCCTGCTGAAATAAGACCTATTCAATTAAGGGATGGCAGGTTTGTGGTAGGAACTCATCTTAGGATTCAGACCAATCACCTGAATAAGGATTTGATTTTTAAACCAGGGTTTCACAACTAGGGTAATGAAAAGTGGAGATACAAAGGCTGCTGAAAGGATAATACAGTGAATAGAGATCAATGATCATGCAAGGTTTGCTTGATCAACGCAGAAGTAGACGCACTGAAAGATTTCAGCTGTGTGCTCATTTTTTCAATATCATTTAACACATCTCTGAAATGACCGTCTAATTCTGTCCAGCACTGACAAGACTACAGCTGTGAAATTTCCAGTTTAATGTAGACAAACCAGAAATCATGCAGGAGAACTTTGCAACGATTATTAAAGGACAAAAATGCAATTTGAAAAGTTAAAGAAATATACAGTATACATTTAACCTGCTGGAACTATTAATATTGTTTAGCCATTTAAAAGTTTGCAAACAGCAAAAGACTGTAATGGCTGATACCTATGGGGGCAGACAAGCAAGGCAGAAGCTATTTGTGTGAAATTCAAGAAAGGAAACTAGTATTAAGTTTCATAGGAAACAGTGCAAAAGAAAAGAGAGAATGTATTTGGGAGAGGAATTCAACTGACAGGTTTTGGTTATTTTGCTTAGTCATTTTCCACAATATTCCAAAAATATTATTTTATTTTAATTTTTATTTATTTATTTTCTACCCCGCCTTTATTGTTTTTATAAATAACTCAAGGCGGCGAACATACCTAATACCCCTTCCTCCTCCTATTTTCCCCACAACAACAACCCTGTGAGGGGAGTTGGGCTGAGAGAGTGTGACTGGCCCAAGGTCACCCAGCCGGCTTTCATGCCTAAGGCAGGATTGGAACTCTTAATCTCCTGGTTTCTAGCCTGTTGCCTTAACCACCAGACCAAAGTGGCTCTCAGAGAATTAAGTTTTTGTGCCTTGGGTCTCATATAAATTTAGCACTTTTAAAGGTATATGGAAAGGGGTGTGAAATGCTTCACTAAAAAGCAAAAAGAATCAATGAAACATGCCCAGACAAGTTATTTTTCTTTATTGCACTTTCCCCTTAAAGAGCAATAAGGGGAAAGAGCAACTATTTAGTGATTTCTGTATGTGCTGATGGATTGATTTGAAATAATCACATTAGAAATAATGTGATCTTGGTTTGATATAGAGTAAGGGATTGATTATGGATATTGCTGTATATTCTTGTTGAAAGTCGGAAGTCACTTTATGTAATCTTTAAAATTCTTTTTCTTGTGTTTCTCACTTTTTTAGTTTTTTTTCTTTTCTTTTTGTAGGTTTTCTTTTACTTTTTTTGTAGGGTTTTTTTTTTTTTGCTTTAAACTTAATAAAATTCTTATAAAAAGTTATTTTTCTTGGGTTGAGTTTCTTGAGTTTCTTGCAAAAATTGGATTTCTTTTATGAATGTGATACTTGTAATCAATGAGACTGGAGGGCAAAGGCAGAAAGAGGATAGTAGACTTGGGTTGGTTATTAAAATACAATCGTACAAGACACCAAGTGGGGGATTTTAGGAAGACTAACATGACTTCTGAGCCTCAAGATTTAGGGCAACTTAAACTCTTTTTTTCTAGAAAAACAAATTGCATGTCATGTGTTAGAAAGCTCTATTGTGTGAATCACTGTAAGATTAAGAATTGTTCTGAGATCTAAGATAATGTATAGGAATTTCACCAAACATTTCAAATCTCATTCATTATTCATGCTGGCATCATTTTTCACTTTTGAAAAGGCACCTCAAAAATGAGTGTCAAAGAAATCTGTTGTTTTCTGCCACACATCTTTTTATCATAAATCTTTAGGCTTTCTTTTCCTACTCTGAAAAAGGCCTATGGGAGGATTCCCCTCTCTTATGATCTAATGGAAATATGGAAAGCCAAGTGATGATTCTATAACAAAAGCAAGATATTCATGCATGCTCCTTGGTTACCCCTACTTAAATAAATGCAAGGGCACCTATGCTATCCCTGAGAATTTCACCAAAATACTCTTCTCCTTTGAAAGCACTTTCCATAATCATTCTTTGTTCTTCAGATTGAAGGAGAACTGATAGAAAAAAATGCAGGAGGAAGTGTCAGCACCAAAATAGTGAAAACAATTGCAACAGTGTCATCGTCACAGCAAGAGAAATAAAGAAACATTGAATCAATGTGCTGGCTGGGGAATTCTGGGAGTTGAAGTCCACCTATCTTAAAGTTGCCAAGGTTGAGAAATGCTGAATTAGAATGCCTGAGCATCCAAAAGAATGCTGATGAAACAAATTCTATGCATCATACCTCCGTGAAGCATATCTTCCTTTTTCATGTTCTTGCCTCTTGGTCAAGCAGCTTCCTAACTGATCAAAAACTCTGCAGGTTGCTCCCACCAGCAGCAACCTTGAAGATGAATTCCCAGTTGGCATAAGGGACACTTTTCCTTCCACACCTTACCTTAGATACCCCTCCTCCCCACCAGGCCCCTGGACAACTACAATTCTCTCATGGATCCTCCCCTAAACTTCTGCCTGCTGTCTGTTGAGTGATATGGGGACTAGTTGTTCAACATTTAAGTGTCTCTTTCACAGTTGCATAGCTCTCCTCCAGTCTGTCTATTCATTTAACATCACAATATTCATTCTCATCTCATCTGGATTTATTACTCTTATTCTTACCCTCCTGAAATCTGTAGGAAAGTGGACACAAGAGTAGCAGTCATTATTAATGGAGAGGTGAAGGTTCAATCCCCCAATGTACCAAGCACAACTTAAGATATGCTCTTTTTCACTGCACAATGTTAATTTATATAATACACCACCTAATCAAACTCCACTGCTTATTCTCCAATTGGCTGCAGCATTACCAATGCCCTCCAGCCACCAAACGACATAAAAGATGCATTTGCAGATTTTGAAAATTAAAGCCATCTATACAGCCAGTGGGGAAGATCAGCTTATTTGGTTGCTTAATGAAATATAAAGATTATTTTAACCAATGTAAGCACAATTCGACAGCTTGCAAAACACCATAGCAGCTTGACAAATGGCCTCCACCATTTACAAGAAATTTGCTGCACACTGTCTTTTAAATATTTAATTTATTCTACTTGGAACGTGCAAGGAGGTAAATGGGAAGTTAAATGTGCCTGAGCGTGACTCAGTTTGTCTGCATCTCTCCACAAATGAATGGCTCTAAGAAAATAGTTCTTTATTACATTGTTATATGGGTTCTAATCAACAAACAATTCTCCTTTCATCCTGGCAAAAGAGCTGTTAAGAGAAGGAACTTCAAGGGGTTAAACTGATCTAGGGAGACAGATGGGAGAGATATTTGATGATGAGTTAGACGCAGTATGAAGTCTCTGATCATGGCCTGTTTTTCAGGAACAAGAGCTGTGCTTCTCTGGCTCTATACACCGACATTTTAAAGCATGGAGCTATCTCAGGAATGCTCTCATTCCGTCCTTTTAAAACAGGGATCTGCAACTTTTTTCAGACTGAAATGCTTCACTTTTGAGTAGCGCTCCTAAAGCAGACTTAAAAAAGAATGTGGGGCCAGAGTAAAAATTAAATTTGATGTCATTGATAGTTAAATCCAATGAATTGTCTCAACAAAATAGCTAATACAGTTATTCTCCACATATGTATCATGTTCTTCTGTCATCTTAAAAATTGCAGTTTTATTAGCTACTTTTGGAAAGGCTTTGTGGGATGCATTCCTGATTTTCAGATGATGTACCGTTGTGTTAAATCGTGTGTTTCCTAGATTTAAATCACTCTGAGGGAGAAGAAGTCAATCTCCCCCTTAATATTCATCATCTGGTCATGCAACCTATTTTATAGACAGTCCTTTAGAGGACAACCCTTTACTCGAAGGTGTCTTTCTTCTCACTGAAGGATTGTTCAGTCCAAGCTTTGTTTAAAGGTGGAATAAGTTAACTTTCCTCTTTTTTTTTTTTGGTGGATCTTCTCTTTCTGATAGTGTGTAAGAGTCCCCTCCAAGTCTCTCAGGAAAGAGGTGTAACTTTTTCAAGTTACTTATTCAGCTCAGAAATATTTCTTCATCTCTAGCCAATTTTCTACTTGGCTTTGACTCATGTTTCTCCTGTTCACTCATGAAAACAGAATATCCTCCAGTTCTATCAACTGCATCCCACCTGCTGCAAAAGGCTGCCTATCCTTCTTTGTCAAAGAAAGAAAGCACTTCTGTTTTTTAGCAATCTATTAAAAAAACTTGTTTAAAACAATAGTTCCTATTAATATTGAGTGGAAAATTAAGCTTAACATCTGTCTATAATTTCCCAGGTCCTCCTTTTTCCTGGCCTTGAATAAATGTGTTCTGCCAGATAGTGCCATAATAGCTTGTTTGAGTTCAGCCTGTTTTGCTCTTATTGCATTTATGTTGTGTTGACTATCCTTTCAGAATTATACTGTACCTTCATGATATCTTTCCTTCCTTCCATCCATCCATCCATCCATCCATCCATCCATCCATCCATCCATATATATAATTTAGCCAACTACCAGTTAGAACATGGGACTTAGATTAGGGCAGTCCAGGTTGAAATAAAACTGCGAACCTTGTCTCCCTGGGTAACTTTGGACTTATCACCCATTCTGAGCCTAACCTGCTTCATAAAGTTATTGTGAAGATGAACATTAGAGAATCACATTTACATGGCCCTGAGCTGCTTGGAAGACAACTGAGTTAAAAGTATGAGAATAAAAATAAGGGTTTCATTTATTCCCCATCCCTTGTTTGAATCAGCAGGAAAACAGGAAGTAAATATAGGTGACAAAGCTTAAAGGGTGTGATCCAACTCTCTGAACCACAACACAGAGATGGAAGGATCCTTAACAGAAATTTGCCCTAAGTGCTACTGTTCCTTATCTACATTAGGTGGGTGTGTTCTATACCTCCAGGTGCTGAGGATTCCCTTCTGCTTCTTGAATAATGTTAGACAAAATAATGACATCCAACAACAAAGCCTTATGTGAGTCTTGTCTGCCTAGAGATCTGAAGACAGGTTTGTTGAATAGAAATCTACTGGCCTATTTTTCTCAGAGTCTTGAAAGTTCAAGCTGGCCTACAGAAGACTGCCTTTTAAAATTTGTTCAGAGTATTTCAGTTGGTCAAAAATGTGGTTTGCCATCCTGTTCAAATAGGACAGCCCCTTCAAAGCAGAGAATGATGCTGTTCAGATTCACCGGCTTTCAGTGTGATGCTTCAAGCCCTGTGAAGCAACAGTAAAGGCAGGAGGTATCTCAGCTAGCCTCGTGCCCAATTGTGGATAGGAGAGCCACTTGAATGTACAGATGGTCATTCTTCCTCAGATATTATTCAACAGGGACCTTTCACAAACTACTTCACCAGCTGGTTTCAGTCCCCAATTCAGACAGCCACAACTGCCTACTCAATCACTCAGGTAAACACCTAAAGTGCAGCAGGTGATTTTATGGGCATGTGTCACATGAGACTGTGGAACTTCCTGCTGAAGAAGTACTGCTTGGCTCCTTATGGTGTGGCTTTAAACAAGTGAACCCTGTTTCTCTCACAGGGCATCACTTGTTACATGTTACTTTTGATTCTGTTTTTCTTTTGTTTGGGGCTTTTACTAAATCTAATGTTGCTGGCTAGCCACCTAATTAATGAAGGAGTTGAATACAATTGTAAATCATTAAATGAACTGCTGAACTAGACATTTTTTAAAGAGTAATTTTGAACTGCGCAGTAGTGTCTGACTGTAATGTACCTATGTATAGTAGGCTGGTCAAACGCTCATGTGTACTCTTGATCTCTCTGAATGTTGTTGATTGGCGTTAGATTCTTTCACATTACAGAGCCAAAAAATAATCAGAACTAGGCACTCCATTGTACTATTGTAGAAAAGTTGTTAGATTCAAAATTTACACAAGAAGCATCATGCACTCTTAACATTTTTTAGAGTGATGGGAGGAATAGATGGACACTGCATGCTTTGAATGTTGACTATTTTCTGACATCACCAACTTGATACGTTGATAACTTCCCAACAGGGGAGTTAAGAGAAATTTTCTAGAATTATTTCCTTTGTTTTGGAAAATTGATGAATATTCTGTGGAGAGTGGACTGTAAAGAAAGTTGTGTTGGACTAAGTCCAAGGAAATCTTGATTCAAATATCATGGATCTCACAGGGTAACTTTAGACCAAAGCTTCATGTACTTTGTCCTGAGCAGAGGAAATATGCAAAATAAATAGTTACAGATAAAATTATTCTTGAGGGATGTTCAAATTTTCTGTGATTGATATGCATGGTGGGTCATATTGGACTGCATTAGATTCTTGCTTAACTATTTTTTTTCAAAAGGATTGTTGTACCTCTGCAAAACTAGACATTTATCTGAATTGATTCTCTCTCCGTCTCCTACCCCCTCTGCCTCTCATATAGATGAAGATGCTTTGATTAGATTCAGAGAAGTGAGTTCACTGTCAGTATATCTGACCTTTTTTTTCCAGCCATTTTTCAGCTTTGTTGTTAACATTTTATGGGGGAGGGGAACCATACATTTTCCTGCATTTCTCCTCTGCCCCCTTTCCTTCCAGATACAGAAAGTACATAACTGTGACCAGACCATAAAGAATAAAGTCTGTCTACAAGCCATACAAAGTACAATATTGGGAATAAGATTTTGACAGCTATGGTTTATAGGGCAAACCAAAACACAGGGGAAAGAGCAAAAAAAGAGCCCCTCTGTCCAGTTTCCATAAGTCTTTTATTATGTGCAGATGGTACTTTATGCCATAATTATTGAATAGGGCCTTGCAGGAGCATCATCCAGAGTAAGTTAGCTGAGCAGTGGTTCCTGCTGAATGACAGAAAGCAACTTTCCATGTCCCTAATATGGAGACCCAAAATGCCAAGGAAAGATTATGAGTGACCAGATTCCAAGTATAAAAAGACTGCTGCAGCTAGAGGCTACCTGTTTTCCAGTGTTGGAAAATATGACTGGTTAGAAATGAAATCTGCCATTCTTCTTTCTGGTGAAAACACCTAATGATACTTTCTTTCATAAATGATGTTCAACAGCTGACAGCAGACAAATACCTGAAGCTTTGGACTTGCTCAGTTCTTTTCTTTTTATTCTTATGCCAATGACTGGAAGTTGTAACACTGGAGGAAATCACACAAACATAGAAATCACACTTCAAAATAGCAATTCTTAAGATCAGCAATTGTCTAAATACGACAATTTGGACATCCCAAGTCTCTTACTGGAAAGATGGTAACTATATCAGTTACAGCTTTCTCTCCAACAACAGGAACCATTTTATATTAACAATATGAAGGCTTCATCACATGGACCAAGCTCATTAAGTCCCCATAGGATTGGATAGTATCCCTGTCATGAGCTGCCCAAGGGATCAAAAAGGGGATCCAGGTAACTCTGACTGGACTGCATAATTCTGAGAGTCTGGACCAGTGTTTTTCAAACTTGGCAACTTTAAGATGTGTGGACTTCAGATCCCAGAATACTGGATGGGGATTCTCGGAGTTGATGTCCACATCATAAAGGTGCCGAGTTTGAAAAACACTGGTCTGGAGGGAGGTAACAGAATGGAGAATCCTATGGAAGGGCATAGGAGGGTCCGAAACCCTGAAGAAGAATGCTCCAAATGGCTGTGAACAATCCAAACACTGGGCCTCCTTCTTTGCTCCTTCTATGACTGTCAAATCCCATCCTTGCTCTGTGGAACTCAGGAAGTTGTACAGGGATTTGGGTTACCCGTTTAATCTTCAAACTAACCCTACAAGGTACGTTAGGCTGAAAGACAGAACCAGTATCCTCCAGCAACAGAGTATGGATTTGAAATTATCTTCCCATTCCCAATCTAGCATTCTAAGCAGTTCACCTCAGCATTCCTGAACAAGCAGATAATTGTGTTTCTTTATGTTACGTTTACCCCACCTTGCTCATTTACCTTGGAAGCAAGATGTTGGTGCTATGGTTGTCTGACCCATAGTTGGACAGGGATTAAAGATGAAACATGGATCCCTTGAACCCCAAGCAGAAACAGGGGCATCTCCCTGAATTCAACATATGATTCAACTCTGTTTCTTTGAGCATTCCTGTCTCTTTTGCATCCATACATTACCTCAACAGCAACCCTCCAACCTGTCTTATTTCTCTGTTGCTTCAGGTCCTATGTCACCATGCAGCACTATGGAGTGAATGGCTATTCTCTTCATGCCATGAATTCCTTGAGCGCCATGTATAACCTGCACCAACAAGCGGCCCAGCAAGCCCAACACGCGCCTGACTACAGACCCTCAGTGCATGCCCTCACGCTGGCAGAGAGGCTGGCTGGTAAGAACAAGGATGGATTTGGTGCCATGAGGGAGGGAGTATGGAAGCGGCATCCCTGTCACAAGCCGCCCAAGGGACCAGCCCTTTAATAAACCCAAATCAGAGTTGGAATGACTAGAAATGTCCAATCTACCCTCAAGAAGAAGAGGAAGAAGCGATGTTGTACTTACTACCTTCCCCTTCCTTGCAATTCTCAGCACCCTTAAGACAGTATATGGTGTTGATTTTGTTGGTTTTTAGTGTATCTTTCCCTTCTATTCATTTATTTTGTGGTACTTATAGAAGAAATGCAAGCCTGAAGCATCCACATTTGGTGGCAGTCAATTTCCCCTAATATTCAGAAAATAATGAATGAGTTAACAACTTGATAAAAGTATTTCTAAACCACTGCTCATTACAAAAGCAATTTTCCTTAAAACATTTTGGAATAAAAACAAAGTAAGAACAATAAAAACAACCCACTCTAAGGCACATGTTATTGTGTACAACTTTTCTGAAAATACCTCTTTAATGTAGCTTCCCTAATATGTACCTTGGGGTATGTCACTTTCCAAAATATGCACTGTTTTAAGAAGTATCTTTCCTACATATATATTCTTTGAGCAAATTTCTGAGAGAAAGTGAGAGAAGACTTCATTCATTGCTACCAGTGAATGGGTTTCTTTTTGCTCATTTTGAAATCTCTGGTGGATCTCTTTTACATTCCTTGTCTCTTCTGTGGTGGAAGCTCCTTTTGAGATTTTAGAAAATGGATTTCCCAGAGATTTATGAACTCTTGGGGAGTGCTTCCATGGATACAGAAGGTTGCAGACAATGATCTTCTACATATACAGTAGAGGATAATAGAACAACAAAGGGGCAGAGCTTCATGATGTTTGCCAATCCTTCTTTTCACCCATAATGTTTACCCAATCCCTATGCTGTCCAGAGGGGCTGACCATGCTAGCTGGGATTATGAAAGATGAAATCTATCACATCCAGGGGGATCTGATTAGGGAAGATTGGCTTATATGCAAGAACAAATGCCTGAAAATTACTTGTATTTCTAACATATTGATGCTGAGTCAGCCTTGCAACTTTGGACCTTGCACTGTTAGTTTCTTTGGTCAAATCAGGCAGTGATGGAAGCCTTGAACCAGAAGTTTTCCCAAATATTATTTTAGTTTTTTGTTTGCTGCCCTGTTATTATTCTTTTAACACACAAATTACACTAATTAAATTGGCCACATTTCTTGTCTTCCAACGGCTGTACGTTTCAAGACATCATCTTGGAGGCCCGTTACGGCTCCCAGCACCGCAAACAGAGGAGAAGCCGCACAGCTTTCACAGCCCAGCAACTGGAAGCCCTGGAGAAAACTTTCCAGAAGACTCACTATCCAGATGTGGTGATGAGGGAGAGATTGGCAATGTGCACTAACCTGCCAGAGGCTAGAGTACAGGTACCCATTACTCGGTACTTCTCATGTCAATGCAATTGAGCTAAATGCTGATCTAATACTTGAAAGGAAGTAGAGAAGATCTCTGAAAACGTGTTTTGTCATAATCACAGTGTCTCAAAATGGTACAACTAAGTGTATCTAAAGAATCAAATAGCTCTTTGGCAGCAAAAATGTCCTATCAGCTAAGCTGGAAAAGTGTAGGTTTCTGCTAGATGGGTGACTGCATGTGAGTGGTGTCATTTCTTTAGTCTTAGTCCAAATGTTAGATCTTTGAACCATGAAAACAGACCAGGTAGTTCATGAATCTCCTCCTACTTGTGCATATCTGCTCCTTCAGAGTATAATATGACTATCAAGCACACAGACAAACAGACCAGAACCACGATCAAGCTTCTTGGCCTTATTTCCGTTTTGGTCCTGCAAGTACGACATTCACCTGTGATTAACAGTGCACGTATTTCTGCCTATACGCTCAGAAACATAGGACTAAATTGCATAACACAGTAAATAGATAACACATACCTAAATATGTCTAAATTTTGTTTATGATACAGTAAGAGCCCAGAGCTCTTATTCTGATTGAGACCACTGTATGTGGAGAGGAGAAAGCTTAAAGTTGCTTCAGAAAATCTCAATACCATGGATCAATTAAGGAAGGAAAAAACTCCAACGATGCCAAGGGAGTTTCTTCCTCTTCTCCCTTCTCTTTCTCATGTGAGAAGGTAGATTTCATAAACCACCACCCCTCCCATGCACAGTGGTTTCAGTTAGGGCGCTGTGCTCCATGTACTACTGTAAACAAAGATGAGGACAACTCAGTGTTATATATTTAACATGTTATGAAGTTAAACCTGCAGATGCAGTAAAGTTATGGGGGGTTAATTAATTTCGTTATGTGTTTTAGGTGTTATTCCTGCTTGTACTTTACACCCAAGCTTGGAATAGTTGCCAGTGACACTGCTTCAGATCAATTGTTTTGAAGATGGCAACCCAAGACTTGATCTCAAACTCACAGCACTGTGTGATGACCTTTTTCAATATATAATTGTATTAAAGACTTTTAAAAAGAGTATAAAAACTAACACAAACTAATATAAAGTAAGAAAAACAAGAGAAAGAAAAAGAAATCAAAGAGAAGTGCAAGAAAGGAAAAAGAAAGTAAAGAAAAAGTAGAAAAGAGATACAAAGAAGTAGCTTCTGATTTTCTTTACAACAATTATAAGTACAATTATAAGTTTACCTCTTACTCTATGGTTACAACGTACTTCTCTTCTTTCTATAATCTATTCTGTTTAATCATCAAAACCGTAAATCGTAAGTTCATTTTTTTCTGTTTCACACAAAAGGTCCATAAGGGATTTCCAGTCAGCAATAAATGTAGGTATTGTCTTTTCTCTAATCAAAGAAGTCAATTTGGCCATCTCAGCAAGTTCCATCATCTTCACCACCGTTCCTCCATCATGGGTAATGCTGAATCTTTCCTTGCTGTAGTTATCATATACAAAAACAAAATTCCACAACTTTTTTCCAACTGTTTTTCCATCAATCCCAAAAGAAAAACCTCTGGTTTCAATTGTATATTAATCTTTAAGATCCTTTGAATCAGTGTATATATTTGGATCCAGAATTTTCTAGCTTTTTTGTACATCCACCAAAGATGTTAAAATGTCCCTTCTTGTTGTTCACATTTCCAACATAAATTTGAAGTGCCTTCATACATTCTAGACAATTTCTCTGGTGACAAATACCAATGGTACACCATCTTATAAAAATTCTCTTTAAGATTATAACATAAATTTTAATCCTCTCAACCACATATTTTCCCATTGTTCCACCTGTATATTATAACCAAAAAATGTAGCCCACTTTATCATACAGTCTTTCACTTGTTCTTCTTTTGCTTCATATTTCAATAAAAGTTGATACATTTTAGAAATTACATGTACATCATTTGTACACAATTCTATTTCAGACTCAGTCTTAGAATGTTCAAAACCATAAAATTCTTTTGTCTACTTTAAATCTTTCTAATAATTGTAAATAAGAGAACCATTAACAATTATATCCTCTGCCACCAGTTCTTCTCTTGATTTTATTTTACATTCTCCTTGACAAAATTCTAGTCTCTCACAATAAGTTAGCCATTTGTGCTTACTTATTATTTCTCGTCTATAATATGCTTCTTGTGCTGAGAGCCACAGAGGTATTTTCAGGCACAACTTGAGTTTGTATCTTTTCCATAATCTCAGTATGGCACGTGTAACAAAATGTTTTTTAAAATCCACAGTGACCTTAACTTTGTCGTATCACAAATATCCATGCCACCCAAATCTCAGGTCATGTCCTTCTAACTCCGTCCTTCCTTATCTTTTTTAACTTCATTCCATATCTTAACATAATTATTGAAATAGCATACAATTCATATTTGTCATAATGATACCCAGGTATTTTACCTTCTTCTCAATCTTAAAGCCCATTTTATTCATCAATTCTGTTTAATTTTCTATTTCCATATTTTTGTTAACATCTTTGTATTCTGTTTATTAATCTTAAAACCTGCTGATACACCAAATTCTTTTAATTTGTCCATTAATATTTCAATTCCCTTTAAAGGATCTTTCAGAACCAACACCAAGTCATCTGCAAAAGCCCTTAACTTACAAGCTTCTTTTTTGATCTTTACTCTCACAATTCACTTATCTTGTCTTATATCTTTATTCAATATTTCCAGAACTAAAATAAAGGGAGGGAACAGTAGGCATCCCTGTCTTGTTTCTTTTTCACAGGGTTTTGTCAAATCTCTATTAACAATTATTTCTGTGAGGTATAGATCAATCTTATCCATTTTATGAAGTTCTCTCCAAAATTAATATATTCCAGAATCTTAAACTAGAAAGCCCAGTTTCAATTGTCAAAGACCTTTTCTGCATCTAAGAAGATCAATGCAGCTTGTTTTTCATTATATTGCTCCAAGTATCCTAAAATGTCCAACACATTTCTGACATTGTCCTTTAGCTGTATTTTAGATAAAAACCCACATTGATCCTCATGAATAAATTATTGCAAAATTATTTTCAGTCTATCAGCTAGAATAGTGGTGAACAACTTGTAGTCATTGTTTAATAATGTTATTGGCCTATAGTTTCTTGTTAAAGTCAAATCTTGTCCCTCTTTGGGTATTAATGCTATATTGGCCTCTTTCCAACTCTCTGGCATCTTTCCTCCGGTTCACTGTATTTTGTAAAGGTTGTAAAAGTTCATCCTCAAAACATTTATAATAAGAACCTGATAATCCATCTGGTCCAGGAACCTTTCCTAGTTTAATCTTCTTTATAGCTTCAGAAACTTCCCTTATTGTTATAGGTCCATTCACGATCTGTCTCTGTTCCTCTGTAATCCTTGGTAAATTTTGTTTCTTTAGATATTCATCTATCTTCTCTAGGGAGATGTCACTTCCTTTATACAAATTGGAATAATATTGATGAAATGCTTTTTGTATGGCCACATGGTCCGTTAATACAGTATCTCCTTCTTGTAATTTCAATATCATTTTCTTTTCTTTTCCTTTTTGTAATTTATATGCTAGCCACTTCTCTGGTTTATCTGCAAGCTCAAATTTTTTTTGCTTTGCATAATTCATTTTTATTTCCATTTCTCTTACTGTTAACATAGATAATTGCCATTGTAGAAGCTTAATTTGTTGAGAGATACTTATCTTCTCTGGATAATTCTTTAATTTGTCTTCTTTTCTCTTTATTTCATCTGTAATAGCTTGTGTTTTCTCTTGATTCTTCTTTTTAAGTTCACTATTATGTTGTATAAAATGATCTCTAGCTTTACTTGCATCCCAAACCATTCTTAAATCAGTGCCTTTACCTAAATTATTTTCAAAAAAAATCTCTTAGTTTCTTTTTACAATCCTCCACTATTGCTTCTTTCTGTAGCAACATTTCATTCAGTCGAAAAGAATTAGGTTTTCTTTTGTAAATTGAACTCACAGGATTATAATCTGAAAAAGACTTTGATGATATCTCTACTTTAGAAAGCTTAGTGGCCAAATTCTTTGAAATCCAAATCATGTCTATTCTTGAAAAATATCTATGTCTTTCAGAAAAGTAAGTGTAGCTCTTGAATTGCTATTTTTCTGTCTACAAATATCAACCAGCCCTAAATTTTCCATCAGATAAAAAAATTGGTAATTTGCCTCGAGTAATTCTAATATTTTTTCAGAAGTTCTGTCCATTTGTGGGGAGATCACTCCCTTCCAATCCCTCATCAACCACCAATTTTCATAGGAAAAACCTATTAATCTTTCCATAAGTCATTTATAAAACGATACTTTGTCCACATTTGGAGCATAAATTCCAAGTATCAAAGTCTTAGCCCCATGCAAATTAACTTCCACCCCAACAAATCTACCATACTCATTAATTAATACAAGTTCTGGTTTTAGTTGGGGATTTATGTACAAAACAATTCCATTTTTTTCTTTTTCTTTTTTGTTGCTGCAGAAATAAATTCTTCACCCAAATTTTATGAATCAAGTATTTTATGTCCCTTTTTCTAATATGTGTCTCTTGTAAGCAAATCATACTTTGTTTCAACTTTTTCAAATAATGAATTTTTTTTTCTTGTGAAGAGCATTTGCTCCATTTATATTCCACATTAAGCTTTCATAATCCATCATCAAGCCAAAAGTTTAGAAAAAATTGTATCTATAGTGCCTAGTTCAGTATCATCTCTTTCAATTCCTTGTTGCACCTGTTGGAATTTTTGTGTAGACTCCTCTGACACCTCCATTTGGATCCCCTCCAATTCTTCTTTGAATTTTTCAAAAAAATTCCTTGTCTTCTGGACAGAATTCAGTCAAAACCTCTGTTGTTTAAAAGTAAAATTCACACCTTCCACACCTGTCCCTTTGGAGTAGGATCTTTTTCTGCTTTAATCTCTCAGTCAAAACAAAAACACTCTTTTCTCTTACACAAAATTCTAATAGGAATTTCTTTAAGAACAATTATATCTATATTATCAATCTTCAACCTTGTATTAAAATGCTGTTGCAGAACTTGATCTCTTGTCTTCTTCCTGACAGTGCACCAGAACATCCCTTGGAACATTTCTCGTTCTTGCAAATATGGAATTTATTCTATATACTTCTGCCTCAGTGTCCTCCACTTCCCAATCCAAAAATTTTGCCAGGGCTTTAATAATCTTTTCTCTAATATCTTCATCAGAATCCTCTGGGATTGCTCTAAGTCTCAAATAAAATTTCTCTCAGTTCTGATACAGCTAGATTATCTAGTTCTCTTTCCAACTCTCTATAATTTCTGTCTTTTTAAGATTTCGACCTTGTCATTGACTTGTTTTACCTCTCCAGACACTTGTTTTACAGAGCTTTCCATCTTTTTAACATCTTCTTTCATCTTCTCCTTCATCTTTACAAATCTTTTATCCATTCTTTTTTCAAAAGCTGTCAGTTTGGTATCAAGTGATTTAGTTAGTTTAGTATCAAATAATTCTGCTAATTTATTAGCCAATTCCTCAAATCTTTCCTGAAGCAAATCCGGTGTGATTCCTTTCTCTGCAGGTTGCTCTAACAATCCTCTCCTCCCCTCCATTCTTGCCGCTTTTCTAGTTGTCATTATAATATTGTAATCCAAAAAGGAAAGATGAATTACTGTTACCTTTTGTTTTGCAAAATCTGCCAATTGTCTGCACTCTTTAATAGTAAACAGAAAACATTCCATGAAGGTCTGGTTCATTTGTCTAATTTAATTCCAATTTATTCAAAAGCACTTTCACCAAAAATTAATCTTTCAAAATAACTGTCCCCTCTGTTTCAAACTTTCTTAGATCGGCTCCTTGTTAAGCTTTTTGCCAAAAAAAATTAAGTCCTTAAAACCCTTTTCTTTCTTTATTTCTTTATAATCCAAAAGAATTATAACTCACCAAGTGGAATCTTATCCTGCTGCTTAGAAAATCTCTCTTTAGCTATACATTAGTTACACCCAGAAGAGGTTAAGGAATGACGTTTGGCTGAACTTTGTGTCCATATAATAGGCTGCAATTACAGCTGTGAGCTTGATTGAATTCCCTCAACTCCCAGCCGCTCAATTCATGAGCCAACCACAAAAACCTCAGTTCTGGCAGTCTACTCACAATGAGCAGCTGTCCAGAGAGCAAATAGGCAACCTCATGATCTCTCCTTTACATGGAAAGATTTGCGATGGCCGATCTCTGCCAATCTGGCCGCTGATCTCCACTGTATTGACGTCCCCACTCCTTCAGGGACATCTAGTTTGCCATGATCCTCACTGGAAGCTCAGCACTATCCTATGCATATTGACCCAGCAATAAATTCCAATACACTTCATGAGGTTTAAGTGTGCATAGAATTGAAATTGAAATATGATATCAATGTCTTCTATCTGCTTTAATGTAGTTTTAAATCTTCATCAGCCCCAGATTTATTATAGTTCATATTTTCAGACAAAACAATTAGGAATTCACTGCCAGCCATTTGTAAACAGGAGATTATGCTGATTATATGTTGAATTTGTTTGAATTTATAGATGTACTGTAGTTTGCTAAGGTTTCTGGGGGGAGAATCCAATATTTAAAAGAAAAAATTACTTTTATTCTTCCTTTTTTCCTTTTTCTTTCTCTTCTTTTTTGGGGGGGGTACAAACAAAGGTTTGGTTTAAAAACAGAAGAGCTAAATTTCGAAAGAAGCAGCGTAGTCTGCAGAAAGAACAACTTCAGAAGCAGAAAGACTCAGAAGCCAATCACAGTGAAGGCAAAGCAGACACGCCTGTGTTAGAAACACCAACTCCAACTCCTGATGCAGACAAATCTCTGAGCTTGCCAAGGGAGGTAAATGCAGAGCTCAGCCTGACTCTCTCAGAGCATTCAGCCAGCGAGTCAGCAGCTGAGGACCAGACAGACAAAGAGGAGGAATTCAAGATCTCACTGGAGGAGAACAAGGCAGAGAAAAGCCCTGGAGTGGAAAACAAGGTACTGAACAACAAGAGGACAAGTCCAAAAGCAGGTGAGAAGAAAACCAACTCCTTTGCTAAGGATTTTGATCTCAAAATCTGTATCAGACTGAAGTGTGTAAGCCCAGGTTTCCAGATCTCTTAACAATGTAAAAGATTTTTTTTTAAGTGGTGAAAGTAGAGAAGAGAAGCACACAACAAGGACAAAGTCAGAAAAATACTATTCTGACAACATAAATGACCCTTTAAAATAATCACATTGAACCATTTCAATCACTTACAGATGGATCATTTCAGAAGGGAATTTTTGTCTCTGGAGAAAAGTGGCCTAAACGTTTCTCATATTTTTCTTCCTTTTGTCTTGAGTTACTCAGATGCCTCACATTCATTATTTCATTCACTGAGTCAGACAGAACAATGTGAATGAAGCAATGTGGCTGCTTCATTTTTGGAAGCTGGGGCAGGATGTTGTTTCACACGTCCCCTTTGAAAGGATGTCTTACTCTCAAAGCATTGTCATGACCCTTCAGTTGCCCATTTTTACTGAAACAGCAAACTGAGCAGGCACCAACATTACCTGTAAGCTCCATTTATATGGTGCAGGGTCAATGTTATAGCCAGACTAGATGCTTTGTAGCGGTCCCCCTCCCCATATTCTTGACTGTCTTTCAGTCTTTGTTCCATCTTCCTATTATTGTTCCCCCCTCCTCCTCCTCGTGTCCATCTGGCAGAATTCATACAGCTCCAGGGTTATCCTGGTTAGTGGATAATCCTTGCCTCCATTCAATACATTCGCTTATAAGCCAATCAAACAGGCTGACTCATACAACATACTAAGCCACAAAAAAAGAAAAAGAAAAAGCCAAGCTTGGCATCCATCTTTGTAGATAGCTGTATCAAAGAGAGAAATCTGACAGAAAGAGACATGGTTCTTGAGGAAGCACTGAGCAGCTTGTACTTCCTGCAGAAAACCAAGACTTCTAGAATGGGGAGCGGCTGGGAAACACTTGGTAGAAGGCTGAGTGCAGCAGGCATAGTGGCCTGAAACTGTGACATATGTAAAAGTTCAGGCCAATTGCCGGACTTTTAGTTCGGCTGATAGTTCACATGGCAACAAAGGTATTTCTGTAAGGTAGCATTTGTCCTTGTTGTTCCTCCATTCAGCTGGGTTGATGGGCAGAGGACAGGTGGAAATTTACATCCAATAGCTGAAATGGCTTTCCAAAAATATGCTGTGAATTGTGTACCTTTGTCACAAATTAGATGATTTTGGAAAGCTCAATTTCATAAAACTCACTGAATAAAAAGACAAGCTTTCTCAGGAACAGAGGTGCCAATGACAGGGAATGAAATGAGTTATACAGGCCCTTGACACATGGTATGTAGTCAGTAATAAAATCCAAGGAACTTATGTCCCAAAGCCCCTGGGGAAAAAAAGAGTATGGAACAGACCAATTGGCTTATTGGTGGGAGGTTTGGCATGATGACACATGTGGCAAGAAGAAACGTAGGCCTTGAAGTTTGCTCTAATATGAGGCAACTGAGAAGGAAATGGGGCATTTTATATATTCCACTAACTAGTAAGTTGTCATGGCAGAACTTTAAGAGTTTTTTCTTTTTGGAAGTAGGAATATATAGGTGGTCATTGTCATGCAGTTCTTCATATTCCCAAGAAATGGTGAAAGGAGATTTTTTTTTTAAATCTCTAAGATTTCTTTTAAGTGTTCCAAATTCTTGCCTTAGCTCCGTTCTTCATGGGGTGTTTCACATGTTCAAGAAGTTAGCACCAGTGCTGAAAGGTTGCTTTGATCATCAAGAGCTGCTGGTTAAAAATACCATAGACCCTTTCAGTTTCAAGGAGCTACCTGGAAAGAAATGCCCATTAGAGGGGGCTGTCCTCAAATTCTGGAGCAGGAAGCATAATTGGAAGCACCAAGCAATACAACAAAGTGGCAGGTGGGATCTGGATGATGCAGGAAGGCTGAGAAGTGAATCCCTTGTTGAGCATCAGAATCCCAATGAAAAGGTATTCCTTCCTCGATAAGATGAAGCAGAATTATGGTATTAGTGCAGCAAAATTAGGAAGAAATTTACAGTAAAAATGGCAAAGTCCAGAAACCACTGTAACATTCCTTACAATGAGTGTGTGTGTGTGTTCAGTTTCCCCCTCAAAAATCATTTGTACTTTAGCTGGATCCATCTAAATATGATAACCCAAACAGTTCAATACTGTCAGATTAAAGACATATTTCTCTACCTTAATGTAGAGGCTGTAGTAACAAAGATATTAAAGGACTTCCCAAATTTGTGAATCCTCAGAGTAAATAAGCAAATTATCCAAATACATGACTACAAAATCATCCAGAAAATCAGGAAAAATATAATTTATAGATCACATAATGACAGGCTTTATGTTAATCCAAATGGCATTGATGTGTATGCAAACGTCCCCTAGCAAGTAGTAAAGGCAGTTAAATATTCATCCCCTTCTTTCATGCAAATTAGATCGTAAGGTCCTCTAAGATATAATTTGGTGAACATATATGCTTTCCGTATGACATAGGGCCTGGATACCTGAGTGACTGCTTGTCTCCAATTGTTTTTGCCCACCCAGTACATTCCAGCAGAGTGGGTATACTCCAAGTACCCTCCATTAAATATTGCCATCTTGTGGGACCTAGAAAGTGTGCCTTCTCTGTTGTGACCTCCACCATCTGGAACAGCATCCCCCAGGGATAAGGATGGCACCCACTCTTTTAGGGTTCCAGAAAGCCTTAGAAACCTGGCTTTGATCCCAGGCCTGGGAATGATATTTGTTATTTATTTGATGGCCCCAGTTTTGTTTTGTGGATTTTGTTATTAAAGCATTTTAGTCTGGCCTGCCTGTTAATTTAATTTAATATCTTCAGCTGTTTTTATGTCTTTTTTAGTTTTTTGCACCGCCCAGAGCCCAATGGACCTGGGCGGCCAAGATAGATAGACAGACAGAGAGACAGAGAGACAGACAGACAGACTTCCATATGACCTGAAACCCTCAAGTATCAGGCAACTGCACTGTGTTCTTAGAGACCAGCTGTTTAGGATTCCCCAGTATAACTTGGAGGGTTCAGCTGTTCCTCATCTATTAAGATCTACATGTGAAGGTATTGCCAAAAAGGACTACCATCAACACAAGTTTTGGAATTACGAAGTTACAGCTTTATATTGTAAAAACTCAGGAATGACCTTCATCCATCATGATGGAGCTTAAGAGCAATTTTTCAAATATGACAGGCCAGTGGGATATGTATAGCATTCTCAGCTATTTCCTACAAACAGAAGCCCTGCATCCATTTTATTGTGATGTGTTTTTTCCAGACTACAATACAGGTTCACTTTCAGCCTTTGCTTGCAATGAATGCATGGATAACATTTCACACAAACAATTCATCCTTGGATGAGTTCAGTACAGACATATATGAAGCTATGTGGTAAATACTTAACAACTAAATGCTTAGTGCCAGTACTATGCCAAGTAATGAGGTTGACTGTATAGAGAGCTGGTGTTACTATCCCTTTGCTGTCACACAGCAATCTGGCAAAGAAGTGACGTGGTGACACTGAGCATAAGAACAATAAAGACTTACTAATTATTGTTCTCTCCTCTTTCCAACCTCCTCTTAACAGTCTCTAAAGCAATGGAAGTGCATCTTCTAACCCAAGTCTCTAAGCTTGTCATTGCATGAATACCTATGCTTACAAATGTATGCATGTTTAATTTTTGTTGTAAACTCCATCTCTGAATGAAGTTGGTGACATATAAAACAAACAGCTCTAACGTGTTTTTGCGTTTGTACGAAAGGAAGAGCAAGTTATTGTTCCTGAGGAGATCATGTCTTATCCGGATCAGAATCACTAAGAGTGATTGGCAGCAGTCCTCAAGGATTTCCAACAAGAATTTGTCCAGTGGCATCCAAGGTCTTTTACATGAGGGAGGGACCTGTAGATTTCCAGAGGTTGATAACTACACCTCCTTACATCTCTCAGCATTGGCAGTGCTGTTAGGGGCTGCCAGCAGTCGTGGAAAAGCAACATCTGGAAGGTCATGGGTTCCCCTCTGATTTTATATGCAGAGAGCCAGTTTGATCTAGTGGTTAAGGCACCAGGCTAGAGACCAGGAGTCTGTGAGTTCTAGTCCCGCCTTAGGCATGAAAGCCGGCTGGGTGACCTTGGGCCAGTTGCTCTCTCTTAGCCCAACTCACCTCACAGGGTGGTTGTTGTGGGGAAAATAGGAGGAGGAAGGAGTATTAGGTATGTTCACTGCCTTGAGTTATTTATAAAAATAATAAAGGTGGGATAGAAAATAAATTTTAAAAAAATCATGTTTTCAGGCATTGCATTACCGCCATCAGTCTTTCTCCCTTACCACTAACACACTGCACTGAGCTTGAGACAACTTTTAAAAATTCAAATGTAAATAGTTTGTCCCAGGTTGGAGCTTATTTCTTCACTGACTTGATTTTGCTGTGTTTAAAAATGCAGATTCCCCTATCAGCACCGCTGCCGCCGCATCCTCCAGTATGTCTCAGACCCATTCCTATTCGTCTTCTCCTCTCAGCCTCTTCCGCCTTCAAGAGCAGTTCCGCCAACACATGGCAGCTACCAATAACTTGGTCCATTATTCCTCCTTCGAAATGGGGAGCCCTTCTGCCATGCCATATTTGGGCATGAATGTCAACATGGCACCCCTAAGCTCACTGCATTGCCAGTCTTACTACCAGTCACTCTCCCACGCCCAGCAGGTGTGGTCCTCTCCAATTCTTCAGGCATCTTCCTCTCTTCCCAGCCTGAACAGTAAAACAACCAGTATTGAGAATCTTCGGCTGCGAGCAAAGCAACATGCTGCCTCTCTGGGGCTGGATACTTTACCAAACTGAGGGCCAGGCCAAACCCAGGGAAAAGCCCGATGAACAGAAGGTCACAAGGAAACGCCCAAGTCTCTGCCACTGGAGAGAAGGATTTCTGATGTATAGCCTACCACTTTCAA
Organism: Candoia aspera; assembly: GCF_035149785.1. NCBI lineage: Eukaryota > Metazoa > Chordata > Lepidosauria > Squamata > Candoiidae > Candoia > Candoia aspera. Next base: position 59,800,388 of record NC_086155.1, on the reverse strand, counting down.
TTTTGTCCTCCATTAAGGTGCTCCCATTTGTGGAAAGGGATGACAGAAGTCTCATGGATTCCACATCTGGCATTACCTCTGCCTCTTTGCACGGGCCAATTAAAAAAAAAACTACAGAAAGGAAAGGTGTTTTAAAATGTGAAATTGTCTTCAGAACTGTGAGTCAAATATGAACTGTTTGGGAATGTTCTTGTTATTATTCTATGTGCTGATTGCTTTGCTTTTATTTGGGGGGAGGGAGGAGAATCAGGAAGAGGAAGTCCTGCTTCAAACTGTATATAGTTTACATGTTCTTTCACTTGTGTGTTAATATCAGTGTTGCCTTATGCAGAATTGTGCAGCACCCCTCCTTCCATTTTCTTTTACCTTTTATACTTATTCAGTAGATAGAATCAATACTGTCATTACAACAAAAGGCAGGGGAAAATAAACAAACTTTTTGGCAGATGGTTTTATGCAGTCAGTATTCCTAATGCAGTTGAACAGAAAACAGTTTTGAAATTCCAGTGCCATTTTTCGCTGCATGTTATGAACACCAGGATATAATTAAGAATTGATTCCTGGTTAAGCACTTCCAGTAGGAAAGGTTCAGATTTTTTTGAAGCACTTCCTCAAATAAAAAGGGCTGAAAGCCCTACTAATTTTTCTGTACAAATTCTGAAGATTATTACCCAGTTTTTTTCTCTCTCTCTTCTGCTAAAATACATAGTTTTCTATTTGTAAGTTTGTGTAACTTTGAAACTGAAAAACAATTAAACAATGGTGTGCTTTATCTTCCAGGGCTTTTCTATATTAGTTGCATGCAAGGCATGAGATGTTGCCACCCTTCCACTGGGCAGCACATGGCACCTTCTCCTGCCACCCAGCCAAAGTACATTGTATCTAATAAATTTGCTTTGCACTGGAGACAGGAAATCCAAAAGGCACTTTTCATCCTCCCTGGTATAGTAATAATAAGTTCCATCACCAACCATTTTCTGCTTTTTCATAACCCTCTCAATCTGATCCATGGTGGAGCGAGCCATTACATCTGTGCCCTCACTCATACTATCAACATTCCAAATGTGTCCTCAACCTAAGAAGATTGCCTACAAAGTCATAGTGCTTTGTCTCCAATTATGGAGTGGTGTATCAACATCACAAATGCTCTTAAGAAGACATAGAAACTTCTGCTCTGTATATGATACCTTTTCATGCTGGGCTCACAACCCCATTAAATGTCAATAGAATCAAGCTTGTTTACACTAAGAACAGAGGGGGCTGAAATCAATGGAACTTATAATTGTCATAACTGGTCAAAGTCCTCCTGAATTTGATGACTCTAAATTATGTATGACCAACTTAGATCCAAACCAATGAATTTCTTACACTGGAACAACCCAAAGTACTTTTTGCATTATTATTATTCTGTAGAACTAGATCAGGATCTAAGTGTAGATTATGGTGTTCACCCTAACAGACATCAGATATATCAGACACAAGAACAAGTATTACTTTCAATTTGGATGACAAAGATCAGACATCCATCTTTATGTTTTAAAATATCTACCTGATGTCCACAAGCATGGCCATGGATTCATTCTGCTTAAAATAATATGTCTTAAACTTCTCCATGCTAGTCCCCTCCAGGTCTGTTGGATTTCGGTTCCCTGATTTGCTGGCTGCGAATTATAGAAGTTAGCTCAATATTCCTAGAATGCAACAAGTTGAAGAAGGCAGAGGTTAAATAGTACAAAAAAGAACAAGTTACACTGAACACCGAGAATTTTAAAAAGTAGGGGGAAACCAAGTGATATTAAAAAGTTATAGGAAAAGCACTACAACGAGATTAATCTTTCATACAGATTAATCTCCTGTTACAAAACACAATGAAAATGCATGGGAAAAAAATCTTCCAGAATTTATTTTTTTCCAGCATGGTTTTAATGCCAGTGTCTAAATAGTAGAGAGATCTTGCAATTAAAGAACAACTGGAAATTGTATAGGAACTCATTTGAACACACACATGCATACACACACTAAATATCCTGATGGATTTATCTTTCATCCCCATCCTTCTCCAAACCTCTGTGCCTATAGTGGGCAAATCTTTCAGAAATAATGTGGGGGTGAGGCCTGTGGCTGCAGTGAGGAGAAGGGAAGGGGGAAGATTTGGTGAACAGGAGTAGTCATTTCATATAATATTAGATGGCACGTGCTGGAGGAAATGTAGGCATAGTGTCAGGTAGACCAGACCAGAAAATCAACTCTACAGGAAGGCAAAAACTACTTTTATTGAGATTGGCTATAGTAACAGAATCTTGCAAGTCTGTACCTTACCTATTGTGCCTGTACCTCCTCTCCTTACACTGCAGTGAATCAGGGAGGCACTTACCTGAGCCGCTTCTGAATATTATCTTGTTTCCCAGAGCTTAAAGAATGCTTCAGCCCCCTTTGCCTGGGTCAGTGTTTTTCAACCTTGGCAACTTGAAGATGCTGGCTGGGGAACTCTGGGAGTTGAAGTCCACATAGCTTAAAGTTGCTAAGGATGAGAAACAAGGTCTTGGAAAAAGGACCAAGTATTATAGCTGATTCAGCTATAAACCAAGAAAGGGTTGTTTAACTTAATTATTTCTCCTGCTAGCTTTGTCTCAAATACTGTCATTTTAAAATATTATTGCCTAAAGTCTGAAGGTATTTAAGAAATTAGCAAACGTATTTTAGAACCTTCTATTTTCTACAAATGACAGTCTTTCCTATGGTTTCCTTCCCCTAAGGGTTGCAAAGCTTATTCTGCTAAAACTTAGGCTTGCTCAGTCCAGGTATGATTTTGGAATTTGCAAGCATACCTTTTCTGTTTTGTGCAAAACACTGTATTATCATATTTTTCTACACTACTTATGTATCTTCAAAATATAAACCATCCATTCTGCAGAAAGAATTTCCCATTTTTCAAATTACTTTCAGGAACATAATGCATACTGACATTTACAATGTTTTTGCATCTTGTAATTACTGAAGAATTTAACTATCTTCTCTTATGTCAAGGCCTACGTAATCAAACTGAACAAAAATTCTGTTGCTCTGAAAGCTTTTATTGAATAAAAAATGTTCAGTTAACAAAGAACATACAACTGTCAAAATAACTGCACTGTAACATTTCTCAGATTAATTATAGTAGGATTTTGATTTTGATGAAAAAAATAGTAAAAAGAAAAACTAGTGAATTGTAATGTAAATCAATCTTCCCAAGGAACTGAATTATACCTATGACCAACTGCCCATGTCACAATTTGGTTAATAAAATAATATGTTGTACCTTTTAAGCACATGTGAAGTGTACACGAATGGAATCACAGCTTTTGGGTCTGAAAATAGTGATACTGTATTCTTAATTTCTTCAGAGCAGTCTCTTACAGTTTAAAAGCACCATCGTGAAACTGAACTGGAGAGCATTTTGAATATTTGATCCAAATTTAAGCCCTTGGAAGGGCTTTTTACACCATTTATGTATCATAAGTCTATGATCCTAACCGGTTTTGAGAACAAATTGTATTAAACCAAGTGCGTAACAGGTAAGGAAAAAAGCTGTTATGTTGTAGTGCAGTGTTTCTCAACCTTGGCAACTTTAAGATGTGTGGTCTTCAATTCCCAGAATTCCCCAGCCAGCCATGTTGGCCAGGGAATTCTGGGAATTGAAGTCCACACATCTTAAAGTTGCCAAGATTGAGAAACACTGTTGTAATGTATCCCTTTCAGGTGCTTCAGGAGATTATACATTTCCATTTATAGGGTGAGGAATCCTTTGAACCAAGGGCCACATTGCACTGTGATTAACTTTCCAAGGGCTGCATGCAAGAGGTAGGTGGAGCCCCTGCAAAAACTGAAGGTAACAAAAGTAAGAATCTCACCATCTGCATTCAAACCAAGCTGCTCATTCTATTACATAACCAATGGATCCCCCTCCGTGAGAATATAATTAGCCTGGGCAGAGGTGGAGGAAGCTTGCCATCAAGCATAGGAGTCTCTCTCTGACCTTCAGTATCTCATACACAATGTCCTGGAGGCTGAGAGCCAGAAGCTGGGGACAAAACTAGGTTATAACGCTTCTTCCTGAAATACTAGAGTTTATGTGCAGACCCCTGGTGAACTCCCTTTTGCTGTCTGGAGCAATTAGAATTGCTGTTTGTGAAAATGTTCAGACACACAGACACATATACTGTATGTATATACCGACACATTTTAGATGTTTGTATATGTATATGTACACTCATACTATATATATATATACACACACACACACATACACACACTTATATATTTAAATATAAATATATAATAATTATATATACAGAGTTAAATCACCAAAATGCATATATAAGTAGGTTCACTTCACCCAGCTTCCAAATAAAAATTCCTTTCTTACCAACTGTGGTGATTTTTTACCTTTCTTTTATTACCAGTGTTTAAAAAGGTTCATAACCCAGCAAAATGATGTTGTCATTATTCTCTTTCCTTCAGCTAGCTAGCTGAGGGCTTGAAAAAAAAATTAGTGCAGAGTTTCACTGTTTCATTACTCTTTTTCAATCCCTTGAGATAAATGAAAGAGAGCATAAAAAGAACCATCGTAGCTAGCTGAAAGAAAGAAAATAGTAATTAAAAACACCACACATTTCTAATGGGTTTGGAATAGGCAAACTCTTATTTATCAAGCAAAGCTTTTAACCACCATGCTCTCTGACTGGCACTGCTGAAAGTAACATCTTGATCAGGGCAAGTATCGTTTCAGTTGAGGGGGCATTTTTTTCCTTGCAAAGTAGCAAATGAACTGCTGAGGTTAGCTTGTAAGGAAAAAAAGGACTCCAGCTGAAACAGACAAGGGCACTGGAGGCAACATAAGAGGAAAAGATTACTTTTAAACCACAGCAGGAAAATGCACCTGGAGGGTGCATGAGATGGAGGTGAGTAAAGGCTGACATTATTCGGTTCTGGCCTCAAAACGTTTGTTGTCCCATTGTGGGAACAGGGCTGCAAGCCAGGGCAGATATGCCCTGCAACTCCCAGCATCCATTACTTGGCTGTTGTGGCTGTAGCTGAGCTGATAGAAGTGATAGTTCAGTAGCAACTCGAGGGCCACAGGATTCCCATCCCCTCATAAATTAAGCCCACATATAGATTAACAGTGAATTCAAATGATTGAAGATGTTGTCATTCAGATATGTTCTCCTTTGTTAGAGAGACCATGATCCTTTCTGGTCAAAAGGTGTAAATACAGGGTTTTTAAACCTTTTCAGGCTGTGTAACCTGTTAGCTAAAAGAATACACACACACACACACACACACACACCCCTAGAACCCCTGATCAAGAGGCAAAGTTCTGTACCTAGAATGACCTAGAACTGAGTTCAACTGATTTTTCCCCCGCTTTTTGCTTAGTTTCTCATGGGGTCCCATCAAGTTCTTGTGGAACCCTAAGGTGTTGCAAAATACAGTTTGAAATATCCTGGGGTAAATCACAGTAACTTAAATGTACTCATCATCACTATATTGGTGTGTCTGAAGCATACAATCACTCAGGTCTGTCTTCTAAAAGTCAAAGATCCGTTTCAAACTTCCTGAAAATGGGCTACTTCGTACAGTTATATATAAAGTACAGAAATAGATAAATATCTTGCCATGGCTGTGAGTGGGAACTGCCTTTGGAGTTTGTATACACTGAGTAAGCTAAAGTACAAATTTCACCAAGCTTCATATTGATTTTATAAAGTAATTATATATAACAACTTAAAGCTGAGAAAAAAATATGAATGCAATATGTTTATTAGGCCCACCCAACTACTCTGGAAGTACTCATGAATTTCTAAAGCAATTAAGATGCACAGAAAATGCACTTGGTTACTGATATATTTGATTTCAGTGGAGAAAAAGGAGACAACACATTTGAAGAGTTGGTATTAAACTCTACATCACTGGGGCTAGGAAATTCTATCTCAAGAGAAGTTGTCACATTTGAGAATAAATCTTTCATCAACTGGTTAGTTACTATCACTTCTTAATGGTCTTCTGTGGCTTAAAAAGACAGAGTACAATCAATTCAGATGTTGGGAGGAGTTTATAAAAAGGTGGGTACATTCCCACTACTTTCCAACTTGACCGATGAACTTCTAATCAAAGTCATGCATGTGGGCCATACCTGGATAAGGACCTAAACATTTTAAAAGGTGCAAAAACTGATATAATTTTCTGTAAAAATTAAGCTATAATGTAACAGTTTTGTGCTGTAGGATACACTATCTGGCAATGCGAACTTGTAATATATTTATTTATTCTTTGATAGTTTAAAAATAAATACAATTGTATTCTTTTGAAGCAGGCTGCAGCATGACGCCATGTAACCAACTTGTGTCTGTCTTACTTTATGTAAATTTGCCTGTTTTCATCTTCGGATAATAAAAAAAATATGAGGAAAAATATGCTTCCTTGTTGTTTATCAAGACAAATTCAACATTGGAAGAATTATTGAATTGTTTCCTTTTTTAAAAATTGAAGATTAGGAACACCTGGATTTTATTTTTTTTTGAAGGGTAATTTAATTAAAAAATATTTTAAAAAAATAATAAAAGAATTCTCCAGTTCAGAATCAGAGTAGAAATGGCATTATTTGCACTCTTGAACCTGGCATGAATGAATGTCATCTAAAAAAATTTAAAAGAGAAGCCAGGTCATTCCGTATTATTGGTCAATAATGCCTAAACTTTTCCTTTCCTTTAAAAGTCAAAGTTCGGAATCTCATAAGAATTAAAGTATTTGTGACAATCTCAGAGATCCTTAAATTAAATAAAAATAAAATATTTTAATCAAAATAAAATGGTTAAATCCATGAGATTGCCATGAAGTTGCCTGAAAATTTGCAAGATTCCAGATGAGAAAATGAAAATTTTATGAGTTTTGATGATCTTGGCCACAGTATATTAGCAACCTGATCATGGACAACCTAACAACTATCAGTAGAACCCAGTGCAAAGGTTGGGAACCTGTGCTGTACAATGAACAGATTTTAATCCTTTTTCCCAACACATCCAGCCTGGAACCATGCTCTCTGTTTCTGTTTGTTGTTAATCATACAGTGTGAAAAAATGTTATATCCAAGGTACACCTCATTTTCCTGAAATATTTTCTATTTACTTATTTTAATTTAGGGAAATGATAATGATAATAAAAATATTTAAAATCACATATATTTTCCTCTAAAGAGGAAGAAAACATTATTTCCAAATATAAATATTGTTCCTTTTTCGGAATAAAAAACAACACCCAGTGTTGTCATATGCATATTACTTTAGCTGACTGTATGTTTACCTGAAATGTCTTCTACGCACATTAAGTCGTGGCTAAGTATGCATGTGAGGGACGCGGTGGCGCTGCGGGTTAAACCGCTGAGCTGTCGATCGGAAGGTCGGCGGTTCGAAACCGCGCGGCGGGGTGAGCTCCCGTTGCTAGTCCCAGCTCCTGCTCACCTAGCAGTTCGAAAACATGCAAATGTGAGTAGATCAATAGGTACCGCTTCGGCGGGAAGGTAACGGCGTTCCGAGTCGTCATGCTGGCCACATGACCCGGAAGTGTCTATGACAACGCCGGCTCCAAGGCTTAGAAATGGAGATGAGCACCGCCCCCTAGAGTCGGACACGACTGGACTTTACGTCAAGGGAAGCCTTTACCTTTACCTTAAGTATGCATGTAACAAGGAAGCATTGGGGAGAAATCTGCATCAAGGTTCTTCCATGTACACTCTGCTTGAGATTATTCCAAAACCTGTGTAATTGGATATCCTTGGTGATATGAGGAAATGTGCCTCGGTAAATCAGTGCTGTATTAAATCTGTTTTTTAATATCTTCTCTCATTCCATCCCTGAGATTCTTTCATTCAATTTCTCTTGACTAAAGCCAAATAATCAGTGTGGTGCATAAAGGTCAGGAAAATGTACTTGTTACTAATGTTTCTCTGGCTATGCCATTGGTACAATCCAAAGTAATTCCACAATTTTTAAAACATTGTTTTTTTCTAGGAAATGCTTAGTGGATAGCATGCTACACACTTCTTATTGATTGCCAGTTGTGATAATCATTTGTCACCTTTATCTGCATCAAATCCATTAAGCTCCTGCTAGCTGCATTAACAAGAAAATAATCAAATTAAATTCATTTTATATAACAGTATTTTTTTTCAAATCAGCAGGACGAGTCAGTTCCCTGTGTTATATTGAGTGACTTCATGTTTCAATTGCTGTCTTTTCTCATGTATGAATAGTAAATCTGCAACTGGAGTTTCAGAAAGATTAGAGGACATAGGAAATGCTTGAATGATTTATTAAATTTGCAGCCCACTTTTAATCCAAAATTACATGCTAGAAAGCTAACAATAAAAATGAGAAGAAATCAAAATAAAAACAGCAACAATCAAAACAAATAAGAGCATCTCAACTCAGCAGCCAAAACCTGCATGCCCACCAAAGAAGTGCCTACATTAAAATCTATTTCTAGCAGATGTGCATTACAATCCCATGCAAGTCTGCAGATGCTGTTAAATGAGACATACTCTCCAGTTTATTTTCTATTGCCAAATGTAAAACTACATTCTTTTCATAGGGTGGGAACCAAGTGTAATATAAACTAATAACTTTATTGCTTTCAGATTGCAATGGCAATTCTGGTAGATAGCTTTTATGTTATGATTGAAAAATATTTACACATTTAGCTTGACACAAATAGTAAGATCCCACCTCATACTTCTACGATGCTCATCATCCTAAACTGATACTTTGCAGATCACTGCACAGTATCTTCCTAGAGTTTCATTATTATGCACAGCCAACATCACAGGTTTTTGAAACATGACTAGTACATCTGAGTTTCACACCAATGTTAGTAATTCAGCAGATTCATCAAATTTATCAGTTTCCTGCTTCTAAAAATGCTTTTCACAAGGATACCCCTGGTCTACAAGAATAAATCAGGAAGTTAGAGTTGTCTTAAGGGGGCAATACATTGAAATTTCACTGCACCTCTGACAATGGCTCTAGAAGGATAGTGGATCAGGTCATTCCAGCACAATTGTAGATCACCTGCAAACACTTCTTTGCTGCCATAGGCTCATTCACCCCTTCATTGGTCACCCAACTGCCTTTGACAAGGCCTGGAGCTGCTGCTAAAGATCAATACAACAGAGGGGCAGTAGAATGCTAGACAAGTCTTAGAAATAGAAAGACCAGCTGAAGAGCAAAAGTATTATGACTAAATCTCAATCCAGACCAGTGACAGCAAATCTATGCTCTTTCATATGAGCATTTCCTCAGATAGCTGTGCTAGACCATACAAGACTTTTCCTATCAAAGGAACTACATGCATTAAAGCAAGGCCTTGTCACCAAGGTTTTTGCTTCTCTGAGGCCTTTCCCTACTTACAGCTAGCCATGGCACAGAAATGCTAGGCAACCTTTTTTCCTTGCCAAGTCCTCATGATTTTCATGATACCTCCCTCAGTTTATATCTAAGGCACCTTAGCTGTTCCAAGATTGTTAAAGAATCTTCTCCCCTTTAAGCAGGCAACATTTTGCCATGGGAACAACCTGACATGCTTCAGTAAGCTGCAGTGAGAAAGAAAGGAGAAATTGTTCCACAAAAGAAACTTTCAGACAGCCCCTTGGTATTTAGGAAGCCTATTAAGACCTGGATATTTAAACAGGCCCTCATGAGAGTGCAACACCCTTCTGCTATTCATTAAAGGAATCCAACCTTTGCTGGGCTTCTGTGCAAACCTAAAGGAAAGATGCTGCTGCTTTCCACTCATGATCCTTAAAGGGTCTTTTTCCATGCTTTTGCAGGAATCTCAGAAAGTCTGGGCTCCTTTAATAAGAAGCAGAGAGGTACTGTGCTTCCATGAGATCAAAGACACATCTGATTTTCTAAGCAGCAAAAGGTACAGGGAGGGGTGTCAACAGGGGGACACCAAAAAAGTCAAGATGGTGGCCAACTATGCAATCAAAGTCTCACCCCTTTTTACATGCAGCATATGACACACGTAAAAAAGGCAGGGCTTTGATTCCATGGTCTTGGCACCATCATGTCTTTTGGGCCGCACCCCCCTCCATGGACATCCTCGTGGGAAGTCATACTTCGTACTTTCTCTTGCTATTTTATCTTCACAGCATCCACCCTGTGAGTCCTGCAGCACAATTGTGCATAGGTGTAGAGAGTAAGGAAGATGACTGTGATTGGAATGTGCAAGATCCATTACCAAAGCAATGGGGGTGAAATATATCTTAAATCCACAAGAGACAAAAAGATATGCAGAAGGGCTCAGGCAAGCTCCTCCATAATTCACATGAGTATGAGAAAGAGAGGAGGCATAGCGCAATTAGACTTGCAAGATTGTGTTATTATTGCTACTCTCAATAAAAGTTCTTTTAGCCTTCTTGTGGAGTTGACTTCCTGGTCTGGTTTATCTGGTAGGGCTGACAGTAAGCCTCCTTGGCTGAGGGTGGACTGGAATCTAGCCTCCCCCATCCCAGACCAACTTTTCTCCTCTTGAGACACAAGAAACATCTTCTATGCAGAGTGTTGGTTTGATTTAAAAATAAATGAATAATAACGTAATATTAATGTTTCATATGTTTCATAAGGAGCATATTTCCAGGTACTGGATGTGTAAGTATCAGCCACACATTTTAAGCACCTCTGAACTTTGTGGAAGTCAGAAATAAGTCTGTGGTTTGCTACCAGATGAATAAAATTCCAGATGAATGTTCACTGGCAGCAAAGAGTGAAGAGTTTTATGAATCTCGTTGCTGCCATCTTGTGGACATCCAGATTTTTGCAGCCCATATAGGGTAGCCCTCTGCTGCAGAAAAGAAACCCACACCCATGCATTCAGCATTCAGTCCTATTGTGTCCCATTGCTTGCTCCCTAGGAAGATAGGCTTATGCTTAGGCAATTTCAGCCTAAAGTACACAGAAGGGAGGGGGTGAGGAGGACTATGTGAATTCAAAAGCTCTTGCTTCAAAGTCAAGTTTATTTGGTTAGTCTCCACTTGTTGCTGAAGATAATGGAAGCTATAGTCAAATACCACATTGGAGAAGACTACAGCAGAGCCAGAATATTCCTGCAGGGTCATGCACAAGCAATACATCTGTAACCTTTTGCAACATTTGGAATGGTTTTGTTTTAACTCGGTTTTTCCATTTTCATGCCAAATTACACTGACTAGTTGGCAGGGATTCTAACCAGTTCCAAACAATAAAAGCCCTCCAGATTGGTGGGATCTGCTTTCTGACAGGTTATTGCCTGTGCCAAATGAGACAGAAATGCACATAATCTTGTAAAATGAAAGCCAAGGACAGACCTGTCCCTGTCTTAGATGAATAAGTATCCCATTACATTGAGGAATGATGGCCCCAGGCTATGATTATGCCACCATTATATTCAAAGCATCATGGTTTGTCAGACTGAATAAATTCTAGTAAAATAAAATAAAAAGCATCCAATGTATAGCCAAGCATACAATCTATTACTGTGCTTCATATCTCTTGCTTGGTTTTACAGATTACTGGACAAAATGGCCCCATTTAAGCAGGTATTCAGGATCTGATATGAAACTTGCTATTGCCAACCCTTGGACTTAAAAAGACATAAATAACCCCACTGAACTCTGTGAATTGCAGTGGTCAAGAGCCAGCAGAAGGAAGATCACAAACAAGAACAGCAGTCTTTGGGAATGGTACATGCACAATACTCTCATCATTTTGTTTATGGCAGATTCACACTGTCTCAGAGGCAGATGTGGTTGCTGTTGTTTTAATATGCTACACTAACAAGGGTAAAGCATCAGAGAAATATTGAAATGTTCAAATTTAGCAGCCACAAGGTCACACTCCCTGGAACACTCCTAGGAGGAGACCTGGTTTACCTTCCCCCCCCCCCCCGCCCCTTCTTGTTTGGAACAAGCAATCAGGATGATCTAGGCAGAGAGAACAGGCACTTGCTTTATAAGATTGGGGTATTGTAAAGCCTTCTACATAGGCCTTCCCTTAAGAGCTTTAGGAAGCTATTGCAGCTCAAGTAGTCATGGGCACTTCTCCTTGTGCCCACAGAACAGTGCTACCACAGAAACTGCCCTGGTTGTTGGTTATCTTCCAAACTCAATTCAAGATGGCGATTGCCACTTTTAAAGCCCTTCATGGTCCAGCAGCTGAATTTCTGCAGGACTGCCCTCTCCCAATAACATCTGCCTGCCTAATCTGCTTAAGTAGGGTAGCCTTTCTGTCTGTCCCCTCACTCAAGGAGGGTCATCTGCAGGAGCCACAGAAGCAGCTCTTCCACTGCCTCCTGTGGAACAGCATTCAGATGTTCAATGCCTCCTTCCCCTTCAGCGTTTAGGAAGTCTATTAAGAGCTGGCTATTTAAAGAGGCCCTGGGACCTGTGTGGTCATTTTTTCTTCCTTTGAGCTACTGCATTTCTTAACGTGTGTGGTGCTGATTGTGTTTTATATAGGTGATTTCATTGATTATGTTATATGATACTACTTTGTTGTTGTTGTTGTTGTTGTTGCTATGTTTTTATCCCAGTTTGCAGAGGGGGAGCTATATACTGCTCAAGATAAGTTCTGATTAGAATGGCCTGTAAGCCCTGTAAAATAAATAAATACACTCCCTTACTCCTTCCTTCCAGGGTCTTTTCTATCCACCATCCATTGCTCCTGAGCAATAATGTGAAGCTAACTTGCCACCAGCTAGGGAGATGAATTGGAATGTTGGTGGTGCCCTGATTGGTTTGTAGTACATTATGTTCACTGAACTTGAGAGTGATTAGAGGGATTTTTAGTGCCTATGCAAAAGATGTCTAGATGCCTTAGGCACCTGATAATCAAACTTTGCAGACTAATACTGATGATATTTATGCTACTTCTATACTGAAATGTTATTGTCTGTTTGTTACCGATGAGAAAAGATAACCTACAAAATCTGCAGAAAAGTACACATTTTGAATGCATTCTTTCAGCTTCCTCCCACCCACCCCCAGCCGGACCAAGGGTGACCGCAAGAGCTTCCATAGACCAAGATGGCCATCACAACTATTTGATCGAAGTCCTGCCCCTTTTATACTCATGCAAAAAAGGGTGGGGACTTCAACCACATGATCATGGCTACCAAATTGACTTTTTTTGATCCCCTTGTGGACACCCTTGGAACAGACTACAATAATGTTTTAGAGTCAACCTCATTCAATTTGATGGGGAAAAAAACTTCAGCCTCCCTCATTTACCAGCACACCGATGGCATTCCAGGAGAAAAGATCATGAGGAACTCTTCCCCTCAGGAATTTTCAGAATTAGAAGCATGGAAGTTGCAAGCGACTAAAAAATATTTAGGGCAAACAACACCAGAATCCTCCACTCTCTCAAGCTGAAAAAGGTCACACACAAAAAATATTTTAAAACATTTTCAAGAAAATGCTAGAAAAACAGAAGCTTTTTTTTCTGGAAGAAGAAAACTTTAGGAAAGGTGAAAGGCTGTCTTCAGCACAGTATTAATGTATTGGTTCTTTCTAGCCCTCAACACCACCCTACTTTTTAAATGAAAATACTGTATATTCACCAAAAGCCATGATACTCAGCATCTTTTCTTAACTTATGCCCTCTTCCACAAGGAGAGAAGTTTGAAGGGTTCCTATGCCTACTCTTGCTCCCTCACAATGTGAGAGGGAGGGCAAAAGGCAAAATCCCTACTCCGTCAAAAGGAACCTGAATCTCTATTCAAAGCTTGACAAGCACTAGCTGAATACGATCCTAATCCCAATTCAACATTCTTCTTGTGGCTTGGCCTCTCCATTCAGGGCTCAGTTCTTTTAACTGTCAGCCCAGGAAATCCCCCAAATGGAATAACTGGGCAGATAAGAGATAACAATCAAGTGAAGCTGAGAAATCTACAGTAATTTCATAGCACTTTGGGAAAGAAAAATACATGGACTGGGGCGGGGGGGGAGTAAAAAGATGGCCTATAAGCATCTCCTCGCATGCTCCACCTATCACAACCCCAAATCTACCCTCCAAGCACTTGCATTTTCAGAGCCATCTAGGATTGCGGTATATGTTTCATTTATTGTTATAGCCAGCCATAGATTATGCTTGAGTTGGGAGTCAAGTTGCCACTCACAACTTCTTATTGGGTCTTTAACCGCTATGGGACAAACAGAAATTCAGCAGGTGGTATGCCACAAACTCTTGTGTCTTTGTACAAAGAAAAGTTTCTACTGCTGAATTTTAGTTTGTCTCATAGAAATTTAGAAGCCATAAGTTTCTTCCAGGAAACTAATTTAGCATAGCAACCCCAATTTAGACCCATATCTGAGATCCCATCAGCATGCAAAGCCCTTCCAGGAATTAGTTGTTTGACTTTTATTCTAGCCTTCCTCAAAGCACTGAAACGGGTTTGGGTGGGCTCCAGGCATACAAAGTAAGGGCTGCGTGCTGAAGGCAGACTTTGGATCAAGGTCAAGAAATTCTGCTGGTAGCCTCAACTTCTATTTTTCAATTTCTAGTGGTTGTATAAAAACAACAACAAGGAAGAAACCAAAGACTGTGTGAAGACACCCAATGTGTAACAATTGCAATTATACTGGAAGTCATTCTAAATAGTCATGCAGTGGTAGCAACTGATAACATCAAGAGGGTGATCAAGCCTCCAGAGTCACTGAATAATTGAATCCAGCTGTGTGATGCTTTGATAGAAAAGCAGGATTAAACACATTTCCAACACGATCATGCAAACTTAAATGGCTATAACACTCAAGACACACTGACAGCTTCAGCGTAACTTGCAGACAAACACGAACATATGAAAGAAGCTCATGCAATTCTCAACATATCATTTTAGGCTCTCTTTTCAGTTGAGCGCTTTCATCATTGAACCCTACCACATGTTGACTCATTGGAATTTCAAAGTATCCCCAGTGAAAGCAAACCAGGTCCACGGTTCCTCTCTGCACTGCTCACTCGCTGCTATAGTTTGAAGTCCACAAGCTGAGGAGCAGGGGGCGTGATAGGAACTCAGCTTCTCCCACAGAAACACAGAAGATATGTGTGAATGTGCATCTTTTTCCAAAGCAGAGATGCAGCAAGCTGAAAAATATTTGTAACTGCTGGATTCTTTTCCTCCTTCTGAAGTATTCCATTGCTAGATGGCAGGTGGCACCCTGAGAAGAGAAGGTGTCTCCAGGGGCAGAGCCAAGGCTCTCCCTAAATGTGGTAGATCCCAAAATATATTGGTGAGATTAGCAATCTCATTTGCCCAGTTTTTATGATTCTTTTAATAATTTTCTTAAATTTTCCTAGCAGAGTATTTATTTCCTAAGGTTGGGCTGAAATCTACTCTTTCCAGTCCCATCTCCACATTTCTCAAAAACATTCTAGCCCTGTGACTGGCTGCTTCTTCTTAGCCTTTTGGAATGGATGAGGGAGCAATTGTAGCTTTCAACAAATGGGAGTTGGCACTTCTCCTACTTAACTTTCAGGAGAGCTGAGATATATCCCTCTTTATTTTTCTCTCAGTTAAAACTATTTTTGGAAGCTCTGCACTGAAGTCTGTCTCTCACTGCACTTCCTGGAAGCCTTGAAAGTCAACGATGCAGATGGCCTTAGATAACCTTTTGAAGCCAGAGTGCAAAAGTCCTTGCTTCTGATTGGCCCACGTTTTCTAAGGCTTCAAGTAGGCCTATTAAAGCTATAACTGTCAGGTTCTAATTCATCTTTTTAATGGTGTAGACTGGAAGGAATAGAGCCTCCTACTGTGGTGTAATTTCACGCTGTGGAATCTGATGGGGTTCCCTGCAGTCTGATCCTTTATGGATCAGAAAGCTCACTTTCTCTTTGAGCTAGGGAGCCCAAAGATTAGCTCCTTAACCCCTTTTAGGCCAGAACAAGTCCGACTCTTGCTTTTGATGAATCCCCTACCCAATGGACCTGCTCACAGGACTTTTTTCCCCCTTCTTTTGGGTGAAAATGTTTATTTCCCAAAGCACAGGAAGGCAGGATGGTTCTTAACTGTTTGGAGAAAGTGCGTAAGTCATAAACCACGTAAAACAATCAGCTAAACTTAGCAGTAGGTAAAATCACATTAAAATAATGGTAACAGACACAGTAATTGTCTATTCATAGCTGCTGATATGCACCCAAATATTGGCCTGTTAGAAATGCTGCAAAAGTTCCTAATAGTGATGTTTATTTTTGACTGTAAACTACAGGTAACTGAATTGATCGCCTTTCCATTGAAGGCAATTGGAAAAGTGCCTGAATTAGGCTACAGCTCAATTCTTCTGGATTGCAGTTCTTCTCTGAAATCCAAGCCTGGTTCCGGAGGGCTCAATTAGGCTTCTCTTCTTTGGGAGGAACATTAGTTTCCTCAATCAGTGCTTGCAAAGCATTTTGCTGCTTGCTGAGAGTTTCAGAAAGCTGTATCTTGCTGGCAAAGGTAAGATGCTTGCCTATGTGGCTTAACCAGCTTTGCCACCGACTTTAGTCTCTATTTTGATAGGCTCTTAAATGGAAATCCAATAATATGTTAAGCAGAAAGAGTTTCCCTGAAAGACATTTTAAATCTCTTGGCTCATCATACCTGTCAAGGAAGGAAAAAAGATTGGGGAGGGGGCATGAAGCCCCACACGTCTCTTTCCCTATTGGGGAATTCTTCCAGGAGCTACAGCTTTACTCCCCCTGGCGACCTACTCCTCCCTTCCACCTTGGGAAATGAGGACAGCAGCTCCGCATCCCATTGAATAATGAACATGTAAATAGGACTTGGGGCTTTTGAGTGGCATGACCCCTAAATCAGGAAGTTCGCCAAAGCAGCCACAGCAGGCGTAAGACTTTATTCCCAGCGGTGAGAATAAGTGATAGGGAACTGAATGAGAGCAGCTCATGCAAATGCTTCCTGAATTAAGCTCCGTCTGAAGTGAGAAAGGATGGATGATAAACACCCTCAGCTTTAAAATGGCAAAATATGCTTTGCAGGCATGAAGCTGGAGCAGTAACAAAAGAATTTGCTATAATATTGACAGCAAAAGCATTTCTAATGTGCTGGGCCATGGCTACCTAAAATGAAAAAGTCCATTAAAAGAGCCCTAACTGTTATTTACACTTTTAAATCTTAAAACCATTAACAAAAGCCACTTAATTCAATTATTTTCCCAGGGCACCACCATTATAACATTATTGGAGCGATACTGGGTTACACGTGGGGGGAGGACGCAAGTGGGTGGGTTTCTCTCTCTCTCTCACGCATTCATTCCCCACCCCCACCCAGCTCGTTCTCTTCTTTTTCCCGTTGCTGCTGCATTGAACTAATGGGGTAAAGTGAAATGATGTCTGTCCCCATTGACAGGTTTATGAGAATTTAATAAAGCGTGGCATGGATAAAATGAGATATTACAAGGTTGCGCAAAGCTGATTGTCTCCAACACATCAGCATTTTTACACCCGGATATTGACAATTCCCAGACTAATCACGCCATTTGGCTGCAGAAAGGAGTGTCTATTTTCTGTGCTGAGGAAGCTCCTGGGGTTTGTCCATTTTTATCTGGAACATAACAGTTGATTTTTTTTAAAAAAATCAGAATGTTTTCTTAAGTTGGGCTTTCAACAACTCAGAAGGTGAATTTGAAAGAACACCACATACAAACACACATTCTCAGTATTGCCATACTTTGTTTAGTAGATAGACCACGCCTCTGGGCTGCAAAACTCAATTCATGGCTGTGGAGTCCTTGGTGCTCTCTGAGTTTGTTTGCTTGCAGATGTTTCACTACCCAACTAGGCAACATCTTCAGCACTGAAGATGTTGCCTAGTTGGTCAACGAAATGTCTGCAAGCAAACAACCAAACTCAGAGAGCACCAAGGACTCCACAGTTCAACCCTGAGCTACAGATATCCTCTTCTATTGGTATAAATTAATGGCCAAGAATAGGTAAATCAGAGAGGATAGTCCTTTATTCCCAGAGATGGCCGACCCTCCTACCTGTCCTGTTCAGACTATGAGGTGGCCAGACAGGATTATTATCAAAACTACTCTTCATTAAGACAAGTATTTACAACAATAAATCCAAGTGATAAATGAGGCAAGACACTTTCCAATCAAGACCACTCAGGCAACAGAACAGGAAAACAGGCAAGGTTGCAGGATCACACTGTGGCAGAACCGCAGGGCAGGATTTGCTGACCTAAGCTGTGGGACTGGATGATTCTAGGAAGCGTGGCAAGACTGGAACTGAAGATGAGAGTCCGCAATCTGGAACACCAACTGAACTGGACTGGCATGTGGAGGCTAGGCGAGACTGAACTGGAACCTCTGGACAAGGCTTAGTTCTGGAGGCTAGGCTGGGCTGGACTAGAGACTCAAGGTAAGGCTGGGAACCTGAAACCAGAATTGTCTGGGCTAGAGATTCCAAACAAGATGGAGAACTAGGAGCAGGACTGGACTGGACTGGAAATTCTGGACTAGGCTGAGAGCTTGGAGCATGACCGGACTGGACTGGAGTTCCTGGACAAGGCTGGATGCTTGGTACACAACAAAACTGGACTGGAGATCCTGGGCAAGGCTGGAAGCTTGGAGCATGACTAGGCTGGACTGGAGATCCTGGATTAGGCTGAGAGCTAGGAACAAGGCTGGGAACACTCTTGGAATGTGCTGAATGGAGGCAGCGAGGTCCGGAACTCGACATGAGGCTGAGATTGCAAGAATCGGCAGGAAGAAGATCCTGTATGGCAGCTTGCGCAGAAGGTAGGTCCCTCAATGATAGGAAACGCAGGCTCTGATTCTCCTCTGGCTACTGACGAGGTTTCTGATGCAGGTAGGGACTCTTCCACTGGGGCTGTGAGCTCGAAGGATTGGTTGTCTCTGGCAGCTTGCTCTTCACACATCTACCTTTTATGCTGATCCTTCATGCGCCTGTTCCCATCTGCGGCCAATCGGGATGCCTTCTCCTTTGCACGCTTTTCTGCACATCTTTCCTGCGTGCTGATTGGAGGATTCAAATCCTCTTCCAAAGACTGGCCAATCAGCTGCTGTAACTTCTCCCATGTTGCTGAGTCACTTCTGGGTTTTACTTTCCCGGTTTCTGACTGGTAAGTTTCTCTTTCCCCTTCTGACTCAGAATGAGGTTTGTTTTCTGGGTCAGAAGCTGACTGAAACCTCACACTACCCTTCTGTAATTAGCTGTGTGGTATTTCTGTCCAAACACAATAATTGTTTTCATGTATGCTAATGTATAAATAGAAAAAAGTAGATTGCTTTCAAATTTCTACTTTTTCTCTATTTATATGTTAGCATATAAACATTTTACATGAGTTTGTATAGGTACTCTCTTTCGGTGATGTCCTCCTTTCTGTTGTTGTTTATTCTTTCAGTCACTTCCGACTCTTTGTGACTTCATGGATCAGTCCATACCAGAGCTTTCTGTCAGTTGTTGCCACCCCCAGCTCCCCCAAGGTCCTGTCTAGTGATGCCTAATGGGTCATCTTACCCTGCCATATAGTGGAATATCCCCCTTTTCCATCTGTGAAGCGTGAAAAGTATACAGGAGACCCTTCTGCACCTCTTCCAACAAATTTAAATAAAGGTAAAGGAGGAAAGGATCCTCTCAGATGGCATATCAGGTCTTTATCCTCATCAATTGCCAACAGGACAGCTTTTGTTATTTTTTAAGCAAGTGTTAGCTATTACTATCTACCACTAGCTTTCCTGGCTGGGGAATTCTGGGAGTTAAAGTCCACACGTCTTTAAGTTGCCAAGGTTGAGAAACACTGATCTACCTCCACCATCTGGGCTCACTGATTTGCTCTAAGGAAGTAGACAGCATCACTCTTCAGAACTGTTGGAAAGATCAGGGCTTCACTCAAGAGCAATGAAAGATACTGTTTCATCCCCAGGGTGGATATAAGAATCAAACACCTATCTAGAGAACATTTATTCTAGTGCCAGGCAGAAAAACCTTTCCTGGCTTTTCTCTTTTTACCAGTTCTTGTTCAACTTGCTGAAAGAAAATTTAGCTTTTCTTTTTTTTTTCCCAAAGGAGAAGAGGATTTTGGAGAAAATGTTATGGAGGGGAAGGGGGATATGATGTTTGTGCATTTATTTAGATACAAATCTAGGCCTAAGTGCCAATATTGTGTCTTTCACTCCACTTGGTTTCCCACAATTCCACTAAATCCTAAGGGAAAACATCACAAAGGAACTCCTGCCACTGAGCTTTTTCAGTAACAATGCTATAGCCACTGTGCAGGGAAATGTCCTGCATGGGAGAAAATTGTTAATTTTCTTCTTTTCTTAGAGGAACTCATGCATTATTTTGATGGAGAATTTCAAATGGCTGATTTGCATCCAACTTTGAGTAGTAGCCAGTATGAGATCTTTTTTTTCTAAACTCTGATCATCCTTGCATACTATTCCTATTTTATTTAAAAAGGGAATATTTAGACTGTAAGCAGTGTCAGTCTATAAAAGAAAATAAGGTAATTGCATTGCTCCATTTTTGCTCATATGTAACAAACTCATTTAGGAAGACTTTTCTCCTGTTCCAAAAAATCAAATCAAATCCATATTCCTGGATAGTCTCTTTTATTTACAGTTCATTTTAAGTTTGGTAGCAATATTTAGAACATTAACAGCATGATTTGTATTTCTTGTTGGAAACTCAAGTTTGCCCCCTAGTGATCCTTTTTTTTTAAAAAAAACTCTTATTTTCAGGGTATATGAAATCAAACCTCAGAAGCAGTCGATCAACACCTGCTGGGTGCTGCCATCTAGCTGGACTTTCTTGTGTATGAATGAGAAGGTAATGGAACAGGTCTGTGCTCCTCCCTGAGATGTTCATTTGTATAACCTCTAGTTGCACTCATGTAGACACTGTGAGAATGGGATCAACATGCAAACATGTGGCAGTCATAGCCTACGGCCTGCAATGCATTCATCTTCTTTGCTGCAGTACAGAATACCTTGTACAGGAGTTGTACAGATACCCCAGTAAAAGTCTTACTGCAACTTGGTCCTTAACTAAGTCCTGTCCCTAAATTAGCTCTTGAGCCTGCAAGTTCTGCCCTCAGAGCTCTTTCAGAAGTTGTCACTGAATTATTTATAATGTGTCAGAAAGGGGGAAAGATTAAATATGTGGGTTGCAGATATATTGATTGTCCTTAGGCTGCTGACCTTCACTGATCTTGACAAAACCAAACAGGGCAAGAAATGGATAGTACCACAAGTTTTCATAGGAGCAGGCAATGAGGGGCAAGTGATAAAAAGTGTGCTGTAATATCATAAACTCTGCTCCTTAAATGGTTGTGCATGATACCCCAATGCAAGTACAAAAGGGCAGAGCTTGCATCATGACATAACAGACCATTTTTTTTTCATTTGAGCATCTTCATACTTAGCTGCAATTGCATATGGACAGTACCAAGATGGGAAACCAGAAAATCCAAGTGCTACAGGCTAGATTGAGAAGCCAAAAGCACTCTGAAAGAATATAATACCTTGGACTTTTCTATGAACACCAGGAATCAAGCTTGCTTCAAAGGAGTTTGTGCTGTTACCTAGTTTAATTTTAAGCTTGCAGGGGTGGGGGTGGGGTGGTGTCACAACCCTATCAAGTTCTTTGGCTTGATCTCATCCATTTTTTTGACTGTGGCTCATCACACAGCACTCAGAAGTTTGTACAATGTGGAAAGGATCCAAATAATGCAATGAAAGAGGTCTGGAGAAGTCTCAGCAGCATTTTGTAGTGCATGATCTGGCTTCATTGACAAGCTGAGGGAGCTAAGAGTTTTTCAGAACCAAAAAAGGATCTACTTCTGAATCCTTGAATTTTCTTCACCTTTTTAATCCACATGTAAATATAACATCATTTTCTAACCTATAATAAATTGGGGTATATTCCTACTCTGGGCTGTAATAATCATACATTATTTTATAGAAAAGATGTGTAATCCTCTGTGAAAATTATACCCTATACACACACATGGTATGCATGTGTGTGCATGTGGTAAATGAAGTATTTGTAACAGTTTAAAGCTACCTGTAGTCATTTGATGGTTATTTGATAATGCTGTAATTGCATCACCATAACTGAAACACATGAAAACTCTGTTATCATTTATGAAATGGGAAAGCAATCAGTAAGAGAGCCAGTTTGGTGTAGTGATGAAGGCATCAGGCTAGAAACCAGGACACCATGAATTCTAGTCCTGCCTTAGGCATGAAGCCACGTGACCTTGGGCCAGTCCCTCTCTCTCAGCCCTAGGAAGCAGGCAATGGCAAACCACTTCTGAAAAGCCTTGCCAAGAAAACTGCAGGACGTACTTGCCCAGGCAGTCACCAGGAGTCAACACTGACTTAAAGGCACCCCAAAAGAAAAAAAGCGATCACAGTTCACCGACTTGCCTCACAATTATTAACCACCTATGATTATTTAAATCATTTAACCCAAGAAAGGGAAATGCTGTTGGCCTAGAATGCCCCATGCTGAGGGATATAGTTGAGTCACGTCTTAGAGAGCCACAGGTCCCCATCCCCTTGAAGGCCATGAGAAATGGGTGAACTTCATATGCATCATGGGGAAATTTGGGGATCTCCTAGTTCTTCAGTTTTATTAATTAACTAGCCATATTACTTAATGCCTTGAAATAGAAACTAGATAGGGTGAAAAGGCAGGATGAAAGGGTTATACTCCCTTTCAGAGACCACCACTTCCAAATCTAGAAACCATTTTAAACATTATATTAATTTTATTTGTATGAAGTTCTGACTCCAAAAGAATTTGTGTTTCTAATTATAGGAGAAGCCTTAAACTAAGGCCTCTTAAAACACATCTAGTTTGGGCCAAATGTCAGCTCCTCTGCTTGTCACAGACCCCAATAGGGTAACAAAGTCGAAAGGAGTGACAAAATGCTATTTGCATCAAAGGCTCCATTGTGTCAGCTCTTGTACTAGAAGCCTCTGCTTAACTCTCTCTACATTGGTGCCAAGATCACCAACATACCACTTAATGTGGCTTAGTAGACGTCAGCCTGTCCACCCCCTTATGGAACATGTGATGGAATCTGCATCTGCAGGGTTCAGCTGTAATGTATAAGCCATTCCAGCATGCCACAGATCCAAGGAGATACAGATGGGCTAAGCTATTGAGAAATTTTGTATTGCTGTGGTATGTATGAAAAGCATTTAAAAGCCAATCTTCATCCTGACCTTTACTGCAGGGAGTCTATCATCATCATCATCATCATCATCATCATCATCATCATCATCATCATCATCATCATCATCATCTCCCCTGAAATTC
This sequence comes from Candoia aspera, assembly GCF_035149785.1. Lineage (NCBI taxonomy): Eukaryota > Metazoa > Chordata > Lepidosauria > Squamata > Candoiidae > Candoia > Candoia aspera. Next base: position 59,777,031 of record NC_086155.1, on the reverse strand, counting down.
TATTTTTGCATCTCAGTCAGCCTTCCACATTAAAGTCCTAAATTAGATTCTCCTTTTCACTTGTGCTTTATTAGTATATAAAAATATACTTTGCTCAGCCCAAAAGAGAATGAGTCTTTCTGCCTCTGGTTTTAAGGCAAGGGATGAGTGAGCCTCCCCTGGACTTGTGGGATAATCAGCTTCAGCACCAATAAGCTTTTCCAAATGTAAATGATATGTATGTAAATCTTCTACAATAAACTGTCTCCACCCGTCTCTTGTATTCCTTGGAGGGAAGAGATTGGGGTAAACACAGTGCAGTGATGCTGCGCAACACATTTCTGCTGATGAATGCAGCCAAAAATAACATAGTTTTATGTATCATTAATTCTTTTAGCATTCAAAACAATAACTTTTTCTGAGTGCAGATAATACAGTAATCACTCACAATTGCCAATAGAATAATCAGCATTCAGCTATGTAAAACAACAACTAGAACATGAGTTTTTAGCCTCCTAAAAAGGAAGCAAAAGGAAATAAATAATTTCCCCCTACTCTTTGACATTCACATTAAATGCAAAGCTACATCAAAGCCTAACCAAACTGGTTAACATCTGACCTTCAAACAATGGAGAGCATAGCAAACCAGTTCAAAGCAGTGTTTGTTTGTTTGTTTGTTTGTTTTCTATCCCACCTTTATTATTTTTATAAATAACTCAAGGCAGTGAACATATCTAATACTCCTTCCTCCTCGTATTTTTGGTGCAAAACAGCAGCAAACCCCAGAGTGTGTATATTTTTGAATCGCTGCCTCTTGTTTTCTACCAAAAGGGAATTCTTTGAGAATAATAAACAATGTAGCACAGCTTTCTCCAACCTGGTGCCATCTAAATGTGGATTTTAACTCCCATCATGTCAATCAATATAAGCAACAAATATTACTTCCACTGAATTCTATTTGGGAGATGAGCAGTTACCTAGCACTAATCTCAAAATAGGGCAAAAGGCAAGTCAGCATTGCTGTTAAAGCTTTTCATCCATTTCAGTTTAGATCAATATGACAATATTATGCTTCTTCCACCTGGCCAAATACAGTCCCCATTCTGATTCACAGATACTGGGCTTTGCTGAGGTAACAGTACTACAATGTACATAACAGAGGAAAGACCTGGATTGGGCAGGTCCTCCATGATGTTCATGTAGGAAATTCATAGTAAGAAGTAGGAAGTCCTGCCAGGTTCCAATAGCCAGATGACCACCCCCAGCTTGCTTTGAATATCTGAAGGTACCATCACCCCAGTTCTACTGCATTACTGCATTTGGGTATGCCTACATGTCCCCTTCTATTTTAAATTTCAGGGAGAGAGCAAAGAGTATTTGATACTATCAAGTTCCAAAAGTGAGTTAAAGCTTTAACCCTGTTTTTATTCTGATACATTATATCCATCGCTGGATCTTAATGGATGAATTTAATCTTAATAGCTTGATCTGCCACTGTGATAAGCTCTTTTATGATGTTTTTTTTTCACATGGTAAGTCCTTTGGCATCTATTTTGCAAATAAAAATAAAGCATGAATAATTAACAAAAGTCAGCAAATTTTGCACTGAAGTTAGTAAATTTCTGCAGAGAAGCAATTATTGATATAGTTTAAATTTAAAGGAGATCATAAATGCAAATAATAGTGAAAAGGGCAGGTATGAGCAGTGTAAATGCTGACTCCAAGGAATGTTATCAGCGTACATCAAATTTCCTTTCACCACATGTGAATGTTTTTGGAACACAACTTTTTTCCAGACTTGTCATCAGAAATCCTTTATATACTCTGATTTAGAGGTGGAAAAGAAATGTATCTATTTAACATTTTAATGCAAACACCTAATATTTTCATTTTCAGCCAACATACAAACTGAAACCATTTTTCAAAATCCATTATCCATTAATTTAAGAAATTGCCATACAGTATGCATAATAGAGGAAAGTGAATGCTGATATGCAAGTAACCTACAACCTTAAAGAATATTGCATAAAAGGATCTATACTGTATAATAAAAAGATGTGCACAAAAATGCACATGGTTGCTTGTCTGAATTAAAGTAGTTACAGAACAAAAGGTATGCAAGAATTAAGCAATGATGATCCTGGAATTTTCTGAAAATGAAAGGAAATCCCCTTTCCCCCTGCTCCTATCAATATGTTTTTCATTCCACAAATACTGACTATATTTTCAAAAGATGAAGCTTACAATGGCTACCAGCTACACTGTGGCCTGGCTTTATTGTGGATACAGGTAGCCCTTGCTTAACTACGACACTGGGACCGGCAACTCCATGTAATGATTGCCTATCCTAATATACTCAGACTCACAAGCAGGAGCTTAATAATATCTGGTTTATTAAAGAATAGCGTGCAAATACAGAGAAGGCTGAGAATGAGCAAAAGCGCGCCAAATACAAACTAAAAACCCTTGGTGCAAACGTAATCCCTCCCCTCGCCCAACTGTTTCAAATTCCCCACCCCAGGTGCTGGTAACGAGTTCTGCTGATCTCCTGGGAAGAAAACGTTGAACAGACCAGATAACCCAAACACATTCCATTCAACTGAATACAGATAACAAACCCAGGAGAATGCGTCCTCACAGCCCCTCCCAACCAGAACACGCATTAGCAACTTGACATGCAAAACGTTACGATGTACAATGCACACTGAAATGGTGAACATGACATACCACCCCGCCAAAACAAAGTCAAAACATCAAGGAGCAGGTTTCAAAGGATAAGCTAGATGAAAGTGCCTAACTAAAACAGGAGCGTTAACGTTGCGAGCAGACACCCACTCAGGGTGAGGAAAGTGTTTCCAGCGGATCAGGTACTGGAGGGTGCCTCGAAGCTTGCAGGAATCAACAACCTCCTTGACTTCAAAGTGTTGTTGCCCGTCAATCATGATCAAAGCAGGAGGAGGAGGTTGGGGATGCCAGTGGGAAGATTGGTGGACAGGCTTGAGCAGGCTGCAATGAAAAACAGGGTGCAAGCGTTTCAAATTGTGAGGCAGATCCAACTTAAAAGTGACCAAATTTACAATGCCAATAATGGGGAAAGGGCCAATAAATTTCGGGGCCAACTTTCGTGATGGCTGTGGGGACTTTATGAACTTGGTGGAAAGATACACCTGATCGCCAACCTTAAAATCAGGTTGAACAGCTCGTTGCTTGTCTGCGTGCAATTTGTAAGCAGACTGGGCATCAGCCAAAGCCTGCTGAATCACCGGCCATGAATCAGCCAGTTGAGCAGCCCAATCAGATGCAGAACAGGGCTGGGTAAGAAGTTGTGGCAACTCAGGAATGGGCACGAATTCCCTCCCAGAAACTACACAAAAAGGGGTGTGCCCCGTGCTCTGATGGACCGCATTGTTGTAAGCGACCTCAGCGAAAGGGAGCAAATCAACCCAATTGTCCTGTTGGTAGTTTATAAATGTCCTTAAAAATTGTTCAAGGGTTGAATTTAAAACCTCCGTAGATCCGTCAGTCTCAGGATGCGAAGCAGTGGACAATGCCTGCTTGGTGCCAATCAATTTCAAAAATGATTTCCAAAACTGGGAAGTGAACTGTGTCCCGCGATCCGTGACCAAACGGGAGGGGCTACCGTGGAGCTGGTAGATGTGTATCAGAAAAAGGCGTGCCAATTGTGGGGCGGAAGGAATAGAAGCACATGGAATGAAATGGGCTTGCTTGGAAAAGTAATCCTTGACCACCCAAATTACTGTCTTCTGGCTGGGAGGGAGGTCAACAATAAAATCCATAGAAATGTCGTCCCAAGGGCGGGATGGGCTCGCCACTGGCTGCAGGAGTCCCTGCGGTTTACCCCCTTTTCGTTTTGACATGGCACACACAGGACAGGAAGCGACATAGTCTTTCACATCGTGCCTCAGAGTGGGCCACCAAAACTGGCGCCGAACTAGGTGCAACGTTTTTACAAACCCAAAGTGCCCAGCAACCTTATCATCGTGAGAATGGGTTAAGATTTCCGCCCGCAACTGTTCAGGCACATAGAGGTGGTTTTGCCTCCAAGCTAAACCACTGTCAAATGAAACATTGTCTCTGTTTGCCTGCAACCAAGTATCAGATTTCAGTGTCTGGAGAAACTGTTGTTGCAATTGAGAGGGAATCTGCGTCCTCCTCCTGGCTGGCGAAACCGGGGTCGGAGGCAGCTGCGCACGGGTTTGGCTGTGAGTTACAGCCTGCAGACCCAGCTGTGACTGTCCACACAGTACCCACGATGTCAGTTGCTTGGACAGAATCTTGGGGTAACCGTGAGAGAGCATCAGCAAGGAAGTTCTTCCTGCCCGGAATAAACTTCAGCTGGAAATTGAAATGACTAAAAAATTGAGCCCAGAGAATCTGTTTAGGACTGAGTCTCCGAGGGGTGTGGAGCGCCTCTAAATTTTTATGGTCAGTCCAAACTTCAAAAGGGCATTTAGCCCCCTCTAAAAGGTGGCGCCAGGCTTCTAAAGCTGCCTTAACTGCAAAAGCCTCCTTCTCCCAAACATGCCACCGTTGTTCGGTCTCAGAAAACTTCCTGGACAAATAAGCACAAGGCTTCAGGTGATTGTCAGAATCTTTTTGCAGCAAGAGCACCCCAATTGAAAAATCAGAAGCATCTACCTGAACCACAAAGTGTCCAGTGGGATCGGGGTGCTGCAAAATGGGTTCAGCAGTGAAAAGGATTTTAAGTTTTTCAAAAGCTGCCTGGCAGTCAGGGGTCCAATTGAGCACTGCCCCCGGGTTCCTCACCTTGCATGTGTCTCCTAACCCCTTGGTACATAGTAAATCAGTAAGGGCAAGGCAATTTCAGCGAACCCCTGGATAAACTGGCGGTAATAATTGCTGAACCTGAGAAAACTTTGGAGTTGCCTCCGGGTACGTGGGTGTTCCCACCCCAAGATCACTTGAATTTTAATGGGGCCAATCTCAATGCCCTTGTCAGATATCCTATACCCCAGATAGGCAAGGCGAGTTTTGTGAAACTCACATTTAGAAAGTTTGGCATAAAGTTTGGCACTCCTCAGCTTACTAAGCACCTGCCTAATGAGGCGTTCGTGCTCCTCCTCAGTCTCTGTATAAATCAAAACATCATCTAGATACACCAATACCCCTTGGAACAAATGGTCATGTAACACTTCATTAATCAGTTGCATAAACACCCCGGGTGCTCCCACCAACCCAAAAGGTAGGACTGTGTACTGGAAAGAACCCAATGGACAATTAAAAGTAGTCTTCCACTCATCCCCCTCTCGTATGCGGATGCGGATGCGGAAATAGGCTTCCCGCAAATCCAGCTTGGAGAAAATTTTGCCCTTTGACAAATGGGCTAACATGTCTTTAATTAGCAGCAAAGGGTACTTGTTTGATATTGAGACGGCATTTAACCCCTGGTAGTCTGTACAGAGTCTTAGCGTGCCATCCTTCTTGTCACGGAACAGCACGGGGGCTCCGACTGGAGAATTCGCTGGCTCAATAAACCCCCTGGCCAAGTTTTTATCCACAAAGTCCCGCAGAGCCTCAAGCTCTTTTTGAGTCATTGCATAAATATTCAGCTTGGGCAGTTGAGCGTTGGGGACCAACTCTATCGCACAGTCAGTTTTTCGATGAGGAGGGAGTTGGTCCGCTTCCATCTCCCCAAACTCATCAGCAAACTCCTGGTATCTCTCCGGTAAGCCCTCCAGTGGTATCACACTGATACGTGGGGTTGCCACCGCAGCCCTCCCCACTACAGCATAAGGAACTCGGTCTGCTGTAGGGGCTTGGTAAAAACCATCTGGAAAAGTCAGAGTCCTGTGTTCCCAGTTTATGTAGGGGTTTCTTTGGACCAACCATGGAATCCCTAGGATGACCAAGGGATGACTCACAGGTGCCACTACAAACTTTAAACCCTCACGGTGGCTACCTAATTGCAACGCCACCATTCCTGTGAAATGGGTCACCGCCCCCCCCCCCCCGCTGTTGAACCATCCAGTTGGGTGAAAACCATGGGCTGCTGAAGGGGGAAGCTGGGTAGGTCCAGAGCAGCAACCACGTCTGGGTGCATTAAGCACCTTGAACACCCCGAGTCAATTAACGCCCAAACCTCAACAGTCTTCGTGCGGGAGCCCAGCTTTACCTTCACATTCAGAGTGGGACAGTTCTCTCTCACCAAGACATCTTCGCGCCTGTCCTCCTCCACCTGCCCACAGGTGCTTTTCAGAGCAGGTGGCTGGCGTTTCCCGCTGGCTCTTTAGGATCGCTTTCCTCCTCTCCACCAAAGTAGGGTACCTCATCAACCTTGGTCTCCCCCTTGGCCGCCGTCATTCTCCTGGTCAGCGATGGCGATTTGCCCACCGCTTTTCCAGACTGATCCACTGCCTTGGCTTTTGGGCAAGCAGCCACCCTGTGGCCCTCCTTCCCGCACCGGAGGCACTGCCCTTTGGTGTAACGCCACTCCCTCTCCTCCTCCCAGGCTCGATACCCAGGCTTCACAGCTGCTGCAGCGGTTCGGGGTCCCTTGATGATCGCCGCTTGCCTTGCCACCCTCTTGGTCTGCAAGAAGGTTTCTTGGGCATGTTCAGCCTTCCCAGCCAGCTGTATCCATTCATACAGGGTGTCTGGGTCGTCTCTGCCCAACGCACACCTCAGGACCTCCATATTCAGACCTTCTTTGAATCGCTCTATTAAGGTAGACTGGGACCAGTCCTCAACCTTCCCAGCCAAAGCCTTAAACTCCAGGGCGTAGTCTGCTACTGACCGCTGCCCCTGGCTGAGCTCCTTTAAAGCCCTTTTTGCTCTTTCTTTGACTAATGGGTCTACAAAGTGCAACTTCAATGCCCACAGGAATTCTTCAAACTCATCAAGCTCAGGAGCTTCTGCCTCGCTTAACTGAACATACCAGTCAGCTGCCCTCCCCTTCAACTTGTTGGCAATGGCATTTATCTTGGCCCTTTCGGAACGGAAATACGGTCCGAATTCATCCATATAATTCCTTGCATTTGTGAGGAAGAAGGACAACTTAGTTGGATCCCCCTCAAATTTGATTGCAAAGTCTTTCACTCCCACTCTGGGCGGGCCCCATACAACATCTGGTTGCCCGGTCATGCCCCTGATTGCTGGGGATCTCCATTCTCGAGGAGGGGATTCTGCGAGATGAACTCTGGGAGGTCTTGGCTCAGCCCTGTGCCATCTCCTGCCTCTCTCCAGCGGTGGTGCCGCCGAGGGGGGGGGGACGAGTACCTGGCGCTTGATTCCCCTTCGCTCCTTACCTGGGGCCCCCATGCCATTGACCATTTCTTAAACATATACTCCATTGACTCCAATTTTGCCTCCATTACCCTTAGCCTTTCAGGGGGTTGGGAGTCCTCCTTCCCTCATCCGTCCTGCTTCCCCTTCGTCCTTACGACGATTGGGGATAACGGGTACCGCTGCTTCCAGAACGTACTTGACGTCCCTGGTAGGTGTCCCTGCGCCTCATCCCAGGTGATCAGCTCGCCTGGCGACTCTCCGGTGGTTTCGGGTGCTCTTCCTTCTCCAACCTCCTCTTCCTCCAGGCTGGAACTTGAACCCTCTTGTACCCCATATGGTTCTGGAGTAGGGTTCCCCTCTGTTCTCCTAACAGTGGAATCGGGCACCCCGTTGCTCATTTCCTTGCTTCCACCAGTCTTGAGTTTGGGTTCGGTCATCGCTAGCTCTACTCCCTCACAAGAGCAAATCTGGAAAGGTGCTAACGGTAAAACTTAGTGATTCTCAGCTTTATGTAATGATTGCCTATCCTAATATACTCAGACTCACAAGCAGGAGCTTAATAATATCTGGTTTATTAAAGAATAGTGTGCAAATACAGAGAAAGCTGAGAATGAGCAAAAGCGCGCCAAATACAAACTAAAAACCCTTGGTGCAAACGTAATCCCTCCCCTCACCCAACTGTTTCAAATTCCCCACCCCAGGTGCTGGTAACGAGTTCTGCTGATCTCCTGGGAAGAAAACAGTTGAACAGACCAGATAACCCAAACACATTCCATTCAACTGAATACAGATAACAAACCCAGGAGAATGCGTCCTCACAGCCCCTCCCAACCAGAACACGCATTAGCAACTTGACATGCAAAACGTTACAATGTACAATGCACATTGAAACGGTGAACATGACACTCCATCGCTAAGCAACCAGTCATTAAGCAAGACATCATGTGACCACACCAGACTTATGATGTCACTTCCGCTGTGTTCGTTAAGTGGGTCACCACAGTTTGTTAAGCAAGAAATCACATGACCGCAACTTGCAATTTTACTGCTGGCTTCCCATTGACTGTTTGTTGGAAACTGGCTGTGAAGCACACAAATGGCAATCACGTGACTGGGGGCACTGCAAACGTTGTGTGAGGGCCATTTGTAAAGTTATTTTTTCAGCACCATTGTAACTTCAAATGCTCGCTAAACAAGGCAGTCATTAAGCAAGGTCTACCTGTAATTCACATTTACGGATAGACAATGAGTCTGTGGCTCACACTGTTTTGGAAACTCAATCGTTTTCTTAAAACAGGTCTGTCTCAACAGTTGCTAGGACCTAAATTGTGCCTTCTCTGTTTTCCCCTGCCCTAGCACTTCAAAGAGCATTGAGTGATGGAATTAGGCCAACACTTACAGATCTAAGGTTACTCAGGGTAATTGGGTAAAATTCAAATGGTGCCTTATTTTAACCAAATAATTTTCCCTCCCTGTGGCTTTCTTGCTTTGTTTATAGCTTGCCTAATAAGGAATTCTAGAGAATTTGCATGACACTGTGTGATCATTTAGGTTTACCCCCAATTGTGTGACATTGTGTGATCATTTAGGTTTACCCCATTATGAAATATTGATTTTCTTTATAGCCTTCAGGTTTACTTCTTCTGATCTGCTCTGACATTTACAACTCTCCCCCCCAGGCCCTCCAAAGAAAATTTTGGGGGATGCAGAACATCCATTCACCTTAAGAACTATATTTTTAGTGGGAAAAAAGGTGATATAATGATAGTATACTTTGAATTGCATCTTGAAATTGCAAATAAAGAAGAAGGCTCAAATAGGATATTAAATAAGATCATGCGCTGTAGCCTCAGTATTCAACCTTGCGCATTTACAACTGACTGAGAAGAGATCCTCTCTATTGGACAGAAGGAAAAAAACCCAAAAGCGAGACCTTCTCAACTCACAGAGTCTTCCTCTCTGACTTAGAACCTTCAGCTGTCTGGGTTCTCAATTATTCAGGCAGCCTACAAAAATCAAGTGGAGACTTCTGACCAATGTATAACTTGACTGTTGTGTATTTTAAGTTGCAAGGAAAGTCTTCATTGTTTTTCTGTTCAATGGAGAAGAAAGATGGGAATATGGCAGAAAGTGTGAACCTCCCCCCAGCCACCTCCTGTAACTGTAAATGAATAGAAAGAGAAATGCCTCAATAGGGCATTTCTATTCAGAAGGAGCAGGACCAGCCTTTCACAGCAATTTGTAGAAGTGGATAACTTGGATAAAAGATCACCCTTCCCTTTGATAAAACAATGAATATTCTGGGATCAAACATGTGCCATGTTATATATAGCAGAGATTCCTTGATATTCTTTCATCCTTGATCTGCAAATGGCTTATTTATCAGGATCAGATTACTTTCTTCTGTTGCTCTTTGTTGGACAGCATCTCTACTTCTTTCATTAACCGAAGGCATAATTCCTCCTGCCATGGTAAAGCTACACACTGAACTGCCACAGGAAGCCCAACAGCACCTTCTACTGCCTGAAAAAGATAGTGAAAGAGCATAATTATTCAGATAGCTCAGGTCCAAGGTTCAAGGTCCAAGCTTCTCTGAATACTGAAAAGTGGTCCTGGGCAGGCTTCCTTAAAATAAGGCTCCCCCTGTCCAGTGGCAATTGTTCTCAGGTAAGTTTTCATAGGACTGCAACCTTAGCATCTCAGACTCCTAGCTAAGACTATTAATAAAGCTGTTCACACTGAGTGAAGAGTAGGTTCTTTCTCTGGTATTCTTCATATGACTGCTGCCTTGGAAGCCAATCTCCCCAGAGGTGTAAAATATGAGAAATAATAAAAGACATAAGTGTCTGCATAGAAAGGTGACATTAAGTCTACTCTTGAGCACCCATCTTTAGTTGATGTCCAGGGTAAGCTGTTATTCAAATATTTGTGTCACACACACCCCACCTCCAGTATTATTTAAAAATGGATTTAGATCACTTTTTGTCAAGATTCTTCATGTAAATTTAATCCTGGCCTTGCAGAAAAAGATATTTAAAAATATCCTTCCCTAAAACACAATGGTTATAACCCTGGATTCTGTTCTTAGATTAACATTTCTTCCCTTCAAATTCTCAATTTGCTTGAATTTTTCCTCTCTTAAAACAGGAAGAGTATTTTCAATCCACAATATTCTATCTGCAGCTGAAAATAAATTTGCTCCAAAAAGTTCTCTATAAAACTTTCCTCTGAATTTTTTCAGGGAGTTATTCTTTATACATCATCTAGATTTATGACATTTTGCTATTCAGGATCAATATTTTATGCCAAAGTATTTTTCAGCAATATTAAGTAGTCTATGTCTGACAATATTTGACAAATGATGTCCAAATTATTGCTCTTGCCAGACTCCAGTAAGAGAATGTCAAGACCATTTCCACTTTGGAAGCAACTACGAAGCGTGAATCAACTTCATCTACTTGTGCAAGAAAAATTCTACAATCATCATGAATGTTTAGTTGTAATATCCTATAATGCCATAATTTCATCATGCACGTTCTTCATCCATACTCATCTATTTTAGTGAAGGCTACTTATAAAAGATAGGAAAATTCTGAGTAGGGTGATATTGGATCATTGATGTCCTTAAATTAAACTTTACTGTTAGCATTTTTGGGTAGAAATAGATTATTTAATTAGAATTTAGGAAAGTTTAGCTAACCTTACTCATTTATCCAATAATAGCAGGTAAATTAAAATTAAACATTTTTAATTTTGATTGTGAAATCAAATGTCTTCACGATCTCAAATATCATTTCTGCTCTAGTGCCTCCAGAGTTCATACAAACCTCTTTCAGGGTCTTATCCCAGGGGTCACCATACTGTCCCTGGTATTGCACCATCTCTTCTTCATCCGCTTCCGTAACTGTGGTGACTGGTACAACTCCAGCAGGGAAGTTCAAAACATTGTACAGCATAGTACAAGAGATAGCCGCTAGGAAAATGAACACACAAAATAAGCAGTTAGGTGGAATTTGACACCTTCTCCCCCTACCCACCCCCAAACCCTCTATTGACGTAATTCAGTTATGGTAACATAGAGCTGACCAACTTTCTAAAATTGGACTGTCCCATTTTTTTCTTGGTTTTGAAGGAGTACAATGGGTGAAGATGCTATGGTGAGCTGTAGCACTCATCCTATGGACAGAAGGGTTAGCCTGAAACCAGATTTTAATCTCTCAGTGAGAACTACATATAAGTTATATGTGCATACAGGAATTGTGAAAATTCCTAGATCATTCTGATCATTGTTATTACTTCACTAAGAGAATGGCAAAACCATTTTTAAAACATTTATTCATTTTTCAAATTTCGATCACCGCCCATCTCTCCAGAAAAGACAGATTTTCTCTTTTTTCTTTGGAAGCAACCCTAGTTCATCTATTTGTATAAGATTAGTTCCTTGATGGATGCTACTTTATATTTTTATTTCATGTGATAAAAAGGTCTGTAGTCTGCCACAGTGAGACCTACCAAGTAGTTTTGAAGGATATCCAAGAATGAAGGCAGGACCCAGAACTGGGCACAGGACAACATCAAGCTTGCTTTTCCTCCATTGCTCAATAAACTTTTTACGATAGACCTGAGCACAAAGAGCAATAGTAATTAAAATCCTGAAAAAATCTAGACCTGATAAAGTCTAGCTGAGTAGCTAGAAAGATGATGAAAGCTAGCAAAGGTTGTTGCCTGATATGAACAATAAAAGCAACATGATCTATCTTACTGCAAGGACAGAATAAGATTTGATTTTTTAATGTTATTTTCATGGATAAATGCTTTTACCATCAGTTTGCTATCATTCTCCCATAGGTCCTTCACAGTCCTGAAAGACAGAATATGCAATTAGCCAAACATGTTAAAATATAAGAGACTTCAACTCTGCTGAATAGCAGGATGATCATATGTGTGCCTGAAACAAGACAAGTCTGGGGCCAGATAGATCATCACTTTGGACTTTGAAGAAGCAGGATAGGAAGTTTTGACACTTTTGAACTCTGGTGTTGGAGAAGACTTCTGAGAATACTGTGGGCAACTAAAAAACCAAACCCATGTATCATCAAACAAATCAACCCAGAGTTCTCACTCAAGGTACAAGTAACCAGGCTCAAATTATCCTACTTTAGACACATTAAGCAAAGACCCAGCTCCTTGGAAAAGGCTGTAACGCTGGGAAAGGTGGAAGGAAAGAGAAGAGGAGGACAACCAGCAGCAAGGTGGGTGGACTCAGCTACAGTGCCAATGGGTGCATTGTTGGAAGAGCTGAAAGGCCAGGTTAGGGGCAGGACATCATGGAGAACATCTATCTATGTGTTTGCTAGGAATCAAAAATGACTTGATGGCACATAATCAGATAATCACTTATTTTATAAATTATGTCATAGTTGGTAGAACATCAAAATCCTACTTAATAAAATGGCTAACTTGTCATTGTTAAATGCCACATCACAATGCAAAAGGTATTTGATTTTTTAATGTTAATACTTGGGCATAGAGCATAAGTAATGAACTTAATCATATTAAGCCCCAAAAGCACACTGCTTCTCTGCTTTTTTTAACACAAACTCTAAAGAACTGTCTCAGTAAGAGATCAAAGGGGCCAGATATAAAGGCACTAACTTTTCACAGTGCATCAGCTAAAGGTCTCATTTCTGTACATTTGTAAAAATATAATTCCACCCTTACCTCATTCCACACAGTGCATTCAGATGCCCAGCCAGTCGGGGAAACTTAAAAGAAAACAGCATTGAGTGAAAATCCAAATTCATTCGTACCATTGGATTTTGTCTGAAAACAACATAGAATTTCAAAAACTGTATCTCTGATCTATAAGGTCTGGTGAAGATACACAACATTATGTCTGTACATTTGCAGTTTTATCTTATTTAGGGGACCATTATGTACAAGTCCTGAGGAACAGTATTCCAGCTGGACAGACCTGCTGGCTGTCGGAGCACAAATCAAGCTAGTGACGTGGCAAACAAGAGGCCATATAGGGTTTTTGCAACAATTCAGAAACAGCTCTGGACCTGTTCAGTCTCACTATTGGCTGGTTTGGGGAGATGAAATGATAATGCTATTTTTTTCTTTTTCTAACACTGCAGCTCTGCAGGGCTTATGGATGGGCCATTTTCCACTGGTGAGAATTCATGTCTTTCTTACCGTCTTAGCTTCTAGTGCCAAGTTGTATCTCCTCACATACAATTTCACCATCCTTGTCTCCCAGTCCACCCCCACCATTCCTAGCATTCCAGAATACTGTCATTTTCAATTACACAGAAGAACTGTGGTTTGGAAATGTAGCAGTTCTCCCTCAGACCCACCACTCAGATATATGTGCATTTATGAAGCTAGACGAATGCACACCACACTAACAAAAACCCAAATAAAAGGAGCAATAAAAAAATATGCTTCCTTTTCCTTGTAGAGTGGAGATTTTCATCATTCTTGGACAGGGTATTGCCTGCCTCTATTCTTTGTACTCTGTTTGTCAGGTGAATGGGTTCTCTGCATGCTCTCATCATTTTGACGCTTGAGGGAATATCGACAGTGATAAGGCAGCTTCAAACTGTTTTTGAGATATGGTGGAATGGAAATGATAGTACAAAGATCCTGTGATGGGCCTGTGTGGAAGTGCCCAAAAGTAAGGAGCAAATGCTGCATATCCTGAAGTATACAGATTTTGTGCCAACTGCATATACCTAGCTTCTACTCTGTTCCAAAATTGCAGTTGGGCTATGAAGTTGTTCTACCTTAACTGCTCTGGAAACCTCAAGATTTCCCTTCCAGAGATCTACTAGACTGAGAGATGTCTATCCTCATATTATGTACTTTGTTGTTATGGAATGTGTTCCTGAAGATGGGGGTGATGTGGTGGATTCTGGCACTGCCACTAGTTCTCAGGAAGAGGGGAGCGCATTTCAGAGAGATAAGAGGATTCACAGTCCAGAGAGTGTTTGTGGGAAAGCCAAGAGGTTCAGGGTCGCCCCGCCCTAGGGTCTCCCACGTTATTTGTGCTTAGGTTAGCTAGAATAGCTTTAGTCTGGCAAGATTCTGTCTGTGTGCTTAGAGCTAATAAAGAACTGAAGTTTGGAACACACTGACTTGTCGTTCTTTGGCTGGCCCTGACATTTGTGCCTAGAAACTCTCTCTCTGCTCTTTTATTTATTTAACAATTAAATTTATTTATATGACCACCCAACTCACAAATATGACTCTGGCCAGCTAACAACATGTTAAAACAACAACAACAACAACAAACAATATTAGCAAAGGATAAACCCTACAATGGTCACTGACGATAAACCCAGACAAAACAATTGACAAAGATCTCTGTCTTCCCTTTCCCTGATCTAGGATGATAAAAATTGGCACAACTATCATTCATATCATTTTATTGGCAATCATCCAAATCATTTTAATTACCAGAAGGACCATGAATGCCTTAGGAAAGTGATCAGCTGAATTTTTTCTTCAGAATACATTCAATTTAAAATTTATGTGTCATGCTCCCAGATCAAACGTTCTCAGAACAACTGATTGGACTTGCATGCATGTTCAGCTGACACGTGTATTATTCTTGCGAGTTGGAGGCATGGGAAGGGGAACATCATTGGAGTGTGAAATCATTTTGTTTGGACTATCTTGTAACGCCAAGGTCATTTGCGAGGAACCTTTATAGACAGCTGCAGATTCTTACACTAATTGGCACGAGAGGGAGGGGTGCATACCTGAGATGGGGAGTGGGGGGGAATTTGAATTCACTGAAGATATTTAATGGGGAAAAAGTGTGGGCTTTTCCATTCACAACTTTTTCCTTTGTACTGAATGCTTCACACCATTAAAGAGAATTCTAAGCAAACGCGTATGAGTCGGATTTAATGGGAAGTTGAGCATTCCAGTCATCTCATTATGCTTCCCATGGTCAGTGTGGCATTCACAGGAGTATTGTGGCATTGTTTCATAAGCTCTGCCCCTTTGGGGCATGTATGTGATGTCATAATACACACAGAATGGGGAAGGCTTGCATCACAACTTCTCAATGCTGCTTTCATCAGTCTGATCCCCTTGCCCTCTCCTAAGATGCTGCTGCCCACAATGCAAGTAATACATTTAAAAGACACATTTCTTTTAATTTTATACCCCGTAGTATTATAATACAATAATTCTATCATTTTGTATCCCTTGGGAAGAGAACAAATGACACCATATGCATCTAAAGAGATCTCAGACTTACCCAGATCTTGATGATCTTGGCCAAACCTTTCTTCACCAACTTTGGGATTTTAAGGATTTTCACTTGGGTTTTCAAACTTGGATCCACTATATCTGTTTGACTGAGAGGCAATAGAGAAGGAAAGCATGATTGGATATTCTCTGTCTTTGTATACAAGTGCATTTATCACAATACTTTACTACAGCAAGAAGTGTTCTTGACCGCCTTTTACAGATAAACTAGGAAAGTAAAGCTATCAAGGGCTACTCTAGAGCAGACTCTGGAGCAGCAATCTCTGCCCTTGTCTCCACCACATGTTTAAAACATAGGGAGCTGGCACTCTGTGTGAAGATTGCATAGTCATGAAATTAGCAATATACTTTCCCTTCAATAAGAAAAAGGAGATCACATCTTCTGGCCTCAAATGTTAGACTTTACACATGTTAGGCACATGGCAGAAAGAGGGAATATTCATACCACCTCTTCATTCAGGTAAAAGCTACCACTGGTAATGTCTTTGCTATATTCCTAACATAGGGAATCTATCACAATATCAAGAACTGTGGATTTTCAGGCATGGGATTTGTGAAAACTGTTATCAAACAACACTGGAAGGAGAAATCCACATCTTATTGACAGCAATGGATTTTTGGTATGTTATTGTCAGGGTAGCCTTACTTCGAATAAGACACGGACTCACTTAAAGGGTCTAAGGATTTCCGAGTTTATTGAAGCAGAATGCATACGGAGAAAAAGACGGGAATGCGGGTGTGGTAGCAGGGCATCCCGTTTATACCCCGGTGGCGGACCTTGTCCTCCTCCACCCCCTATTGCCCCCCAAGCCAGGTCCGGATGGGTGATTAGAGTTGGTATGGGTCTGACGATGGGTGATTCGGGCGATCTCCGATGTTTCCCTTTGTCTCCTTGCCTTCGTCCTGTGCAGGTGCGTCCCCCGGGGTAATGGGTGGGAGTTCCCCCGATCAGTTAATGGTTTCCAGGTCCTGTCGGAGGTGCGCTTCTATTGTCCTGGTGATTTATTTATGGGTTTGGGTGCTTAAGGGATGATGTGTGTGTTTAAAGGATAATGGTTATCCCTTCCTCTTTCCTGATGTGCATGTTCCCCATTGTGATGCACTTATGTCTTGCAACGGGGAACATGACAGTTATTAACGTTTGAATTTTTTTGTTTTTGTTTTTCCAAAAGGCCAAGAAAGAAAAGAGTCAAAAATCTGGAGCTGTTCTGTTTATACCTAAATTTTAAAGGCCTCTCTCCCCACCCCACTTTTTGTTATTATAGTGATTGTTAATTTGAGGTTATATTAATACTGTTGATAGATACATATTTCTTGTTAATTCATTTGATATAATAAAGCAAATAATATTATTAATAATAATACCACCACCACCTCCTGAAAAACAATGAGCTTACTTTAAAATGCGTTCTGAATGAGAACACAATAATATTGAGCAGTTTCCTTATTTGCTATTAGCTCCTTAAATGCTCCTTAGCATTTATAATAAAATACTTACAACAAAGACAACAGAGTTGAGCCTCCATCAGCAAAAATGCTTTTCAGAAAAAGTTCCTCTATGACATAATCTACAGAAGGTGGGTTGAAGGGAACTAGCTGCAAATAACAAAGGGTTTTTCAGTTAAACCCCCAAGATGCCAACAGAAAGCAGCCCATTAAGTACAAGTGTGGATTAATTATTTTCCTGAATGCTATTTGTCCACTCAGGAAATATACATCAGGCTAATATATACAAGCACACACACGCAGAGTGCTATTCACCAGTTCTTCAGCTGACAAGGAAAAAATAGCATAAAAACCAGTACCCAGCCGATCTCTATCTTACTGTCTTGCCATTGGAAGGAAGTCACCAAATGGTGATGTCCAATTAAGAGCAAATTGAGAAAAGAAATTTGTGAATTCCCCAGAACTGGTTCCCTCTGTCTCACCAAGCCAACAGCTGGTGGGAAAACATCCACCAATCACTCTTCTTAACTGAGTTGGGGTTGAAGTTGGACCTGAGAGAAGCAAATGAATTTTGAAAGATAGACCAGAGGATGTAGCCAGCTGTTAGAAGTTGCTCCAGGATCTGGCCAAACTCCTGGCAACTGATTGCAAGGCTGTGAGAAGTGGCAAGAGAAGGAGGGGAAGATGACACCACTATCAGCCTGGGGAAGAGCTCCTAGGACTAGAGGTGTGGCTAGAGAGTAGGAGAAGACAACTGTATTCTTGCTAGATCTACAGTCCCACAAAGGTGATTCCCAGGCAGTCAGAACTCGATGGGGGGGGCAGAGCAGATCCCCCTTCTCTTCCCACCCCATTCAGCTGGGATGAGAAGAGGGAGAGGTGGCTCTTTACCCACCAGGTTTCTCAGACCATGGATCTCCCATCCCTGATAGCTGATTCTTCAGGCTGCCAGGGCTAGAAGGGAAGGACAAGAGATCTAGAGAGGCCACTGGCACCTGTCAGCAAGCTTGAAAACCAGCTAACAGGCTCCAGGGGAAATCCCACTTCACCATATGGCTTCATTGGCAGCTGTTGTTGTTTTAGTTATTTTTAAATATGGGCTTATGACTGTTCTAGCTGCTTTTGAACATGAGCTGCTAATTCAGAAGCGCACTGAGGCAATGTTTAAAAGCAGCCCATTAAGAGTTGACAAGTGGTGGGTTTGCTTGTTCCTGTGGGAGAGCTCTTCCCGCCATCACTTTGCAACTGCCCCCTTCCAACACACACATTCAGCTGTAAAATCAAGCTTTTCTAAAGCTTGGGTTAGTGCTCTTATGGAGTAGTGGTAAATCCCTGATCAACATTAGCCTGCTCAACTGCACCATGAAAACCTACCAGCACCACTGGTCAGCTGCTATTCAGAGATAATTGGTGAGAGGCTGATCCCACCACTTACGGCCCACCTGACCAAGTGAGTGGTCAGTGAAGGACATCATTCTTCATGCACAACTAAAGGATGTAGTTTCTTGGCTGCTTAAGGGGACGATTTAAGCTAAATGTGGCATTAACATGCCTCAGGTGATGAAATGAAGGATATTTATTTATTTATTTATTTATTTATTTATTTATTTATCTAATTTGTCCCCGCCCATCTCCTCCCATCGGGGACTCTGGGTGGTTTACCACAATTGATTAAAAACAACAACCATAAAATACACAGTATAAAAATACAATAATAAATAATATAAATAAAGGGGAAAATAAAGAATCCAGGTGGCGAAAGAATCTAAAACAGTCCAAGTGTGGGGGGAGTGGTCTATAGCAACCATCCCCATGTAGATCTATTCCACTCTCCACCCCAAGCGAGGCAGCAGAACCAGGTCTTCAGACTCTTCCAAAAGGCCAGGAGTGATGGGGCCAATCTCACCTCCGGGGGCAGCATGTTCCACAGGGCAGGAGCTATTGCAGAGAAGGCCCGCTTCCTGGACCCTGCCAGATGGAATTCTCTTACAGACGGGGTCCGCAGCATGCCATCTCTGCACGATCGGGTGGGACGGGTTGATGTAATGGGGAAGAGGCGGTCCCTCAGGTAACCTGGCCCCATGCCATGTAGGGCTTTAAAGGTAATAATCAACACCTTGAATTGGACCCAGAAGCAAACAGATATGGCAGAAAAGGGTGGCCACTGGTTCATGTTCATGCCATAGCTAGCTTCATGTGGGGCCTCAAGACATTTTTCTCACCAAGAGGCACAATATACATGAACTTTACTTATGCTGTGTATACTTGTGATCAGGCTAGTGTTGCAGAGCCCAAGAGAAGAAAGCTTTACTTGTTCTACTTCTGTTACTGTCTCAATAATTGCTCTTGTCTCTAGTTATTTTCTGGATTTTCTAGGTGCATAATAAATTTGACCATTCCTGGTTGAAAACTAACCCAATTTTAACCTCTCTGCATAACAGTCATTGCCAGCCTGCTTCTGGCATTGCACAAGGTGGTTTTGGAAAAGGCTTCCACTGTGCAACCACCCAGAGACATCTACATGGCCTCCCAACCTGTCACCCTCCTGTATTTTCTTTTTTCTTTCTTTATTTAAAAAGCACCACACAGAAGCAAAAGACAGAAGAGCTCCATAATGTCTTTCACTCACCAGTGACAAAAGCCACCCATATAGAAGCACTCTGACTATTCTGTACCAAAAATAACCCACTATTGTATAAGCAAATAAATTGTACAGCAAACAACAGTAGTAGCAAATGTACATACTGTATGACCAGCATCTTGAAGAAGCTTCCTGGTTTTATGCACAGCCCTTCTCATGCATGGTGGGAGCAAGAAATAGCCATCTGTGTCATAATACCCAATCCGTAGAGGTGTAGAGCTTGAGTATACCTAGAAAGAAAAGAACTCTTGAGTTACTACCATTAATGGATCAACAGCTATAGAATCTATCTATGATGGCATGGTCATTAATCACAATGTTGTGATTCTCACACTGTTAGTGGAACTTGATATGCACAGGGCTGCTAGAAAACCGTCATCTCATCTTGGGTGGTGGGATACTCAGAACAATGGACAAGACATTTAAATATGTTTCAGCAAATTAACGGGAATTGACCATGACAACAATTCTCAGGTGGCACTACATTCTTTTTAAGTTAGGTAATTTCAGTGAAGTAATTTTAATCTAATTAAATGTAATGTAATTTTAATGTAGTTTTAATATAATGTGATTTTTCTGGAAGGTGTTGGCAGGATGATAAGCAAATTTGTGCATACCATCTTTGATGACAATGCCCAATTAGCTGTACTTTTGACTGAAACTTTCTGAAGAAATTTGGAAAATCTCCTCACAAACTTTACCATGAATTCTCCTTTGAGATAACTTTTCTCTAATGCACATAAGTAGATGCATTATAAGAAATTGATTCAATGCCTTTTATTGGCTGCCAGCTTTGTTACTGTGAAATGTTTAAAAATTAAGCACATCTTTAACTGAATTATGGCATTCATAGGGAATGCCATAATGGGAAATAGAAAATGGATACAACAAAAAAGAGCTTTGAAAATCCTGACGACGGAGGATACATTTTCTCAAACTGGTGACTATTTATTAGCTATATTAATAATGTTTTTTTCCCAGGGGAAATTAAATATATTTGTCCTTCAACTCACATGTTCATGTATAGATAAATAATCCCATTGTGATTCGTTTCTCTTTTCCTTAATTTTTTGTTTTGGGTTTGGGGAGGGTTGTGTTTTTTGTGTGGACATGGTCATAATCCTGTTTGTTTGTTTGTTTGTTTGTTTTATTTATTTATTTATTTATTTATTTAATTTAAGGCACTCTTTGAAAGAAATCTCAATGTAACTGCCAAAATTATCAACTATAGGTTCAGCAGAGGTCCTATACATATCTTCTGGTTATTTATTTACCTCTTCATTGAATGGCATAGGCGGCACGGTGGGATCCAGCTGAAACATGTAATCACATAAGAGAGCCTTCATACACAGAGTAAGACTATCCACATCCCTTGCCATTGGTCCTAGTGTTCCTAAAACTTTAATGGAAAGGAGAAGCTTAATATGTGCATACCCTTATGAAGTAATAGTACATAGCTAATCCAGCTTTGGATTTATTGATCAAAAGCAAAATAAGTTTCAAATTAGGATCATGTCTTTGATGATCATGTCTTTGATTGCTTAAATTGCTCTACTTACCTTATTTTTGAAAGATCATGTTATGCTCCCGCCACATTTCTTGTTAATATTTCTATTTCAATCATTATCTACACAATATCAATTTTTCCTCAGCCCAGACAGGCACTTTTTACATTCATTCAGAACTGATCTCTCACCCCTTTCCCACTTTCCATAAAAAGAAGATGTCATTATTTACCTGAAAAATGAAAAGGCTCCTTTAATCCAGAATTGCTGTAAAACAGAGGAATATAAAATGCAGACAATATAAATGTATAAGATACATCCACAAATAGCTTTTGGGAGGATGTTGCCAACCAGATCACCACTCAGGGACAAATGTCAGCATGTATTCTTGCAGAGTTTGATCTGCTTATACCTGTTTATGACCTTTGTTTAGAGCAATGTTT
Organism: Candoia aspera; assembly: GCF_035149785.1. Classification (NCBI taxonomy): domain Eukaryota; kingdom Metazoa; phylum Chordata; class Lepidosauria; order Squamata; family Candoiidae; genus Candoia; species Candoia aspera. Next base: position 59,755,468 of record NC_086155.1, on the reverse strand, counting down.
CTCAACCTTGGCAACTTTAAGATGTGTGGACTTCAACTCCCAGAATTCCCCAGTCAGCATGTTGAAGTCCACACATCTTATTTATTTTATTTATTTATTTATCTAATTTATCCCCGCCCATCTCCTCCCGTCGGAGGCCTCTGGGCGGTTTACAACAAATGATTAAAACCATCAGAATAATAAAATACAATAAAAATACTATAAATAGAAATAAAAATAAAGAATAAAAATCCAAGCGATGAAAGATCTAAAACAGTTCAAGTGTGGGAGGAGTGGTTTATCTTAAAGTTGCCAAGTTTGAGAAAACTGGCTGAGAGAAATACAATTGGAAGAGACAGGAAGAAAGGAGTCATTACATATTCAAATTACATGTTACAATGGACATGTGTACTTCTAGGGCAAAAGCATTATTTTTCAGCAACTAAATTTAATGCTTGATTTCCTTAGAATGAAAGCATTTGCTAGGGAAGTATTACCTCAAATTTACATTGGATATTCCTAGCACCCTAGGGGAAACTGTCTAAATCAGAGTACATGGCATCATTGCTAAAATTTGTAAACACTGATCAAGCTATTTCATAATTTCTCCAAGATCACCAATATCTCCAATGTTTTTTCAGCAGAGGGTAAATGGCAGTTTATTAGAGATTTTGTAACCACAATATTCCAATGCCAGCAGATCATTCTGTTAGATGATTTTTGAGGTCCTTTCCAACTCTACAATTCTTCATCTTATCAAAGTGTGATAATCAGTTGCACAGTCTATGATCACTTTGGTACTTACCTCAATCTACCTACAGTTGGCTTCAGCCCACAAATACCACAGAAGCTGGAGGGTAGGCGGATACTTCCACCCACATCTGTTCCAAATCCCAAGATGGAACCTCCTCCAGCAATTAGTGCTCCTTCCCCTCCAGATGAGCCTCCAGGACCTCTCTTATGATCAAAAGGGTTCACAGTCTGCCCAAAAACTGGGTTGCTGCAGTCATAGCTAAAAGATGATAAAAATACAGCAGATTGTAGGAACACAATATTCAGACTATAGGAAACCGATAATCTGCTTGTTTCTTCTGAGGATACAGACTTCAACCCATCTATAAAAGTTAAAATCTGTTAATCTCAGTTGAACTTCTCTTGCTGCATTATGAGTCTGAGATCCCTAATCCTGATGTTCCTAACACTCTAAAGTAGTCATATGTCAAAATATGTAGTTGATTTCTCAGATTAACCAGATTATAATATATTTGAAGCAGAGAGCAAGAACCCTGAAGGCATCTGAGGAACTAAAGAGAGAGAAAAACCTGAAACCCCACATTGCCAGAAAAGACAGTTCCTAGAACACAGCACATTCCTTCAACATGCTCTGACAGCTGAACACAGCTAAAAATAATGGCTTCTGGGCTCCCGCTGTTTATTACTTAACTGGATACATAGCAATGATGGGTACATCTCTTAGGATCATTGTGATTCTGGAGACTTTCTTGATATATCAAGGAAAAGGCAGTAGGGGAACAACAGAAATTTTCAGGCTGGGCTGGGTTTTTTTTTCTTCATTAAGGCTTAAAGAAAAATAATACAGTACATGTGACAACTGACCATAGGCACTTGGTTCTTGAGAGTTCCTCTAAGGGCTTTTCTCCACATCTCCAGTGATGTGCTTTTATCCTATCCTCAAGACGGGAGGAGAGCACACTGCTTTGAGAAACCCTTGTTCCCACAGCATCCTTTTTACTGTGCCTCCAAAATGAGGCCAGCAAAGTTGCCATCTTCACATGATTATCCCTTTTAGTCAGGACTCAGGTCTGGGCAAGGGACTGAAACAGCACTGATTATGAATTATCTCTGGTGAGAATGGGATGGGGATAGTGCATCCATTCTTGCTCTTCTTGACCTCTCAAAGGTCTTCAATGTAATCAATCATGGTATCTTTATGAATCACCTTAGGGATCCATAAAGTGTTTAGGAGTGACCCTCAATTGGTCTTTAACTTATACAGAACACCTAAGAAAAACCATGGATAAAATAAAAACTAGGAACAATATTCTACACAAACTTTCTGGCACCAGCTGGGGAGCAAGTGCCACAGTTCTTAGGACATCAGCTCTTGCTCTGGTATATTCAGCGGCTGAGTATTGTAGTCCTATATGGTTAAACAGTGCTCATATAAAAGCAGTGCACACCCAGCTTAACCACACTATGAGGCTAATATCAGGAACCATTAAATCAGTGCCTTCCAAATGGCTAACGGTATTATCCAACATACCACCCGCACATCTTAGAAGACAACTTGCCTTAAAAAGGGAGTGGCAGAAATGCAAGGCAAATCTATTACTACCTATACACAAGGATTGCCACGATCAAATATTTAGACTCAAATCTCGGAACCCGCTGTGGAAACTTGAACAGCAATTAGTCAGAGGAGACTTTGACATTGAGACAGCATGGCGCCAGGAGTGGGCAACTTCTAACCCAGATCTGCTTAATTTAGTGTCTGATCCAGCACAACACCCTTATGGCTTTGATCTCCCAAGGAAAAACTGGACTGCGCTTAATCGGATTCGTACTAATGGTGGCAGGTGCCAATATTGGAAACAAAAATGTGGGCTGGTTGATAATCCTAACTGTTACTGTGGGAACATCCCGCAAACTTTACATCACATCACAATGGAATGGCTCCTCAGAAGGTTTCCTGGCTCCCTGCAAGAACTTCATCATCTCGAGGGTACTGCTGTCCAGTGGCTAAACGATCTAGACATCTGGCCATAGGCTTAGTTACTTTAGTAACTGCTCATACATAACTTAATTTATTCATCATTTTATTCATCATTTGTACTGCGTGTTTTTAAAATAATTTATTGTCCCAATGTCCTATATTTTATACACTTTTATATATTGTTTTTGTGATTTTTATGCAACAATGCTGCATTGTGCTATGCCATACAAAACAAACAAACAAACCTTAGGGAGTCGGGAGTCAGCACTGTGTTGTACTGGTTCTCTTCCCTTGGGGCTGGTTCCACCTGGTGTTGATGGCAGGGAGAGGTCAAACCCATGGCCCCTACTTTATGGGGTTCCACAGGGCTTGATGCTCTCCCCACTGCTGTTTAACATCTACATGAAGCCACTGAGTGAGGTCATTCAATAGTGCAAGGTGAGGTACCATCAGTATGCTGATGATACCCAGCTTTATATCAATGCCGTGGAGGTTCTGTCTCCATGTCTGGAGGCTGCAGGGGTCTGGATGAGGAAGAATAGTCTTCAACTCAACCCTAGCAAGACTGAGTGACTCTGGGTTTTAGGGTCTCCAAGTTCCTGGGATTTTCCATTGTTAGGTCTGGACAGGGTTGCACTTCCTTGAATAGAACTAGTACACAATTTGGGAAGCCTCCTGGCAGGCAGAGCTTTTGCACAGCTTCATATTGGAGGCAATTGTACCTGCTCCTTGACTAGGAGGCTCTGCTCACAGTCACTCATGCCTTAGACACCTCCTGAATGGACTCCTGCAATGTGCTTTACGTTAAGCTGCCCTTGAAGGGCATCCAGAATCTAAAGCTGGTTCAAAATGCAGTGGCACAAGCAGTTATGGGCATTTCTCAATTGACACCTATTACACATTTGCTCCATGAGCTACACTGGTTGACAGTGTGCTTCCAGGTTCCATTCAAGGTGCTGGTAGTTACTGGTAATTACCTATAAAGCCCTTCATAGAATGGGCTGGGTTATCTGAGGAACTTTCAGCCCTTTAGGGTAGGCCTGACTAGGATGCCAGAGTAATGACTGCTAATACTACTTTATTATAAGGTAACAGTAACAGAATCTTGCAAGTCTGAATGTGCTTCTTCCCTGACTCCCTCTATCTTCATGAGAACTTAGGGAAGGTCATGTCTGAGATGCTTACTCAAATTACATTTCTGCCTTGGACTCAGATTTCATTTATCTGACTATTGCCTTCATTGCAATTCTTCCTCCTGTTCCTCAAGGTTACTCCTACTGCCCATTACAGAAACCATCTCACCCTGACTGTGTCTACCCATCCCATCAGATCCATCAGGGAAGGCATGCTATAGGTCCTGACAATTAAAGAGTCCTATCTGACAGGACCTAGGAAGAGGCCCTTTTCCATTGTGGGGCCTGTTCTTTGGAACATCATCCCCCCAGAGTCTTTTGCTAGACTTGGTTTGGTCACCAGTCATGGGGATCAGAATGCATGGCAAAGCCTGTTGGCTGTGGCGGCTGTGGTGGTTTCCTATCTTGGCTACCCTTTTGTATTTACCGTGATATTATTTTGATATTGTGTTTTTAACTGTTGTTAGCCTCCCAGAGTCATGCATGGCCATATAAATTGAAATAAATACATGAAGGCAGAGCTGCAGCTGTCAGAGGCCTCTATGGGAGAAGCTAGGAAGGATTGCTAAGGACAGGATCAAGGAAGGGGAGAGGAGCAGGTAAGCAAATGGGAAATACCGCGTCCCTCTTGGATCACTTTGATCTGGCTGGGGCTGAGACAGAGGTCCATCATGAGAACAAGTCCTCAACAAGAGGTTAGCGGGGCATCTCAATGATAGGGAGGGATGGCAGTTAAGTCAAGAATAAACCTTATAAAACTGGTACAAAGTGTTCTACAGATGGTATATGACTCTGTCAACAATATCTAAGATAGACAAATCACGTAGTAAAAAATGTTGGAAATGCCATGAAACAGAAGGAATGTCTTATCACATGTGGTAGACATGTAAAAGAAAAAAACCCAAATATTGGAAAGATAAACATAGTACAATGCATAAAATTTTGGAATTTAAATTTGAAATGAAACCACAACTCTTACTAGGTATAATCTCAGAAAAAAAATAACAAGAAACTTATATTAATTAGATATATTTACAGCAGTAAGAATAAATTTTGCTCAACACTGGAAGAAAGACACAATTTTGACAATATCTGATTGGGAACTTAAACTAGGAGAATATGCAGCAATGGCAAAACTAACACTATATATGCATCATAGAAGTTTAACTAAATTTAATCAAGAATTGTTCCCATATATACACTATATCATGCAGTATGGGAATCACTTACTGTCTGGTTTTAAGGGGGTTTAATTGTCTACAATATGGTAAATTAGCAAATGTAAAAAAAGTTGGGGGAGTTAGAAACCCAATATTTTTTCCTTCTATATTTTATTTTATTTTATTTTATTATTTTATTTTGGTATTTAACCCCTGATAAATTTGTTTCATTTCTCTTACTCTGTTTTTCTTTTATTAACATGTAATGGCTATATAAGCAATTATATAATGGAGATGTCACACACACAAAAAAGATTAAAAACTAATGGAACCTACCAAAATGCTCTTAAGATCGAAGGTATTTAAGTGTCCTGAGGGTTAGCAGAGCCAAAGGTGGCCAAAGGTCATAGGAAAACTAAGAATTAGAATAAAGTGATTGTCCCATCCTCCAGGGTTCAGCAATAGTAAATAATCAATTAGTGCAATATAGTGTCCAGATGTCTTGAGCCTGCCAGATTGCAATACTGAAGAGAGGGAGTCAGGCATGATATACAATGTTGCTGAAATCTTCCTTCCTTCCTTCCTTCCTTCCTTCCTTCCTTCCTTCCTTCCTTCCTTCCTTCCTTCCTTCCTTCCTTCCTTCCTTCCGCACCTATTGCACACTTCCTAGACATCTATCATTCCTATTGCTGAAGAGAAACATTCTGATGATGCTAAGCCAGGATTGTTTTAATTATGATTTATTTTTTTTAAAAAAGAAAAGATCATAATTTTGCAAGTAGGCAAAATATTCATGGTTTATTTACCAATATCTGGTTTCTTTTTTCCAGTTGTACTCCAATTGTTCTAATAATGCCCAGAAGAAATGTACAGAGTACAAATGCACAGAATGAACCCAGATTTGTACTCAGACATAACTAGCTACAGCTAAAACAAGCCAAGACAAGACTGTGAACAAATAACAAACAAGTATATGTTCTTAACAACCACACAACAAGGAGATAGAGTTTAACAATACCCAGGACTGATCAGTAGCTATAAAAAAGAAAAGAACAGAATTACCATTTAGGGCATGGAAACTTACTTGAATAAAGATTGAGGCACATTGGTGAATATAAATGGATTTGCTCCCTGCTTCTTTAATACCTTGACCAACACACTGTCCTCTTCTTCCACATCAAGAAAATGAGAAAAGCCACAAGTTGTCAAGTGACCCTAAAAGTGAAGGATATATTAAGGAAACACAAGTGTAGATCAGCTATGTATCTTCTCAGAATAACCTCTCTTTTCCCTTGCTCTTTCTCAAAAGGCCATTTTCTGCAAAGTAGGCTTGACAGAGGTCTGCACCGTGTGAGAAACTGTATACTTTTACAACACAAACTGACACCACAGAAAACACCATTGCCCAGTGTTATCTATTATTATTATTACAATTCATATTGCTACATCACTGTTCTATCAGAAACCAAAGCATTAATGGATTTTGTGGGGTTCTATTCAAAATCCTAACATGAAACAGAAGCTGATAACCTGCAAAATGTTTTTAGCTATACTAAAAATTTCCTGCCTAAATCAGTTTCTGCTAGGATTTTTAATTTTGTTTTAAAGCTATATTTGAGGTTCACCTTCCAGAAAATAAAACATTTAATGCAGCTAATGTAGGGCTTTCAACTATTTAAAAAAAGAGCAAAAATGGCACCACCCCAAATCAGCCACCAGATGTGGCACTATTGTACAATTTTAGAGGCTCTGGAGCAGTGTTGAAGTCCACACATCTTAAAGTTGACAAGGTTGAGAAACATTGCTCTGGCGGCTGCAAAGTTAGGGCTATCCGGCTGCATTTTTCCCACAGGCCATGGTTCCCCATCCCTTTCTGAGGTCTTGCTATAATATGAAAAGGCTAGATGCTCAAAAGTAGCTTCCTCCTCCCCCATTTCTAGAAAACCAGTGAATCACAGAAATGAAATCACCTTGTATCCAATGTGATCCTTGATGCTGACAGGTACCCCATACAATAAACCCTTCTCCTTCTGCTTTTTCAGTTGCTGAAGATACGGCTCACATTCTGGAATAAAATGGCGCACACAGTTCACCTCCCTGGTGAGTATTAAAGCCTTTTTAGGAAAAAAAAAGTAGAGAGATAAGGTGGGAAATTAATTAGAAGTGGAACAATGTGCTTGCCTCTGTTAATCACATCCTGTTCCCTATCCATGATTCCTAGGAAAAAACTCTCAGTTCTACTGTCTCGCTTCGATCATGTCTTATGTCTCTGTTTGATCTTTGCTAAGAACAATCTTGCCCTCCCCCTGCCAACTATTCTTATTTCTGTGCAGACAAAAGACAAACCAGACTTTCCAATCAACATTCATTGTAAATGTATCATTTATTTAAAAAAAAAATGGAGCAAGTATCCCGCCCCCTTCCCCATAGGAATGTAGTGAAGGAGCAAATGCAAAATGCCATGGCATCATGAACCCACTAGAGGGTGCACAGTGACCTCCAAAAACATTTTGGAAAAAAGATCACTTTTCTTTACTTTCCTTTTTTTAAAATTTGTACTGTTTTTGTTCTGTAAAACAACTCTTCAATAAAAATTAATTTTAAAGAAAGGAAATTCCCCAAAATACATACATACATACACACACACAGACACAGACACACACATTTGCACGGGAGAAGGAATTAATGTTGCAGCAAAGCTGTGCTTTATTAAGAAAATAGATTATCAAGAGATTCAAGAGGTTACCCCTTGAGATATAATACTAGTTCTGGAAATCAAAGTATACAAAATAAAAGAAAATAAATTGGAACAAAATTTAAGTAATTCTAGTTGCATAGTACAGTGTTCTGAGATACACACACACACACACACACACACACACCCCTCCATGCATTTTTGGTAGGGATAAGTTAAGTAAGGGACTGGCAAGTTTTGCAGGCTGATGGGCATGTTTGGAATTTGGAAAGCACGTTGTGGGCATTTTCACGAAATGGTGGCCATAGCTGGCCTTCTGTGGCAAGTCAGAAAGTCTGTAAGAAAAATGAATGCAGTTTATGTCCAAAATATCTCTAGTCCCACCGGGTGCGCTTGACAAGCCCAGGCTACCTTTGTCTTTTTCTAGGTGGGAGGATATACTTCCAAACAAACCTACGCACCACTCTTCTTTTCTAAGAATGCCCATGGGGCTTACATGAATTGCAAAAGCATTCTGGTTAATAGAGGTGGTGCTAGGGAATTTGCCACTCCCACCCTCTGGAATAGAATTCTCCCCATGGATCATATGGCCCCAGCCCTGCTGTCCTTTAGGAAAGCATTAAAAAGTTGGCCCTTTCAGCAAGCTCTGGGCAGTCTGTGAACTCTGCATAAATGTCACAGTATTCAAAGCCTTTTGTATTTCCACCTGTTTATTGTTTTAATTCCTCTTATTTATGACGTATTTTTATTCCTAACTGCATGCCACCTTGGTCACATGCAGTTAGGGACCCTTATAAAGTGAATAAATAGTAAAATACAAATAAATAGGGAATGTTTATCTGCTATATCAGCTTTCAAGTTTCCCTTTATTTTTATTATTTCAAATTCTTTTGATTAAAAAAAATGAAGACAGGACAGGAAGACTGAAGGAGATCCAAGTGCTTCTGGGCATACTGCTTTATGTAAACAACATTTCATTCTGTACTTAAATTCTGTGTTTCCAGCTATGCTCACCTTTTCCATATAGGTATAAAGGACAGTGTCTGGAGATAAAGTGCCTTCCTTCAGCTTCTTAATCAGTTCTACCAGAGGCAGAGAAAGGATGTCATCAGTTGCTACGCTAGGGTTCTGTAAGGAAAGGGCACAATACAATTCTCACAGATTTGACAGAGCAGGTGCACAGCTTTTTGCCTGGACTAACTCTGGCTGTTGAGTGGCAAGCCAACAACCACAAAAAAAAAATGAGTAAGATCAGGACAAAAAACAAAATTTACTTCATTTCATTGACATTAAAATTAAATACAATGTAGATGCTTATTTTGCAGACATGCATTTAACCATTTCCCCCTTCCATCCCATTAAAGTTACCATGGAGTGTAATTTTTAGATGGGCCTGGATGTTGCCCCAAAGTTTTCATGAGTGACATCTGGCCCATGGAGCCCCAGGTTCTACACCTCTGCTAGAGAATGTAGGTGCTGCCAATCATTTGGGAGATTTTTCTGTTCTACTTGACCCAAACTTTCATTTTGTGTCTACTAAGATGATAAACTGAAGAAGCGACAGTAGCAAATCACTGTTGGATCCATCTTCCCCACCCCAAAGAACCAAACTAAGTTATGGTGAGGCTCATTTCCACTCAACCGCCTGTCCCAGGCTCTTGTAGGCAGCCAAGCTGACACTTGAAGCAGTAGCAACCCTTTCGGATAAAGCTGTATTTAAAAGTAAAGTTAATCCCATGAAAACATTCAGAAGTCCTTCTCCTCCCTGCATAGCCGTGAAATATCTTTCAGCTTTACTTAAAAGAGGGATGGTGACCAAACCCAACCTTATTATCAAGAGCCAAACAACAGGGTAATACCAAAAATCAAAATTTGGATGTACTAAATATTCATCTGTAATTGTTTACTGAAATTCTATCTTATCAATAACCCTATTATTCCAACTCCAGTAAACTTCTGAAATCTGCAGGAAAAATATATTTAATACATTTAGATATGCACTTACATAAACACTGAGTTATATTTACTTATACAATAAGTATAAGTAAGTGTAATGAGTACTTATACAAGAACAGAAACATTTAGAAAACAGGTACCTGACGTTTAAATGCCTGCACTGATTTTTCCATTTGTACCAAGCCATGGTCCCTCTCTCTTCTTGTTTCTTCTATTTGTTTTTTAATCTTTTTCTGGCCTAACCACTTCAGGACCAAATAAGCTACAGCTGAACCACAGGTCAGGACCACAACAGTATGAAGATGGATTTTATCCTGAGGCCAGGATTGCTCCAACCATTCTTGGATTGTGGTGAAACCTCCTTGCAGCATTCTGGAAGCAGACCTATAGCCAATCTTCGGAGAATCTGAAAGGTAGTGGAAAGCTAATATGAAGTCCAACTGAATTCATTACAGAGAGGTATACAGCATTGGCCTCTTCAAGTCCTAACAAGTTATGAGAAATATCCTGTCCATGTTCCATGATAGTATTCCCATCCTTGCAATATGCTCAGGTACTTCAGGAGGATGCAGAATTTTTCCCCACTTTGCTGACAATTGATGCTTCTGGTTAAGAGGTGTGTCTTTACTGCTTATGTGTAACTTTAAGCTTAGCCTGGAGCAAACGTAACCTGTGTAAAATAACAATAACTAACAAGAATAGCAAGAATAACATGGGTGAACTTTGGCCAGGAAAGCATAGATGCTCAAAAGTAGCCAAAAAGAAGCAAATAGCCTTCAGATAGCATGACAGGCTAAGAGGCATCAATGTGGACGAATGTAGGCAAAGTTGTTTTGAGCTTTATTTGGACAGGCAGACACTAATCGCTGAGAGAAAGGACCAGAAATTCAGTCTAAAACTGAAATATATCAACCAACTACTTATTGGTTTGGGGGGGGGGGGAGGTCAAAGGAGAGAACCCAAAGACATCATCACCTGCACCCTGAAATAAAAAGATGGTCACTGGCATGATCATGGTAAACAACTGTGTTTATAGACATCCTCAGACTTCTGAGATAACTTTCCATGACCACCTGGGCAGACCATGTTGGGCTGCTGGTATCATTCCTTCTAAGAGGATATAAACCTGTCACCAAAGAAGGACTTACTAAGGAAGTTGCTATCTCATCTTACCTGGGTGTTATCATTCACTGCTTTATGGCCTCCCTTTCACAGAGTTTATGAGCTCACCGCTTCTTTCAAAACTGATCACCTTGAAAGAACAGAATAGATTGTATGGTCAGGGAACAGTAAGATATAAGCATGCCCAGGAGTTTGAATTGGCTCAAGAGTTTTGTCACAATATTTGATAAAAATCATACAAATGAGGAATTCAACTCAAACCTGAAGTCCAGAATTTCACTTCAGATTTGTATTTCTAAATATATAATAACACTGAGGGCACACCTACGAAGGTCACCATGTTGAGCTTCTACTTTTAGAACTTACCCTTCACAACACTGATTGGAATTATATATAAAATTCCAAATGCAGCCATACTGTAGATCTTCCATTCTTTGTAAAATAATACCTAGCATGGAATTTACCTTTTAAAAATTTGAATAAGTAGCAGCAGTAAGTTAGGTACTCAGGGCCGCAACTGGGGGGGGGGCAAGTGGGGCATGTGCCCCGGGCACCGCGCTGGGGAGGTGCCAAAATGAGTGCTGGGGGGGCGCCAAAATGGGTGCAGAATCCATGTTTGCCCCAGGTGACAGAGACCCTAGTTGCAGGCCTGTAGGTACTACATGCAGACAGACAAGCATTTTATTATTATTATTACATATCTAATTGTTTGGGTTCTATTTTTTGTAGATGTCTCATAATGTTTTTTGAGCCTTCAGTCTCCATAACTTAATGATATTAAGAAAAATATATCTTCCCAGAGGTTGACTAATAAAAGTTTGGATGAATATTATTTTAGAAAAGAAAAGTCACATTTTCAATGCTTTGGAGCGTTTTTAAGTAATGTTTTGGTTGTTCCTCAAGCTATCTTGGGAGGGAGAATTAGCATGTACAGTATATCTTTTGTCCATGCAATCCCATTCAAGACCTTTTGAGTTTAGTAAGACTGAACATCCAGTAAATACATAAAGGATTACAATCCAAATAAGTGAACAATTCTTTCTCACTTTCAGGTGATTTGTGAACATGAAAAATCATAACACGTCAAAACAGGTTTGCTTGCTTTCTGGATAAATCATCATTGCAAAAAATATTGCTGGAACACTTCATTACAATGAAATTAGCAATCTGGTTTACACACCTATGCAGCTAAGATTTGCCATGGATAAATGTAATTCGTACTATCTTTTTCCAAGGGGGCTATGATAATACATTTCTATTTTTATCAGAGGCAGAACATATTAGAAAACAATTACATTCTTTCTTGCAAAACCCTACCCTTTCCTTCAGCTCCTCAATGATGTAACTTCTTGCTTAGAATATTTTCTCCCCTTGACATGCTGAATAAGACCTGGACAGAGGACTACATTCCATTGGCCCATTTCTTGCACTTCCAAAAGTGACAAATCTTCCTACAAATTTGCTTCCTACATTTTTTAAAGCATGCTGTGACATGAATTTTCAGACTTGTCTACTTGTGATTGGAGAACAGTGGATAAACCAAGCTATTTGCTTTCTGAGGGCATGAAGGCACACACTTGGGTATATGAGCTCTAAATTCAATTCCTCCTGAAGAAATACCTTTCGGAATGCTCTCTCCCTGAACTTTATTCAACACTACTTTGTTCCAACTTGTTTGGTGAAACTGCTTGAACAATAACATATATCTGAACAAAAGCAAATGCTTAAATTCATTACATGGTGAAACTGCTTGAACAGTAACATATATTTGAATAAAAAGTGAACACATAAATTCATTACACAGTGGTAGACCTTGAAATACCCAATGAACTAAAATGAGAAGTGGGTTTCAGACCACTTTCTGTGAGTTGACTGATGTTCTTGTTCCATTCACATAATACCCCTATGGTGTCCTCCAACAACTCTATCAAAATAAAGAGGCAGAAAACGACTGGCCCAGTTTCTGGATTTCTGCAGTCACATCCCCCAATTTATTACACACTTCAGCTATAGTGTTTAGAACTCCAATCCCCATTGGCATTCCCTTGTACTAGTATTCCTAGTGTATCCCTTTTTTCCCTGTATGTCACTAATTAATCTACCAATTATCCAACTGTTTTCTTCTTCCTTCAGTTTACGCATATTCTGTACATGATGGAATAGCACAGGATAAGTTTAAAAATACTAAATCTAATGTTACTTCCTTCAGAGAAAAATAGGTCCCCAGAATACTCTCTCCCCTTGTTCACATTTTAATACATTCATTCCCACAACAGGATGCCTCCTGTGTTGTGGCATAATTTCTTTTCCTACCAGGACGTCAAATTCTGCTAGGGCCTAGGACTGAAGCAAAGTATACATCCTACATCCTCAAATACTCTATGGCGTTGGTATCATATCATGTTTTGTATGATACACTGGTTTCTGGTAGTTTGTTTTACCCACTTTGGTGGTCCCATTATTCTGTATTATCTATCAGCCATTTACTGTCCTCACATTAACCTTGTTCATAAAAGGTTTGGCCTTTTGATGTAACTGAAGTAGTTGATGACTGCTCCTATAGGTCAGTGAGTTACTGACTACTTCATTAAAGCTTGATATAATCAATATTGGAATTGTTTCCCCAAGTTGAAAAGTAATTGCACGAACTGTATTCCACAGCATGGAAAGTCCAAGACCATTTCTGATTTAATCATTGTATTTGAGGAATTATTGGGCTTGCAAGGAAAGTACTTGTTGGTATCAGGTTAGGGTTACCAGACATCTGGCAAAAGGAGGACATGTCCTCCATTTTGTCCTCATGTCCTCTGTCCAGCAGGCACAGCCTTACAATCAAATATATCCAGCTTTTTGAGTATCTCTTCCTGAGCAGCTTTTCTCCATGGCTCAGCACTTCCCTAAAAAGTGCCAACCCCAAGTTAACAAGCTCAGTTGATCAGTTCCCTCTACTGGCTTTCCCTGCTGCCTGAAATTGACAAGACTTTAATCAGTTACATGCTGAAGACTTTTGCCTCCCAACCCTCTAGCGCATTCCTGTGATTGAAAAACAGTCTTTCTGATGCTGGAAAAAGTAATTTCATATACATGTAGGCTTAATTACATTGAAGATACTCATTGAAGCTCTGCACACCCGTGGCCCACCTTTTATTTCTTCTCCTTTCTGATTTTCGTTCAATAGTCTTAGCAATTTTCTTTTATATCAGTTATTTCCATAATATGGTCAATAACAGTGAGATGTAAAATTATAAGTGACTATGTAAATCCTAAAGCCATTTGATACCTAAATAATATTTCATAAGGGCTATACCATATTCCTCCTCTGGGAAAAATTGAATAGCAGACAAAATAGTTGGTAAGTATAGTGGCCACATAGAGAAGCACTGCATAAATATTAAGATCTTCCTTCAGTGTTGCATTCATGAGCTCATTTTTACCAAAACTCAGTGAGTTATATGAAATATGTAGTTGTCTATGAACTTGTAATGAATCACAAAGCTGAGCCATAACATCTGAAACAAAGGCACAGCTGTTATCTGAGCACAACACTTGGAATACCCTGAATCTACAAAAGATTTCCTGATATGGTTTCTGCAGCAATGCATCATTTTGGGGGGAAAGCTTCTATCTAACCAGAAAATCCATTGACTATAGCTAAAAACAATTGATACCTTCAGATGTTTGGGGTAGTTTGTCAATATAATCCAAATATACCACACTTCATGGTCCCTTTAAGCTACGTCCTTGTAAGGAAATATCGGGAGTATGGTATTATCTCTTGCACTGCAGTGTCAGCCCCACTAGATAGACCAGACCAGGAAATCAACTCCACAGGAAGGCTAAAACTACTTTTATTGAGATCAGCTATAGTAACAGAATCTTGCTAGTCTGATTGTGCTGTGCTTCCTCCCCTTATACCCCAGTGAACTGGGGAGCTGTTTGTCAGAGCCACTTCTGAATGTTATCCCTTTGCTCTGAACTTAAACAAATATTCAGCCTAGGCATGAATATGAATTCTTGCATATTTTCATCAAGGTCATATTTCTTGCTCTTTATATGCAGGCAAGAGGTGCAATTCTGTACTATTCACTAGACCATTTTCCTCTTTCTGCGCCAATCAGCAATCTGCTCAACCTTATGAAGAATCTTCTCTGCTCCCTCATGGGCCATATCAACTGTTCCTGTTCTCCTAAAGAATGTAGATCAACCACTTTAATTACTTGGGTTCCAGTATATTCTGTTCTCTCTCTCATATTCATATATACTGTATATCCAAATATCAATGTTAGAATGGGCCTTAATTGTCAAGCCATTTTAGTGGCCTGCTAGAACCACTGAAATGGAGCACAGCTTATAACACAGCTTAGAAGCTGGCACAGAAAAAAAAAGTATCTTAGATAGCTTCAGTGAGCATGCCAGAGAAACACAGGTTATTGCTCTTACACATTCAGCCCTCCCAACCATAAGGAATCACACGCTTAGACATATTAGGTTAAGAAGTAAAAAGAAGCTTACTGACTTTATTCTTTGTTGTTCTGTAACATCCATCTTGGTGGAAAAGATGAAGTTCCTTTGTTCTTCTTTCCTTTCTAAATACTTAGTTTTGCCCTAAACTCTCAGCCCTACAGCTACCAAGAGGTGTGTGAAAGAAAGGGGCAGAATCCCTCATCAAGGCCCAAGCACATGGCCCTGATGAAGAGAGCAGCATCCATGCTGCCTCTCCCTGGGTGGAGAAGAGGGAAAGAGAGAAAGAGGAAGTGGGAGTGGCAACAAACAGCTTCCTCAGAGTTGCATTTTGGGCAACTTTATTTACATGTTAATGAGGCATGCTGGATTTGCCAAAACTTCCAACAAATACAATATATGCATAAAGCAGGAATCTTTAGTGTATATTGATATAATTGCTTCCATAGAGTAATATACCTTACAGACTTCTTGGAAGTATTTAACCAACCATCTTTGCCAAATAATGCATGTAAAACTTTAAACCCTTCTGGCAATACTCATTGTCAGGAATTAAACAGAGCTTAGGCTCTTCATGTTCAGCAGCATCTTCCAATGCCTTCAGACATGCAATTAATTCAGAGGGATCCAATACTCCACCCAGGGTACAGCAAGCAGAATGAGGATAATCTCTTTCCTTCAACTTACCTGCTGCTGCCATCCGTAAACCATATATTGTGCTCTGGAGAAAGGGACTCAGATGAAATGCGTGTCCTAGCAATCTCTTTTTCTCAGTCTCTCAAAGCACAACTGTGACCTTTACTCTGTTCTGAAATGCTTGCACGCAATAAATCTGGTTGTTGACATGTCTCTGTGGTAACTTTTTTCCACATTAAATAAAGCATCCATAGAGCCACCTGAGCATTAGACACCAAGGCATCTTTTTACTGTATAAAGGTCACTTAACAGAGCAGCGTCAGTCTTGCAAAATAACTGAAGCACTCCCATCATAAATCTCAAAAGTTTGCAGCAGCAACACATGATATTTTACAAGGCATGTATTTCTTTTCGGGACCAGCAAGGACTCAGGACTCACAAGCTACGGACTTTCTCCCATCACTCTTCTGAAGTACAGCTGCACCTGGAGGTTCAAGACCCAGTCTGGCTTGATTGTAAAAGGTCTTGGTGGGGTGGTCAGGTAATTTTAAATCTGGGCTCCTGCTAGCTAACATTTTCAAAGTGTCAAGAGTCTGTTGGTGCTTATCAGTTCACTCCCATTTGGCATTTTTTAAAGAGTTTCCATGGTTTTCTAGTAACGTCAGCAACGTTAAGAATGTGATTACATATAAAATTAAAAGCTCCTCAAGGAGTTTGTAACTGCTTCACATTCCTAGGGGGAAGGTTGGCACACAAAGCCTCAATTTCTTCCAAGTCAATTTTCCTTCCCCTGGTTTGTTTGCCATTCTGTTACTTGGGTTTGTCTGAGATCTGCATCCCTTAGCTTATTTCTTAGATCTTGCAAAGAAAGCCCTTTTAAATGAACTGTGGCTGTCAACATTTCTTTGACCTTTCCCGTGTCATGTAGTTTGGCCTGTAAAACATTATTTTATTTCTCAACGTCAGTAGTTCTGCCCCAATCTTTAAACAGACAATATAATAAAGTATTTTTCACAAAATCTTACTTTTCTTTTTTTACTTTAGGCTCAGAAGGAGGTTTATCTAAGCATAGTTGAAAAATCTCTTCTAATATAATTGAGGTGTGAGAGACAAAATTAGCTTATGAATCTGGAAGCAGGTTTAAAATTAAAATTCCAAATTTATCCTAAGCCTAAAACACCAGTCTCGATCTCTTTACACCTCAGCTGGTCTAATATCAACCCTAATGTTGACTGACCCCAGGGGTTTGCTTATATCCCTATATTTGGCTACAACTGGTCTGATTCCAGTTCCTATTTTAGCCTATTCTTATAGGTTTATGTACATTTATTTATTTAATATGCCACTGTTGCATACATAATGCTCCTGCCTCCTATTTTCCCAACAACAACCCAGCGAGGTGGGTTGGGCTATGAGATGTTGTGCTTAATGTATAACCTGCTGTCAAACAAGGCAAAAAAATTGTGAGCTTTGCTACCTGTTTGAAAAGTATTATCCCTGTAATCCAAGGATGGATCTGCCAAATATTTGACAATTTCTGGCCAGAAATTAAAATTTTTAAAGCCCCAGACAAACATTTGTATCTCAGTTTCAGAACACAGGAGGGAGATTGCCTCCTTAGTATTGAAAACTCTTACTACCAGTCCTCAGTTCTAAATATACACTTCATGCAGCTTACCTAAAACAACTTAGTACAGTGTTCCTCAACCTTTGGAACTCTAAGGTGTCAGGACTTCAACTCCTAGACTGAGAAACACTGGCTTAGTGTATTAAATGTATTAAGCTGATTTGTAAAGTAGCAACAAACAGTTCTTAAAAGGGGAGGTTGCCAAACCTCTTACAGCCAGCTGCATCCTAGGAAGCAGGCCAAGGAATACAGTTTTGCTTCCAATTCCAACTCTTAGGGAGGGAGAGAGAGGGAGAGAGGGTGGGGAGGAAAAAAAGTTGCTTTTCAAGTATTCAAAAATAACTTCTTCAGATTTCCTACTGCAAACAATATTTTTTCCTTAAACCTCTAGATCTTAACATATATTTGAACAATGAATCATGAAGACCACATTACAAAAACAAAGATAATACCTTTAAACTAGACCACCTCCTCATGCCCCATATTCCCCTCTCTGGAGTTGCAAAGTTATTTATCAAGACAATATCTAAACTGCTTCTTTTCCCACATTCCTGAGCCACTCAGTGCTTTCTACTGGATTCCAGTGAACTTCCACATCCCTTGTATTCAAAACTCACAATGTCAAAGACTCATCCTTCGTTCATGTTCCTCAGCACCACTGGGAGCTTTTTACTGGATTCCAGCAAATCCCAGGAGAATTCCAGCAGGTTTCAAGAGAATTTCACCTTTTAGTGTACTGTCACTATTCAACCCTTGGTTCTGTTATCCTTCCAGTTCCATCCTTTAGAACAGTGTTCCTCAACCTTGGCAATTTTAAGACATGTGGACTTCAACTCCCACAATTCCCCAGGAAGCATGCTGGCTGGGGAATTCTGGGCATTGAAGTCCTCATGTCTTTAAGTTGCCAAGGTTGAAAAACACTGCTTTAGAATCTCTGATCTTTGTCAGACTTCCAGTGGAGGATTAATGGCAGAGTGACCAATCTTAGTGAACTCCGGGCTAGGATTGTCAACACGGCTTTCATCTGGTGGCTCAGGCAGGACTTTGGAGCCCAAAAAGATTCTCCAGGAAAGGATTCGAGAAATGTGTCCTCTGGACAGTGATTACCTGCCGGAGGATCGCGAAACGGCGTTCCAGCGATCAAACGGTGAGTAATCAGCTGAGAGATGGGATTGCCAGCTTTTCCAAGCCACGTTGAAGCTGGAAAAACAGGCATTAACTCTGATCACCCCACTTCTAAAATAGACTTTTATGCTTTTGAAATTTGGAACTATAGAGGCTTTTTCCAGTACAGAAATACTGATTCTCTTGGTAGATCTTTCATTATATTTTGGAATATTTTTATGTATGTTTAACTGCTTGAAAGGATTACAATTGGAGCAAGGAACCTAAAAGTTGAACTGCTTTACTGAAGTTCTTTTTTATGGGAATAAACATTGTATTTTCTATTTTCTATTTTCTATCTTTTATTTTTTTAACTAAAAGACTTTGTCAGATTTGGGTCTGCTTTTTTTTTTTTTTTCTTTAATCGCTGTGGGAAAGTATTTGCTGCGGTTGTTTTTCTAAACTGGGATTGGATACTTTTTAAAAATACTGATAAAGAAAGACTTTCAATTTCAGCTGGTGGCTTTGTAACTGGATATGTAGTAATTGGAGACTTTCTCGCCCCCCCCCCCAACCACTTTCATTATTGGAGTCATCTTTCATTTTAAATACCACTATTAGTCACTAGAAAGAGCCAAAGTATAAAATTTCAAAGCATTGAAGTTTTAAATTGAATTTATACAGAAAGAAAAAAGAAAGAAAGGGGGGAGAATTAAAAACTATGGCCACTAGAAGAGGACAAAGGCAAACTTCTGGCAAATTTGAGGGACTTAAGAGTATGTTTGACGAGTTTATGGCTAAATGTACACAGTCTATTGCTCAGTCTATTGCTCAACCATTTGTGGAGCTTGAGAAAAAGGTGGATATAAGATTTACTGACTTTGAAAAAAGACTGGATCATAAATTAGAGAAAACAGAGGAGATGTGAAAAAAGTAACTACCAGAGTTGAAGTACTGAAGATTGAAAGGGAGAAGGACCATGATAAAATGGCTATGCTTGAATTAAGAGATAAAGAGTTTTTTTGTAAGGTTTAGGGGGGTTCCTGAAGCCAGGGATGAGAGTCTCAAAGATAAGATTTCACAAGCTCTGGCAGCTTTAATTGAATGGAAGGATGACAAAATGATGGAAGAAATTGAAAGAGTCTTTCATATTAATTCAAGATATGCAACTATAAATAATAAGCTGAGATATGTTCTGGTCCAGTTTTCTAGGAGGAAAACAAGAGAATTGGTTCTACAGGGTCATTTTGATTCTAAACTTAATATTGACAATGTGGATATAATTGTACTGAAAGAAATTCCTGTGAGAATTTTAAGAAAGAGAAAAGAATATACTTTCTTAACTGAAGTTCTGAAAAAAGAATGGATTCCTTTTCGTTGGGAAAAGCTGGAAGGGGTAAGTTTTACTTACCAACAACAAAGGTTTAGATTAACTAAAGATTTACTTGTCAAGCATGGAACCAAGTTGGAACAGGGTGCAACTGAAAAGGCTGCATCTGGAACTAAACAAATGGATTTCACAGTACAAGATGTAGAGAAGGGTGCTACAACTGAAGACTTTGGTGGCTTGTTTCCATAAAAATGGCTTTGAATTGTCTTACATGGAATATAAATGGGGCAAATGCTCCTCAAAAAAGAAGAAATTTTTTTCACTATTTGCAAAGAATAAAATATGATGTGATATGCCTACAAGAAACTCATATAACTTCGTGTGATCTATTGAAATTCCTATGGAGGATGGAGGTAGATTCTAGATTAGAGAGTGATCACAATCCTGTAATTTAACCTTGACATCCCACTGGAAATCTCTAAGAGCTAACTCAATCAACCCGCCAATGCTTGAAGGTAATAATACCCAGGTAAGAATTAAATGGACTGAGAAGAATGCAATAGAAGTTGATAAATGGATGCTAGCTCCCAAAACTTCAGAAATTTGTGCTCACCTCCTAGATAGTAAATCCCACACATCATATTTAGATTGGTTCAAAAGTTTAATTGCCAATCTTAAAACAGTTCTCATTAAGGGAATGCAGCTTTTCCCCAGAAACAGGGTTATAAAAAATAAAAGATGGTTTGATTGGGATTGTGTACAGTTAAAGAGGGCATATAATAAAGAGTATAGGAAAAATAAAAATTTCCTTTCTGAGGAGCAAACTCATTTTCTAAGCTCTTTAAAGGTTCAATTCAAGGCTCTTTTAGAAGAAAAGTTTACGATCAAGCCAAGCAATTGGTTATCAATAGAATAAGAGATATGGAATTCCAGTTAGAAGTTAATAGGATACTTCTGCACAGTAGAAATCGGATAAGATGGGGTACATGGGAACCAGCAAGTTAGCTGAAAGACCTAACCTTTCCCAAAATTAGAATAGCATTTTTTAGAGCTAGATTTAATATCCTTCCATCAGCACTCCTGCAAGGCAGGTATAATAAAACCCCCTTAGCAGAGAGAATTTGTACATGTGGCAATAAGGAGGTTGAAAATATCTCTCATGTTTTATTACACTGTAAATATTACAGGGATATCAGATCAATATACATTCACCCCTTAATAGAAAGATTTCTAGGGAGACCAGACAGTTTTTACAAGAACCATCTTCTTCAGGACTTAAAACCAGCCATCACATGTGCCGTAGCTAAATTTTGTGCTGCTGCAATGTTAATACGGCAAAAACAGTTAAAGAAGTAGGGATTTTTGCTTACTTTTCTATTTTTATCAATATTTTGTTTAGTTATCTTTTCATAAATTTTTGAGGATATATTTTACAATATAGTATTACAATATAGTATTAATATATTGGGTCTACTAATGTTTAGGTAAATAAATATGTCATTATTGTAATAGGGAAGTATAGATTACATTATAATTGTTTTAATTTACAGTTGTCTATATATAATTGTACTCATTTGACTTATTTCGATTTTATTTGTTATTTTTATTAATTTTATGTTGCTAGTCATTGACCGAATAAATATAAAAAAAAACTCATATAAGGAAAAAAGATATAAAATATTTGATAAATAAAAATTTGGGACAAGAATTTATTTCAGCAGGTTTGAAGAAAATTAATGGCCTTGTATTATATGTTAAGCCACATTTGAAACCACAATTATTATTAGCTGATCAACATGGTAGATATGTAGCACTTGAAGTGGAACTTTATGGACTTAAATCTATCATTGTAGGAATATATGTACCAACTGAAGAGAAAAGTAAAATTTTAACACAACTTCTGAATGAATTGTCATCTTTTTCATATCAAAGTTGGTGTTTAATGGGGGACTGGAATGGAGTTATTTCCCCACTGATTGACAGAACATGTCCTGATTACCAGGAAACACACTGAGGCGAGGACTTGGTCTCTAATATTTATTAGCAGTACTTAACAAGAATCCTAACAAACTGAGAAAGCGTGGGAAAACCCAGCCATATAAACCCCAAAGGTTAAGGCGGTCCCGATCTGTGTCTCTTTGAATGGCTGAACAGTTCCTCAGTGCTACGCATGCACTTGACAGTCTGGGTGAGAGCCCCCTGCTCGCCATCCTTACTCATGACATCACCCTCCCCTCCAGATTGATATTCCATTTCAGCCCCCTCCCCTCCAGAGTCTTGATAAGATATGTTGTCTGCTTGTAAAGTCTCATGAGAACTTGGCAAAGAAGGCAATTCTTCAAAGGACAACTCCTCCACGGACGAAGCGGTGCTGCCCGTTTGTAAGCACTCTTTGCCCTGTTCAGCTGCTGCTGGAACAGTTCCCTGCTGGGAGGAGGTGGGCAACACCTGAGGGTTAACCCCGTAGAGCGCTTGGAACGGAGACATCTGGGTAGATGACTGCACAGAGTTGTTATAAGTGAATTCTGCCATGGGCAACAGGGCTGGCCAATTGTCTTGCTGATACGTGGTGTAACACCTGAGATACTGCTGTAACCACTGGTTAATTTTTTCGGCCTGCCCATTACTGGCAGGGTGATGCGCTGATGACAGGTGGATCTGGACCCCTAATGACTGGAAAAGGGCCCTCCAGAACCTGGAAGTGAACTGTGGGCCTCTGTCACTCACCAAGTGATTCACCATGCCTCTATACCTAAAAACGTGGTCTATGAACAACTGCGCGGTGGCTGGTGCAGATGGGAGGCCCTTGCAAGGAATAAAATGTGCCATCTTTGTGAAAAGGTCCACCACCACCATGGAAGTCAGGCCCTGGACCGGGGGTAAATCAGTGATGAAATCCATGGAGATCGTATCCCAAGGCCTACTGGGGGTGGGTAGGGGCTGCAAGAGTCCTGTGGGCTTCCCTGGGAGAGGCTTGGCTCGTCTGCAGGTGTGACAAGAAGCAACGTAGCCCTTAATGTCTGCAACCATCTTAGGCCACCAGTAGTCCCTCAGAGCTCTATGGAGAGTTTTGAAAACGCCTCCGTGGCCTGCTGTTTGGTGGTCATGACACAGTCTCAGTACTTCTTCCCTCAATGAAGGGGGAATGTACAATCGCCCACTATGCCAGAGGATTCCTGCCTCCACATTGAATGGGGAGGCAGTGTCTTGCGGGGCCCTCTGGAGGTCATCCATCCTGGCCCTGGCATACGGGTCCTGTTGCTGCTGAGCTCTGGCTCTTGCAAATAGGTCCTCTGCTTGGCTGTCTGCTGCTAAACTCTCCGTTTGGCTCCCCCTCATCGGCTGATCAAAGTTGTGAGGTTGTAATATAGCAGCCTGTACTTCCTGGTGAGTGGGGGGGTCTGCCTGAAAGGATCGAGACAGGGCGTCTGCCAAGCAGTTTTGTGCCCCGGGCACATAAGAAATGACAAAATTGAAACGGGAGAAAAACTGGCTCCATCTGATCTGGCGTGGGGTGAGGGATCTGGTGTTTTGTAGAAGCTGTAAATTCTTGTGATCGGTGCAAACTTTCACCGGAAAGGTTGCCCCTTCTAGCCAGTGCCTCCACTCTTGGAATGCTGCTTTAATTGCCAGCAACTCTCTGTTAAACACATCATAGTTTCTCTCTGCTGGTGAGAGTAGGCGTGAAAAAAAGGCACAAGGAAGCAATGTATTCTCTGCCCTGTTTGTATATTGCAATAACACTGCCCCAATGGCAACATCTGAAGCATCTGAGTACATTATGAATGGCTTCGTGGGATCAGGGTGCCGGTTGTTGCAACTGCTGTAGCATGGCAGCTTGTAATGTGTTGATCTGGAGATCTACTTGTTGCTGGTGTTGCTGTAGGGCTGCTGCCAATTGCTGGATGGCAAGCCACATTTCTTGGTTTTCTGAAGACATTTCTAAACGTATCTGTTTAATTGCTTGTTCCTCCCTCTTTCGATGGGAGTAGGAGTTTGTTAGGATTGATGTCCTGATTACCAGGAAACACACTGAGGCGAGGACTTGGTCTCTAATATTTATTAGCAGTACTTAACAAGAATCCTAACAAACTGAGAAAGCGTGGGAAAACCCAGCCATATAAACCCCAAAGGTTAAGGCGGTCCCGATCTGTGTCTCTTTGAATGGCTGAACAGTTCCTCAGTGCTACGCATGCGCTTGACAGTCTGGGTGAGAGCCCCCTGCTCGCCATCCTTACTCATGACAGAACATCTGAGAAGCAAATTCAAATTAAACAAGGGAAATTACCAAAATCTTTTTTTGACTTGATGGATAATTTGGCATTGGTTGACTCTTGGAGATACAAAAATGGATTGGTAAAGGTTGTGGACGACTGTAAGATGAAATTGAATGATTTTTTTGATATCAATTTGGACAATGAAATAGACCTAAAAACTGTTTGTAATACTTGTAAAGCGGTTATGAGGGGCATTTTGTCTATCATAATTCTAGTCTTAAGAAGAAATTGCAACAAAAGTTACAAATCATATTGGATCAGATTAAGCTGAAAGAAACTGAGTTACAGCAAAAACCGACAGATAATAATATTGTGTATCAACTTAAGTTACTACATCAGCACTTGTCAATGCTGACTGTGAAAGAAATAGAAACAAAGTTGAAATATGCTAAACAGAGACATTTTGAATTTTCTAATAAACCAGGAAGATGGTTAGCATATAAATTGAGGAAACAAAGAAAGAAGAAAATGATATTAAAGATTCAAGAAGGAAATGTGGAATTATTAGACAATGAGAAGATTAAGAAAGCATTTTATAGTTTTTTCATTAATTTGTATTAAAAAAAGTTTCATTGGAGAAGATAGATGAATGTTTGAATAAACAAGATTTACCAAAACTTTCACAGACACAGAAAGCAATGTTGAATAATCCTATAACTACTTTTGAAATAGCTGAAGCCATAAAACAAACTAAATTGGGAAAAGCACCAGGTCCCAATGGTCTATCTGCATTATACGATAGATGTTTTCAAGATCAGATTCTTCAACCTAAAGATCAACCTTCAATCTTTAAAAGATTGATTAATTCTTATGTTAGGATATAGCATCCTGCCAGTATATATGCCAGTATATATGATAGGTTTTGTAGTAATTGCTTTTAGCATGCTTGCAGTGGCAGTTAGGAATGTTGATTAGAACTGTTCAGCCAGCTTGCATAGCTCCAAGGTCAGCTAAACTGATAGTGCTTGTTAGTGGGGAATTGCAGCTGGGAACTGGATGAGTATGAGAAAGAGGCTTGCATTTAAGGAGGGGCTGGTACGAAGGGGGATTTTGAAATAGCAAATTGCATGGGCTTCTCTTCAGTCTGATCTTTAGCTTGAACTGATCACTGTATTAATAAAGAACTCTTTCACATTCCTTGATACCTGGTGACTGAGAGACTCTATATTAATTACTGAAGACCATGTTCATCACAGAAAGATCAGACTGAAAATAGCTACCTTACATGGAGACACAGTGTCCACCGACGAAGGTCAGCAGGACTGCTTAGAGCAGGATGGTACCTCTCCCAGATGAAAGGCGGGAGAGAGTAGAGTGAAGCTAGAGAGAGCCCCCAACAGACTGCAAAAGCCCTGGTAGCCAGGAGGAAGATCCTTCCCATACCTGAACCAGATGTGGCCTTACCCAGAGTGGTGGGGAAGACCAAGCATACCTGGGCCATGGATGTGGGGTACAGCTCAGAGAAGGACCCCACCTGGTGGAGAGCAGCACAAAGAAGTGACTCCTTCCCTCCTTTGTCGGTGCCAGGAAGGCAAGTGGCTCAAGTGGAATGAGAGGTGACTTCCCTGAGAGGCCAGATTGCAGGTATGTAGGAGACCTTTGAGCAGCTGCTTTGAAATATGAGCCTAGGGAAGGCTGACAGCACTGAAGTGGCTGACTCTTTATGCATTTGATAAATGAAGTGTTACATGACTTGTTGTATAGGGGATATTGGTTTACCTGGATGATATTCTGATTTACTCTGAAACAATGGAGGAACATGTAAACCTGGTTAGAGAAGTATTGAAACAGTTTTTGCAGAATCAACTGTATGCTAAATTGTCAAAATGTGAATTCCATAAAGAACAGTTGGATTACCTAGGGTACTGAGTGTCAAGTAAAGGGATAGAAATGGATCCAGCAAAGGTGCAAGATGTAGTGAATTGGGAGCTCCCAAAAACTAGGAGACAGTTGCAGAATTTCTTGGGGTTTGACAACTTCTATAGACTATTTATTCACAACTTTGCACAGGTGGCTTTACCCCTCACTGACCTGTTAAAAACCAGGGGAAAGGGAGATCCTAAGGAAGTGAAAAAACCAGGGACAAAACTACAATGGATTGAAGAATGTCACGAAGTCTTTGAACAGCTAAAGGCTTTGTTCACCTCAGAACCAGTGCTAAAGCATCCTGAACCCTTAAGGCCTTTAATCATGCAAGTAGACGCCTCAGACGTGGCAGTTCAGTCAATTTTGCTACAAAAAGATGAAGAAGGGAAATTGAGGCCTTGTGCTTTCCCATAAATTCAATGACACAGAGTGTCTCTGGCATGCTTGGGAGAAGGAGGCCTTCATGGTACGATGGGCGTTAGTGACGTGGAGGCATTTGCTAGAAGGGGTGCCTCAGTCTTTTGAAGTATGGACAGACCATAAAAATTTAGAGGCATTATGCACTCCACTTGTTAGGTTCTGCAATGCCAAATTCATGGAAAGAAGCTAACATTGCACTTTTACCAAAGGAAGGACAAGATCCCTCTCTAATTAAGAATTATAGACCAATTTCATTGTTGAATAATTATTATAAAATATTTGTGTCAATATTGGTGGAAAGAATGAAGAAAATTCTATAGGACTTCATTCACCATGACCAATGTGGGTTCTTACCCAAAAGACAATTAAAAGACAATGTAAGAATTGTTTTGGACATTATAGAATATTTACAATACCATAATGAATGTCAAGCGGCTCTTATTTTCCTAGATACAGAAAAAGCTTTTGATAATTTGAACTGGTGTTTAAAGTCTTGGAAAATATGAACTTTGGAGAGTACTTTATTCAGGGAATTAAGTCAATCTATACATGTAAGTTTACATATCTACAATTATCAGAATGTTTTAAGGTGGATAAAAAGAATTTTAGATTTGTCAATGAAACAACTCAATTTGAAATGGAACTTTGTATAAATGATGAACATGTTATTACAAAGATGTATAAAATGCTGTTACAGATGAATTTAGAAGATGAACAAGTTAAATAATGCATGATTAAATGGACTAAGAATTCTGGATATAATATTATGTTGGAGCAATGGGAAAATATGTGGAATAGAGGTCTGAAATTCACTTTGAACTACAACCTAAAAGAGAATTTTTATAAAATGATGTATCATTGGTATTTAACTCCTGATAAGTTGTCAAAAATGTATAAGGGAATAACAAATGTCTGTTGGAAATGTTCCCTTGGTGAAGGAACTTTTTATCATCTTTGGTGGACTTGTAAAAAGGCTAAAAAAAATTGGGATCGAATATGTGTTAATATTCAAAAGATTCTTAAAGTGGATTTACAAAAAAAAGCAGAACTGTTTCTCTTAGGTCTGATGAAGAAGCAACTCAAGAAACAACATGGGACTTTGCTTTTATATATGATTACAGCAGCAAGACTGTTATATGCACAGAGATGGAAAAATTCACAAATACCTACAATGGAGGACTGGATTATTAAATTGATGGAGCTGGCCCAAATGGCCAAGTTAACAGCGTTGATAAGAGAAAATACTGTTTTTGGATTTCTGTGCACATGGCAACCACTTTTAGATAACTTGCTTGTGTCAGAAAAAAAAATGAAGTTTTGATTTTGGGTTTTAATAAATAAATGGTTTGATCTGATAGAAATAATGTTATTAAGGTTTAAATAATTGTAAGAGATTATATTTGTAAATGTATTCATATCTGTACTGGAGAAAGTTGGAAGTCACTTTCTGTTTCTACTTTCTCTCTGTTTTACACTTTTATAGTTTTTTCTTTAGCTCTGTACTCTAGCTTTTCTATATTCTATTTTGTATTTTAACTATACTTTGAATAAAAAAAGAATCTCTGATCTTTGTCAAAAAGAGATTCCACGTAAAAGAATGTTGACACAGTATGCCAGTCCCACCGAGTCAAGGACAGGGTTCCAACAACAGCAGCCTCCAACAACTCCTTAGTTCAGACACAGAAACATTCAATCCTGTGAAAACTAGGCCATCCCTCTAATGTCTTCCCTCTTCCTACCAAACACTGATTCCTCAGGTTGCCTGTTATGCAGGGCAGCCAAGCCAGTTGCTCTGTCATAGTCAGGGGGGCAATACAAATCATTGCAGGCAGTAAACAGGCAGGCATCCAGCCAAGGAAAACCAATGTGGTCCAGGAATTACACTAGAAGGCATTTTGTGTGCAAGACTGGCTGCTAAAGAATCAGCTGCCAAAACCATACTTTTCAGGCTGGAAAAGGCATGCTTGCTCCTTAAAGTACTCCATATCTTTTCTAAAAACATTTCCTTTCCTTTCAAGTGCAAGGTGATGATCACCAAGCTCTGAATGCATGATGTTCTCCACCATTGTCTGTCCTCCACTGGATAATTAGGAATCTTTTTATGCAAAACCAGAGCAAAGTCAGTGAACAGCACTAGCAATATCTGGAGACTGCTGGTTGATTTTAAAATCTTTATCTTAGCAATATAAGCATCTCATATTTTCTCTTTGAATCATTCAGATGATATACAGGATAGAACAAAGAACTTCTTGTCACAATGTCCAGGGACAAAAGGGCATGGAAATTAAAGTGGTCTCTGAGATGAACCTCAGTGGAGTGGAAGATAGGACTGCAGACTCCATTTCCCTCCAGCATTCTTTTATAGGCCATGCTGGATTATCTCAGCTTTTTTACTTCTTCAGCATAATTCACCTATTTTTAGTGGTCATTCATCTAGTAATCTGGTTAGTCATTAAGATGTTCTTTGTTGTGACTATACAGCGAGTGTAGGGAGTACAAGCATAGCTATTGACTATTCTAAAGCCTTTGACTATGTGGACCATAACAAATTGTGGCAAGTTCTTAGCGGTATGGGGATACCAAGTCATCTTGTCTGCCTCCTGAAGAATCTGTATAACGACCAAGTAGCAACAGTAAGAACAGACCACGGAACAACGGACTGGTTTACGATTGGGAAAGGAGTACGGTAGGGCTGTATACTCTCACCCTACCTATTCAACTTGTACACAGAACACATCATACGACATGCTGGGCTTGAGGAATCCAAGGCTGGAGTTAAAATCGCTGGAGGAAACATTAACAATCTCAGATATGCAGAAGATACCACTTTGATGGCTGAAAGCGAAGAGGAACTGAGGAGCCTTATGATGAAGGTGAAAGAAGAAAGTGCAAAAGCTGGTTTGCAGCTAAACCTCAAAAAAACCAAGATTATGGCAACCAGCTTGATTGATAACTGGCAAATAGAGGGAGAAAATGTAGAAGCAGTGAAAGACTTTGTATTCCTAGGTGCGAAGATTACTGCAGATGCTGACTGCAGTCAGGAAATCAGAAGACGCTTAATCCTTGGGAGAAGAGCAATGACAAATCTCGATAAAATAGTTAAGAGCAGAGACATCACACTGACAACAAAGGTCCGCAGAGTTAAAGCAATGGTGTTCCCCGTAGTAACATATGGCTGCGAGAGCTGGACCACAAGGAAGGCTGAGCGAAGGAAGATAGATGCTTTTGAACTGTGGTGTTGGAGGAAAATTCTGAGAGTGCCTTAGACTGCAAGAAGATCCAACCAGTCCATCCTCCAGGAAATAAAGCCAGACTGCTCACTTGAGGGAATGATATTAAAGGCAAAACTGAAATACTTTGGCCACATCATGAGAAGACAGGACACCCTGGAGAAGATGCTGATGCTAGGGAGAGTGGAGGGCAAAAGGAAGAGGGGCCAACCAAGGGCAAGGTGGATGGATGATATTCTAGAGGTGACGGACTCGTCCCTGGGGGAGCTGGGGGTGTTGACGACCGACAGGAAGCTCTGGCATGGGCTGGTCCATGAAGTCACAAAGAGTCGGAAGCGACTGAATGAATAAACAACAAACTAGCATAGCATCACCAAAATTCTCTATCCCTTTATATCTTGGCTTGGAATGTCTTATTTATTTAAAACATTTATATAGCCACCCATCTTATACTGAACTCTGGGTGGCTCCCAAACAACAGTTAAAACAGCATCATTGTACAATTAATATATACATATGTTTATTAAAACCACAAAGAGTAAAAACCTGGCACCATAATATATTTTTATTTATTTAAATAAACATTTAAATAAATATTTATTTTATTGGGTTTGGATATATTCTTGCACAATAATTATTCATACATTTCAGACTGCTTTTCCAGTGAGTGCAACTTTTCAACCCCTTAGTGTCTGGTTGTTAGCTCATCCTATAGCACAGGACTAGTCTCTCAACTACAAGAAGGACACAGAGAATACACTACCATTGCTACAAATCCTGCATCATAATGTAATGCAGTAATGAACAGTACATTATAATGTAAGAGCAGCTAAAGTCAAAAAGGCCTTAGTCTGTATTCAGCCCCTATGCTTTTTTTCCTATGGAACATGGCTGCTGAAAATTGGTGCCATGGTTTACTGTCATTTTGAAGTGAGAAATACACAAAAACAGGATTGTAAGCCTAATATAAGGCAAAGACCTGCTCAAGTCAAACTCGACACCTAGCGATTACGTGGATTCAGTCCTGCGGTTTTCTTTGTACCAGTACATAGTTGGTTTTCCCGTGCTTTTTCTGCACTTTTTTTAAACTACCCAGTGTAGCCCAAAGCCCTAATATTCTCTGATGGCGTCTCAGCCAAATGCTAAACAGGCCCAACCCTGCTTAGCTTCAAAGCCCGGACAAATCTGGCCAGGTTTAGCACCAGTTGAGGCCAGCCTAAAACCGATAAAAGCCGATTTCTAAAAGAATGAAAAAGAACCACATTCCCTTCTAAACCCAAGGAAAAGCCACCCACGTTACATGTCCCACACTGCATCAGTGCCCACCTATTCAGCCTTAGCCCTCCTCAAATACTCTAAATGCTGGCCCTGGCATTCAAAAGGTAGCTCAGCCCCGGCGTAGCAGCTCACCTGGTGGAGGGCATCCTTCCCCACACATAACACAGGGAAGAACAAAAATCGTCCATTTCAACCATCTTCGGTAAACCTAGACACCAGCAAGACTCTCAGATACATCTCTCCTTTCCCTCCTTACAAGGTTACCTTTCAATAGAAGAGTCCAGCGAAGAGGACAGAAAGCATTACATTCCCAGGCTAACGTAACTGTGGCTGGAGTCAAGCAATTTTAATACTTTGAGCACACCCAGCTCTCCAAAAGGAACCTATCAGATAAGGTCTTGACTATCAGGTATCCTGCTATCAGTGTCTTGCTACATATCCTAATGTGAGAAGTAGAGTCAGTAAAAAGTTTCAGAAGGGGAAGTTAGAAAGTTCAAAAAGGGAAAGGTAAAAAGTTCAAAAGTGTACACGTGTCTCAAATTCATGGAAATAGGGAAGTGGTAGAAGCTGGCCATAACTGGCTTTCATCTGCTGTTGCTAAAACGCTGATGTGTCAAATAATAAGAGGAAGATTGTGAGCCAAGCCCTCGAAGGAGGAGGAGGAGAGTTAGGGTATAAAAGAAAGTAGCTAAGTATTATTCGGGGTTCCTTCTTGCACGGAGGAACCCGCCTTTGCAAACGCGTGAAATAAAACCTTTTTCTCTGGATCATCGAACTGTGTGAGTGTGGTCCTTTTGGGTCTTGTCCCATCGTCCCTCTTGAATGCTGCCGGGCCTTAAAAGTAGCCAGCACCTGCTGGGGACCTGGCCGGTCCTGGCTCCGACAGTCTGAGGCTTAAAATTGATGGAAAGCAAATCCAGCGCGGGCTGGAGTCCTCTCCCTTGGAGGTAGGACACTCAGAGGGACGAGAGGTGACTTTGGGGTTTTTCCCACTGACACTAACAAACACAGGGGTCTGTGTGTGTGTGTGAATAAATATATCTATATAGATATATAGATATATATTCCACACAATACAGCACCAAAACATCAAAGAGAAGGGAAAAAAAGAATACTGTGGAACAATACAAAGAAAGAGAAAATTAAAAAGGAAAAAAAGCACACAATTTGAGAAGGTATAGAAAAATCTTCAGGGGAGGCACAATTATTTTTAACAATCTATATTTGATATTCCTTTCCCCGGAAAGACATTTGTATAAACAAAGGTAATCTCTTAGGAATGATTTTTTTGTTGTTGTTATAGAACAAGCTCCTTTCACAGAGAATAAGGAATTGTAACGTATGCTACGCTAAGATAGGCTCATAGACATGAAAACAGGTTTTTTTTAAACTGAAGCTACACTTTCTCTCTTAATGCAATATATTAGATTTAATGAACTCCATACAAACTTACCTGTTTCTTGCCTGCCCGCCCATTAGAAATTGAAGCAAAGGAAGCCAATCACAGAACAAATGGAGCTTCATTTACTTGGTTAGTTTGTAAATGTTGGTCTGTTGTCCTTTCAATCTATCTCACATTAGAAATATGCTAGATTCTAGTAGTTGCTGACTGGTGGGAAGACATAGAAGTAAATTCTTCTTGAGGGATTGGCTCTATTCTTTGGGCTTCTGGGATATCATTTGCTGGAGCCCTGGGTGTAATATGAGAGCATGACAAATCTGTTATGACTTTACCAAAGGTTAAGGAAGTTCATCCAGAGGCTGGATTACATCCAGGAATCTGTGACTCTGGGAAATGCAAACACCGGAGGCCCACAATCATTTCTTCTAGTAGTTTAGCCCCCCAAAACTTGTTATTTAAGGAAATTTCAGACTGCAGCCTAAGATGTTTTCTTCCAAGCCACCCCAAATTATTTCTCAAGCCAAAGCCCTGTCTGGATTGCAAAGGTTGGCAATGGGCCTGGGCTGGTGCTGTGTTGGGACTATGGCAACTGCGAGACCTCATGGATTTTCCCCTGCTTTTGCCCTTCCCATCTGCACAGGGAAGGCAAGCCTCAGTGGCTGGCTCCTGTGTGGCTGCTTTACAGTGCCCGCCTTTCCATTTTAGGGATTGTGCCCTCCTCAGAAGTCTCCATGCCTTTCCTTTGTTTTCCCAGGTTTTTGCACACATAGATGCCTTCTCACATCCCCCCCCCCACTTTCCCATATTATCTCCTTTGACATTAATGCAGCCCCTTTCTCTTCTTTTCAGTTCTTTAAAAGAGTATGGCAATACACACACATACATATTAACCACACTATTCCCATATTATGCAAAGCATAGAAAAGAGCAATAAAAAGTAATTAAAGGTATGAGATAAGGGAACAGCGAAATACAGTTTTTTTTTTAAATCCATTCAATCGTGTCTGATTCTCAGAGACTGCCTGGACAAGTCCCTGCAGTTTTCTTGGCAAGGGTTTCTTCTTCCCCCCCTGCCCCAAAGTGGCTTGCCATCACCTCCTTCCTAGGGCTGAGAGAAAGTAACTGGTCCAAGATCACCCAGCTGGCTTTGTGCCCAAGGCAGGACTAGAACTCACGGTCCCCCAGTTTCTAGCCTGATGCCTTAACTACTACACCAAACTGGCTCTAAATAAAGTTTACACTAATACAATTTACTATACGTCTCCATACCTTTCTATTCTTTCAAATCATCCTTGCAATCTGCATATTCATACACTGCTTCACACACTGTCTTTTGTTCTTTACACTTTTACATCTCTTGTTTTGAGGGTTTAATCAGTTTCATCTTTCTCTGTCTTCCCATTCCTTTCAGCCTTTTCATTCATCCTTAACAAATTTGCTTTGTCATTCATTCCTATAAGACCAAACCACCTCAAAGTAATTCTTCATACTAGTCACTTACTTTTGTATTCAATCCTTCATCCTTCATCCATTTGCTGCTATCACACATCCTTGACCTACGCCCTGCTCAACATTGAACCATATTTATTACTCAAATTTATTTATTTATTACTCAAATTTAGCCATCGCCCATCTCCCCCAGAAGAGGGACTCTGGGCGGTTTACAATAAAATCCCACACGAAACATAAACATTAAAATCACATAAAACAATTACGATAAAACACAATAAATAAATAAAATCCAAGAGAGATGTAAAATCCAGGCTGGTGGGAGGGACTCTAGGGTGCGAGCCACCCCCAAGAATGGTTATTCACTTTCCCGCCCCAGGCGAGATGGCAGAACCAGGTCTTCAGGGCCTTCCAGAAGGTCAGGAGTGAGGGGGCCTGCCTCACCTCCGGGGGCAAAATATTCCAGAGAGCAGGGGCCACCACAGAGGAGGTATCCCACCACTTCCTGGACCCCGCCAGATGAAATTCTCTTATGGACGGGGTCCGTAACATGCCCTCTCTGGATGATTGGGTGGGGCAGGCCGATGTAATGGGGATGAGACAGTCTCTCAGGTAACCTGGCCCCATGCCATGTAGGGCTTTAAAGGTAAGAACCAACACCTTGAATTGGACCCAGAAGCAAACTGGCACCCAGTGCAGCTCGCGCAGCAACGGTGTTATATGTGCCCACCTAGGGGCACCAAGAATAGCCCACGTGGCTGCATTTTGGACCAGCTGAAGCTTCTGGATACTCTTCAAGGGTAGCCCCATGTAGAGCGCATTGCAGTAGTCTATATGGGAGATAACCAGGACGTGAGTGACTGTTCGGAGGGCTTCACGATCCAGGAACGGGCGTAACTGGCGCACAACCCGAAGTAGCGCAAAGGCCCTCCTGCCACAACTGCCACCTGCTCTTTGAGCAGGAGTCATGAGTCCAGGAGAACCCCCATATTATGCACTGAGTCTGTCTGGGGCAGTGCCACCCCATCCAGAACAAAAGATGACAGTTTCCCAGAAGATGAAGCCCCATCAATCCACAGCCACTCCATCTTACCAGGGTTCAGTTGAAGCCTGTTGTTCCCCATCCAGACCCCCACAGCCCCCAGGCACCAAGAAAGGGCAGTCAGTGCATCACTTACCTCACCCGGGATAGAGATGTATAATTGGGTATCATCAGCATACTGATGATACCTCAACCCGTGGTGACGGATGATCTCACCCAGTGGTTTCATGTAGATGTTAAACATGAGAAGAGAGAGAACTGAACCCTGCGGCACCCTACAATGAGGGGTCAAGGCTCCTCTCCTATCACCACCGACTGGGACCAGCCCTGGAGGAAGGAGGTGAACCAGCACAGAACTACGCCGCCCACCTCCAACTCCCTGAGCCGTCCCAAAAGGATACCATGGTCGATGGTATTGAAAGCCACTGAGAGGTCAAAGAGAGCAAGGATGGATGCACTGCCTCCATCCCGCTCCCGCCAGAGATCATCCATAAGTGCGACCAATGCAGTTTCTGTCCCATATCCTGGCCTGAAACCTGACTGAAAGGGGTCCAGATAATCCGTTTCCTCCAGGACCCTCTGGAGTTGTAACGCCACCACCTTCTCAACCACCTTCCCTAAAAAGGGGAGGTGGGAGACTGGACAAAAATTGTCCGGCACAGTTGGGTCCAGCAATGGCTTCTTGAGGAGGGGGCACACCAGTGCCTCCTTAAAGGCGACTGGGAACACCCCCTCACTCAAGGATGTATTTACCATCACTTGGACGCAACCACACGTCACCTCCTGAGCTGCCTTCACCAGCCAGAAGGGGCATGGATCTAAATAACAGGTGGGGGCATTCACAATCCGGAGGATCCTGTCCAATTCCTCGAGTCCAACCAGATCAAACTACTCCCAGATAACAAGGCTAAAACATTCCCTCGGTATCTCCACAGACCCTGCTTCATGCATGGAGTCCAACTTAGACCGGATCCAAGTGATTTTATCCTGCAGATGCTCAGAAAACTCTTCTGCACAGCCCTGTAGGGGGGTCATTGGGCCCACCTTCCCCAAAAGGGTATGTGTGATCTTAAACAGGGCCATCGGACGGCAATCTGTGGATGCAATAAGAGCAGAGAAATACTGCCGTTTTGCCAGTCTTACCGCCACAAGGTAGGCCTTAATAGTGGCCCTAGCTTGTGTTCAGTCAGATTCAGTCTTTGTCTTCCTCCAGCAGCGCTCTAGGCTTCTCTTAAGCCTCTTCAAAACTCTCAGCTCCTCCATGAACCACGGGGAGTGTCGGGTTGGATGAGGCAAGAGAGGCTGCACAGGCACGATCCTGTCCAAGGCCCCAGCCACTTCCCTGTTCCAGGCAGCAGCCAGGGCCTCCGCTGGAATGTGCAGCAGATCCCTGGGCACCTCCCCCAGCTCCCTCTGAAACCTCACTGGGTCCATCAGTCGCCAGGGGCGGACCAATTGAATGGGTCCTGCCTCCCTGCAGAGGGGAGCGGCATAGGAGAATCTCAGGGCCACCAGGGTGTGATCTGACCATGACAATGGGGATAGATGCAGCTCTCCCCTCAGATCACGTTGCCACTGCTCCGACAAGAAAACCAAGTCCGGAGTGAGACCACTGTCTCAAGTCGGGTCCCGAATGATCTGGGACAGGCCCATGGCTGCCATGGTAGCCATGAACTCCCGAGCTGCCAGGGAAGGCAGATTGAAGTCCCCCAGAACCATAAGTTTGGGGAACTCCACCACCAAACCCGAGATGGCCTCCAGCAGCTCAGGCAGGGAGGTTGCTACGCAGCAGGGAGCCTGGTACAGTAGCAGTACTCCCAACTGTACTTGGGAACCCAACTTGAAGAACAGGGTCTCACACCCAGCAACTTGTGGGGCAGGGCCCCTGAAGGCCACAAGAGACTCTCGGATGACAACAGCCACCCCTCCTTCCCTACCCTGGTATCTCGGCTGGTGCCACACCCAAAACCCAGCTGGCCACATTTCCGAGAGGGATACCCCCCCTTCTGACCCCAGCCAGGTTTCAGTGATACACGCCAGGTCTGCCCCCTCCTCTGCGATCAAATTGCATATGAGGGGGGCTTTGCTGTTAACTGACCTGGCATTAAGCAGCAGCAGCTGGAGACCAGGGCCCTCAAGGATCTGCTGTCCAGGGCCCAGGTCTGAACTTGGAGGGCCGGAACATGCCACCGGTAACAAACACCGGGGGTGTCTTCCCCGAAGATGGCCCGCCCTCCAGTTCCCGTCATAGCATCCCCGACCTGTCACCACCTTGATGATATA
The DNA here is from genome assembly GCF_035149785.1 of Candoia aspera. Taxonomy (NCBI): domain Eukaryota; kingdom Metazoa; phylum Chordata; class Lepidosauria; order Squamata; family Candoiidae; genus Candoia; species Candoia aspera. The sequence goes on along the minus strand of NC_086155.1, from coordinate 59,718,284 downwards.
CCCTGCTCTATAGGCCCCAGAATTTCCAGGCCCAGTTGCCTCTACTCCCAGACCTCCAGAAACCCCGGGTGGAAATAAGGGTCTCCTCCTCCACTCACACATTCTTCAGAATCAATCAACAACTGGGCAATGGCCAGCCCCACAGCGCAACAGCTCACACTCTCGGCACTGCAGGAGTCTAGTCAGAGCTCCGCACACCTACTCTGTGCCCCCCTCAGCCTCTCTCACTGCTCGATGGGGAGCACCCACCCATTCCTGTCCCCCCGTCTCTCACACAGGGGGTAGACACTCTCTCACACTCTCATGCACAAACACACAACTCTGGACCCCTCCCCCCGAATCTCTCACCCTCGGAGGCGAGTACCACACCCACACAGGAGGGACCCTCTTAACTGCCTGCCGTCTCTGGGCAGGTTAGGGGATGACTCGCACCCACACCCTAGCCGCAGAGTCCACTGGGACCTCCCAACACCCACCGGGGCCCGCCAGGACCTCCCAACGTGGCCCCCTGCTCATCGCCAGTCCAGGTATTGACGTCCAGGCTGGGAAGACTGACGAATCTAAGCCCAGGCTATTTAATTTAAGCCCAGGCGATTCTTGTCCACCTCAGCCCCATCAGCAGCAAGGCGGGGGATTGGCCAAATGGACCAAAAGAGCCGAAAGCCCCCAAAATTCCGCAGCACTAAGAGGGAAGGAGCGGCAGCAGCAGCCTCTCCTCCCGGCCCCTTAATATAACCATATATTAAGCTTTCCATTTATTCTCATGTTCCAACACTTATGTGTTGTTCCATGTTTAGTTCCAACATTCTTATTGCATTCAGCAACCAATTTTCAACCCCATATTTGTGCAAAGCATTCATAACTCATGCCTATCCACTTTATCATTACCCAGGCCTTTGGAGAGGATGACTAACACCCCTTTCTTCCTTTCTGTTCCTCTCTGGGTTTGTTTTCTTTGCCATCATTGTTCTTTTGTCTTTTGCTGTTTTTGTGTTTTTTTCTATTGGTTTTTTTTGTTTTTTTAAAATGTTTTAACAATTGTAAACTTCCCAGAGTTGCTGGGAGTCAGAAAGTCTATAAATTTAATAAATTTATCATCATCATCATCATCATCTGCTTTCTCTAAGTTAACAAAATGTACATTAAACTTTCTCGTTCATACATTTCTCAGTGACTTGCTGAAGAACAAAAATCTGGTCTGCACACTCCCTGACCATCATAAAGCCAAACTGCACTTCCTAAACTTTCTTTATTGTCACTTCTGATCCTCTTTCAATCATGATTCTGCCAAGCATCTATCCAGCCACACTTAAACTAACCTTCCCCCACCCTATAATTTTTGCATTCAGTCTTGTTACAGACTGAATGCAAAAAGAACAATAATGGCATTCTTCCAATTATCAGACACAGATGTAGCCTTCATACACACATTAAACAAGTTGAACAGCCATCAAGGGTTAGGATTAGCAAACCACTTCTATATTTAAGCATATATGGAGTTATACCATCTACACTTGCAGCCTTACTTTTTTAAAAAACATTTTCACAGCATTTATTATTTGCTTTTCATAATATTTTTCTGAATGCTGATACTGATACTATTTGTTTCAGTTCTACTCTTTGACACACTATTTCCAAAATACTCCTTCCAGCATTCCCTTACTTCAGTTTCATCCCAAATCATTTCATCACTTTTAATTCCATTCATTTTTATGTAGGCTTTTTGTTCAGACTGCTTTACCCACTTCCAAAATAATATTTTATTTCCATCTCAATCTGAGAATCAATCTGCATTTTCTCTGCCTCTTTTAATTTTAACCCCTCTTAGTTCTCTTTGATATAGGGACGCGGTGGCGCTGCGGGTTAAACCACTGAGCTGCTGAGCTTGCTGATCGGAAGGTCAGCGGTTCAAATCCGCATGACGGGGTGAGTTCCCATTGCTAGTCCCAGCTCCTGCCAACCTAGCAGTTCAAAAACATGCCAATGTGAGTAGATTAATAGGTACCACTTCAGTGGGCAGATAATGGCGTTCCGTTTAGTCATGCCGGCCACATGACCACGGAAGCGTCTACGGACAAACACCGGCTCTTCGGCTTTGAAACGGAGATGAGCACCGCCCCCTAGAGTCGGACACGACTGGACTTAATGTCAAGGGAAACCTTTACCTTTGCCTTAGTTCTCTTTGACTTATATTCTTTACTATATTTTTCTATATACACATTGAATCTTTTATCCTCATTTTAATTACATTCTCATATTAATTTTTTTCCATCCTTCTACAGCCTCTTCTACTTCATCACTGCACCAAGTATCCTTTTCCAAACTTCCTTCAGCATAACTCCACAACTTTTGGGACATTCTGTAGAATAATTCTCTTCTCTCTGTTTCTGGCAGCTCCCACATCTTCTTTCCTTACGTCTACCTTCCATTCATTATTTTGGGAGATTAATCTATCTTGCAATGTACTTTCATACAGGACTAGTGCTTTCTTTTATTGCAATCATTTTCCTTTCACCCTGATTTTTTCACTTCTTCCATTTCCATTTTTTTCCTCCAAGATCCATTCTTGGCACCACCAGATAAAATCTCTGAAGTATACTGTATATTTTGATGTTTCAGCAATCATTATGTTTCTAGAAAAGGATGCTGAGCCTGTAAATGTCATCCTATTTTTAGGCAATATATGTGTTTCTCATGCTAGCTAATGTGAGGCATGACATTTCAGTTTTGCAAATCATTTTAGATTCAGTGGAACTGGGTAATATCTTTTACTCAGAACACTGGACTGATTTTAAATTTTAAATTTGCCCAGATTCATCTGCTGAGGTTTCCAGAAAAGGCTTTTATTGCACAATCTACTTATCTCATTCACAGAATTTTACAGTACAGAATTTCCAGATATCATCATTTTCCATTTGTAGCTCTCACAAATTTTCCCAATACTTCTTCTATTCATGAAGGAAGGAATGACAGAATAATTGCAAGGTATATTTAAACTGATAGCATTAGTTCAAAGTTGCCTGTCTGTTTTATTTAGCCCTAATTATAGAACACTACCAAAAGTTCTCTACTTTCCAAACCATATCTTGTCCTATTCTCTCCATATCTTGTGTTGTTGAACATTTGTGAAAATATAATTGAGTTACCCCAGCAATAAACCACATAAATCAATAATAAAGTTTATTTAGAAGGGTCAATGTTCCTTGCAGGCTTCTTTCTGAGAGCTCATATTTTTCTCCTTCCCCTTCTCTCGTGGGAAACTCTCTCCACTTCTTTCATGAACCGAAGACACAATTCTTCTTGCCACGGCAAGGCCACACACTGGACTGCTACAGGGAGCCCAACAGCATCTTCCACAGCCTACAGGAGAAATGCAAACAGTAAGACACTACTCAGCATATACAGGAGGCTTTTCAACTGCATGTCAATCCTTGAATTCAATATGACTTGAGGCTTACTGGAAAGTAAGCAGATCTAATCTAACTTCCCCTGTCTAATGGGAAATACAGATCCATCATCCATCCATAACCAGTTGGCATGTGAATACGTGTTTACGAGGGCTGTACTATTAGAGATTTTGAGGTGTACAACACAGGGCTGCTCATAAAATATAGATCTCAATGCTAAAAGTATTCTAATAATCCTGGGTGTTGCAGCAAGATCAAACTATATACACAGCTAAGTAGAAGCTCCTAGCCAATCTTGGCTGACCATGAAAAAACAAAGTGGAAAGTAAAAATAACAACAACAGCCTGGGAGGAGGAAATGGCAGACTGCTTATTGCTGCCAAAGATGGATGGATGGATGGATGGATCTTTATTGCAATAATCAACCAGAAAAATAGAAGACAAAAAATGCCAATATAGAAACAATTCTTCTTTTATTATAAAATAAAGTTGAGCAACTTTTAAATTATTATATCATTTGAAACTGATAATAAATAATTTACAAGTCTGCTAATCCAGGATAGACTTTTATAAAGGGTCAGGTAAAGATAATGAAAATATCTGTAATAATTGCAATATAATCATTATATGGACTGTGGTTTCCAGATACTGGCGCTATCCAGGCAGTAATGCTCTATATACAGAACTTTTATGCATTTTATAGCATTGCCGTGTGTAGGGCATCAAATCAGGCTCTGTTTAACAGTCTGCATTTTGGCATGGTTTTCTTATTTAAATATCCTGCTGGTTTCATGTAGGTTGAGTGCCCAGAAAATATGTACTGGGTACATGATTTCTACTTGTGGGTCCATATCATATATTCTTTCTCTAAGTGCTCTCCTGACCTATTTGTATCACATTTGCTCTAGAAGAGCTAGAGCAGGCCTGTACAACATGGAGCCTGCCAAGCAGCCTTGTGCAACCCACTAGCATTTTAAACAAAGTAGTAAATTCTCCACCACCTCCACATCGAAAGATGTACTGCCGAGCACTTCCAAGCCTCACTGTTGCCACTGCTCCACTTGCTGCCCAGCAGCTGATTGCATGCCAGGTATACCTTTGTGGCCCGTGATGACTGTTAATTTATCAATATGACTCTTTCCCCTCAACAAGTTGTGCAGGCCTGAGCTAGAGATATACCATAAAGGCATAACTTTCTCTCCAGTGAGCATTTCCCACAGCAAGAAATTCTCAAATGCGAATCCAGTCTGGCCATATGACTGCCAAGAAGAAACCATAGTCATGTCAGTGAAGTCACCAGAATTCCCAACTCTACTCAAAGCTGTATATTTGGCAGATTCACATTTTACAGCTCATACTTATAGCTTAAGTTCTCTTAAAGGAGGTAAGCCACACTTAACTCAGTAGGACCTATTTCAAGTAAATAGATTCACAATTAGACTAGAAAACTTACTCCTAAAGCACAGTTTTCTTTAGTAATAACAGGGATCCAATTCAACCCCAGCACAGCCCAAGTATGAAGCAACCTTGATTTTTCTCCAAAAGAGACTAGTCACCAAATTTCTTCAAAGAAGACTAGCCACCAAATGTCACTGATTTCAGAGAAGCAGCAAGGAAGGATCAACTCTGCTACAGTTTTGTACAATAAAGGGAAGATTCCAGTAATATCTTGGCTCCTATACTCAGCAATTGCATTTCTTGCTGTTGACTAACCTCCTTAATTCTCTTATCCCAAAGGTCTCCATAGTGCCCTTTGTAGTGCTTCAGCTCTTCTTCATCTGTTTGTGTAACCATAGTAACTGGCACAACTCCAGCAGGAAAATTCAAGACATTATATAGATGGGTATATGTAGTAGCCACTGAAAAATATACCATATACAAGTTATTTATTTCTTAACAGGATCAGACCATTGTTTTGTGACTGTAACAGAGTAATAGCATAACAGTACAATGTATATAGGAAGCCTGTGTAAGGCCTGAGATGTGCCTTGCAGACTTAAGCACACTTTGGGATTATGTGGAAAGGACCTTTGAGAAGGGGGCAGACAACCCAGTAGCCCAGATCTAAAGAACTATGGAGGGCAGCCACGAGTGACCAGAGTCGAAAATGTTCCCACCACAGTGCACACTAGCCATGTGGAACAAGGGCCTTGCTGAAGTATAATAAAGCACAGCAGATGGACCTTCTGCTGGTAGAAGGTAAAAAAGAGCACTTCTCATGCAGAGCAAGAAAAGATGGGTGGAGAACATCTTCAAACCAGGCTGGGGAAAAGGTTACTATCCTTGAGAAACAGGTTAAAGGCCATCAGCTCACAGGGGCAAGCAGGACATGAGGATGAGCCCCAGAAGTTAGTTTACTCAACTGATGTTCTTACCAAAAGACACCCCTATCAACCAAGGCCATATCTAAGAAGGTAACCTTTAGTGTGTGTGTGTGTGTATGTGTATGTATGTATGTATTTTGTGGTTTGCCTGACAACCTGAAGAACTGTTATGGTCAAAACATGCTGTCTTAGGGGGAAAAAAGCCCTTCCTGTTCTCTTCTGAGAACATGATTATTAAACTATTATGAAAGTGTGATGTCTGCTTGCAGGCAAGTTCTCCAGAGTGTTCATATAATTCAAGAACTGGAGAATTCATCAGGCAAAATATATTCCCTTGAAATATTTAAAGACAGGTTAGACCTAATTTGCATACCTTTGTTTTTTAATGTATTATTATTGTTGTTATGATTTATTATTGATTCATTTATTGTTTTATTGCATTACTGCCATTATTATCTAGAAAGCAGCTGTATTTCCCTTACAGTGTTACCTGCTAGATTCTGCCTCCTCACTTCTATTTTACTCCGATAACTCTAAGCTACATTTTGACTATATCCTTTGATCACCCAACTAATATTCTCTCCTGTGACAGGTTCCTTAATTCATTCTACATGCCTTCCTGCAAGGAAGATTTGAGGACACAGATTGAAACTAGACTAAATGAGCACCTAGTTCACCATATTAGAGCACTCTATAATTAGATAGATATAGTTTTCCACTGTTGGCCTCGCGGGGTAAACCAGATAGTAATCACAACCAGATGAGCTAATTCTACTTTACTGTAAAGCTACATTGACAGAATCTTGCAAGTATAAAAGTACACTTCTCCCCGCATCTCCTTTACAGTCTGAGAAACTAGGGAGAAACTTTTGCCCTGCCCACTATCCAGCTGCGGGCTATGCTGTCTCCTATCTGACCGTTCCCTTGGCAGTGACTCTTCATCCAGTCTCCCAAGGTCCACATACTAACCTTTTATGTTCCCCTACACCCATCTAATGCTCCTACCCCTTCTTTATATACTTTTATATATACTTTCGGTTTTAATATCTTCTAGTTTTTCATTTTTTTTACACTCTGATGTATCTTCTATGCTTTTTAATTGACTGTACCCCACCCTCCTTATGGTGGCCTATGACATAATAAAGATTTGATTTGATTTGATCTCATTCATTGGCATCTGGGGGCTCACCTGACAGTGCCCTCCTCCCAGTCCTGTCAGGAGCTGAAGTGATCAAAAGAATGATGGCAGAGCTTCAGAAAGAAGGAGCAGTGCACACAGTCTACCTTGCAAGACTGTTTTTTCACATCCCTGATGTCCTGACTAAGCAAAGACCATGCCGAGACGAGCAAGTCTCTAGTGTTTTATTAATGCTATAGTAGACAGAAAATCCTACCAAACTGAAGAAGCGTGGGAAAACCCAGACAGGTAAACCCCAAAACTCAAAGCGGGTCTGTTCTGGGTTTCTTTGAATGACAGCTCAAAGTCTCTAAGCTACGCATGAGTTTTCCCCCCTGGATAGGGGCCCCCTCCTGCTCACCACCTGTACTCATGACACCTGGCATCTAACCCATCTTAGAACAAGTAAAAGAACAAAGGTGCAGAGCGAAAGTTAAAATGGGAATATGATTTGATACCAAATAGCTTGCCAGCATATCCTAGATTAAAGGCTGGGCCCAAAGCAGGACAAAGCACAACATCCAGCTTCAACTTTCTCCATTCTGCAATGAATTCATCGCGGTAAGCCTGGGAAGAAAGAAAGTGCAATGGCTGGTGTATAACAGCGTAAAGCTATTAGCAGCACAAAGTGATCAACTTCAGCCTGTTTTATCCCATCTAGGACCCTACAGCTTCCTGACACTGGGTCAAGATTCCATGGCATTGCCAGCAAGGGTAGGGATATACCATTGGATATGATCAACATACTGCTGATACCATATCCCACCCTGATGGATGACCTCTCCCAGTAGCTTCTTGTAGATATTAAACAATAGGGGGAGCAACACATCACTAGGGCACAAATGAGTAGCTGCTGAACCAACCTCTTCTCCCCTCCTACGATAGACTGGAACTGCCCCCTCAGGAAGGAGCAGAACCACTGTAAGATAATGCTTCTAATCCCAACCTTCACAGGCAGTTCAGAAGGGTACCATGGTTGATTGTCTTGAAGTCTGTTGAGAGACTGAATATCCCCAGGAGTGCACTCCCCCCAGCCATTACAGGGCCATCTACCAGCACAACCAATGCAGTTTCCATCCCATGTCCAAGTCTGACTTCTAACAGAAAGGAATCCAGATAATCCACTTCCTTTAGGGCATTCTATGGGCAATTTCCTGTCATCTTCTCAACAACCTCCCCCCAAGGGGAAACTGAAGACAGGGCAATAATTGTTAAGGATGCCTGGATCCAAGTAGGGGAGTAAACCAGATCCTCCTTCACAACTGCAGGCAATTCTATAACTGGATTTGATGATTAGAAATAATACGGGACAATAGAAATAATGAAAGCTATGTTGTAAACTTAGAGTAAGGGTTTAATGTAAATGTATACTTATATCTGTTGCAAAGAAAGTTGGGAGTCATTCTTTTGCTATATTTCCTTTTCTTTCTTTCTTTCCTTTTTTTTCTTTTCCTGAACTTTTGACTTTGTTCTTTCTTTTTTTCCACGCTGTTCTTCTTCTTTACTTTCTATCTTAATCATTACTTTTTGTTTGCTTTTATCTTGAACATTTAATAAAGTTTAATTTAAAAAAAAAAAGATTGCAGGCAATACTCCCTCACACAGAGATAGAAAAACATTGGCATCCTGATAGGGTGCTTGCAAGTTAGAACAGAATGTTTTTTTAAAAAAAAATCTGAAGAAGTTTCTAGTTCTCAAAATTCAGGATAAAAATTTGACGAGGGCGAAAGAAAGCTTCAGGCTTAAGCATAGACCACAACTAGAAACTCCAAGTACAGAGAAACTGAAAAATCCTTGGCACTCTATCTCTTTAGTTTCTTCCTTCTTTACCCACCTCTGATTTATCCAGTCAATCCCTTTCATCCATTCAATCTGTGATAAAATATTTGCCCTCCACAGCAAATCAGGCCTTATATTCTAACCTCTCAAAAACGTAAATTAGAAACATATAGTCCCCTGAGGCTGTTTTCAGGGTCAGTTTAAGATCTCAGATGTGGACTCTGGTTTAACTAGCAAGGGAGAAAAGGCCCTAATTCCAATATAGGCACAAAGTTCATGGCGTAAATATTCTGTTTTCCAATCTGAGATAATAGCTGCTAGCAAATGCCATGAATGTTTAACTTATATTATTTATCCAACTACATGTTATCTGACACTCCCAGTATCTAAAGGCACTGCCAATAGCAATTTTAAAAGAGCTGGAGGTCATACCAAGCCCTGCTCTGAAGAAACAGGAAATCTCAGAAGCTCTGCTAGACCTACACTTTGTGCAGATTAATTCTGCAGTAATGTGCATGCTAAATGCACTGATCTCTCCCCCAATCTTCTCCCCCTTCCAATTGTGTGTAGCACATCTGTTGGCTAGGATTGTGAGCAGTGTGGCCCTGCCCATCGAAAAGAGCCAGAGTCGAGAAGCCAGGGAGATGAAACCCCCAACACTGGAAAAACAGGAACTTGAGATGGAAGTGCTAATAGGTTACTGTGGTGAAGGGCAGGCTATGTATTAATAAATAACAAAAATGGGTAATTAGCTGAATGGTTTGGGCAAACAAATTTTGAGATGCAATAATGCCATAGTAAATGACATGTTTACTTCTGCTTAATTAGTAACTTTGTATACGCTCAGGAAAAAACATAGAATAAGGAAAGCATGGGATTCTGCTGCAAGAAAGCCAATTATGGCTCTGTGGAGTGAATTATCCATGGAAGATGCCTGTATTACAACAAGGGTCAGTCAGTTGGTTGAGTTAGGACCTGTGATTATTGATATGATCGTAACATATAAAAGTTAAATTTCATTGGAACTATCCCTAATGAAGAGGCTATGAAATAGCTTTCCACCTGCAAAATATCAGACTTATTTCAACCAAGTTTATCTCAGAGTTAATCTGGGTACTTGTCCTTAGAGTTGAGATGAACCTGGTCAGGGAAAGAGGGCTCCCCACTACCACAGGAATGTAACTTGACATCCTCGTGTATTCAAATTTAAGCTTTCCACTATCTGGTGAATGATATCAAATAGCTTACTGATAAAGTGTTGATGTATTCTTTATGAAGGTTTTTTCTCCCCAGTTTGGCAGTTTTCCTGTTACAGATACCTGACATACATCATACTGATAAAAAGGTAGAAGTTAGTTAAGTTCTGAGCTTCAGCTGCTGGCATGAAGATTGTGCAACCATGTGGTACCATTGATGTCCCACAGGTTACATGTGGCTACTGCTAATTAAATTGGATCCTGCAATTCCTAGTACATAAGAAGAAATGCAAGACTTTCTTCAGTGCAAGTCTGTAACTTCTCCTTTTTGTTTATTGAGAGTAAAATCCACTTATGCACTAATTCCATTTTCTTTAGCCATGAACCTCAATGAGAAAACCTTTGCTCTGCAAACAAGCTCATGAGTGATTGGAAAAGAAGTTGAGAAATTTCATGGTGTTTCTCCATTTCACTATCCAATCCAATTAGGCCATCATTTCTGGCCACTTTAAAACTATCTGGTGGCATGTGTTACAGGCGACGACCATAGCCTGAGTTGCATACTGATGAGCCATAGAAAAGCCATTAAGACAGTTGCTACAACTACAACTCCAGAATCCATAATGTAAAGTAATTTGGCACACCAGGTGTAATCCTATGGGAAGATTGTGAGATGTAAGGAGCTTCACTGTCTGTTCTTTTCACTTCTCTCTGCTCAATATTGAAAAGTACAAAAATAGACCCAGGACTGTATAAACATTTGTTTTAAAAAAAACAGCACTTCTTTTTGTTCTAGTTAGGAAATAACTGGGAGGAGAACTAGAATCTTTGGCCAATTGGCACAAACAAACTGACTCACCATCCGGTCCACGTTGTTTTTCCAGAGTTTTTTCACTGACCTAGAATTTGCAGAATTCATGAAAATCAACATTAGCATACTAACAAAGAAAAATAAAAAAAATTGTTATGCTGTAGAATCATAGAACTGTGGTGCTGGAAGGGATCATAAAGATAATCTCATCCAACTCTTTGCAGTATGCAGAAAGAACAACTAAATCAGAGTTGTTCAACCGTGGCAACTTTAAGCAGGCTAGCCAAGGAATTCTGGGAGTTGAAGTCCACACATCTTGTTGCCAAGGTTGAGAAACACTGAACTAAACCATCCTGTCCAGCCTAGTCTTTAAAACACAGACTGTTATTATACAACTCTTTTGTTCAGGAAGCCTTTCCTTATTTTTAAATGAAATCTAGGTAGCTGCAACCTATACCCATCATTTCTGGCCCTCATCTCCTTGGCAGTCACTATTTTCCCTATGATACCCTTTCATGTACCTGAGCACCGATATCATGTCTCCCTCCAGTCTTCTCTTCTCCTGACTAAGTTTCTCCATTGTCCTTGTAGATTATGTCCTGAAGTCCCTGCATCATCTTTGTCATCCTCCTCTGAACCTGTTCTAACCTGTCAATATTTTTATGTCCACATTTTACATTACTGTACTCCTTCCCCAACTTGATATTTTGGAACAAGCTACCCCTGGAGGTAAGGCAGACACTCACTCTCCTGGCCTTCCGGAAGGGGGTTAAGACCTGGTTGTGCCACCTTGCTTGGAGTGGGAGGGGGGCTAGCCAATCTTGGGGGTGGTTGGCACTGTGAGGGGGCCAATAATTACATTCTTACTCACCATCTTGAATTTTATATTTTATATTTTTGCACTTATATATTTATATTTATTTATATGTATATTTATATTGTTTTATTTTAATAATATGTTATTCTCTATTTTTAACTGTTGTAAACCACCCAGAGTCGTCGTTACAAGATGGGAGGTAAAAAAAATACAACAAACAAACAAACAAACAAATAAATAAATAAACATTCTCTAGGTTGGTGTTTCTCAACCTTGGCAGCTGAAGATGTGTGGACTTCAACTCCCAGAATTCCCCAGCTGGCTGGGGAATTCTGGGAGTTGAAGTCCACACATCTTCAAGCTGCCAAAGTTGAGAACCACTGCTCTAGTTCCTGTCTAGAAACTCTGGGAGGACTTCCAGATGAAGACATAGACTTGATATTCATGCAAGGTGAGCACCTTGTTGATCCCATGATCTCATAACCAGGGTCTTGCAATTAAGAGCAATTTCAGTATATTCCTGTTCCAATGGCCCTGTATCTGTGAATAGGAAAATACTATTTCAAGACACCAACTGTTCAACATGTTGCTGCTTTGAGCTTGATGGGGTGATCTATACTCTCACTGGAGGGGATTTGAATGGCTTGCCCTGTCCCCAAGACCTTACCATAGCAGCTTGCTGCTACTATAGTTAAATAAAAAAAATCCAAATGCAGATCTGCATTAGAAGTCTGAAGGCAGTGGGAAAATGACAGATGTATGGGGAACTAGCATTTTCATTGTCTTATTGTGCAGAAGGGGAGAGATGTGTGTTTAGGGACAGCTATGAGAAGATGGGAAGTGGGACTCCATTACTGGCTCACAAATGAGCACTAATTGACTGACAGTTCTCTGTGATGTGCAGAATGTAAACATGTCCATTCCAACAGTGTCTCGTAATCTGAAGAAATCTGAAGAAAGTCAGGACAGCTCAGGACAATTTTAACTGGATTTGGAAGAGCTGGGAAAAGATTGATTGCCTGAAGGCTGCAGTCCCAACCCATTCGAAAGGCATTATAAAACATTAAGTAATAATAGTAAATAGTCATTCATAATAATGTTATTACAATCAGGATTTAACTCTATTTCACATCCTTGTTTGCTTCTCCACAATAAACATACAGATGAAATGTAAACTCCTTTAGGCAGCTGATACAAGTACCTGAACCCAGTTCCCTCAGTAACCTGGAATGTCTCTCTTTCCACAACATGTCAGTTAATCTATCTGTAAATCCAAACATCTTGATTGTTCCAGATCATTTAAATTAAAATATTCTCTTATGTCCAACTTCTGATACAAAATGCAGTTTCCTGCCCCACTGTTCATCCACACGGAAAACCAGGGACATAACCACTTGCACTTAGCTGGGGGAGTCATTGCTTTGCCCTTTTCCTTTGTTTGGGGAGACTGGATTGCTAGGCTGCCAAATGAAAAGGGCAAGGGCTGGCCAACCATAAGCCACCGAGATCTACATGGCTCAGGCTGTATGCAGGAAATGATGGTGAGGTAACTTACCATTTCCTCCCTTTTCTCCCAAGCCCCAGGCAGATGTGTTGTGCGTCTTTCCAAAAGATCCTGATTTTGAGATTACAATCTGGTAGGTTGGTATCATGTCATCCTGGAGGAAACCTATCTATGCAGCCACTAAGGGCTGACATCGACTTGATGGCACATGATTAATCAAAGGGCTGATGTTGCAGGGGGAACAAAACCCAGTTAAGGTTGTAAGCATCATAAAATTCTCTTACCCTACTCCAAGGAGGGCACGCAGGTGTCGGGAGATTCGTGGAAACTAAAATGAAACACTGCATTAGAAATCCCTATTTATCAAGAGAACATTATACAGCAGCTAAACTAAACAAAAATACTGGTGTTTGAAGTTTGCTGAGTGTTTAGCAATTCTCTGGTTGCTTATCCTAATCCAGTACCTTCCTGACCTATTCTCTGGTTGCTGGCTTGGAGAGCAGATGCCAGTCTATCTTAGCCAGCCACCTTTGCCCAAAAGATGGGACACACCCAGACAGCCACTGGCCTTAGAACTTCTATCCATCACTGTGTGTTGGTCTCCCATGGAGCCAATTAGCACTCCCTCTAACTGGCTAGAACAGTGTTTCTCAGCCTTGGCAGCTTGACGATTTGTGGTCTTCAACTCACAGAATTCCCCAGCCAGCAATGCTGGCTGGGGAATTCTGGGAGTTGAAGTCCACAAATCATCAAGCTGCCAAGGTTGAGAAACACTGGGCTAGAAGGTGGACACAAAATATGGTAGCAAGCAGATTGCCTGCCCCTGCTCTGATTCCTCCACTGCCATGTTCATATTTCATGTCAAGAAAAAGAAAAGGAACAGCTTTGGATCAGCTAAGGATGATGGAGGCAAGACACCACATCACTCAGGCTGGAGAAGAGTTAAAAATCCCAGGAATTAGAAGTTGAGATAAGGCAGAAGTTTCTGCCAGTAGATGGCCATCTGTTTCCAAGCTCCAGAGGAAATGCCGCCATTGACTGGTAAAATGCTGCACAATTTTGTTAGAAATTACTTACCCCTTTCATCTGATTTGCCCATACCTTGTGAAATTAGGCAGTCACTGAAAACAGCTGGGCTTAACCAAAAGCCAAAAGTGATCTGCTTTTAAGAAGAAAAGAGTACATTCTCCAAGCAAAATCAGTGGGCCTTTAAAAAGTGTTAATTATTGCTGGAGTGTATCTTTTTCACTGATTGTTGAAGATTTTTCTTATAGGGGAGTGTCAGGCTAAAACTAATACTTTCTATGACTGATGAATTGGATAGGGGAGGGGGAATTCAGGAAGAGTTAGGACTACAGAAAACTTTTTCCAGAACGAGATCAAGATTTGTAGGCATCCTATTTTCTCTGTGCTTCACTCTGCTTTCAACACCATCATTTCGCAGGGAATTGAATCATCAAAAAGCAACATATGAAAACCTGAGAGTAGCTGGGTCTTTATTCTTAGATTATGATTTTCCACCTTGGTTATTCCACTTTATGAAGAAGAAATAGCCAGAACTTGATTTCTGTTAACAAGATTGACTGAGGCAACCGAGCTCAAAATAGAAGTCATTTGAGATAGTGTATGAGGGAGACAATCAAATATACATGTTTATATTACAATTTAGCTTTGACTTTAAAAAGAAAAGAAACATTATTTTTTCTAAAGATCCAGCACTTCTTCCTGATTTAAATACAACAATAGCAATCAATGGAAATGAGGAGAAAAAAAAGCTTGTAAAAGCACTACAAGTGAAGGAAGCAATCACATTTTCAGATGTGTATCAAGGGCCCTATTTCCAAGGACTTGAGCAGCCTTGCAGAATTATTCCTGGCAAGCAAAAACATCTAAACCTTAGGTATTTTTGAAACACTGACCAGAATATTAAAACAATCCCCCACCCCTCCTTTTTTTTTTTTGCATCAGCACATACAGAGCCTCATCTAGTACTCTCATCTTCCCCAACTTTCCTACAGGAGAATTCTATTTATTTTACTCATGAATAAGCACCATGGTGTTCAAAAGAATAACTCTCAAGTTCGAAACATTCTCCAAGGGTTGATTCTTCCAGCTGAATTGGAACTGCAATTCCCAGTAAACTTGAGTTCTAATTGTAACCCATTAGGAAGATGAAGAAGGCTGTAGGTAGGTCTCATCTCTAGTGTCAGATATCTCACACCCTCTGCATTTGTCATCCATTTTGATTTAAGTCCAGTAATTACCTTATTCTAGCGAAGAAGATACTAATGTAAGATCCATTGGCTGTTCTATGGGTTTATCTTTCAACCTAGATAAGAGAACCTAGGCTTTGAAGCTACTTTCCCCAATCTTGCTAGAATTCTCTGGGAGTTGAAGTGCAATGCATCTGGAGGGCATCAGTTTGGGAAAAGCTGTTTCAATGTTTGCATTCAGCTCATAAAAGCTATTATTTCCCATCCTCATCTATCTGATAGCATTTGACATTTTCCTTGATCTTACAGGCTAGAAATCACAGCAGCTGATCTATCAATAGCAGCACCAGCAGGAACAATTGAAAAATGTTTCCTGGGACTAGCCTACAAACTTGGGGTGAGGGGTGGAATCCAGTTTTTACTGATCCATTTCAGTAGAAGCTGGCTGGCATTGCTGTAGTGTTTACCTTTAATCTAGATGAGATGATGATGACTCAAAGCAATGAAAAAAGAACTGAAATATAACTCAGGAGTTTTTAGACAAGGAAAAACCCCATTGAAAAGCTAACTCACATGGAAGGACCAGAAATAATCTTATAAACTCTTAATAAGTTATCGTAAACTCCACCTCCCCCATTTTTGGTTATGGATAAAATGAGACTCATACTGAAAATTATTATTGTATGTTTGTGCAGACAGAAAGAGGGAGAGCTCACCACAGGCATTAAAAGGAGAGCCAAGATTCTCTTCAGCAGATCTGGCATTCTATAACAACGAATCTGGTTTGTCCAAGTGGCATCCACAAATTCTCCATCACTACGAAGAGAAAGAAAGCAGATCATTCTACAGAGTATGAGCTGGTAATTGACCCTTTGGTACAGGAATCCAAATTGGAAGATGTGAAGTTGAGAAGAGTAGAACTATTCTTGAGTTCAGGGTCCCTCACAGGTAGATGAGATCCTAGTTTAGGAGAAGTTGTGCTGAGTGACCTTTGCTGCCACCTGTCACATGATTCTATGAAAAGGCAAATAGGAAAAGCAGAGAAACAAAAAATTCAGGCACTGTCTTTCCAGTGTTCAGGCTACCAAATATTCATGGCATTGGAAATCACGAGCTCTATTTACTCTATGCGTTGGCACTTACTTAGAAAAGAAACAATAATAAAAATACAGTCTGACTCTTTCTATGAAATTTTAGTCTTTAATTACTCACAATTTTTCCAGCAATGTGGAACTTCCGTCAGCATAGAGGCCTTTGGTAAAGAGCTCATCCACCAAAAAGTCCATGCGAGGTGGCATGAATGGTATCAGCTGACAAACAGAGGAAAGAAAAGCAAAATCTGTATTTCATGGTACGCAATAAACATATACAAAAAGTTACTCTGCCTTTGAGCAAACTGAACCTGTTTATGGCCTACAATTACTTCTTTCTCCAAATCTGCTAGAAGCCGTGTGTTCAACCAATGAATGAATGAAGTTAATTACAGATAGGAATATAGCACAGATGCTCAGCCCGAGGGCCACTTCCTAAGACTACCAGACCAGGGCTGCAAAAATTTGGATGATTAGGTGGTAGCAAAAAGTTAAAATTTTCTGTATCTCTCCACTGGCATTTAATAGTTATTTGGATTTTTGCAGCTCAAATATAGTGAGCCTCCAAAAGATGCTATCAAATTGTAATTTTTAATATGACTTAAGAGGAAAATGATTAAATACATGGGGAAAAATCATATTACTCATGTTTGCTTCTAAATGAATCTAAGTGCAAATGAAATGAAATCAAACGACACACTTGCTTTCCATCAGCTGCTTTTGGAATGCCACTCACAGCATGCCATTCAAATGCCAAGGTTGGCCCTTGCCACCACTGCCCCCCCTCCAACAAAAAATCCTTAACCCTGGCATAAAGCTTACTGTGTGCCCTGCCTCCTGTAGCAGTTTTCTGGTTTCGTGCACAGCTCGTTTCATGCTGGGAGATGGCTGGAAATAGCCATCTCCATCATAGAATCCAATCCTAAGGGGGCTGGTATTAGAGTAAATCTGAAAAGAGACAATCTTCATTTAGTCCAATCACTAGGTCAAGAAGAGGGCTATACATGCTTTTTAAGATATACACTGTTTCAAAAGTGCTAAATCCAGGTATATGAGGAGCCTGCATAAGATCCAACAAGCGTTCAGAAAGTGCCAAACAGGCATTACAAGTAGTCCTCGGGTTACAATGGCAATTGGGATTAGAATTTCTGTTGCTAAGCAATGCTGTCATGAAGCTTGACATTACATGACTGCATAGCATAATGACAGCAATCCCAGCAATCCCTGTTGCCGTTAAGCGAGGACCACACAGGTCATTAAGCAAAGACCTCATGTGACCTCGATGTGGGAAGAGGTGGGAATCTAGAAGCACTTGTTTACACTGATGAAACTGCTTCCCAGGCAAGGAGGCCAGTGGGCACTATGGAGTACAAACCCCCCATGCCACACAGGGGCTCCTTGGGAGAAAAAACAGTAGGAACGGGAGTGACTTGGTGGAGAGACTTGTGACCTCCTGCCAGCTTCCCCATTGACTTTGCTTGTGGGAAGCCAGCAGGGAAGATTGCAAATGGCGATCACATGACTGCAGGATGCTGCAACTGTCATAATTTCAAGCTGTTTGCCAAGCACCTGAATCACAGTCACATGACTGTAGGAACGCTGCAACAGCCACAACTTTGAGGACCAGTCATAACTTCAGACAGTCACTGAATGAGTGGTCACTAAGCAAAGACTACCTGTACGTAGGCAGAGGCCTACATAGACACCAAGTATCTGGTGTCTCCTGCAACCTGAGCCATGGAGGGGATGGGAGCAGCTGTCCCTGCAGTAGCCTGAAGTGGCCAATAGGGGTTAGTCAGATCCCATCCCCTGACCATGAGATTGATGAAGCACGCTAGATAGTGTTCATGGCAAAAGTAGTGGGGAAAAGAGAGAAAATTCTATTTTAAACTTGGAAAACTACAGACAACCCTAATCTGTCTCAGCTGTGGATTGTGAGAGAGGCAAAGGCATATCATATAACAGGGAATTTTTGTGCTGTGGTTAGGGGGATGTGAGGGTGAATCCTTAGCTTCCAGACCCACAGAACTTCAGCCACCTGCTGCCACCTGCTACTTCTGCAGGTACTTAGTATCAAAGTGAATTAAAAATGCACAGGAGAAGTTGTTAGTATGAGCACCTGTTATGCCTCCATGGGGAGGGTATTCTGTAAGTAGACCTTCACAACTGAAAAGCCTAACTTCTCCTGGTGGGAACACTTAGAGGAGGACCTTCAAAAATTATTGAAGTGCCTAGGCAGGTACACATGGGAGAGGAGTTCCTTGAAAAATCCTGGCCACAACCTATGAAGAACTATAATCAGAATCCCAGACACACAGCCTGATTCATCCCTATATGCAATTTGATTACCTTGTCATTAAAGGGAAGTGGGGGCACAGCTGGATCCAGACAAAACATCTCATCACACAGTAGGGCTTTCATGCACAAAACCAGGCTATCCACATCTCTTGCCATTGGGCCTGTCACAGAGATGACTGGAACAAAAGAGAAAGATCTCTGCTCTTGGTAAAGGAAGACAGAACATGGTTCTGCAATGAAGAAAAGCTAAACAGATTCCCTGAAACATTTGTTTTCTAACACAATAATTAGAGGATTCTGAACTTACACGATAGTTCATTTAGGTGGCTTGATTCATATGGCAGTTTTTGACAAGGAAAAAGTATTGTATTTATTTTTACTCCTTCAGTTTCCTTCTGGTGTCATCCCGTCCAGCTAGGCTTTAAAATTATAAGTTACTGTGTCCTTCTGAAATGTATTTATAAATGTAAATGCATTTATGACCCTGAGATCCCACTGTGCAACAAACAATCCCAATCCAGTAGGGAAGCTAGGAAAAAAAGGCATCTCAGAGTGGTGGAAGAGTGATGGGCTTGCAGTCTCAAACATCTCAAAGGCCACTGGATGAGGATTATGGTAATGCCACCTGACATCTCCCCTGCTCCACTACGACATGCTTTTAAAATATATCTGTTCACCATGAAACAAATTAGAAGTAGCAAAGAAGATTTTGACAGCTAGGCTCTTCATAAAAGGGCATAAAAGATTTTTGAGGAGAAGGAGGAAGAGAGTATCAGTGCAATTTTGGAAGGTTATTGACTAGCAGAAGACCTCCATATTCATCAGAGAGCTTTGGCTTTTTCCCCATGAGTTGAATAACAAATACTTTATCAGCCATAGACTTGCTCACCTGAGTTCATTCCAGCTACAGGAGTGGTAGCACCTTTGACACTGCACAACAGCAAATGAGAAAAGAAAATTAACGATGGGCAAAGCCAAATGAAAAAGAGACCCAGCCATGATATGCAGGGGTTATTGTTAAAGGATGCTAATGATATCTGCAACTATTGAAAAGACACTGAGAATGTTTTCAGGGTTAGGGTTAGGGTAATTGGTACGAGTGAAGGTGAAATATGCCAAGTGAAGAATGTACTCTTGTACATAATTTCTATGGTTACTTTTGTCTTTTCACACATAAATATAAATCTAGTTATTTGGTATACCTATTTTGAGAAAGGGGAGTATAAAACTGCAATATAACTCTAAGTGATTTCTATAAACTTCCTGGCCTGACTGTTCAACTTAGCAGTGGTGAATATCTCTTGAGGTTGAATCAGTTCTCCTGGTGATTTCTTGCTCCAGAGTAAGCAAGTCACTAAAATTATCTGGTTTGGAATATACATTTGTTGAGTTTGTAATACTCAGCTATACCCTAATTGATGTAACGTTGTCCCCCTGTAGTTTTAAAATGGCTCAGAACATAAAAAGAACATTTCTAGAGATTCACTCTATTGCTGTTCTGTGAGTGAGGCAGAGAGGTCATGGCTGGAATACGAATGAGCAGGATGTGTGCTTGGGTGGATGAGATGATGGGAAGTGAAAGAGTAAAAGAGAAAATAAGGGAATAATGAAAGGGAAAGAGCAGGACAGAAGATTGTGTTCTACTTTATTTTTACTTTATTTCGGCTTTAGCCTACTCATTGCTAGACTCATGGCCACTTCACCTAAAGAAACACGACCCTTGGCTTAAAAATGTACCCCACCCTTTCTTTTAGTAACTCTTAAGCCCCAGCAAATGCCTGACCTTCCTAACTAGTGAGGGTTATATTTATAATCCAGATTGCTAATTTTCTACTGGTTTCTGAAATGAAAGCCACAGTAGAAAACATGATATTTTGAATGCATAATATTTACTGGCATACAGTTCCCCTTGACTTGGTTGACAATACATGAAATATCAGTGTTTTTCAACCCTGGCAACTTTAAGACGTGTGGACTTCAACTCCCAGAATTCCCCAGCCAGCATGACTGGCTGGGGAATTCTGGGAGTTGAAGTCTACAAGTCTTAAAGTTGCCAGGGTTGAAAAACACTGTGATATATGATCAGCAATTTGTGAAGCTTACCTCAGCCTATAGCCAGTTGGTTTGAATCCGCAGATCCCACAAAAGCCACAGGGCACCCGAATACTTGCAGCCACATCCGTTCCAATGCCAAGAATGGACCCTCCCCCTCCGACAAGAGCTGCTTCCCCTCCACTGGAGCCTCCAGAAGTTTTCTTGTGGTTGAAGGGGTTCAAGGTTTGTCCAAAGACTGTGTTGCCACAGTCAATACTGCGTAGGAGGGAAAAGGACCAGTGAGCACATCTTGTAGTTTCTCAGGCCTGCAGCAAGGAATTGATTTTGCTTACGGAGGAGCAGACTGAGGCAAGAGATCCGTGTGGCTCCCACCATTCTGGAAGGCATTTAAAACATGGTCCTTTTACCAGGGCTTCGGGTAGGGTGGTGCTAACCAGCTGTAAGATTGGGTTTTCCCTGGCATGGTTTTCCTTTCTCTGGATGCATGTCTCTTCGTTCATTTGTTCCACTGTTCCAGCTTTTTATAGCATAAAGTGCCCAGGAGTCAGGCTTTTTCTTTTTAAAATAAATACATAAATAAATTCAAATGCAGATTTCTACTGCCTATGCTAGTTGAAGATTTATCATCCAAAACAGTTTGAAGCATCAAGTTGAGGAAGGCCTTTCTAACAGCTGAGCCATACTTGTTTTTTTTTAATCCATTCAATCATGTCCAGTTCTCAGAGACTGCCTGGACAAATGGTTTGCCATTGTCTCTTCCCAGGGCTGAGAGTGAGTGACTGGCCCAAGGTCACCCAGCTGGCTTTGTGCCCAAGATGGGACTAGAACTCACAGTCTCCCAGTTTCTAGCCTGGTGTCTTAACCACTACACCAAACTGGCTCCCTATACATCCCTCCCTCTCCCTCTCTCTCTCTCTCTCTCTCTCTCTCTCTCTCTCTCTCTCTCTCTCTCTCTCTCTCTCTCTCTCTCTCTCTCTCTCTCTCTCTCTCTCTCTCTCTCTCTCTCTCTCTCTCCCTCCCTCCCTCCCTCCCTCCCTCCCTCCCTCCCCCCCTCTCTCTCTCCCCCTCCCTCCCTCCCTCTCTCTCTCACCATACATATTTGGAGTGAAACCCAGTGCTTTCTGATAATTAAATGACCAGTTTCACCGATTAACAAAACCTTTGCAGCTATAGTGGATGGATGAAAACAGCTGTACAGGTTGGGCTAGACACTAGAAATGCTAGTTTAGGGAAGCAGTCTAGTCTGCATGGGGTCTTGGAGGGTGATGTTGCTGTCACATCACTCATGCAAGGCTGCTTCCTCTTCATGTCCTTTCATGCTGGGTGGAAATTATGAAAGCTGCTATCTAAAACATTATGGAGGGCAGATTGGAGAAAAATAATTTAAAACATGGCTTTCTCCCTCTTCAGGAAGACCAAAACTGTTTTAATGATGCCCAATGGAATACAGCTAAAATCTAGCAGATTTTTTTTTCCTGGTAAAAAATCAGAATTCAGAAAAGTGCCACTTTTTAAATTTTATTATAAGATATTATTAAAGGGATACAAGAAGAACCACCAAGATGGTGAGCCTATTTTAACATATTAGATTTCAGTTGTTGCATCTAAGAACTACACCCGCCCCCCCAAAAGTGAGCAAACACTTACTTTAATATGGCTTGTGATGTGTTGGTCTTTACAAATGGAATTGCCCCTTGTTTCTTAAGAACTTTGACTATTACAGAGTCATCACACTCAGGAGAGTCCAGAAATTTCACCAATCCAAGTGTATTGGGGTATCCCTTAAAAAAAAGAGAAATAAAGCAAATGAGGAGGATTAGAATGAAAAAGCTGAGCAAGAAAATGTGAAGAATAGCATATTCAAAATCAATAGGAAATGCTATCAAATTTCAGTTTGATAAAATTCTACCATATCTGGGCTGCAGGCATTTGGATGACCTCTAGATGGAAACAGTAAGTTAGAGTTTTATGTTTCTTGTTGCTGTAATCTAGATGTCTTCTGGATTTTTGGAGCCCAGACATGATAGCTCTAGGATTCTTCCTCACTTGTGCCTAAGCACAGCATGAACATGCCCTGATAACTGTTTTTTTGCTGCCATAATCTCATGATACTGCCTTCTTTTCAAATCCAAAGCAGTTTAAAGTCACCCTTAGCTGTTCCAGTTTTTTCTGCCTTCTCCCAGCACAGGCCATAACCTCCTGAGCACAGCCCTCCCCTACCCAATTGCTGAGGAATAATTTCAAAAAGTACCTTGCAAGCAACATTTTCCTTGATGCTGACAGGGACACCATAAAGTAAACCTTTCTCTCTTTTTTTAATTTCCTGGAGCTGCTCTTCACACTCTGGGAGGAAGTCTGTCACACAGTTGATTTCCCGGGTTACTTCTAAAGCCTTTGTGCAAAAAAGAAGAAAACCAGAAGGAAGTGATCCAAGAGTGATCCAAGGTGATAGTAACTTTTTAGCTGTTCAGAAAAGGAATTCTATAGAAAGGGATCCTTTTTCCCTGGCTGCACTTTGGTACAAGACACACAGGTCAAATAAGGAATGGGCAATCCACTTTTGGCAAGCTGTGCAGTATGTAACTCACCTTCGTGATCCATTTTTTGACAGACAGCAAAACCTGAGCGACTTAGTTTGGGTTGTAAATTGTAGAGAATGGTGGCATGAAAACTGTAAAAAAGTGTTGTGTGCATTTTAATTTAGGCTTAATGCAACAACTGCTGCCAAAATGGCTCCCCGGAAGCCTGGCCTCAATTTACTTCATCGACCTTCCCACACTATGACTTTGCCCCAGCCAGCTTTTTGCTGGTGTGGTCCTTCCTGAAAGGAAAAAATAAAGAGGCTCAGCAGGCCAAGAAAAGGATTCAAGACACCCCCCCACCTACAGGCTTTTGGAGGGCAAGGCTTTGATGAAGCAGAAAAGAACAAGACAGGGAAAGACCCAACTCTGTTGGAAAGAAGAATAGACACAGCAACCAGTTACCTGAGGGGCCACTTCATCCCCCTAACATCGACCTGTCCCACCCAGTCATGTAGAGAGGGCATGCTACGAGCCCCGCTGGTAAGGAAATTCCACCTGGTGGGGTCCAGGAGTCGGGCCTTCTCTGCAGTGGCACCCACCCTGTGGAATATTCTGCCCTCGGAGGTGAGACAGGCCCCTTTGCTCCTGGCCTTCCGGAAGAACGTGAAGACCTGGTTCTGCCGCCTTGCTTGGGGTGGGAGGGGCACCAGTTCATCTTGGGGTTGGCTAGCATCATAGATCTCTCAGCAATGAATAAGATCTTCACCGCTTGGATTTTATATCTATTTTATCTTTATTAGTGGTCTATTTATATTGTATGTTTTTAATTCTGATGTTATTGTAAACTGCCCAGAGTCCCCTTTTTGGGAGAGATGGGTGATGATAGAAATTTGAAGAATAAATAAAAAATAAATAAACCAGAATATAGCAATAGCCAGAGCAGTGTTTCTCAGCCTTGGCAGCTTGAAGATGTGTGGACTTCAACTCCCAGAATCCCCCAGCTAGCATATGATATAGAGATACAGAAAGAGAATATAGATACTGCAACTGAAGGTAAACTGAGTGCTAGTTTAGCTAGGAATGAGCTAAACTTCACTAGAATTAAGTTAATGAGACAAACAGTGGTAATGTAAAAGTAGTATTCATGAAGATCTGGAAATAAGATGAGCTATAGGAAATAAGACAGTGATACAGATAGAAACCAAATAACAAACTGTTAACCAATAAAACAAATTGATATATCCATAATTCCTTTTTGTGAAACATTATTTTGCACAATAAAACTCTCCCAGCTACTGAAGGGAGGTAAAAATCAAAAGTTCTAGTTTCCAGAGTTGACTGTGTCTTTGTTGAATCTGGGGTCAATCCAACTAATAGTAGGCCAGAAGCACCTACCCCACAGGGGAAGCTTAATTTGGTTAGGGCAGCATGCTGGCTGAGGGCAGAGCCACAGGCAGAAACAATACTGACCCACACAAACTGCCTGCACCCACAAGAGAATGGGGGTGCAGGCACTACAAGTTGCTGATACCACCTTTCCTTCCTGACACCCCAAAGTGGATTGTGTGCAACTACCACCCACAAAGGAACAGTCTACTGCAAGTGGGCCACCACCACTGCTGCTACTTCTGTAGACCTCTTGGAAGTGTGGTGAGGAAGGGTCATATTGTATGGCGCAAGTAGCTTTCCTGTGCTACTGGCCACTGTCTTCCTTGCTTGGATGATGTGAGCTGTATTCCCAAAAGCTTGTGCCTTTCATAAAATTTGTGAGTCTGAAAAGGTGCCACCAGACTCGTCCTGACTTTTGTCTACCGTAGACTAACATGGCTCTCCTGCAAAGTTTAGTTTTGAGTGCTGCACAATTTTTTTTATATCTTGCTTCTGTTTTTATCTTGGCTTTATTATATGCCATTTTTATCACAGATGTATTACAGTGATAAAAAGTTTATAATATCCTTGTACACTGCCCAGAGTATCCCATACGCTAGGTAATTGAAGTACAATAAATAAATAGCATCCAATACATTAATGTGCCTTTTTGGTGCACTTAAGCCTGTACATTCCACCTGCCAGCAGACACTGCATTCATTCAGTCCTTGATCCTCTCCCTTGAAGTCTCAAAGTCAAACTGTTCCAAAAATGGAATTCCCTTGCAACTTAGCTGTTAGGAGTCATAATAAATCTCTCACAGCTGAAAATAACTCCATGGATCACATAAATCAAAGGCCCAAGGTATTAGATGCAGGGGGCTAGGAAAAAGATGATAGTTCCTCTTAACTCTTTAACTGCTGAGTGCAATTTGCTTAACTGATGCAGGTTGCACAACTGGGGAGGTGTTTGGAGCTGAATTGGAATAAATTTGATTTATAATGTTTGGGTGCAGGTGTGGACAAACAAATGCATGTAGAATATAGGGGAAATTAATAATTTAGTGTTGTAGCCTATTAAGGTATCTGCCAGTTTCCGCCCAGTACATGTAAATCAAATAGACTGGCTTCCACATCATCTCCCTATGATGAGTACCACAATTGTCTGCCAAGTGGTGAGAAGTTTCAGGGGTCCCAATGTTTTTTGAGGATTCCATTTCCATGGAAAGTCATCTCTGGAGATTTATACTGTTTTGGTGACAGAAGGGTTTACAAAATACATAGGTTGAGAGTCAGACAAAAGCCAAGGGCAAGGACCACTTCCTGTTCCCCAACAGTTTTCTTTGGGAACTGATGGTGCCATGTTTTCCTGCAAAGGACAAAGTCAGTTGTCTGTTTCCAGATTAAGTTCCAGCACAGATTGACTAAAAGGATAGCTTGATTAACCTCCTCACTTTCACCTAGTAAGACAAAAGAACAGCCAATCGTTTGTTCATCATTTATGCCTTCTTGGCCCATTAAAGCATCATTAGGGCAATCAACTGCTCTTTGTCAGGTTTTAAGATTGATTGCTTCTAGTTATCACCCACCAGCTCAGACTACAGAATCAAGGAAAGGTACAGGGTCAGAAGGGATTCTAAGATCTTAGCTTATGCCCAAATCAGTAATTATATTTATGGTGTGAAATGTCAGTGGTCTGTATTGTCCAAAGTGTTTTGATGTTTGCAGAATAGAAGTGCAGGATAGAAGAGTACAAACAATGCATATCCACATTGGTATTTAAAATTTGAAGTCAATCTTACCTTTTCCACATAGGTGTATAGAACACTTTCTGGAGACAGGGAGCCATCTTTTAACTTTGCAGTTAGTTCCCCAAGAGAAAGAGATAGGATTGGAGCAGCCTTTATTCCTGGGTTCTACAGCAAAGAACAAACATACTGCTATCATATTACTGCAAAATGGGCATGTGTTAGACCAGTGATTCTCAAACTATGTTCTTTGGATTATTGGTGATCCATAGAGGTTCACCAGCTGGTCCATCACCCACATTCCCCACCCACAATCCCCACATTCACTGCCAATCAGCTGGCCAGAGCTGCTCAGTACATCAGACTCAATTTCCTGTCTTCACTGGCAGTTAGCTGGCCTGCAAAAATGGATCCGTGGCTGAAAACTGGTTTGTTGAAGCATAAAAGTAGCAAAGTAAATATTAAAGTTTTAAAAATGTACAACAGTGAGCAATTGTTATTAGGGCATGGAGTACCTAAAAAACTGAAGCAGAAAATACTTGATTCTGATTTTTTTCTGACATAATTTATTTTAAAAATCTTTTAAAATGGAGGAAACCGGAAGGCATATAAAATTGCAACTATAATGATTACCTTATTTGCTGAAAAATGTGAATTCTCATCCTCTTAAAAATTAAAATGTAGGAGGGGAATGCTTAATTGGGTGGCCCCACATTTCCCAAATGTTTATTTTGTGGTCCTCAGTAGCAGAAAGTTTAAAGAACACTGTGCTAAATCTGTGTTTGCTTGTTTATTCAATCAATCAATTTTGAGGCCAACCACAGCAACAGTGGGCAGCTTCAAATTAAAAATTTAGCTCTCAAACAAGCAGGTTTTAGATCAGGATATTCCACCATGGATTAATGCGCAAGTTTGCACCATTTAGCTGAAAAATACTCTAGCCCTACCAAAGGAGCACTTTATGTTGCTTCTATTGATTTAAGAGCAGCCTTCAATTCAATTCTTAGAGGAATTCATTGAGAGACTATAGAGGAAATTAGCCCCAACATCCATTTATCGGCATCTTCTCAGATTGATAACTCTATTACATCAAAATATTATAATGCAGGTAGAGGCTGTTGTAATGGTGATTTAACCACCCCCATCCCTATCCTCAGAGGAGTCAAACAGAGCTGTATTCTTGCCCCCTTATTGTTCAACTCCTATATAAAGCTGTCTGGTCTGGTGCATCTAACCTTTTTTTGAAAGATAACGTTTCCTTAATGGTGAATAAGATGTCAAGGAAGATAACATCTTCATATTGATATTCCAGTTTATTATTTTTTCCCAAACCTTCAGTTAAGTACTTTAATGGATTACTTACACACACTGTAGTAAACAGGAGTTTTTAAACAGCTTTGTTTCATAACCAGTGATACATCTTGACATAGCAAGGCAAAGAACCAATTTTGCCTCCATCAGATCTCTGGTTCCAGCAGTTGACCTCCCTCCTGCCAAAAAGTGAGGTCAAGGGAAGCTAGGCTGGGGGGGGGGGGCAGGGTTGGTATTTATACATTTCATGGGATTGCCTGTTCCCAGCCTATTTAAAAGGTAGCCCCAATCAGTTTGCCTTTTTTTGTTTCTTGTGCAGCACATGGCTCCCCTACCCATCCATTTCTCTTATTTTATAGAAATGCATTCAACATTGACAGTACTTTTGTCCCAGTTTTGTTATCAGTATTGATTCCCTGGGAAGGAGCCAAGGTAAGGAGGTGGTCTCACAACTCAAGCCAGCCTAGGTTGAAAGTTACTGTTCTCCCACCTAAAGATGGCAGGTAAGCAAATGATTTGTTCACATGGAAAGCATGCTTACAACTTGTTATACCCAGTGGTTCCCCAACTATAATGGTAGGAGGGAATGACCTTGGGAGACAGGAGGAAGAATGGACCTTCCCTAGTTTCTTGGACTGTAAAGGCAAGGGGAGAGAGATGGACTTTCAGGCTTGCAAAATTGTTGTCAGCCTTGCAAGGTAGTCCAGGCATGAAGCACACCCAGAAGTACTAGCTCTAACTTTATTGTAAGATTACATTAACAAAATCTTGCAAGTCTGAAAGTACATATCTCACCCCTCACCTTTACAGTTCAAGAAACTAGGCAGGGTCCCTTCTGAGGCATTTGTCACACTTCCATTCCTTCTGTGGGCTCAGCTGCCTCTTATCTGACCATTGTCTAGTCTGCAGTTCTTTCTCCTGTCTCCCAAGGTAATTCCTGCATACCATTACACCAAATGGGATTCACTGGCAATGCATGGCATAGGGATCCAGGCACGGTGCTGCACGTCTTGTATCTTATTGCTAATCCTTCATGTTCTGTTTTCCCTCCATGCTGCATTTAATCTTATCAGGCAAGTAGAGCCTCCAATTAGGATTTTTTTCCCCAAGACCAGCAATAGCCCTGCATGAGATAAATATCCTGTTACAGAGAATTCTTATTTATACTGAAACACAATGAAGGGAACAAGAGTTCTTTCTGAACTAGGGATAGTTCTTCCTGAATTCTATACAGTATTGTGTTGCACAATGAAGGCTGCACAAAGTGCACTGAAAGTTCTAGCTCAGCATGCCGTACCTGATGACACACATACTTTTGTGCAAGAAGAGAGACAAGAGGCATGCTCTTTGTACCTAGTCATACTGACTTCAGCACAATCCTGGCATGTGTCAACAGTCACGAGGGAAATGTTAAGCTCAAATATCCACTGGTTTTATGGTGGATGATTTGTTACCATCCAGCTAAAAAGTGGGGCAGGGACAGCTGCATTAAGAGGGCAGTTTAAATGCAAGAAGAGAAGGAAAGAGATACTTTATACCTTCCCACCTTCCCCCATGACACCAAGTATGTGTGAACACTTAGAGGTTCCTAAAGTTAAATAGGAAGCACAGAGCCACAGGGACCTTCAAAACTAAGTTTAGCCAAAAGAAATGGAGAAGACGTGAATCATAGCACTGTACAAAATTTGCAGCAAATCAGTGCTTTCAAAGATCAAAATGATTACTTAAAATATGAAATAGATCTTGGCAAGCAAGGTACCATTTCACCACTATAGAGTATAAATTGCACCATATTAGCAATTTCTTCAACAATGCAGAAACCACAGTGCAGAGAAGATAGGTCAGTAAAGTATTTTGCATCTAAAGCTCTGAAATCTGTCCATCTCAGGTATTCTCTAAAATTAGGAAAAAGAAGAACATCTGATTAATTTTTTTAAAATCAAATGCCACGTACCTGCTGTTTAAACTGCCTTGCTGCCTTCTCCATTCGCTGAAACCCAAGTTCTCGCTTGGCCTTGAATTCATCAAGCTTCTTCTGGACCCGTATCTGGTTCACCCATTTGAACATCAGAATAGCAGCAGCCAAGCCACAGAGCAAGCCTGAGACAAGGCGCCTGTCAACCTCAGCCTCCAGAAAGAGCTCCTTAACTTTCTCTAAAACCATAGTGTGAGATTTTCTCACAGTTCAAAACCAGAAAAAGCTGCTAAGACTGTGTTCCCTGGAGCTAATGCAAAAGAGAGAGGAGAAGGGAAGAGGGTGGCGATTCTTAATCCCACCCAGAAGCTGCCAAGTCGAAGCAACTGACAGACAGAAACCTGTCTATCGAGGAATTCAGAGCATTCAGGAGAGTATCTCTGCAGAAGAATCTTTCAAGTGACATTTGTTGACTTAATCGTCACAACATTCCGAAGTGCTATATAACACATCACTTTAGCAATAGAGAATAGAAAGAGAGAAGCCACCCAGATGTCATGAAATCCAGCTTTCTTTTGTGACTCCTGGTCTAGGCATGTTTTCAATGAATAGATACTGCTGATGGTAAAGGATAGACCTATACAACAGCGTCTTTGACCCCACAGTAAAACAGACTATCATGAGCTTGGGGGTCCCTTTTATGTCTAAGACATAGCTGTGCTATTATTTCTCTTTAACAGAATTGCTTCTCTGTGCTCTTTCTGAAGTAACTATTGCACTGCACACACTATCTTATTTTCTATGACAGTGTTTCTCAACCTTGACAACTTTAAGATGTGTGGACTTCAACTCCCAGAATTCCCCAGCCAGCTTTGCTGGCTGGGGAATTCTGGGAGTTGAAGTCCACACATCTTAAAGTTGTCAAGGTTGAGAAACACTGTTCTATGGGATGGCATGCCAATATTTCAAATTTGTGTTTTTTGTTTTTTTTAAAAAAGGTCATGTTGACTGTTTGAGGGGCACACTTTCCCCCACGTGTGAACACCTCTGTAGTTGCCACGATGATCAGCCAACTGGAATATTTTGTAGTCCTTGCTTTGTTGAAAATGCTCATTTTCTTTCTTCAGTTTGCCTGCCTTAGCATCTCAAGCATCTCATCTGCAAGAGTTTGGAAACAGCCAGCATTATTTGTGGCTTTTAATCTTGATCCACCTCATCCACATCTGCTTTAAGTTTCATGTTCACCAGCCCTCACTCCCACTCCAGTCTTCCTTGATGATTTCACCTACCTCTTGTTCTATCACTGAAAGAAGAAAAGGTTTATTTCTTTGATGACCTTCTCCAAGGATTAGTTGCAGTGTCTTTCTTTAAAAAAGGAAGGAATTACTACTTGCTAGAAATAATCCCAATTAAAGTCAGTGGGACTTCTGAATAAGCATATGAAGGACTGCCCTGTCAGTTTCATACTAGCTTAAATTTTTCCTTCTTTTCTTTTTTAAAGAAAGGCAAATGAAGGAGAGAAGCGATGTGACTGGGAAGGCTGGAATAAAGATTCCAAATGTATTTCTTTTCAAGGAGAAATAACAGGAGATGAAGAAAGATGGGTTTATCTTTCTGTTTGTTACATTAAGTCTACTCCGTAGCCATTACAGCAGAAGCACGACAAGAGAGAGTTAAAAAGAAAACTTCAATACGGCAGTCACAGCCATGTGATCAAAGCCCCACTCCTTTCTGTGTGTCATGCATAGGACATGCTAAAAGGGCACATGATTTTTTGACCTCCTCCTGCATGTCCCACATCACAGCAAATGTGCAGACACTTCAAAAGTCAGAAGCAATACATCAAACATAAATCCTCTTGAATATGTACAATGGGGTTTTTTTTAGACATTTTATCCTGCCTTTATTATTTTTTTATAAATAACTCAAGGTGGTGAACACACCTAATACTCCTTCCTCCTCCTATTTTCCCCACAACAACCACCCTGTGAGGTGAGTTGGGCTGAGAGAGAATGACTGGCCCATGGTCACCCAGCCGGCTTTCATGCCTGAGGCAGGACTAGAACTCACAGAGTTCTGGTCTCTAGCCCGTTGCCTTAACCACTAGACCAAACTGGCTTTTTTTTTTCCACAAAAGATCCATAGTTTAGATTTACTTTTTGTCACAGATCTGTAGTATTGTAAATATTTCTTTTTACTAGATGTGCTTTTTTTCTTCTGAAGCTGTGCAAGGCTGTACTTTTCATTTAAAAATATATATATAGATGAATAGTTAGTTATATATGCATTCCAAAAAACTTGAATAGTTGACCTTCCTGCCTGATTACAAAATGTTAAGAAAACCAGAACAAAATTCTTGCCTACAGAGCCACCTCTCCTTTGGTCAAACCAGTTTAACAGGCTACAATGTTACCCACCAATGGAGAAATACTCTATTTCAGTGTTTCTCAACCTTGGCGTCTTGAAGAAGTGTGGACTTCAACTCACAGAATTCCCCAGTCAGCACATCTTCAAGCTGCCAAGGATGAGAAACACTGCTGCATTCCTGTGTTCATCCTGTAAATGCTACCAGAGATACAATGAAACAAATAGGAAAAAAATGTCACAAAACAGGTTTGAAAAATTCTGGAAGGAACAGGCAGAACCTGAGACAGCACTAAGGATAAAAAGTTGACCATGAACTTCAAAAAGCACTTCCATAGTGGGAGAAAAAGGCTAGTGTGAACAAAGAGGGCCAAAATAGCCTTTGGCATGATATGTTTTGAAAAGATTTAAGTAATTTTTCTCTCAGTAAGACTACTCAGTCTTTAGTGTTCTGGCCAATGAATGTAAAATAAATGAAAATACCTAAGAAGCACTTGCTAATTTTTAATACTAATTCTGTAGCATTCAAATTTAAATACAATAAGCTGCCACTATTTTTATTTTTCTATCCATGTGGTTTTAAAAACTGGGTGCCCCCTTGGAAGACCTAAAAGAACAGGTTAGGGACAAATCATTATAGAGAAAATCTATCTATGTGGTTGCTAGGAGTCAACACTGACACTTACTTACTTACTTATTTTTGCTGTTTTTCATGGATTTATGATGGTTTTTCCTGCGGAAAAGTATCTCTATAATGAGGCCCATTATTCCTAGTGGTTCCGCACTATAGTGTTTGCTAGCAATTACACTGAAGATAAAATTTGTCCACTGGCAATTTCTGCTCCCAAGTCAGTATTCAAAAGCCTCCTTCATGCATTTTCTTCTAATCTCAGATTTGAACATTTCAGTTTCAGCTGTTTATTCACAAGAGAAAAAGGGAGGGTGAAAGAATGTTCATTAACTCCAATACCATGAATGAACAAAAGGATCTATTTAGCAAAATAGCTTTATATGGATAAGAAAAGGTTGGAATTGCTGCTCATGTCCCTTGTCAACCATATTTCATCATGTTGGGGATTCATTAATCCCTCAGTGAGGAAGAATACCACCAGTTGCCTACATTCCTTTCCCCACCCTTGGAACTGAGGTCACATTTCATATGCTATTTTCCATCTTTCTGCCCTTGTTGCTTTCAATCTCCCACTCCTAAATTCTTCTCTCTCCATTAGTTAAATTCCATGCCTCTTTTCACCTATTCTCAGCCTCAAGTGAAATTTAATTCACTGCCAACTCTGTATGGTTGAGTGAATACTGCAGTCCTTAGGTTCCAACACAGATAAAACTCTTTCCCATGTTAGAGAAATCCTTGATCAGCCATGCCTTTGGAAAGTACTGTGATCTGTGACCATCAACCAAAGACGCATACATATACAACCAAAGTCTGCCTATAAAAATGATATGAAAAAGCAGAATTTGAACCAGCATTTTCAGAATGTCAAGCAGAAACCGCCAATTGTTTTGAAGGTTTAACAATGCCTCTTACAAACCTATGGTGCATCTTGTGTATTCTGCATGAAATTGCTGTTTAGAGGTTGATATGGAGGAAGCACTCCCTCCCTGGGGAGTTATTTTGGTCATTTTTCATCATGGGCTACTCTTCTGTAGCGGTGAGAAAGCTTGACATTCAAATAGGAATGTACACGTATTTGACTTTGTGCTTCACTTCATGTTCCATGCAAAGCATTCCAGTGCTGTGAAACACTGACATTACTGCATCACTTGGCTGGGGAAGTGGGGCTCTGTACATGTACAGAAACTCATTCCCAGCTAAGGGAACCACCGGAAGAAGTGCTTCATACACTTGCAAAGTCCTCTGAGAAAGAGACATACATCACCTCTGCATCTTAGTGAAGCAGAGTGGGGCAAACCAACTCCAGCAAATGCAATCATCCCATCACACCAACTCTAAAGTCTCCCTTGGTTGTTCTGCTGACCTCTGGCCAGATTTCCATGGATTCTAGTAGGGTTCTTTTAGATGCCTATTTAAACTTGGCAGAAATAATTCCAATGAACTAAATGGAAGAAAGGCAAATCCATTTTTTAAAAAATGTGTAGTTTTGCTCATAACAAAGATTTTCCATAGCCCTGAAGTACAAAGCTTCAGATTTTTCCCCAAGCATTAACTCACAAAAAAGTATGTTAACAACTCCCCTTAGTGTCCATATTCAGTCAACTAAACAATGTTGACAAACATTGCCAGCATCCATCTTGTGGGTTTTTTAAAGTCCTAAATCGTATCACTGTTATTAGCAGTGGATGCAATCCCTCTGTAGATGCAGCCTTCTCCAATTTTGCCACCTCCTAAGCATGTTAGAAGTTCAATTCTCAGAATTCCCAGCTAGTGGGCCCAGTACACCTGGAGGGTGCCAGATTGAGCAAGGTTGTGCATGTTACAAGTGGTACCCATTCTAGTTTGGTATAATTTTGCATCTGATTTACTGACTGGGGTAAAAGCCAGGATCCAAATGCTAAAAAGACAAAAGGAAAAAAGCAGAACTGATACTATAAGGTAGACCTCTGCCTCATTTTTCTAGATCCTGTTACAGGAAGCCACACATGCCAGCTACCAATGCCAATTTTGTTTGGTTTCATTCTTTCCCTCACTTTCACAATGTTCTGGTCTAGCAATTTAAAACCATTCCTTAGAAGTGGGGGTAGGTCAGGAGTACATTTATTTTTTAAAAATGTACAAAGCGTCTGATGGATCTCTCCCAAGCTTGATTAATCTTTTAAAAGCCTTGCACAATTACAGCAGCACTGGGTTTCCTGTAGAGATAGAGAGACATCCTCCCTTCTTCAGAACTTCCTGGAAGGACCATCTGACCACAAAACTTCACATGATCATATCAATCTTATTCCGCTGGTAGATCAGTAGGTAAAATTTGACATAAAAGGAGTGGTGAGCAGTCTGTCCCCTCTCCCCTTCACTTCCATCAGTAATGCTGGTAATTACAGTGAACAGTCAGTTCTCCTACTGTACAGCATAATTGTATTTAGTAGGGAACCTTTGAATACATGACTCCACATGAGCTGGAACCTAGTTACTGGAGAGTTCTACCTTGCATCATGTGAGACACCTCACATAAAAGCATTTACATGTATGCAAATACTCAATACTGTAGACCTTTTAGACTAATTGTGAAGATTGCCTCTCCAGTGACCTCAGCAATATGACTTACACATGGCTTCTCATGATTTCAAGTCTACCTATGAATGTATTGCCAGAGCAGGACTAGGACCAGCTGCCCTAACCGCCCTAACCCATTTGCTCTGAGCATTTCAAAGGCTAATAGATAAGACTGGAGCTCTTCCTGGGTGTATCCATTATCAGCCTGGTGCAAGCAGAGAAAGGCAGTAAGCCCCCAATTCTTCTCCCCAACTGGAGATCAAAGGGAGGAGGAAGTGGTCAGTTGGGCATGCAATGGGAATAGAGAGATAACAACTAGCTCATATTTCTCCCCAGCAACAGTGAAAGTGCCCACCTTGTGGGAGTGTTTTGCTCACCCAAGAGTGTGAATAAGTATTGTTTGCCAATAATCATGTACCTCTTTGTTCTAAACATGTATAAAAGTTGTGTTGATTTGCAAGCTTGGTGTGCCTGTGGAACTAAAGTCATAGGCACCCTTTCTTCTGCAGAATAAAACTATAAAAGAGATTTCCGCCTGGTGTGTTAATTGGCGAAGCATGCCAGATTTTAAAGAACCCAGAGTTCTTGGGACAACAAAGTAATGGAGAAATCTGCTGCAAAGAACCCACTGGACTTTTTAAACAAGGCTGGAAAGTATCCATTCAGTTTTAAACGCCTTCTCTCCCAACCTGGATTTAAAAAAAAAAAATTCGAGGAAAGGATGTCTGTGGCCACCATTGTTCCTGCTAGAGATCCCTGAGGGAGCAACCTCTCCATCCCTAAAATCAGGGCTGGCAACATTTGAGAGGTCAAGATCCTTAACTCAGCCTCAACCTGCCAGCCTTCATGGCAATCAGTGATGTTATATCACCAGAGAAGATGTGGCTTTTTTTTTTTTTTGCTTTTTGCTTTTTGGAGGAATTAAAGGTAGGGATGGGAGCACAAGACCTCCTAGGAAAATTGTTCTTATTTGTCCCTTAAAACAACCCAACCCCCTGGAAAAGAGGCCCAGATCATCTCACTGACATTTGTCCCTTTTGCTGCAGAACTTCAGCAGTGCAATCACAGGAGGTGGGGGCTGCAAGCAGTCTATGAATTGCCCACCTCTGCCTAAACCAGACAAGTCCTCTCTCGGTGTTAATTTGCTATTGTCTCTTCAAAGTCAGCCAATATTATCTGTGACATTTTTGCCTCAGTTTTCACATACAGTGTACAATATGGAGAAGTTGTGCATTTGATGCACCATTTCAAACTAAAGGTGAGGATGCCTGTGTACCAGTGCTTATCCATACCACAAACAAAACAAATCTCCGTGCATAGAAATTTGGTGGCAGGTGAAGAAGTTCTAGCCTAGCCTTCTCTCAGACCTGCTAGTTTTTTCCAGGTGAGGATTAAAAAAATCAAACAAACAAATGAGGGGCATTAAAAAACAAATGAGCACCCAATAATAATTAAAAATAGTATCATTTGGGTACAGACTTCTCACCTAACATGCTGTTTGTGAGAACCAAGTCCTACTCATAAGTAGTTTTCTTTGATATATGCTCCTTTCGGACTCTTCAAATGAGTTATATTTAACAAACAATAGATCAAGTCAAGCTCAGTTCCTGGTGCCTTGTGGATAGATGCATGTAATTTTCTTGGCAACATTATGGAAGTGGTTTGTCATTGCCTTCTTCCAGAAAATAGCTGATTTATAGCCCTAGTATTTCCTGGAGAAGTCTCATCCAAATATCAACCAGGCCTTGCTTTACTCAGCTTCTAAGCCTAAATAAGGTCAACCAAATCCTGCTGTGTGCTGAAGTGAGGTATAAATAGCATTTTACCATACTTTACAAAGAAGTTATAACATGTTCCAATTGTGCCATGTTGAATTGTTTATTATCTCCCATCTTTCTTGTCATGAAGCTATACAGTCTGAAGAGAAACCATGAGTCTGTGCAACAGATCATGCTCTCAGTCTCTTCTTACAGGTGAGAGTCTCCACTTCCTTCATGAACCGAAGGCACAGCTCCTCCTGCCAAGCCAAGGCCACACACTGGACAGCTACAGGTAGACCCACAGCATCCGTGACAGCCTGCAGATAGAGGGACAGTCAGGACAGGAAGAAGCAACTACATCATGAGCTTGGAAAGGGGATTTGTTCAGAAAGGCAGCTTGGTTCTTTCTGCTATGATACAGACCTCTTTCAGCCGTTTATCCCAGGGGTCAGCATAATGACCTTGGTACTGTTTCAGCTCTTCTTCATCAGCCTGGGTGACACTGGTGACTGGCACAATCCCAGCAGGGAAGTTCAGGACATTGTATAAATTGGTATATGAAGTAGCAGCTAAAAAAGAATAGAACTAAAGTAAATCAACATTCTTCAGATCATCCAGGCAAGACTCTTGTGGCTATTTACAAGACCTCGTGGGGTCCCCTTTACCATCCCTATTCTCCATTGATGGGCACCTGAACTAGGAAGAGCAGCTAATGCTAGCCTTTAGTATGGATTTGCGTTTTCCATTTGAAAACTAGATCTTTTTCCACTCCAGCTTGACTAGTCCATGGTGAAGTCACTACACTGTAGGACAGCAGTGCTTTGGGGCAAAATTAATGCAACGCTTGTTGTGTTTCCCAATACTGAGGGGAAAAGTTAACATTAAATCTATTTTTGTTTAATTCTCTTGTAATCCTTTTAGAAATGTTTAAACTTTGAGATTTAAATTTTAATGTTTATACGTTTGCTTACTTAATTCACAAAGGCAATATATATAGTATAAAATGTAATAGAAACAATGACATAGTAATTAGCAACATGAAATATTTCTAAAAATTCATTTGTGCAACCAAGAGTAGCTAAATAATTTTCCAGACCTTTGCAAATGCATGGCAAATAGTTTTTGAAGGTGTGAGAGACAAGCTTTTTAGTGTTCTTTTTTGAAACCATAAATAAAAGCCAACAAATGTAAATGGGTATTATACCAAACAGTTTGCCAGGATAGCCTTCATTAAAAGCTGGTCCGAGGGCTGGACAGAGGATGACATCCAGTTTCAGCTTCCTCCATTCAGCAATGAATTCTTCACGGTAAGCCTGTAGAGAACATTTTGGCAAGGTGGACTAGAACAAAATTTCCTTCAGTCTCTCTTGAATTCCCTTTAATTAGAATGATTATATTGCCACGTAGTGGCCAATTCTGAAGCAAGCTTTCTTTAGACACAGCCTACTTGCCAGAATAATTATTCTGAATATTATTCTGAAATAATAATGCTTGTGCCCAAGTCCATTAATTCCCCCAGGCACTGGGGCCAGACTTTTAGTTTGGGAGCCTTGGCATGCATGTATCTCATAGGTGTTTTGTAGTTTTAATGAGGCGGCCTCCACCTGTTTTGTTGTTGCTTTGTTGCTAATGTTTCATACTGTATATTCGTCACCCAGTTTTATGGTATAGTAGAGTTACTTACTTGGCAGAATGCCCTTCATACTTGGGCAATGCACACATTTCAGTTGTTCTTGCTTACAAAAGCTGCTATACTGAGATACGTTTAGATCTGCTTAGCACATTGTTCCTATGTTAAAATCCATTTTGGTGCTGAGAACATACTTCAAGCATCAACCTTCTCTGGTGATCATTAATTAGAACGTTAGATGACAGCTCAGTCA
Source organism: Candoia aspera (assembly GCF_035149785.1). Classification (NCBI taxonomy): domain Eukaryota; kingdom Metazoa; phylum Chordata; class Lepidosauria; order Squamata; family Candoiidae; genus Candoia; species Candoia aspera. The sequence continues at coordinate 59,679,555 of NC_086155.1, read as the reverse complement.
TTATGTGAAGCATTATGGCTCATGGGCAGGACACCAAGACTGCAAACTCACCGCCACTGCTGCATGCTGCTTCCAAAGGTTTTTGGCTGACCTGCAAACATTGGAATAATCAATTGATGACTGATCTAAGAAAAGAATCCTAGTTAAAAGTGCTGATTAAAATATGTCTGCATGAGAGGAAATTTATGGGCTAGTTAAATGGCGATTCTGTATTCAAGTGCAATCTAGTTATGTATTTAGCACCATATGGGTGAATTGAGCTAGTCCTTGGATAATCCAGACCACTGACACCACTGGTGCCATGCTCCCAGTGACCACTTTTGTAGTTTGGCCAAGTTGCATAAAGCTTATACAGTATTGCAAAATCTAACAGTATAACCAGGCATATTGCTTGCATTGTAGATTAACAGATCGTTAATAATTATCCAGATTATCTGATGTCCTTTCAGGTTATGCTAATGCATGGTTTTACTACTGTTAACTACTTTGACCAAGTGTGTTTGAATTATTGAAATGAAAGGTACCATTCCTTATTGAGATATTTTGTTTTATCTTTATAACAGTCTCTTTTCTCATAATATAGGAAGGGTATTTATTTTAAAATATAATAATGTTATGTAATATAAATACATTCAACTGTTAAACTTGTCATGTTAAAGTTTGACCTGGCTTTAAATGATTTATACTGTTCACAGTGTTTAAGAATGTTATCAGAAGTAAAGCTATGCATGCTTCCACCATCATTCAGAAGAGGTGCTTCAGAATGTGTGGGAACTTAAGTGCTGTACCTATTTTTTTTTAATCCCACCTTTATTATTTTTATAAATAACTGAAGGTGGCAAACATACCTAATACTCCTTCCTCCTCCTATTTTCCCCACATCAACCCTGTGAGGTAAGTTGGGCTGAGAGACAGTGACTGGCCCAAAGTCACCCAGCTGGCTTTCATGCCTAAAATAGGACTAGAACTCACAGTCTCCTGCTTTCTAGCCTGGTGCCTTAACCACTAGACCAAACTGGCTCTCTCTCTTTAAAGCAGTCATATCGTTTTTCAGGTTTCCCTGTGAGCCTGAGAAAAAAGAACAAAATGCTTTAAAGAGTGCTGTGCTCATGCTCCTGTGCATTCTGAAAAGCCTCTTCTAGATTATTTTCAAAGCATAAATATGCCTAATTCATGGTGCTTGATATTGCTGCCTCAAAGTCAAGCCATGGTTTATTTTGTTCTTTTTATTTTAAAAAATGATATTAAGCTGCAACTGGGGGGAGCACATGGGATCATGGGATTACACCTTCTGCATTTCTGCTGCAAGATGATGAATATGTATATTGTAGATCAGCTTTTCTCAACCTGGTGCCTCCAGATGTGTTGGACCACAATGTCTAGAAATCCAATCAGCAGGCTAGAAATGAAGGGGGTGTTCTGTAGAGAGTAAGGAAGATTACCTTGATGGAGATACGAATACCAAGGCAATAGGGGCTAAAGCATTTTTAAGTCCAGAACATCCAGATAATGTTCAGAAGCGGCTCAGACAGAGACTTTAAGAAAGAGGAGGGGGTACAGCAAAATCAGACTTCCAAGACTGATGTCAACCCCACTAGGTAGATCAGATCATGAAATCAACTCAATAGGTTGTCTGCAACTATTTTTATTGAGATTGGCTACAATCTTGCAAAATGCTTAAAAATGCTTTAGCTTAGCAGTAGAGTCTGCATATCTCTGCAAAGGGCATCTTCCTTACTCTCTACAGTTTTTATTCTTAATTCTAGCAGTTGTAGTCCAACCAATCTGGAAGACACCAGAATGGGGAATGGTACTGTATGCAGTTGATGCTGAAAATTATTTTAAGCACTCATTCCTTACCCAACTCCACATAAAGCATTGAGATCTCTGGCAATCCGAGGGTACTAGGGGAGAAACACAGGTTTATTGGTCTTTATTGTACATAGAGCAATCCTGTAATTTATTCTTTAGGGTTGAGTGAAATCAACAACAAGCTCGCCCCCAACACACACCCTCTGCCTTGGATTAACACATTGGGATACACTTCCTTTATCTGAGCAAACCTCTAATTTACTTGTCAGAAGTTTCACCTTTTTGTCATTACAGTGCAACAAGCAAGCCAAACACTCACCACCGGTTTTAAGATGAATGCTAAAATCCTTTTCAGTGCAGTAGGAATACTGTAGCAGTTAATCTGGGGTTTCAAATTTGGATCAACGATGTCCCCTTTGCTGGGAGATGAAAGGAAAAGGAAACCAAGTGTCAGCCCTTCCAGGTAAACCAGACAGGAAACACGGCTAGATGAACTAATTCTACTTTATTGTAAGGCTACATTAACAGAATCTTTGTGATGGAATGTGTCTGCGAAGGGGGAGGTGATGTGATGAACTACAGTAATGCAGCAGGTTCTCAGGAAAGAGGGAGCACATCCCAAGGAGGGAGGCAGGACAAGAGACAACACAGTCCCAAGCTGGATCATGGGAAGAGGAGGTGCGTTAGAATAGCCACTACCTAGAATCTCCCAGGGTTTATTCATTAGGTTAGGGTAATACAGGTTTAGTCTGACAAGATTTTGTTGTACAGTGTAAGCAGATAAAGAACTGTACTTTGGCTGGATTGCATCTATGTCATTCTTGGTCTGGGCCTGACAGTCTTGCAAGTCTCGAAGTACAAATCTCCCACCTTCCCTGTTTACTGCTTGAGTGGCCAGGGCAGGTCTTTCCTAAGTTTCTTCATAGACCTTTACCCTCTCTAGGACTTCCTCTTATCTGATCGCTCCCTAGGCAGCCTCTCTTCCCTCTGTCCTCCAAGGATGCCCTCACATTCCATCACATCAAGTCCTTTTTCATAGTGAATAAGGCAGTGCTCTCAATAACCAGTATTACTCAGATGGGAGCTGTTTTGACTAAATTCATAGAAATAAAGAAGTAGTAATTGTGAGCAAGTAACTCACAACTAGTATACAGAATCAGGCACTTTCTCTGATTTTACACTATTCAGTCCATGAATTTAGGTTCCTGAGAATTATATACTTCACGTACAAGCATCCAAATGAAAATACAGCAAAGGTGTAGCCCATGTGTTCCTTAGATGTCCTTTCTATATCAACTTGCACCCTACCCACATAGCTCCACTTACTGACTGAAGTTCATCTGTTCTGAGGATGATTTTATTTGATTTACATTATCATACTGGAATCTTAACATCACTGGGAGTATCATAAAATGTCTTACAGCTGTTTTATGTCTTTTTATCATGCATGGTAGGTCTCTAACTACAATAAAGGTCTACAGAACACAGTAAAGATAATATGGCTCTAATTTCCTAGTCTACATGTTAAGATAGGTAAAATAAGCTTGGTGGAAAAGCACATGTTTTGTCTGCAAAGTGCAAAACCAAAGTGTAAAACCTGACATTGAAAAAAGTGCCAAGGTATACAGTAGTAGCAAGAATGTGGAAAGATCTCTACCAGACACTTTAAAAGGCTTTTGTCAGTCACTGTTGAGTGAGATTATCTAATTTATGGTTAGAAAACTAGAAGACCTTAAAAGCTTTAATTTCATATGTTACAACTTTTGAAGCACGGTTGTTGTAATCCTATTGTGGTTTTTATTACAACACGGTAACTACCAAGAGTTGCAGGATTGTGGCTGGGTAAAAATATAATAAATAAATAAATAAATTCTCAGTTAAATACATTCGTTTCAAAATAATTTTAGGTTTTAAAAAACGATGATATTTTATTAAACAATTACTTTTCATGCAGGTTTTTTCACATTCAAATTAAAGGTTCTCATAAAAATCCACTATTCCTTAGCATACTGAATATTACATTGACTATTCTGGGCACCACTATGCTAAAACAGAACTATTCAGCTCAAGTTATATTCATATCCCAAGAAGTCTACTTACAATTTATCCAATAAATTTGCAGCTCCATCAGAAAAGAGGCCTCTAGTGAAAAGCTCATCTACTACATAGTTAAGTCGAGGGGGGACAAAGGGGATGAGCTGCATAAAAGAAGATAAATTATAATAGATAGTTCTGGTTTGACAACAGACAGAATGATACCAGTTCCATATATAGATGATCTAATCCAACTTCACGCTCCAGTAGTTTTGGAAACTATCCAAAAGCTTTTTGGTAAAATGAGTCTTTCTTTGGGAAGATTTGATAAACAGAAGCAGATACTTCCTATGTTTTCTCCTTACTTACAAGCTTGCTTGCATCAAAATGTGTAGACTAGCCTTTTGCATCATGAAGCCTCCCAGACTGGTTGTGAACTACAGTTCCTAGAATTTCTAGCCAGTATGGCTTTTTAGTCATGGTTTACTATGGGCTATGGGCCTATTCATATGTTATGTTAATTTAGCGTATCTCCCAGATTTTAAATATAAATTTGGAAGAAAAAAATTGAACACCAGAAATTAATTAAACATATCATCCAGGTATGGTGGGAATTAGTACTTTTATCAAGTGAATAATGCAACAGATGTGCACAGTTGTTGTTCACCAAATAAAGCAAAATTCCAATTTGGTTTATATTAAAACCACAACACATTTCTATATGGGAAGCTGTGCATACTCTTTAAGACCCTAATATATATGTTGTGATAGAACTTTGGGTTTATGCCTTAACATACATGATAGCATATATGTATTTTCCTGCTAGGAAGTGATAGTGTGTAGAAAAATGCCATGTTTAAAGGTGACTGAATGGCATTTCCTAATAACTGAACTTTGTGCACTACTAAAACCAATACATCATGCATACATACAGACATATGCAAGTTTATAAATATCGTCTAGTTTATACTTTCAGCAGGCTTGCAAGAATGCATAGTCAGGGAAGGAAGCAAACTGTTCATGTGCAAGAACAGTAGGTTAGACTACTTTACCAGACTGAATAGATCCATTGATATAAATATGACAATTAAATACAATTAACTTAAGTCAGATTGAGTTCAGTGGTCAACTTTAAGCACAAATAAACCTGTATCTAAAGCAATGTACTGGGAGAACAGGCATTTAGGCTTCCCATTTTACAGAAAATTGTGAGTAATGTGAGTCCAAATGTTTTTCTGACATATACATGAGGCACAAATGCCAGAAATGTTTTAAGCTAGAGCACAAGTGAAGAAATTAACAAATGTATATACTGTGTGTCCTGCAGCCTGAAGAAGATTTTTCGTTTCCTGAACAGCCCTCTTCATGCTTGGAGAGGGCTGGAAATATCCATCACCTTCGTAGTATCCAATCCGGAGGAGATTTGAACTAGTGTAAATCTGGAGGGAAGGAGAAGAGAACGAGTAAAGAGTTTGAACAAGCAATTGAATTTCACTGTCCCTAGGCTTGACTTGGCTGAAGATTCTCAGATATGATCTAGCTAGATTGGAAGCTTTACTGCAGAGAAGAATGAAGCCTTAAATTTGACAGTAGATTTACCCACAGCAGTACGAAGAAGTCAGAACTTTTGTTTTGTATAGATCTTTGCTTTAGAGTTTAAACTCTACACTTTTTCCTCCTGCCTTTCTGAATTAAGGGATACTTGGCTGGTCTCTTGATGGATTTGGGAGACACCTGATAGATGCTTATGTAATGATTCTGTCTCATCAGGGGAACCACTGGTTCCTGCCTCATTTATCTTAGTCTTTAGAAAAGGTTCATGTCTAGGAAGTGTGGTGGTATATTGATAAATGTCTTTGGTTGCCAATTCATTCTTTGTTTTGATACGTATTGTTTTTAATTTGTTTGTGTGCTACCCAGAGTCATTCTGACTTGGGGGCCATGCAAGTTTAAGGAACAAATAAACAAACAAATTCCAGATTGGTTTCAGTTAACGTCAGTGCAATTATTTCATCTTAAATTCATGAGAACTTAACAAAAAGTTACCAGCTTTTGAAAAACAGTATGTAACCACATCCTTTAAAATCAAAGGACTTTCTTCAATGTTAGATAGAACTTTTTGTAGCAGTGACAACAAGGGCTCTTGAATGACTTACAAGACTATGGGAAAAGAGCTTCAGATCTGAACTTTATAAGTCATCTTGGTACTCTTATATGGCACAACGTTCCTTTCAGATCTATTCAAATCATCAGGAATTGAATAGAAACATATTCTGTAGGTGATATTGCACTCCTTTCATTATATTAATGGAATCATTCTAGATTGTGTAGGAAGAATTATAATGAATTTGGTGTATATTACACTCTCTAGGAACTATGCACATTTAGCTACTTGTTTTGTTGAAAAAAAATTGATGAAATTGAAAAGAATTACTCAGATACTTTCAGTAATTACTGGGGTTTTTATAGCCAGTTTTCCCAAGATGTGTAAAACAGTGAAGAGTAAGAAGCTAACTACATTTTCCTGATGATGTAACATACTATGTTTTACATTATAGCAAAGACCTGGAAAACTGAAACACATTTTTCTTTTGGTATTATAAAAAGGGAATTAGCCTTGGCTGAAACATTAACACAAGGTGAAGTACCTTTATTTATTTATTTATTATTCGAATTTTGCTACCGCCCATCTCCCCCAAAAGAGGGACTCTGGGCGGGTTACAATAAAATTAAAACTATAATAATAAACAATTAAAATCCTATAAAAATAAAACAATTTACAAATATAAAATGCAAGTGTATTAACAAGTGTAAAATCCAAGAGGCTAGAAAATTCTAATCAGGTGGAGGGGCTCTAAGGCACGAGCCACCCTCATGAATGGCTGCCCACCTTCCCACCCCATGCGAGACAGCAGAACCAAGTCTTCAGGGCCGTCCTGAAGGTCAGAAGTGAAGGGGCCTGCCTCACCTCTGGGGGCAAGGTTTTCCAAAGGGCGGGGCCTACTGCAGACAAGGCCTGCTTCCTGGACCCTGCCAGATGAAGTTCTCTTACAGACGGGGTCCATAACATGCCCTCTCTGCCTGATCGGGTGGGGCGGGTCAATGTTGTGGGGATGAGACGGTCCCCCAGATAGCCTGGCCCCATGCCATGTAGGACTTTAAGAATGCTTCTAATACATTTGGTTTATATTTTTAAATTATGTTTTTAAAGGTGTTCCTAATATATTGTCTTCATTTACACAAATGTCTTTTTGGACAGCAACATCAAATATGGATCTTTGAATGTTGTATTACTTCACAAAATTACCAATTAATTTATATATATATTCCTACATCATGCTTTTTATTTTGTTTGGTTTAACTTTTTCAAAACAAAAATGGGTGTTTCTTTTTACTTTGCTGGCTCTGTTTGTTTTTATGCTTTAATTTCTTTTTTTAAAAAAATATTGTTGGTTCACCATTATTTAAATTTAAAACTTATAATTTATATAGATTGATCTGTGATCATTAAATGATCTTTCTGGAATATCTGAAAGAGGCAACTAAAGATTGGCATCAAAAGTACTTTAGATTTAAAATTCTATGTAATCACATGTTCTTAATGGGAAACCATTTGCAAAAAGGGAACATCATTTATTGTTGGCTGAAATGGCACTGTCCGTGGTGCTCAACCTCTCTGATGTTCCCTCCTTGTTTGTCCCTACTTAACTATTTAATTATTTTTCACATTTGTATAGCTGCCCATCTCACTCAATTACCTCCTCTCTGAATGGCAAGGGTGGTACTGAAGGATCCAGGTGGAATAACTCATCACATAAGAGAGCCTTCATGCACAGAGCCAGGCTATCTACATCTCTTGCCATTGGGCCAATTGTTGCAGTCACTGTAAAGGAAACAGGATTTCCAATGAAATGGATTGCAAGTACTGCAGAAAATCAAGTAAAATGTTCCTGCTGGTAACTAGACAGCTGTTAGCAATCAATAATAGGCTTGAATGGATAAATCACTTGACCAGTTATAATTCCCAAGGTTAACTTAACAGAGTCATAAGTGCCACTAATAGAAAGATATATTGGATTTCAGATTATTTATATACTATATTTCTATACTTCCTATAGAATTGTATCCCAAAGCAGTTTACAATTTTTAAAATAAAAAAATAAATAAAAGTAATACATTAAAATAATATTCCATAAAAATATGAGTGACCACCCAGATCAGTAATAGTGAAGGTGATCTGTCAAGTATCCTGGTCCCAAGTTATTTGGAGACTTGTATGTTATAAACAAAGTTTTGAACCTGACTTGATAATCAGTTGGCAGCCAATGCAGTTGCTTCAACAGAGATAAAACCAATAATCTTCCCACTGCATTCTGCACCAGCTTCAGCCTCCAGACCAAGTGCAAGGTAGTCTCACATAAACACACTAAAGTAATCTAAGTATAAGGTTATAAATGCACGAATAACAACAGCTGATTTGTTCCTATCCAGAAAGAGATGTAATTGGCACACCAACTAAAGGTAGTAAGAAGTACTCCTGGCCACAGAAATCACAAACTTCCAGTGACCATGATTACACTAGGAGTGCCCCCAAACTCCATCCTTGTTCTTTCTGAAGAAGAAAATTCCTCTTTAGAACAAAATTCCCAGATACCATACCTGGGAACAACCCAAAACAAGGTTATGTTTCAGTCTTAACTTATTGGCCCTCATAAATTGATTGGAGCAATGCTGCTACAACATTTATCTTTAATAGCAGAAAACCAGCCATTCCATCCGTTTTATCACCCAGAGATGCTACCAGGGTTTGATGGGACCCCAGATAAGTTGACTTCAAAGGCTTCCCTTATGGGGTGCTTCTCCCTGTGCATGGTCTGTTCATGACAGCTTTGTTTTGCTTTGCTTTTTACCTAGAATGTAACTAACAACACATGCTTTTCCCCTCCTTACTTGCTCATGACTGTCGCAACAAGTCAAGATTGTAGCTGTGCATGCTTCTAAATCATAGTGCTTCCACAACCATCAACATGTCTGTGAACTGAATTAGTCAAACATTGCTTTGGGGAGTATAATGATAGGGTTATAACTAAATATTCTGGAGCTTTGGATTGTGGATTGTCTAAAATCCAGAAAGCTGTTGAAAAACTTTCCAGAGGTAGTTCTGAATGGATGAAAACAAAAAAGGCTTGATTCAGAAAAAACAGAAGGGCAGCGTTTGTCAAACTTGGCAACTTTAAGATGTGTGGACTTCAACTCCCAGAATTCCCCAGCCAGCGTTCCCCAGTCCACACATCTTAAAGTTGCCAAATTTGACAAACACCGATTTAGACTGTATATCAGCACAATCTTATCTAGTCTCAAATGTTTATGTACTAGCAGCAGGAGCAAGAGCACCTGGATTGTGATCACGTGACCGCGAGGATGCTGCAACAGCGAGAACTTCAAGGACCAGTTGTAAGTCCCCCTCATTCAGTGCCATCATAACTTTGAACAGTCGCTGAATGAGTGGTTGTAACCTGAGGACTTCAACAGTAATATGTTGTATATGAAGCTATTTTAAAGAAAACACAGAAACCTCTGATGGTGCAGATTGTAGCCACTGAGTGTTTGTGCAAAACTGTAACACTTTCTGTCCGTTCTGTGCCAGCTGCCCTGATTATCAGTGTCTGTCTGGACATAATTCAGAGTGTTGATTTTGGCCATTGATGTCCTAAAAGTTTACGAAAAGGTTATTTGTAGGATCACCTGTTTCCCTTATAAACTTATCCAATAATTTATAATCAGTATTGTTTGCTCACTTTGTAAACATGGTAGGTTAACTCCAATAAGGAGTTAACTTCCTAGCTAGTATTTAATTAACCATCCACTTGCAATATTTAACAGGCCTTTGAAAACTCACCTCTTTTACATGGCATTTAATTAATAAATGCTTACACAGAGAGAGAGAAAGAGAGAAAGAGAGAGAGAGGGTAATATTACAACATTTTATAAGAATGTCACATGTGAAGATATTTGTACATGCATCATCTTGGTAGATTTTTGAATTAGAAAGGTCATTCATACATATTTAAATAACTCAATTTTTGGATGGCTGCTGATTACTTGAGAGCAAGTTGTGTTGTGGTTAAAGGCATCAGGCTAGAAACAAGGAAAGTTCTAGTCCTGCTTTCGGTACAGACATCAGTTGAGTGACTTTGGGCTTGTCACTCTCTCTGGGAAGAAGCCAATGGCAAACAAATTCTGAAAATTTGGCCAAGAAAACTGCATGGACTTGTCTAGGCAATTGCTAGGAGTCAAGACTGACTCAAAGGCACCAAAATGAAAAGAAAACCAAAATCCACCCTTATTACTCACCTGACTTCATGCCTGCTATTGGACTAGCAAGACCCAGAATGCTGGGAAATACATAAACAAGACAAAAAATAAAGTGTTAGCTATCAACACAGTTGAAAAGAAACAGAAATGCAGTTGTATATCCCACACATGTATTCAAAAAGAAGTCTCAGGAAAGGAGCTGAACTTCAGATAACAATTAAAGCTAAAATAATAAAAAGTACAAATGTGTTCATAATGAGAATGATAATCAAGGCATCCCCTACTATAGAAAGTGTACATCGGAATATTTATAAAAGAAAATCGATTTGTGAATGCAACCAGCATATTTTCATTTCTGCTGAAATGAAACACTTCCTATGAGTGCTTTTACACAGGTAACCCAATCAGCATTAGCATTCAGAAATGTACTTATTTATTATTTTAATTCATATCACTGCCCATCTCCCCCAACAGGGGAAATTTGGATATTTATCATTCCAAAGAAGAATTTAGAACAGGGTTTCTCAACCTTGGCAGCTTGAAGATGGGTGGACTTCAACTCCCAGAATTCCCCAGCCAGCCATGACTTAGAACCTACCTTAACCGAGAGCCTGTTGGTTTGAGTCCGCAAAGCCCACAGAAGCTGGAGGGCAGGCGAATGCTTCCAGCCACATCTGTCCCAAAGCCCAAGATGGATCCACCTCCTGCAATAAGTGCCCCTTCCCCTCCAGAGGAGCCACCAGGACTTTTCTTGTGGTTCAAAGGGTTTACCGTTTGACCAAAAATTAAGTTACTGCAGTCATAGCTGAGCAAAACAGAAAGTGGATTGGCAATTAACATTTTGTATCAGCCTTGGGCTTTAGTCCAAAAGAAAGAGAAGTGGGTGGGTGGGGAAAATATACTATAATTAATCAAGCAATAACTTGCAACTGGCACTGGAAAACAGTGAGTGAGGAAAAATACCAAAATATGGTGCAAAGATTGGAATCTGGTGCCATTCAAATGTTTTGAGACTGCAAATCCCAGAATTATCAAGAATAGTGATTGGGGATTATGGAATTTACAACCCCGGTTGTGGAGGGGAAGGCTAATATACAGTACCATATTCTCCCAACTGCCTTGGTGAAAGAGGTGAAACAGCATAGTTCAACAACCTCTGTAGTCATGGCCATTCAAATGCCCTGGAGACTTTTTCAAGAATGGTGTGACAAGGAGAACCATATTGCATTTGTTCCCAGCATCCAATACTTAAATTATTATTTCTGACCATGGAAATTGCTTTTAGCCATTATAGACAATATCCAGGCCTGATCTACATGCTGAAAATTAAGGTGGTAGAATCATAAGTTATAAAATTTCAAGCTGCAAGTAGGGGGTGCTATTTTGAATGCTCCCTCAAACTAATAATAGCAACATAATGCAGCACTGCCAACTTGCAGCCTCCTTGATTCTGGTGCAAATGTAAAGTAGACTCCTGTAAATTTATCTGCCTTTTTTTTTTTCACAGCATCAAAGCTAGTGCCCGCTATTAGGAAAAGTCTTATTTGCCATTACACCTTCTAGCAGTAACTTCCTTATGTTAATTAAGCAAGCAGAAATATTTTCTTACTTGTTTTAAACTTTCTGCCAATCAATCTTTCATGCTCCCTTAGTCATTCTTCCATTAACCCACCGCCCCAGATTCTCAAGTTATTATTAGTCAAGAAAGCAAGAAATAGCAATTTCTAAAACAGAGATAGAGAAAAAAAAATACTTTATCATGCTCTGAGGAACATTAGTTTTCACAAATGGAATTGCTCCCTGTTTCTTCAGAACTTTGACTATCACGCTGTCTTCAGCCTCTACTTTGCCAAGACACTGCACCAAGCCACATGTAGAGATGTATCCCTTTGGGAGAGAAAATACAACTTGCTTGACATAACATTACAGAGTCTCAAGTTATGAGGACTTGTCCAGGAACAAGCCTTGTTGATCAAATGCCACAAAAACCCACCACCACCTATTTCAAAAACCTACCAGTACCTATTTCTTCCTAATGAAAAGACAGGTAAGCTGAAGAGAAAGAACTGTGCAAAAGCACCACACATGGAAAGACTGGTCTCTTCTAAAGGCCCTTGCTAAGGAGTCAGTTTTCATCAAATAACCAGGTTCAGATACTACATGACATCTCTGCTGTGTGCAAAACGTTACACTGTGAAGAGAGTTATGCTTCCATAAAGTGACAAATGACTTGTCACTAGTCATAAATTACTCACAAAAATAGCCTATTTCAGAATAGGTATGTCTATCAGAACCCAGATCCCAGAGGCTTCTGTCAGGATCTATGACCAGCTGCTGTTCCTTGCCTATTTAGAGGGTGAGTGGCAGGGGGCATATATGTGCATGTGGATATTTAAAGAAGGATCCCGTGTATACACAGGAGCACAAACAGCATGCTAACCATTGTTCCAACACACCTACAATGCCCCCTGTTCAGTTCAGGCTGGTGAGGCAGGAAAGGTGGGAGAAAGAACTGTGGAACTCAAATCCTAGAAAATATATGTCTCTGACATCTTTGCACTGCCATAATAGGCAATCAAATATTGTGTATGTGCCACTTCATTCTTATCTGCAATGAAAATTAATCTGATGAAGTGGTTTAACATCAGTTGAAGCTTTTATCATAATAAATATGTTTGCTTTTAGAGTACTACAAAACTCTTTGCTGTTTTTCCTGTAAAAGAATAACATGGCTGCTGTCTAGGTATAGTTGCATAGGAATTGAAACAGAAAACTCAGTTTCAGCCTTCGACATCTTTTAACTTCTGCAGCAACTGGACTGAAGCTAGAAATGTCCTGTATTTTAGCTGAAGATGCTGAAATAGCTTAAATAACATCCCCTTCTTGATACTTCTGACACACATTCCTTCTTCAGTAGCAAGTATTTCAAAAGATAAAGAAAGGTGCACCTTGTATCCAATGTGGTCCTTAATGCTGACAGGAATTCCATACAGCAAGCCTTTCTCTTTTTGCTTCTTCAGATCCTGGAGCTGTTCCTCACAACCATGAAGAAAATCTGTCACACAGTTCACCTCCCGGGTTACTTCAAGAGCCTGGCCCATAGAAAAGTCAGTGTCGGGGGGGTGGGGGGGAGAAGGGGCGAGAGGGGAGCATGATTTGTTAAATAAACCAAAGTAAGCTAGAGTCAAACATTGTATTCGGGAAGATCCATGTGTTGACCCAATCAAAAAGAGGATGGATGGGTGTTTGTGTGTGGGGGTGGTGGTGGTGGGAAGCATAAGATAAAAACCATTATAAAAAGGTAAAGGTAAAGGTTTCCCTTGATGTAAAGTCCAGTCGTGTCCGACTCTAGGGGGCGGTGCTCATCTCCGTTTCTAAGCCTTGGAGCCGGCGTTGTCCGTAGACACTTTCCGGGTCATGTGGCCAGCATGACGACACGGAACGCCGTTACCTTCCCGCCGAAGCGGTACCTATTGATCTACTCACATTTGCATGTTTTCGAACTGCTACGTGAGCAGGAGCTGGGACTAGCAACGGGAGCTCACCCCGCCGTGTGGTTTCGATCGGCAGCTCAGCGGTTTAACCCGCAGCGCCACCGCGTCCCTCTGCAAAAACCATTATACCTGCTGTGAATTGTATGTACCTTCTCAATTTAGTTAAAAATTGACTGTAGAGGGCATAGGGAATGGCCTTGAAGGACAGGAGGAAGAGCCGCTACCAAGGCAACAGTCAGATAAGAGGGACTTGAGTCCCGACCAAGAAAATAACTTGAGAAAACATCTCAGACAAGCCCTTCCCTAGGTTCACATGAAGATAAAGTGAAGGAAGAAGAAACACATTCAGACTCACAAGATTCTGTTATTCTAGCTAGAATAAAAGTAGTCCTGAGCTATATGGCAATGGTTTAGTAGTCTGGTCTACCTTGTTCGGCTGACACTGACTATTTATGAAAATTGGAATGGATTATTGTCTCTCTTCTTCAGCAAAGGATCGTTACCTTGTCGTGGCGCTGGAGCTTGAGCACCTCAATGATGCCATGAGCTAAACCGTGAAGGGCCACCCAAGACGGGAAGGTCATGACAGAGAGGTCAGACTAAATGCGATCCCTGGGGAAGATAATGGCAACCCACCCCAGTATTCTTGCCGTGAAAACTAAATGGATCAGTACAACCAGAGATATGTCGGTATACCATCGGAAGATGAGACTCCCAGGTCGGAAGATGGTCAAAATGCTACTGGGGAGGAACAGAGTATGAGCTCAACGAGCCCCAGACGTGATGACGCAGCTAGCTCAAAGCCGAAAGGATGGCTAGCGGCCGACGGTGCTGGTGGTGAATGGCGAATCTGATGTTCTAAGGATCAACACACCATTGGAACCTGGAATGTAAGATCTATGAGCCAGGGCAAATTGGATGTGCTTATTGGCGAGATGGCAAAATTAAAGATAGACATTTTGGGCGTCAGTGAACTGAAATGGACTGGAATGGGCCACTTCACATCAGATGACCACTAGATCTACTACTGTGGACAAGAGGACCACAGAAGAAATGGAGTAGCCTTCATAATTAATCATAAAGTGGCTAAAGCAGTGCTTGGATACAACCCCAAAAACGACAGAATGATCTCAATTCGAATTCAGGGCAAGCCATCTAACATCACAGTGATCCAAATATACACCCCAACCACAGATGCTGAAGAAGCTGAAGTAGAGCAGTTCTATGAGGATTTGCAGCACCTACTGGACAACACGCCTAAAAGAGACATTATTTTCATCACAGGAGACTTGAATGCTAAGATGGGCAGTCAAATGACACCTAGAATTACAGGTAAGCATGGCCTGGGAGAACAAAACAAAGCAGGACATAGGCTGATAGAATTTTGCCAAGACAACTCACTCTGCATAACAAACACTCTCTTCCAACAACCTAAGAGACGGCTTTATACATGGACTTCACCAGATGGACAACACCGAAATCAGATTGACTACATCCTTTGCAGCCAAAGGTGGCGGACATCTATACAGTTGGTAAAAACAAGACCTGGAGCTGACTGTAGTTCCGATCACGAACTTCTTCTTGCACAATTTAGGATCAGACTAAAGAGATTAGGGAAGACCCACAGATCAGCTAGATATGAGCTCACTAATATTCCTAAGGAATATGCAGCGGAGGTGAAGAATAGATTTAAGGGACTGGACTTAGTAGATAGGGTCCCGGAAGAACTATGGACAGAAGCTCGCAGCATTGTTCAGGAGGCGGCAACAAAATACATCCCAAAGAAAGAGAAAACCAAGAAGGCAAAGTGGCTGTCTGCTGAGACACTAGAAGTAGCCCAAGAAAGAAGGAAAGCAAAAGGCAACAGTGATAGGGGGAGATATGCCCAATTAAATGCAAAATTCCAGAGGTTAGCCAGAAGAGATAAGGAATTATTTTTAAACAAGCAATGTGCGGAAGTGGAAGAAGACAATAGAATAGGAAGGACAAGAGACCTCTTCCAGAAAATTAGAAACATTGGAGGCAAATTCCAGGCCAAAATGGGTATGATCAAAAACAAAGATGGCAAGGACCTAACAGAAGAAGAGATCAAGAAAAGGTGGCAAGAATATATGGAAGACCTGTATAGGAAGGATAACAATATCAGGGATAGCTTTGATGGTGTGGTCAGTGAGCTAGAGCCAGACATCCTGGAGGGTGAGGTTGAATGGGCCTTAAGAAGCATTGCTAATAACAAGGCAGCAGGAGACGAAGGTATCCCAGCTGAACTGTTCAAAATCTTGCAAGATGATGCTGTCAAGGTAATGCCTGCTATATGCCAGCAAATTTGGAAAACACAAGGATGGCCATCAGATTGGAAAAAATCAACTTATATCCCCATACCAAAAAAGGGAAACACTAAAGAATATTCAAACTATCGAACAGTAGCACTCATTTCACATGCCAGTAAGGTAATGCTCAAGATCCTGCAAGGTAGACTTCAGCAATTCTTGGAGCGAGAATTGCCAGATGCACAAGCTGGGTTTAGAAAAGGCAGAGGAACTAGGGACCAAATTGCCAATATCCACTGGATAATGGAAAAAGCCAGGGAGTTTCAGAAAAACATCTATTTCTGTTTTATTGACTATTCTAAAGCCTTTGACTGTGTGGACCATAAGAAATTGTGGCAAGTTCTTAGTGGTATGGGGATACCAAGTCATCTTGTCTGCCTCCTGAAGAATCTGTATAACGACCAAGTAGCAACAGTAAGAACAGACCACGGAACAACGGACTGGTTTAAGATTGGGAAAGGAGTACGGCAGGGCTGTATACTCTCACCCTACCTATTCAACTTGTACGCAGAACACATCATGCGACGTCCTGGGCTTGAGGAATCCAAGGCTGGAGTTAAAGTCGCTGGAAGAGATATTAACAATCTCAGATATACAGATGATACCACTTTGATGGCTGAAAGCGAAGAGGAACTGAGGAGCCTTATGATGAAGGTGAAAGAAGAAAGTGCAAAAGCTGGTTTGCAGCTAAACCTCAAAATAACCAAGATTATGGCAACCAGCTTGATTGATAACTGGCAAATAGAGGGAGAAAATGTAGAAGCAGTGAAAGACTTTGTATTTCTAGGTGCAAAGATTACTGCAGATGCTGACTGCAATCAGGAAATCAGAAGACGCTTAATCCTTGGAAGAAGAGCAATGACAAATCTCGATAAAATAGTTAAGAGCAGAGACATCACACTGACAACAAAGATCCGCATAGTTAAAGCAATGGTATTCCCCATAGTAACATATGGCTGCAAGAGCTGGACCATAAGGAAGGCTGAGAGAAGGAAGATAGATGCTTTTGACCTGTGGTGTTGGAGGAAAATTCTGAGAGTGCCTTGGACTGCAAGAAGATCAAACCAGTCCATTCTCCAGGAAATAAAGCCAGACTGCTCACTTGAGGGAATGATATTAAAGGCAAAACTGAAATACTTTGGCCACATAATGAGAAGACAGGACACCCTGGAGAAGATGCTGATGCTGGGGAAGGTGGAAGGCAAAAGGAAGAGGGGCCGACCAAGGGCAAGGTGGATAGATGATATTCTAGAGGTGATGGACTCATCCCTGGGGGAGCTGGGGGTGACCAACAGGAAGCTCTGGCATGGGCTGGTCCATGAAGTCACGAAGAGTCGGAAGCGACTGAATGAATAAACAACAAATTGTCTCTCTTGGATCAGCCAAAGTAAGCTAGGTTGCTATCACATGCTTAGGTCCTTATCTTGTTTCCAGTCTGTTAAGCAGACATTAATATAGAGGCAAATAATTTACTTATGGCTGATGGAAGTCATTGATTGTTTGATGAATTGGTTTCCTAGGGTCCCCAGTTTGATCTCCCCTTAAAACCCACCAGTGGGAAAAATCAGTCAAAGTTGAGAAGGGGGATGTTGGTTTTTTAAAAGTGAACCACTTTTCTTACATTTCTGGCTTGAGGCACCAACGTCAACCTTCAAAATCTCTCCAAGCCTCAAACATTGCAAAAACATCTCCAAATTCCCAAATGCAGGATATCCTGGGGACTGTAAAAAGGTGCTGGGAAGGTTGTCTACTCCTGTCTTTTTTTTTTAAATAAAGCTTTATTAATTTTCAAAATATGATTAAAACACAAAATACAGAATATAGGACAGCGTAAAAAGACACAAGAAAAACTAAAACAGTACAAGAATAGATAGGAAAACATAAAACATAAAAGACAGGTGACTTCCGACCATCTCCAACACAGATATAAAAGCACATAAAAGTTAATCTCTTGCTATTAGTTAAACATTTAGTAACATTATTTCTCTAAAATCAAACCATTTAACCATCAAAACCCAAACTCGGAAGTTCATTTTTTTCTGTTACAAGCAAATAGTCCAAAAGCAGCTTCCAAATAGAAACAAATCCAGTTACAGTATTTTCTCTTGTCAATGCTGTCAGTTTAGCCATTTGTGCCAGTTCCATTAATGTAACCATCCAATCCTCAACTGAGGGAATTGGTGCATCTTTCCATCTTTGAGCATGTAAGAGTCTTGCTGCTGTTACCATATATAGGAACAGAGCACCCCTGACTTACCAACGTTATCTATAACAAGGTTCTGTAACGACTAGTGAAAACTATTGCCCTGAATAATTCAAAAACGGGGAAATGGAGTTCAGATTTTTTCTCCGTTGTCCATTAACTTATTCTCTTTTGGGTTCACTACACTTCATTTCACACTTCTATATTTTAGAAGTATGTTACTTGAGAGTCATGTTGTGACCTTAGAGTAAAAGGTAAATGTATAATTGTGCTTATAACTGCTGTAAAGAAGATCAGAAACTACTTCCTCTTTCTTTACTATTTTCCTTTACTTTTTTTCTTGCACTTTTAGCTTTCTTTCTGATTTCTTTTTCTTTTCTTCTTATTTTATATTAGTGTGTGTGTGTATTCCAATTGCACTCACCTTTTTTATATAGCTATACAGGACACTCTCTGGAGAAAGTACCTCCTCCCTGAGTTTTTCTGCCAGTTCTGTTAGTGTCAGAGAGAGGATAAATTCAGACTGGATTCCAGGATTCTGCAAGTAGAGATAGCCATGTCATGAGGGAAAGGCATGGGAGCAGCCCTAAATTTATGTCACAAGCCAGGACAAAAGATCTGCTGCTGTAATTCTTCATGACAAATCAGGAACACAAACTCAAAGAAGATAATTAAAACACAGATTATATACAATAAGATTGAATACAGTTTAGAAGAGAATTCTTAGGATGTCAATTGAAAACTTCTTTCCTTAATCCACTCTTCAGCCTCAACCTTCCCCTTTCCCCAAGTCTGAATAGCATTGCAAAGCTCCATGCTCTTTAACAAGAGCATTCCTTTAAAATGTGAGATATTTTGACTACTTCTAGATACTCTTTTGGATTTGGGTTTGAAAGACCAAGGAACTATAATCTGTGCTTTGTACCATGCTGTTGCTGATCATGGGGGATGCCTGTTGAAGCATTGGCTTTAGCTGCCATGATGACTCAACAGAGAGCCACTTATAGATTCTGGTGTTCACATGCTTTGACTACAAGCACAATTGCTCCTGTTTGTTTAATCTAACTAGAGATCAGCAAACATAATAGCTTCCTTAGCCTGGCTTATCTGAAGTCTTTGTCTGGGACAATATAGGAATTGTTACTCCTTTGGAAGAATATAAATATGAAACCTTGGTTAAGAGTCAATTTATTCTGAACTCCCCAATGAGCAAAATTATTCAAGCCTGGAAGACATTTACTAGCCTCTTGGAAATAACCAAATTATTTGTTTCTTAGATTCGTATCTCACCTTTCGTCTAGGAGCTCAAGGTACATAGCACTCCCATATCCAATTTTCCCCACAACAAGAATTCTGTGAAATAGGCTGCACTGAGACAAAATAACTGGCCCAAAGTCACCCAATGTTCTTTTGTTTCTGACAGTGGACTTGGCCCTGGATGTCTCCAGTCATAGCCCACTATGTCACACTGGCTCTTATCCTTGGTTAGTCTCCAGAAAAGATACAAGAACTATCTAGTGAGTGATGTCCAAGTGGTAGAATAAAAAGCTGATCTAACATAGGTTACTGTGTTCTTTGAAGCAAAATAGTAAGTGGCAGACAGTGCTCCACTCCAATATATATATATGCGTGCGTGCGTGCGTGCGTGCGTGTGATTAAAGTGACAAAATTAATCTGTTCTAACTTGAATGCTTTTGAGATGCTGGTTCCTCTTTGTCTGAAATGCTCGCATGATGATCTGAACAGCCCATCTATCCCATATGCTCCCTATGCAAAAAAGCTGTAAATACTCAGTGACACACAGAAAGACTCAAGTATAGGATTCAGATACTCAGATATAGATTACTGTACTTCGTACTTATTACAGGTGCAAGAACTGAAGTTAAAAATAGCTTCCATGCTAAGTTCTGGAGGTTGCTACTTGAAAGCCAACTGAAGAGGAGTGCGCAATGGGTACATCAGGGTTTGCCCATGGGGATAGTAGTGGATAGGTCTCTTTTAAAAAGATCTCACATCCAATCTGTACATAGAGCTTCACTGATACCCATTTCCCTTAAAAGCACAGAAAGTAAGACATGACAAAATTCAAGAAAAGAGGCAATATAACATAGATATTGAACCACACTTTGTAAAAGCAAGTCCATAAATTAGCAAAGCTGACCTAAGTTTCATCATTCCAACTTAAGAACAATTTAAAAGCCTTATTGAAAGCAGCAAAGTTCACATTCAGAAAAGCCCCCCATAAAACACAAACACCCCCACCCCCAGAAGAAGCCACCTTCTGTTTGAACTTCCAAGCAACTTTTTCCATTTGCTCCAGGCTGTGTTTTCGCCATTGTCGGGCTTCTTCCATTTTCCTCTGAATCTCTCTATGTATTACCCATTTCCATAGCACAACCACTGTGACTGAGCAACAGGCAAGAGCAAGTACGACAGGAGGATTGATTCCATCTTTGAGCAGGATGTCTCGTAGCTTCCCCTGGACCATGGTGAATGCTTCTCCCTGCCTCTGCGGTATCCTCTCTTTGTTACTGACAGGAGGTGGTATTGTTAAAGCATTAGCTATTACGCTATTTCAAGTTACTGGAGGCCTTCACAGTTCTACCTTGGATGCCACCCAAGGTGTATTTAAAGGATGATTTATCTAATGTATTAGATAATCTTGATAGGGGCTTCAGGTGATGTCTTCAGAACAGCCTATTCAGCTTCCAAACTCAGCAGCTAGAGCAGTGGTCTTTTTTCTTTCTTTAGTAACAAATTGTTTTAGTGGCAGCTTGGGAGCTGCAGTTCACGTGGTTATGATTTGTATGTACGTCCTGTGCATGCATGCAGTGTGTGTCCACTATGTCTCCCATAGGCTTTCTTTTGTGGGAGTTGTGGGCTGAGGTAACCAGTTACTTGGATTACGCTGGGCTTGGTGGTTGCCAAGAGCAATGCTGAAAATGTTGTTCTGCCTTTACTGGCATGCCCAGAGGACCGGTAGGACATTAGCATTTCAAAGGTTTATATAGAACAGAACCCTGATATTCAATAATCAAACTGAGAAGGAGGAGAAGACTAATCAAGGAGGTTGTTATATATTCACACTCTCGTCTTCATGAGAAGGAGGTACGACTAACTGTATGGGATAATAGCCATTTCAGCCCTTTCCTTATTATCGTTTACTCACCCCATTGTATGGGTTTGGGACTATAACAGTTGAGAGCAGGGTTTCTCAACCTTGGCAACTTTAAGACATGTGGACTTCAACTTCCAGAATTCCCCAGCCACCATATGTTGAAGCTGAAGTCCACACATCTTAAAGTTGCCAAGGTTGAGAAACCCTGGTAGAGTTGACCACTGCTGTCAAGACTTCAAAGAGACCCCTGGGGCCATTTTCACCCTTTCCTCTCTCCAAACAGACTTCACCAATTTCATTTGTTTTTGTGAATCTACTCTGCTGAGACTATAGTTTTAGCTGCAGCATGCTCACCCAGTAAGTATAAATGTTTGTCCTCTCTTAAAGTGCTTTAAAAGCAGCTACAAACAAGGCAGCTCAGAAGGTATAATGAAGGAGAAAAGTGGTGACCGAGAATATGGTGTTTACTAGAAAAACTGATAAAGATCTTGGGAATGTTCCTAATTCAGAGGATAGTTTTTCAACCACATGGAAAACATACATTAAAATTACTCAGTATCTGATGCCAAGTGAAAAGGAGGAGAGTGAAACTGGGTCATGCCAGCTGTACAAATAAGAGATTTTTAATTCACTAGATTGCCATATGAACAGTCTTAGGCAGTCCAAAATGTTCCGGTAAAACTTAAAACATATTGAAAAATGATCAGCAATATTTTAGCTGGTCTAAAGTATTAATTTTTTTTGCTAATGAACTCTGGACACAATCTTAAGGGTTAGATCATTGTTTCTCAACCTTACCAACTTTGAGCTGTGTGGATTTCAACTCCAAGAATTCCCCAGCCAGCGTGGCTGGGAGTTGAAGTCCACACAGCTCAAAGTTGCTAAGATTGAGGAACACTGGATTAGATTATTTCATAATGCCAATATCTCAACCTGCTATTTTGATGGATCTTCCATTATGAAAGGAATAATGTGTGCCATCTGAGCTACTTGACAATATATTCTTAAGCAAGGTATGACCCATCCTCCTATATTTTGAGGCAAATATAAAATATTTCTTATTTATTTTATTGTATGTTGATTTAAAGCAAAATAATGAAACTTGGTTTTGCCAGTTGGTAAGAATTGACAAATGTACCATCAGGTTAAAAGAAGCTTGAGATCTAAGTTTAGGGAAAAAAATAGATAATAATGGTAGTCTCTATGACAGCATTGGGGATTCTTACCAGGATCTATACAGAAGAATATCTTAATCTCTTACATCACTAGCATCGTAACTCTGGCGAGTCCCATATATCTTGTAAATACTCAGTGAATTTTTAGGGAGGCTGTAAACTGAAGGGAACATTCTTTCATCTTTAGTGTGAATGTGATCAAGTTTCAGATTGTTGGAAGAATGTTTTTAACAAGATGCCATACATAACTAAACAGAAGATTGAGTTTTCTCCGAAGTTAGGTTTACTACATGTTTGATGGTCAGAACAAAAAATTGCAAAGTAAAAAAAAATCATCAAATGTCTACGTCTAGCAGCCGAATTATTGTCAGACATTGGAAATATCTAGATAATATCTCAGTGAATAGATGGTATGGTAAAATTTGTTTTATAGCAGTGCTTAAGAGATATTGCAGTATCTATTGCTTGACAATGCGAAGTGGCAAATCACCATTCTAAGAATGATAGGATTTTAATGTTTATACAAAAGAATCCTTATAATAGTCTGTATGTACCACACACACACACACACACACACACACACACTGAAGTACTGTATATATATATATAGAGAGAGAGAGGGAGGGAGGGAGGGAGGGAGGGAGGGAGGGGGGCTAGGCACATTTCTCTTTTGTCATCTGCATGTCTAGGACACAAATGTTGCCACATTTAGCTGCCTTTCCATTTTGACACCGCTCAAAAACTTAACGAGAATTCCTAACAGTTGTTCTTGTTGACAAAAATTACTGACAGCGGTAGCCTGTGCCCAGGTGATGGGATTCTTACGGCTTGCATTCTCGCAACTGAAGATTAGTCTTCTGCGATGTACTGTAGATGTCGACCAGATTTGCCTGAATTTATTTCCCTTTCAGTTCAGCATTACCTTGTATTTCTTCAGTTTGTATTTGAATTTTGTGGTAACAACTCATTCAGCCTTGGATTTCAGGTATCAAAAGCATGCTACAAACCTCTCCAGCATGTTTTAATAGTGACTACATTGGCTGCACCCTCAGTATCAATTGGGCAGTGATTCGAGCTGATATAGTTCTGTTGCCCTTGCCAGATTGGTAACCTTCAGAGGCAGGCAAATGTAAATGCAAGTTGCTAAGAAGCTATTTTGGGCCTTACAAGTAATTTCAGGGGGGCAATGCCAGCCACACATGCCATTTTGGATTGCTGAGCTTGGTCACTAGCTTGCCCTTGTTCTCCATGCAAGTCGCACTAAGGTAATAGAAACTTGAGAGCTTCGGCCTTCAGCTCAACCAGTGTACCTCACAGTAGTCTAACACATCTGCATATGCCATGTCCAGTTTTTCTAGTTAGATCCTAAATTGCTAATAATACAGTGTTTACTTTTTATAACTGTTTCCACAGTACTGTATCTAACCCTCCCGAGAAGTAGGGAATTCACATGAAGACTTCTTAGTATTATACAATGGCACGCTATCAACTGAGAAGGATCAGTGACAAGATGTGGCTTTTTTTCCCCCCACTAGTGCTACAAATCCTTTTGGGACTGATTTTGGCAGAAGTGCCATCTGTTTTAACAGTTTGTCCAGTGATGATGTCTAGCATCATGGGGAAATGTAAAGTCCTGCATATGAGAGGGGAAAGAATGAAAGGCTTATGTATTGGATTGGAGTGACCTGGCTTGGCAGTGGTACATGTAATAAGGATCTGGGTGTTCTAGTGGGTTACAAAGACAAGGACCAGGTTGAAGTCCACAGGAAACTGAAAAATGGGCAGAAAGATGGTCAGGTAGGGGTTGAAGAAGAGATGAAGTGGTTGCTGCAGGTATGTAAAACTGGAAGGAAACATTTTTGTGGTATAAACATTGGACATGTTCTTTCTCTATATAGGAATAAATGAAGGAACTAGAGACTTAAAGCTAAGCAAATATAGAGAGACAGACCACAAATATTTGTAATCACAATAAAAGCCATGCCATTGTTTTACAAAAAGTTGTAATTCCAGAAGAGAGAGTTGTATTAGCAGCAAACTTATCAAACAGAGCAAATACACTTAGATCTATTGTAGTGAGCTTTACAAAGCTGAAAATCTGGCCCAGGAAAAAGGGTGATGGACTTTAGCCTGTCTTAATTGATGCCAACATCTTGAAAATTAATGTATTTCTAAGTTGCTGAATAACTGAAAACATACTCTCATCTCTGCTCAGAGAAGATTACGGAAATCACTTTTATTAATACATTTACATTGGAATAATACCAAATGATGTCTTATATATAATCGCCAAGGAGAACGAATTCCTCAAATGTTTCCTATTGGTTCCATCCTCCATCCAAAGATACTCTGATTCCAAGAAGCACATTAAAACCTTCCCTTTCATTATTTTAGACCTGCTATGTTGTTAATCCATAGTGCTGGTGCAATGGTTGCCTATCCTAAAACACACTCAGACTCACAAGCAAGGGCTTGAATCAAATCTGGTTTATTTAAGAATAGTGTGCGAGTACAAAGAAAGCTGAGAATGAGCAGAAGCGTGCCAAATACAAACTAAAAACCCTTGGTGCAAATGTAAGCCCTCCCCCCGTACAACCATTTCAAGTTCCCCATCCCAGGTGCCCCTAACGAGTTCTGCTAATCAAGGGGTAAAAAGACCTTGAACACCAGCGATAACCCAAACACATTCCATCCCCAAGAAAACAGATAGACAGCCTGATACAAGGCCTCCCAGCAGCTCCCTCCCAACTGGAATGCGCGTCAGCACCATGGCATGCGAAATGTTACGATGTAAATCAAACACTGCAACGGCAAACATGACAGCTGGAACGGCACTGAATCTTCCAATGGAAATTATTTACAGGAGTGAAGCTCAACCCCTATATTCTTCTTCCCCTATATTTTCTCAACAAATTCATCAATAGTGACCCCCGTCTCAGTTTTTTTAATCTAAGTCAGTCCCCAAAGTCCATGGTTATTATGGTGGAACTTCATTCTGCTTCCGGTGATATCACATTCAATGTTTCCTTGATTTTTCCTTGGTTAGCATCTCCACTTCTTTCATGAACCGGAGACAGAGCTCTTCTTGCCACGGCAAAGCCACACACTGGACAGCCACAGGGAGTCCCACAGATTCTTTCACTGCCTACAAGGACAGAATAAGGAAAGGAGTTTTTTACAGCAAGTGTCAAATAAATGCTGCTGGCCACTGTCATGATGCAATTCCAAGTACCTTTGCAAATAATTTGTCCCCAGAATCATTATAGTGTCCTTTGAAACTCTTTAGCTCCTCCTCATCTTCCTTCGTCACAGTTGTAACTGGTACCACCCCGGCAGGGAAGTCCAAATAGTTATATAAGATGGTATAACTAATTAACTCTGTACAGACAAAACACACAAGATACATAAAGTGGCTACTCAGCTCTCTTGAGCAACTTGCAATGATTAACAGCACAGGGAAGACAGTACTTCGTAATTCTAATCACAAGTATCCCCTCTCCACCCTACAGATGAGAAAATTATTTGGAAAAACTGAAGTTGATCTCAAGCAACTAATAATGTAGAAGTTCAGACACAGAAGGTCCCATGTTTACAGCCCTATGTGCTGTCCCTAACTTTCTGGTCTTTAAGAAGACACTCAAAACAGTTTATTCTGCAGGCTGTGCAGATAATGATGACCATCTGACTGCCTTAGAGACTGTATTCTTAAATTAAATTCCCAAAGTCTTCAGTCTCTCTATTTAAGAGGAACTTAGAAATACTGTCTGGACTGTCACAAAAATTGTAGTTACGTATTCTTGGAAGGATGAATGTGTACCAGATTCTAAAGGTTGGCTGAATTAAAACTGTCATCTCTCAGCCTTTAAAATGGCTCTTCAGGCAAGATCAAACACGATTCAGCCAACCCCACGTGAAGGTCTCTGCCTCATTGTACAGTGCACTTACTAGACAGACATGTTCAGTAGCAGCTATTTGTCTCTTATAAACTGTAACTGAGGTAAGATGTTCAACATCAACATGAAACATGCTATGTGAACTCTTTCACTTATAATCCAGGATGGAGCCATGCCTACTAGGCCCTGCCTTTCCTGCGCAGTGTGGCAAGATCCAAAATGGGGATTTATTAGGGTTGTGCAGTGCTTCAGATTCAAAAGTGAAAACTCCTTGAAGCAGACATCCCTTTTCTTTGGGACAGTACAGCCACCTGATCCTCAGAAAAGATCTGTTTGGTTTAAAGAGCTGCAAACAAGCACTATATTTGCACCCCCATGTGTCACCCCATGAATTTTTTGCCCCAACATCAAAGCACACCACAGCCCTAGGATTTACTCACATTTGGTTGAATAGGAGTGGGACACTCTGTGCCATTCTAAAGGATATCAACATGCTTCTAAGACTTGGTTTTCCAAGTCACAAAAACATACCTGGTAGTATTCCCGAAAGCCCCATTTTAAAAGCAGGACCTATTGCAGGACAAAGCAGCACATCCAGTTCCAGTCTTTTCCATTCTGCAGTGAATTCTCTGCACCATTCCTAATGATAAGAGATCAATTTACGTATCAGGGCTACCTTTTATTTCTCAGTGAATAAACCTGGCATCCAGAAATACAATGGCATCTGGTAGGGGCAGAAGGACAGATAGCATAGCAAAGGTGGGCTTCTGAGTTGCTGTTCCTTGAACAACCGCCTTCTAGACACCCAACATTAACTCTCTCTCCTAGGGCAGTGCAGTGCCACTGTATAGAGAAGCCCCTCCCCCTGTGAAACCTTGGAGAGTTGGTGCTACTAGATGAACCAATGGCTTGATTTGGAATAAAATGCTCTTTTTCTAGAGCAAAGAATATTTTCCTGATTTAATGTTGAACGAGGAAACACATGGTGTTGCCAAATAATGTATTTATCCTGTACATTCTTCAAAATGCTAAACTGTACAGACAGTCCTTGTTTAACAACTGCCCTGTTTAGCAACCGTTTGAAGTTACAATGGCACTGAAAACGTAAATTTACAACTGGTCCTTGTACTTATAGCTGTCACAGCATCCTCGCAGTCACGTTCGCAACCTGCAGGTGTTTATGACAGTCGCAGTGTCCTGCAGTCACGCAATTGCCATTAATGCACTTCATAGCTGGCTTCCCGCAAGCAGTCAATGGGGAAGCCGGTAGTGAAATTGCAAGTCGCAGTCATGTAATGTCTCGCTTAATGACCTGCAGTGACTCGCTTAATGACCGCAGCCAGAATGACATTGTTAAGTCCAGCGTGGTCACGTGATGTTTCGCTTAATGATTGCACCACTTAGTGATGGAGTTTCCTATCCCAACTGTGGTCATTAAGCAAGGACTACCTGTATTTCTGTCACGGAAAATGTCACTGAATAACAGAGCATAAATACAAGAAAAATAGACAGGTCTGTGGTAGGCATAGCAGGACATGAGAAATGCACAAGTAACAATTTCATCCTACATTTCAGTTCTGCTCCTCCCCTGCAAAAAAATTCTGCAGACACCACAAATCTTTGTACATAAGCAGCTGATATTCAACTTAAAACAGTCATTTAAAGGAAAGAACAGCTTCCCACACAGGTATGTCAGAGCTGGTCTTCATTATGAAATATCCACAGAGACAGCATTCGCAACAAGGCCATCTTTACTGATTTGGCATCCTCCAAATATGTTAGATTTTAGTTACCAATACCCCCACTCAGCATGGCCAATAGTTGGAGATCATGGGAGGTACAGAAGACCAACACAAATGGAAAGCATCAGACTACAGAAGAATGATCTCAAAACTTATTGGGTTTTCCTGTTATACAACAGTTTTAAATAAACGCTTTAAATCTGTGGTCTGAGGCTGAAAAAGACCATGCTATTTTCTCTACATGCCTCAGAAAATATCTACACAGGCAAGATTTTTATGGAGCTTGGGAAGATTCCAAAAGAAAATTTACCTCAACTTCCAAGTGGTATTTCCAAAGCTCTTTTATAGACCTAAAGATTCAAAGAAAACAGATGAACAACAGATGCATGGAACTGGCTTTCTAGGTTCATGACACATAATAGTTTTCCCCAACCTGGTGCTATACAGCTATGCTGACTTCAATTCCTCTGGATGAATGGAGCTGAAAGTCTAATGCATTCAGTGGGCACAAGACTGGAGAAAGGTATTATACAGTAATGGCAGTAAAGTTATCACATTAACTTTGGCAAAATAAACTAAATGTTGCTGAGATCATCAATATGGAGATCAAGAAGTATTTGTAAGAAGCATCAGTGGGAAGGAAATGTAGTTTTTAAAAATCCCTTCTGATATATACCAACCTATTTTCTTCTTATCCCAAATTACTTCCCTCTGCAAGTTAGGATGAGAAGGGGAATGACTGAACATAGTTCATACCAAGGAAGGATTAAGCAGTATTTCCCAACCCATAGTGCTCTCCTCCAGCAAATGCCACCTCATATTTTTCCTATAAAGTCAACACAAGGAATGGTATTTTGTTCCCATGTTATTTAGATTTGCCTTTACCTTGAAAGGGACAATATATGGACAATATATGAAGGCACAACGTATCTTTTAGCAAATGTCAAAGGAACCATGCATCCAAAAACAGCTGCTTGCTAGAATTGTTGGCTTCAAAAGTTATATTATGGAGTCTTCATAATTTTAAGAACACATGTCTAGC
Source organism: Candoia aspera (assembly GCF_035149785.1). Taxonomy (NCBI): domain Eukaryota; kingdom Metazoa; phylum Chordata; class Lepidosauria; order Squamata; family Candoiidae; genus Candoia; species Candoia aspera. Next base: position 59,650,397 of record NC_086155.1, on the reverse strand, counting down.
ATTCACTATAGCAGAGAACAATTAAAACAAGTGCATAGAAAACTACTGAAAAAGCAGGGGTTGGCAAAATGTTCACAAAAAGGGTACTACTGCATGATTTTTCATGTTAAAGGTGCTAAATGATAGTTTCAAAATAATGTTAAGTTATTCTGTGAAAACCCAGAGCTTTCACAAGATTTAAGAAATAAAATTTAGTGTTAATTTTGAGGTAGATGGGAGCAATTTCATTCTAGTTAGTTCTGCATATAGGTAAAGGTAAAGGTTTCCCTTGACATTAAGTCCAGTCGTGTCTGACTCTAGGGGGTGGTGCTCATCTCCGTTTCAAAGCCGAAGAGCCGGCGTTTGTCCGTAGACACTTCCGTGGTCATGTGGCCGGCATGACTACACGGAACACTGTTACCTGCCCGCTGAAGCGGTACCTGTTAATCTACTCACATTTGCATGTTTTCGAACTGCTAGGTTGGCAGGAGCTGGGACTAGCAACGGGAGCTCACCCCATCACGTGGATTTGAACCGCTGACCTTCCGATCGGCAAGCTCAGCAGCTCAGCGGTTTAACCCGCAGCGCCACCGTGTCCCTAGTTCTGCATATACATAGCCTCTTATACGGGTACTCTACAGCTGTAGTTCTTTGGAATCACATATGAAACTCATCCCACAGGTCCTTGTTTTATGCTAAACTACTGCTGGAAAACCTTACTGCAGATGCAATAATGTCTGCTTGGTTAAAAGCATATTCACCACAAATTCCATCCAAACAGGAACCATAACATCAGGAAGCAAAAAACCACCAACTTACTACAGAGACAACATTGAGAGAGATGTTAATTAATCCACCAATATTTACCTTTTACGCACATTCCTCAAATTTCTTGACATACGAATATTCTAAGGAAAGAAAAAAAAAAGAAAAAAGAAAAGTGCCATACCTGAGGTTGATTTAAAAATAAATGGTAAAGACTCTTAAATATTATATTTTAGTAAAATCTTAGAATGAAACACAACTAGCCCAAGAAGTAGCCAACCCATTTCTCTAACCTTTCCTGGCTGGGAACAGTAGTCCCAACCCATTTGGAAGGCTGAAGGTTAAGGAAGTTCAGTTGTTTCAGTGCAGCCTGATTTTTCTACATCAAATTCATGTATAGACATTATATTAACTATGAGCATGTCAAAGCTAGATTGTTCACAGTTGGTGTAGGGTAGTTGCTAAAATCACAGACTAGACTGTGGAAACCCAGTTTCCAGTCCACCATCAGCCATGGAAACTCACCGGGTGACTTTGAACTAGTCATTTTCTCTGCTCAACCTACCTCGCAAAGTTTTTGTTGGGGGGATAAACTGAAGGGAGATCCTGACATAAGCTGCCTTGTGTTCCTGAGGTAAAGGCAGCATATAAATCTAACTTCATTACCGTCACCATTATCACCACCACCACCTAACTGTGCAACCCTCCTCTGCCCCCCCACATCACGCTGTTCTCTATTCCAAAATGATACACATTTCTGAATTGGGGAAAATGCATGCCCTGAAATTTAGCTGTGATTTTTTAAAAGCAATTTAGTATCAATCTGCTCACTGTGTGTCATTTCTTCTGAACTTTATAGGAACCTTGAGTATCCCATGGTGAGCCTGCAAGGTGGCTCTATGTCGTCAAATGACTCTTCTTTTTCTGCAGTCTTAGGTTTTTATGTTTCCTTTTTATTTAAGTTTGAGAATTCTATGGTTTTTATTGTTATTATGTTTGTATACCACCCAGAATCACACTTAATGAGATGGGCGGCTATATAAATTTGCCTAAATAAATAAATACATCTTTCTTTCTTATTGGGAAGAGAAGGGAGAAAGGTACTTTAAGGGAAAGTGGAACTGCTTAGATAGGGGACATCTATCTCAAGAGCATGGATTAGGTTTCCCTCTCATGTCCAGAAGGGTACACTGTGATATCAATTACATGTTTTTAAGTATATAATATCGAAGTCCAGAATCCTCTATTTTAAAAAAGGCCCAAAATTGTCAAGACTTCATCTGTATCTCCATACACAACTAGAAAGAGACAATGTGTGTGTTAATAGATTTCACATCTTAGGTTTTGATTTATACTTTCCCCCATCTTTTGAATGGATAAACCTGTTGTTGCTGCTACAAAATTACGCAAGATGCAGTATCTGAAAAACAACTTTGATTAGAGAATGAATGCTCAAAGTTCCAAGGGACAAGCAAATGTCAGGAGAATGTGAAGATTAAGCTAGCTTTCTGATACACCGTGAAAGATACATATCAATGCAAATATAAATAGTTACAAGTACTGACATATCCTATAGCTATCAAAAGAACCAGATTTGCACTGTTACCTATTTATTATGATAATGTAATCGCATAACTCAGCCATACTGGCTTTCACATGTTTTTTGGCAACATTGCCTTAATATTATTCAATATATTTTTACTGATTAAGCAAAATTTTTTTGCAATGAAGAATAACGAGTCCCAGCAATAATATGTGAACTCTTCTCACCTAAGGTACTCCAATCTTAATGATCTGTGTGTCCTCTGTGCAAACTGAATAGCAAGAGACAAGGCTTACTATTGGTCTGATGATCCAGGATAGGACTCTTCGTATCCAATAAGGCAATCTTAGCAGCAGCAGGACAGCCTTTAGGTTTGGATCTTCAGGCTCACCTTCGCTGAAAGGCAACCAAGACAACCCAAGTACGTAAGTAAGATGCTAAGATAATTTTCACAATGGATGTTACCTTCCAATTCCAGGGCACCAGCTATCACTATTAGCATCCAGGAATGTCTATCATGTAAATTAGCAATTCCGATTAATCCGTAAACCAAAGGAAAAATCCTACTAAATCAGACACAGAGGCCATCTAGTCAAACATCCTATTTAAAACAGTGGCCCTACAGACACCCCCCCCCATTATTTTTAATGCCCCCGCATAACTTTGCATTCCACTGAAAATTTAGTTCTTTCTCTATTCATCCCATCTGTTAAAAGGAAAAAAAAGTGGGCTTAATGCAGAATCTTACTTCTCTCCATTGCAAAAGCTATCCATTTATTCTAATCTTTGTTCTAATCTTCTTTAACCTGTTACTGATTTACAGAAGGACCTCTTCTCTTATCTCATTACTCCTAAATTTCCTCAAGGGTTTCCAATGAAGGACTTTTATCAAGAGCTGTTTGGGAAATTCAACTATGCTATGACTGAGCGGTCCTAGTATGCTGCCAATACAAGGTTTGTTATAATAAGCTACAGCAGCCGAGTTCATCTATCACACTAATCTAAAATCAAGCAAACTATATTATGGCTTAAAACGATGTGCAAATCCAGCCAATGTCTATTATTTACCCAATCAACATGTTTGGCAATGCTCTCCGAATCATTTTAGAAGGCTAACAAGGCAGTGCTTCTCTTTGAAAAACGTATCCAATTCTTCTTCAACAACACTTTCCTGCCTATACATTTAATTGTTTTAATTGTATTTACATTTATCTATGCAACATAGACACCAAGATTAACTCACTGTAATTTCTTGCTGGATCCCTGGATCCATTTTTTTCAAACAGTTATTGTAATTATCTTCCAACCCCAACTAAGAAGATTGACTTCAATTGCAAGTTACATAAAGTTGCAAGATAATCAACTGTCACACAATGAAACTCATTAAGGTCTCTTATTTCTTGCTGATTCCATTTCATTCCCACTTTTCAAAAGCACACTCTAAAAACTCCCATAAAATGGTTTGTGCTTTTAAACATGTCCAGTTCATCTGTAGTAAAAACTGATTCAAATAAATTAAGTATCTCCTGGGCTGATTCCTTGGTTCTGCTATATTGGAAGCTTTTTATTTGAATTCATTTTAGCAGGTTACTTCTCAAATTCATTTTTTGCTTTTTTTTAAAGAAATTATCTGTATCCATCCATCCAATGTACTTTTTAAAAAGGTGAACATTTGTCTGTGTGTATGTGTGTCTTCCTCATTTCCTTACTAAGCAGGTCCTCTCTAAAATGAGTGTTAATGTGATGTAGCAGTTAAGGTGCCAGACTGGCATGGAGAAAGACACAGGTCCTAGTCCACTTTAGGCCACAGAAGCTCATTGGGTCAAACAGGGGCCATTCACTCTTGCTCAGCCCAATTTACCCCACAGGATTGTAGTTGTGCAGCAGAATGGGGGAAGAGTGCTATGTATGTCACCTTGGATACCTGAAGGAGAGGTAGTATGTATGTATGTATGTCTAATAAATAAATAAAATGTTACCAAGACTTCCATTTTCTAAAAAAACTGTGTTCTTTTCTCTTATGATTTCCTTGATGTTCTCTATAGCCATTCTGGCATCCATTCAGATTGATGTACACATTTCCTCTACACGGTGAGTGATATGCTATTTGACATTGTATTACACAATTTAATTCTCTCAACTATATTGATTTGTTGCATTGATACACTACTTTGAATTCTTGTATATTTGTGTATCTTGTTCCCAGATTTTAATTTTAACCTGACAGTGATCCTGGAATATTAGGCCGAGAGACAGTAAATATTTAAAGTGAGCTTTATGATTAAATGGAGATTTGAAGCTGAATTTTGTCCATTTAAACATCAAGCAGGATACTATACTGCCTGTATTACTGTAGGAGGCTGTTTTATATGGTATTACATTCCGCCACATACCTACAGGTAGTCCTCGTTTACTGACTGCCTCATTTAGCGACTGTTTGAAGTTACAACAGTGTAAAAAATGCAGCTTTGCAACCAATCCTTGCATTTATGACTGTTGCAGCATCCCATGGTCACATGATTGCCATTTGGGCATTTTGCAACTGGAGCGCATTTATGACCATCGCAGCATCACAATCACGTGATCACCATTCACGTGCTCCACAATTGGCTTCTGACAAGCAGAGTTAATGGAGAACATGAAAATCACAAGTCATGGTCACGTGCTGTCTCGCTTAACAACCACGGTGATTCACTTAATGATCAAATGGGAATTGACATTGTAAGCCCATCACGGTCATGTGATTTTCTGCTTAGTGACCACGCCTCTTAGCAAGCGAGTTGTCAGTTCTAATTGTGGTCACTAAGTGAGGACTACCTGTAGTATTTTTGATCCGTAATAAAAATAAGGCTTCCAGCAGAGTTACGGATGTTGTAGTTTGAAGCAAGGGAAAAAAAGATTCATACAACTGAAGTTCACTGACAACAGCACAGGTCCCAAATGTTTCATTCACAGCAGCTTTTAGCATCAGAAAACTTAAAACCCTGTCTCTCAGCCTACTGAAAATCATTGGAAACTCAGGATAAGAAAAGGGGGAAAAATCATTTCCACAAAATAAGCCTTCTACTCCTCTTGTTCCCTCAGATGCACATCTCAGACTAGAGAAAACACAATACTTACAAAGACTGTAAGAAAGTGGCACCACCATCAACAAAAAAACTTGCAGTATTTAAGTTGCTCATAAAATAGCTCATGTCACATGCCTCAAAGGGGACCAACTAAAGAGAAATGAGAGAACATTTTAAAAGTTTTTTTTAATTGCTTTATATGCAGGAGGAAATACTACAATCATATATTCATGTCTTAAACACAGACTACAAGGAATCACAGAGATCAGACTTTCTACCATGTCACTAGAAACTCAATTCATAAGCAGAAAGTGACTCAGAAAAAGACATTTCTCTAAATCAGTGCTTTTCAAATTTGGCGACTTTACGATGTGTGGAATTCCCCAGCATCCCGACTCAGAAATGCTGGGAGTTGAAGTCTTAAAGTTGCTAAGTTTGAGAAACACTGCTCTAAATCAACAAAAGGATAAACATTTATTCAGTTGCACGTGATTCAATTTTCCACTTTGGAAAGGCTTGTACAACTCTACTAAAAGTTAACAGATGTTCCATAAAACGGCAGTCCTGTGTAACGACCACTTGGAAACAACCTGAAGGCCTTCTTGTATATAAAGATTTTTCTACATTCATCAAATAAAGTCAAATTCTTTAAATGTTGTATGGTGGGACACCAAAAATGGTGTAAGAATAAGCAAATTACACAAAGGTGAAGGCAAAGTGAACCAGAATACAGTATTCAAATACTTAAAAGCAAAGTCAGCCTGGTTTCTCTTCAGCTCATATGAAACTCCAACCTTTATTAATAACAGGCAGTGCAGTGGAGATACAGTAGTAGAGAGGGAAGGAGGGAAAGCCCAGATGACACTTATTTGAAGTTTTGCCCTCTCCTTCTTGACTGTAGCCCTAACAAAAATCTCTCGTGCCTCCTGATGTTCCCCTCAGAAACAGACCTCCCCTAAAATACTGATGAATTCTATTTTGTTAGTTTCTGCAATGCCAGATTCATGGAAAGAAGCTAACACTGCACTCTTACCAAAGGAAGGGCAAGACCCTTCTTTAATTAAGAATTATAGACCAATTTCACTGCTGAACAGTGACTATAAAATATTTGCTTCTGTACTGGCTGAAAGAATGAAGAAAATTCTACAGGAATTCATTCACCATGACCAATGTGGGTTCTTACCCAGAAGACAGTTAAAAGACAATGTAAGAGTTGTTTTGGACATTATAGAATATCTACAATATCATGATGATTGTCAGGTGGCTCTTATCTTCTTAAATGCAGAGAAAGCCTTTGATACTTGGAACTGGAATTTTATGATTAAAATCTTGGAAATTATGGACTTTGGGGGACATCTTATCAGGGAAATAAGTCAATTTATACATCTCAAAAGGCAAATATCATAGTGAATGATGAGTTAACTGAACGTCATATACAAAAAGGAACAAGACAAGGATGCCCTTTGTCACCTTTGCTCTTTATTTTAGTGCTGGAAGTTTTTAATAGAGACATTAGAAGAGATGAACAAATAAAGGGCTTAAAGGTTTAAAAAGATGATTTTAAACTGAGGGCTTTTGCTGATGATTTAGTTTTGACATTACAGCATCCTTTGGATACTGCAGAACAGCTGATGAAGAAACTGAAATTGGCAGATCTTAAGCTGCTCAGAGTCACTTGCTGAGATGGGCAGCTATAGAAATAGAATAAATAAATAAATAAAGTAAATAAAGTAAATAAACAAAAAACAAAAATGTTAACCAAAAACATGACCTTGTCCAATCAAGAATTGTTGATGGGTAAGCCCAGTTTCAAGGTTGAAAAAAAGGTGAGATACCTGGGGGTGATTTTATCAACTAGGAATAGTATGTTGTGTCAGAATAATTATGTTAAAATTTGGAATGATGTGAAAAAGGACTTGCTGAGATGGGAAAAATTATAACTGTTTCTTATGGGGAAAATTTCTGTGATTAAGATGAATGTTTTGCCTAGGATGTTGTTTCTTTTTCAGACTCTACCAATTTTGATGATAGATTTACAATTTAAACAATGGCAGAGAGATATTTTGAAGTCCATTCGGCAAGGCAAGAAACCAAGAATTAAATACAAATTGTTACAAGATGCCGAAGAACTAGGAGGTTTGGGTTTGCCTGCTTTTAAATTGTATTTTGATGCTTGTTTGCTTTGGATGAAGGAATGGTTAACTTTGAAGAACAGGAAATTATTGTATCTTGAAGGACATGAACTGAGATTTGGGTGGCATGCTTATTTGTGGTATGATAAAGTTAAAGTTAATAAGGATTTTAAAAATCATTTTGTTAAGAGTGCCATACTGAGAGTTTGGAACAAATATAAAGCAAGATTGTCTCCTAATGTATCACTGTGGTTGTCACCTCATGAAGCATTTGTCAGAAGAGAACATGCGGGAGGAACAAGTTGGTTAACTTATAAAGATTTGTTAAACTTTGAGGAGGGTGAGCCGAAGCTTAAAACAAGGGAAATGTTAAGAGTTGGAAGGTTTTACACGTCATTGGTTTACTTTATGTGCAGTTCTCAGAATGTTTTAAAGCCGATAAAAAGAACTTTAAATTTGTTAATAAAACAACTCCATTTGAAATGGAACCTTGTATAAATGATGAACATGTTATTACTAAGATATATAAAATGTTGTTACGAATGAATCTAGAAGATGAACATGTTAAAAGAATGTATGATTAAATGGGCCAAGAACTTTGGATATGGTATTATGTTGGAGCAATGGGAAAGTATGTGGAATAAAGGTTTGAAAATTACTTTGAATTATAATTTAAAGGAGAATTTTTATAAAATTATGTATCATTGATATTTAACTTAAATAATGGAGTAACAAATGTTTGTTGGAAATATTCTCTTGGCGAAGGGACTTTTTATCATCTTTGGTGGACTTGTGAAAAAGCTAAAAAAATTGGGATCAAATATGTGTTAATATTCAAAAGATTCTCGAAGTGGACTTTAAAAAAAAAACCCAGGACTGTTTCTTTTCAGTCTGACGGAGAAGCAGCTTGAGAAACAACATGGGACTTTGCTTTTATGCATGATTACAGCAGCAAGATTATTGTTGTATGCACAACAATAAAAAGATCCAGAGATACCTACAGTGGAAGACTGGATTATTAAACTGGTGGAGCTGGCCCAAATGGCTAAGTTGACAGCGTTAATAAGAGAAAATACTGCTTCTGGATTTATTTGTAGTTGGCAACTTTTAGATTGCTTGCTTGTGTCAGAAAAAAATGAAGCTTTGATTTTGGGTTTTAGTGATTAAATGGTTTGCTTTGATAGAAATAATATTACTAAGGTAATGTTACTAAGGTTTAACCAATATTAAGAGGTTATATTTGCAAATTTACTTATATCCGTATTGGAGAAAGCCGAAGTCACTTTCCGTTTCCACTTTCTATCTCCTTGTACTTTTACAGTTTTATCTTTTTCCTTTAGTTCTACACTCTAGCTTTTCTATACTCTATATTTTGTATTTTAATTATACTTTGAAACAGCTAGTAAAATTCTTACATATATAAAAAAAGAAACAGACCTCCCTTCTTCCCAGTAAGTATACATACCACATGGCCATTTATTTCCAGAAGCTCCTTAGTTTCCAGCACAGCCCGTCTCATGGAAGGGCTTGGCATGCTATAGGAATTAGTGACATAATAACCTATTCTGAGGGGAGCAGAGCTGGTATACACCTGGAGCAAAAGAAGAACAAAAAAAAATTCCAGAACAATTGATCATGGTAGATGCTTTAGAGTAGGACACCACACGGGGTAAATCAGCACTAGATTAGCTATGGGAACATCCATTTCTCAGTCACTTCAGCAGTTCTTTATCACAATGTTAAGTCTGCTTGTGTGAATATCAGCCCACTGATTTAACTCCAGAGGCACCAGCAAAGGGTGCTTAGGTTAATTATGAAAGTTCCCTAGCCAACAGCTCTGGAGCACAGCACCAAATCATGAAATGATTTCCCAGTGTGAAGAAAACTCTCCATGATGGAAATTTAAAAGACAGGGATGCCTCAACAGAAAAAGGCCAGTCTTCAGAAGACAGTGAGATCTGAAGCAGGTCCTCAGCATCTGAGCACAACACTAACACAGGTTCAAGGGGAAAAAAGAAGATGGTCCTTTCAATATCCCTTTCCCTGTGGGCAAACACGCAACACATTTTCACAGCCGAGAGCTGACTTGATTTACCATTATATTTCTGAAGCTGAGAGACAAAAGGGGCAGGGTGATTATGTAGTGCATGTGGACAGGCCGTAACTCTGGGTTTTATTTTCTAAAGTTTGAGTGGGGTGGTAGGATTGCATTTTGAGACACACTAAGCCTGTAAGGCTACTGGGAGTATCTTATTACTTGGTTTCTTCCCAAGCATTACTAATGCATATTTACTTTAAAACTATCACTTCTCTCAGTGAAATGCAAAAAAGCAGAGGGGCACTCCTCAGCTTTTATGTATTTCTGTTACCTGTTAGAGGTAAAATGGTGTATATTCATTTTCTGGAGATCTGCCTATACAGGCAGTCTCCACTTAATGACCATTCGTTCAATGACTGTTCAAAATTACGACGGCAGTGAAAAAATGGACTTATGAACTGTGCCCGAAATCATGACTGTTGCAGTGCCCCTGCAGTCACATGATCAAAATTTGGGTGCTGGGCAGCCCACCCGCATTTACAACTGCAAGGGTGCTTCAATTCCTCCCACCCACATGTCTCCCCCCCCATCTCTGCCCTTTTGGAAGCCCTGCTCCCTGCCTTGTGGGGTGGCAAGCAGACTGGAACTGCGCAGCTCTGGTATTGCAGGAAGCCCTGAGCCACAGCATTGGAAGAAACTGCAAAAGCATTCCATAGGCTCTGATAGCGTAAGCTTCTGAAAACAGTGTTCTGAAGGGAGCCACGTGGACAAATGATCGCCGGAGAAGCTGGTCCAAAAAGGAGTCAGCAAGGCGCTTCTGCTTAGCCCACAGCAGATGGGTGAAAGAGATGAAACGTCGGTGCAAGGAAGGCTGGGCTGGGACAGTTGCAGTTTAGTCCTGTGCTGTGGCTCTGGGGCTTCTTGCAGCCCCAAAGCTGCACAGTTCCAGTCTGCTTGCTGCCCCGCCAGGCAGGGTGTAGGGCTTCCAAAAAGGCAGAGTTGGGGGGGAGACAGGCGGGTGGGGGAGCCGACGGCAGTGTTTGGGGCTGGGAGGGACGAAGCCTGGAACGGCTTGGACTGGAGTCAGTGCTCGGGCTAATGACCAGTAAAATTCACTTAATGATGGCAAGGGGAATTGCCAGGATTGCTGTCGCTAAGCGATGCCATCTTGTCTTACAACCACACTGCTTAGTGACAGAAATTCCGGGCCCAATTACCATTGTTAAATGAGGACTACCTATATGTAGAAACAACCCATATTGATAGTAGCTTCTTAAAGGCAAGATGATGATATTTTATTGATAATCCCCCTTTTTCATCATGCTACTCAGGGAACTCTCTGGCCAGCTCCTTAACTCTATTTCCCCCCCCCCTTTTCTGGGGTGATGCAACTACCGCACAATCCCAGGCAAAGGCATAGCTTCTTTAAGGGAGTGGTAATGGCTGCAGCAAGCACACCCACTCCTAATGGCTGCAAGCACACCATCAGGGCACTTTGCTAGCAGGATCGTTACCTTACCTGCTCATCAAAAGGAAGAGGTGGCACTGTGGGATCCAACTGGAACATTTTTTTGCACAAGAGAGCTCTTAGGCAAAGGGCAAGGCTGTCAACATCCCGTGACATTGGTCCCATGCCAGCAAAAACTGGAAGGAAGAAACAGGCAAACAGAAGGCAGGTAGCCTTTTAGGACTCAGGAAATTCTGAGAGGAAAGTTTCAACTACTGAAGCTCACAAAAAGTGGTAACTCCTAAAGAGACATATCATTCCCTACTTTTCAGAATGAATGACCTCTCTTCCCCATCTGAACTGTTGGTAAGAATGTAAAAAAAGCAACTTTTTAATACAGTGGGATATCAGAAAAGAGTTAAAGAATATTGCAAACATAAAGTCATTTGTCTTCTCTTTTATTTTCATCCTGTCTCCAACCTTCTTTTTGGGGGGGAACGTTGTTGAGAAGGTGGTTGGTTTGCAGCTCCAGAAAGCCCTGGATGAAATTTCTTATTTTTACCCTTTTCAATCAAGTTTCAGATCAGGTGTCAGTCCTTTGAGGTTGTTCAGACAAGAAGCACCAGCCATGAGTACTAACACTACCTTTATTGTAAGGTTACAGTTAACAGAAAATTGCAAGTCTGAAAGTATCTCTCCCCTCCCTTACATTTACTCTGCTGAAAACTAAGGAGGGTCCCTTCTAAGACACTTTCTCCACCCAACTCCTTCAGACTCAGATTTCATTTATCAAACCATTGTCTAGGCTTCGACTCTTCCTCCCAAGGTCATTCCCACATACCATTACACCAGTGTAGAATACTGAGATGCCACTGATCACAGTTGTGGATTATCTCTGGGGAAGATTGGGAAGGGGTGGTATATCAATCCTGGCTGTCCCTGATCTCTCAGTAGCCTTTGATCATGGTTCATGATCAAAGCCTTTGATCATTCTAGAACAACTTTGGGGGCTGGGATTGGGTACCCAGCCTTGCAGTGGTTCTTCTCCTTCCTCCAGAGCCAATTCCAGGTGGTGTTGGGAGAGATCTAGCCTTAGATCCCAACTTCTTCCAGGTGCAATTCAAAATGCTAGTTATCATGTCACATCTCACATGTCACAACTTGTGAGACTGCCTATCTCCAACTGATTCTGTCACACGAGGTCCAGCAAGGTGGGCATGCTCCAGGTCCACCCTATAAAACAGTATCATCTGGCAGGACCTAGGAGGCATCCCTTCTCTGTCATGGCAGCTTCCCTGTGGAAGAACATCCCCATTGGATGGCCCTGACCCTGCTGGTTTCCTGTAAGGCCTTGAAGACATGGCTTTTCCCTCAGACATTGGGACAGGGTGCTGGAGGAGCCCTGCTGTAACAGTTGGAGTATTGAATGACTGTGGGTTGGCCGTGGTTGTGCTATGTGTTTTTGTGCTGTTCTTTATGTTTTGGGTTTTAATCCTTTGTTATCCATGCAGAGTTACAATTTGCAAGTTGGGAAGCCGTATAAATCAAATAATAAATAAATAACCTAGGAAACAGCAAGCAACATGCTTGAAGCTTTTTCTGGCAGGTTCCTGTTAGAATTCTCCACATCCACTGCTAATTTCAAAAACTTTCTCTTTTAAAAGAGAAGATGACAATAAAATATTCAGATAACAGAGCATGATTGTCACTAGCATTATGTTATTAGATCTGAGTTCACACTTTTTGAAAGGCTGTCAGCATTTTTAAAATGTACTTTGTAGAAATTGGTGAAATTGTTATTTGCAGAACAAGAATGTCAAAGTGTTACTTATTTACTTGAGTCAGACTTCCCATTTATATAATCAAATGATAGTATTTTACCTGATCTCTGACCAGGGATACTCGGAACAATTCCTTTTTTGCTACGAAAACATCAAAACAGTAGTTTTAGCAAAGCTATCAAGACTCCCCATTTTCAATATCAACTCCACTTTATGTTCTAAAGGGGAACTCCTTCAGGACCTAGCACAGATGAAATGTTGAGAACATTTCCAGCTCACACTAACTAAAATAGCCAAGATTCTAGCCAAGCCTATTAGACTAGATAAACAAATATAATCCATAAACACTGGAAGTTCACAACATTTTGACTAGGGTACAGTAGGGAAAAACAGGACAGCCTATTCAGATGTTAAACAGAGCTTACTTGAGATAAGTGGACATAAAGTTGTAGCTGTCCAAAGCAATTCAACAAAGGTTGAATGACACAAGATTTTACTATGCAATGATCTGACTTAATTTTCACTATTTGAGTTATTAGTTTCCCCCATTCTTGACAATTCCTACCTACATAGTTACAATAGATCAGGAAACTGAGAGGAATAATCCACATATTTTAAATAAACCGTATATTTTAAGGGGCAACCATTGTGTACAACCTAATTCTGTTGCTAGTGGTTTTCAAACCACAAATTCCACAAAAGCCACTTGGGATACGAATGCTGCCTCCAACATCTGTGCCAATGCCCAGAATGGATCCTCCACTTTTAATAAGAGCTCCTTCTCCTCCTGATGAACCACCAGGGCTTTTAGTGTGATCCATAGGATGCACTGTTTGTCCAAAGATCGGGTTACTGCAGGCATAGCTGAAAAGAGAAAAAATACTGTCAGCAATTGGTCTTGGAATAGTTCCAAATTCTTTCCTAATAGTCCTTCCAGGTAGAGATCTAAGAGTATGATCCAATTGGCCTTTTGAAGAAATTATAGTATAGCCCTTGCTTAGTCTTGCCCTGTAATCTGAAACAATGCTATTTACACTTTGTCTCTTAATAAGGATTTTTTTTTCCCTTTTCAAGTAGCTACCACTATATATAAAGGCCAAAGAAAATCTTGCAAACAGAAGCTGGCAACCTTTTCTGATACCATCACTGGGCCAAATATATAAGTACACCTATGTAATATCTTAAAGATGGTCAACATTTTGTAAGATTTCCAAATTATAAGATTTCAATAGTTTCATTTTCAAATTTCACAAAATTCTGGTGGTCTTATTCCAAATCTCACAAGATTTCAAGTGAGCAGTGTTAAGTGCATCTTTCTCTCAACCATAAAAAAAGTAACAAGTCTTCACATTTTTTGAATTGTGAAGTGGAAATGATGATTATAATAAAGTATTACCTCAAATAGCATTTTCCAAAATGATAGTTGCCCAAGAGCCAAAAAATTAAATATTTTATCTTTAAGCACTGTTCGCTGGGTAAAGAATTGGTCAAACTGAGTTCAACTCTTCTACTTCTTCAGAAATTATGCTTCCTTAAGCTTTAACAATTATCATTTACAGTGCTGCCCAAGGGACTGGTGGTGGAGAGAGAGAGAAGGGGTATGTATAGTTACCCAGGTGAAAATACTGGTTACCTTTGGCCAGTTTGAATCATCCACTCCAGTGTCATACAGTCTAGTCAGCTGATGACAGACAACAGATTTGTTCACTTCACCTCTTTGTTACCATTTCAATGCTCTTCCACACTCCAAGAACTTACTCTAGAAGTCTGACTGACCAACCCAAAATAGTTTGGCATGTTTGACTGACACCCGTTTTCCCTCTCCAAGGACAACTGGAGTATTCTATTAGACAAAATCTGTTGGCTCATCTATTTATCCACAAACAAATATTTTCAGACAAATATTTATTAATAAAAGATCTTCAATTATCAAAAGAAGAGCAGAATTTACTCAGGCTTGTAATGTCTGAAAACAGCTAAGGCCTATATAAAAATCAACACATAAACTATGGCAGAATAAATACATGATTTACCTCAACAAAGATTGGGGAACATTTGTTTTTACAAATGGAATTGCTCCTTGATGTTTCAACACCTGGACTACAACAGCATCTTCTTCTGCTGGCTGGAAGAGACGCTTTGTGAAGCCCAAAGTGGAGTCACAGCCCTGTGATGTGAAAAAAGATATAAAATGAGAAGGTAATGCAGGTTCCCCATAGAAACATCAGATATCATTCAGTGAGGCTGGGCTTAGGATGTTTAAAAAACAGCAATAAATTGGTAATGGATTGACTAGTTGTATTCCTGAACATTAGGAATATTAGCCTTCCTAAAAGGGAATTAAGCTTATCTGGCATAGCTAAGCTGCACCCCCATGCCAATACTGTAAGTACTTCTGTTCCATGATAAAACAGGATTTCACATACCCCTGTTTAGAGCACAACGCTTTGTATGCAGAAGGTGCACCGATCAATCCTTGGTAGAGTAGAAAATTCCTGTCTGAAATTCTGAACAGCAGCTGCCCAGAGTAAGCTAGATTAATTTATGATGTAACTCAATTTACTATCACACTAAGCCAGTTTGGTTTTTACTTCGTAGGCTGTATGATCCCAGCCACTGTGGCTTTTAAACCATGGCTTCTGACTTAAGTTATATGAATCCACCCATTTCAACAAATCATAATTAAGCAAACCATGATGTAATGCAATGTGGAAACCCAGTTAGTATCAGAGAGCTCCATATGTTTTAGCAGACAGCAATCAATGTTAAGACTAATGTGAAACATGCCTTAGCATAAGGCAAGATTTATTTTGGTTACCACAGATCTAAACACATTTTCTAGCACGTTTGAAGACATGAATGTGGCTGATCTCCCACAAAACATCCTCAATGCAATGTGGATTTTTGCTTATTTATTTGATTTATAAGGTGCCTAACTGCAAAACCATTCAAGGCAACACACACAAATTTAAAAGCACACCATAAAGCCATACTGTCATGAGTGCCGTTGAGCTGAAGACATCAGCGCAATGGCACACATGACAATAGAAAAGAAACAGGGGAAGGGGCTCAAGATAAGTAGCCATCAACTCACAAAGACTGAAGGTCAAGAAACAATGGCTAAACGGATCGCGAGGCACACCCAAGCTGTTAGCGCTAACGCAACGGAGATCGCCCAGCTGACAGCAATCACCGGAGGAATAGAGAAACCGATGATGGGCGATCCCGGAACGCCAGCGGGGCTTCGCAACCCCTCACCTACCGGCAGGACAACGTGTTGGACAAAGGGGGGTGACGTAACCGCGAGTGAGGGGGCGCTGACCGGCGCGGGGTATTTAAACCCTGCACCGGCGCGCTCCTGTCACTCTCAGCTTTTTTCCCAAACTGTATCTACGCTGTGAATAAATCAGAGCCTGTTCCACAGAACCAGTGTCTGAGCATTATTCAGAGGTAGGCAGCGCATGACATAAAGCTGAGAGTCATAAACTCAGCCTCGCCGAGCCCCACCGGACGACAACGAGCCGCGGGAGGAGTAGACGGCGAGAAGACCAGGAAGATGAGGCCGGCACGACGCGGACAAGGAGGGCGAGCCGCACGGCAAGAAGCGGAGGAGGACCGACCGAGGCCAGAGGCACCGCGGACTCCCGGAGCCATGGACGCCCACCCGACCCAACCCGAGCCTCAGCTCCAACCCCAAGGGGAGATGGCGACGGAGGCAACCCGACCACGGGAGGGAGCAACATACCTCCCGAAACCAGCGGAGAACCCCGCGCCCCACATCGCACCCCAGCAACGGGCGTGGAGCGACAGCCCAACGGCGGAAAGCACGGAGGACGACGATGGAGACACCCAGCAGACGGCGGAGGAAGCGGACCAACGGCCGAGAGAGACTGAACCCCACCGGCAACCCACCCCCGCCGACACACCGACAGAACCGACCCCAGCGGCGGCGCGGATCGTGGACGAGGAAGCACGAGCGGGTCTCGCGGCCATGCAGACCCAACTGGAGGAACTCCGGACCATGCTTCAGTCGCTCATGCCCCCCGCGCCGCCCGACGACGTCCCCGCACAGGTCCGCACCCCGAGCGAAGCGCCGAACCCCCACGGGCCAAATGAAGGTCAACAGACGGCCCAGGCGGACGACACCACAGGCCGGGAAGCGAGAGGAAGGGCCGCACAAAGCGCCCGGGCCCCATCTTCTTTGATGGGAACCCCGCGAAACTGTCGTTCTTTATTACGAACGCCAGGAAGTTCATGGGGAGGCACGGACACTCCTACGACTCCGAAGCGGACAAAATCGCTGCCGTGGCGATCAAATTACAAGACCGGGCGGCGGACTGGTACGTCCAACTGTACGAGTCCAGCTCCCCCGCCCTCGCCAACTTCCCCGCCTTCATCAAGGAGATGAGAAGCTACTTCGAAGACCCACTAGCCAAAGTGAGGGCGAAGAGCGCACTCCAAAGACTTAAACAGGGCACACGCACTGTCCCAGACTACACCCTCGAGTTCAAAGCCCTCGCGGGGAAGGTCAGCGACTGGTCCGAGACCACCCTGCTGGAAATGTTCAAAAGGGGGCTCAACCGCGACGTACTGCAATGGGCCCTCTACCGCGACGACCCAGAAACTCTACACGGGTGGATCCACCTCGCGGGGAAAGCCGAACACGCGCACCGCACCTTCCTCATGACAACTACGGAAGACGCGAACTACAGCTGCAAAAAGGTACCCGCACCACACGTGGGGACAGCCGGCCCCACATACCCAAAGAAGAAATTTAATCGGGAGCCCTGCGGGAGGTGTGGAAAACTTGGGCACAAGACGGCGGATTGCTTCGCCAACCGACTGCCGACCAGTGCGCCTAAACCCACCCCGAAAGCTAGCCCCAAACCACCTAACCTGGTGCCGCCCCCTCACCGCTGAATGACCGTAGCCACAGCGACACCAGAGGAAGGCTGGGACGCCTACTGGGGGGAAGAAGACAACGTAGACCCAGACCAGCCGGCGGGAAAAGCTCCCCGCCTGCCCTGAGACGCGTTGCGAGGCAGGCGGTGGGACAGCAGCGCGGACCACCTCGACGGAACGACGAAAGCTCCGTGATAATGGCGGCAATTAAACTCTCTGCCGGCAACGGAGCCACCACGGCCGCGGCACTAGTGGACTCGGGGTGCTCAAAAAACCTCATCCACCCCGACTTAGTTGCCAAACTCGACCTCCGCTGCTTCCCCCTCCCCACGCCGCTGGCATTCCACCAGCGGGACGGCTCTACAGCGGGAGGGAAACCAGCTACGATGCAAACCGAGCCGGTCACCCTGCAAATGGGCACTCACACCGAACGCACATCGTTCGTCGTCACCCACATCGGGCGGCCCATTGCAGTCCTGGGAATGCCATGGATCGCGACAAACAACCTGCGCATCAACTGGGAGACCCGCACCTTCACATTTGGCGACGGCAAGTATCGGGCACCAGTTCCAGCGGGCAGAACCAACCCCACTGTGGGACGAGCAGAGGCGACTACACAGGACAACGCCGCTACCACAGCAGACCTACCGGAACAATACGCCGACTTCTCCGAGGTCTTCGGAGAGGCAGAAGCTGACCAACTACCCCCCCACTGCAAGACGGATTGCCGGATCGACCTGCTGCCCGACGTCCCCTTACCTAGACCAAAGATCTACTCGATGACCCCGAAGGAGATGGCAACCCTCCGGGAGTTCATTGATAAAAACCTAGAGAGGGGATTCATAGAGCCAGCATGCTCACCGGTCGGAGCCCCCGTCTTATTCCGGGAGAAGAAAGACGGCACCCTACGGCTCTGCACTGACTACCGGGGCCTAAACGCGGCTTCCCTGTCCAACAAATACCCCTTACCCCTGGTGAAAGACATGCTCGCCCACCTGTCCACGGGCAAAGTCTTTTCCAAATTGGACCTTCGCGAGGCGTACTACCGCATCCGAATCAGGGAGGGGGACGAATGGAAGACTGCGTTCAACTGCCCCCTAGGCGCCTTCCAGTACAAAGTGCTGCCGTTCGGACTCGCGGGGGCCCCCGGGTTGTTTATGCAGCTCATCAATGAGGTACTGCATGAACACCTGTTCAAAGGGGTCCTTGTCTACATAGACGACGTCCTTATCTACACTAAAACGCACAAAGAACATGTGACCCTAGTCAGGCAAGTCCTCGACAAGCTCAGAAGGGCACAGCTCTACGCCAAACCTACAAAGTGCGAATTTCATAAAGCGCGCCTAGACTACCTGGGGTACCGAATCTCCGGAGACGGCATAGAAATGGACCCCGCAAAAGTCGAGGCGGTGCTGAACTGGGAACGCCCCCGCAACAGACGCCAACTCCAGAGCTTCCTCGGCTTCGCGAATTTTTACAGGTCATTCGCCCGGGGGTTCGCAGAGATAGCCCTCCCCCTAACGGACCTCCTCAAAACCAAAGGGGTGGGGGACACCCGACGCGCCAAGAACCCGGGCACAGTATTGAATTGGACTCCCGCGTGCCAGACCGCATTCAACAAGCTGAAAGCGCTGTTCACCACGGAGCCAATCCTCGCGCACCCGGACCCAGAACAGCTGTTCGTGGTCCAAGCCGACGCCTCAGACTTCTCCCTGGGGGCCATCCTACTCCAAAAGGACCCCACGGGACTCCTGAAACCATGCGCCTACCTGTCGAGGAAATTTTCCGAGACAGAAAGGCGATGGCACGTCTGGGAGAAAGAAGCCTTCGCGGTAAAATCAGCGCTAGAAACATGGCGACACCTACTTGAGGGAGCCACCCAACCATTCGAGGTCTGGACCGACCACCGGAACCTCGAGGCCCTCCGAACGCCCAGACGCCTTAGCCCAAAACAGGTCCGATGGGCCCAATTATTCAGCCGCTTTAATTTCCAGCTGAAGTTCATGCCGGGCAAAAAGAACTTCCTGGCCGACGCCCTCTCCCGACTGCCCCAGAACGAAGAACCCGCCCCAGACACCATTGGGACGGTCCTATCCGCCTCGCAACTGGGGATGGCCGTGACCACCCGAAGCGGCGCTCGGAGGCAGCTCGACTCTACGGCGCAGCCGACGGCGGGACAACCTGCGACCAGACGAAGCCAACCGCAACTACCAGGGGGAATACGCACGGACCTCGCCGCCGCCCTCAAAACCGACCCCTGGTTCCTGGCAAACCCCGACAAGGTAACGATGGCACAGGACCTGGCATGGGGGGAAGGCAGAATCTATGTCCCGGACTCGCAACGCCAAGCGATCTTGCATAGGGCACACGACGCCAAGCAAGCGGGACACTTTGGGTTCCTCAAGACCCTACACCTAACAAGGCGTCAATTCTGGTGGCCCGCGCTCAGACGAGACGTGAAAGCATACGTAGCGTCCTGCCCAACGTGTGCTAGGGCCAAACGGGCACCAGGCAAACCCGCGGGGCTATTACAACAGGTGGCAGAACCCTCCCGCCCATGGGAGGAAATCTCTATGGATTTTATAGTGGACCTCCCACCCAGCCAGAAGAAAACGGCCATTTGGGTGGTGAAGGATTACTTCTCGAAACAGGCCCACTTCATCCCCTGCACGTCGGTCCCGTCCGCACAACAACTAGCCAAACTCTTCCTCATCCACGTGTACAGGTTACACGGATGTCCCGCACGTGTGGTGACCGACAGGGGTACACAGTTCACCTCTAAATTCTGGCGGGCCTTCCTAAAGCTGACAGGGACCCAACAGGCCCTATCCACTGCTTGGCACCCCCAGACGGACGGAGCCACAGAGGTCCTTAATGCCACCCTAGAGCAATTCATACGCTCATACACCAACTATCATCAAGACGACTGGGCCGAACTGCTCCCGTTTGCCGAAGTCGCATACAACAACGCCGTCCACACGAGCACGGGGAAAACTCCGTTCGAGGTAGTCTCGGGGCGCGACTTCGTCCCCATACCGGAGCTACCACAACCCCCGGAACCCCAGGTGGACGCTAGCGACTGGGGGCGGAAGATTGCGGAATCGTGGCCAATAATCACGGCAGCGCTAAAGGATGCACAGGCGGCCTACAAAGAGCAGGCCGACAAGCACCGGCGCCAACAACCGACGTTCCAGGCGGGGGATATGGTCTACCTATCCACCAAATTTCTAAAGTCACCCCAACCCTCGAAAAAACTGGGGCCTAAGTACATCGGGCCGTTCCGAGTCACGCAAATAGTGAACCCGGTGGCAATACGCTTGGACCTGCCACACAACCTACGGAGACTCCACCCGGTGTTCCACACCAGCCTCCTGAAACCGGCAACCACCTCACGATGGCACCCAAGCACGCCACAGCCCTCACCGGTGATGATCGACGGGCAACATCACTTTGACGTAAGGGACATACTCGACTCTCGCAGGCAACGGGGAACTTTACACTATTTGGTCAGGTGGAAACACTTCCCCCACCCAGAATGGGTGGCGGCGCACAACGTTAACGCGCCTGACCTGACCCGGGCATTTCACCGGGCATACCCCGACAAGCCAAAACCAAGGCCAGCAAGCCGTCACCTGCAAAACCCCTCCCCCGTGGGCCCCCCCGCCTCCCGTGCCCCAAGGGAAAGGGCCCCCCCAAGCCCGCGACTTGGGTGGACCTCCCCCCCCCGGGACTCACTCCCCCCGCCACGGGCCCACGAGGCAGTAACAAGCGTTCGCCAGCACCCTCCCCCCGCCCCGGGCCCACGGGGGAGTGGCAAGCAAGTCAACGGGGCATCCTGGGGCAACGCCCAGGAGCACACATAACAAAGGCGACGCACTTTGAATAAAAAAGAAGGGCCCTACCTGGAGCCGATAAGCACCCGACCAGCCACGCCTCTCTCCTCGCCGAACTGAGCCAAACTAGCAGGGTGTGGCCGGAGCATGCGCACGCCAGGGGGTGACCTGGGCATGCGCACTAAGGACACACCCTAGGAAGGCACGTGGTAGAGGGCGGAACAAAGGGAGGGGCGAAAAATACTCCGGCGGAAATTTCAAAAGTTTCTTTTGACAGCTCTCCTGAGGAAAAAAAAAAAAAAAAAAAAACCAGAAAACCGGGGGGGGCACTATTCGGACAGGGGGCAGTATGTCATGAGTGCCGTTGAGCTGAAGACATCAGCGCAATGGCACACATGACAATAGAAAGGAAACAGGGGAAGGGGCTCAAGATAAGTAGCCATCAACTCACAAAGACTGAAGGTCAAGAAACAATGGCTAAACGGATCGCGAGGCACACCCAAGCTGTTAGCGCTAACGCAACGGAGATCGCCCAGCTGACAGCAATCACCGGAGGAATAGAGAAACCGATGATGGGCGATCCCGGAACGCCAGCGGGGCCTCGCAACCCCTCACCTACCGGCAGGACAACGTGTTGGACAAAGGGGGGTGACGTAACCGTGAGTGAGGGGGCGCTGACCGGCGCGGGGTATTTAAACCCCGCACCGGCACGCTCCTGTCACTCTCAGCTTTTTTCCCAAACTGTATCTACGCTGTGAATAAATCAGAGCCTGTTCCACAGAACCAGTGTCTGAGAATTATTCAGAGGTAGGCAGCGCATGACACATACAAGAAACCAATAATAAGTTTTTTTTTAAAAAAAAAAAAAGCAGTGCGCCACAATGTGGAAATTCAAAAAGAATTAAAATACCACATCTCTGATGCAGGCTCACAAATCACCCTGCCCAGGCCCTGTTGGAAGGCAAGTGTTTCAAAGCTTCTGCAAAAGACAGCAGGGTTCACTATTAAGTGACTTGAGCTATTAAATACTGGAAGATGAAAAGATAATCTCATTTAACTAGTGTATGTAGGCATCTGTCAGAAGCCAGCTGAGACCTAAGACACTCCTTATTACATAACAGCAAAGAGTCATCTCACAGGAGACTGGAATGCTAAGGTGGGCAGTCAAATGACACCTCGAATTACAGGTAAGTATGGCATGGGAGAACAAAACGAAGCAGGACACAGGCTGATAGAATTTTGCCAAGACAATTCACTCTGCATAACAAACACTCTCTTCCAACAACCTAAGAGACGGCTTTATACATGGACTTCACCAGATGGACAACACCGAAATCAGATTGATTACATCCTTTGCAGCCAAAGGTGGCGGACATCTGTACAGTCGGTAAAAACAAGGCCTGGAGCTGACTGTAGTTCAGATCACGAACTTCTTCTTGCACAATTTAGGATCAGACTAAAGAGATTAGGGAAGACCCACAGATCAGCTAGATATGAGCTCACTAATATTCCTAAGGAATATGCAGTGGAGGTGAAGAATAGATTTAAGGGACTGGACTTAGTAGATAGGATCCCGGAAGAACCCTGGACAGAAGTTCGCAGCATTGTTCAGGAGGCGGCAACAAAATACATCCCAAAGAAAGAGAAAACCAAGAAGGCAAAATGGCTGTCTGCTGAGACACTAGAAGTAGCCCAAGAAAGAAGGAAAGCAAAAGGCAACAGTGATAGGGGGAGATATGCCCAATTAAATGCAAAATTCCAGAGGTTAGCCAGAAGAGATAAGGAATTATTTTTAAACAAGCAATGCGCGGAAGTGGAAGAAGACAATAGAATAGGAAGGACAAGAGACCTCTTCCAGAAAATTAGAAACATTGGAGGTAAATTCCAGGCAAAAATGGGTATGATCAAAAACAAAGATGGCAAGGACCTAACAGAAGAAGAAGAGATCAAGAAAAGATGGCAAGAATATACAGAAAACCTATATAGGAAGGATAACAATATCGGGGATAGCTTTGACAGTGTGGTCGGTGAGCTAGAGCCAGACATCCTGAAGAGTGAGGTTGAGTGGGCCTTAAGAAGCATTGCTAATAACAAGGCAACAGGAGACGACGGCATCCCAGCTGAACTGTTCAAAATCTTGCAAGATGATGCTGTCAAGGTAATGCATGCTATATGCCAGCAAATTTGGAAAACACAAGAATGGCCATCAGACTGGAAAAAATCAACTTATATCCCCATACCAAAAAAGGGAAACACTAAAGAATGTTCAAACTATCGAACAGTGGCACTCATTTCACATGCCAGTAAGGTAATGCTCAAGATCCTGCAAGGTAGACTTCAGCAGTTCATGGAGCGAGAATTGCCAGACGTACAAGCTGGGTTTAGAAAAGGCAGAGGAACTAGAGACCAAATTGCCAATATCCGCTGGATAATGGAAAAAGCCAGGGAGTTTCAGAAAAACATCTATTTCTGTTTTATTGACTATTCTAAAGCCTTTGACTGTGTGGACCATAACAAATTGTGGCAAGTTCTTAGTGGTATGGGGATACCAAGTCATCTTGTCTGGCTCCTGAAGAATCTGTATAACGACCAAGTAGCAACAGTAAGAACAGACCACGGAACAACAGACTGGTTTAAGATTGGGAAAGGAGTACGGCAGGGCTGTATACTCACCCCCTACCTATTCAACTTGTATGCAGAACACATCATGCGACAAGCTGGCCTTGAGGAATCCAAGGCTGGAGTTAAAATCTCTGGAAGAAACATTAACAATCTCAGATATGCAGATGATACCACTTTGATGGCTGAAAGTGAAGAGGAACTGAGGAGCCTTATGATGAAGGTGACAGAGGAAAGTGCAAAAGCTGGCTTGCAGCTAAACCTCAAAAAAACCAAGATTATGGCAACCAGCTTGATTGATAACTGGCAAATAGAGGGAGAAAATGTAGAAGCAGTGAAAGACTTTGTATTCCTAGGTGCAAAGATTACTGCAGATGCTGACTGCAGTCAGGAAATCAGAAGACGCTTAATCCTTGGGAGAAGAGCAATGACAAATCTCGATAAAATAGTTAAGAGCAGAGACATCACACTGACAACAAAGGTCTGCATAGTTAAAGCAATGGTGTTCCCCGTAGTAACATATGGCTGCGAGAGCTGGACCATAAGGAAGGCTGAGCGAAGGAAGATCGATGCTTTTGAACTGTGGTGTTGGAGGAAAATTCTGAGAGTGCCTTGGACTGCAAGAAGATCAAACCAGTCCATCCTCCAGGAAATAAAGCCAGACTGCTCACTTGAGGGAATGATATTAAAGGCAAAACTGAAATACTTTGGCCACATCATGAGAAGACAGGACACCCTGGAGAAGATGCTGATGCTAGGGAGAGTGGAGGGCAAAAGGAAGAGGGGCCGACCAAGGGCAAGATGGATGGATGATATTCTAGAGGTGACGGACTCGTCCCTGGGGGAGCTGGGGGTGTTGACGACCGACAGGAAGCTCTGGTGTGGGCTGGTCCATGAAGTCACGAAGAGTCGGAAGCGACTAAATGAATAAGCAACAACAACACAAAGAGTCATACCAGTTGCTTATCCACCTGCTGTTTAGCAACAAGAGAGCTCCACATCCCACCCAAGGCCAACACAGCCGTACCTTGCAGTTAATGGAATCCTTTATGCTGACAGGAATTCCGTAGAGCAAGCCCTTCCCCACTTCATTGTTTCCACACAGGAGCCGGGATTCGTTCTCTGCTATGTAATCCGTTATGCAGTTGACATCTGCAGTCACTTTCACGGCCTACGAAAAGCAGGGAAAGACAGTCTCTTTATTTCCCTGGGAAATGAAACTGTACTTGGAACCTACTTTAAAGGTAAAGGTAAAGGTAAAGGTTTCCCTTGACGTAAAGTCCAGTCGTGTCCGACTCTAGGGGGCGGTGCTCATCTCCGTTTCTAAGCCTTAGAGCCGGCGTTGTCCCTAGGGACACTTCCGGGTCATGTGGCCAGCATGACGACTCGGAACGCCGTTACCTTCCCGCTGAAGCGGTACCTATTGATCTACTCACATTTGCATGTTTTCGAACTGCTAGGTAAGCAGGAGCTGGGACGGGAGCTCACCCCGCCGCGTGGTTTCGAACCGCCGACCTTCCGATCAGCAGCTCAGCGGTTTAACCCGCAGCGCCACCGTGTCCCTACTTTACAAGAGAAAAAAACAGAATTTCAAGAAAGGCACGTCCAAGTACCTCATGTCTAGAGAGATTTGCTTCCTCTACCCTTCCACTTTCTCTCATGAGTTGTATTACCGTTTTCTTTCTCTCAAAGAGGTAATTCTTTTTTACAAAGGCATTATTGTTCAATGGTAAGGATTCTTATACCTATAGATTGGAACTCCCCAATGTAGAAGCTAACTAGATTCTGAATATTCCTGGGTAAAAATTTTCACCCAACAGGTATACCAGTCTCAGAGTGTAAAAAATAAAGAATATGATTCTTTCTTCACACTTAACACATTTCTTTTTCTTATGGATAAGAGGCTGAGAAAAATAGCTTGTCTGCTATAAAAATAGTCTGGCAATGAAACATCTGAAAGAAAACAACAAGGCTCAGAGAGCACCAAGGACTCCACAAAATAGCTTGAATGAGTCTCTGGATCAAGATCAGCTCTTGGTGTCTTTGTGGACACATCGTATAGCTAATATGGAATGCTTTGCTGCTGTCTTCTTCCAGGATATTTTTTTCAATTTGCCAAGCTAGCCTACAGCCCTAAGTTTTCTTGTTGGTTTCCCATCCAAATACTAACCAGGTTTCACTCTGCTGAGCTTTCCAAGGTCAGATAGGTGCTGCTACTCTGGATCTATTTCTAGTATCTAGCTGAAGGCCAACTTGTTCTTCCTTACTAGAGGCTTCACTCCTAAGTGTTTATCATCAATGCAAATTATGACTTGATTAATTGATTTAAGATTTGAATGCAAGATTATCTCATGGGGGGGGGAAACAGAGCAGAAGTCAAACTATATATACACCTACCTTGGAGTAATAACCACTGAACTCAATGGGAGTTACTTCTGAATAATTAGCGAGAAATTCTGTTTATGAAGTTTACTGCTACAATTGACAAAATGCTTTCTATGCAAGAGAGAGAAATTTGCTTCGACTACTGGGCCCCTTATGTTTATACCATAAGGGGCTCAGTAATAGAAGCAAATTTCTCTCTCTTGATGCAGATTCCTCAATTTTCAAATTTACTTTCCTTTGGGGTTTTTTTTAAAACGTTTATGGATCCTTGGGAAAGGTTTGGCTTGAATCATAATAAAGCTACCCTACACATATTTCTCATTTTTGTTAGTTTAGGAAACGATGCCTCACCTTGTCCACATAGGTGTAGAAAACTCTCTCAGGTGTGAGTGAACCATCCTCAAGCTTCTGACGGAGTTCAGGCAAAGACAGTGATAAAATAGGTGCTGGTTGGTGATCGGGATTCTGAAAGAGAAAAAAATCCACATGTGTAATTTCAATCATAATAAAACACCGCTACTTCTTTTAGATACATATATAATCCATTTGCAGAAGAAACAAATATTTAGGATTTTTCCAACATAGCTGAAGGGGAATCCTGCATAAACTACTCAGTCAGGTAACTGATGCTCTGACCCATATTAAAAACAATGTTAAGCAGATTCAACCTTAAACATGTAAAATGTGTGTTGTCAGATAGAAATGTTAAACTGGCTCTTGCTATAGCCACATTTTTGGCAGTGCTTATCAACCACAGGTTGTGATTTCATTAGGAAAGTATTAATACATTACCATTAGTTTATTATTTCTGAATATTTTATGGATCTATACCTTTTAATGTAACCAAGCCTGCAATAGTTATCTTTTGCTTGGTTTTATATGTGAGTCTTTTGACTGTAATAAACTGGTTACTGATGCTGTCGAAGGGATAAAGCCTAAGACATGGCTCCCAACTTGATTACACACTCATTAGGTAGCCTTTAGCAATCCTCAGATTTAACTTTCTTCACAAAATGGAAACAAGAAAGTAGTTTACTTTGGAGATGAGTACACATTGCATATTGACTCTCTGCAGAGAGTCTGCCTAACAAGTAAAACTTGTTCTGCAACTCGGAGCTGGATGATTCATATATCCCTCTGTTCTCTCCAACTCTGACCGGAGTAAAAACCTCTATATTATCAACAATCCCAATAACTCAGAATTGTAGGGAAATTTTAAAATTGCAGACAACTGCTTCAGGAAGCCTCCGCCCAATATCCCAGATCATTAGCATGGTGTGCATGTGGATGCTGAAATAAGTTTAGTGTATACACCTCCACACCTCTTATAAAACTTATGCCTTTATGTGCTATATTGAATACTTGTAGATTGTACTTATCATCTAGGATCCATGTATCTCAGGTCCTTCTGCAGTTAAGCTTTCAACCAAACAGCATGAAATTGTATAAATCACACTTCCTTCCTTTTTTAGGGTTTTATCATAAAAAACATTTTATTTATATTAACATCTAATGGGTTTAATATCGTTATTTTACACGATTCAATAAATATTCTACAAATGTGTCACTTTTAATTTTTAATATGGTAAATATTAAAGGTGTTGGTTATCACCTTTAAAGCCCTACATGGCACAGGTCCAGGTTACCTAAGGGACCGTCTCCTCCCCATCACATCAACCTGTCCCACCCGGTTGTGCAGAGAGGGCATGCTACGGACCCCGTCTGCAAGAGAATTCCATCTGGCGGGGCCCAGGAGGCAGGCCTTCTCTGCAACAGCCCCTGCCCTTTGGAATATCCTTCCCCCGGAAGTGAGATTGGCTTCCTCCCTCCTGGACTTTAGGAAACAGCTAAAGACCTGGTTCTGTTATCATGCCTGGGGCGGGAGAGAGTAGCCATTCCTGGGGATGGTTAGTTTCTTAGCAGGACCCAGCTCTGCCTGCAAATCATAAAGAACTTCCAGCCATCGAGGTTTTTATTATATTTATTGTATTATGTATTATAGTGTTTTACAGTTTTATATTTTTAATTTATGTTTTTTTGCAAACTGCCCAGAGTCCCTTTTGGGAGATGGGCGGTGATAAATTTGATTAATAAATAAATAAATAAAATAAATTAATATTGATCAATATAACCCATTCAAACAAAAGCTCTTTTGGGGTCCTCCATAATTTTTAGAAGTGTGAAGGGGTTCCAAGAGCAAAAAGCTTAAGAACCACTACATTAAGATGTTTAGATTTTTTATTATACTGGTGATTTGTTCCTAATGCTATATATATATAGGTTGTTATTATTGATTCCTGTGGCACACCTCAGTTTGGCGCTAAAACTATTCGCCACAGTGAACCTTCTCGTGCAAACAAGAAGTCTGGATTTGGTCGAATCTCATCTATTCAAGTCTGCATCTGTTGCACCAGCCAAGGTAACGACAGAGCTTTCTCCCTTAGGTGTGCAATAAAAAGCGAAACTAGGAGCTTCGCTCCTTTTGAAAAGACTGCAAGCCTCAGAAGGAAGTAAATCACACAGACCAAGTCCTTTCCCATTTCGAAGCTTACCCTTCTTGCCTCTCCCTATGTCTGCTTCCTGCGCGGCAGACCTTCTCGGACTAGCAAAACTGGAAAAAGCCGCGGGCTTCCCCTGACCTGCTCTTTGAAGCGTCGAGCCCTTCTTTCCATTTGCTCCAACGCGCGCTCCCGCCGGCTCCTCGCTTTTTCGATCTTGTTCTGCACCCGGCGCCTCCTCCGCCATTTCAGCAGGAGGACGGTCACCAGCGAACAACTTAGAAGACCGGAAACCAAAGCAATACTCACCCCCATCGCTAAGCAGAAGCCGCCGGCACTTCGCTCCCTTTTATACTCAGACTCTACCCATTCCGCCCCCTGCGTAGGGGCAAACCGTAGGGAACGTGGACTTGGCCTTCCGCTCGACGTGGCTTGTACCGGAAGCTTTTTCCTTTGATGTTTGCAAGTCGACAATCAAGCTCAGCAGCGAGGACTCGACGCTTTTTCATTTAGTCCTGACTCCTTTCCCTGGGAAATTAGGATATTAGCCACGCCTGCTCTTGGTTCTACACTGTTTCAGAAAGTTTCGCTAAGACCCTAACAATCCGACCCCTAGTTTACAAAGGACCCACTTTTTAGAGCATCCAAAAAATTGTAGGCGGGAACCTTCAGCCTCCTCCTAATGCATCTGAATTCCAATTACTAATTGACCACAGCTCTAGCAACAGGAGGATCCGTGAGGATTAATTCAACGGGAGGTGGGAGGAAGATTTCTGATAGGGATGCTGATGTGCTCACATCTTTCCTAAGGTATTTATGCTGGCTCCCAACACATCCGCAACATTCTGAATAGAAAGATAAATGTCCCGAGTTTTTTTTCCATTTATAACCATTTCCAGGTCTTTAAAAAAAAAAAAAAAAACTGCTACGCTTATTAACGTTGGAGTGCGATCAGTTTATCGGGGCTGAAATCTGGGCTGCAAAAATAGAGACAATCACCAGATGGCGGCAGAGTTAGTCGTTTCTGTATGTCTTTGCGGTCTTTTAATGGGCCTATGGAATTTGCCTACTTGGGACACATTATGCGAAGACCCAGGTCTCTGGAAAAGGCTCTAATAATGAGAAAGGTGGAAGGAAAGAGAAGAGGAGGACGACCAGCAGCAAGGTGGATGGTCACAGTTACAGTGGCGGTGAGTGCACCACTGAGAGACTTGAAAGACCAAATTAAGGATAGATCGTCATGGATAAAATCTATTTATGTGGTCACTAGGAGTGGAGAATGACTTGATGGCACATAAGCAATCACTAATTTTCAGCCCAGTGCCTACTTTTAATATTCTTGTATCAGTACTTGTCCTTGTTGAAGCATTTAGCATAATAAATGAGTGAATATATTAATCACATTAAAAAAAAGGAAAAGCATCTTATTTTGCATTCTTAATTTTACCTTTTTAGAATTCCATATACAATTATAGGTCTGGAAGGGACCATTTAGGCCATTAAATCTTAACCCCTTGCTCAGTACCGATGCAAGTATTATTTCAGACACGTTTGACTGCTGGTCACTTTGGAGATATCTGTGTAGGGTTTTGTTTTGTTTTTGCAATAATACCAATTGTTTTACCACTACCTTTTTCAAGGATATTTTTTTAACTTCCCAGCGTTAAGCCTAAAGCTTTGGGCTTTCCTAGTGGTCTCCCATCCAAGTCACTCTAATTAGCTTTTCAAGATCAGTGATTTTTGTCAAGATATTGCCACCTAATATGGAATTATCAGTCTGGT
This sequence comes from Candoia aspera, assembly GCF_035149785.1. NCBI lineage: Eukaryota > Metazoa > Chordata > Lepidosauria > Squamata > Candoiidae > Candoia > Candoia aspera. The sequence continues at coordinate 59,619,625 of NC_086155.1, read as the reverse complement.
GGCAACTTTATTATGGGCTATTTGATTCTTGTAAGAAATTTGGCAGCAATTTTATGGTCAAACAGCTCTAGGGTACATTGCGCTTAACATCGGATGGTGGATCAAGCAGCCATTTCTGAAGTTCTTTCAGTTCAGTTATGAGAAAGTCGTCTTTCTTGCAGTGGCCTGATCAGTTTCCTAAGCTGACAAATATAGCTACAGAGCCAGAAAGAGAAAAAGCATGACATTTGTATTTAACCACAGAATTTAAGCTGCACAGCACAGAGCAGACAGGCTTTCAGAAAAGTTCAATGAGCCCTTAGAAAAGGATTGACTCTTCACAACATGTGCATGGGACTCTCAAGGCACCCGTGTGGAGACTGTGATTCAGCAAATAGTTATATGGGCAAGAAAGCAGTTGGAAAGGAGTACATACAATGTATAAACAATAGGGCTGTGCAGGTCTTCTGATTCAAAGGCATAAAGGTATTTTTGGGAGCATTGGGGGATGTGAATGTAGCACCAGTATTCATCTCCTTAAGCCAAAAAGATATTTTCCCAGGCACACGTGGCTGACAGCTATCATGCAATCCCAGTTTTTTTAAAAAAAATGTTTAGGAAGTGGCAGACAAATGCTATATTTGACCCCCACATGCTCAGTAGCACGTTTCTACTTTTGAATCTGAAGACCTGCACAGCCCTAGTAATTAGCAATACAGCAGGGCACCTTCAAGGAGCTGTATGAGGATTTATTCATCAAGAAGCAAAACTCCTAAATAAACCATGATCAGCTTCTGTAAGTTAAACTAGTATCCCTTCCAGTTAATCTTCCTGAATCCAATGGGTCGTACTTTTGAATCAGTATACATAAAATAATCAATAAAGTGCTTTAACAGATGCTAAAACTTTAACAAAATGGTTTTAAAAAGACTGCATCTTAGTGATAGAGAGCTTTCATGTTCAATCCTCAATATATCCAGGTACAGCTGGAAAAATTATCTGAAACCTTGAAGAGTTCTCAGTGCTGACCATAGATAGCAAACTGTGACCTGATTTATACATTTTGCTAAGTCATGATTTCCTTTAATCACTCTTTATGGTGCATAAACCAGGGCAAAAGAAAGCAGCTTTTTATATTCCCTTGGAATATACAAAATACATGTCTTGTTAGATATTGTTATTCAGAAGCTAATCTAGGATTTTTCAGCAAAGCATCTTCCATAAGATGCTAGACTCACTATACAAGAAGCCAAGACATCCTGATTAACAATAACCGTGTCAGCACAGATGCTTATTATTTATCTTACATTCTCAGATATGAAACATTGTATCTGCTTCATGGAAGAGACATGTACTGTAATGGCAACCACAAACCACACAATCACACCACAGTGAACTAGACATTTGTTGGAAAGGCTCTGGAAACAGTATCCTTTTAAAAAATTATCCAGTTGGCCTCTGCTTGCTGATGTCTGATTTTTAGTAAAGGAAATTGATGACTACCTTATTTGGGCTGCAAAATCCCACCAAACAGTAGATGGCAGCACAGAGATACAAAAAACTCGTAACCAAATATGATAGCCCTAAAATAGGCCCATCTCAAATTCAAATGATTAGCCCTGAAAAGCAATAATTAGTTTAATGAATGGATATTTAGAAAAGGACAGTGTACTTGGCCTTGATTATAGTAACAATAGGCGCATCACTGGAAGACCGGAGGGCCAGGTTGGGGACCTTCTGGAGAATGTGCTGACACCAACTTGATGGCACATAATCAATCAATCAATCAATCAATCAAACAATCAATCACCTTTGCAATATTTAATGCTTTTCATATCATGTTCAACACTTATGAGGGCCATTTTAAATGTTAGATAGATCATACTATAGTTAATGAAAACCTGATTACCCAGATAGATGACACACATGGCAGAAATGTCTCTGATACAACCATTCCCAGCCTGGCAACCTCCAGAGGCACTGGGGTCACAACTCCCCAAATTCCCAGACAGGATACCATATGAAGATTTCTGAAAGCTGAAGCCCTTACACATCTGGATACTCTCCGTCTGGATATTCTCTACATATATGGTATAACCCAAGATTGTGATGCAAGCACACAAGTATTTATGTATTTAGATGTATGTAAATGCAACTTATTGGAAGCATGTAAATGGAATTCCTATCTTGTTGGGCTGCTTATGCAGAGAAGTATTTCCTTGCAAAGTTCAGGAACTGAATGACATGTAAAGGGCCCAAAGATGTAACCTATAAAACAAAGTATCCATGGCTTTTTGTAAATGCCATTGCACCTATTAAAAATATGTTTAATAACATGTGGGAAATCTTTTTCTTCCTTTTATACCATTCTTTCTCCATTCTAATTCATTCTATGCAATTTGCAAAAATACATGGGTCCAAAGTTAGCTGTGAGGTGGGGCAGGATAAGTTCTCCAAGTCTACAATTTGGATAGAAAGAAAATGTGTTCTGGAACAGCTTCCGAAAATGGCTCAAGTCCTCCACTCTCACACTGATGCTGTACTGGATGTTTAGTAACTCCACCGCTCTCTCAACCACATACTCGTTTTGGAGTTCAGACAAAGAACATGTTGAATATACCACCTCTCCTCCTGGCTTAGCAGCAAGGACTCCAGCTCTGGAAAAGAATAGGAAAGAAATTATTTGGGGGGATGACTCCAAACTGCATTGAGCCACTTATTCAGCAGAATGATACACATATATGCCAGTGCAAGAGGGCACATGGAATCCTTAACCCAGACTGTATTCTGGGGCCCAAACATACACAGAGTCAATTCTCCTTCCTCTGCCTTGTTAATATTGAGTCACTGAAATACTGGGTCCCCAAATATAAGGCTTATGGGCAGACCCAGACACCTCCCAAGGAAATCTATCTGCCACACTTGCCTTTTTTGTTTTGTTACTAGGCACACCAGCATTCAGCCACTTTGTGAATGGGAGGCCGCTGCGTACTTATGCCAGTCCAACCTCATTTTCTCAAAACTCCAAATCTGGCCACCAGCCAAAGAGAGTGAGGATTCTTGCCAGCAGTATTATTTTCCCTCAGCTCCTCCCATCACATAATGAAATAGGATAATTTGAATGTGATGGAATTTTACAAGGATTCCTAGTTCAGGAGTGGAAAACTCCTGGGTAACAATATAAGAATATTAATGTAGTTGAAAGTGCAGATTCTTAATAGGTAATAGCTTATTTTAGTGTTTGATCATTCCATTACTTCAAGCTCTTTGTCACCCAACAGACAACAATTCATCAGGATTGTCCACTACCTATGATTTTTTGAAGCATGGGATCTTCTCCAATGACCCTGCCTTCACATTATATGTCTAAAATATTTAAGTTGTAGCTTCATTATTAGTTGTTCTGATCAGTAGTCTGGCTTTACTTTATCTAGTACTGGTTCTTCTTGCCAATTAAGGTATTCCCAACAATCTTCTCCAGCACAATTCAAAAGTATTGATTTTTCTTTCTTCTGCATTTCTGATAGTTCAACTTTCACAGCCAAGTTACAGTTGGGAAGACCATAGCCTTGACAACATATACCATGGCTGGAGGTATGGTGTCTCTATATTTAATATATATCCAGATTTCCCATAGTATTTCTCGCAAGTTAGCAGATGTCTTTTTTTTCCTCATGGTTACAGAGACGATCTCTGTGGATTTTTGACCCTAGGAAGGTAACGTGCATTACTACTTCTCTGCCTATTGGCAGTAGGTTGACACTAGCAGTTGACATAATTTTAGGTTGTTGGGTTTTTTTAAACACTGAGCATCAGACTGGCTTTTCTACTCCCATCTTTCATCTTCAACAAGAGATTTCTTAAGTCTTCCTCACTTTCAACCACCAATGTAGTATCATCGGCATATCTGGGGTTATTTATATTTATTCCAGTAATTTTAATTCTGACTTCTGTTTCTTCCATGCAACTCTGGAGGCAATTCACTGGTTTCTGGAAGTAAATCCTCTGAACGTAAGCTGTTTGAGGTATCTTGGAACAGGAACACCACAAATTGCTTCCAGTTGGTAGGATGTACTTCTGGAAACTGCAGAACCATCTTTGGAATGGCATGGTCCAAGGTAAGAGATGAACAGAACATTTTGGAGCTATCTGGAACATTCTTTTCCTGAATCATTGATAGACAACACAGAAAGTCAAGACTACTCACATAAGCAATTGCAGCTGGAGCATCGGCAACATCTGACGTTCCCCTTTCCTTGCATATGTAAATATATTGTTATCTTCTTCCAAGACTGACTGTCGATCATTTGTGCATGGCGCATCAACAAGTACCTAAATGGAACAGACCACAAATATTCCCTCTGGTAAAATTCTCCATAATTTCCTTACATTAAATACACATTTGGGTTTGATTCTTAATTCTATTTCCCTGTACAATGGAAAGCCAAGCAAAGTTTTAAAGCTGCTTTTCCACCACCACCAAAAAATTGGTTAATTCTTTTTCTTCCTTTGTTTTAGAAATCGAAAAGCCAGGTTGTTAGGGTGTTTTGAGGATATGGCAGGATTAGTAACCATCTCTTGCAGTTCTAGTCACAGCATGGTGCAGTGGCTACTGTGCTGGACTAGGACTGGGAAACCCAGGTTCAAATCTCTAATCTGCCTTGAAGTTTTCTGGATAACTTTGGAACAATAATTTTTTCTCAGTGTAACCTACTTGACATAAGGGGATAAAATGACAAAAGAAATTATGTATGAGCTCCTTACAAAGCAAGTGGGAAACAAATTAAATAGTAAATAAATGAACTGGATGACAACCAATACTTGGAAGCATTATTTATTTGACAGTATTTCGAACCTGTCTCAATCCTGTTTTGCTGAACAGCAAAACCCAAATCTAAACAAGATAAATAAATCAATACAATAAGACAATAGATCGTCAAAAAACACAATAATGAAAACTACAACAATCATAAAAAACCTGTACTGACACCCCCAATCAGCTGAGGTCAAAGGTTCACTGAGAAAGGATACTGTTGACGCAAGGAGGCTAGGGACTGCATATACCACCACGGGGAGAGTGTTTCATAAAGTGTGGACTACTACTGAGAAGGCCTACTGTCTTGTCCACATACCGTTACTTCACAAGGAGAAGGGACTCTAAGCAGACATTCTCTAGATGACCAGATCAAGCAAGCAGGTTCTATTCTGGCAAAGCACTGCTTGAGCTAACCCAGTGTGGTGCCATGTGGGGCTTTAAAGATAATGGCCAGTACAGCAGACTCCCAGTTAACTGCCACCCATGGGGATTGGTAGATGCCAGATAAATGTAGTTTCTGGTGCTTGAGAGTTACTATTAAATTTTATTTAAAAGTATTATTTATTCATTTTTTTTTGCCGGTTGCTTGAGAGTGAGTGCCAGTTAACTGGGAGTCTACTGTATTATTTATTCATTTTTTTTGTGCCAGTTGCTTGAGAGGGCTGGTTGCTTGAGTTCCGGTTAACTGAGAGTCTACTGTACTTGAATTCAGCCCAGAAGCTGACTGGTAACCAATGCAGTGAATTTAAAATAGGTATTACTTTGAGCTCGTGGGATTGGCCTCTGGCTGCTGCGTTTTGTACCAACTGCAGCTTTTGAATGTTTTACAATAGTTCAACACAGTAGTGATCAAGACATGAGTGACTGACCGCAGGGCACAGATAATCAAGGACAGATGATCAAAGATTTTATTACAGCATTATTAAATGGATATTAACTGTTAATTTCAAGAAAAAAGACTCCAAAAAACATGCTGTACAGGTCTTGGCTAGAAACTTACTGCCACTACAGGGAGAATTCTAAATGTGCAGATGGTTTCTAGTAAAAAGGGGCAAGGACTATTCTGTACAAGAAATGAAAAAATATCTAAAAGATTCTGTTTGGCAAATGGAATCCCAGATCCTGGTCTACTAAGAGATAGGGGTGTCTCAATTCCAATTGCAAGCGTTACAATGGTACTTACCTTATCATAAGTATCTGTTTCTGTATTACACCAGTTTCTTCCATCCCAAGAGGTAACCCGCACTATATTATGGATCTCTTTGGGAAGATAGCTGCAGAGGACATTACGTAGCCGGCCAGTGCGAGAAACAGAGAGATCGTTGGCTGCCAGCTCACCTGTTTCAAGAAGAACAGAAGCTTAAACCAAGGGCAGCATAGCTCAGACTCTTCCAAACACAGATATAAATGTACAAAGAAACGATGGCTATCTTGCTATGTGATATGTGCAATCTCTCCCAAGTATCTTTCTTTATGAAGGTTTATCTGGTGACGTCAAAGGACAATTCAGAAACAGATGGAAACTGAGACACCCTTATCTTAGCAAACCAGGATCTGGGATTCCATTTGCCAAACAGATCTTTTAGATATTTTTTCATTTCTTGTACAGAATAGTCCTTGCCCCTTTACTAGTATCCATTTGCATCTCTAGAATTCTCCCTGTAGTGGCAATAAGTTTCCAGCCAAGACCTGTACAGCATGTTTTGGAGTCTTTATTCTTGAAATTAACAATTAATATCCATTTAATAATGCTGTAATAAAATCCTTGATCATCTATCCTTGATCATCTGTGCCCTGCAGTCAGTAAGTCATGTAGATCATAGATCATTCTGTTTCACCCTTTCCTCAGTTATTCACATGTACATGTAGCTATCTTGTCTATCAAGCCAATGTCTCATATTCAGAGGAAAGTGAAGAATTGCCCTTTGACTTGTCACCAGATATACCCTCATAAAAAAAGAATCTAGTTGAACATTATGCCCCTTTGGCTGAGGAGATGATTGCCATTCTCTGACTGAGAATGCGAAACTTGAAAGCCCTAGTGGACTCTAGGTTGCCCCTGGACCTTGAGTAAGTTCACACATCAGGCTATACCAGTTTATGATTCAGCTTTGCATGATGTGTGACCACAGCCATGATACAGTGTATGGATCTATCAATCAAGAATCACGTATGTGAGATGGGCTGCTACATAAATTCAGCAAACAAACAAATCAACAAATGCACCACAAATAAAAGCATTTTTGCATGGCCAGCAGCCATAGCGGGCAGGAGTACTAGTGGTGGTGGTGGGTGTCGTAGACTTTTAAGCCTTATTTTTATTAATTTAAGGGCTTATTTTTATTATTCAAATACTTTTAGTGTTCCAATTTCAGAACATCACCATTTTTCAGCAGCTATGTCAGAACTGGCTCTAGAGTTGCAAAAAAATGGAGTTTTGGGTAGGAGGAAAAGGGATTTCATGTAGCCTTGGTACCTTAGATTTCCCACACCCCTACCATAAAGAAGCTTGTCTGAATGACACAACGTAACTTTTTAATAAATGTGCAGAAACCTAAGTGGTGCAATGTGTTATGTGACAGTACCCTTTATTATAATTTTGATATGAGAAACCAAAGAAGGAAGAGAACAAGGAGCAGTTGTTCACTAGCTTTCTCAACTCTGGAACTATAAGAAACTTACAGAGTGATGCTTGATATGCTTTCAAATAATTCATGAACATAGTGCTTGCCTCTCAGAAAATTGCCAAAACCAAAAGGAAAAAGTTTTACATGTATAGGAATAGAGGAAGGTATCTTATATTGAGTCAAAACAACTTACCTATTACCGTGTTCTCTACATTGCATGGTAGCAGTGTTTGCAGGCAGGTTTCTTTGCCAGCTCTACCTGAAAGTGGTAGGGATAAAACCTGGGACTTTTCTCATGCAAAGCATGTTTTCTACCCCTGAGCTCTGTGGCCCTTCTCCAAAGAGAAGGCACATGAGCATCTTCTCCTCCAGCATCTTTCACTGGAATGAGAGCCTACAAATGGCAGAAAACAAGGCTGTAGCACTCCATTTATAAAAGTGAAAGTCAGCTTTCTTTGTGTTGTGCGGGAGGCTATCACTTTTCAGTGAATATACTCAGAATGTGTTGTGATATTCCCAACTCTATATTCTGAATGAGAAGCATCTTTTACAAGAATATAGCAAATTTAAAAAATAATTGTCCTCAGATCAATTAGCAGACACTTTATCCATTTATTCCACCATTTTTCAAACTTTGCAACTTTAAGGTGTGTGGACTTAAACTCTCAGAATTCCCCAGCCAGCATTCCCCAGCCAGCTGGCATCTTAAAGTTGCCAAGTTTGAAAAACACTGATTTATTCCACCTAAAACTCCAGAAGAACAGTTTCATCAACTTACCTGTCTATACTACAAATGAAGTATCTAAACTTGGAAAAGCAACATTGGTAAAGCATGTTACTTACGACAACACCCAGTCTGTAAAAGTGCCAGCATCTTCCCCCCTGGTGCTGCACAAAGGTCAAGGACTATGTTTCCAGGCTGTACATTGAGAGCCAAAACAGGTAAAACTGAGGCAGCATCCAGGAGATAGTAACCAAGAATTCCTACAATGTCTGGCCTACAAGTCAAGGAAATACATTAGGTGAAATATACAAGGATTGCAGATACATACTTAACACCCCAAATAGTTGAATATCCTTGTTTACAGTGATTTCTGCTTATACACATTACTACTTCTGAAGGTTTGTAATGCATATGCTATGCTTTATTTACAAAAGTCCCAGGTAAATGTTGGAGACCTGCTGTTGCTGATAGATGGACCAGAATGTAAGGCAGCTTCCAGTGTAATTTGCCTTTTTAGCAGTAATCCAATATTTAAAGAATTTAAGGTATATATAGCTTCTATGCAATCGTATCTTGAAAAATGGTTTTCAACTGCCTTTTTGTAATTCATATTTAACTTTTTTTCTGCTTGATTTTATACAGAAACAAGCATAATGCAAGGCCCTCCAAGTCAGCTTCCATCATATCTGATTACTGTCTATACTATTTGGGGCAGAGGAGAATTGTTTTTGCCCAGAAAGCCACAAGTGTGGCTTGGTTTTAAAGACTGTATATGCATCTCAACTACTGCTAATACAATACAGGTAGTCTTCACTTAATGACCATTTGTTCAGCGACCATTCAAAATTACAACAGCACTGAAAAAAATGGCCTTACGACCTGTGTCCAAAATTATGACTGTTGCAGCACCCCCACAGTCACATGATCAAAATTTGGGTGCTTGGCAGCCTGTCCGCATTTACGACTGTGGCGGTGTTTCAACTCCCCCCACCCCCCCATCTCCCCCCACCCCATCTCTGCCCTTTTGGAAGCCCTGCAACCTGCCTTGGGGCTCTGAGAATATAGCATAAGGTGAGAAGATAGCATTCTGAAGGGAGCCACATGGAAGAAATAATTGCTGGAGAAGCGGGGTCCAAAAAGGACTCACAAAGGCAGGCAGCTGCTTCTGCTTTTCCTGAGGGGGCTGAGTTAAAAAGGCAAACGCTAGGTGCCAGGCACTGGGAGAGGAAGCAGTTGGGTGAAGGAATGCGGGCTGGGGAGGCTGGAGCTTGCTATTGGCGGCCTCGCACCTGCATGGCTAGGACAGGATGGGACAGGACACCTCACGCTGCACGGTGCAAGGCAGGGTGCAGGGCTTCCAAAAGGGCAAAGATGGGGGGGAGATAGGCGGGGGGTAAATAGGCAGGGGGAGTTGAGGGCAGTGTTCGGGGCTGGGAGGAACCAAGCCCGGAATGGCTTGGATGGGGGTGGGTGCTCAGGCTAACAGAGGGTAAAATTCACTTAACGATGGCAAGGTGAATTGCCAGGATTGCCATCACTAAGCAATGCCATCTCGCTTTAGTGACAGAAATTCAGGGCTTAATTACCGTCATTAAGTGAAGACTACCTATGCTTTAGAAGATTTAGTATATCAAAGTTTTGATTTTACAGACTGCAATTATACTATAATGAGTGTTGTATTTTGATTATGTTGTCAACTGCCTTGGTCAGGCCTTGAAAAATGGCACATACATGCTAAAATAAACATATGATCTATAAGTTGAGGATTGTGCATTTTTGATGGTGCAGCCAAGAACGAATACATTAAAAAAACACAAGATGTTTTTGTTCTTTTGTCTTCTGAGATGAAAGATCTGCAATCTATTTATTTTACTAAATTAAAAAAACTTTCTGAAGCAAAAAAGCAAGCTTAAGAACAGCAAATGGATATTAGCTTCTCACTTTTAACTTTGTATATTTTTATGATAGTTTTTATGACCTTTTATTTGTAAGCAGCCCAGAGTCACTTATTAGTGAGATGGGTGGTATATAAATTTGATACAGATATAAAGAGATATAAAAATAGATATAGATATTTCTGGAAAAAATTTTAAGCATTCTAAAAATCAAAATCAACTTCATACTTGGCTTGATGAAAACGGCTGATGTCTCCTTTGGGGAATGTGTAACATTTGATGTTAGGACTGACAGAAGGAAAATGCTGTGCTTGAGTCTCTGAAAGTTCTGTCTGAATTTGCGGGGATGAAGTTGGCACACAGTCATCTTCTTCATTGGTAGAATCTAGTTCCTCAATTACTTTTTGAGATTCTTGGATGAAATCTACTGTATTCAGGTCTTCCAGACCCCGGATGACCTGCTGGGCATCAGAGAAATTGTTGACTAGGGCCCCATATTTCTGCATTGACAGGAGACTGATGCGGATTGAGGGCCAGAGGTTGCCAAACTGGTCTCCGTAGTTCATGTCAAAGATCTGGAGAGCCACTCTGGTATTATTCGTCTGAGGAGCAGTGGCTGCCTATACAAGAGTAGAAAGATCATCCAATGAAAAGATTTTAAAGATGTCACTGATAATGAAGAAGCAATGTTTTCATAACTGGGATTCCCTACTGAGTGAGTTCTCCCTCACACACATACACTAGACATAATATTTCAGCATGGCAATGCCCCACATGGTTGAAAAATGTGAATGAATACTGGAATCATGAAACTAGGCCCACACCACTTTTTATTTGTAAGCCACCCTGAGTCACTTTTATAGTGAGATGGGCAGTGTATAAATTTAAAAATAAATAAATGTTCTACTCAGTTTGGACCAAAAAACCCCAAATTATCAACTCTCCAATTCTCAACTCTCCTCTTTCTGTGAAAGAAGATATCCTAGAAGTTGTCTTCTTCAACAAGAAAGGCTATATTCAAGAATCATATTCAGTCTCCTGAATTAAACTATGTGTTAAATAAGCATGCTTTATTTTCAACAATTGTTGAAATTATTACATTATATTCCACATATCTAAATCAAAACACAGTGAAATCCTCTCCCCTACCCCAAGATACACACCTCCTTTAACAAAGAGCACCAATAAAAGAATCCAAATTTAGACTGTTGATAAAGGGCTACAATCTGAAATTAAACCCCACAGACCTCAGTAGATCAAAATAAAATGGCACAGGGTAGTGCTGTAACAGTTGATAACTCAATAATAAATTTCCTTGGAACTTACTTCCAAATAGTCACGCAGGAGACTAAGCTTAAGTATGTACATTTGTTTAGACACAAATAGAACACAATAAGCAGTGTAATCTGATGCAAGGCTACTCAATCATCTTACTATAATTTCAATCTGTTTAAGACCATCCCCTTCATTTGGAAAGGCAGGAGTTTCCCTTAAAATCGCCAGGAGGGCATGATCCGACACCTTAAGAAGGGGAAAGATTGAGACTAGCCTTCAATTTAGTACAGTCTTTCTCAAACCCATGCTGGCTGAGGAATTCTGGGTGTTGAAGTCCACACATCTTAAAGTGCCACGTTTGAGAAACACTGGTCTAGTACGACCGGTGAAGGGTTAGCTCTGATGAAGAGAGGAAAGAAAGGATGGAAAGCGCGTCAGGGAAGTCCGAGGAGGGGCGAGAAATCAGGTCGAGGTGGTGCCGAGTAGCCACGAAGGGCTGCAATGTGGCTGTGCTCTTGCTAGCGTACTGGCACGTTGATGAGACAGCAAACACAGGTGCATGGGTCGCGCCCCGCTTCCCTCCTTCTCACCCACCCATTTCTTCTTGTAATGACGATGCCGACAAGGCGCCGAGGCGAAAAATGAAGGCGAGGCTTTCCGCAGATACTGTAGGAATAACCGCTTCCCATTCGCCGGGTATGCAGCCGCCATGCTTAATTGTGGTATTATGGGCCCCGCGTACGGCGGCCCGCCCACCAACTCCTCCTCCTCGAAGAGCCACACCGTTTTAAGCTCCCCCGGCTGAAGTTGACGAGCAAAATTGTTCCGTCACACGTAGGAATAGCTACATAACCGCAAACCGAGCGGCTTCACTGGGAAAGTTCAAGTGTCGAGTGTTTTATGTCCTTGGCAATACTATATCAGTGGGGAAGCCCAGAAAAGTACACATCCGCCTTCCAGGTAGCTTCTTTACTCTGGCCGGTGAATGGCTGCTTACAGCTGCTCTGACCTCGGACGAGGTGAAAGCCAAGAACGCACTTTCCCACAACCCTTTCCCAAATGTCAGGCTCTTAGCACTTATGCATTAAAAAGTTATTCAGTTGACAAATTAGCTTCAACACAGAAATGGAATATTGGCAATAAGGCCATCTATATTAATTGGGCATTACAAAACGTAATTTCAACCAAAGCTTCAGTGAGTCAACTTTAACTTGTTCTGACTTCTCTGCCCCTTTCATCCAACCATCTCTACTTTTGACCATTTCGCGTTTGCAAATTGTGTTGCAATTTCTGTGCATTGACAAGAGAGTGTTACATAGCAAAGACCAATCAAATAATAACAGAAGGCATCTATATGCAGGTGGGTAAGCAGACTTTTTCCTCTTTAGGATTTCCCCCCATTTGGGCCCAGCTGTGGAGGTTGCTTGTTGCCATATTTGACAACATGCTTTTCCCCTTTCTGAGCATCAGTAGCAGAGGAGTACAATCACAGATAGGAGGAGGATGCTCTACCTAGCAAATATTTCCCTGCCCAGCTTTGGCATGGGACACCCTTTAGTCTTTGGGACACCCTTTCAAAGATCAAAATAATAATGATTGTAGAAACTTTCCTCCCTCTTTTAACTGCAAGCTTGTAAAGCTTCTTGTCCTCAGTTATGCTTAATAGTTGCTTTTCTATCAGCATAGTGTGAGCTTATTTTGTTTACGTTTTCTGGATTTTTAAAATCTTAAAAACTCAGGAAATTAAAATGTGTATGCAGTTAGATTTTCAATGACTTAAAATCTGAATATGCCGTAATTTTTCTGAACAGTTTTAAGCTAGGATATGTAGTTATCACAACAAACGTTTTATATTTTACAGTAAATGTTTAATGTGGAAATGTACAGAAATGGTTAATGTTGCAAATCTTCTGCAGAATACAGAATACTATGAAACACAGGTTCAATCTTTCACAGAAGCAGGTCACATATCTATGAAGTTTTTGTCAGATGTGAAGGAGTAGATGTGGTTGAATAAACATTTATTTCAGTTTGGAGAAGAGTTTCCGAGATACCTGTAAAGCAGTAAAAGTTAACAAATGAAAGCAAGAATTTAAAAAATACATTAAGCTACTTCTTGCACAATATCTTCTTATAGTTTACTTACAGAGGTTTACTTTATGCTAGTCCGTAACTTTTCTAGACAGTAAGGGGCAACAAAATTTCAGAATTATGTAACTTCATTTGATGCAAATAATTATTTCAAACATATAGAATACAAATCAAAAGAGCATTTCAAATATTCGTAATTTATTTCATATCTGGATTCAACAAAAGTTCCATATCTGAGGAAAGCATGGGCTGAATAAAGTGCTTGTTTCTCAGCACTGGAGAAATAAGATTCATTTTCATAAACACAAGCTAAGATTCACAGTTAGAAATAGACGTGGATAAAACATTTCAACCTCAAAATGGGTTGTCCCAACCTCACACGAAGTATTCCAACTATTCTGGCTGTTCTGAGTTCTTTTTGAATGTGAGACAAGCGTTCCAAGCTCGAAATGGGGACTTTTTCAAGCTCCAAACATTCCACTGTAGTTGAAACAGGATCAGAACACTTCTCGAAAGGGTGACGCAGCTGCTTCAAACTTCAAAACATTTTACACATCCTTGCCTAAAAGTCATGCTAAAATCGACTTACACAATGGTCTCTAGCTTCCAGGAATTCAAAGAGCTCCTCTGTACACTCTTCCAGTGTTTGAGTTCTGGAGGATACTCGAGTATTACACTGCTCTAAACGCTCCAGAGCTTTTCCACATTCTTCTATCTTTGCACACTCTTCCCTGACAATTGTTAAAGGATCCTGGAAGAAAAGCATCACATAAATAAATAGTTAATACCTCACCAAGGACATTTCCAAGAGAGACAGTCAACCTTACCCTTAAAGCTGCAATACAAAAGTCGATAATTATCCAGACAGTTGATAACCATAAGAAGCTTCAAAGCCCTGAGTTATAAACTGTAGCTATTTGGGGGAGTATCACTCTATCCCCATATTGTTTACAGACTGTAACATCCAGGATATTTTGAATTTTTTTTTTTAAATAGGTAGAATTTTGGTCCTTTCCCCACCAGCAGCCAGCCATGACTGGCAACCTCTTTTCTGCCCTGTACCCAAGATGTTGCCTGTATCTTGCTCCAACCCATACTTAAGCAGTTTAAAGTCAACCTTAGTAGTTCCAGTGTTAAAGTAGAGCTTTCTTCCCTAAGCAGTCAATAACCCAGTTTTACTGTCACTGACATTTTGTCACTGCTATTGAGAGATGAGTCCTAGAGGGTGGAATCAGACTGAAACTTACTGGGCACTTTAACTGCTGCTGGCCCACCCCATCCCCTCTGGTCCCTCAGGGCTGTCCTTGAGGGCCATACTGCTCTGGCGCAATGGCAGAGTATGCTCTTTTGAAACAAGCTCTCTGGGTCTCTGAGTTGTTCCCTGATTTAGAGAGACAGATCAGCAGCCGGGGTGTGTGGGGTGTGGGTGTAGAGGGTAAAGCAGAATAGAGTGAGCCAGCTTCATGACACAGTCTCCCTACTGTGCCTTCCCTGATTTAGAGAGACAGATCAGCAGCCGGGGTGTGTGGGGTGTGGGTGTAGAGGGTAAAGCAGAATAGAGTGAGCCAGCTTCATGACACAGTCTCCCTACTGTGCCTGTCAGCTGTATTTGGGCTGCTTCTGAACCCATGTTTAGTGCACTTCTGTTCTACGGGCTATCTGTTATGCCATCAGAGCCACCACTCACAGCCCTACAGGTAATCCCAGGCTAAAAGAAATGATAGGTGAAAAGGATGACAAATTCTGACAAATGGCTAAACCCACAAGTCTAGCCATCTGTCAAAATCATTGCCAATCACAGCTGTGTTGTGACTGGTAGATGATTTCTTGCTGACTGGCATCGTTGAGGAGGTGGGTTGAGGGCAGACTTCTCTGTGCAGGAAATGAGGACACTACTCTCCATCTACAAGCCAAAGCAAAGGCAACTGACACTGGTATTAGGGAACAGCAAAATCTATATTGGTTTGGTGTTCTGCTGGGTCACAAACAGGAGAGAACTTTGAGTCAGAGAAAGAGTTTTAGGCCTTGGAAGCAAAATCCATATTTAATTTGTCCACCTTTACTCTTGCTAAGGGAATTCTAACATTCAGAAGTATAGTAATCACATGTTAAAACAAGATTGGGATATTCCAAAAAAGATAGTTCAGAATATTCTGTTAAACAAAAATTAGGTACCAAGATGGAGTACCAAAACATTCACTACATGAACACTAAATAGACATGGCATTTAGTAGAATTGATCTGTCCAATTTCTATCCAATTATTTTGTTCCTGGATTATTGCTTCCAATAAAAAAAGAACATGTATTTTGAGCAAACAAGTGAAGTGCATCAAGCAGGAACAGATTATATTACTGTTTCATTAAAGCAACGTACAAATGCTACCACAGGAATCTGCTAATATTCAAAATTAGACAAATCACTGCAGAAATAAGTACCACAAAAGTACTTGTGATCTTATGAAAAATCATTAATTTGTTGAAGCCAATCAAGTTGTGAACCCAAGTAGTAATCGTACCCACCACTCCATTTGTTAATTTTCATAATCCACGAAAGAATATTTTATGTAACAGGATTCTTTTCAAAAATTATTGTTGATTGAAATGTAATGAATTACTTCTCTTGCCCAATTAATTATCCATAAAGTTACATACCACAAGTTCTTCTTCTTCCTCCTCCTCCTGGACAGGGAAAAAAGAATAATAGATTAATTAATGTTCTCCTATCTACATAATGTGAAATACATTAAATTATAAAAAATCCAAGAGCAATTTTAATTACTTGGTTTTTGTTATGTAGTATAGACTCTTTCATATGGCATCCTTTCAATATTTATTATTTTATTTTGTACACTAATAAAACATACTCATGTACATAGCATAAAGAATCAAGACAAACACAAAAATAATTAAAAAATCAAGAAAAAAGAAAATGGGGTGAGAAGATCTGGAAATTACGTTATAAACAGAACAACTCTAAAAACTTTGATCATATTGCTCAAAAGTCTTCTTTGTCCCTTTGTCAAAAATATATGACAAACAAGAGATATCAACAATTCAATACTACAAATATTGTTCTGGAATTCTCCTTCCAATGTTTTATAATAATTCTTTTAGCCATTCCCTTGGCTGAAAAATCCACATGGCATTATTTAATGTAAGAACTTGTTATTCTTTTCTTTATGAAAAATACTGAAGCTGATCAGTATAAAATGTACCTAGCAATCCTGATTATGAGCAGAAAGTTTCACAACGGTGCAGAGTAAGAAAACTCATTGCTTATTTCTATCACTTAAGTATTTTGATGCAAAAATATATTGGGCAACAGAATTACTTGGCAATGAAGTCTTCAGTGCTGGAGGAATGATGCTAATTTATTTATGCATAGATTTATGCTGAGGAGCATGCTTAACGTTTAAGAGAAAAGCAATGTTCACAGAAGATGAAATGATAATTTAAACAGGCTGTGTTTTCCTCAATTTTGTGGTATTTTTTGTTTAACATTTCATATAGAGTCTACACTAATTTTTATGCAGTGCCAGAAAAGCATACTCCCAGTTACAGACAGAGGGGTCTCCAGAACTCACCACCAAAAAAGTGGGTTCCTGAAAGCACATCTGGATATATATGTTAATATTCTTTCAGGGTTCATGCACCACTTATCTCTTAAGTGGAGCAGGTTATCTTATTAACCACTCAAAATAGCAAATCATGGAAATAAACATCAAAGAGAAAAATTCAAAATAAACCCAAATCAGAAAGGGTCTTATCTTATGAGAACTCTTGAATACTGTGTAAAAGTACAAAGGAATAAGCATGGTGGGCTAAGAATAATGACCTTCTGGAAACAACAGATTTTTCTCTTGATCATTGGCTGTGCTCTCATGGAGTAATAAAAGATGAGAACCTAGCAACAACTCAATGGTTACAGATTCCTCACCTATGCAGCAAGGCTGATTGAAAAATTATAACAATTAGTAATTATGCTAAATTAAATATGGCAGAATCACAGACAGAAATATACAGAAGGCACAGTGAAGCAATTAATTCCTGTATTATATAAAAATGATATAATTTTTATATAACATTTTTCAGCACTAACAATGTTAGGCCTGTCAAGAATACAGACACTTCTGTTGTAACAAAAAAATACAACATTCCAGCTGTATTAAACTATAATTCTTATAAATGCCTACTGCATGGTTACCACTTGGAGATAGAGTTGCATTTGGAGATGCAACAGAAACCCAGACATTGTGGTGGTTAAGGAGCTGGACTGGAATAGTAAGATCTTCAGCCATGGAAGATTACTGCATTTCAGCCCAACATAAAGAAATGTTAATGAAGTTAGAACTCTTTGCAAAGAGAGATATAATCAAAAGAGGTACGTATACCACTGTCATATTCAGTGAGTTGTTTACATGGCAAGTAATATGAGAAAAGAAAAAGACATTGAACCTATGAAACTGATAAAAGCTTAATTCATGGTTAATAAAGGAAGAACAGAAGGGGGAGGATAGAAGCAAAACAGAAGCCCCAAAGACATCCATACAATATGCACAGATGTATTATTTATAATATTTACACAATGACCAACATTTTACAGCTTAAAAGAATAGTAAAAGCAGCTTTCTCCAGTCTATAGCCCACCATAGGTAACTGCATGGGACTATAACTGGCATTATTTTAAAACCAACACAAGCAAAATATTGTGATGGGAGTTGTAGTCTTCCAGACCTGAAAGGCAATCAGATGGTGAAGATTGCAGTAAAAGATTCTGTCGCTAACCATGGTCAGTTTTTCGAAATTCACAAACAGGATACTATAGAGAATATAAATACGTTGGTGATTATTATTTCCCCGTAGATCTGGCACTCCGGCTAAAGGCCGTGCAACTGCATTCATACGTATCTAAACTAAGGCCCGATAAGGGATTTGCCAACAGGTAAATGGACACAGGGCTCTAGCGTTGCCTACTGAAAGACCTTTCGATAAAATTAAAGAGGCAGATCAAGGGGAAAAAAAACAGCAGGCCCAAAAACGAAACCGCGGGGGGGGGAGCGAAGAACATGCAGTTTCTAACGTTTGAGAATAAGCCACTTTCCTTTCTCTCGCTACATTGCGGCTCACCTCAGGGTCGTCGCAGCGGCTTTCAACTGCCTTTTCGTCCTCCCTACCCATTTCAGCAAGACTTCTTCAACCCCGATTTAGCTACGAGAGGACACGCGAGGGTCATCCGCATGTCAACGGAAATCCCGCCTATTCACAGCAGTCTTCCAATGGGAAGTTTCGTTCCAGCCGACCTTCTTAAGATGGCTCCTATCCCCCACCATAGTGCTCCCGCCGCAGCGAGTGAACCATGTTATGGGTATTAGTTCCACCAAAATGGCGCTGGAGGGCGCTCGACCTACTCAGCATGGCAGCATCATACATCCGCATAACAATGAGTGACCTCCCAAGATGGCGTAATTAAGACTGTGTTTGGTTTCTGTGTTTTTTTAAAAAACACAGTAGACCTGTCGCCCGAACAATATGGACATCAAATCTGGGGAAGAAGTCGGCAATCGGAATCCCCTCAGCCTGTTTGAGCTAAGTGGGGCGGTAGTCAGCTCTGTCATGGGACATGTTGAAAAAGAAGTTTGGGGTAAGATGGAGGTGGGGGGGCTCAGCCGTATTTCTCTCCACGTTACGATCCACAACCGAACAGACTTGTGCTATGAAATGGAGCTCTTGCCCGGTTGAAGGGATCGGTAAGGTGCTGCCTCTTTTAAAGAGTTTCGTTAGCATGCAGAGTAAGAGGCAATACACAGAGATGCTCCAACCACAGGAGGGCAGGAAAATCCTATGGAAATTCGTGTTTTACAGATCACTTTTATTAGACTGCAATCCTCCAAGTACTTACAAGGTAGTAAATCCTGCTGGATACAATGGGGAAGGATTCCTGAGTAAATTAGGAGGCATGCACTGACAATATAAATGTCAGTTGTCACTACTCCTACATTGTCCTATGGGATGGAAATCCATGCCCATTTACTGAATTAGGTAGAATTTGGTTAGATTGGAAATCTAAAGTCATGTTTAGAAATGTGAATTATAGTGTAGTGTGGCACTTCCAGGTGCAGAGCTCCTAGCACCATGAGACAAAATGCATTGGATAAATCTTTCCCCTAAGCCCTTCTCCTGGTTAAAAACAACATAAGAAGTGATGGAAACAATGAGAGGCTTGTATAAGAGAAATATACATTTCTGTAAATGAGACTGAGTAAGAGTGTAATAAAAGTGTCATTTGGAAATAAGGGTAAAATTAAATTTACTAGTGTGATAGTTGTATTCTAACAGACTATAAGACGTCAGTTCACATGGTAGAGGAAGAGGTCCCCTTCCTTTTTAAATTGTGTATGGTGGTTGCCTACAATATGTGTGTGTGTGTATAACTATCTGTCTGGAGTAGCAGCAGAGTACCTTCTCTCTGGAGTTTCAGTCCTGGAATATAAGCATTATCTAAATATGCTTGTACCAATTCATTTAAACCACTTCTTTGTCACTAAAATACATTTTTATATTGGTTTCTTTCCACAAAAGCACTTCCAGGTCCAGTACTCCAGGGAATCTTGCCTCTGCTGAACATCTATTATCTGGAAAGAATTGAAGAGATTGCAGTGAAAAAAGGTCAGTTACAGTTATTTCATATGGGGAGGACGGTGAGGAGGAAGGCCAAATGGTAAACAATAGGTGTTCTATTCTGGGAAGTAGAGTTTTCCCTTTCATGCATGGGAGAATTATTTTACTGATTTGCAGACATTCGTACTTACTATATTTTTCTGTTTCCCCAACATATCCAAAGTTGGGTAAATATGCTTCTTGTTCTTGATAAAATGGAAATGTGGTATCTTGAGATCTTTTGCACTTCTTAGAAATCTGTAATAGATTTCAGTAAAGGCAATTCCCAAGGAGGTGTGTACAGGACTGCAGCTTGTTTCACTATGTTACTGAGCTCAGGTTTATATCAGTCAGATATCAACTAGATCAGGGGCATGTGCTCAGTTTTTGTAAAAGTTGCAGTAAATGCAAAGTCATTTCATTAGAACCTTTGAGCACAAGCAATACTTAAGAATCAATATGGTATAATAAGTACTTGCTTTCTTATAATCAAAGCCATATTCAAATATTTGGCTGCAGGAACTCCATGGGCTAGTCACTTAAGTCTCACATTTACTGTGAGCTCATTTCATGGAAGATACATTACAAATATATGATTGCTGGAAACTGTTCTAGCTTGCTTTCACCAATCATTGCAGGGGATGATAGATTCACCTATGGGGATGGGGAATCTGGTGACCTCTAGATAATTCAGGATTCAGCTCTGAGTAGCCTCTGGCTAGGAATTGTGTATGTGCTTTCAAGTCATTATTGACTCCTGGCAATTGCCTGGACAAGCCCATGCAGTTTTCATAGCAAGATTATCTGAAGTGGTTTGCCATTGCCTTCTTATGGCTGAGGGAAAGTGACTGGCCCAAAGTCATCCAGCCAGCTTTGTGTCTAAGGTAGGACTAGAACTAACAGTCTCCTGATTCCTAGGCTAGTGCCTTAAGGGAGTTATTAAGCCAAAATATCTGAAAGGCATCAGTTTACTATCCTTCTCTTAACTGTGCTTTCTGTGGGATGATAAAAATAGGAGTTCAACACATCTGAATGGCATCCAGTTAGAGGAGCTTGGCCTAACATGTGATACTCCAATATTAAATATCAAAAGATACAGTAAAATAAGATCAAAATATGTAAGTTTAGAGCTTAAATTTTGAAGAATATTTTGATGGACTATATGACTCCCTATTTTAAAATAGATGCTTTGAACATCTATGGGTGGGTTTTTAAAGATATTTATATGTGTATGTATATATATATATAATACATTACAGTTTTAGGCTTATTTGGTCTGTTGAGAAATAAATCCTTTTGAGATCAGTGGGATGTACTCTCAGATAAGTACATATAGGTACAGTCTTCGTTTGTTTCAAAACACATATACCAGTAGCTGTACAGCTGTTTTTTTAAAACTAATGGCAGTTATTAGTTTAATGTTACTTTAAACTTGCTATATATTTCTGCAGGACTCTCAACTGAACCAATATGGTGCAGGCTGTGGTTTGACATCATGAAAACAAGACCTTCTAGATTAGAGGTGGGTTAAAGATATAAACTGCAAAACTGACATACCTTCATGGTTAACTTTATATTCTTCTGTTGTCTGTTGTGATATTTTGGATCAGTTTCATTGGTCGCTTTTATTCTGTTTATAAGAAAAACAGCATTGTATGGTTATCTTTACTGCTATGTTAGCCAATATTTGTTTCCAATTCTAATCAGTGGGTATTCCTTTTATTCCCTAAGAATCTCTTGTACAGTTATTTTCTACAGCCGGTTTTGTTAAATTTTGCACTTAAACCCTTCGGTGTTTTTCAAATAGTTGCTGTACTTTAACTTCCTCTTCTACATATTGTCACAGAAATAATAATTCCAAACATTTTTTTTGTTGTCCAGCAGCTGTCCCAATTAACCAGACAACAGTAGGAAAACAACCAGTATTTTATTTTGCAATTGCAAAACAATAAACATTCAATCAAATGTGGTGCCTCACCAGCAAACAGGCTGAGTGAAGGACCCCTCACATAAAGTAACCTAAACTCTTATGCTAAAGAATATGCAAATATAACTGCATCATGGTTTCTATAGCGAAATCAGGCTATCTCCAGAAGTAACATTTTTACTATTGACCTTTAGGTTTCAAGGCTCCCCCTAACTGTTATGAACTCAATTTTTTTTTAATCTATAGTTAGCCAGAGACCATCTTTAAATTCTCTAACAATATATACTGTTATCACCCAGAGCTCCTGAGACCCCACATAGCAGTGTATAAATTAAGCAGGTTTCTTCCTCAAAACAAACTCTGCAGTGGAATGCAGCTGATCTTTGAAAGACAGGGGCTAAGAAAGAAATAGTAAGAGAACATGATTTGATGACAAGATTTGCTTGGTATTACAAAGTTGTTTAAGCATAATTTATTTATTTATATATATATTTTTATCCTGCCTTTATTATTTTTATAAATAACTCAAGGCGGTGAACACACCTAATACTCCTTCCTCCTCCTATTTTCCCCACAACAGCAACCCTGTGAGGTGAGTTGGGCTGAGAGAGAGTGACTGGCTCAAATGTCTTGGGTGGCATATAAATTTAATAAATTATTATTATTATTCAGAGTTTGATGATAAAGTCACAATAAGTCATATTCTCACGGGCTGTTGAAATTTTCTAGAAAATTCTAAACTAAAAGAAGAGTACACGATCTTTGAGGATAGTTTTTCCTCCATCTTACTAGTGAACTTTTCCAATCCTATTCACATTCAGATTTAACATCCTTTTCCTTTACACACCCTGGTAGACGTTCCCTCTGTCAGATACTTTGAACCACAGCCCCAAATTTGATAGATGCCTTCTCAGAACTCTGCATCTGTCTGTTGCTGACTCTGAAACTTCCTTCCACCAAGTCTTTTCACACAGTGTCTGTTTTCCTAGCTAACTGCTCTGGCCCCAACATTCCACAGGGTTTTCTTCAGCTGGCTATTGTTCTCCAGGTGCAATGACATATCTATCATCCATCCATCCATCCATCCATCCATCCAATCTATAAGGCTTCCCATCTCCTAAAAGTGACCCTGGATGGCATACAAGGATTAAAAACCACCACCACCATTTAACAACAACCAAAACACCCAAGGCCACCATCACAACCCAATTCAGCAGAGCCAACCTAACCATATGGCTCAGACATTAAAGGCAGGTCTTTATTGCTGTAATAACAGGAAAAGGCACCCTCAGGGTCAAACCAGCCCCTTCTCTGAGGTCCATCAGTTCTGGGGTATCCCTTGCCTATGGGTGAACAGCGACTGGAAAATTAGGTCTCCTTGCTGCCACCACCCCTTCTCTATAAACCTATTTCTCCCTTCCACACCAGCCCTCTGGGAATCAGGAGAAGATTGAAGGGGAAATCCTCGCCCCACCCTGGGTCTGGCTAAATACTGAAGGGGAAACCAAGCAAAAACCTTGGGGCTCTGTAGCTCAGCCAAGCTGAGGTGTGCAATGGAAGGCAACTGGTCAGCTCCAGGATTTAAGCAAAAATTAACTTTATTAAAGGTATCATGGAATAAGCTTCCACGTACACAACACACAGTTTAAATACAAAAAACCCAAACACAATTCTAAGTATAGCTAAACAGAGCTATATGAGAGCCAGTTTGGTGTAGTGGTTCAGGTGCTGGCCTAGAAACCAGGAGACTGAGTTCTAGGCCTGCCTCAGGCATGAAAGCCAGTAGGGTGACTTTGGGCCAGTCACTCTCTCTCAGCCCAACTCACCTCACAGGGTGGTTGTTGTGGGGAAAATAGGCAGGAGTAATAGTTCACTGCCTTGTTTTAAACATAAAAAGACAGGATAAAAATCATATCTATCTATCTGTCTGAATGATAAAAATCTAATAATAAATTTCAACCTTGCCTCAGGCCACCCCCTCATCCAAGATTCCAGCCAACTCTCTCACCAAAGCCACCAAATTCTTCCCACCCCAAAACCTGACAGAACCCTCTTCTTTTCCTCTATTGGCTGTCATGGGTCAGCTGACTCCCTTGGGCACGTAAGGCTGGCTTGTTCTTTAAAGGGTTGGCTGTTTCCCATTGCAAATGCCTTATGAAAAGCTAAGAGGTCGAGGTAAATCCTAATCTTCTTGTGCACTCTCTGAAGTTGTAACAGACTGCTAGGCAAGACAGTTTCCAACAATTTACATAAAAAGTGTAATTTCTGAACAGGTGTTGCTCAGTTTTTCCCCAAATAAGGTTTTATCAACTTCTACAAGATTATCTACAGCCAGCTGTCCCTTGAGAACATAAAATAATCTGCAGCAGTTAAAATCAATTTTTAAAAATAAAGAGGAGCAGAACAATATTCAGTTAAAATCAGCATGGAATTCTGGTTCTTCATAGCAGTTTAAAAACTGCCTAAAAAGGAACTGGGCACGTTCTCCTGGGAGGGCATTTCAAAAGGATGCGGTCACCAACCTGGCTAGCCAACCTGTCAGAATGTAGTAGTGGACTCTTGAGCATAGCTTCTACTACTGAGTTAGTCAATTTATGTAATCCTAAATGAACCTTTAAATTTTAAAATTTTAATTATAAAAAGCAATCAATTGTTGAAGTCTGGACCCAGAAATACACCACTGATACAAGTTTGAAGTACATTTTCTAGAGTATACCTAGATAACATCAGCTTTGATTTATTTCCATATTATTACAGAATATCAAGTGTTGGAGGAAGAAATTCCTTGAAACTTTCTTCTCAAATGTGCTGCGTGGGATCTTGGATGTGTCTTCACACCAACGCTTGAGCGATCCTTGTTTTTTGCCCCTGCTATATACTTCACGGCATATAACGGAGCTTACTATTTACAACATGCTTGAAGGTGTCTCAGAACTGATGGCTGAACACAATCAGCGTGTCCTTGAGAACTTGGCTGTCTCACTTCGAACTCTGACGTTCCGTCACCTCCTTTCCTCCAGTCTGTCTACTAGACGTCAGTTGAATTTATTCCTTCATCGCCTAATTCATCATGGGGCAGTGAACTACCTATCTATGTACTCATGGCCTGATCCTGACCCAGCACTTCTAGCTCTCATTTTGAAAATGAGTGCTGGGATTTGGAATCCTGGTAAGACATTGATGAATGCAGAAGAACTTTGCCATCTGTGTACAGAGAAATCGACTGTTCAGAGCCAAAAGCTGGATCAAGAATGTAGGCCTCCTTTGGGTTCAGACCAACTGTTTCCGAGAGCAGCAACTGGCCAATTTAGTGATAATGAATTGAGGAATGTGGAAATCTTGCCCAGTGTGCCTCAAGAATTTTTTCCAGGCTTTGAAAATGCTGTAGAGCTATCCAGAACCAGCAATAAGAGCTTTAGTGAGCCACTGGACCACCGATTGGGTAACAGTTCCTACCAAAGTCAGACACTGCACAATGCTAGCTCAAAAAGTTTCAGTGCTGAAGTAGCATCTGTTAGCTTTTCCCCAGCAAAACCATCTCAAGGCAGTTTTGCTTTGGGAAAATCTCCAAAGAGGCGCAAAGCTGTAATAACGAAGAAGCACAGCATCTGTCAGAAAACTAGCAAAGTCACCGCCGAGATGGAAGACCTTTATGACTTTGTCTTCACAATTGCAAAGGAGGAGGAGGAGATGGCATTCTATCACAAAATAAAAAATGTTGACAAGGGGGAACATTTTGCTAATGAATCCTCTCTCCGAGCAGAGGCTTCCAGTGTGACTGGTATGGTTGGTTCAGAGGGAACCCGACCTGTTGGGATCACTTCTCTGAAAACAGTTAGCCGTTTCCGAAGCGTATCCACACTGGAAGTGTTCTCTATCCCACTGTCCAGGAATACGTGCCAGATGCTTGGTAATCTGCTGAGCTCTTGGGTATCTTTAGAAAAACTTATTCTTACTTTGAATGGTAAGTGATAAACCAAATGTTTGCTTGCAAAACTTTTAGCCCTTTGTTAGAATCTTTGCAGGAAGAAGTGGATAAACTGCAGCACCTGGGAGTCATTGGAGGTCAATTGCTATCTATCCTGTTCAGCCAGAATGATGTAGTTTTTAATGTTTGACATCTCGATGACCACAACTTCCTTACCTGTGCTTTTCAATATTCAATTATATTATGAAAAACTGTTACGACCAGCGGTCAAAGCAATAAACAAATTGATTATGAAAAACTTTCTCTTTTCGAAAACGAAGCATCTCATGAGAATGTAGGAATAGTCCTACTGAACAGGCCAAGGGCTTTCTTAGTCCAGCATTTTGTTTGCCATAGTGGGAAACTAGATGCCTCTGAGGTACTTGGAGGCAGGTTGGTGGAGATATACCCTGTCCTGCCATTGTTCTCCTGCAACTGATTTGAATAATATTGCCACCAACTGAGGGGTAGTATTCTGTTAGCACAGAAAGTTCCAATAGGCCTCTATCAAGTTGCCAACTTAGAGACTGCTAATTTGCACTTGAGATTTGAATTGGTAAAATGAGCAGCAGTTAGTTGTTGTTTTTTTAAAGGCTTGGAGAAATTCAAGCAAATTTGATAAAGTTATAAGAGCATGTAGTGTTGCAATTCTGGCAGAAATTGCAACCTTACTTATATGATTATTAACTTGCAACTAGTATTTAGTTACTGGAAAACCTCGTATTCTAATTCTGAGCTCTTAACATACAACGCAGTCTGGAAGACTAGAGCAGGTTTGACATTTTGAATATTAAAGCCTATTCTGGAAATATCTAAAAGATATTGCACGTTTATTTGAAACCAAGTAGTAATTTTGCTGTGCATGCATATTTTCAAAGTCTCTTTTCACCTTTTAAAATTGTGCTTCAGGTCTAGGCCCTGGTATCTTCAGCATCCTCTCTGGGCTCCGAATTCTTTCTCAACGCAGTGATTACTGCCTCCGCGTGGTACGCATCAGTGATATGTTTGCTCATGTTCCATGCATGAATCTTGTCCATTCTTTTCTGAGTGCTGTACCATTGCTTCGGGTGCTCTTGGTCAGCTTTGATCTCAAAACTGCAGCAGAGTGGAATAGGCTGGAGGAAGACATGGGCTCATCATCCTTAGTAGAAAAAATTCCAGGTACAACACAGATCTTCACCTCCCACTTAATCTACAATACTTCTTTTTGCATGTGAGAATAATTAAGTCAAATTTATTGGTTGCTATATTTCAAAGAATTCTGATTCTGGTTTGCCATCCTGCTAAAAGCCTTTTCTTGAAAAAATGGGTGGGGCCAAAGCTCACCAGTAAGTAGAGCACATGCTTGTGTGCAAAAGATTTCAAATTCAGTCTCAAATTCAGTATCTATATATATGTGTGTGTATATTTGTATGTGTATACACACAGACACACACATGCTGCAGTCACCAAGGTCACTCCCATTTCAGAAATGGTCCAGAATGAAACAGAGATTAAAGGGATTTGATCACAAGTCAGCAACTACTTAATTCATTTTGGCATGTACGATTACTATGTAACAAGAATAATTTTATTACTTCTGATGAGAAAAATTGAAACGTTCTTTCTTGTTTCTTGTTATAGATAATGGCTATATTTAGGGGAAAATGTTTATGAATTTGGTGTATGTGGAAAGTTGGAGTGGGTCCTCCTTGCCCATGACACTGTTCAGGCCATATGGTATTTCAAACTAATCTATAAATTGGAAGTGAGCTGTTATGAGTGCTTCCTTCTCTGACTCAAATGCTTTAATTCATTTCTTTCTCATTAATTAAGCTATAATCTGCTGTGAATTGGCAAATTATAGACTGAGGAATTCCTCCAAACCAATATCACAAACTAAGTTAGTCTTGATTTGCCATTTTTGTTCAAACATATTTGCCAGCTTCAGCCAGTGAATAGTTTTCTTCTACTATGTTCACCTTTCCCACCTAGAGACTTATCTGGAGCATCTTGAGATCAGATTTCCTAGGGAACCTCTTCAAACAAGTCTCCTGGTGCCTGTACTGAAAGCTTCAGGATCTCTCCAGAGTCTTTCTCTAGACAGTGTTGCAATTTCTTGTCCTCAAGAGGTTTGGCTTCTCCTGCAAGCCCTCAAAGGTATGGTGGAAGTTCTTTGCTTGCAATAAGCTAAAAAACAACAGTACTGTAGTAATTTCACTAGGGATATTAACATCTTAAACACTTTCTCAGCAGTGTGAACCATGGGCAGAATTAAGCTGTAAAAGACACTTGATAAAGATTTTGAAATCATCTGCTTGTTACCCAGTACCAAACAGGAAAGTTTTAACCAGTGGAAAGTTTCAAGACATGTCATAGGTTCTTGTTTATCTTGGTAGAATATAACCCAAAACTGAAGAAACTAAGTTTTCATGATGTCAACCTTTCTGGCCATTCAAAAGAAGTCCTCTTTCTTCTACAAAACCCAATTCTTCAAGGTATATTGTTATTTTTCTATTCTAATTTTATAAGTAGCCACTGTTGCATGTAATAAAAAATAATGATTTTGTGGAGATCTATTAATTTTGTGGTCACTGGGACATTCTAAGTAATATATTTGGCTAAGGTGCTGAATTTGCTCATCTTAGAGAAGACCCCCCAATTATATGGGAGGAATGAAAAATGAGCAGGAATTGATGAGGGCCTAATACCCTTTCCCCAACTCTGTCTGGAGGAGTGCCAATACCTACTGTACCGCAGCTGACCCCCTCACAGAGAAGGGGTGTGTGGCGAACAGCAGCCTCCCAGCCTCCTTTGTGCCTTGTGACAAACCCCACTGTCCTGTGTCATGTGCTGCTGGCATACAAAGTTGAGTCAATGGTCTAAGGGTTATTGTTGTTGGACAAATACAGCCATTATCTATTATTGCCCTTTCCAACTTTTGCCCATTGTACATTCAGTTAAACAGTTCACTTAATGAACCAAAGGACCAAGGTACACCTATATTAATTTTAGGTTTTGGTTTTCCCATAGAGATCAATTTTTCATTTTGTCGGCTGTTTGAAAACTGTACAGCTGAGCTTCTGACTGAAATGATTACTGCCATGAAGAAGAACTCATCGCTAACAACCCTCAAACTCCCTGGAAATAGGTTGGGTATGTAGTGGGAAATGTAGCAACTCTCTTGGGGTGCCTCCTTCCCCTTGTGGGGAATGAGCCCAGGCTATTGGCACTCTTGGCTCAGATTTAGTTTTGACTGTTGACAAAATAAGTTCCTGCCTGTGGTCATTCAGGTGAGAACCTAGTGAAGATTGTATGTATCTGTCAGTCTCCTTATTTGCCTTTTCGAGAATCCAACCTATTCTGTATTTCCTACTTCCGGCTAAATTTTTCAGTGTACATATATTCCAACATGTCTTATTTGATTTATTGCCAATTTCAGAATGGCCCATAACAAAATTAGAAGAACTAAATTTAGAAAGGGATGCTCATGTCTAGAATTACAAATTTTGTGCTTGTAGCAAAGTTAAGTAACAACTCAATTATTCTCTGCCTTAAAAAGGAAACAAAATTCTCAGGAAATCATATAAAAGCTATAAGCAAATAGCTATCTAGGATAGGAGTTTTATCTCTGATATAGTAGGTGTCTGCTTGCTGGAGGTTTGGGATTGTTTTAGTTTTAACATGGGGAAAACATTTCAGAGGGATTATGGCTGGATATTAAATGCTGAATTGTGAAATGCAACTAAGTACTATTCAAAATATAGAAAAAGCAGCTCTTTCATGATGGTTTTGTAGCCTAAAAGGTGCAATACACAACAAAGGAGAAAATGGAATGCGGAAGAAATAAGTAAGGACTGTTCGATATCAATTAGGGTTGTACAAAGACCAACTGCTCAATTTTGAGGGCTAGATCTGAGGCTTCAGAAATAGCTTGGCCCACCCATGATTGTTCTGAAGTTAAACAACCTGAGCATGGAGCATGATTCAGAAAAACAGTACTTCATTCTCACTGGGAGGAGTCCCCCTATAATATTTTTTTTTAAGTATTTTATTCAGGAATGTATTGCTTCCGGAGCCTCAGGTGCTGTGATGAATCAGGCCTATTTTTAAACCTCCTGGTTGATATAAATTTAAAAGGAATTCTATGGCAGTTTATTAATTTAAAATATTGCTAAGCCACCTGTCATGCCATGGGTCTTTAGGAAGTGCATTGCATTAAAATTATGTACAATTTAAAATGCAATAATAAACCAATAAAATTGGTATATTAAAAGTTTTATATATATAGGCCAAAAGCTGTAGAGGAGTTCCATCATGAAATGTCAAATGCTAAAGTAAATGTAAATGTTTTCAGCATATGCCTAAATTGAAATAAAGCTGATGTATTTCCTTTTTGTCTTAGCGGAAAACTTTGGTTACAAAGTACAATTTATAAATAATCTTCCTGATTGACGCTAAATGAATGGTCACATGGTTAATAGTACAGTAGGAAATAAAACTGGACTTGCTCATTTTCTTTTTTAGTACAATTGTTGAAGCTTCTTAATGCCTATAGCACGGTGAAGGAACAGTTGTTCTCTAGAACTTCAGCCACTTACTAAAGGGTTTTTTTAAGATGACTTCTTAGTGAGACATGTTCTTGGAAATTTATGTTAATTTACTCTGTACCTTTCGAGGAAAAAAACTTATAAATGGAAAATAGATGCTGAAGAGAATTCTTTCCAGGCAGTTTCTACCATTTTTCATATTCTTCCCCAGTGGGGAATTTTTACCAAATGTTCATTACTGGATCTGTGTTTATATAGTATGAAATGAACAAAACATTTCATCACAGAACATTCTAACCTAGAAACATTCCAGAAACTTGTTCCAAGGTTAATTTTTTCCATGAAAAGACACTTGGCACATTCCTATTATTTAAACTTCATTCTATCACATCCCCCTCATGCTTTGCTTTTAAATTGCATTTTCCCCTATTATTAGGAAATCACAGGTTGATTGCACTGGCTGACATTTTTGCTGAAGATTCATCCTCTTCTATCAGTCATCTGGATGTAAGGTATGTATGTAAACACAGAAGTATCCTCATGCAGTCCTGTTTCAAAAAAAGATAGCAGTGAAATCAGTCTGAGAAACAATGCTTTTTTCATTCAACAGCATCTTTTTTTCAGTACCTGTTTGCATTCTATAGCTAGTGTTATTTTGCAAGAAAAAGAAATCAGTCATTTGAATCTTTGGAGATCAATATTCCCTGACTTGTTTCCCTCCCAGTTGTGTTGGTCTACCATTTCCAGAAAGTTCAGAATTATAACTCTAATTAATCTAGAAGACAGATCAGTGATAGCTACCTTAAGTACTGTTGAGGTTTACTGCAGAACTGGCCGATTTTTTGTCAGAAGAGATGGTAATTGGCAATATATAAAGTCTGATAAAGAATCCTTTAATAGGATGGTTACAGTTAATGCTCTACACACATGGAGAATAATCAAGCAAAGCATAAGATCATCTGAGCCTCCCTTTCCCACAAAAAATTCAGGAATGATTTATTGCTGTATACATCTCATCTAATTTCACTTTAATAGTTTAAAAAAAACTTGTTTTTTCCTGCAAGTTTTCTTTCTTGGGCTATCAGCCACATCAAGTGGCTTATATCTAAAACAGCATTCTTTAACCTGGGTGTCCTCCAGATATGTGGACTTCAAGTTCCCGGCAGGTCACATGCTGATTGAGGAAATCTGATAATTTAAGTCCCTACATCAGGACCTGAAGGATCCTCTGAAATTATTTGCCATCCAAATAATGTATTTTTATCCTGTTGTTCTCTCCAACAGTCTATTTATTCCAACAATCTATTTCCAACCATCACCTGTAAGGACATGTTAACAGTTCCCTCTAATTTCTGACATGTTGCATGTGGAAAATAAATTGTTTTGTGTGCCACAACATGAGTATACTAGTAAATTGCAAATACATGTAAAAACATGTAAAAACATTTATGTATTTCACAGTTAAGGTACAGAAACCAAAAAGTATGTCACATACATGCTTAAAACTTGTGACTTCAAGTCATTTTTTACTCTGAGCAATTCTCTCCTAGTTTTCTTGGCAGCATTTTTCAAAAGTGGCTTGCCATTGCCTTCTTCCTAGGGCTGAGAGAAGTGACTGCCTCAAGATCACCCAGTTGCTTTTGTAGCTAAGGCGGGACTAGAATTCATAGTCTCCTGGTTTATACCCTGGTGCCTTAAGCACAACACCAAACTGACTCTACACATACATGCTTACAGATTATAATGTAAACTCACTAGTCACTTCTGATAATTGTGATTAATATTTTGCAAGTATTTGTTTTTTTTAATTTCTTTTGGACTTTGATATTGAAAGAATTATCCAATTGGCAATGAAAGAAAAATTAAGAAAAAAAGAAAAGCATTATGCAAAAAGCAATTAGATAGCCCACCCCTTTATTCCCCCCTTATTTCCTTCTCTGTATGGTTTTTGAACTTAAACTTTAATATTAATTAAAAAATTGAATTGTTTATAAAGTTAACAGTGATCATGGATCTTGTGTGGCCCAAAACTCAATAGATATTAAACTTTTTCTGGAGGAAGGGGGGAAATGAATTTAATCTTCTTTGGAGGGAGGTGCTGTTTCATGTGCAAGAAGCTCAGGAGCAGGTTGGCTACAACTGCAAAGCTGGGAAAGGACTGCCTTCCTAGTGCCCCAAGCAATGATTGTGCTGCCTTGGCTTAGCTACAGTGGCAAGGGTTGCTTAGCATCACCATCACTCTTGCTGCTGCAGCTAAGCCAAGGCAGGGAAGTTGTTCAGGACTCCTCCTGAGGCGTGAGTCTAGAGTTTTATGTTGACTAAATTTATTATTTAAACTTAATTTTGCATGCATACAATTTTTTACCATGTGCACGGGTTTCATGAATAGTGTGGGTGCGCACATGTGCACACGTTACAGGAACATAGGTTTTGACATCAAGTCTTAGGTGGTGAATGGAAGGTCATGAACATACAGTGCTGATGTCAAAAAATTTAAATTGTTTTATTATATAACTATTATTCAGAAAAAAAATGTTACATTGTTAGATACTAACACTTTCTAACTGTATAGCTACTATGATGAAATACTAACGCACTAAATCATAACCTGTAATAATACTAATTTTAATTCTAGCTCCAACTGTATTAAGCCTGATGGGCTTCTGGAATTTGCCAAAAAGCTGGAAAGTTACACAGCTGAACGCAGAGAACGTTTCAAGTTTACCAAACTGTGCCTTTATCAGAACTGGCTGGACCAAGATGCTATAACTGCTCAAGAAGCCCTTTCAAGACTAAAAGCTATGTGCAGCGTAGTTAGTGATGCATGGGACTCATCACAAGCCTTTGCTGACTACATCAGTGTAATGTAACAAGCACTTTATGGAAGAATATCTTCTAATAAACCTGCTTACCATATTTACTGGAATATGGCCACTCTTTAAGCACCATTTCTAACCAGTACTTCCAGTATAGTTGTATTTGTATCCAGATTTCTCTGATCTCTGTATTTAGCATGAGGAGGACAGTAAATGTTGGTGGAACTCTCCCATTTCCAAAACAATTGTTATAGTGTTAGTAAAGTATGTTAGCTATTATGTGGAATCAAGATTTATCAACTCATCAGTGAAAAATTTATTCACTTAAAATTGAATCCCACCTTGTGCTCTATGGATGAAAATACCTAGATCAGCTTAAACTATTCTCCCAAATGCACCACACAGAGTTTAGGGAATTTAAATACTTCCTGTATTTTAACAAGAGTAAATTATAATACTGCTTTCTGAAGTACGTTTTCTACTTATGCAGGCCTCACTGTTAAAATAAAAAGTATTACAACCATGATCCTATTATGATTTGAAATAACTGCATATTGTTTTTAAAACAATTTGGGTTGGACAACCTGAAAATCTATCATTTTTTAATCGGTATCCTAGAAAATAGCATTTCATGCATCTCCTCATAAAGACTTTTAATTTTTCAACGTAAGCACAGTAATTCAGAGGGCCCATTCTAACATCAGAAATAAACCCAATCCTTTGGGATTCTTTTCTTGGTCATTACTCTTCCCATGCAGTCTTCTCATCTTACATAAATAATGACATATGAATTACATTTATTGCTCCTTGTGGTATATACCCAGCTGGGACGGTACTCTGTCTTTCCCTTTATTTTACTTACTAATTTGTTGTAAAAACACATAATTTTTAATTTTATAATTGAAGGTGATTCTGATCTAAACATTTCTCCTGCAATAGGTTTAAAACCAAATGATGCAATATTAATCCATTACAAGAAATATTTTCTAAAAAGCTTGTCATAAATGATTATATGTGATGGTGATTCATCTTTAAGCTTATTCTCTGAAAGTGACATTTGTTAACAAGAATGATTTGGGGTTAAATGGTAATACAGTAACTCATCCATCTGACCTATGTAGTTTTCATGATACCATGGTATTCTAGAGACAAAAGATTACTTCCAACTTTAGTGTCTGTTATCAGAATATTCTGTACACATTTAGCAGATTGACAGTAAAAGCCCAAAAATACATTTTCAGAAAAAAAATATTTATAAAACCAGTATTTGATTGCTTGTAGCCAAATATTTCAGCAAAGTGTTTGTAAAGAGAGCCTATAATACTTTATACAGATGAGATGAAGAAAACATCCAGTCCTAATATTGCTGATGTAGATGTATCAAATGTTTGCTTTTTGAAAGAGCGAGCTTAAATTCCAGAAGATTAATCCAATGGTTATGGTATCCCTCGTTGTTCCTCATGAGATTGATGATAGAAGGTGAAAGTGATCGCACCATCCCAGGCAGTCTTGAGGACAGTGTCCTTGAGGCCACGTTTTTCAGCACAGTGATGCCACTGAGATAAATCAGAAGTGCAATCAGATCCCTCTGGAGGAGGCCTGACTTGATGGCCATTCACACAGCGACGACATTTAATCCTGTAATTAAAAGGGCATTTGTATTCACAACAGTTAGAAGCCTCGACTTCATGCTATTGTATCTGAACTACAGGGCTTGTTCTAGGATTATCTGTTTGATTTATATGGCTGCCCATCTCATAGCAATGACTCTGGGTGATGTGCATGTAGAATAATCCTCTATTTCAGGAGCCAACGTTGGAAAAAAGAATCTATCTATGACACCAACAAAAACAATATTCACAATTAGTTCACCAATTACAAACCTTTACATTCAAAGTATGTCAAACACCATTTTAAGGTGGTTCAGAATACATTAAAATTCTCTATCCTTTAAATTTGTACAGCTGATTGGTACACCAGTATTGTCCCAACCCATTTCCCCTTGACATTCATGTGAATTTAATATTTCTCAGGTCTAGTCCATCTGAGATGTACATTACAAAACTTAAGGTAACAAATTTTAAATATTGGGTTCCACAAATGTGGGCCTCTATGTAAATGCTAATTGCAACCCTGATTTTCAGGCTGGCTGTCAAAAACCTGCCCTAGCACTAATGTTCAGACTCAGCATCTGCATATAGCTTACCTTATTCTGCTTTTTGTTTTTGTTTTTTGAGAACAATACCAACACTTCCATCTTATGTTCCCAAATCTCTCCCTACACAGTTAAGCTGTCTAAGCCCTTCTGAGACCTACTTGTCATGGGTATCACTTGTGGTAGTCTCATTGAGTGTGAATAGCTCTTTCAGTTCCCCCAGAGAGAAATGTCTTTCCACATCCTGTTCTTCATCTACTACACAGCTGCTAAGTGCCTTCTTGTGCGTCTGCCGCTGGAAGATCTTTTCTTCAATTGTCCCTGTCTACAAAATAAAAACAGATCTGGCGATAAGTTTTTGTGAGACCCGTTTGAGTCTTAAAATCACTACATGTTCTTTAGTCAGAACTGATTTTAACAGTCTAGTTAGCTTCAGCAGAAGCTGTCAGTCAAAGTTGTCATCAGCAATTCTCATCTTTCTTCTTTCCAAGGACTAATACAACAAAGCCTCAGTCAACTCATAAGGGACGGAAAGTTCTGCAATTACTTGATTTAACTCTTGTCTTTGTCTGCCTAGAGGTCAGACCTTTAGCACTTGAAGAAAAATAGCTTCTAAGTACAGTCTTCTTGTTACCCAGAAGGAGGCTGCTAAAATAATTTCAGGCCAAGATGGAATTATTCTGTTAGATGCATAATTCAATACAGTAACCTACAAGTTTGGACTACACATGCAAAGAGTTCAGAAAGTTGCAATCCCAACCCCAGTTTGGGGAAGGCTGATGCAACTGTATCTAAATAAGGTCTTGGCACAAGGCAAGATACATCTATTACTATAAACACATTTCAGAGATAAGAACAGACTCCTAGATGAAAAGCAGATATGAGGACATGTTTTTAGTAGACTAAAGGATAAGTTGTCACTCTCCTTTCTCAAGTTACTAGTCCTAAGCACTAACAATTTCCTTCTGAATGAGTAAAGGGTTCTATTTGGCAAGGATTCAAGAACACTTATACAGCTCACCTATGATATCTTTTTTTGGACATGTCCATGTCATGACCTAAGTAACTCTAACACAATAATAGGACACCTGCTACAAACTTGTTTCTTCCCTGCAAAAGACTCAAGGCTTCATTTTGTATACTCTTAAGATTTGAATGTCAGCAGTGAGTTACATAGGTCAATCTTACTGAAAGTAATCGATAGATATAGCATGTCTTCTTTTGGCCATCTCTCCACACTCGGGCCATAGCTTGTTCATCATTGGCTGGATTCCAATCGGGATCAAACATCACAAGTCTGTTTGCTCCAATCAGATTTAAGCCACAGCCCCCTGCTTTGCTACTCAGCATAAAAATGAATTCAGGACTCTATGAAACCAGAAAAAGTAAATTAAGTATCAAGCATAGGTGATAGTTAAATACATTATTTCTACAAAAGCAAACTTCGAAGTTAATTGCTCTATTTTATTTTTATTTATTTATTTTCTGTCCCTCCTTTATTATTTTTATAAATAACTCAAGGCAGCAAACATACCAAATACTCCTTCCTCCTCCTATTTTCCCCATAACAACAATCCTGTGAGGTGAGTTGGGCTGAGAGAGTGTGACTGG
This sequence comes from Candoia aspera, assembly GCF_035149785.1. Classification (NCBI taxonomy): domain Eukaryota; kingdom Metazoa; phylum Chordata; class Lepidosauria; order Squamata; family Candoiidae; genus Candoia; species Candoia aspera. The sequence goes on along the minus strand of NC_086155.1, from coordinate 59,582,555 downwards.
CCCAAAGTCACCCAGCTGGCTTTCGTGCCTAAGGCAGGACTAGAGCTCTCAGTCGCCTGGTTTCTAGCCCGTTGCCTTAACCACGAGACCAAACTCGCTCTATTTTGATCTTGGAGCAAGGTAAGTGAATACAGAAGTTCCACAGTTAAGGCAACAGGCTGGATGAAATGCCACTTCTAAAACGGGTGCAAACATGGAGGCCCAGGGACCATATATGCCTCTACCTTACATGCATTTTCTGGCCCTCATAGCTCATCCCCAAATAAGCAAGCTTGAACATTTGGGGCTATTTTGTGTCTTTGTGAATTTGAGGGTATTAAGGGGCAAAATGAATGCTTCAAACCTTGCAAATGTATGTATGTATGTATTTATGCAATGTGTATGGTCACCTGACTCATAAATTGTGACTCTGGGCAGCTAATATAGAATTAAAAGCACAAAACACAGTAGACAATTGCCCAAAGTAAATGTGGGATATAAATCTAGTAAATAAGTAAATAAATGCCACAAAAGCACAATGCAATACTACCAAAGCCAAACCACAATCATGTCCACGTTCCCCAAAGCATTACAAGATGGCTAATCCAATGACCTAGCCCAACACTCAACAGGTATTTAAAGCCTTACGGAAAGCCAACGGAATCTGCACCACCCATATTTCAGTGCAAAAGGTAGAGAATCATGACAGAGAAGGCATGTCTCCTGGGCATTGTTTCACAGAATGGATCTGAAACACACCCACTCTGTTGGATCTTGTGGGATGGACAGAAACAAATGGAGATAGACAGTCCCACAAATAACCCAGCTCTGTGCCACAAAAGGCTTTATAGGTAGTAACCAGAAACTTGAACTGCACCTGGGAGCCTACTGGGAGCCAGCGCAGCTCACAAAATAGTGTTGTTACATGCGTGTAATTGCTGTGCCCATAACTACGTTTGCTGCTGTAATAGCCCAAACAAGAGATTACCAAACATAAGTGAGCAGGGCCTCCCAATCCAAGAACAGGTGCATGCATTGACACAAAAGATAAATCTGTGCAATTAACTATGGGTGCTACTTGCTCTTTAAGCAGGAGCCAAGAGTCCAAGAAGATTCACATCATGTACACTAGGTAGTGCAACTCCATCCAGAACTAAAGGTGGAAAGTCCCCAGACCTGAGAGACCTTAAAACCCACAGTCACTTCAGTCTTGCTTGGGTTAAGCCAAAGCCTGTTCTTTCCCATCTAGCCTCCAGGTCCTGAGAATGAACCTTGATGGCATAATTTGGTTCATCTGCAGTAGAGGTGTATAACTGAGTACCCTCAACATACTGATAATACTTAACTCCATGCCAACAGATGACTTCCATTGCAATTCCACCAAAGGTCATCTTGAAGTGTGATCAATGCCCTCTCAGTACTAAATCCCTATCTGAAACCCAACTGAAGAGAGTCCAGATAATCTGTTTCCTCCAGAGGTATTTGGTGTTCAAACCAACCACTTTCTCAACAAGCTTCCATAAAAATGTTGCCCCTGGGAAGGTTGGAAAGTGGATGAAAATTGTCCAGATTGATTGGATCCAGCAATGGTTTCTTGATGAGGGGGTCAGACCACGATGTCTTGTAAGAGCTGGCAAAACTACACCCTCCTTCAAGAATACACTCACCACTGCCTGGTTCCTATCACATATTGTCTCCTGGGAGCCTTGACCAATCAGGAGGAACATGGGTCTAATACAGGTGAGGCTGCACTGTCCACCTCCTCAGGATCAATAGGCTCAAACTTTTCCCAGATAAACATGCTAGATCATGCCTCAGTCACTTCCAAAGGACCTATGCAGCCAGAGTCCAGCTCAGACCAGATCCAAGTGATTTCATCCAACAGATATCTTGAATGTACCTGTGGCCCTGCAGATGTTCCTCCAGCCCCTCCCTATACAGAAGGGACCAGGTCACCTTAAACAGGGCTGTTAGCCAGCTATGTATGGATGTAATAAAAGTGGGACAATAATTATGTTTTGCCTCTCTTATGAGGTAATCTTTATGAAAGGCTCTTACCCATGCTTGATCAGATTTATTTATTTATTTATTTTTCACATTTTACTACCGCCCATCTCCCCCAAAAGAGGGACTCTGGGCGGTTCACTCTTTGTTTTCTGCCAGCAGAGTTCTAGGCATCTCTAGGCATGTCTTCTGTTGCTTCCTCTGAAAATCAGGGGACTCTCCAGGATCCACAAGCAGAGAAAGTCCATACAAGCTTAATCTGATCCAAAGCCATTGCCACCACCTCATTCTAAGCAGTAATTAAGGCCTCGGCCAAACCATGCATCAGAGCCTCAGGAACCCCAGGTTCCCTCTGAAACCCAACAAGCACCTGGGCAGACTGATCAAATAGGTCCTTCCTTGTGGTGGGGAGTGGCTGCAGAGAACTCCAAGGCTAACATAGAGTTAACTGACCACAACAAGGAACTGATAATAACAGCCCCCAACTTCAGATCATATGGCTAGTGCCCCAAGATAAAAATGAGGTCTATTGTGTAACTACCACTGTGAGTCAGGCCCTCAATGATCTGCATCAGGTCTATGGTTGCCATGAAGCCCTGAGCCATCTCTGACCTCACATCCAAGAAAGGCAGATTACAGTCTCTCAGAAATATCTGTCTGGGGAACAAGCCTGCCAATATAGCATTAAGCAGGTTGCTTAGTAAAGCCACTACACAGCAGGGAGGCCAGTACAATAACAACATTCCCATCTGATTCCTAGAGTCCAACCTTACCAACAGAATCTCTGTTATTACAGTTATGACTGTAATAACTGAAGCAAGGCCTTTTATGCAGGGGTTATGAATTATTTTTGCAAAGCACATTGAAACAAACCTCCTGTTACCATAATACTGTTTTGTAGCCACATCCCCTTGTCAAACTGAAGAACAGCACTTTCAGCTAAAACTCATATAAGGACAGAGGCTTTTTAACTAATAATTTTCAGGATAGAACATGAGATTAAACTTCACTTACAGAAAGATTGTTGAAACGCTCCACTATCTTTGCTCTCTTCTTAATGGACATGGTACCATCCAAACGGACATACAAATACCTGATACAAAAACAGGACATGAAGCTTAATACAAATATCATCTTTAAATAATAATGACTTTATCCCCTATATACGGAAAAAGACTCTGCAGAACTCCCCCTCATTTCACTTGCCCATATATAACCCATGTATAAATAAGCCTGTCATTATACCTCCTACTTCTGCAGAGTTTCTCAAAAAGGTCAAGTGTCTGTGTGTAATTGGATACCAGGACTACTTTATCATTACTGGTGCTCCTAGTAACTGCCAGAATGTAGTCCAAAACCAGCATCTTTCCTGGAAGGAAACAAAATGAGAGTACACATATTTTCCATAGGGCTGAGAAATCAGTTCCCCATGCAAACCAGTACAGACTGATGTTGCAGTGATATTTACCTGAGAGCTGAGGTTCTAGAGACTTAATACTGTAGCCAGATGGAAACAACTGCAGAGCCCCCACAAACCCTTCTTCCTCTTCTACACACTTTTCGTAGATCAAGGCAGGGTCTATAGAAGAATTCAAGAATCACTGCATAGAACTGGCTGCTACCAAACACCCCATTTAATGAGGAAGAATACTGTAATTAGCCTTAGAACAATGGAAAACCTCCATGCAATACTATGCCTTCTCTCAATAGATACAGTCAATGCTACAACTCACAGTGGGTCGGTTAACATACAATACTAAACAAAAACCATACAAAAGTGGTTTACCTCCCTTTGAGCAGAGGCTGAACCACTATTTTTTTTATTTGTCTAGATTCAGTGCTGTGACGAGTTCCACATGGCCAACAGTACAAGGGTGACCAGTTATATATCTATGATAGCCTTCCTGACCTCTAATGCTTTTATATCTGCTATAACTCCAAACTATCCAGACCTCATTTCAAAGGCAAGAACCATATCTGACTCAGATTTTTAATGCACAAGATTATGCAACATATGAAGGCTGGTGAAGTAATGACGACATCAGACACAGATTACCCATAATGCACATTAATTTCCAAATAGAAATTTAGGCTTCATGCAATGGCAACTAAAATGTCATATAGGTTACTAAAGCTGCAGAGCAGCATGTAAAAATATCGCTAATATTTTAAATTCATTAACTCCATTTTCATTGGCTTCTACTCTATGTATTTAATTTTGGACCCAACATAATTATTTCAAGAATAAACAGGTTTCAGTAGTAGAGAATGTATATAGCTCAGGGTTGAAGTGCTGGGTTCTTAGTGTTCTGTGGGCTTAGTTGTTTTCTTGCAGATGCTTCATCACCAGACTTGGTATCATCATCAGTGCAAGAAAGTGGGGTTTGTTGGCTGTTTATGTATAGTAGCTTGCCCTGCCAGTCTTGGTGGGAATTTGCCTTCTTCCTTCACGCTTATTTGATTAGGCCAGCCTTTCTCAACCTTTTGACCCTGGAGGAACCCTTGAAATATTTTTCAGGACTTGGGGAACCCCTGCACATTCAGGCTCAAATATAGGCCAGAAGTTACAAAATTATTATATTTGTTTCATGAGTAGGCCTATATATACGCATTAACAGTGTTCTTAAACTAAAAATAAAGAATGAAACTTACCTTTTTAATGTGAAGTTGCCTGAATTTGAAATATTTTTTTAAAATAAATCATGATCTCCCAGGGAACCCCTAGTGACCTCTTGAGGAACCCTAGGGTTCCATGGAACCCTGGTTGAGAAACCCTTGATTAGGATACTGTTTATTCCCTGATTGTTTATCTGAAACTGTTTCATGCTTCTGTGGGTACTAGGGAAGATACGCCCTGGGCTGTTTGTTACCTTCCTTGATTTTCGGTTGTATCTTTTAAGTGGTACGTAAATGAGGTTTATCTCTACGTGTCTGCTGATGCCTGATTTGTCTGAATGCCAAACTGCCAGAAATTCCCTAACGTTTTTGGATTTGATTTACTCTAAAACGTTAACAGTTTCCCAGTTGAAATTGTGATTGAATTTGTCTATGTGTTGAGAGATTAAAGAATTTTCATCATATCTTCTGACAGTCAGATGATGTTCACGGATGCATTCTGCCTGTCTGCCTTACATAGTGGCTGTTACAGTCTGCACACTGTACATTGTAGATGACTCCTGTTTATTCTTCTTTGGTTACTGGGTCTTTAGGTTTGCTTAAGATGTTTTGAAGGGATTTTGTTGGTCTGCAGGAAAACAAACAACCTCAGAAAATACCAAGAATCCAATGAACTGGTTTCAAGAATATAATTTCTTTATATGGAAATTCAAGTACCCAAATTCACATACATAAGAAGAAAATCAGAGGCCCAGAATTATGATCCTTGAAAATTTTAGACACAAGAAATATAGTTTGGTGTTATAACAGATAATTTAAGTATGCGAACACTGTTTAGTCAGTATTATACTACTGTATACAAAGGTCAAGAAATTTCCTCAGAAAAAGTATATGAGTACTTGCACAAACAGAATTTACCAAAGATTATGGACAATCAGAGACAAATTTTGAATGAACCTATTACAATAAGGGAGTGTGAAGCTATCAAAAAGACTAAAATAGAAAGGTCCAGATGGGTTGCTGGCCTCTTACTATAAATGTTTTGAAGATGAGCTTTTACATCCTTTACAATAAATGATGAATAGTATTCTACAGAATGGAAAGATTTCTGATAGTTGGAAAGAGACTAATATAACATTAATACCTAAAGAGGGACAAGATTTGACTTTAACAAGAAACTATTGACCAATATCTTTATTGAACAATGATTACAAACTGTTTTCCATGATTTTGGCTGAAAGGCTGAAAATAATTTTACAGCATTTTATTCATGAAGATCAATGTGGATTTTTACCTAAAAGACAACTACAAGATAATTATTAGAAATGTTCTAAATATTCTGGAATACTTGGATCAACATATTGGAAAACAAGCTGCATTGATATTCTTAGATCCAGAGAAGGCCTTTTGACAATTTGAATTGGATTTTTTTGTTTCGAGTTCTGGGACATATGAATCTTGGAGATAATTCTATTAAATGGGTAAGATCAATTTATACTTCACAGAAAGCACAAATAATTGTTAATGGAGACTTAACAAAACCTTGTGAGATTCAAAAAGGGACAAGACAAGTATGTCCACTGTCTCCACTTTTGTTCATTTTGGTTCTTGAGGTATTGAAGAGACACAAGACAAGATGACAGAATTATGTGAATTAAGATTGAAAAAGGAACATATAAATTAAGGGCATTTGCAGATTATTTGGTGTTAATTTTAGAAGATCACTAGAGGGAATAAAAACATTAATGGGAAAATAAAGGACTTTGATATGTCAGAAGGTTTTAAGATGAATAATCAGAAGACAAAGATGTTAACAAAAATATGAAGTTAGAAGATCAAATAGACCTGATGGAGAAAAATGGTTTTACATAAGATCGAGAAAAAAGTAAGTACTTGGGTATTACCATAACAAATATGAATTGCATGTTATTTCAAAATAATTGTTAAGACATGGAATGAAACTAAGAAGGACATGTTAAGATGGGAGAAATTAAAATTGTCACTGTTGGGGAGAATCTCTGTGATACAAATGAATGTTTTGTCAAGAATGACATTTTTGTTTCAGACAATACTTGTTTTAACAACTGATGTACCATTTAAACAATGGCAAAAAGATATCTAAATTTATATGGCAAGGGAAAAAAGTTAAATATAAAGGTAAACACTTTATATTTAACCATGAGTTAAATATAAAGTGTTACAAGATGCAAAGGAAAGAGGAGGCCTGGGTTTACCGGATTTGAAATTGTACTTCACTGCTTGTTGTTTGGTCTGGATGAAAGAATGGATGTTGCTGAGAACCAAGAAACGTTTACAGTTAGGTCACAACCTGCGGTTTGGATGCCATGGATATTTATAGTATGATAAAGTTAAAATCAATGACTTTAAAAATCATTTTATTAGACATGTTATATTGAGAATATGGGACAGATATAAACCCAGGTTATGCCCAAAAACACCTTTATGGACCTCAGCTCAAGAAGCATATCATAAAAGGGAAACAGCAGACGAAGACAAATGGTTGATGTACTGGGATTTATTGGAAAACCATCAAGGGGAATTTAAAATCAAATCAAGAGAGCAACTAATGGCAGAAGGATATAGTTATCAATGGTTTTCCCATTTACAGTTATCAGAAAGAGTCAAATGGACAAAAAGACTTATGGTACAGAGCAAAGTGAGACAGAATTTGAAGTACAATTGTGTACTGCTGACAAATATATAATTACTAAAATGTATACACTTTTGTTGAAATTTGAAACAGAGAAAGAACAGGTTAAAAATGTATGATAGAGTGGGCTAAGAATTTTGGTTATAATATACAGATGGGTCAATGGGAAAATATGTGGTTAAAAGGGTTGAAATTTACATTATGTTATGATCTCAAAGAGAATTTTTATAAAATGATATATTGTTGGTATATGACACCAGAGAAATTATCTAGAATGTACAAAGGCACTTCAAATGTATGTTGAAAATGTGAGCAACACGAAGGGGCATTTTATCATGCTTGGTGGACTTGTAAAAAAGCTAAAAAAATTGGATTCAAATACATACTTTGATACAGAGGATTTTAAAGATCAATATTCAATTGAAGCCAGAACTTTTCCTTTTAGGACAGATGGATAACAGTTAGAAAAAAACCACGGAAGATCATTTCAATATATGATTACGGCAGTGAGATTACTATATGCACAGAGATGGAAAGATTCGACACTACCCACTATGGAGGAATGGTTGGTGAAGTTGACAGATCTTGCTGAAATGGATAAATTGATTTCTTTTATTAGAGAAAAGGCATTATCTACATTTACTGATGACTGGAAATGACTTATGGACTTTTAGTGTAAAAATGAAAAAAATGAACTTGTGATTTATCGTTTTGATTATTAGATAGGATAGATTATAGAAAGAAGAAGAATATGATGTAACTTTAGAGAGACAGGTTAAAATATATTTGTACTTATATAACTGCTGTGAAGAATATCGGAAGCCACTTCTTTATATCTTTTTTCTTTCTTTTATATTTTTCTTCAACTTTTTTTTTCCTTTTCTTTTCTTTTCTTGCACTTTTTGCTTTTTCTTTTCTTTCTTTCTTTTTCTTTCTTTTCCCTACTTTATATTAGTTTGTGTTAGTTTTTATCTTCTTGTTCAAAAGTTTCAATAAAAATTATATTGAAAAAAAAAGAAATATAGTTTGGAACAATTGTTGTGCACAACCACTGCTCTGAAGAATGTGCCTAAGCACTAAAGATACTGTATTACATTCTTGCTCATTATCCAGGCACAAACTATTCAGCTTCATATTCCAAAGCCTTCAAGGACAGATATTTTTCTTGTTACTAATTTCCTACATATTCCAGGAATATGGGACATGAGATGGGAATGGGACATGGCATGAATAAATATACACTTAATTGTCAGAATTACTCACGATTACAGAGCTTCTTCAGAGATGTGATTGAAGAGAGAGAAGAAACGCTCATTTTCCCCTCTTTCAGATCTTCTGCAGGCTTTGCTTGCATCAGAAAGTATTTGTATAGCTCCACTTGAAGGGGGGTCAGCCTGAAGTAGAGGAGAAAAAAAAAGAAAGCTACTGATGTTATGACCACTGAACACTAGATCATTCTAGAAGCCAGTTGTATCATATCATGTCATATCCATGATAGAACAGTTTAGACTCAAGTTATTTTTTGAGCCTTACTTTACCAAATACTTGTATTTCAGAACTCAAGAAATGCAGCAGGAGCTACACTGGTTGCCAGTTGGCTTCTGGATGCAATTCAAGGTGCTGGTTATTACCTATAAAGCCCTATATGGCAAAGGGCCTTGCTACCTGAAAGGCTGGCTATTTCTGCAGTGTCTGCCCATCCTGTTTGCTCTGATTGACTTGCTTTGAATCCCGTCAATTAAACAATGCCATCTAGCAGGACCCAGAAAGCAGATTTCAATACTGAAACATTCTAAATATAATAATCATAGTCGCTTCCATTATGCTAATTCTGTAGAAATTATTGAAAGATTAACCGGACCTTATCAACAGCAAAAGTGACTATTTTGCCAAGATAGCATTACATGTAGCATATAACACCAACCATAAAGTTTCTAATTACTCTACTATGGATGGGCTGTAAATTCAGCTTAAATTCAAAAGCCGCAGTGCAATGACAAATCCATTTCCTTTTTCCATTAAGCCAGAAGCTTGTTCCTTATTACATATCTTGCTCTTTAATTTTATACCTGCAGCACACCACCTGCTCAATTTTCACTGGCAAGTATTTGGAGAGGATATCTGAGGTTCTCCTTATCAGACATCTAGAAAGAAAAAACAAAGATAAGCTTAATATTGTTAACACTATGGCCTAATCTCCTGGCTAGATTTCACCAATATTCTTTCCTAATGCTAATAGGAAGACCTTTCATATTAGAAATCCAGAATACTTAGCAATACTTTCAGGGTTCCTTTTCTGGGTAGAAACATGAAATTTGCACAGAAGAATAAATGCTTTTCTAGGCTGAATCCTGCTAACTGGCCACCATCAAATTTACACAAATCTACTCTCTTGCTGAACTGACCAAATATTCAAAAGAGAGAGTAAAGAAAGCAACACAACAAAAGAGGCAGTGCCATGATCTGATTACAGAAAAAACAGTAGGACTATCAGTTCTGGCTTTCAAAAATAGCACCACTAGGTGGCAGAAGAGAGATACAGACAGCTCTAATTCTGTGCTGTCATCTAGTGGTTGCCTGTATTTTTGCAGCCCAGAACTAGTACCTGTAGTTTTGAGGTGAAACATACATAGAAATTATATAACTGTGGTTTAAAGAGGAACAGTTGAATGAGCTGAACACAATCTAGGGCAACAATCATCTCATGTATCTATAGAATGAGCGGGAGAACTGTAAGAAGGAAAAAAGTAAGTATTCTTATAGACACAAAAAGATGCTCAACTTCACCTGCTGACAATATTGATCAGCTCTTTCAGTCTCTCCTCTCCTTTCTGCCTTCCCGCTTCACTTGCATCTGCATCCCTGCCTTTCAGGATGGGAATTTCAAAGTGCTTTTTAAACTCCTGGGCTGTCCCTGTACAAAACCAGAAAGTGACATTTTGGAATTAAGCCTCCGCTGCCCTGAAAACACCCTTATACCCACCAGATCCCTTATTATATGAAAATCTTTTTTGGAACTGATTACTCTTCCGTTGAAAAGAAGTTAAGAACCGACAGAACCGTCATCACTTAATGCTTCTGACATCAAAGCCATTGTTGACACCATCTTCATCATTACTGAGCTCTAATATAACTTACAGAGTATATTACAGAGTATAATATAACTTACTGAGTGTGTTATGCAGGACAGGGAATCAACAGTAAGCAGTCTCAACCTAGGCCAGATTATTAACTCATAAATCCTCAAATAAGGCTCCTTGCCTCCACCTCCCCTCCATTATCAATTTAGATAGAAACCCTGTGTAGGTAGTGCAGGTAGAGCTTTGCTTTGATCTCTCTGTGCTTTTTTAACTGAAAAAGGACTATGATAACCAAAGCAGAATCAGCCATCCTTATGCAGGATCAAGCACAGTAAGATTATACACTGCATTCCCCTACACACACACACACACACACAACCATGCTCCATGCAGGACTAAGCAGGAAGTGATGACTTCCCCAAGCTTTACAGCTATCTGCCATTCAATCCAATATACAAGTAAATCCCCACCCCCAATATATATGTAGGCTTGCTGTCTGTCATTTTTTCTCTATTGCCAGCCAAAACTGTAGGGAATTTAAACTGGGATTGCCAAGTTAGGGTCCTTACTTTAGATAATCATAGTGTTAAGAGGTCCCTACCTAGAATGCCTGAGTTGACAAAGTGTACTAGACTGAAATATTCAAGGAGATCATTTTGAATGGGAGTCCCAGAGATTAGCACCCGGCATGGCGTATTCAAGCCGTTGAGAGCCTGGTATGTTTGGTTATCTGAGTTCTTCAGCCGGTGCCCCTGGGAAAAAATATATATATATTGAAGAGGAAAAGATCATCATGCATGGACAGAAAAAAATAATCTTATAAGTATTTTTTAAAAGGCCAGTTAATGCAAGGAAATTATTCCAGCTCAATGATGCAAAAAGATAGGAAATATTTTAGGTGCACAAATGCTCATAGGTCAAGGCAACAAATGTTGACGCTGAAAGAATGGAGAAAATGTATAGTAAAAAATGTTGATGTTAAAATACTTATGTGATATTAGGGGATGGAATTAAATCACTACAGATCTCTAGAACAGCATTTCTCAACCTCAGCAACTGGCTGGGGAATTCTGGGAGTTAATGTCCACACATCTTAAAGTTGCTGAGGTTGAGGAATACTGCTCTAGAGCACCAGTATTATTTTCTAAAATACTGAAACATATAAAAATACAAGAATGGAAAATGATGTGTATTTATTATAACCTAATTATAGCAGATTCATTTTTTTATTTCTAAAGCTATATAACTTCAGCATGATTCATAATATATGTGATGAAATATACCTTTATTCATTGATTACACTGCTGCTAGAGTTAATTAGCTAAATCTATTGCAGTTCTGATTTAAAAGATACTAGAACAGGCTTCTAGTTCAATGTACAGATACATACCCCTCTATCACCAATATTAAAATAAGTTAAATCCACTTGGTGCCACCAGGGCTCAGCTCATATATATGAGAAAACATACACACTTGTATTCTTCTGATCTCCTGTGAATATGCAAAACATATGCATGTTTTTCATGCAAAGGATTCCAGGTTCAAATCCATGGAATAATTTTCCCTGATCCCATCCATTTTAGCAAACAGAATGGGCCATTTAGATCAGATTCTATTAGTTTAAATGAGTCCATTAGTCCTGAATATATTTAATAGCCATATATCGTTTCTTTCAAAATTATGGGATTGGATTCATTCCATATTTAAGCAAGGAAGAGGTGAGCAACATGACAATTACTTCATTTCAGCTTTCATTTTTGATACCCAACACAAATATAGTTAAATTTACCTTGCCTAGAATTGAGAAATTATGTTCTGAAGTCTACATTAGAAGGAAGAAAAGAAATAACCTCATACAGTAGTATTGTCAACAGCACTGATCTTTTCTTCAAACAGGATTTAATTCTCAACACAATGGGCCACCTGCCTGGACTTGTCTGTTCTTTCTGTTCCTTCGGTAAAAAGGTTCCAGCCAAGCCTATTGTATTCACCTGGTTAGGCAGAGCCTACAGTTTTGTCTTTCTGCCATCCTCCTGCTAATGAAAAAAGGGGCAGAAGCACAAATGAAGCTGCATTGAACAAGGCCATGTTCTGGGAGACAAAGCCAGCAAAAGATATATGGAAGACTGTATTCATACCCTGTACCAGTATTATGAAGGTTGCCAATGGGCCCAATTTCATTATTCCTCTTACAGATATACTGGGAGAGAACACTGTAGGAGCCTTGGATGATCAGATCAGTCTTCCACTGGTGTAACTATTGTGCAAAGCTTTGATTTGAAGATTTGATAATCAGTTTGCATTTCGCTTAGAAATCCAAGCCCCTATGAATGGAAAATAGTGTCCATATACATTATATCTATCCCATTTTGTAATTCCCTCATAGGGGCTAGAGTTGATCACTAAATTATTTTTGGAGTGACAGCCTTTTCTGCCCTTGTGGTTCTATATTGTTTCTTGCATGCACGTCTACTTGGGGAGTTATCTGGCACAGCTTGCCAATTCTACCAGTCACCTTAGTTATTTAAGTTATATGCAGAATGTATCATAAGAAATAGTTGACTAGAAGAAACAGAAACTGGGATTAAAACTGCTGGAAGAAACACCAACAATCTCAAATGTGCTGATGATACCACTTTGACAGCTGGAAGGGAGGAAGACTTAAGGAATCTCATGTTAAAGATGGAAGAAGAGAGTAAAAAACCCTCAGTATTTAAAAAAACGTGACACCACACCCTAAGTTTATGTCAAGAGGCAGTGCGAACCCAATGCAAATAGGTGGAGAAAAGGTAGTAAAACTTTATCTTCCTAGGTTCAAAAATTCCCAGGGATAGTGACTGCAGCCAAGAAATAAAGGAACATCTGCTACTTGGGAGAAAGACTATGTCAAATCTAGGCAAAACATCCATGGTTTTACCAGTTGTAACACATAGCTAAGAAAGTTGGATTCTCAGAAAAATTGAAGAAAAGTATGCCTTTGAATTGTGATGCTGGAGAAAAAGTGTTGATAATAACTTGCAACTGCAAAATCCATTCCCTCACTGTTGATATTTAGATTTTTAAAACATGGCTATTCCAAAGAGCTGATTACCTCATCACATATGACCAACCCAACACTCCCTTTCTTGAGAGCTTCTGCATGGAGACGGAATGTTTCATAGGAAATTATCAGGATGGGGGATGGGATTCTAAGGCCTCGCTGGTTCATGAATCCAACTATCAGGAAAAAATAAAAATGGCAAAGGAATAAAGATAAATAATATATTTTAGAGGCAAAGAGATAATTCAACAAAGACAAAGGGAGATAACCGAAAGCATTTTAAGATTTTCAGATTTGCATCCAGGCATTAAAAATGACTTCAAATGAGTAATTTATCCGCCAAAGTTAACAGGTTTTTACACTCCCCATCCCTGCTCTCCTATAAATCTACCCTTTGCTATTCCCCCACTCTTGTATTGCTCTGGATCTGAAAAGCACTACATAGCATCTCAATCCATCACACCATCTCAATTATTCAAAGTAATTTAACAGGTCCATTGCTAAGTCAGGACAGAGCCCTGGCCAACAACCTATCCAAACATCCCTTACTACTGCATCTCTGCCTCTTCATTCTTTGGGTTAGAATCAGATTTGCCATTCTTAGAATAAACCCATGAATATCAATAGACGTAATTAAGTCTCATTAATTTCAATGGGTCTTCTCTAAGCAATTTGACCAGTGGTTCCAATTAATATACTTTTGCAACCTCTGCTCTTTCTTCCTCAATTCACAACCACAAAAGCTGCTAATCAAACCATTTAACTTAACCACAGCAAACATCCTTAGCACTGTCTGCTAAAAATGTTATCACTGTCTGGTTTAGTCTAAAACAATTCAGCAGTTCAGCTAAAGCACTCTCCTTGCTTTCCAACACTATAATTTTGAAAAGCTGCATATTGTGTAGCATTTATACCTAGCTTATTATCTATGTCCTCTTTAGAGCCTCCATCAATAGCCAGTGGATGAATTCTTCCTCCAAGCCATTTACCCACTTCATTGTACCAGTTTTTCACCAGGCTGGAAGGTGCAACCACGATTGCCTTGTCAATTTCAGGCTTACAGTCTGGACTTTGGCGCAAAAGTGTCCAAATCAAAGTGATACATTGCAAGGTCTTTCCTAGACCCATCTCATCTGCCATGATGCAGCCATGACTTCCGGGGATCCGACGGCTTGTAACACATTCCCACAGGAACTTCACTCCCTGCATGAAAGTGCTTGACGTCAATTAAAATAGATATGCAGAATATTAAAAATTATATTGAGCTATCTAACTGAATTGTAGAACCAAATATCTAACTATTTACAGCAGCAGTGAACAACTGCACACAGTGGAAATCACATACTTAGCCAGCAGAATATCATTAGTGGAATTAAAAACTACAGTATTCAAAAGATCTCAAACTTTCAAGAAGCACCTGTGTAAACAGGGGCTAATTATGCTTGTTACACATGGACCACAACATCAGTGAATTATTTTGCTTTATTCCAAGCAGAGATAAATCAAGATGACAAACTAAAGAAAAAAAAATCAAAGTGAAATTGCTATCTATGCTTCATCTGGCAATGATTTGCAGAGGAGCTGTAAAGACTAGTTGTACACTAGATTTAGCCATTGTTGTGGGTAAAGGACCCCTTTCCTCAAGAAAAGTAGGCTTTTATTATCATTGCAGTAAGGACTATTACCGCAATCCAGCTCCTAGCACTTCCCTGTAGCTGCCACCACTTATAGATCTAATTTAATTTACTGCTTTACTGCAGAAAAGGTGTGGGAAAACTCCAAGTTTGATTCTGGTTGACAGAGGTACTCCAAACACTTCAGTCATGCAGACAGTGAAAAATGTTGGCTTCCCTCCAAAGGCTTGAAGGCAGGAAGGCATAGGCAACTATGGTACAATCCCTACCCACCTCAGCAGTTTCAAGTTTGATAGATATCATAAAGATATAAATAATTGCACAACCTCAGGAATTATCTGTTTATTCATAGATAATACCATTTTTGAAAATATACCTTTGTTTTAAATAAAAGGATAACAAGACATAATAATACAAGCAGAATTCTGTTGATGTACTTCTAAAAAGAGGGAAATCTATCTATCTATCTATCTATCTATCTATCTATCTATCTATCTATCTACTGATTGATCTATCTATCTTTGTATAACAGTATACACTATATCAACCTTTCGACCCTGGAGGAACCCTTGAAATATTTTTCAGGCCTCGGGGAACCCTCCACATTCAGGCTCAAACATAGGCCAGGAGTTACAAAATTATTATATTCATTTTGTGTGTGGGCCTGTATATATGCATTAACAGTGTTCTTAAACTAAAAATAAAGAATGAAACTTAGCTCTTTAATGTGAAGTTGCCCAAATTTGAAATACTTTTTAAAATAAATTGTTATCTCCCAGGAAACCCCTAGTGACGTCTCAAACAGGAACCCTGTTTGAGAAACCCTGCATGATATCATAGTTAAATAAAGTTTTAAAAAAATAAAACAAATGAAAATATTTGATTTTTTTTTATAGATATCATCATGTTTCTCAGAATAAAGGCTTCTCCAGGACAAGCAGAATTGTTGGAACCAACTTATGTGGCATGAGGCCACATGTTCCTCAGATTCATGGTTTTACAGAGATTATAGTGTCTTTAATAGCAAACTATACCACTTATTGCTATACTTGGTTTCCCACTGTACTCACCTCTCTCTGATGAGGTCGTAAAACGCGGCTAAGACAAGGATCCACCACAACATGAACAGGCATTTTATCCCTTCAAGAAGCAAACAGAGCACAGATCAAAGGAAATATAAAACTTAAATGGATATTCTGGGAAATATCCTCAGGGGATGTGGGGATGACTGCTGCCAATGTACTAGACTTGTATAATAGTTTTATTCTGACATGCAGAATTCACTGGAAGCAATCCAGCTCAAAGCTAATACAAAACTTAAGCTTTGATCACATCTAGCAGCTGTCTTAAACTATTTCATTACTAGAGAACACACAATTCAGAAATTAAAGGCTGAACATATTGTGCATCACAGTTGATAAATAAATGATTACTAACAGAGTATTTGATCAAAGAACAACATCATCTGCACGTTTACAGCATATGTCCATGCATCTCTGAATCAATCATCTAATCTTGAATTTGTTTTACAAGAGAGGAGTAAGCCTAGCACTTAGTTGTAAATGACTATTTTCACTGAGCTTACATAGCAGTTCAGGGTTTAAATCTAAAATCAAATCCTGAATGAAAACCGAACTTGAAGTGTCTGAAAAGAACTATCTGTGGAAGAGGTTGTTTGAATGGTGCAACTTACTTGTCTACTCTCAATTGATCATGAGCAGTCAAAGGTGGTGGTTCATATAGTACCAGAGCCCCTTCTTCAAAAGGGTCATGGAGAGCACGCCTAATGCCTGCACGTTTGATGCCCAATGCTCTCAGTCCCAGGGAGCCTGAAACATCATTCAAAGAAAGCAGTTAATCTAACCATTTTATTTTCAATATATGGAATCAAAAATGAGATTTCAGCAACAACATGTTGACTTGATTTTCAAGGAAAATGAGTGCTACATGAGAAATATGTCACCATGTCTGCTTTTTGGAACAAGATCCTCCCTGAGATCTGGGTGGTTCCCCACTGATGGCATTCTGGAGGGCCTAAAACACCTTGTAGTTCTCCCAGGCCTTGAGCTAGGATGGTCGGAGCCCCTCGTTGGATGTGTTAGGCGTGTGTTTTACATATATTTTGGTACTGTGGGGCCAGATTTTCCAACTAGCCTATTAGGGTTCATTGTATTTTATCTTGTTCTTTTTATACGCAGAGTCAGCATGCAGTAAGATGACACCAAAATTGAATAACAAACAAACAACACTGTAAGAAGGACAGGATGCTGCATCATTTCTAACAAGCTATCAACAAGCAAAAAGCAGCAGCCTTAAAAAACTCAAAGTCTCATTTTTCCTCTCATAGATGTCCCACCTACAGCCACTTCAATTGAAAGAGGTGACTAGCATTAATTACCCATTTCTTTTAACCTACTGAAGTTTCTTTGACTAGCCTGAACAAATGTATTATCACTGCTGAAAATCCAAGGGGGAAAAAGTGTCCTTAGTTACAAGGCCAATGATTGAATCATTTGTGAATTTTAGGATAATATCTCAGATAGTTTTGTTTATATCAATGAAATAATAGGTGACTGATAATGCTAGGAATTCCTGTTGTTTTGCTATGGACTGTTATGTGAATTAATGATTTAAAACATGAAAAAGGAATAATGTAATGAACTGGAAAAGTCCTAAGACACATAAACAGCTTTGCAAAGAAACCTGGGATCCAATTCAAAGTGCGGAAATTAACCAGTGAAATTCAGTATACTTATATTTTGGAATCTGTTTCTAGAAGAGTAGTAAAACGAATTTAATATGAAAGCATAACAAAATACAGAGTATCAGGATGGACTTGGGAAAAATCTAAGTAGGACTTAATCTGTCTCAGAAAACAAATATGGGCATGAAAACTGATAATTTATCATTTGGTTATGTTTGAAGTTAAACTAGCTCATGTTTTATTTACCAATGACATCCACAGATAAATAAAATGGGAATTATTAAGTAAATAGTTAGATTGGAACATAAGTACCCAGTCTAAAGAGCCACTTTTCCGTATGATAAACTCTCAGATAATTTGGTAAGCAACTATCTTACCAAATCTGCCTTGATTTATTCCTACATGTGAGGTGTATTAGTAATCTACCACTACCTCTAATGCTTTATGATAGAGACAATAGCTTTCAGCTTTTGATTTTGTGTTATAAACACAACAAAATATACTTTTTGGCTCAGAGCAAGATTTATAAATGAATTACTATGTATTTAAGATCCCAGGGGAGTATGACAACCTAGTTCAAAGATCTAATCATATTCAGTAACTGCTACCTTAGTTATTTAAAACAAAATTACATTAAGAAAAGCTTTAAAGAGCACATCAGTTCAGTCTATGAATATTCAAGCATTTTGTCTATGTCTCCTTCCTTTAACAATATCTACATTATTCAAGTTGGTGCATTTCATAAAAAAAAATCTAATAGATATATGTATTATTAGTTTGGTATTCAGTAAGAACATGTAAGCTGCAGAACAACTAAAGTATACTGTATATGTATGCTTGAAAATAAGGCTCGCTGGATTAACAGAAACTTACCCTAGGTGAGTATTGTTCAGAAGGCAGTGAAATAGCAACTGTTCCTCAACAGTAATTTTTGTATACTATTTTTTAAAAAATCATATTTAAAATAAAGAGAAATAGTAAGATTTGATGCTTGAAAAAGAAAAATATTACCTGTATAATTTGGAATAGGGACCTTGAAAGGTTTTGATAAAATGCTGCGGATAAAGGCTTCCTAGGATTTAAAGTGATATTCATTAAAATACTATTTAGGCTAGTCAATAAGTAATCTTTAGAGAACATTGCACTGATATCACTAGATTTATGTATAAGTAAATACATTTAAGATTAAAGAGATATATGCTATAAATTATAGTGTGACGTTTGAACAGATCTTGCTATATGTGTTTATGCCTCATTCCAAGATTTAAAAACCCATGAGTCCAAATCTTTTTTCATAATATATAGAATATTCCAAGGTACGAAGCTTAAAGAGCAGCTTAGACCTCCCATCATACAGAGGGATAGATAATGTGAACTCACCTATGATGCGGCCTCTATCCTACCAGAGCCATTAATAAAAGAGATATGATCCAATAAGAGTAAGAGGATTTTGCCAAATCTTAGAAAGAAAGTATAAATAAGTCACTTACATGTTTGCTGCCATCAAGGCAGTGAGCTTGATTGGTTAGCTGAGCCAAAGGTTTTCGGAAAGGAGATAGATAACACTCCTGGATATCAGTCTTGCTGTTATGCTTCTGCCTCTTTGGAGTCTAGAGTAGATCAGACAAATTGCATGAGGATTTGGAGAACAGCCTGGCTGGCTGTAATGGAACATAAAGCTTGGACATCTACCCACGACTGTTGTTTTTAGCAATAAGTACAGTATGCCAATAAACAACCATAGTATCAAATGGTTATTATTGCTGCAAGGACTACTTATATGGAACTTCATAAGCACTGTAAAGAAAACCATAAAGATCTAGTTGTGAAACTTCTTTGTTCACAGATCAGCCCATATCAGAATATAAATCTGATTGCGTGAGTAGACCTGATGCATCACTCATCCATGGAGAGGATCTAATTTCACAAGGAGGACTATTAACATTAAGAGAATTCAGTAAAAAGAAGGATACTGCCTTAAGACAACTCACTAAAGGGTCGAACCTAGTCAATGACTCCCTGGAAACTTCACATAGGCCTCCTTGAACTCCCCGACAGAAGAAAAGCAGCATTTAAATGAATTAGTAAATAAAAGGTTCTTACTGCTTCAGGATACCAGTCCTCATCCTCTCCAGAGCCATCACCTCCAGGTTTTCTCTTGGCCAGCTGGCTGGGAGCTAAACTTCTCCTCTACAAACAGAAACAATTAAACCTGTTTATTTATTCTGTATAAAAATTAACCATATTTCAGAAACATATGAGTGCAATACATTTATGAAGTACTTGAGCTATACCACAATCTTACATCATCATCATCATCATCATCATCCAACAATACCAGTCGGAGCAACAGGCAGCAGGTGGCAGCCACAGCACAGAGGGCCTTTAAACAACTTCAAGTTGTGCATCAATTGCATGTTTCTGAATTGGGAAGCCTAGCTCACAGTCACGCATATCTTAGACACTTCTGGTTGGATTTCTACAATGCGGTCTACATGGGGCTGCCCTTGAATGCCATCCAGAAGCTGCAGCTGTCCAAAACACAGCAGCACGGATAGTAATGGGCAAACCTCACAATGCCCATGTATCGTTACTGCTTTGTGAGCTGTGCTGGCTCCCAGCAGGCTTCCAGGTGCAATTCAAGGTGGTGATTATCACCTATAAAGCCCTACATGGCAGAGGAACAGGTTACTTGTGGGACTGCCTCTCCCCAGTCATCTCTGCTGCCCAGGAGGTGGCACAGGGTGGGCATGCTCCAGCTTTCCCTCTTTGTAACAATGCCACCCAGTGGGACCTAGGAGGCATGCCTTCTCTTGTCCCTTTGGAACAAGCTCCCTCTCCAGGTTCAGATGACCACAGCCCTCTTGGCCTTCCACAGAGCCCTAACTGGCTCTTCTCCCATGTGCTGGACGGGGATGGTAGATGAGCCCGTTCTGTAATGTACTTACATGTTTTTATCTCCAGCCTCAATTATGTGCTCATTATGTTTTTGATTTTATTTCAGGGGCAGGGGGTGGATTTTGCATTATTATTATTATTATTATTTGCACGCTGCCCAGAATCACAAAGTGTGAGAGGGATGGCTTTAGAAAGTTCTAATAAATAGATAAGTAAATAAAACTATCATGGGAGCTCCTTTCCTTGGGAACCCGCTTACCATGGTCTCCCTGGTGAACTATTTCCCATCTGTGCACAGGTTTAGGGACAGGGAAAGAAGACGCGTAGCGCTGCCGGCATTGAGACTCGCAGGAATGCAACTTCCTGCGGGGAAGATGAGAAGGGAAACGACCCACTGTAGCCCCGGGACCGAGGGAAGTGCTTTAGAGAAATCACGAAGCTCTTCGAAACAGCTCTGGAAGGAGCAGGAATTGCTGGCAGCGGCTCTTTAAGCTATAATGGAGAGAAGAGGGGTCCGACCGCGGAGGTTAAAAGCGGAGCGCCCTATCTGCAGGGAAGCTTGGCGACGGTTCTCCGGCGCGGAGGAAAAGAGGAGGCGGACGGAGGACCACGAGCAGAATCACGCAGTCTCCTGGCAACCAAGCTCGAAAAGCGCCCCAACTCCCCGAACGGGCCGGCTTCTTCTTCCTCGTCGGATTTGCCGCGCAAAGGTGTCCAGGCGCTTGCCCCGCCCCACGGCTGAACCGAGGCACGACCGATCGCACGCCGATCAGACAGCTGGCATCGATCAGCTCTAGCTTCTTTCCAGGCGGAGAGGATCAGCTCTTTTGAATTGGTCGTGGAAGAGGAAAGAAGGGAGGAAGCAAACAAGCTTACCAGCGGCAACAGAGTCAGAGTGAAGGGCGTGGTTTCTGGACTATAGTTTAGATCCGTGTTTTTCAAACTTGGCAACTTTAAGATGTGTGGACTTCAACTCCCAGAATTCCCCAACACATCTTAAAGTTGCCAAGTTTGAAAAACATTGGTTTAGATTCTGCAGGATTGAAAGGCTGGAGAGCCGCCTCAGTTAGGAACTTATGGACTGGTGATCCTGGACATGTCACAACATCTCATAAGGTTGTTGTGAGACTAATGCAATAAAAATCATGATTGGCTGGATGGGAAGATCTGAATTTGTCTACAGTACTGCAGACTAGAGCTAGTTTGATATAGTAGTTAAGGCACTGAGCTAGAAACTGGGCGACTGTGAGTTCTAGTCCCACAGGCATGAAGTCAGCTGGGTGACTTTGGGCCAGTCACTCTCTCAGCACCAGGAAGCAGGCAATGGCAAACCACTTCCACACATACTGGACAGTAAATGCCCTTGAAACTCAAGAGTACATGAGTGGGAGACTCAAATGCAAAATGTGTTACAAATATCAAAAAACTGTAACAGAAAAAAGTGGGGTGGCAATTAGCAGTCTTTGTGTTACTTTTAGTAGTGAGATCACAGGACCCCAAAGGGAGGAAACCCCCAAGCTCAGTATCACAGTACATTGGAAATGCTTCACAAGTATCCTGAATTCAAATACATACATTGATTCAGAGGATTTTAAAGATTAATATATAAGTAAAAGAGTTTATTGCTTGGGATACTGATCAAGGAACAGTTGGGGAAAAGGAATGAAAATTTGTTTTTATACATGATAACTACAGTGAGATTATTGTATGCACAAATATAGAAAAATTCAGCACTATGGAGAAATGATTGGTGAAGATGATGGAACTTGCTGAGATGGCTAAATTGACTTCTTTGATTAGAGAAAAGAGTATCTACATTTACTGCTGACTGGAAACCCCTGATGGATTTTTTTGCATGAAACAGAAAAAAATGAACTTACGATTTATGGTTTTGATGGTTAGACAGGATAGATTATAGAAAGAAGAGAGTTATGTTGTAACCATAGAGTAAGAGGTAAATTCATAATTGTGCTTATAACTGCTGTAAAGAAAATTGGAAGCTACTTCTTTGTGTCTTTTTTCTTTCTTTTTCTATTTTACTTTTGCTTCTTTTTCTTTTCTTGCAGTCTTAGCTTTCTCTTTGATTTCTTTCTCCTCTTTTTCTCACTTTATATTAGTTTGTATTAGTTTTATCTTCTTTTTAAAAAATCTTTAATAAAATTATACAAAAAAAAAAAAAGGAAATGCTTCACAAATGAAATCCATGTCATAGAGTGTCTTCTCCCACATGTGCAATATCAGTGATCTCTCAAAAGGAACATTTGTACTTAAAAATGACCAAAGACTGTAAGGTATCAAAAAGCATAAAGCAATACAATATACAATAATGAAAGGATTAGTGGGGAATCAAGGTTCTGTTTATAGGGTTATTGTAGCAGTTTTATTATTAGCTTTTTGTGGTTGGCTTTCTTTTGATGCTGTTAGAATTGTGCATAACCAAATGTTAGCCATTTGGTGTTTGAAGGGGAAGGTAAAGGTAAAGGTTTCCCTTGACATTAAGTCCAGTCGTGTCTGACTCTAGGGGGCGGTGCTCATCTCCGTTTCAAAGCCGAAGAGCCGGCGTTTGTCCGTAGACACTTCCGTGGTCATGTGGCTGGCATGACTACCTGGAACACCATTACCTGCCCGCCGAAGTGGTACCTATTAATCTACTCACATTTGCATGTTTTCAAATGGCTAGGTTGGCAGGAGCTGGGACTAGCAATGGGAGCTCACCCCGTCACGCGGATTCGAACCGCCGACCTTCTGATTGGCAAGCTCAGCAGCTCAGCGGTTTAACCCGCAGCGCCACTGCGTCCCTTTGAAGGGGAAAATGAGATACAATAACAAGTAACATAAATATAAATACTTCGGGGAACAACTTGCACCAAATAATAAAGATCTGACCTAGCTGGAGAGAAATCAGTATGGCTTCTACAAAAGAAAGTATTTACTGTAATTGCCTTCCTTTTAGAAAACTCTGAACATGTCCCTAAGTGTAAAGTTAGCTCCAGTCTATATATATGGCCTAGTCTCTACATAGTTTCCCCCAACCTTTTTTTTTGGGGGGGGGAGTGCCTTCAAGTCAGCATTGACTCCTGACAACTGCCTGCAGTTTTCTTGACAAGATTTCAGGAATGAGTTGCCATTGCCTCCTTCCTAGGGCTAAGAGAGAGTGACCAGCCCAAGGTCACCCAGCTGGCTTTGTGCCTAAGGTGGGACTAGAACTGGTTTCAAGCCTGGTGCCTTAACCCCTGCAGCAAATTGGCTCTTTACAAAATCCCTACAAAGAGCTAAAAAGCTTCTGACCAAAGCCTGTTTTATGCATTGAACACAACAGTGCATGGAGGATAACAGGAGTGTAAATCAATATTTCAACAATATTCAGCTAAGCATTGTTTATAGTCTCCCTACAGATCATTTCTCTCAACCTGAGAAGACTGGATGCCCTCCAGACATTAACATGCCAAACAATGAAAAGGATTAATATTTCATTTAGATACTCATCTCTTGTAAAGAATGTGGGAAAATCCACTTCAAGAGTTAAGACACTGCAAGGGTTAAAGGAAAATCAGCTGATCTCTCTATGCAGGTAATGGGTGGAGGAAGAAGAGGAAAAAAAGACACAAAGGGGCTAATCAGAAGAATGGGTTTCCTTTCTCAGGTGGACTTTTATAAGAGGAGGGGGCTCCATCTTGTCTTTCTCTTTTGGGGTCTGTTTTTCTCAGAGGTTGGCTGAAAACCGGGTAAGGGCAAAGCTAACAGCAACTGGCCTGGAATCTAATAAATAGGAACAACAAATTAGGATCAGTGAAGCCAGTTGCACTATAGGTTCTGCTTTATGTTATGGACTGAGATCAGAGCTAGGTGAATTAGTTCTAGTATGTGTGATTGTGTGAGATCCTGAGCAGAGGGAGCAGTTGGCTGAGATCAGCCTCTTCAGAAAACAGTTGTTTATTTGTTCTCTCTTTTCTTTTTTCTTCCTGACTTTCTTTTATGTTTCTAACTTTATATCTCATAAAGTTTTAGAATTCTTAATAAATCAGTGATGCTCGTTCTAGAAAAGGGATGTTTCATTTGTCAGTCAATACATCTTACATGTTTGTCATTAGTACCCTTAGACTGTAATCCAAATGGTTTTCAATCCTCATTTCTTGACACTTGTTCCAGAATTTGTTTTTGCAGCTCCTGTCCCTAAAATGATAAAGTAATAAAAAAATATAAATAGATGCACAGCTATATTTATTTTGCAAGTTCATTATGGAATTTTAGATTCCAGGTTGCAGCTTTTATTTTACTACTGATTTCTGAGAACCATTGCTCAAAAAATTGATAAATGACTCCTTCAAAATCAAAAGCATATTTTGTTCTCCTTCCAGCATGTATGCAAAATCTATTTAATTAAAGTATTCTGAATCCAGACGTAAGATGTGACTGAGCATTGGATTTGGCACACACCTGAATCCTAATATTGACAGCCACTCAGTAATGCTTCATTAATTCTGTGTAATTATATCTGACAATGTCCACTGGAGCCTCTGTTTATACAGTTGAAGACTCACATCTGCCATTTCTGAGGAGGAATGATATTTTTTTTATTTAATTTAATATTAGGCTGGTGGTCTTTTGTGCCTTACTGGCAACTCTTTACACTCCCTAGGCAGGCAAATAATGCACACACCTGCAAGCAATAAAGCAAGCTATTTGTCAACTGATTTGTAGACAGTAGGATGGATCCAGACTGACTGCTTCATCAGTGGAAGAAGTAATTGCATTTACAGGAACAGACTACACTCCAGAATAGGCTGTTCTGGAAGGGAAACGTTTTACACTGATTTCCCCCTGTGGTCCCCTATGCTGCTGCCTCTGTAACACTGGGGAATTCCTAAGCATTCTAGGGCAGATTTTTGGAGGCTACAGGAATCAGGACCGCAACTGGGGGGGGGGGGGCAACTGGGGTATGTACCCCAGGCGCCACACTGGTGGGGCACCAAATTGAGCGCTGTGGGGGGCGCCAAAATGGGCGCAGAATCCATGTTTGCCCCAGGTGACACAGACCCTAGTTGCGGCCCTGACAGGAATAAACCAAAAATCACCTTTCTCTACAACTGTTCTTATGGATCCAACTTGATCTAACTATGGAAATTTGGTTTATGAATACCAAGATACGTTCCCAAGGTTCAAAACAGCTAAGAAAGAAAAAGTCACACATTAATTCATGAGGAGCAATGAGGATTTATTACTTCAAAGAAAGGAGGCTGTACAGCAACCTTTTATAAGGCAGACAGACAGAGAAGCAAATCCAGCGGATGAATATAATAACCAGAAGCAAAAACCCCAGAAGTTATTCTGCACCGGTGGAACTCAGAAACAGTTTTCAAGCCCTTTCAGATGAAATGTGCTCTGAGTGTTCAGGTAAAGAGATACTGTAGAATGGGAGACAAAATAGTGGCTCCCTAAAGGGTAGAGAAAATCCATCCATACTCTATAAGAAGTCAAAAAGAAAAATAGTAGCTGATGACTCACTACTATAAGGACCTAAAACAAACATATATTGACTGTACTCAGCTGCTTCTGAAATGTGCATTCTGCCATGAGCAGAGCTCAAGGACATGACCAAACAACTTCTAAGAGTTACCAAGTCCACCGACAATCCCTCTGAAGCAGGTGGAGACCACCAATACTGTGAGGAATAGCTACAACTGTCTCACCACAGATTTTGAAAATCTCAGAAAGAATTTCAAGACCTTGGGACTTGGATGCTATTTTCATCCCTCCCTCCGTCCCTCCCTCCCTCCCTCCCATTCCTGAATGACAACTGAAAAGAGAAAGAACTGTACTGCAGGTCAGTGACTCACTACATAAGTAATGCTGATAGAAGAGATTTGGGTTCTGGGATCATGATCTGATGTATCTAGATGATGAACTGCTGCCACCAGATGGGTTGCATCTCACAAGGACTGGTAAAATGGGTTTGGTCAAAGCATGGCAAGATTGATGAGGGTTTTAAAGTTCTGTGGAAGGTAGAAACAAAAATTCTGAGGTAAGGACTTCAGATAAAGACTTGTGCTCTGTAGTAGGTAGAAGTTTTGATAAAGTGGAACCACTTAAACCCCTCAAAAATCGGAGAGAACACTGGCTCATAAGACTCATTGCCCTCATTATGTATGCCAATATTCAAAATGTGAGGAAAAAAACAAGAGCTTGATCTCTTAGCACTGAAGGGCAAATATTATTTAAAAGGTATATAGAACATGTGACCTGGTAGGGTTATTTCCATGACTGGAATATAGAATTGAAGGATGCCATTTGTTCAAAAGGAAGAGTAGCTTAGTAAGGGGAAAGTTGCATTGTTATGTGAAAAAAATGCTCATTCTTGCTTAGAAAAACAAATGAATGAACTTGGCATTGGTGCAGAGAGCATCTAAGTTAAAATAAATGGAGGAATAAATAAAAACAATACTATTGTTGGTTCTACCACTGTCTTCTCAACCAAGGAGAAAATATGGCCGATATTCTCCAAAAGCAAACTACAGAACTTTCAAAGACAGTCAAAGCTGAAGTGATGGGAGATTTTAATTACTCCAATACAGGGTTCCTCAACCAGGTTCCTCGAGAGGTTACTAGGGATTCCCTGGGAGATCATGATTTATTTAAAAAATTATTTCAAATTTGGGCAACTTCACATTGAAGAGGTAAGTTTCATTCTTTATTTTTAGTTTAAGAACACTGTTAATGCATATATACAGGCCTACACATGAAATGAACATAATAATTTTGTAACTCCTAGCCTATATTTGAGCCTGAATGTGCAGGGGTTTCCCAAGGCCTGAAAAATATTTCAAGAGTTCCTCCAGGGTCAAAAAGTTGAGAAAGGCTGCTCCAATATATACTGTGAGAGAAACTCTGCCAATCATATTACTTCCAGGAAACTCCTGATTCATCTTGCTTAAAACTTTGTTTTAGAGAGTGGAAGAAGACATTAGCTATCCTTGACTTGGTATTAATCAATAGGAAAGGTTTAGTTTAGGATGTGTAAGTAGTAAGATCACTGGAGGAAAATGATGATATGATGCTAGAATTCTTGATTTTAAGGGACACTAAAACTGAACGTAGACAAACATATATGTTGGATTTCAAAATAGCACATTTTAATAATCTCAGAACAGTAAGTAGGATACCATGGCAGGAAAAACTAATTTGAACAAGCTGGAAATTGGTGGGTGTTTCTAGAGAACACAATATTAAAAGCAAAATTACAAACAATTCCAGTGGGAAAAAAAAACAGAAGGCAGCAAAAGAAACCAACGTAACTTCACAAAGAAGCTTAGTGTAATGATTGCCTATTCTGACATACTCAGTCTCACAAGGGGATTCTTTATGAAAACTGATTTATTGAAAGAATAGTATGCAAATACAAAGAAAGCTGAGAATGAGCAAAAGCACGCCACATACAAACTAAAAACCCTCGCTTCAAAACCAGCCCCGCCCTTCCTCCCTCCTAGCAACCACCCCCTCCCAGGTGTTAGCAACCGTTACCCACCTCGGCCTGAGAAAGTAACCTTGAACAGAGTCACTTAACCCAAACATACATTCCACAGTTGCAGTAAGAAGATTACAGCCTGGCACGGCTGGAAATTTCCAACCCGCAAACACGGGCTAGAAAAGTGACATGCGAAACATTACGATGTATACAGAACATTGAAATGATGAACATGACATATTGCCCCCCCCCCAAAAAAATGCAAAACTAAGGAGCAGGCTTATCAGGATAGGCAGTATGAAAACGAGTAACTAAAGCAGGTGAACGAACATGGTGAGCAGCAACCCACTCAGGATGTGGGAAATGCTTCCATCGGACTAGGTATTGTAAGGTAGAACGAAGGCGCCAGGAATCTAAGATTTCTTGCACTTCGAAATGTTGCTGGCCATCAATCATGATAGGAGCAGGTGGGGAGGGGTGTGGATGCCAGCGATCCGACTGGTGGCAGGGTTTGAGCAAGCCACAATGAAAAACAGGGTGCAAACGTTTCAGATTATGAGGCAAGTTTAACTTAAAAGTAACAGGATTGATCTGGGCAACAATAGGAAAAGGGCCCACGAACTTTGGTGCCAGTTTCTTAGAAGGTTGTGGTGATTTAATAAATTTCGTGGAAAGGTAGACTTTATCTCCAACTTGGAAAGGTGGTTGAGGTGCCCGTTTGGTGTCAGCATAGCGTTTATAAGTGGCTTGGGCATCAGCAAGAGCTTGCTTGATTTTTGGCCAGGAGTCTCCCAGATGTGCTGCCCAGTCTGAAGGGGACGAAGGAGGAGAAGGTGGTTGGGGCAGCTCAGGAATGGGTACGAAGTCACGGCCAAAGACAGTGCGAAATGGCACTTGACCAGTACTCTGATGCACTGCATTGTTATAGGCGACTTCAGCAAAGGGGAGAAGATCGACCCAATTATCCTGCTGATAATTAACAAAAGCATGTAAATATTGCTCCAAAGTAGAATTAAGAGCCTCCGTGGCTCTGTCAGTCTCAGGATGCGACGCAGTGGATAGGGCTTGTTTAGTGCCCACCAATTTCATAAAAGCCCGCCAAAATTGTGAAGTAAATTGTGTGCCTCTGTCAGTCACCAAACGGGAGGGGCATCCGTGGAGCCTGTACACGTGTACAAAGAAAAGCCAGGCAAGCTGCTGTGCCGAGGGAATGGAAGCACATGGAATGAAATGGGCTTGCTTTGAGAAAAAGTCTTTTACGACCCAAATCACAGTTTTTCTCTGACTTGGAGGCAGCTCCACGATAAAATCCATAGAAATTTCCTCCCAGGGGTGAGAGGGACTGGCCACTGGTTGGAGCAAACCTTGAGGCTTACCCACCTTCCGTTTGGAAGCAGCGCAAACAGGGCAGGAGGCAACATAGTCCTTAACATCCCGCCTTATTGTGGGCCACCAAAATTGGCATCTAACCAAATGAAGTGTCTTAACAAACCCAAAATGCCCCGCTAGTTTGTCATCATGGCAACGGAGCAAAATGTCTTTGCGTAAAACTTCAGGCACATAGAGGCGATCATTTTTCCAAGCAAAATCCTTGTCAAAAGTAACATTGTGTAAATTTGCTTGCAACCAAGTGTCAGATTTCAGCTGGGAAAGAAACTGTTGTTGCAAATCTGAGGGAACTGGCAACCGTCCCAGATGGGGTGAACCTGAAGCATCTGGGTGTTGTGCACGAGTCTGGCTGCGAGTGACCGCTGCCAGACTCAATTGCGGCTCCGTCCAGAGAGTCTCTATTACATCCGGCACAGTGCTGGAATCCTGGGGTCTGCGGGACAGCGCATCAGCCAGAAAGTTTTTCTTCCCTGGAATAAATTTCAACTTGAAATTAAAATGGCTGAAGAATTGCGCCCATCTGATTTGCTCTGGGTTAAGCTTACGAGGTGCACTGAGTGCTTCGAGGTTTTTGTGATCAGTCCAAACTTCGAACGGATGGATAGCTCCCTCCAACAGATGGCGCCAAGTGTCTAAAGCAGCTTTAACAGCAAAAGCCTTTTTTTCCCAAACGTGCCATCGCCTTTCAGTCTCAGTGAATTTATGAGAGAGATAAGCACAAGGCTTTAGGCACCCAGATTCATCTGCCTGCAGCAGGAGAGCTCCAATGGAAAAATCAGAGGCATCCACTTGTACCACAAATGGTTTGTTCGGATCTGGATGCTGCAAAATGGGTTCTGCTGTGAACAGTTTCTTAAGCTTGTCAAAAGCCAGCTGGCATGCAGGCGTCCATTTTAATAACGCCCCCGGATTCTTTGATCTCCAGGTGTCCCCCTGCCCCTTAGTTTTAAGCAACTCAGTGAGGGGGAGGGCGGTGTCCACGAACCCCTCGATGAAGGACCTATAGAAATTCACGAAACCCAAAAAACTTTGGAGTTGTCTCCATGTATGTGGTGCCTCCCATGCCAAAATGGCCTCAATCTTAGCTGGATCCATTTCAATACCTTTGTCTGAAATTCTATAACCCAAATAGTCAATTTGAGATTTATGAAAAGCACATTTAGGCAATTTAGCGTACAATTCAGCTTTTCTCAGTTTGCTGAGCACTTGTCTGACCAGCTTTACATGGTCTTCCATTGTTTCAGTATAGATTAATACATCATCCAAATATACTAACACACCTTTGAATAAATGGTCATGCAAGACCTCATTAATCAATTGCATAAAAACCCCAGGCGCTCCCGCCAACCCAAAAGGTAACACTTTATATTGAAAAGAGCCTAGGGGACAATTGAAAGCAGTTTTCCATTCATCCCCCTCCCTAATGCGAATGCGGAAATATGCCTCCCTCAGATCCAACTTAGAGAATATTTTCCCCTTTGACAGGTGTGATAACATATCCTTGATTAATGGGACTGGATATTTATTTAATATTGATACTGCATTCAGCCCACGGAAATCCGTACATAGTCTCAAAGTTCCATCTTTCTTTGGTCTGAATAGGACAGGCGCACCCACTGGGGAATTTGCTGGTTCTATAAAACCCCTAGCCAGATTTTTATCCATAAATTCCCTTAGCGTTTCCAGCTCTTTCTGGGTCATAGCATAAATTTTTGGCTTAGGCAACTTTGCATTAGGGATAAAGTCTATGGCACAGTCAGTCTTTCAGTGTGGTGGTAGCTGATCTGCTTCCTTTTCACCAAATACATCTGCAAGGTCCTGGTATTGCTCCGGCAACCCTTCTAACAGATCGGTAGGGTGGTGCGGAGCGGCCACTGCCGCCCTCCCCACGTCCCCGCTGTCCAATTCATCCCCCTCCGGTGCTTTATAAAATCCATCTGCAAAAGTTACAGTCCTGTGCACCCAGTTTATATGCGGGTTCTGTTGAACAAACCAAGGCATCCCCAAAATGACAAACAGACCCCCCACAGGTGCCACCACAAAAGGCAGCTTTTCCCAGTGACTTCCCATTTGCAATGCCACCATCCCTGTGGAGTGAGTTGCCGGCTCTCCCCCCGCCAATTGGGTAAAGATCATGGGGCGTTTCAACGGAAACGTGGGAAGCTCCAAGGCAGCCACCACGTCCGGGTGCATTAAACACCACGAACACCCTGAATCCATCATCGCCCACAGTTCCACAGTTCGTGTGTGGGACCCCAATTTCACCTTCACTGTCAGTGTAGGGAAATTTCCACTCACAGAAGCGTGATCGTGCCCCTCCTCTACCACCTGCCCCGTGGCGCCTCTTAGGGCAGGTGGCTGGCGTCTCCCACCGGCTGAGACGGCTCGAGGTCCCCTTCGTCCTCATAGAAAGGAATGCTCTCCGGCTCCATTTCAGCCATCGCTGCCTTCATCTTCCTGTGCACAGAGGGGGATTTTCCTGACGGCTTTGCCGGACGCTCTTCGGTCTTCTTCTGCGGGCACATCACTGCTCGGTGTTCCTCTTTCCCACATCGCAGGCATTGCCCTTTTGCAAACCGGCTCTCTCTTTCCTCCTGCCCGTCCGTCCGTCCCACCCTGCCAGTGGTCCCGGGTGCCTTGCCCATCTTTGTCATGGCCATCTGCTTCGGGCCCCTCCTGATCTGCGCAAACTTAGCCTGGGCTTGCTCGACATTCGCTGCCAGCTGTATCCAGTCGTATAGCGTGCCTGGGTCTGCCCTTCCTAACGCCCATCTCAGTAACTCAGGTCTCAGTCCATCTTTGAACATTTCTATTAGAGTAGTGTGCGACCAATCGTCCACTTTCGCCGCTAGGGCTTGGAATTCGAGGGCATAATCAGCCACGGACTTAGACCCCTGGAATAGCTCCCGTAGGGCCACCTTTGCTTTCTCCTTTGCAAACGGATCAGCAAAGTGCATTTTTAGCGCCCATAGAAAGTCTCTGAAATCATCCAACTCCAGGGCATCCATCTCGGCTAATTGGACAAACCAGTCAGCTGCCGTCCCCTCCAGTTGGGTAGCTACAGCGTTTATCTTTGCCCTTTTCGAAGGAAACAGCCTCCCAAACTCCTCCATATAGCTTTTTGCATTAGTCAGGAAGAATGACAGTTTTGTAGGATTCCCATCAAATTTGACAGTGAAATCCCTATACCTGGCTCTTTGTGGGCTGCTCTTCCTCTCTTTCCGCCCGGCTCTCCGCCTGGGCTCTGGAGACCTCCTCTCTCGAGGGGGAGGGGGACTCACAACTCCGACTTTGGGACTTTTCTTCCGATCCCTGCTTCGTCCCCCCCCTGCATTTTCCGCCCGCTGCAGGGGCGATGGGGACGCCTGCCTGGGACTGCGCGGTGGTGATCCCCCCCAGTACCTCCTCTGGTCTTTCCTCCTCACGCTTGGGGGGGAGGAGGGAGAAACAGATGGGGATGACCGTCTGTAGCGATATTCCCTTCTTCCTCTGTCCTGGCTGCCCCTCGCAAATGACATTCTTTCCATCATGTCTTCCAAAGACTTTACTCTGGCTTCTAGCCTCTGCGATTTCCCACTGGCCTCGGAGCCGTCCGAATCACTCCTCTCCATTATGGCCACATCTGGGGAGAGCGGATACCTTGCCTTCACAGGTGCCTGGGGCAGTCCGGGCAGGGTTCCCTCATCCTTTCTGACCACCTTGGACTTTACCGCTTTCGCCGTGGCTGAGCTGGCGTCCGAGGCTTCCGACAGTTCCTCTGATTCAGGGGTGAGGGTCCTTTCCCTTCTTTGCCTCATGGAAGCCGTCTCCCCCACGCTGGAATCCTCACTCTCTCCCGAGCGGGAAGTAGGTTCAGCCATCACTAACTTTATTTCCTCACAGTAACACTGGTAGGATGTTAGTGGTAAGGGTTTTATGATTCTCAGCTTTATGTAATGATTGCCTATTCTGACATACTCAGTCTCACAAGGGGATTCTTTATGAAAACTGATTTATTGAAAGAATAGTATGCAAATACGAAGAAAGATGAGAATGAGCAAAAGCGCGCCACATACAAACTAAAAACCCTCGCTTCAAAACCAGCCCTGCCCTTCCTCCCCCCTAGCAACCACCCCCTCCCAGGTGTTAGCAACCGTTACCCACATTGGCCTGAGAAAGTAACCTTGAACAGAGTCACTTAACCCAAACATACATTCCACAGTTGCAGTAAGAAGATTACAGCCTGGCACGGCTGGAAATTTCCAACCCGCAAACACGGGCTAGAAAAGTGACATGCGAAACGTTACGATGTATACAGAACATTGAAACGATGAACATGACA
Source organism: Candoia aspera (assembly GCF_035149785.1). Taxonomy (NCBI): domain Eukaryota; kingdom Metazoa; phylum Chordata; class Lepidosauria; order Squamata; family Candoiidae; genus Candoia; species Candoia aspera. The sequence continues at coordinate 59,548,757 of NC_086155.1, read as the reverse complement.
CTTAGTGAAGATCTGCAAACAAATACAAGAAATGGAAAGATGGCCAGATCACAATGAAAAAAAATGTGCAGGTAGCCTGGAACTATAGAGCTGGTGTCAAGATAGTTAAAGCTCAGAATGAACTGCAGTTAGCAAAATATGCTAAGAATAAAAAAATAGAGTGGGGGAGATAGAAAATGAAAAAAAAATCAAAACATCAACCACTCAGCAAAAACAAAAAAATAGCAGGTAACAAAGAAGATGCAGAGCTGCACAAATCTCATTTTGGTTCAGTCTTTGTTTTAAAAACAACAACAACAGTATGTTCCTTCAATTAATTGTAAAGGGCAGACTAAAGGGGCAGGAATGAAGCTTGAGCTTGATAGAAATTTGATAAGTGAATCCCTCTTTACTTGAATGTAAATCTCTAGGACCAGATGAATTGTATCCTAAGGTACTGAAGAAACTAGCTGAATGGTCAAACCCTTGTGTGTGTGTCTTCAAATCAATGTTGACTCCTGGCAACTGTTTGGATAAGTCTCTGCATTTTCTTGGCAAGATCTCAGAAGTGGTTTGCCATTGCCTCCTTCCTGGAGCTGAAAGAGAGTGACTGGCCCAAGGACACCCAGCTGGTTTTGTGCCCAAGGCAGAACTTGAACTCACAGTCTCCCAGTTTGTAGCCTGATTCCTTAACCACTACACCAAACTGGCCATCTTATATTTCCCTCTCATATTTTCCTCAAAGAAACCCAAGAGGTGAAAATTATGGGTTTTGGCCTAATTTCATCTCCATCACAGCTTTGAGATTATTCTGAGAAATGGTGAGAGGTACATGATTACCAATGAGCTTGACAGCCAAGTGAAGGTTTGAACTAGTTTCTTTCTAGACTTAATCCAACTCTGTTACCATTTTATTACTTTCAGCAGTGAGATCTTCAATTCCATCTACTCTGTTCTTGCCGAAAACTTATGGATGGGGGTGGGTAGAATTACACTGTCACTTATGAAGTACAGTATGTTTATTTTGCCACAGAATATGAATGAGGGATAATAAAAAACTCTCTCATCCAAATACTTAAATAAATATATAGGATAACGTGTGTATTGTCATTTTTAGATATTCTCCTTTTGTAGGAAAAAAATATTTTGAAGCTAGACTGAGATATTAAAATCCAATAAACTGTAAAATGTTTCTTAACATTTCTGGCCTTTCTTTATGAAAATCAAACTGGATCAATAAAAACTATATATATTGTAAAAATACATTTAGATGAGCAGAAGTTTTTCCAGCTGGAGGCTACTGTCACCCTCTTCTGATGTCAAAGGAAACACTCAGAATCACAATTACAAGATGCCTGCCTGTTCCTTTAATTTCTTATGTCTCCAAGCAGAAACCAAGATACCATTCTCTGTCAACTAAAAGGATCTCAGCTCAGCTGAACAACAGGATTTTGCCATTTCATATCTTTTGCTCTCATGTAACGGAAAATCCTATTAACTCAGAATGTTATTTCAAATAAGTTCATCATGTCATCTTCCTCCTTAAATGAGGCTGGAATAAAACTTCCTGACCAAGCTGGAAGATTGCTTGAGGAAGAGTAAGTTCCTTGATCAGAATCAAAACTCAATACCCTTGGTAATAATGCCTTTCTCCTGATTCATAGCACATAACAGAAAGATGGAAGAGGGATTCAGTGCCAAATTCCATTCTCCAAGGCTGGAGTTCTGTCTCTGACCTTAGAGGAAACAAACAAATGTTTGTCCCCTAAGGCATTTCCTCAGGGGCCAAAGGGTTGCCTCTACATATGTTACTGTCAGACTAACAAAGTAGACCAGACTAAGAACCCAATGCCATATAGGTCAGGACTAGTTGTATTGTAACAGCTATAGTAGCAGAATTTTGCAAGTCTGAATGTGCTTCCCCCTCCCTCACTTTAGCTTCATGTGAACTAGGGAAGGGCTTGCCTGAGATGTTTTCTCAAGTTATTTTCTTGGCCTGGGATCAAGCCCTTCTTATCTGACTGTTGCCTTGGTAGCGGCTCTTCCTCCTGTCCTTCAAGGCCATTCCCTATAGCCTCTATTGTTACACTTGGGCCCTAAGGAAATCAATGGACATGCAAATTGTACTACTTACTGACTTCATCTGAATCTAATTCTTAGTTTTGCCTCTATAATTTTCCTGACTAGTGACTGGAAGAAAATTTTCTTCCTAGAAAGGCGACACATTCTATTTTCCTTCAGCGCTGCTAAAGTCTGTTGGCACTCATGTCTTTTCTTTTCACAGCAGGAACCCATAATGCAAGAAGTTAGAGCACTGTTTAATTCAGTCTTCCTGCAAGCCTGCATCATGATCTGCAGATTAGCCCTTTAATAAAAGAAAGCTGGGCACCTGCTTCTCCACAGGAGCTACTTAGCTGTCTCTCTAATTTCTCTTAGAGTAATTTCTGAAATAGAAAGAATGGAACTGAAACACACACATATGAACATACAAAAGAAATTATTGTCTTTTTTCTCTCCAGGTGCTGAAAAATTATGTAAGTATTTGAAAAGCTTCACACTTCTCTCTGTGACAGAGAGAAAGTATAGTAATAAACACAGAATTTGTGGATTTAATAAACAAAAGCATTCAGTAAACTTGATAGAACCATGGTACTGCAGGATTGCAGGTTCCTTTGTAGATCCAGTGTATTGGGGCTCATACCTGTTTTTCAGGGCAGCAGGAAGAGGGAAAGGAAGAAACATGTTAGACAAATATTGGGAAAATGAGTCACAAAAGATTGTCGAGCCACAGAGCTCATATAATCTCCTAACCATGGCATGAACATGCCCCACTAACTTTTTTTATGCTGTGTACTCATGACACTTCTTTGTCTCTTCCTCAGCCCACTGATAAGTCACCTTTTACTGATTCAGTATTCACGTCCAATCTTCCCTCTTCTTATGACACAGTTTTTGCCATGGATATGATCTAGCGTGACTCATTGCCAAAGTGGTTGCTGACATGGGCAGGAGTGGAATCTGCCCAGCTGCTACTGGGAACATTAGGCGGCCAAGGGCATATTCCCTCCCACTTCCTGGGCATTGCCCTTTATGGTCATTTTGACTTGAATTGCAGCACAGACTGGGCATCTGGCTTCTTGAGAGAATGTTATTCCTGTGCTGTGCAGTTTAACAGTTTAAACCAGGAAAGAGAGTTGATGGTATTATCATCACTGGGTATACTACATGTTTTCTGCTGTTGTCTCTACCAACAGAGAGTTCCATGTGGCCATACTTCTTATACTTTTATTACATGGAGGAACAAATGTCATTCTGTGTACTCCATTCCATCTTCTTGTCATCCGCTGGTTATTTCCAGTGACTACTACCTATGAGGACCGAAGTAGACTTTCTGCCAGCACTACCATACCCATGCAGCATTAGTCAAGGATAAAGCTTGTTTGTTACCAGTTTCTCCCTCCCACTTTCACCCCATGTTCTTCCTCTGAGCCTATGACCAGGTAGCTAAATATATCATCCAAGCATTTCCTATACTTGATCATCCCCACCCCACATTAGTGCAAGTTATTGGTTTCTACCAGCAGTGACATTTGGTGAGAGTGGAAATCAAGCTGGGGGAATCCATTATTTGCTTTGAATTCACTTGTTCTGCTTTGAAACACTAAGGACAGTACCAGTCACTGATCTTGTTTCTGTGGCACAATAAGGCTCAGCCACCAAGGCAGCAAATGTTATCCTGGCATACCTTTCTGTCAGTTCAAGACCTGGTGGAAATCACTTTAACCCAGCCATCTAGCTGTGCCTATATATCAGTCCTCAGGCTGGTATGTTATCATATCAGTTCAATGTTAATTAATCCATACAAGGCATATGAGGGCTATCCCTGCCCTGCATACAACAGAGATGAAACCTAGAATGCTGTAACTTGTGTTGAAGAGGGCTTATGAAGCTTTTCATGGGGCAGCCCCTGAAAGGGAAGAAAAAAGAGCTTTTGATCTTCCTCATGTTTTGAAGCAGAGATGAATATCAGGGTTTTAACAGCCACCAAAAAAGGACTGGGCAGTAGAATGTCCTCTTTTGATCTTTTTTTTCAATCCAAAGGAAAAGCACAGAAAACTGACCCTGTTTTCAGTGAATATCCACTAATATTGAAAGGTTAGCCTACTAAAGACTGACTTAGTCAAGGACATTAATGGATATCTTTCTGACATCAGTTTGTGAGTCACTTACATGTGTCTGTGATCTGAGCTCAGTGTGCCTCAATAAAGCACAATTACTGAGAGAAAGTATTTCCAGACCCTCAGGAAAGTCATAGTTATATACTCAGTTTACCAGTGGATGTACTCTCTAAAAGGAAACATAGGATTCTATTCTGCTTCTGCTGCTTCTGTTTCCTCATAGCATCCCAGTCTCTATAGATATCAGTTATTCTCCAGCTTTAGTTCTTTACCAATCACTGACAGTTTAAGTATGAACAAAAATACAAACTATGGTCCTGAGGCTGTCAACAAGAGGGCAGAGGGCAATAATTGCATTGGTACAATTAGCACAGGTTAAAGTTTTCTGTGCTGTGCTGATATCCCAGGTTCATGTGTACTTTACTAATAATCTTGTATAGAAATGGTTACATGAGAAATTAATAAAGGTGATTTGTGTAAGTGCTTCCTGCGCCCACTTCCACGAAAAGTTACTAATCTGGGTGGTGACAACCAATGCAAAAGTGCTACATATTACTGTGCTACGTATTCAGCTTACAAAAGGACTCTCCAGGTTTTATACAATCATAAACATTCCTTTTAATATATTTAATATAAGAGACAGTGAAGGCAACAAAAAGAAAGAGAAGTCTTAACTACATAAACATCAAAGCAAGTTTGTAGAATAAAAACATCTCAATCCCAAAAAATTAATAATGGAGCTCAGTTAAATTCCATTGGGACAACTTTCCTTTTGCAACAGCTCCAGTGTTTGGATAATGGGCAGTCTAAGATACAGCATGTAACAGAAATATAATTTGGAAGTGATCATAGCAGGTGTAATAATAGCCAGATCTACCTTCTCTAGAAAGAAGAAGGCAGAAGAAGGTAGAAAAAATACAGCTAGACTACAGCCAAAGCAGCGGAATAGCATTTGTCTACATCCATAGGATGAACAAACAGCAAATAAAATAGAACGGAGCCCTCACAACAGATCAGAGCAAAATATGTCATGTTTCTTCCTCAGGACCAAGGGGAGGAAACTCTAGTAATCCCTTTTTCATGCAAAACGATTGCATTGGGACACTGAGTGCCTAGGACAGTAACCTCCCTTTGGTTCTAACCCCCCCCCCTCCCAAGTGAGTGGGTGTTGAGTATGGTGAGGAAGGGACCCTCTGCCTGACGGATAGATTGGAAGGGGGGGCAGGTGGAAGGGGGATCAGGAGTCCATGGCCACCATGACAGCCATGGATTTGATCCAGGTCATCAAGGGCCTGACATATAATGGTGGTCACACTTTGGATCTGGTATTTATTTATTTATTTTCATCACTGCCCATCTCTCCCAAAAGAGAGACTCTGGGCAGTTTACAATAAATATGTTTTCCTGTTGGGGTAGTGGAAGGGAAGGGAACTTGTGTAGTTCTGTGTGAGAGAACGGCTTGTAACTGAAAGAAAGAATATGTTATATGCAAATGTGGATTTGAAAATGAGATACCTTATTTTATAGGCAGCTGATTTTGATAAATGCTTTTTAATTCAATCTATACGTATGTTTTGTCCTAGCCCTGTCCTTTCCTTAGGACCGTGGCTTGTTGTAGATTATCTATATCCATGTCTATGTCTATATGTGAGTGCACACACTTACACATGGACCCACATTTGTGTGGGATCAGCAGGATAGTCTTTCAAGTAAACACAACACTGCTTCCACAGATCATGTCTATGATCCATGAAAATATAGGCAATATTAAATTGGTTCATTTTTGAAGTACCACAAGTCTATTTGTTGGTTTTGCTGCAAATGACTAACACATTAACTGTGCCAGAGTCTTGTAAAAAGCCATCTGCTACTAGAAGAATCAGTTCCTCTTTGCTCTTCCTATTGTCAAAAGAGAGAGGGAGGAAGAGAAAATAAGCATTGAGAAGCCCTCAGAAGGGAGCCACTCTTTTCGAACTGATCCTCCAGGTTTTACCATAGGTCAGGACAGCTTTCATATCCTATAATGTCATTTCCAACCTGTTGGGAAGATGTCAGAATAGGAGGCAGCTTGATTCAGGATTTTTTTTTCACCTCATGATATGCTCTGCAATGCACGATTATTATTGGCATTCTTCATGACTAGACAAATAACTTGTGTTTAATGGTTTGATCTGTGGATGAAACTGCTGCTTCCTGGGATAATCTGTGTCATTCATCTGGCATGACAAGGAACAGAAGGCCATGATTTCACTTGGCTGATGTACCATACTATTTCCTTTGCGAACAGGGTTGAACATGATTCAGTGGAGGCAAACGATATCATTTTCTTCTTTCAACCATTCATTTGATTACAATTGCTATTCAATGTCAGACAATTCGTTTTCTTGCTCATATTTTCCCCTCTGAACTTTCAGTGACAAAGACAGAAAGTACTACAGCACAATGAAGATCTGAACATTCAGTTAGTAGCTGTTAAAAACTGCCCCATAAGTGCTATGTAGGTTGATCTCCTGCACATTGTTTCAGAAGTAGAAGCCACTGGTAGGCTTGTCAGTTGGCAGGATTCTGGCATAGCACAAGTTCCAGCACAACAAAAGCCCATGTTCTGAAGTGTAGAATATGATTCAAGTTATGCATCTTTTAGATAATGGAAAAATGGATGCTGGGAAATATTAAACATTCATCCAGTCATTGTGGTGGTTGCAGCCTCAACCCACCAGTCACCTGGAGAGCACAACCAGGAACCCTAGAGCTGTACGCAATGCCGTAAAACCTTGGGTGTCATGCCCATATTATCCATCAGGCACACTAGACACTGTATCTAAGGTATATGAAACTGTGGGCACTGGTGAAGATGTTTTAAGCTAAAAAAGAAATTCCAAAAATATGAAAAGTAACAATAAAATCATACCCTAAAATTAAATATATTATATTTACTACTGTATTATATATATACTTAGTGCAACTGATTCCTTGTTACTTATTGAAGAATGTAGGTTCAGGAAATAGCTTTATAACCCTAAGCATCCAGATTATTACTGCAATGTGGGCCTACAAAAATAAATGTGCCAAGAACCTATAAGGGTCTTAATGTGGTCCTGCTGGATACAAGCCCCAGAATTCTTCCAAAAAGTACTACCAAATTGTCATTTTTAATGTGGTAGAAGGAGAAATTATTAAATACATAGGAGAGGTGTGGATGTATTAACTATATTTAATCAATATGTAATTAAAGCTAATTTAAATCAATTTTACTTTTGTCCTTCCCTCACCTTTAGCAAAGGATCGTTACCTTGTCGTGGTGCTGGAGCTTGAGCACCTCAATGATGCCATGAGCTAAACCGTGAAGGGCCACCCAAGACGGGAAGGTCATGACAGAGAGGTCAGACTAAATGCGATCCCTGGGGAAGGTAATGGCAACCTACCCCAGTATTCTTGCAGTGAAAACTAAATGGATCAGTACAACCAGAGATATGTCGGTATACCATCGGAAGATGAGACCCCCAGGTCAGAAGATGGTCAAAATGCTACTGGGGAGGAACAGAGGATGAGTTCAACTAGCCCCAGACGTGATGACGCAGCTAGTTCAAAGCCGAAAGGACGGCTAGCGGCTGACGGTGCTGGTGGTGAATGGCGAATCCAATGTTCTAAGGATCAACACACCATTGGAACCTGGAATGTAAGATTTATGAGCCAGGCCAAATTGGATGTGGTTATTGGTGAGATGTCAAGATTAAAGATAGACATTTTGGGCGTCAGTGAACTGAAATGGACTGGAATGGGCCACTTCACATCAAATGACCACCAGATCTACTACTGTGGACAAGAGGACCACAGAAGAAATGGAATAGCCTTCATAATTAATAGTAAAGTGGCTAAAGCAGTGCTTGGATACAATCCAAAAACGACAGAATGATCTCAGTTTGAATTCAGGGCAAACCATCTAACATCACAGTGATCCAAATATACGCCCCAACCACAGATGCTGAAGTAGAGCAGTTCTATGAGGACCTGCAGCACCTACTGGACAATACGCCTAAAAGAGACGTTATTTTCATCACAGGAGACTGGAATGCTAAGGTGGGCAGTCAAATGACACCTGGAATTACAGGTAAGCATGGCCTGGGAGAACAAAACGAAGCAGGACATAGGCTGATAGAATTTTGCCAAGACAACTCACTCTGCATAACAAACACTCTCTTCCAACAACCTAAGAGATGGCTTTATACATGGACTTCACCAGATGGACAACACCGAAATCAGATTGACTACATCCTTTGCAGCCAAAGGTGGCGGACATCTATACAGTCAGTAAAAACAAGACCTGGAGCTGACTGTAGTTCAGATCATGAACTTCTTCTTGCACAATTTAGGATCAGACTAAAGAGATTAGGGAAAACCCACAGATCAGCTAGATATGAGCTCACGAATATTCCGAAGGAATATGCAGTGGAGGTGAAGAATAGATTTAAGGGACTGGACTTAGTAGGTAGGGTCCCGGAAGAACTATGGACAGAGGTTCGCAACATTGTTCAGGAGGCGGCAACAAAATACATCCCAAAGAAAGAGAAAACCAAGAAGGCAAAATGGCTGTCTGCTGAGACACTAGAAGTAGCCCAAGAAAGAAGGAAAGCAAAAGGCAACAGTGATAGGGGGAGATATGCCCAATTAAATGCAAAATTCCAGAGGTTAGCCAGAAGAGATAAGGAATTATTTTTAAACAAGCAATGCATGGAAGTGGAAGAAGACAATAGAATAGGAAGGACAAGAGACCTCTTCCAGAAAATTAGAACCATCGGAGGTAAATTCCAGGCCAAAATGGGTATGATCAAAAACAAAGATGGCAAGGACCTAACAGAAGAAGAAGAGATCAAGAAAAGGTGGCAAGAATATACAGAAGACCTGTATAGGAAGGATAGCAATATCGGGGATAGCTTTGATGGTGTGGTCAGTGAGCTAGAGCCAGACATCCTGAAGAGTGAGGTTGAGGGGGCCTTAAGAAGCATTACTAATAACAATGATGGCATCCCAGCTGAACTGTTCAAAATCTTGCAAGATGATGCTGTCAAGGTAATGCATGCTATATGCCAGCAAATTTGGAAAACACAAGAATGGCCATCAGATTGGAAAAAATCAACTTATATCCCCATACCAAAAAAGGGAAACACTAAAGAATGTTCAAACTATCAAACAGTGGCACTCATTTCACATGCCAGTAAGGTAATGCTCAAGATCCTGCAAGGTAGACTTCAGCAATTCATGGAGCGAGAATTGCCAGATGTACAAGCTGGGTGTAGAAAAGGCAGAGGAACTCGGGACCAAATTGCCAATATCTGCTGGATAATGGAAAAAGCCAGGGAGTTTCAGAAAAACATCTATTTCTGTTTTATTGACTATTCTAAAGCCTTTGACTGTGTGGACCATAACAACTTGTGGCAAGTTCTTAGTGGTATGGGAATACCAAGTCATCTTGTCTGCCTCCTGAAGAATCTGTATAACGACCAAGCAGCAACAGTAAGAACAGACCACAGAACAACGGACTGGTTTAAGCTTGGGAAAGGAGTATGGCAGGGCTGTATACTCTCACCCTACCTATTCAACTTGTATGCAGAACACATCATGCGACATGCTGGGCTTGAGGAATCCAAGGCTGGAGTTAAAATTGCTGGAAGAAACATTAACAATCTCAGATATGCAGATGATACCACTTTGATGGCTGAAAGCGAAGAGGAACTGAGGAGCCTTATGATGAAGGTGAAAGAAGAAAGTGCAAAAGCTGGTTTGCAGCTAAACCTCAAAAATACCAAGATTATGGCAACCAGCTTGATTGATAACTGGCAAATAGAGGGAGAAAATGTAGAAGCAGCGAAAGATTTTGTATTTCTAGGTGCGAAGATTACTGCGGATGCTGACTGCAGTCAGGAAATCAGAAGACGCTTAATCCTTGGGAGAAGAGCAATGACAAATCTCAATAAAATAGTTAAGAGCAGAGACATCACACTGACAACAAAGGCCCGCATAGTTAAAGCAATGGTGTTCCCCGTAGTAACATATGGCTGCGAGAGCTGGACCATAAGGAAGGCTGAGAGAAGGAAGATAGATGCTTTTGAACTGTGGTGTTGGAGGAAAATTCTGAGAGTGCCTTGGACTGCAAGAAGATCCAACCAGTCCATCCTCCAGGAAATAAACCAGACTGCTCACTTGAGGGAATGATATTAAAGGCAAAACTGAAATACTTTGGCCACATAATGAGAAGACGGGACACCCTGGAGAAGATGCCGATGCTAGGGAGAGTGGAAGGCAAAAGGAAGAGGGGCCGACCAAGGGCAAGATGGATGGATGATATTCTAAAGGTGACGGACCCGTCCCTGGGGGAGCTGGGGGTGTTGACGACCGACAGGAAGCTCTGGCATGGGCTGATCCATGAAGTCACAAAGAGTCGGAAGCGACTAAACGAATAAACAACGAACTTTCCCTCACCCATTTCTTTCCATGAGTATTTTTGAGACGTGACCTCGTCCCCAACCCCAGTATACCATTTAAGACCAAGTTCAGTTCACAGCTAAAAGCTGTTGGAGATGTCAACAAATCAGCATGCCTCATTAGCATATAGATGTGTTGATCCCATGATGCAGTTCTCTATGTGCAAGGAAGCTGTTTGTTGTCACTCCCACTTCCTCTCTCTCTCTTCCTCCTTCTTCTACCAACTGAGGAGGCAGCAAGCATGCTGCTTTCTCTCCCTCCATTATGGCTATGTGCTTGGGCCTTGAAGAAGGATTTTTCCCATTTTCTTCACAGCTCTTAGCAGCTATGAGGGCTAAGCGTTCATTAAATTTTGGGAACAGAAGAAACAAAGAATCTTCATTTTCCACCAGAGATGGATGTAACTGAACCAAGAATAAATTCAGTAAGACTCCTTTTACTTTTAAATCTACTTTGTCTAAGCATGTGATTCTTTATGCTTGGGAGGGCTGAGTGTGTAAGATCAATAAGTGTATTTCTCTGACATGCTCATTAAAGCTATTTAAGATAATATTCCTTTTCCGTGCACAGCTTCTCCGCTGTGTTAAACTCTGCTCCATTCAGTGGTCCTATCTGTCCACTAATGGCTTCAAAAGCAAGTGGCACATTTTTACTGTATAGGAAGGGCAATCTACTGCATCAAATAGGCATTATGCTCAAATTTTAGAGTCAGGACACCTGATGAAAGGATATGACAATGTGAGAATATTTGAAGTGGCATTGAATATAGGAATGCATTTTGAATGTGTCAATGTACTGCGTATGCTACCTACTTATCATAATGGAGGCCCAGAGATCAGTTCTGGGGAAAATTGAGCAATATTTGGAAGCAATATGATGCAGCAGAAAATAATTTTGCTAGATGGTATAAGTAGCTGGCTGGAAGGAGCTAAGATTGTACAGAAAAAGTGATCGGCAATTCAGAGACCCAAGAATGAATGAGAATGGAGATTATTTGGTGAGTATCTGTTTAGAAAAAGGTCTGTTCAAATATGTTTATAAATCTATTCATATGCACATATGGCAAAGGAATGGATGTAAATCTGAAAGTATGATTTTTAATAAGAATTTTATTAAGTTTCAGGCAGAGATAAAAGCTACAGAAAAACAAAAAACTACAAAGAAAAGAAGAACTAAAAAAGTGTGGAAACACAAAAGAAAAAAAAATAACACAAAAAGAGGTGACTTCTGACTTTTAATAGCAAGGATATACAACAAATCCATAATCAATCCCTTACTTGATATTAGACCAAGATCACATTATTTCTGTAAATCATACCATTGGCACATTATAAAAATCACTAAGTATAGTTGCTCCCTCCCCTTATATTGTCATGTTCATCGTTTCAATGTTAAGCGTACATTGTAACGTTTCGCATGTCATTTTGCTGATGCGTGTTTCGGTTGGGAGGGGAGGAGGAATCGGTCTCCTGGGATGTTATCTATATTCAGCTGGATTGGAATGTGTTTGGGTTATTTCGTGTGTTCAAGGTTTTCTTCCCAGGACATCAGCAGAAATTGTTACCAGCACCTGCAGTGGGGAATTTGTAACGGTTTGGGCGAGGGGAGGGATTACGTTTGCACTGAGGGTTTTTAGTTTGTATTTGGCGTGCTTTTGCTCATTCTCAGCTTTCTCTGTATTTGCATACTATTCTTTAATAAATCAGATATCATTAAGTCTCTACTTGTGAGTCTGGTTTTGTTAGGGTAGGCAATCATTACATAAAGCTGAGAATTCTTAAAAGTTTACCGTTAGCCCCTTTCCAGATTTATCTTGTGAGGGAGTAGCGCTAGCGATGACCGAACCAAAACCCCAAACCGGGGAAAGCGAGGACACGAGTGATGGGGAACCCGACTCCACAGTGAGGAGAACGGAGAGGGTCCCTACTCGGGAACTATCTGAGGTACAGGAGATTTCGAGTTCCAGTCCGGAGGAAGAGGAGGTTGGAGAAAAAGGAGCCCCTGAGCCTACCGGAGAGTCGCCCGGTGAGCTGATCACTTGGGATGAAGCACGGGGACCCCTACCAGGGATGCCCAAGACGTCTTGGAAGCAGCGGTACCGGATGTCCCCAATCATTGTGAGGCAGGACGGGGAAAGGAAAGAGGATTCTCAAACCCCTGAAAGGATAAGACTATTGGAGGCCAAATTTGAGTCAATGGAATATATGCTAAAGAAACTGTCAATGGACTGGGGGCCCTGGGAGAGGGGGAGAGGAGAATCAAGCACCAGGTATTCATCCCCTTCTTACCCTCCCCGCTCGGTGGAAAGAGGCAGGAGAAGGCACAGGGCTGAGCCAAAACCTCACAGCACCAGGTATTCATCCCCTTCTCCCCCTCCTCACTCAGTGGAAAGAGGAAGGAGACGGTACAGGGCTGAGCCAAAATCTCACAGAGTGAGAATTTCAAGGTCCCCTCTTCGAGGGCGGAGATCCCCAGTATCCAAAAGAAAGACCGACCGCCCAGATGTGGAGAGGGGCCCGCCTGGAGCGGGGGTTAAAGACTTTACAGTCAAATTTGATGGGGATCCAATTAAGCTGTCATTCTTTCTTACCAATGCAAGTAGTTATATGGATGAATTCGGCCCGTATTTCCATTCCAAAAGGGCCAAGATAAATGCCATTGCCACCAAGCTAAAGGGGTGGGCTGCTGTCTGGTTTGTCCAGTTAAATGAGGCGGACGCTCCTGAGCTTGAGGATTTCGAAGAATTCCTGTGGGCATTAAAGCTACACTTTGTAGACCCATTAGCCAAAGAAAGGGCGAAGAGGGCTCTAAAAGAACTCAGCCAGGGGCAAAGATCCATAGCTGACTATGCTTTGGAATTTAAGGCTTTGGCTGGGAAGGTTGAGGAGTGGTCCCAGGCTACCTTAATAGAGCTATTTAAGGACGGCCTGAATATGGAGGTCCTGCAGTGGTCATTGGGCAGGAACAACCCAGATACTTAGTATGAATGGATACAGTTGGCAGGGAAGGCTGAACTTGCCCACGAGACTTTTGCACACAGTAAGAAGGCGTTGAGACACGTGGCGCTCAGCAAGGGATCCCGACCCACTGCCACGACTGGGAAACCCGGGCAACATGCCTGGGAGGAGGAGAGGGAGCGCTGTTATGCCAAAGGGCAGTGCCTCCGGTGCGGGAAGGAGGGCCACAGGGCGGCTGCTTGCCCAAAACCCAGGGCAGAAGATTGGTCCGGAAAAGCAGCGGGCAAATTGCCCTCACTGCCCAGGAAAATGAAGGCAGCCAAGGTGGAAACCGAAGTGGAGGAGGTTCCTTACTTCGGGGGAGAGGAGGAAAACGATCTAAAAGAGCCGGCGGGAAACGCCAGCCACCTGCTCTGAAAAGCGCCTGTGGGCAGGTGGTGGATGACGGGCGCGAAGATGTTTTGGTGAGTGCAAATTGTCCCACGCTGAATGTGAAAGTGAAGTTAGGCTCCCGCACTAAGACCGTTGAGGTTTGGGCGTTAATCGACTCGGGGTGTTTGCGATGCTTAATGCACCCTGACGTGGTGGCTGCTTTGGACTTACCCAGCTTCCCATTGCAGCAGCCCATGATTTTCACCCAGCTGGATGGTTCAATGGTGGGAGGGAAACCAGTGACTCATTTCACGGGAACGGTGGTGTTGCAATTGGGCAGCCACCGTGAGGGGTTACAATTTGTGGTAGCACCTGTGGGTCATCCCTTCATCATCTTGGGGATTCCCTGGCTGGTCCAGCAAAACCCCTACATAAATTGGGAACAGAGGACTTTGACTTTTTCCAATGGCTTTTACCAAGCTCCTGCAGTGGAACAAGTTCTGTCTGCTGTGGTGGGGAGGGCTGCGGCAGCAACCCCGCATTTCAATGTAACACCACTGGAGGGCTTGCTGGAGAAATACCAGGACTTTGCAGATGTGTTTGGTGAGATGGAAGCGGACCAACTCCCGCCCCATCGAAAAACTGACTGTGCGATAGAGTTGGTCCCCAACACTCAACTGCCCAAGCCGAAGATTTACGCCATGACTCAGAAGGAGCTTGCGGCATTGAGGGATTTTGTGGATAAAAACTTGGCCAGGGGATTTATCGAACCAGCAAATTTGCCAGTCGGCGCCCCTATGCTGTTCCGGGGTAAGAAGGATGGGACACTGAGACTCTGTACTGATTACCGCGGATTAAATGCAGTCTCCATATCAAACAAGTATCCTCTGCCATTAATAAAAGACATCTTGGCACATCTGGCAAAGGGGAAAATCTTCTGTAAGCTGGATTTGCGGGAAGCCTATTTCCGCATCCGCATATGGGAGGGGGGTGAATGGAAAACTGCTTTCAATTGTCCACTGGGTTCTTTCCAATATAAGGTCTTACCTTTTGGATTGGCGGGGGCACCAGGGGTGTTTATGCAATTAATCAATGAAGTGTTACATGAACATTTGTTTAAAGGTGTACTGGTGTATTTGGATGATGTTTTGATTTATACTGAAACTGAAGAGGAGCACGAATGCCTGGTGAGACAGATGCTTAGCAAATTGAGAAATGCTGAACTGTTTGCCAAACTTTCTAAGTGTGAGTTTCATAAGACTCAACTTGACTACCTGGGTTATAGGATCTCTGACAGGGGCATCGAGATGGACCCTGGGAAAATTCAGGCTATTTTGGGGTGGGAGCACCCACGCACCCAGAGACAACTCCAAAATTTCCTTGGATTTAGCAACTATTATCACCAGTTCATCCAGGGATTCGCTGAAATTGCGTTGCCTTTAACTGACTTATTATGTACCAAGGGGTTGGGGGACACACGCAAAGTAAAGAACCTGGGGGCACTGCTGAATTGGACAACTGGCTGCCAGGTGGCTTTCGACAAGCTCAAAAGCCTGTTCACTGCTGAACCAATTTTGCAGCACCCTGATCCCACTAGACCATTTGTAGTTCAGGTAGATGCTTCTGATTTTTCAATTGGAGTGCTTTTATTGCAAGCAGATGCTGACAATCACTTGAAGCCTTGTGCTTATTTGTCTCGGAAGTTTTCCAAAACGGAACGGAGGTGGCATGTCTGGGAAAAGGAGGCTTTTGCAGTCAAGCCTGCTTTGGAAGCATGGCAGCACCTCCTAGAAGGGGCTAAATGCCCTTTTGAAGTTTGGACTGACCATAAGAATTTAGAAGCGCTTCGCACACCTCGCAGACTCAGTCCTAAGCAGATTCACTGGGCTCAGTTTTTTAGTCACTTTGATTTTCAATTGAAATTTATCCCAGGAAAGAAAAACTTCCTAGCTGATGCGCTTTCTCGCCTACCCCAAGATTCGGTCCAAGCACCGGAAATCGTGGGTACGGTGTGGACGGAGCCCCAACTGGGGTTGCAGGCTGTCACATGCAGCCAGACCCGTGCGCAACTGCCTCCAGCTTCGGTTTCACCAGCTGGGAGGAGGATGCCAGTTCCCTCTCAATTGCAACAACAGTTTCTCCAGGAACTGAAATCTGATACTTGGTTGCAGGCGAATAGAGACAGTGTTACTTTTGACAATGGGTTAGCTTGGAGCAAAACCGCCTCTATGTGCCTGACAATTTGCGAAGGGAAATTTTAACCAGGTCTCATGATGATAAGGTGGCTGGGCATTTTGGGTTTGTCAAAACGTTGCACCTGGTATGGCGCCAGTTCTGGTGGCCTACCCTGAGACGTGACATAAAAAATTATGTTGCTTCTTGCCCTGTCTGTGCCATGTCAAAATGGAAGGGGGGTAAGCCACAGGGGCTTTTGCAGCTGGTTGCAAGCCCATCCCATCCATGGGAAGAGGTTTCTATGGATTTCATTGTGGACCTACCTCCTAGTCAGAAAAAGACTGTAATTTGGCTGGTAAAGGATTATTTTTCCAAACAAGCCCATTTCATTCCATGTGCTTCCATTCCTTCCACCCCACAATTGGCATGCCTTTTCCTAATCCACATCTACCGAATTCACGGTAGCCCCTCCCATTTGGTCACGGACTGTGGGACACAGTTCACTTCCCACTTTTGGAAATCATGTTTGAAACTGGTTGGCACCAAACAAGCATTGTCCACTGCGTCGCATCCGGAGACTGATGGATCTACAGAGGTTTTAAATTCGACCCTTGAACAAGTTTTACGGGCATTTGTCAACTATCAGCAAGACAATTGGGTTGATCCTTTTGCGGAAGTGGCTTACAACAATGCTGTCCATCAGAGCACGGGACACACCCCTTTTTGGGTGGTTTCTGGGCGAGATTTTGTACCCATTCCTGAGTTGCCACAGCCTTCTACGCAGCCCTGTTCTGCTTCTGATTGGGCTGCTCAACTGGCTGATTCCTGGCCGGTAAAGAAAAAAGAATACATATATATATATATATATATATATATATATATATATATATACACATACACATACCTCCTAATCAACTCCCCCCCAGATAACATTACTTATTTCCTTCCTACTAGTATTCTATACATTCCTGTCTACTAAAATTAAAATTCAAACTAAAAAACGTATAGATTGTCTACCATTATACTTGATAATACAGCAATTTTTATAATCTTAATCATGTCAGACCCAAAACCAGACATTTTTTATAACTTAATAATCTTAATCCAAATCATTAAAGATAAATGAAGTCAGCCAAACCCTAAAAGTGATACAGATAAATATTCTCTGTTTACAATCTTCTGGCTGGAAGCTGCCATCCTGGAAGACAAATGGGGTGATTCCAAGCGTTTTCATTTCCCACTAAAATGCTCCAGGGCTTCAGGAAAAACCTGAAGGAGCCCAAAAAACCTGCCGCATTGTCAGTTCTGCCTGCTGAGCCCCCAAGCACAGCTGTTCAGTCTGCCATGTCCCCACCGGAAGTTGCTGAGACCAATCTAAAAGTATGATTGATTTGATTTTTTTTTTTTATGAAAGGTTGAGATAATTGAGATAAAGCACACAAGAGGTAAAGAGAGGTTCTCAATGTGGACAAACCATTTTTTGGTAGTATCAAGAGTGGGCCTTGGGGGGAAAAGGGGGCATGAAGAAAGGGGGGGGGAGGTGGAGTAAAAGAAATGAAAGCAGAAAAATGTAGGAAGAGAAACTATGAGTTGAGTATGAAAAGTATTAGAAGATGGACCACTCCCAGCAGCATGAACAGCAAGTAAACCTAAGGAATGAAGATATGTAAACTGCTTGAAATAGTAAATGTATGTATGTGTGTATATTACAGAGTGATACAGAAGTGTGTGATGGGATGCTGAAAGCAAAAGATAAAAGGACAAACTGCATCAATCTCTGTCAGAAGGCCTCCAATCTGGGCACATAGCTGTCATCTGTGGAGCGCTCCTGTCTTCCCTAATCCCTATGCATCACTTGGCCAAGGTGAGGCAGAGCAACTGATGATGGTTGTGTGTGTAAGTGTCCATGTTATGCTTAATCAGTTGTAATTAATGAAGCTTTTGTAGGTTAATGGAGACTCTGTATTCCTTTGAGTATTTAATTACTGCATCAGATCCTGAACTCCTGTATCTCTGCTGAAAGTGTGCAAGTGTATCCACTAATAAATTCCTCCCCACCCAACCCTGCCCGGTGATCAAGCCTCAGCCACTCTTAATTAAGTGTGTTACATAGATTGTAAAGGGTGTGATCTGCACATATGCCTCAACAAGGTGGGTGAAAGAGAAAAAGAATGTATGAACTCTAAACAGAGATATTTGTGAAAAGGGCTAAACAAAGAGCCTCAAATAGAGTGGATGAAATTAAAAGTGATTAAATGTTTTGGGATGTAACTGGATGTGGAATGTTGGAAGGAGTATTTCAGAGATTTTTTGTGGAAATAAAAGTGATACGTCAAAAAGTAGAATTGAAACACATACTATAAATGTTAGTGTCCTAGAAAAAATTGAGGTAAAGGAAATCAGAAATGCTGTGAGAATATTGAAGATTGGTCATACTGCTGATGTAGATGGTGTAACTGGAAAAAATGTTAAAATATGGATGTAGTTTGCTTATACAATGTATAATCTGTATGACTTGTTTAATATGTGTGTGCAGACTGAATCTGCCCCTGATGATTAGAAAAATGTTATCCTTCCCCTATTCTAAGGGAAAGCTGGAGTGAATGTAAAAATGACAGCAAGTAGTTTAATTTGTGTACCTTAGTAGAATGTTTACTAAAGATGGGAAATTGGATAGAGGAATTTTAAAGATTTGCTTAAAATTTGCTGGTAAAATTGTAAAAAAAATTGTAAAATTAAAATTTGCTGATAAAAAGTTAGTAGATAGCATGTTTGTGAGAAACAAATGTTTGCTGAAACAAGTGAAAAGGGCTATGATAAGAGAGTACCAACTTTGGTATATGGCAGCGAGAGCTGGGTTTGTCAGGAAAAACAAAAGTGGAATGCAGGGCGTGTTGTAAAACAAGAAGAGACAGGGTGAAGAATGAATGGCTACAGAAGAAATGTGGATTGAATATAAAACTGAGTGACCAGTCTCAGGGTGAGGCACTCACTTTAGCCAGTAGACTGAGAATAACTGAGGATCAGGGTCTGAACTTTATCACTGCTCCACAAATAGCACCCAGGAATTGGTAGCCTGCTCCTATAGGCTCAGTGCATACCTTTACAGTGTTTCTTAACCTTGGCAACTTGAAGATGTGCGGACTTCAACTCCCAAAGTTCCCCAGCCAGCCATGCTGGCTGGGGAACTTTGGGAGTTGAAGTCCGCACATCTTCAAGCTGCCAAGGTTAAGAAACACTGCTTTAGGATAAATATACAGCACTCCTGAATAACTATCTTCTCTGATCCCTCCGGGGAGTCTCCGTCTGTGAAGTCTTCAGAGCAAAGCCTAGATACAATGAGTCATCTTGGAGAATCAAGTCCTGGAGAGGTTAGCACTCTGTTCTGGTACCTCATTTTCAGCATGGCACAAATGCTAAGGAGAATTCCAGATTACCATATGCAGCTGCTATTTTGCTGCAGCAGGACAGTGGTTGGTGTGGATCTCCAGAGCAAGAGCTATATTTATTAGAATTATATTTTCTTTGGGAGCTCGAAGCAATGTACATAGTGCTTTCTTCTATTTTTCTCTATAACATCCCTGTGAGTATGTTGAAGTAGAGAGAGAAAATGAGTAGAGAGGGAGAGATTGATCCAAAATCACCTGGTGAACTTCCATAGCTGAGGATGGACCTCACTCATAGCCCAGTACCTTAACCACTACACCATACTGTCTGGTGTACATAGTAAATACTCCTTTGACTTGAGCTTGAGACTCCATTTGAGACTAGTGTGCAATCTGGGGGTCTTCCTGTTCATATGCTCCTTCCTCAACTTGGGAGGACTTCAGATGGTCATTCACACCCTAATCACCTCACAACTGGACTGTTGCAACACACTATACATAGAGCTGCCTTTGAAGACTGTCCAGAAGCTACACCTGGTTCAAAATGCAGTGGCATGGGTGGTAATGGGCGTGTTATGTTATGCTTATGTGTCATCACAGCTTTGTGAATGGCACTGGTTACAAATCAGCTTCTGGATGCAATTTAAGGTGCTGGTTGTCACCTCTAAAGCTCTGCGTGGCATAAGGCCTGGTTATTTGACAGAGCACCTGTCTCCAATTATTTCTGCCGCTCCTGCACAATCAGGCAAAGTGGGTCCCTCCCTGCTTAAGTTCTGGGTCCCTTCAGTTAGATATTGTCAACTTGTGAGATGAAGGAAGTGCACCTTCTCTGTTGTAGCACCTGCCCTCTGGAACAGCATCTCCTAGGAGATACAGTTCCCAGCCTTCAAATGTTTCATAAATCTTGGAAGACCTGGCTCTGCTCCCAGACCTGGGATTAAGATGTTTGTAGAAACCTCCCCCCACAGCAATTTTTGGATTGTTATTGGCTTTGTCTGGGCATTCATGTTTTTGTATTACATAATCTTTTAAATTTGTAAGCCAACCAGAGTCTTTTTTGGAGTCAGGCAGCCTCAAAAATCTAATAAATAAATAGGCCATTATGTTGGCATAGCCCTATAGAACTATAGCACACATCAGCTTGCACCATGCAGTAACATTAAGACCACTTCCTCTCCATTATTTCCACCCTGGAACTTGAAATTAATCTTTCCTAATGGTAGTACAAGAAGGGCAGGGGGGTGGGGGTGGAGTTGCATTGCATTTGAGAGTCTTGATAATTTGCTTCTTCACAGTTCTTATGATTAATCAGAGCTCCCTCCTGGAAGCCTGATTGTTATTCTTCAAATTTCTTTGAAAAAAGATTCTCAGGAAATACATCTATAAACAACATTCACCCCATAGCGAGAATTCAGCCTAATTCTTAAGGATGCTTCACAGGCAGTCAGAAGAGATGGACAATAGATTTTTCAATATAAGTAGCTCCAGAAGATAAAGTAAACACTGAGAGTGGCAAAAGGTGCATTAAGATTATTGAAAAATTGGACAAAACTTTTGGAAAATGATATCACATCACCCTTCTTTTTTCTTCAGTCCCAATTAGTACTACTGTATATAATTGTCAGTACTGCTATGGAAAATGCTAATGCTTTATTTAAACCGCTAATTTATGGAAGCTGATGTTTTTTTAAAAAAAATTGACATGTGGCTTAATTTGCTTGGTCCAAATTTTTCAGCAGAAGACCCTTAAATATACTCCCAGTTTGAATATCTTGTCTTCCTGGTAGTTAATCTGACCTATGAATGGGTCTTTTCTCCAGAATCCTACCCTCTGTTCTGAGATCAATGCTGACTTTTTACCTTTACCTCAGTCTTCAGTTTCCAAATAAACATATGAATGATTTGAGCTCAAATGAAATGAGCTGCTTTCATCATCAGCCAGAGTGGATTTATTTTAGATTTCAAATGTGACACCTTTACCTATATTTATAACATTACTCTATTGCTTACGAAATAGTCATATCTCACTACATGCCTTTAAAATGCAATGTTTTCTCACATATATCTAACATCTGGTTCTAGGACCTAGTTGTGAATCTTCTCCTCTTCTGTCACTGCAAGCTGAGCTGAGAGCTCCTACCACTCCTATCATTACAGTATAACAAAAAAGAAAAAAAGGTAGATTTCTTCAAAAAATGCTAACAATCTTGGCAGGGATGTTCCATTCCCTCTCAGTGCACAGAAAGTAAGACTGATTCAAATATGTAAACTTGGGGGAAGATGCACAATTAAATACTTCTTTCTCCTCCCTCCCCCTGCCATAGTCAATACTTCTCTGTCTAAGCTAGCACGTTAGGAAGAAAGTTCTATTAGTACTTCTCACTGGCATTCTGTTGTGGGTTTTTTCCACACTACAGTCGCTTCCTCAAGTGGATTGGCCTGATTTTCAAGAGGAATCTTCACGCAAGTAACTCTGAGCGATATACAATGGAAGCTTTCCACATCTTCAGGCAAATTGTCTGGATAATTTCATGATACAATTTAGTCACTGGGTGGCACAGGGCAGTCATATCTCACTGGAGTCTCAAGTTACCTGTTATTGTTCTACATTTTGGAAGTTATAAAATTCTTGCCTAGCTTTCTGACTGATGTCTCCTTTATGCTTTCTGTCACCATGATCCATGTGGTATGCAACTTATAAATGCTATTGTTTTGACTTGGATTTGCCACAATGCAAGCTTCTCAGAGGCTGTCAGGGTCTCTGGTTTGAACTTGGCCGAAGATACCCAACATTTAACACGGCACAGCCAGATAAGCATCTGAACTGCATTCTAGAATGAAACCACTTAAAACAATTGATTGTCCTCTGTCAACATGAGAACACAGTCCCTTCTTAGACTGACTACAGTTTAAATCCACCCATGCACCTCTTTTTCCTGTCTTTCACATCGCTTAATCAACACATTGCCTTACATTTCTCAGGCTTGGTGCTAGTGACTGTTGGCTGTTGAGATAATCACCAATTCCTGCCTTGGAAACTCCCACATAGTATGTGTGTGACAGAGGGAGTGAAAGAGCACAACATTTAAATAAAACATTTTATTTATACCATGTCCCTACCAGGACACAGCCCAACCACAATCAAAATTAACAAGTAAAGATTAACCACAAATATAATCCCATGAAAGCAAAAAAAAAAAATATCAATATACAGCCTTATATATTTAGAGTCACAAAAATAATAATAATGCACAATTATAAAATCTTAGACCTATGAACCAGCCATTTGACTTTCCCAATAAGCATTACCATAAAACAATCCTACCACCTAACTTTACTAACTGCCATTTTCAACATCCTCCACAATGTAAAGTATGCATTATAGCTATAATTTTATTCTATGAAAAGAGAATAATGTAAATTAAAAATTGAAATATTAGTAGCAAAACCTTGTTTTTCTGTTGCAAACTGTGAGCAAAATAAATTGTTCATTGTTATGTTAAAAAAATTACTTTCAGAAGTTTTTAAAGGAACTGTATTCTTTAACATTGCATTTCTCTTGGATTTTTGAAATTCTTGCCTCTGCTATAGCCTAACCACTGATGGACTATTAGGACGGATGGCAGCTATATTTCAAAGTACTTCTGTCCTACATTACTACCTGGAGAAAGGCTGGCTTTTGAAAATTTCATTATTCCATTAGGAACCTACTTCCATCTGTATAAAGAGCCTTGCAAGGAATTTAGATTCCTGTTGTCCCTAGAAGCCACTGAAAAAGCTGTTTGTTTCATGAAATATCCAGGATTGGGATGCTTTCCTATGCAATTATGAGCTATTTCCAGTTTCCTTATTATACCCTTTTATCATGTAATGATCCATGTTATTGCCTTTTATCCTGTAATGACCTTAATTTGAATAGGATGTCAACATCAGTAAGACCTAAGATCTATGACAGACAGGTTCGTATGAATGGTCTGCCACACCTAGATTCATGTATTTAAGCCATAGATGGTGTTGCTTAATACCTCTTTAGATCATTTGATCATTTAGGTCATGCCCTTGTTGTGACAGATGAAAGTGGCCCATAGATAAAAGCTTTGAATGATAGATTTCCATTTATTTATTTTATTTTTTAATCCTGCCTTTATTATTTTTATAAATAACTCAAGAGGGCGAACATACCTAATACTCCTTCCTCCTCCTATTTTCCCCACAACAACAACCCTGTGAGGTGAGTTGGGCTGAGAGAGAGTGACTGGCCCAAAGTCACCCAGCCGGCTTTCATGCCTGAGGCAGGACTAGAACTCTCAGTCTCCTGGTTTCTAGCCCAGCACCTTAACCACTAGACCATTGCTATGTGCAGTGCTTCCATATATCTCTAGAATGTTTTAGTATTGCTTCGTTTTCCTGATCGAACAGCATTATGCCTGACCTACATCTCAAAACAAAAACAGAAACAATCAGGTTTTTGCAGAGGAATGTTTGAGACTTATTTCAGAGGCCACGGAGTGATCCTTTGGAACACAACTAGCCAGGCCACATTAAGATAATCATAACTCACTGCAGTAAGCAAGCAAGACTTGTGTTCACACCTGCAGCACCTTCACTCCTCTCTATCCTCAATCTAAGAAGCTTTGAATTCTCCATTTTATCTGAATCAGAAAATTACAGTTATCAGCTTGAAACTAACATGAATATTAAATCATGTTTGGAAGCCAGGTTAATATTGGAGTTTGTTCCAATGCTGTCATCAGATTTGTCCAGTTCTGACACATGACCCCTCTATCAAGGTCCAGATTTAATCACAGTTTGAAAAGAAATGAAGGGACTAAATTCATGAGTAAAAGATTTTATTAAATCAGCTGAACTCAGGATTAAAGCAGCTTAGCTACATACAAATTTATTTCTTTCATTAAATCTCTCTCTCTTTCTCTCTCAGGCCTGTCTCCATCTGTGGAAAAAGAGGAGCAATAATGCACCATGGAATATTTTGATACCACAGTTATTTTTTTTCTACTTGTTGGCCTACATTTGGAATTCCATTGCAGAATATGGAAGGCAATGTGGTGTGGAAAGGAATTAAGCCTGCTGCTTCTATTTTCTTCCTTGCTTGCTTGCTTGCTTGCTTCCTTGCTTGCTTGCTTGCTTGCTTGCTTGCTTGCTTGCTTCATTCATTCATTCATTCATTCATTCATTCATTCATTCATTCATTCATTCAATTTGTATAGTACTGAATCAATAAACATTCACAGAGATTTACAACAATGCTAATTTTCTCCCACAAAGTTACCTTTCCTGCTTGTGAAGGGCCACTGTAGTATAATCCCATAATTTGCATCTAGCCACTATTTTCAACATGAGGCAGAAAGACATGCAATAGAAGTAGGAGGGAATTCATCTTTGGAGAACAGGTGGTTGTTTTGTCTTTTTAATCTCCTTTTTAAAGAATACTTTAACAGAAGCAAGGGCAATTATCTTGCTATTTCAGGAGAGGCAAAAACATAGAAGCTTTCAGGTGGTAGTGTCATGAGTAAGGATGGCGAGCAGGGGGCTCCCATCCAGACTGTCAAGCGCATGCGTAGCACTGAGGAATTGTTCAGCCATTCAAAGAGACACAGATCGGGACCGCCTTAACCCTTGGGGGTTATATGTCTGGGTTTTTCCCACGCTTCTTCAGTTTGTTAGGATTCCTGTTAAGTACTAGCAATAAATATTAGAGACCAGTTCATTGTGTCAGTGTGTTTCCTGGTTGTTAGGACAGGTAGAGGAAAAATCCATTGTATTGCAAAGGAAAAAAATGTAGTGAAATGGGAAGAAAGGTTTATGTGCAGATGTGTGTGGGTTTTCAAAATAAGGAAGTGACCCTTTCAAACTGGGAGTCAGCTATACCTCTGATTGAAGCCTCTACTACCCTTGTATCTCTTCTCAACTGCAGCCTCCCACCAGTAACTACCTGTACTAACTAACTGGAGAGAGATGCTTCTAATTCCAGCATAACACAATCAGGATTTTAAAAATGCTTTAGAACAATTCCATCAGCCTCAAAATCCCCCCAGACACAAATGTCAGTAAAAAAAAGGAAGGGGAATCATATTGCTAATTAGCAACCCAGGGAATCATAGATTTCAAGTTTAGGCAGCACAACAAGCTGTTTCCAGTTTGCTGATTGTACACATTCATTCTAAACCTAAGTTATTAAATGGTCTAAGAGGAAAGCAATGATCTGTACTGCAAAAGGGAAAGTCATCTGTTATCCTTCTCAGCATTATATTATTTTTAGTAGTAATAGTGGTATTCTATAGTTACAGACAATTAACCAGCATACTGTTTAAAACCATTATTTATACTGCAGTGATAATTCCCTTGTTAAGTGGCTTTTAATGCTGACTGCACTTATATGTCTCCTTCTTTGTACCTTAATCATTAATGGGGCACATAAGCTAGAAGAGAGCTAATGGTACCTTTGGCTTGAAGTGTCATCCATTAACAATGCAATCAATTAATGGATTTTATTCTTCTAGCCGCAGGTCATGAAGAATAGGTATTAATCAAATACTGTGACAGAAAGATATAATGTCTTTGCATCATAATCAGAGTGGAATAAAGGGATGTAAAGAGAGCTGTCTTTAATTCAAGTCAAATCTCTCTAAGTCCGTTGCAGAGGAAGGCATGAGTTTTGCCCCCAGATTGTTCCTTGATGCCCAGCTTCTTGCTCCATCTATCCTTATTTTTCTTTCTAGAGTAATGAGAAAGAAAGAGAGATGTTCCCAGCTTCTAAGATAATTTCTGTTCAAATAATGCCAGGCTGAATATTTCACATTGCCCCTTTCCCCTCATTAACAGGACAAAGTCAAAGTCATTAAGTAGAGGGGATCAGAATTCCATTTAGAAATCCTTCCTCCTCCTCCATGTAAGGCAGCTTTTCCCTTCCACCTTCTCTTTCTAGTTACTAAATCATATGCAGTGGTCAAGTGATCATGCCACATCGTCTGACTTATAATTGGACTACATTACTATCATAACCATGTCTTCTCTGAGAGCAGGCAACTGCAAACTTGCCTTGATTGTATCTCTTTCTGGCTAGCAAGCTGGCAGAACCCCAAGACCTAGCATAACTTGCTAAAGAAAAGTTGTCACCTCTCCTGGCCAGTGTGGTCCTGTAACTTGAGAGGCCCACCTGCAAATCCCTACTCTGACATGAAATTGACAGTCTCAGTCTAACCAACTTCACAGGATTGTTAGGAGGGTAAAAAGAGGGAAAGTCACGTATCACTTGCTGAGATGGGTGGCTATAGAAATCAATCAATCAATCAAACAAATAAATAAATCATATAATCTACCTTGAGCTCTTTGCAGAAAAGGTGGGATAGAAAAGTGATGAGGATGACGACGAATGTTCTGCACAGACTCTTAGCTATTTCACAGGAAAAAGAGCTGTTTGTAGCCTGCAGGGAGACAAAGCTAGCAACTTTTAGCAACTGGCTAAGTGACTGAGAATTGGAATCACCTTTCGCCAACTTCCGGCAAGCACAGGCAAAATTGATTCAATTATTTTACCTGCATAGGGCATAGAGGTTATTTATTTATTTATTTATTCATTCATTCATTCATTCATTCATTCATTCATTCATTCAATTTATATAGCCACCCATTTCAGACCAGTGGCTCTGGGCGGCCAACAATGACAAAAAAAACAGTCAAACAATTAAAATAATACAGAAAATTAAATATAAATACAGCCAAGAGATCTTAAAAACCATCGGTGTCAGCACAACCATGAAACGGGGCCCTTCCTTTTTAATGGCGCAGGAACTCTTCACCTGTAGCCTGTATTCTGTGCACTTAAAAAGCACAGAATTCATACAAAACTGAGCACAGTAACCTTCATTTTGTTGCTTGTTTCAAAAGAAGCCCTACTCCTACATACCAGCTGGTCAGCTGCTTCCCATGCCCTGAAATGGTATGACATGGTGTTTAAATCCTGATAGAAGCATCTTTCGGCTTCAAGACTGTTCCTTGTTGGAAGCTGAATGATGTCTAGCAGCAATGCTTTGAAGGAGGCTTTCTGTGCTTTCCTTGACGGGGCCTAAATCCAGGAGATAAATGTTTCATTCAGGAGATTGACAGATTTCTTATCAGCCTTTGGCCATGTACTTTCCATCTCCCCCAGTTATGTCCAATAAAAATGCATTCAGTCTGAGATTAGGGAGTTTCAGTGAAACAGCTGTCCTCCCTTTTCTATAGCGAAGAATAAATGTAACAGAATCTGACAAGAGTATAAAGGTAAAGGTAGCTTGGGCACTGAAAGGCCACAGTTAATTTTTTATTACTATTTGTTATTATTCTGAATTTATTATTAATTCAGAATTAATATTCTGAAATATTATTATATTTCAGAAAAAGCTGTCTTTCTGAAGCAATTAGAACCCAAGATCTATATATTCATTTGTGCCTGTAGCACTTCAAAAATAATGGATTAAGGCATTTTTTCACACTTGATCCATATTTCCTGAGATTCTGTGGTAGCTGTAGAAAATGCAGCCAACATCTATTGTTCCTGCACTTTCTAGAGCTATTCATTGTCTTTTCATCATGTTATAGCTGTGGCCTAATTGTGCACACTCAAAAAGATTCTAAAATTATTGGAAGCTTGAGATCCTTGCTGTGATTACAGCTTTTCCATCACCACCTGTCCTCAGTCTCAAATAGAAAATGCTTAAATTCAGACTTTAAAAATTGCTCTGCTTTTCATGGACATTTGCAATGCTCGACAAGCAGAAAGACTATAGAATGCAACCCCTTGTACCTTGTTTGCCTTGGTGAAAAACTGGTATGAAGTGCTTACCTACTACCTCTGATGTGAAACTAAACTTTGGTACAAAAAAAAAAGTATGTCAACTGTATATGGAAAATTAGTGCTTTTAGTCCCAAAAGCAGAAATGGATTTCTAGATGGTATTTGACACAATCACTATACCAATTTATTCTATTTTCACCACCCTAATGGACATCTATTTTCCAGTAGATTATTTCATATGTACAGTATATTAATTGGAAGTTTTATGCTTTGAATTTGTTTAGATTGTGTACTATAAGAGTTTATTTCCATTAAAGTTTCACTGTAAGAACTTACAACATAAAAGCAAGGTCAGAAGGTAGGCAATTTGGACCCTATAACATAGAGCAGAGAGGGTTTAATCCTCTGCTCCACATTATTTTCCCAAATGAGATCTCTTTGCAAAATAGGCATTAACTACCAAAGGAAACCTATATTGAAATACTTTATTCCAACATACAGTTTTAAGGGAAATAATTTCCAAGCAGGTCAAGTTTTCATTGCCTGCATCATGGAAATTAAGAAGTACTGTATATCCATGTATATGTAAGCCACAGTATTATATTGTTCCATAAAATTCCATAGCTTTGCTTCATTGTTTACTGACAATTGCAGGCACTCCATGTGCATCATAATAGCATATATGTCACGCAACCATTGTGTAGTATATTCCTGTCATTTAACATGCAACTCATAGGAGAGGCTATATTCCCTGTTTCAGTTTTCACTGAAGGCTTTATTGCCACAGAGTTTCCCAGTCCCTCTCAAATTAATCATCTCCTTCTTTTTAAAGATGAGTTTAGACTTTTATTTACTCTCTCCCAGATCTCAACCTGTTTTGTATTCTGTTCTCCACCTTTGGTCATATTTTAAGGTTGTGCGTGCTTTGAAAATGATACAGAAAAAGTACCTCTGCCCAGGTACTGCCTATTGGTGCAAGCCTGAAAAAAGGAGGAGGAGGTTGTCTTACTTTAAGGAATCCAGTCCTAAAGTTAATCTTGTACTTATGGCAGCAACAATTTTCCTCCAGGCTTGTGCAGAAGCCTGCAAAAACTCAGGCTGCTTTAAGGAGTGGCAGAGAAGCACTGCACTTTGATTTATGAAAGATTTATTTTTTTACAGCTGCATCATGGATGTGTTTCTCATACAATGTGATGGTATGTGGGAAAGACCTTGGGAGACTGGGCCAAGTAACGCTGCCAAGGGAACGGTCATATAAGAGACAGCACAGCCCGCAACTTGATAGTGGGCGGGGCAAGAGGCTCAAAAGAGACCCTCCCTAGTTTCTTGGGCTGAAAAGGAGATGGGGGGAGAATTGTACTTTCAGACTTGCAAGATTCTGTCAATGTAGCTTTACAGTAAAGTAGAATTAGCTCATCTGGTTGTGATCCTATCTGGTTTACCCCACGAGGCCAACAGTAATCTTGCAAGTCCCGCGAGGCCAACAGTAATCTTGCAAAATTCTACAGTTTATTGTTTCAGTGAGATCTTTATTGCTGGCTAACTTCACAGCCATCTTATCACCTGGTACTTTGGTATGCTGATACCTCAGTTGTTGGCAAGCTAGCATATGTTGTTTGCTTGTAAGGACAAATCAGCTTTACTATAGCAACATTTCTGAAATGACTAATAGGCTTTAGGAAAGTCTATCTTATTTCTTCAGTACATTTAATGAAATAATCAATTAAACAACACCAGGTATGTGATGCCAGTTTGATAAAGGAACAGCCTATGATCATGCCATCAAATAATTAGGAATGAAACCATTTTTGCGGTCATGATAACTGCTTTGTTTGTATATATTTTGAGAACTCAAAATGACAGGCCACCAAAAGCAAGATTTAGGTATATTAAGAGGTTTATTATTATTTAGGCAGATTATGAGGTATAATCCTAGGATGAATTTGTCATCTTCTGGATTCATTGACCATAATGAAGGTTTTGCATTGTGTGACCAAATTCAAGGAAGTGCAACATTAATGTTCTACTGATTTTAAAGTGATATTTCCTCCAACTACTGGATGGTGTTTACTGAGTCTCTTGCCTTGCAAACCACTTAAATTAATCTTTAGTTCTGTTAGTGTAAAGACTGCCATGTCCCACTTTATATTTGAAATCACTGTGATTGTGTAATCAGGATTTGTTATATAAAACTTTAAAACTATGTCAAAGCCCACTTTTCATTACATGTCAAGAGTCTTTATCAGCACCCCAGTAATAGATCCCAATTTGTTCACTGTGTGAACCAGAACTTGCTACCCCATGAGTTGCAGTTTTTGATCACCCTGAAATAAATTGTGCAGGGAAATACGTACTGTAGTGTTTGAAATGTAGAATGTTTATCTAGAAGGAGAAGATCGGGAATTGCATTTTAGTATAGAGAAGCAAGAAGCCAGCTCTTGTTGCAACTTCCTCTAAAGTTTTAATATACTGTACCCCCTTTATTGAATTAAATTGAATTAAAAGGACTAATAACATTGATGCCCTTTGAGAAAGCCTTAAAAATGCACTGCTGCGAGCCGAAAGGCCCCATTTCCTGGTTGTGCTGACACTAACAGATGATAATATCTCTTGGCTGCTATTTGTAGTATTTAATTTCTTTTTGTACTGTTTTAATTACTTAGTTGTTTTTATGATCGTTCACGGCCCTGTGTCACTGGTTTGAGATGGGCAGCTATACCCATTGAATAAAATAAATAAATAAATAAATTGTTGCAACTGATTTTAAATGTTTAAGTATGCAAACCAGCTGGTGACAGATGACTGACAGAACAGGAATGTGATGAATCACCCTCAGCATTGCTAGTTCTTTCTATTTATTTATTTGGAAGCCTGAGAGCATTTTAAAATATTGTCTTACTCTCATGGTGTAGGTTTTCTGGACAGTAAAGCTGGAATGTGCTAGTGGTATTGTGTACGTTGATTGGGCAGAGGTAAGACCCCCTCCCTGATCTCCCACCCCACCTATATTTTTGCCTTCAGCCTTTTGCCAGATAGTTGCCTATTGACTAGAATTTGGAATGCACTTAACTTGGCAATAGCTGGTTCTGTGAACAGCTTCTCTGACATTAATGTGGAAGGCTCTATAAATAGTCCTAGAGACATGATGTGGAATGGCAGTATGCCAGAGGAAATACCCAGGGTATGTTACCCACTGCTGCTCTGTCTGCTGGAGTTCTTCAGCTGGAAAGAACATCTCCAGTCTCATGTAATGTATTAAAGTACAAAAGCAGATCTGAAGCAGGCAGCCCTCAAGTCTCAAAAGTCTCTGTTTTAATAACCTTCATGCTTTTATTCTCTGCTACAGGGACAACTGAGCTTAGAATTTTATTTTATTTTCACTAACTTTCCAGGGGTATCTGGAGGGAAAGAGTCAAAATGGTGGCTGTGACTGCATGATTGAAGCCCCAACCCTTTTTTACATCTGTTGTGTCACATGTAAAAAAGGCTTGGGCATTTGATCATGTGGTTGTGACTACCATATTACCTTTTATTATTCCCCCCCCCCCCCAATGCCCTTGGAAGTGTGGAACATGCCAAGTCACTGATCATTTAAGCATCTCTCTTCACCATTTGACTTGTCTGCATGTGTATGTGATGGTATGCGGGAAAAACCTGTTGAGCTGATCTAGATAACCAAACCTATAAAACATATTATCTATAAAACTTGTCTACATTGTTTACTGCTTTACAGTCCTTAATTAGATGCACATAAAAATAAGTAAGAAAAAATGGAGTGGAGAAAGTAAATAACTTTATGGCATGGAATATTAGAATGGAATGAAATGTAGAATTTTGCCTTTTAAAGCCTGCTGGTTTGTTTGTTTGTTTGTTTGTTTATATATATATATATATATATATATATATATATATATATATATATATATATCTGTAAAACACTTATGCTTTTCTATGGTTTCAGAGCAAAATCTTGCAATTTGTGCCAAAGTGGTAGGTGCTGTATCATTCAGTAATAAGTGAAGGTAAAATCCAGAGGATAGCCCTTTAAACCCTTTAATCAGCACAGTTATCTTTCAGTGTCTAGCATGTTCATAAAAGGGACAACTTAAAAGAGTATAAGATGAGACACTGATTCACATAGCCACGATTTCAGCCTCTCACTATCAGTAGCCCAACCCTCCAGTTCCATTACGGTTCATTTATAATACATTACTCAAACTTCTTGGCCCATCCCCTCATGGTGGGGGCATTTTGACAATATTTTTCTCAACCAGGAAGGGAGAATCCTTTCCAGAAGTACAAAATGGGAGTCAAATTCATGCCAGTATAATGGATTCATTGGTCCCAGTAATATTCTAGCACATGCTCAGGGGATGTGGCATGAGGATAGCTCTAGAGAGAAGAGATGCTAGGGATTCACTGATTTGCACACTGCTTTATAAAAGCCTTTGTTGCAATAGAATGTCACCATCTTCCTGCCCAGATTTATGTTGCTCTGGTTGCAATTGTCATGGATGGCAGAGTACCAAATAACAGAAGGAGAATCTTGCTGAAGAAATAAGGACTGCAAGAGGCCCATTTTGGTGAACATTCAATTTTTAGTAGACAAATCCTAGTCTACAGTATTCAGTATGACTTAACTTTTTGTTGTTGTTTATTCGTTTAGTCGCTTCCGACTCTTCGTGACTTCATGGACCAGCCCACGCCAGAGCTTCCTGTCGGTCGTCAACACCCCCAGCTCCCCCAGGGACGAGTCCGTCACCTCTAGAATATCATCCATCCATCTTGCCCTTGGTCGGCCCCTCTTCCTTTTGCCTTCCACTCTCCCTAGCATCAGCATCTTCTCCAGGGTGTCCTGTCTTCTCATTCTGTGGCCAAAGTATTTCAGTTTTGCCTTTAATATCATTCCCTCAAGTGAGCAGTCTGGCTTTATTTCCTGGAGGATGGACTGGTTTGATCTTCTTGCAGTCCAAGGCACTCTCAGAATTTTCCTCCAACACCACAGTTCAAAAGCATCGATCTTCCTTCGCTCAGCCTTCCTTATGGTCCAGCTCTCGCAGCCATATGTTACTACAGGGAACACCATTGCTTTAACTATGCGGGCCTTTGTTGTCAGTGTGATGTCTCTGCTCTTAACTATTTTATCGAGATTGGTCATTGCTCTTCTCCCAAGGATTAAGCGTCTTCTGATTTCCTGACTGCAGTCAGCATCTGCAGTAATCTTTGCACCTAGGAATACAAAGTCTTTCACTACTTCTACATTTTCTCCCTCTATTTGCCAGTTATCGATCAAGCTGGTTGCCATAATCTTGGTTTTTTTGAGGTTTAGCTGCAAGCCAGCTTTTGCACTTTCTTCTTTCACCTTCATCATAAGGCTCCTCAGTTCCTCTTCACTTTCAGCCATCAAAGTGGTATCATCTGCATATCTGAGATTGTTAATGTTTCTTCCAGAGATTTTAACTCCAGCCTTGGATTCCTCAAGACCAGCTTGTCGCATGATGTGTTCTGCATACAAGTTGAATAGGTAGGGTGAGAGTATACAGCCCTGCCGTACTCCTTTCCCAATCTTAAACCAGTCCGTTGTTCCGTGGTCTGTTCTTACTGTTGCTACTTGGTTGTTATACAGATTCTTCAGGAGGCATACAAGATGACTTGGTGTCCCCATACCACTAAGAACTTGCCACAATTTGTTATGGTCCACACAGTCAAAGGCTTTAGAATAGTCA
This sequence comes from Candoia aspera, assembly GCF_035149785.1. Lineage (NCBI taxonomy): Eukaryota > Metazoa > Chordata > Lepidosauria > Squamata > Candoiidae > Candoia > Candoia aspera. Next base: position 59,514,705 of record NC_086155.1, on the reverse strand, counting down.
ATAAAACAGAAATAGATGTTTTTCTGAAACTCCCTGGCTTTTTCCATTATCCAGCGAATATTGGCAATTTGGTCTCTAGTTCCTCTGCCTTTTCTAAAGCCAGCTTGTACATCTGGCAATTCTCGCTCCATGAACTGCTGAAGTCTACCTTGCAGGATCTTGAGCATTACCTTACTGGCATGTGAAATGAGTGCCACTGTTCGATAGTTTGAACATTCTTTAGTGTTTCCCTTTTTTGGTATGGGGATATAAGTTGATTTTTTCCAATCTGATGGCCATTCTTGTGTTTTCCAAATTTGCTGGCATATAGCATGCATTACCTTGACAGCATCATCTTGCAAGATTTTGAAGAGTTCAGCTGGGATGCCGTCGTCTCCTGCTGCCTTGTTATTAGCAATGCTTCTTAAGGCCCATTCAACCTCACTCTTCAGGATGTCTGGCTCTAGCTCACTGACCACACCGTCAAAGTTATCCCCGATATTGTTATCCTTCCTATACAGGTCTTCTGTATATTCTTGCCACCTTTTCTTGATCTCTTCTTCTTCTGTTAGGTCCTTGCCATCTTTGTTTTTGATCATACCCATTTTGGCCTGGAATTTACCTCCAATGTTTCTAATTTTCTGGAAGAGGTCTCTCGTCCTTCCTATTCTATTGTCTTCTTCCACTTCTGCGCATTGCTTGTTTAAAAATAATTCCTTATCTCTTCTGGCTAACCTCTGGAATTTTGCATTTAATTGGGCATATCTCCCCCTATCGCTGTTGCCTTTTGCTTTCCTTCTTTCTTGGGCTACTTCTAGTGTCTCAGCAGACAGCCATTTTGCCTTCTTGGTTTTCTCTTTCTTTGGGATGTATTTTGTTGCCGCCTCCTGAACAATGCTGCCAACTTCTGTCCAGAGTTCTTCCGGGACCCTATCTACTAAGTCCAGTCCCTTAAATCTATTCTTCACCTCCACTGCATATTCCTTAGGAATATTAGTGAGCTCATATCTAGCTGATCTGTGGGTCTTCCCTAATCTCTTTAGTCTGATCCTAAATTGTGCAAGAAGAAGTTCGTGATCTGAACTACAGTCAGCTCCAGGCCTAGTTTTTACCGACTGTACAGATGTCCGCCACCTTTGGCTGCAAAGGATGTAATCAATCTGATTTCGGTGTTGTCCATCTGGTGAAGTCCATGTATAAAGCCGTCTCTTAGGTTGTTGGAAGAGAGTGTTTGTTATGCAGAGTGAATTGTCTTGGCAAAATTCTATCAGCCTATGTCCTGCTTCGTTTTGTTCTCCCAGGCCATACTTACCTGTAATTTGAGGTGTCATTTCACTGCCCACCTTAGCATTCCAGTCTCCTGTGATGAAAATAACATCTCTTTTAGGCGTGTTGTCCAGTAGGTGCTGCAGATCCTCATAGAACTGCTCTACTTCAGCTTCTTCAGCATTTGTGGTTGGGGCGTATATTTGGATCACTGTGATGTTAGATGGCTTGCCCTCTCAATTCGAATTGAGATCATTCTGTCGTTTTTGGGGTTGTATCCAAGCACTGCTTTAGCCACTTTACTATTAATTATGAAGGCTACTCCATTTCTTCTGTGGTCCTCTTGTCCACAGTAGTAGATCTGGTGGTCATTTGATGTGAAGTGGCCCATTCCAGTCCATTTCAGTTCACTGACACCCAGAATGTCTATCTTTAATCTTGACATCTCACCAATAACTACATCCAATTTGCCCTGGCTCATAGATCTTACATTCCAGGTTCCAATGGTGTGTTGATCCTTAGAACATCGGATTCGCCGTTCACCACCAGCACCGTCGGCCGCTAGCCGTCCTTTCGGCTTTGAGCCAGCTACGTCATCACGTCTGGGGGTAGTTGAGCTCATCCTCTGTTCCTCCCCAGTAGCATTTTGACCATCTTCTGACCTGGGGGTCTCATCTTCCGATGGTATACTGACATATCTCTGGTTGTACTGATCCATTTAGTTTTCATGGCAAGAATACTGGGGTGGGTTGCCATTACCTTCCCCAGGGATCGCATTTAGTCTGACCTCTCTGTCATGACCTTCCCGTCTTGGGTGGCCCTTCACAGTTTAGCTCATGGCATCATTGAGGTGCTCAAGCTCCAGCACCACGACAAGGTAACGATCCTTTGCGGAGGACTTAACTTTAGTTATGAATAAATAGAATTGGTACTATGATTTTGGATATACACAAATAGCAGTAGAAATCTCCGTCTTTTACAGAATAGGACTGGTGGGTAGTAAATATCTGGATACCAAAGAGAAAAGCCAAGAAATATTTTGCTATTGAACAAAATTGGAATTCTATTTGTTGCTCCATCTTAAACTGTATTTCTTCCACCTGTTATTTATTTACCCTGGTAAAATAAAGTTTGTGTTATCTAACATATATTCTATCAATATCAGAGTATTGTGAGCATCTTGTGGTATGTAGCATCAAAAGCAGTTTTTAAGAATAAACATGCAAATAAACATGAAGAACAAGAGAGCTCACAAGATATTGGTAATATAAACTTATTCTTTAAAACGAATTCTTCACCAAGGCTATGTACAATCCTTTGGATCACTGCAAGTAAGAAATCCAATTTGCTTTAGGCCACTGAAGCTGCAGGGTTTTTTTTAATCTTCCATCTCACTGAAGTTGAACAGTGGCATTGAAATGGTATGTCTCACAGCCAAGTTCTAGTCTGTTTCAGTGTGTGATTATTATGGGATTTTAAAAAAATGGTCCAAAGACTACAAGTAGGGAAATAGTGATATTTCTATTAGTCACATATTTAATGTATATGATAGGCTTCCCTAACATTTCCAGACAGTATGGCCCCCTTAGCTAGTCTGATGAATACAAAACATCTGGAGAGCACAACATTGGTAAAGATAGGTATATGAGTTTATAAAGCTTAAGATAGTGCAGAATTGCGTGCATAAAGCATATGAATTTGTACCAGAATTAACAGCATGAAATAGGAGAGCTAGTAACCTTTCTATCACAACACCCCACCAGGACTGTAAATGGATGTCATGCTCATGCCTTGCCATTGCACTAAAAAGATGAGGAAGGAGGCCCTGACCCCTCCCTCCATGGTATGAGCACCTTTACAGACATTCAGGGATATGAATCAATCAGGAAATGTGTGGAGTGCCAAGATGGAGGTGCATGCCACCATGTCCTTTGCATTTTAAAAATGAAGGATTGTATGCCAGTGTGTAGTCAGCTATCCTGCTGATGAGAACTGCAACCTTGTCCTCTGTGTCCTCCTGACGTTTTTTTTCTGTATAGAGAGTTTTGGTTTGAAAGGTAGGCTCCTATTCACTTCTGTGAGTGAAACACCACTGTTGTGATAATACTTTCAAATGCAACTACTTTTCAGAGGGCATATGATAGCACTTCCCTTATATCAGTGTTTCTCAACCTTGGCAACTTGAAGATGTGTGGACTTCAACTCCCAGAATTCCCCAGCCAGCCATGGCTGGCTGGGGAATTCTGGGAGCTGAAGTCCACACATCTTCAAACTGCTGAGGTTGAGAAACACTGCCCTATATTCTCAGAATCAACATGTCCATAAACCACTGAAGCAACAGAGTAACAGAGGAAGCAGGAGGAGCTTTCCAATTGCTATCAATGTACTTTTTTTTTTATATTCCAACAAACTGAATGAGAACCTCTGTCTTTTTGGGGGATTGCTTAGACAAATCACAGCATGCAAAAACTTTGTGAATGAGGTCAATTTCTTTTCTTTATTCTTGGCATAATCAAGGGTAGAAAATAATAGCTTTTCTATGAGATTGCCTCCTTCAGCTATAAAACTATGCAAGCAACATTCAATTAAAGCATACAAATAGAAGTTCACCTCCCCTTCCCTCTTTTCAAAGGAGGTTGGAATATAATAAATTATTTTATGGCCTAATTATTCTACCCTTCTGAGATTATATATCTCCCAGCCTGCAGTAGAATTGCTGCCGCCAATATGACAGTGTGCCTATCATAAGCTGTAGCTAGGGGTGTAGCTATTATTAAATTCCCTGAAGAGTTAATCAAGGGCTTCTACTAAAACTTAGCTGGCAACCTCTGGTGGCTGGCATAACCTTGATTTCATTGCCTACAGATTCTCTTTTCCCCATGGCACTTGCATCTGACAGAGAGATTCCATGCCAGACTGTTCTACCTGCATAGCAATTTTTATGCCAACTTTTCTTCAGTGATCTTGAATCAGCCTGGAACCTTAGCAGCTCAAGACTGCCTAATTCCATCTTCGCTTACTAGCTATTTTCCTTTTCTCCCATTCTCTTCTGACTGTGCTTCTTGTCTGGACTACCTTGCAAGGCTGACATCAGTCTTGCAAGTCTGAAAGTGCATTTCTCCTCCATCGCCTTTACAGCCCAAGAAACTAGGGAGGGTCCCTTCTGAGATGTTTGCCACACCCACATTCCTGCTGAGGGCTAAGCTGCCTCTTATCCGACTGTTGCCCTGGCTGCAGCTCTTCCCCATACCATTACACACTCTGAGTTCAATTCCAGCTGTACTAACTACTTGCCATTTCCTTAGTTCATTTCTACCACCCTCTCTTATGAGAGATTATGAGTGTATGAAATGTCTTGTTTTTTCTCCAGTTCTTTCCTAGCCCCAGGTCATCACCACAAGTATCATTCATATGTCTGGGAGTTCACACGAGCAGATGGCAGACATTGTTTACCTTCTCTATTCTATCACAACCTCCATTTCTGCAAAGGAATGCCGTGAGATAATTAGTCATGCACATCTTTGGACCATCATTCATATGCATGGGAACATAGAAAAAAAGATTAAAGGAGATTATTCATCACTTGCCCACAAAGTCTCTTTCTCCCCCTGGACAGCATTTAGCAGAGAATTTGGCTTCCAATCAGCTGTTTCACAAATTAACTCACTGTAAAAGTCTCTTCGTGACTTTTAACTCCTTTCCTCTCCAGAAGCAAAATACTTGTTTCTCATAGCACATATTCCCATCCCATTCATGTCCCTCACAGATATATTTCAAAGCCAGTCTGGCTAGTAAAAGCACAGCACGAAAAGAGTGAAATGTATTTGACTCTGCAGTGCATTGAAGCCCCAGACATCATGCCAGAAAAACCATCAAGAAAAGGGGAGGGAGGGAAAACAGTGTCAAGAGGATGGTTTGGTATGTGTGTCATGTGTCCCCAATTTACACAGATGTGACAATATTGGGTTAAAATAATTGTTTGGTGGTGGTGGGGGGGGGTTCCCAAGTTGCTAATCACTATGCTTGGATTGTCAAAAATCCATATCTTGTCTGCCATTATTTCCCCTTTCCTTTATCTGATCAATTCCAGTCCTTTTGGACCCAAGCAACTTTAAACATTCAGCTTCTCCCTTTATTTCTTACATCTCCTGGATTTCAGAGATTTATAGAGAAAAGCTCTTAGATATTGAATACCAGAATGAGAGAAGCCTCATCCCAAAATCTATTCAAGAAAAGTTTAACTACTCTAGGTGGGAGCCAGTTAATTATATCAATTCATTGATCACCTCATTGCAACAAAGTTTTTCTTCAGAGCCAAATACAAGAGCTTGCCTTTAGCAATTTATATGGGAGATTTATTAAAGTTCTGACAGCTAGTTGAAACTGCCCTTGTGATAGTTCAGTTGATTCCATCTTCCACATGCTGTTACACTGCTCTGTCTATAATGATACCTGCAGAAGATTCATTTTTCCTTTGCTGTTACGTGTTCCAGGCCAAACAGAGAAATCTTATGTTAATTTCCTCCTACTATACATAATGTAGCAAAGTTTTGCACAGCAGCTATGAATGTGTGAAAAGAACTGAATTCTGGCTACATGAATAATCAGTGTGCATGAATGGTCTACATGCATAATAAAATAATAATAATAATATTTGCTCCATCAATCCTTGGTCATGTATGAACAATTAATAATTACTTATTAATATTTCAGATTATTCAATTTACAGTACAATTTATTTCTGTATTGTTAATTTATTGCACTATAGGCTCTATCTTGTTTTAGACTTCACTTACTCTTAATTTTATGGGGTTTTATTTTCCTAGGTAATTTTCAATTTTAGTTTTTAGGCTTAATGTTAAGAGAGTGCAATGCTGCATTATTTTACTTAAGGATGTTACACCTCCACAGGTGGATTTTGTTGTGTCTTGTTTCAAGCTGGTGACTGACCAAGCCTACGTGTCCTGAATGATCAAGGAGGTCTGCAGTCAATGGTGCCTTTCTTGCTTCTCTAATTTTGAGGACATATTCAGTGTTCTACCTGGTGACAGATAGGATTTCATAGCAGTGCTTTCAAGCCTTGTTACATCACCAGCATTTCATCTGCTTCTATTCTCTACTGCAGTCATTTCCCCAGCCTTATCACATCAGTATCATCCTGAAAAAGTAGCTGCTGGTCTACAAGAAAATAAATTTGGCCTGCCCATCAGTCAGTCCATGAGTGAAACCCAGCAGTCTGCTTTCCTCTTCCTTTAACGAGGCACAGTTAACATGGTTTTGCTGTTCATTGCCTAAAGACGTGTGTGGCCAAGAAATTAAAACATGTGCAAAATTAATATATGGAAATTAGTGTAGGTGTGGGTGTGAGAGAGAGTATTTATGCAATGAAGAAAGTGCTGAGGACAAATCTCTTATGGAAAATACCACTGTATACCACTGTGAACTACTGTAGAATTCACATTATGTCAGCTTGTTGTACTGCTTACTATTATGTTATCAACCTATGGATCTCAGTAAGAATCCCTTAAGGGCAAACATGTTACTCCAACGAACATGAATTGCCAGCAGGAATAAATGACCTTTGAGGTTCCTTCTTCTACAACTCTGTGTATTGTGCAATGGTTTTATTGTGTGGGCAGACATTGGCAGCAGAGAACTGACGGGCATCTTCCTCTTATTGAATTGATGATCATCTTTCTCTTATTTAGCCATTCTTCTGCTCCACTTTCTCCCCTTATTTGTTTCTCCTGATGCTCAGTTTACATCCAGGCATGAATCCCACCAGGGGGATGGATCAGGTGCAAAATGACTTGGGAGAAGGTACATGTAAAGAAAGTAGTGGGCCAGAGAAAGGTTATGTGTCGCTTCCTGCCAGTGGTGTCTTGGGGAAGGAGGGAAGGAAATCAAAAAGGTCACGAGGGCAGTTTTGATCAGATGGTTTCATCCTCTACCTTGACTTTTTTGACCCCTTGGGGATGCTTCTGCTTCTTGCCCACTTATTATCTCTATTGCATGGCCCCTATTCTGCATTAACTCTGGGAGGCTAGCAGGGATATGTGTGAACAGACATTTTTTTTTAAATCCATTCAGTCATGTCTGATTTTTGGCAATTGCCAGACAAGTCCCTTCAGTTTTCTTGGTAAGGTTTTTCAGAAGTGATTTGCCATTGCCTCCTTCCTAGGGCTGAGAGAAAGTGACTGGCCCAAGGTCACCCAGCTGGCTTTGTGCCTAAGGCAGGGTTAGAATTCACGGTCTCCCAGTTTCTAGCCTGATGCCTTAACCCAGTGTTTCTCAACCTTGGGAACTTTAAGAGGTATGGACTTCAACTCTCAGAATTCCCCAGCCAGCCATACTGGTTCTCAGAATAGACACTTAACTAGGTAACTAATAGTTCTGCATGCAGACCTATATACTGCCACCATACCTGACAAAAATTGCTTTTATCACTCCAGTACATTTATCTTTTAATTTGATCCCCATGAGTACTCAGCTTGCTGGGGAAAGTGACAATTGGGGAAGGCAATGGCAAACCACCTCACTATAGTCTGCCAAGAAAACATTGCGAAAGCGGCATCCCCCCAAAGGGTCAGACATGACTCGCTGCTTGCACAGGGGACCTTTCACCTTTCACCACAGAGCCATCTCTACGCTCCCAAAAACAATTGATTTCCCCAGCAAAAGCTTTTGTGGCTTAGATTCCACAAGGCAGACCAGCAAGTGGAAGAAAAATATATATAGTCGTGATAGATACAAAAACTGCTGGAAAGGAAAAGTAGTTCTGTCTGACTGTGACAAGGCCAGTTAAATATGGCAGGGTGGTTTTGGACTGCAAATCTGAATGGCTTCATGACTTCTACTATAAAACAGATGCACACATGCAACATTTCCCTGAGTTGTCATCACTGACCTTTTCCAGACTGGTTTGTTTATTCAAATAAGAACAATCAGCATCTTAATTGTTTTATGGGGAAGCACTGCAATGCCTGCTCTTTTGCTCTTAATCCTCAATTTCTCTCTCCATGACTTATGAAGTACTTAATCAGTCATTATGATTCAGTTAAAAAAAAATTTCCCATGACAACAAATGCCAAGCAGAGGCATAAACAGACCCTTGAAAAAGCTATCCAAAATTGCAGGCAAGGTGCAATTATGCAGCACAGATCAGCAAACATTACTAAGTCAGGAACATACCAGGCTTCTTAAATATAATACAGATACATTCCTACACAGCTCTAATGCATAGGTTTCAGCTGATAAATGGCCATTATAATCAGAATTAATTATAATCAAATGAAAGATTATATATAACCATGGCTACATCTGTCCATGTTCACTTCCACTCTCCAGTCCTATGAAAGCATTTTGCTGATGATCCATGGTTATCTTCAAACCTGCTAACTTCACAGAGCCGAGAACAAAGAGTGAAAATCACTGCCCTGCTCTGAGCTGTCACAGTTCCTGCAACAACAAAAACCTCCTCCATGAAAAAGGCAAGGAAAGAAAAGATGTTTTAAAAAAGAAGGAATCAGCCTGAGGTTTTACATGCAGCTGCATCTTTCAGTCTCATTCTCTTCACCTGGGCTGAGAGGAGATGAGAAGCTATCAAGCCAGCATCCCCTTACAGCATGCTGGCTGGGGAATTCTGGGAGTTGAAGTCCACAAATGATAAAATGGCTGAGATTGAGAAATACAGGATCAGCTCAGTGTTTACAGCATGAAAAACAGGTTCAGAGATGTTCCTTGTATACCGCAGCTGAGCTGGAAGTGAATTAGCTCAGCTGCGGAAGGGAGATGATAATATGGACCACCAGGAGGACGAGTCAGTCCAGCAGCAAAAATTTCTCCTGTTGAAGAGCCAAATGAATCATCACAATTTTGCACAGAAAATACTATGCAGTTGCAGACACACCATAGCCATGACAATTTTTCATGTGGCAGATCAGCTACTCTGTTCTGTTCAAAACTCTAGTTCCCAATTCCCACACGTAAGTGTTACCCATCAATTTTCATTCACTCCCAGTGTTTCGATATATGTGTAAGCAACAGGCTCTCGAGTCTTGGCACTGCACGCTTTTCCAGAAGAGAGGAAGGTCTGCAGTTATTAATGTGCATGTACTGCATTCATTCATTCCCATATGTGCCCACTGCCTCCATTTGAGGCTGAGTAAGGGAAACTGATAGCAGCCTGTCAGTAGTTTTATCCTTCCATTAGTGGGTCTCTTCCAAAGTGTGGATTGAACTCCCAGTTTTCTCAGCCCATGGGATGATTGTGCTGAGGGGAATTCTGGGTCTTGTAACTCAATACATATAAACGTCATCTAGCTTGTGTCTTGCCTTTCTATTGCATTAAAGATAGATGATGGATGGATGGATGGATGGATGGATGGGAGAGAGAAAGAGATTTTTTTAAAAAGCACTTACGGGCTCCTCTGATTAAAACACAGCCTGGTGAAGTGTGTGTATCTTTATTCATTATTTATTGATCACATTTATAACACATTAAATCAACCACTTGATTATCAACTGAAGTAAAAGTTTGGTTATCCTCAGCCACTTTCCCTTTGAAATGCTGGACACACAGGAAGGATCGCCCACTCCCAGCATTCTTTGCTCATCCCTCCCAGAAGCAGCCCCTCCCACAATGAGGCAGCATAGCAGGACTTGAGGGGGACATCTGTGTGTGTGTGTCTGTGTGTGTCTCCTCCTACATCAGTGCAGACAATAAGGGCAAGTCATGAGAATAATGTATGTGTTTCATTTGCATGTTTGAAGTAATTATCAAATATACATTGATACAGAAATGGTTTGGTTGAGATGGCAGTCAACTGAGATCAATTCAGATTTGGCAACTTTAAAATGATTTTTGTTAAGGGGGGCTAAGAATAAGAGGGAAAGGGGCAGTGAAAAACTATATCCAGAATTTGTAGAATTATAATTCACTCTATGAATAACTAACTTCTGAAGTTTCTGTTGCTGCTGAATATGCTCTAGTCAATATAGCAGTAGATCAGTCCTGTGATGTAAGCCATTTTTATAGCAGAAACATAGAAGACACAAAACATCCAGTCCCTTCTCTGCCAAACTGGTGAGGGGAGACAAAAGGTCATTACCTCTATCTGACTTGTAAGGACTTGTCACTGTAACCAAATCAGTGACACACTGTACTGTTCTGCGGCCAATCATATCCACCTAACAGCTGGATGGTAAGAAGAAGGACAGATAACACAGATTATATGATAATTGCCAGAGTTCATGGAATAAAGCACTCTTTCTACCAGTACCCATTCATATTGCATAGACGGAAAAGCAATGTCTCCATTTCACGTACAGACTCTGTACCTAATATGGTGCCAAGGGTGCTCAGCTTCTGCTTGGAATTTATTGCTTAAAAAATGCATATATGTGTGTTTGGGGCTCCTAGGCCAAATGACATCAAGTATCTACCTCCCTTTTCCCTTGTGCATAATCATTGTAACAAGAGCATGTCTGGATCCATAAGAAAAATAAATTAATTGGGGAGGGAGGCAAATAAAAATAAGCCAGATGTCACCTCTGTATGGGTGCCCACTATATTGGCAAGTGAATAAATGTGCTTCCCAAAACTGTTCTTGATTAGTTTCAATATTGAATATGCTGTCCCAGTGTATCCTAAATATCTTAATAGTCACAATCTATTTACTGAATAAATATTCATTTTTGTCACTCAGTTATATTTGATTGTGAAATTTCTCAGTAGAGGGTAACTGATGTTGGCATACAAAAGTCTTTAATATTAGATTGCTGAGACTTTAAGGAATCACTAGATGTCAGAAGCAACTTACTGATGGTTTATGCTGTAAGCCACTGCAACAGAAATGCTTTAGGTGTTTCTTCACTGAGCAGGGGGTTGGACTAGATGACCTCTCAAGTTTGTTCCAACTCTTTGATTCTATATCTTTAGCAGCAGTCAAAAGCAAGTGGATTTTGAAATAAACATATGCATTCACCACTGAAAAACTGAACTGGACAACTGGTAAAATTTGAAGCTATTCCTTTCGTGTTAATCTTAGATTATTTGCAAATTTTCCTATCTTCATTTGAGCTGCAGGTTTCAGCCTCATTTCTGAATACAAAGATAACAGAGAAGAATTTCTGGTTAGGAAAGCTTACCCTGAGGGACTGGGCAGGATTTTATAATTTATTTGATTAGCTGGGTTCTAAATCCCTAGGGATATATTAAGGGTACATAAGGGTTCGGGGGGGGGGGTAAAAAATGTCAAGATGGTGGGTGCTACCATGTGATAAAAGCCCTGCCCCTTTTTTACATGCATGAAATATGTGAAATACATGTAAAACTGTAGACATGGCATAATTCTGACCATCATTTTGACTTTCCCACAATACTACGATTGAAAAGTTCAGATGAATTGTTCCCTGTAAGTAAAAGTTTGATCTGTGATATCACCCCACTCATCTTCTCCCTCTCCTGGAAAAATGAAAGCTCAAAGTAGCTTGTTTTGGCAGATACCTTGGGTACGTTCATACACTGTGGTTAATTAGTTCAGTTAAAATCCTATCAGTAGCATTTGCCAAACATGCTGAGCTTCGTTCGTTTTGGTTTTTCTGCTTGCGGATTGACATGTTGTGCGAACCAACATGTTATTTTGTGATTTGATATACTGTGCAAATCCAGAAAATGGGTTAAATCAGTAACCAAGTTATGATATGAACCCACCCACGGCCTTTCTTTCTGCATCCAATCACTTATAAAGTCTATTGATGGTCCCAGTTCAGTTTTACACTGGATCCCTAGTTGGCCTCATGGGGAAGATTTGATTGAATTCAGGAGCTTGACAAAGTCAGTTGCGGTTCCTCTACATCAGCCTAATTTGCCAATCTGCTAATTTTCCATAGATGGCAAAAACTGGAGTGGAATATTAGTAAAGCATCTTCAAATCAAGGTCAGTCAGATTACCCAGGCATTTTCAGAGCTAGCACAAGAAAAGAATAATGTTCACATTAGCAAAAAGAAGTAGTGCCTACACTGGTTTAAGAAATGTGAAATGAACTATCAGATGTTTTCTTTGCTATTTGCATTAACTACAGTATATGAGAGACAAGTAAGGAGGTCACTTCCTTTCTCTTTCCTTGTTTAGTAATATTTCTGGAGTGCACTTCAAGTGTAGCAGTTCTGTTTACTCTGCCCTTGTGTTCTCAATTCTTCTCTGATATGGCTGCTAGTCTGAATGCCACTGTGAAAGAAAGAAGGCAGGAACAATGCCTCCTGTGTATTCCCACTGTATGGCATTTAATAAGTATGCTCTAATACTTCCAAAGGTCAATTACAATCATATTGCTCAAGCATCACCTTACTGTGTGGTTAGAAAACCAATTAGAAACAGAGCTAACAGGCATTTATTCAACATCCGTGTGAAGTATGGTTGGCTGCCCATATTAAAAAAAAAGTTGCAAAGATAAGTTGCCTGCTCATGTACTTAGCTATGATCTTGTGTAAACCTTTCTGGGATTAAGTTTCATTAAAAACAATAAACTTGCTTCTTAGCAGATGTGCATTTGCTGAACAGCAAGATGAGGATCAATTTAGCACCCAGTCTAATACACTGTCATTTTGTTTTTTGGGCATGGATCTGGAAAAGTGAATGTTCAGCCACATCAATGCAGTAAATATTTATATAAGTTAATTTATACCATGCCTTCCATTTAGGGGTGCCCATGCTGATTAACAATTAGGGCAGTGTAGAAGTTACCCTCTAAAACATGCAGCTATTCTCCAACATTAAAGGTAGAGAGGCTCTTCAATGCTTATGAAGGTGTTTTGTCCAAATTCTTCAGCATTTGGAGTGGAAATACGTGTATAAAAACAAACCACAGAAGTTTCTTAATCTTCTTGAAAGGTTTTTGTTACAAAAGTGAAATGGCTGTAACACTCTGTAGAGATATTTCATTCCACAGTGCCACTGAGGAAGGGTATAGCTTCAGGAAAAAACTTTCCAAGTACTCTGTTGGGGAAAAACATGGCATCCCTCTTTAGCATGGGATAGCCATAATCAGATGGCCACAGTGTGCCATAGGAGCACCATTGCACAAAACCTTTCTAAGGATGGTCAGAGGGGAGAAGAATTACAAATGTAATTCTGATGTCCCCAAAGTCTTAAGGCTTAACTTCCGAGTGGTGGTGAGGGTTTTTGAATTGAAGTTTTCAAAAAAAAAAAAAAGGGAGGGAGGGAGGGAGGGAGGGCCTGCCATTAATCTGGGATGGTATGAGAATTCCTGTCTTGGCAGGGGGATGGACTAGAAAACTTCCAAGGTCCCTTCCAGATCTATGATTCTATGATTCTGTGATTCTATGAGTAAGGTACTCAACCATTTTACACTTTGAACACAATGAGGTTATTTAGCCAACCCATTTTAAACATCCTCTGTGGTGTCCAGCAAACATGGAAAAACATTTTGTTGAATTAGTCTCATTGTAAGATGATGATCTTGTCTAAGTTGCTGCTGGGGACAGAGATCTGTTCAGGGGTGTCCACATGGTGTGTTCAAACATGTCAGTACAGAGCTCATGGTGATGCAATCAAAGCTTTGCCCATTTTTTATGTGTATCATGACAATAAAAAATACAACCAATATTCTTTATGACATCCATTGATTTATGAATATGGAATATTTTAACTCTTTATTTAGAGTTCTTGGAAATAACTAATAGCCACCTTAGCAATACTTGTGCTGTGTGTGTGTGTGTGTGTATCTCCTGTAGACAGAATAATCCAAAATACATTCTAATATTAGTAGTAATTCAAGAATTTTACACACTGTTAATGTATTTGTACCAAACTATGAAATCAAGAGCTGTTTTAATTCAATATACTGCCATTTTGCAATTTAGACAACCCAAATTATCTTGCAATAACTGAAATGGTTTAAAACCTGTTTGGCAGTAAGTCAATCTAAAATATGAATCTAATTTAATATTAATGGGGATTATCTGATATGGAACTGTAAAAAGTATATTCTTATTGTGAAAGATTTAGAGGTCTCTTTTTCATTCTTCCCCCCAGGATGATGCAGAACTATTTATGAACACTATTTAACCAGTTGAACATTCATAGAATCACAATATTCTCTAGGCTGATTTATAACAAATATCATGTGAGGCTTTGTTAAAAACACTGACATCAAGTTAGGCAACATCCAAAGTAATACCTTGATCTGCAAAAAAAGTCACTCTTTCATAAAAAGAGATAAGATTCTTGTTTTTGATAAACCCATGATACTTTCTGGTAATGGTAACATTCTTTCCTAGGTATTTAGAGATATGCTGCTTGACAATCTGTTCTAGTATATTGCCTGTGCAAATGTTAATCTAACTGGTCTATAGTTTCTGAGGTCCTTCCTCTTCCCATTTTTGAATATTTGGTCTATCTTTGCTTTTCTCCAGTCTTCTGACATCTCACCAGTTCTTCAGAAGTTTTCAAAAATTACAATCAGTGCTTCTGCGATAAATTCTTCTAGCCCCTTCAGTATCCTACAGTATAATTCATTTGGCCCAAAAGATATCAGTTAACACAGCAAACTATCCTCTTACTAGATCTTTACCCATCCTGAACTGTGTTCCCCTCTTTTTCTCAATTATGTTAGAATAGGCTCTCTCCTTCTTCTGATACCACTGTTTCCTCACTGCAGCAGTCACCCCTATTCCCCCTGCCCCCCCCCCTAATGATATCTGAAGACAAAACAGCTTGAGGATGATTGCTGGTAGAGAACAGCTTTAATCATCAAGGCAGGAGGTTCATAGATGTTCACAGATGAATGAGCACTCTGGACCCACCTTCTTATATGTTGCACAAAGGGTTCTTCAGGAACAAATCCATCTACCAATACTAAAAAGGTTGTGCACACTCATTGCTCTTTTACAGCATTGTGTCAGGTGCAGATTTAAATATGAGGATATGCTACCATCAAATTTCTTTGGCCTTGAGGTTCTTATAATTTCATTCTGCTTCAGATCTACTGGGGATGGACACTTCTGTTTTAGGACAGTCCCCTTCAGAAAGAGCCATCTTCAATTAAATCAATCAATAAACTAGAGCAGAATTGCAAATTATGGTGTGAACTGAACTGTAACAAAGCAATCCTTTTACTGCTATACCATAATAGGAAAAGATCACCAGATGGATGTAATTTCCATCCGCCCAAAGTTGTTGTATGTGAGATGGACGGTAGAGAAATTTGACAAACAAACAAACAAATAAATATTTTTTTCTTTCCTATACATCTATCTGTAAATGATCCTAAATGTGTTTATTCTAAAAGGATACCACTGACATCAACAGAGTTAGCATCCTAAGAAGTTCTTCTGAGATTTCATTCTTCAGAGGTGCAGGAACTGGTTTTAACAATGCGATTTCTAGTCATCCTATATCCAATTCCTAAGAGACAACTTTTAATCATGAATACTTCCTAATATTTCCTGCTAACTAGTCTCTAGTTTAGGATTCAGTAATTCCTGTTTGGAAGACAGGGATAATTATGCTGCATTTAATTGTGTTGTGCTTTATGGCAGCTTTAAGAGCATTTGGGTGTCAATTTTTCTTCTTTTCCCAGAGGACATAGCAACATAAACTCTGGGTTGCTTTCCATCCATTAATTTCCCAGGAGGAATAAATGGTAGCTATAAAGAAAACAAGAAATATGTCAAAATTATGGAAGCCTATCAGAAAATAACAAAATTGGGAATGTGAAGCTCATAAGAACTTAGAAAGCCATGAATGATAATGAAAATGGCTTCCATCAGTTACTTCTGACAATACCCAGAAAGATTAGAATAACTACAATTTCTCTTGCAGCAAAGAAACCCAAGAAGAAAATGACTTTTCATGAATATAAACATGTGGAACTCCATAATGTGTTACTTGCTATCATGTCTCAATCTCTCATTAACACTGGAGTTAGAGGAACACCTACCAGCTGACTCTCCAATCACTATTAAGTAATGGTTCCAGTTTACCATCTAACTTCCCTCTGACCATATATGAGCATGAAAATGTAGGCAGGGGAAAGATTCTTGAGCTGGTGAAAGTGTACACTCAAACACAGTTGTCAAATTAAAGGAAATTATTGGGATTAGGGATGGAGATACAAGAAACTAAAGGAAAAGCAAAAAAGGAAAGATGAATCTCCAGTCTAATTATAAGAAGCAAGGCTCGTCCAGGTTGTTTAGCACATAATGATTTTTTAAAGGGAATTATAAGAAATGTGAGAATGGAGTTCATGAGGAGATCATTATGATTATACAGGTAGTCCTCAACTTATTATTATTCATTTAGCGACTGTTCAAAGTTACGACGGTGCTGAAAAATTGACTTATGACTGGTCCTCGCACGTAAGGCTGTTGCAGTCCCTGCAGTCACATGATCAAAATTCAGGTGCTTGGCAACTGGCATGTATTTACGATGGTTGCAGCATCCTGGGATCATGTGATTGCCATTTGTGACCTTCCCAGCTGGCTTCTGACAAGCAAAGTCAATGGGGGAGATGGATTTGTTCAATGACCACGTGATCACTTAATGGACATGGCAAAAAGGTCGTAAAATCAGGCATCACCCACTTAACAACTGCCTTGCTTAGTGATGGATGTTTCGGTCCCAGTTGTGGTTGTAAGTCGAGGACTACCTGTATGGGTATGGCACAATTTCAGGAACAGGGTTCTGACACATAACAAACAGCACATCCAACACTACAAAATCAGCACAAAAAGGTGAATTATTGACATTTTTCCATTCCAAGAAAGGTAAGATACAAAGTGCAAGAGATTTCCAATATATTCCTCGTAGACACACCTTTCTGGTAGGAATGTATGCATGGTAGATTGCTAGGACATGATTTAATTGGATTTGTTAAGAGACAGCTTTTTTGTTCTCAGGCCATTCATTTGAATGCTTATATATTTATGCTGCATTCATCATAGAGTTCATTACTTTCTCAAGTAGGCTGTAGGAATATTTCATAGGGGGGAAAGAAAACAATGCTACAGTTTTGCTAGACTGCAACATGGCAGCAATATTGTTAACATACGTGCTGTTTCAGCAAAGACTACAGACTACAACTGTGAGAATAAATAAAATAGACAATGAGATAAAGCAAGTCACTCAACTTACCCACCTCTCTGGTAAGGAACAAGGACTAATTAAGATTCCAGACACAGGACTATTGATTCTATGACATGGAATACTTCCTGCCATAGAGTTTCTTTCAACTATATACCCACCCTTGGATAGCCACCTGATTCTCTTCTTGCCCCCACCCCCACCTCCTAGCACACATTACCTATCCTTTTTGATATGTACAGTTTTTTTAATCCACTCAATTGTGCCCAATTCTCTGAGACTGCCTGGAAAAGTCCCTGCAGTTTTCTTGCCAAGATTTCAGGAGTGGTTTGCCATTGCCTCCTTCCTAGGGCTGAGAGAGAGTGACTGGCCCAAGGTCACCCAACTGGCTTTGTGCCTAAGGCAGGGGCTAGAACTCATGGCCTCCCGGTTTCTAGCCTGATGCTTTAACCACTACACCAAACTGGCTCTCATGCAATTTTGTTAAAAATCTTCAAATACGATATTTAAAAGAAAAGGGCAAATAGGTATTGATGAATTAAAACATGTATAAGCAAGAAAAGCCAGTCTTTTTCTGAATGAGACTTAAGTCTGATAAACTACCTATTAGGGTCCCACCGGTGAAGATGGGATTTAGAAAACTGTTCTTGTAACAATAGCACAATATTAGCTGTCTGGTGAAACCACCAATTGAATTTATTGTCCAACTAAGAATAAATAAGAAATACTGAACTACTATTGTAGTGGCAGCTGAGCAAATCTGATCATCTGTAATCTTCCTATCATCCTTCTCTTGAGAGAACTCAGGCTACTTACTAGGGACTCAGTGGCCTTTCTCAGTGCAGACACATCTTTCAATTGTACATGCGAGTTTTAGGAAATTATTAATGCAGAAGAAAAATAAAATTGTTTGTTTGCTATTTCAATTTCTAAGGCTGCCCAGTCACTAATACTCTGAGTGATTTACAGAAGGTTAAAACGAGTAGTGACAATCAGTTGTAAGGGTAGTGAAAAATAGCCATGCCAAGAGGAAAAAAAACCTATAACAATTAAACAATATCAACTCAAATGGTGTATTCACACAATAGCATAGCCCAGTGCCTGTGGGAACAGCCAGGTCTTCAAGGCTATCTTAAAGGACAGCAATGTCAAGGGCACGGTTTACCTGTTTTAAAGCCACTGCAAAATGTATTTTATCTATAGCATATAATCTTCATTCTCCAGCTCAAGAGTAGATAGACAGAAGCCTGCTTGCCTGCTTATTTTCCTCCAAAAGCCAGCAGTTGGAGCCATGTCGGGTTGGTGGAAGGACTACCTGGAATTAAAACATCAGAACACATCAGCCCAGTAATTCATTTTCAGAATTAAGCTTAGACTATCATTTTGTGCATAGCCTGTCACACAAAGCTAAAAAATAGCTTTGCCTGGTCTAGAGAATGTCTTTTTTCATTTATATCTTCTCTCTATTATGAGCAACTTTTATTGATACCTTTCATTTCTGTATTGAATTAGTGCACAGATGAACTGATTTGGCTTCTTTGGGGCTCTTTAATTAAAAATCATTAATACAGAAGTTCTTTTTCTTGGCAAGTCTCTATCTCCTTTGCAACTTCAAGGACATGGAAATATAGATAATACTAAGGTCATGGCAGAGGACAGGTCATTTCCTCTAGTCTGATCTTGAAGTAACTTACCTAGATTTGCAAAAAGAATTTTAATTTCTGCCACACCAATGGTTCACCTTGTAACCCATTCAGTAGTGCTGCCAAAACAAGACTGTAGAGCATGACAGCTCCAGTCAGCAGAATGAACAGAAGTTTCCCTAAATTCAGCAGAGTTTAGCATAATTTGAAAGATATGAAATAATGCACATGGTAAGTGAAAAACACTCATATACCTATCAGTGGCATATAAGATAAGACCACATAAGACCATTACATTCAGAATCAGGTTATATAACTGCTCCTCTGCCCATTCCAAATTTAAGGATTTCTGGGATTTGGTTAAGTAGTTGAATTTCTGTTCATCTATCTTCATAAAACTACAAATGTGGCACAAATGTAAAGGTTTTCTGATAATCAACCCTCACTTTATTATCCTGGATAAGGCAATAAGGAAATGGAAGTTAACCAAATAAATCAAAAGTCACACTAGAAGGAGAAGGAACTGAACAAGTGGAGGAGGTAGAATTGAAAAGGATAGAGCTTGAAAACAGGAACTACAGCTGACCAATTTATCCTGCTAGAAGTTAGAGAAGGTCTATAATTGGAGCCGAAATGTACAGGAGTTTTACTGACAACTATAATAGACTGCAGACTGAACTGAATAGAAAGCCATCTTGTTGCAGATATTTGTGATTTCAGCACCTGCATCAGGACCCAGAATAAGCTGCAATACCATAGTAATAGATTTCAGGTATAGGAAATATACATGACATAGAATGCTAGCTATGTTTACCATTCTAGAGCCAAATGCTATGGTTTTGATCTAAATGTAAGTTAACTTAAAGAAAGATTTCCTGTCCCTTTCCTTTGCTGCGATCCCTGAAAAAGCTCCAAACAGTCTGAGAAAGGATGTATAAAGGAGTATTTGTGTAAGGGGATATTGGGGAATAAGAGAATGGGAAATATTTTTTGGTAGAAAGACAAAAGGAAAGAAAATTTCCTTTTTGCCTAGTTGGATGCTATCTAGGCAAGGTACAGCAAGTCTATCCATGACCTGCTTAAGTGAGTTATAGAAACCCAACAAATAAAATACAGGCATATAATACTGATTTCAATATTTAACACAGATTTATTGCTAGCTTCTGCCCAAGTACATTAAATGGAACTGATAGGCCTTGATATTGTATCTATATTTATAATAATGTATATCTAAAAAAACAAAACAATAAAAATATCCAGAACATCTCAAATCAGACTAATCAGTAAAAGTTGGAAGAAGTGGAGGTGGGGGAGACAGACAGACAGACAGACAGACATAGGATCTGCATTTCAAATGGAACCACTAAATATTGTCTCTGTTGTTGCCCTTGTCCTGTGGAACAGCATTCCCCTGGAGATCCAGATGGCCCCAACCCTGTGACCTTTCGCAAGGTGTTAAAGACCTGGATGTTCACAAAGGCATTTGGGCCAGGAGATTAACCCCATTGTCTGATTGATTTGTTTAGTGACTGAAGGGGAATGGTTTTCAATCCCAGGCATGCGTTATAGCATGCTTTCTGTGTTGATTTTATGAACTGCGTTATTGGTTTTTTGGTTTTAATCTTTGTATGCTGTCCAGAGTCACCTTCGTGAGATGTGTGGCTACGCAAATTGTTTAAATTAATAAACACATAAATAAACTGAAAATAAACTTAAAATCATAGGTTTGGGCTGTAATGCTAGAAAAGAAACATGTGAAGTACAAGTGTAGCCTGCATGTTGCATTAGGGGCAAGCATTGAATCAATAGGTTGAGTTCTGTTTTCCAAAGAGCAAACAAAACAGCACTTCACATGATTGCTTCCTCCTCCTCTGTATCCCTTCTTGCACTGGTAGGGAAAAAAAAGACCCAAAAAGATTTCGACTGATCTGAGATATTTTGGTATCTAAGACAAAGGACAAGCTAGCGATTCCCACCTCACGTCTTCCATTCCATATAGGGGACCGAAGTAGACTGGAAAACTAACTTGATTTCAGTTCTGGCTATGAGACCGTTTCCAAGAGCAGCAGAGTGGCATAGAGAGCTATGGCTAGAGCACATTGCAGACACAGCCTTGCCCACCAACAGCTTGCTGGTGCTCTCAGTCCACCAACAGCTACCATCTGAGGTGGCAGCTTCACTCTGCCAAACCTTAGGGCTTGCCCTGCTAATCTCTTAGGCAGATACTATGTTTAGAATAGTGTTTCTCAGCCTTGGCGACTTCAAGCAGTGTGGCCTTCAACTCCCAGAATTCCCCAGCCAGCATGGCTGGCTGGGGAATTCTGAGAGTTGAAGGCCACACTGCTTGAAGTCGCCAAGGCTGAGAAATACTGGTCTAGAATGTGCCTGAACTGAAGATGGGAGATTTTAGGGATCAGTTCCCGCCTTCAGTCTCCCTCCCTCCCTCCCTCTCTTTTGGTTCCTCTCCATTTATTAGCCTTAGAAGCTCTACAAGGAATCAAACTGGGTGAGCGAGTAATGCTAAATTTGCGCATCTTCTCTTCGGTTGTAGTTTATATTCTTGTTCATTATGAATACAAGAAAATAAATGGTTTCTCCCTTATCCAGCTTTTGACTAAATCCCTAACCTGTTATTAATATGGCTGGTTTCTTGACTCGCTAAACAGCTTTTGAAGAAGACACGATATTGTTGTAGCTAATCAAGTATTCCTACTTCCCTGCAAAAGGTGACTTTGAGTCAGCACTGGCCTCTCCTGTACTGTCAGCAGCAAACTGGTTCAACAGATTCTGACTTGCTTTTCATGAAAGTCAACTATTTTCTCACTCTGGCTGATCTTTGATGTGCAAATATGCATACTAATATAAGCTCTCACATTAGTGGAGATACCTCAAGCTATGAGCGAGTGAGTGGAATCATAGAAGGATTTATTTGCAAGTATTTTTTTAACCTTGCTCTACAACCAAGAAACACTCCCAAAGCAGATGACAAAGATCTAAAGTTGTTGTCCTGGTTGTCAGGAGGCTTTTGGGTCCAATTGGAAACACTGTTTTTTGGTTTTTTACTTTATAGAAGAGCATAGGATAGGTCAGAGAATGTTTTTAGCCATACTTTCTCTAAGTTTTTACCATCTCCTTTCATAGCTGAAGGATAATTAATGTTCAGTAGTTAGTCCATATGGCACTATTATCACTATCCATTCTCTTAATGTACACCTTCAAGAATTCTGTCATAAACCTTAAAAAACGCACCCTGGAGATATATGTTCTCTATGACATAGTCAAGGACAGTGTGGGCATCTCCAAAAGCTGGTTAAAAAAGTAGAAAATAATATGATGTGTTGGGTGTAAGATTTCCTTATTTTAAGAGAATCAGCACCCAATCTGTACAGGATATGGTGAAATTCACTTTATGTGAGGATACCCTGATTCATTCTTCTATTAGCAATACAACAAATGTGTTAAGTCTCTTGTATTTTTAAATATTCAAACAGCAGCTGCAGATTTTAATCCTAAACACATATATTAGATCCCATGAAACATCAAGGGATTTATTTTTAGGTAACCATAATTTGGTAAATATCAACCTTAAGGCTGGTCAATATACATTTTATATACCATGCTTGTTTGTGTACTGACTAATAATTGTGCCAGCATATATGTTCATACTGTATATATTTGCATATTTCCTGGCCCTTTGGGTGGGGGTACAGTTTTGTTTGTAGCATTCTTACATCATGCCTCTGAAGTTGTCCTCTTCTTATTATGTGATATTGTACCATTGCTTTTGTATTTCAGGTACATTGCTCCAAGACCTTTGAATGAATGAATGACCAAGCTGTGAAATAACCCACACAATCATATAGTGCAATGCCCATCATCTTGGTACATAGGAATGGACCTATGTAAATTAAACTGAAACATGAGAATCAGTGTATCAGAGCTCAGTGGCTCATTAAGATTTAGCTTACTCCCATCTTTGCTATAGTGAAAGTTAAATGAATTTGAAAGTAAAGCTAAAATTAACAAGCCTCCAGAGATACAGATCAGATTTGAAATCTAAATTCAAATGAGTCAACTTAACCATACACTTTTGCCGGTCAGACTCAAATATTGCATGACATGATGACATTCATACAGATTAGTCAGACCAGGAATGTGAGCCAGAAATAGGTTCCCTATCTTAGAATTTTGTAATGATTCCTCAAAACTAGGCATGGCAAATGAGCCATTGCAATCCCCTTCTTTTGGAACAACGTATCTCCAGAGATCAGAGTGACCCAAACCCTATTAGGACTTTTAGTTCTTTATGGATGTAGCATATAGTATATGGGATATAGTATTTTATATTTTGATGGTTTTAAGTTTTAACCCAATTACTGTATATGGGATGTAAGCAGCTCTGAATCACTTGTGATTGGAGTAACATATGGGCCTTAGTATATACAGGTAGTCCTCACTTAGCAACCACAATTGGGACCAGCAACTCTGTTGCTAAGTGCCATGGTTGCTAAGTAGAAAATAGTGTGACCACAGTGGGCATACGACCTCACTTTCCCTTCAGTCATTAAGTAAAGCACCATAGTTGCTAAGACAAACATCAAATGACCATGACTTATTACTTCTGCCTTCTCTATTAACTCTGCTTGTCGCAAGCCAGTTACAAAGCACACAAAAGGCAATCACATGACTGTGGGATGCTGTGATGGTCCTAATTACAAGGATTGGTCACAAAACTATCTTTTTATACTGTCATAACCTCGAATGGTTGCTAAACAAGGCAGTCAGTAAGCAAGGACTACCTGTAAAATAAATAAAATAAAAACAAGAGCAAAAGGGCTGAAAATATTTTTAGAAGAGAGATGATTTCTTAAAGTGTTCTTAACCACTCTGCCACATAAGTCTATTATCACAGTAATTTTGTATGCTTTAATGTAATTATGATATCTTATTCTTAATGAGGTAAATGTACTGTTGTACTTTTTTCACATGTGATTCTGCTCTGCCAACCTTTCCCCAGATGGGCTTTTGTAAAGCACCATTGTTTCTTTCAACACTTGGCTCCCAAACTCACATTTCTGCAGTAATCAGAAATGTGCCTATACTAGGAATTCTCTCTGATTATCTTTGATTAGCTGTTAGGTGTTTCACAGCTTAAACGAAGCCTGATTAAGAAATGTAATTCCTTCCTCCTGTTCTTCAGCATTTCCTTCCTTTGATCTGGACTGTAGACTGAAGCTGATATGTATTTCACTGATGAAGAATTGAACCATGGCCTAGGTCAAAGGGCCATTGACTATGAGAGACTGTGCTACAGTGGAATTTCATTGGTTTCTTCTCCAGAACTGCCATCAGTTTGCTTCTATTGGTCTCTGTGATGGACTCTGTTTAACCCTCTGATCATAACACATTTGACTTGTGGGATTCTCTGGAAGCTTTCCTGCTAGATCCAGACCATACTTTTTTTCCTAATACAGTAGTATCTTCTTAGGCTATACATTGTACCCAATATATCTCAACCCACCAGCGTTTCTCCCTCACCATATTTTTCCAGTGCTTATGTCTTTTAATAATGGTGCGTGTGCAAGTACAAAACTGAATGTTTCTAAATTTTGCACGTACACAAAAATCAAGATGATTTGCCAAGTTTGCAAACTGATAGTGAACAATCTGACAGGAAGAAAAGGAAGGCATAGGACGTCAAGCAACCTTTTGCTTCAGGATTCATTTTCTTTCAAATGAAAATAACAAACATCTTCGGGGTTTATGGAAATGAACTCATCAGTGATGCAGATTATTTTTAATTAACTGGGACACCAAGAAAGCTCAGAAAGGCGCAGTTAATCTTTGTGGTAATGATGTTCTGTTGTATGGATGGCCAACTGCAAAAATTTAGAATTTCCATATCTTTACAGTAAATGTTGGGGAAAAGAAGGAATTTCAGCAGCTGCAGTTTCTCTTGGATCAGTTCTGCACACCTGCATAATTATGAAACTGCATTGACTAAATGCAGTTTGAGATTGTATTTGAACCTTGAAATAATTATCCTATCTACTCGATTCAGCTAAACCATAACTATTTGTGACCAGGTGTCAGCTCTTCAAGGTAGACCAGACTACGCAGGGCCACAACTGGGGGGGGCTGCAAGCGGGGCATGTGCCACGGGTGCCACGCTGGGGGGGCACCAAAATGGGTGCCGAAATGGGCGTGGAATCCATATTTGCCCCGGGCGAGACAGACTCTATTTGCGGCCCTGAGACTAGGAAATCAAAGTTATGAATGCTAATACTACATTTATCATACGGTTACAGTAACTGAATCTTGCAAGTCTGAATACACTTTTTCCCTCCCTCCCTTTCTCTTTGTAAAAACTAGGGAAGGTCCTGTCTGAGATGTTTTTTCAAATTACATTTCTGCCTGGACTCAGGTTTCTTTTATCTGACCATTGCCTGGGTTGTTCTTCCTTCCCATTATATCAGAAAAGTCCTCCTGTCAGTTACTTCCAATCCCATTTTACCAAGGCTCTTTATTTAGCTATAATCTGCTCACTGGTACTCACACTAATTTATGCTATTAATTAATAATTTAATTAATCTTTTATTGTTGTAGTTCAGCTGATTGCTGATTCAACTTTTTTATCATGATCTCTAATTCTATTTGTACATCTCTGCTTTTTCAACAGAGAGAATGATGAATGGTACCTCAATTCTGAAGCAGCAATGTGATCTGTTCAAAGTTCTGAGCATAAAGTTATTTTGAATACTGCATTCTTACAAAGATAGAAAGGAGGAATGCGTAGGTACACATATGCATTTGAAATCAAATAATTTTTAAAAAATCATTTAAATAGGCTTTCATCAGCTTCAACTGATTGAATCAGTTGGATTATTGCAATGTACATGGCGGTGACTTTGAAAACAGTCCAGAAATTTCAGCTGTCTCGAAACAGAGCAGCTAGATTGCTCACTGGGACTGGTCAATGCAAACATATTATGTCAATACTTCACCATCTACACTGGCTGCCAGTCCATTTCTGGGCCAATTCAAAGTGCTAAGTTTGACCTTTAAAGCTCTCAGTCGTTAGGGCCAGGTTACCTGGAGAAGCACCTTCTCCCGTACATACCTAGCCAGGCCTTAAGATCTTTTAATGAAGCCCTCCTTCGGGTTCCCTAACCAAAGGAGGTTAGGTAGGTCTCTACAAAGGAGAGAGCCTTTTCTTTGGTGGCACCCCATTTTTGGAATGCCCTCCCCAGAGAGGATCTACTGGGGCCCACGTTAGCATAATTTTGGCCACAGGTGAAGACCTTTTTATTTCCCCAGATGCTTAATATTTCAATCATATTTATATTTGTATTATTATAGATTTTGATGACCAAAATTTTGCTGCTGCCTAGTTTCTATGGTGTTTTTATTTTCAATGTTATTTAATTTTATTGTATATTTTTAATTTAATTTTATATGTTTTAATTTGATCTTATTGTATATGTTTTAACTTGCAGGTGTTTTATTACAAACCACCTAGAGAGCTTTGGCTATTTGGGCAGTTTAATTTTTAAAAAAACTAAATGGAATAATAATAAATAGGAATAAAGCACATCTATGATTAAAATACTAGATGCAATCCTCATTCCTCCATCTCAGAAAGGTTTGGATTAATACAGAATCTTATTAAAATGTAAAGGGGCTGGGAATAACTTAACAGTTAGATTCTTTAAAAATAAAAATTAATGTTAAAGTGCTAATAACCAAAAAGCTTATTTTTCTTGGCATTCTAAACCTACAATTTCCTATTGCTTCATTAATATTTTTCACTTAATTTATGAAGTAGAGATTAAGCTATGATCCTGACCTATTTCAAATATCCCTCACAATAATTCCCTAAATATAAACCAAGATGGCAGCTTTGTTACCACATCTAGATTAATATTCCTGAAGGGAGGCTATTGAATCATATCAGAGTGTTCCATACTTCTTCCAACTAAGTTATGCCAATTATACAGTTAACATAGTCATCTTTCTGCTACTGCATTCTAGCTAATCTATATATCCACTGATCCTTCCCAAATAGATATGAATAATTGTGTCAGTTCTTCTGAAGATAAAGCACTCATTCTATGTCACTTCCAGTATGGAAACTGTTTTGGAACCTATAGCATGACTGCAAAAATGATCAGCCAAAGAAGTTTTGAACTATATGTCATATTTTATACAGAACTCACTCCCTCTAACAAATATCCAATGCTGGAAGGCTGATGGAAATTTTGAGAAAGTATCTGGGGCATCATAACAAAATGGCTGCTACAGGACCTATCTATTCACAAAATCAAAGACACCCATTTGGCAGATAGGAACACTATTACTCCGGCTGCTTCCGTTGGGCTACTTGTAGATACTCCACATATAAACATGTGGATTTGAAAGGGAAAAACAGGTACACTACATGGGCAAAGAACTTCTGTTTAGTAAGCATGATAAGTGTTCTCATGACAAGTATGCATTTCACTTTATGCAATTTATCTCCTGTTATCTCATGCAGTATAAGAAAGCTCTAAACCAGACAAATTAGCAGGAAGGAGATGACATTGGTCAGAGCATCAAAGGAAGTTTTCACGCTTTGTTGTCTTCCACCACTCTTTTTCCTTTAGTGAACATGTCACCCAGCTACAAATCACAAGTTCTTAGAAGATATTCATCTATGCTATTCTTTCTAAACACCAATAATTTGCTTAATTTTTCCCCTGTTCTTACTGTTCTCTTTTTATAGGGCATAGGAGCATTCAATAGTTTTCCATTTTATTATTATTATTTTTTTCTCTTAGAGTGACAAGAAAATTTTTATTCCTAAGGAGCAAGTTCCACTCTGGGCTGAAAAGCTGTATCTGGTATGTTAAGCATTGTGGACAAGAAATTGTGTTGTTTCATGGCTTGAGTTTCCATCTGTACCTGTGGACAGCATAAATAGGTGTGTGCAATTCTTCATACCTCTCAGTTTCAAGGAACATGAAGGAAGAGTATTTCAGTAGACTGAACTAAAATGTATGAGTCAGTACGTACACCACAAATAAAGATGTACAGAAAGCTACATAAAGTGTGAAGAGCACTGCTTTCCTGCAGAGCTTTCTGCATCTCACTATTTTATGTAGCCCCTAGCTTGCATTCCCTTTGAAAAGCTGAGCACTTCCATGGCTAGAATAATGAAATATAAGGGAGGGGGTGGTCATCATACACAATAGGGAATTCAGGAACATGCAGGAGTGCATCAACAGTAAATAAGCTACAGATCAAGAGATCTATAGCTGGTATCACTCTCCTATGTCTTATACTTCAGTTTATGATTTATTCTCCTATAAAGTGCTCAGACGCAGAAAGCTTCTTATAGCAGGACGATGTTTGATCTGGTCATCAACTCAGACACTTTACTGTCACAGTAAAGAGGGATGATAAAAGGTTTCAAGCTGGTGTGAATGACTAGTCATTATACATCATCCCACACATCTGCAAATTCCTTGAGTAAGGCATCTTAAAGGATGATTATGAGATTATTTGCCAGGATTCACTATCCTTGATCTCCAAGTGTGATAGGGCCATAAGGATCTTTTCAAAGGAGAGGCTTCATCCAGATCTAGTTTTAATGATCCTAGCAAGGAAGTTGGGAGAGATGTCATTTTTTCCTAGCCACCAAAGGTAGAAGAATTCAAGCAGATATGATGTAAAAGAAGGAAGATAAGAGTACAGAAGAAAAGCAGATATGGTGTGGAGACAATAATGAAGGAAAACTAAAAATATGAAAGAAGACAGCAACAAGGGGTGAATATCAAAGATGATTCCCAAATATTGGGGGTTAGTGGACACAACTGGATTTTTGAAGATGTATTGTAAGCATTCTTACAAAATGGCTGCCATTGGGAACAGCAGTTTCCTGTTCACAAAAAGGGTTCCTATTACGGATGCGGCAAGTCACACAGCACCTACAGTTTGGTTTTGGGGATGTTAAGTTATTATCATTCAGCAAACATTATGTAGAAGTGAGGAAAAAAATCTCTTCCCTGTACAGATCTGTGTAGGGCTTTTCTACCTTCCCTAGCTTATCTGAATGCTTACTAACACAATGGCCACCCCTGGTGTGTGTGTTTTCTTTTGCTGATAAGGCAATCCAAGTCCCTTGAACAGTGTTTCTCAACTTAAGCAACTTTAAGATGTGTGGACTTCATCTCCCAGAATTGGAGGTATTCTGGGAGTTGAAGTCCACACATCTTAAAGTTGCCAAGGTTGAGAAACACTGCCCTTGACGCTAGTATGCATGGGCTACTTCTACAACTGCTAGGGAAACATTGGAAGGAGGCTCACAGTTTTTATGTTTTGTTTTTCTTAGCCTTGGTGGACTCTTAACTTGTCCCCACTAGAATGCAGGGGTATCTATGCAATTTCATTTACAACAAAAGTAAAGTTTCTGGCATGAATCTCCATGACAGAGGACAAATGCATTTGCTACTTATGCAGTTACAATTCACATGCCTAATTATTTCCTTTTTCTTACCCTTGTTTATTAATTCTAGTGAGAAGCTGAAGTACCGGTGTGTACTCCAGAAGTTATCTGATGTTTCAAATAAGTCCCACTCCACTCATTAACACAGGTGGAGTCCCAGATGAATACAGAGTTGATTAGTATATAATTTATGGCATTCATCAACATATGATTTTTATTTTTTAACATAAAAATGAGTGATTTAAGAATGCATATAAGCTATTTCACCTGGAAGGTTTGGTGTGTGTGTCTGTGTGTGTGTGTGTTATGTTTTGTTTTTACCGAGCTACATTTCACATACATAATTGCCCCACAATTTCTATTCTTCTCTCTTGGAGAGAAAGGATACCTCAATTTTTTTTTTTCAGACTAGGATTACAATACTGAATGTTTTTGCTAAATGCTTCAGAAGTTAGTATTAACACAAGTGAGATAAATAGAAATATAATATTTGAGCCATTACATTGTATATTTTCCCCCCACTGAGTAACAGAATTGGAATATTGATTGAATCAGGCAATGGTACTATTATGAAATCATCACAGTTTTAAATCTAAAACAAGAGTTGGCTGTTTCCACATTTAAAAAAAAAACTAAATGTTTAATCATTGGACACAGCCTTGAAGAATCAAGACTACATTTCTTAGCTGTAATAAATAAACCACGGGGGAGAATGCTCTGTTAAATTCCAGTACATCAGACAAAATCCTCTGTGTTTGGATTTTTTACCAAGATGCTGAATACTACTTTACATAACATTGGAGAGTGGCTATTATATTAAATAATACCTTAGGAGCAGCTCCCTTGGTGAAAGTCCTCGAGCAGAGATTGGTGAGTCAACTCTCATGGGGACTCTACCTTTGAATGTCATGAACGGAGATGAGTCGGTCAATGTCCCTTCAAGCCCTATGAGAAAAGAGATTTGTATTGTTGGGCATGGAACTATCCATGGGTTCTTGTTAACCTAAATTTTAAAAGTAAGAATATATAATGACTCAGAAGCCTTTCATTTCACAGTGTGAAATTTAGCACTACTCTGCAGCTTCTTGGTTTTTGGTCCAACATCTAAAGTTATTAGGTCACTAAGTTAATGGATGTCAGTAGAGAGGAATGTCTAGGCTGACCATATGTCCTGTTTTGAATGGGACAGTCCCATTTTTTTAACATTTCCAGACTGTCCTGTCGTTTTAATATAAATGTCCATTTTGTCCCGTTTTCTTAAAAACCTTACTTAAAAATTTGAAAGTTCCTGTGAACCTGTCAAAATGAAGTCTGACTTTGAGTGGAAGGAGGGGGAGCTCAGCAGAAATGGCGGGAAAAAAGTCGTAGAGCTCAACCTGGCGGGAAAACTAAAAAGAAAAAAACAGGATCAGCTGATAGGCGGTGATCAAAGGGCGAGCTGATTGGCTCCTGCCTTGAAACAGCAGGAAGAAAAGAATGTAAAAGCACAGCCAGAGGAGGAATGACTTGTCAGGGACAACCGTTCACTAGACTCTTCAGCCCAGCCTTGCCTCTTGCAAACAAAGGAATCCAAAGATTCCCAGCCCAAGAAAACCAGAGAAGTTCTTGCCTGCTGATCCAGCCCATCGCCCAGCCCTTCCATTTTGCCGTCCCAATGTCCCATTTTTAACCCCGCCTTGTTCTGGCATCCGAATGTCCTGTTTTTGTCTCAAGGAAATATGGTCAGCCTAGGAATGTCAGAACTGTCAGAGCCTAGTCTTTTTAGATGTAATGAACGTCCCTATAGTTTCTCTTCAGGCCTCTCATGCTGGACCACTCCTTCCTTACTTGCGGCTGCTTCCCTTTCTCTATGGCAGCATCTTCAGCATAGTTTGCCTGGGAGTATGTTTGTCACATATGGAAGTCATATCTAATGGTCTGATTTTGCTCTTGCTTCATTTTGTTTCATTCAGTTCCTTAATCACAGCATTCAGTGCTTCTTCAAAGTCCCTGTTTTTCAATGTATTCCTTTACGTATGTTGTCCCTTGAACAGCTTCTCTCCCACCTCTAATTCACAGCCACATATTTTAAAATAGCTTGATCAAATTATTTTGTCTGAACTGGGACTTCCTAGTAGTCTGATTTTGCTCCCCATCCCCTGGGCAAAAATGACAACTTCCCATTGTTTCTTAAAATCAATCCTAGAGTTTATTCCCAACTGATAAGCATTTCCTCATTCTCTCTTTCCTAACCAAATCCATGGGCCTTTCTTTGGAGATAATGAAGAAGAGAAAAGAAGAAAAGGAACCCTATCTAGCATCTGCTGTTGCATATTGAAATAAGAATATTGTGGACCACAGCTAATGGGAGAGAGAGATGGAGAGAAAGCATAATTTTGAATGTGGTGCATTTTTTCAGGCATTTGTTCTAATAAGCAGGATTTCATGCTTCTGTCCTGAAAGAGCACAGCCAGTACTGCAGCATGTATGACACACCTGCAGTCCTATTTACAACACCCTGGATAAAGCTTCAGTGCCTTCATTGGGACTTACAGGAATTACAGTGAAA
The DNA here is from genome assembly GCF_035149785.1 of Candoia aspera. Classification (NCBI taxonomy): domain Eukaryota; kingdom Metazoa; phylum Chordata; class Lepidosauria; order Squamata; family Candoiidae; genus Candoia; species Candoia aspera. The sequence continues at coordinate 59,482,680 of NC_086155.1, read as the reverse complement.
AGCGCTCATCCCCCTGTTTTGTTTTAATTCAGCCATTATTTTGAATAATGACTTTTTAATTTTTTAAATTATTTTTATTGTCAATCCTAAAAAGTGGCATTAAAGAGAAAGAGTCTATAATGAGCTATCATTTAACATTTAACATTCTTTCATGCAGACTGTTAAATGTATACAAGTTCATGTTGAAATGAAGAGGCTGGCATATTTTGGGCTGCTCCATAAACAACTTTTCAGGAGTTGTTGCTCTGAAAGTTCCCTAATTCATTTCAGGTGTCTCATATGAAACAAATAAGAAAAGTCATAGAACAGTCAGCGTGAATCTACTGTGTAATATTAGTCATTAAATTGCCCTCTTTAGTAGTGACAGAACATGCTCTGTCATTGGATAAATAGTCAAGTGAAAAATGACCATTATTATTTCTAGAATGGGTAGAAGGTGGATCAGGATATACTAGTATATACAGTGTGTGAGTTCAGGTTAACATTATCACCATGACCTTTTTCAGCTGCTGAAATGAAGAAGTGTTGGGGTAACGAGAAGTGGATTTTTGTATGGAAAGACTGTGGAAAACAAATTCCTAATCTCTGGTTTAATTTTGTAATATCTATTTTGTTATTTGTTAGAACTGTGAAATCCATCAGCTATAGTCTGGTTCAAAAGCTCTCTACCTAGAATTAAACTATTTTGAGCCCAGAAATTTGTTCTGGGCAACGTAACTGAGAAGAACTCCTAACCCCAATCTTTTTTTGGTTCATTAGTGCATCGTACCATTATATTGTTGCAGCTATTGTTAAGCAGTTAAGAGTCAGAAGAACTTGCCAGTCTATTGTGCATCATTTAGATGTCTGTCACAGGACCAAGATCTTAGGCTGACCCTAGCCAAGGATCCTTAATTCTGAAAAGAGATTCCAAGGCTAAATATCAGTAAGTTTGTCTTGTACATAAACATGATTACTATCTATGTATCACTACAATCATTAAAGCAGGTATGTCCTACCTCCTGCTCTTCAAATGTTTTAAACTACAACTTTTATTCACTCCAGACCAGTTCAAAAAGCACAACAGTTCATCCAGCCTTTCTTATCTAGTGCCCTCTAGATGTATTGGGTCTGTGTTCTGCCAAGCACCCAAGCAGTGATCAGGTGCTCAAACAATTGGTTCTTTTAGATCCAGAGACAAAGCACGCCAGTGGATAAAGAAACTTTAAGCTTTATTATAAACTTAAGCAAACAAAGTTAAACAGAAACACAGTTTAGGCAGATTATACAAAAGCATAAAAAGCATAGCATAAAGAAAGAAATCATAACATACCTAAGCAAGTTGATTGTTGTTGTTTATTCGTTTAGTCGCTTCCGACTCTTCGTGACTTCATGGACCAGCCCACGCCAGAGCTTCCTGTCGGTCGTCAACACCCCCAGCTCCCCCAGGGACGAGTCCGTCACCTCTAGAATATCATCCATCCATCTTGCCCTTGGTCGGCCCCTCTTCCTTTTGCCTTCCACTCTCCCTAGCATCAGCATCTTCTCCAGGGTGTCCTGTCTTCTCATTATGTGGCCAAAGTATTTCAGTTTTGCCTTTAATATCATTCCCTCAAGTGAGCAGTCTGGCTTGATTTCCTGGAGGATGGACTGGTTTGATCTTCTTGCAGTCCAAGGCACTCTCAGAATTTTCCTCCAACACCACAGTTCAAAAGCATCGATCTTCCTTCGCTCAGCCTTCCTTATGGTCCAGCTCTCGCAGCCAAGCTACATTGCTTTAACTATGCGGGCCTTTGTTGTCAGTGTGATGTCTCTGCTCTTAACTATTTTATCGAGATTGGTCATTGCTCTTCTCCCAAGGATTAAGCGTCTTCTGATTTCCTGACTGCAGTCAGCATCTGCAGTAATCTTTGCACCTAGGAATACAAAGTCTTTCACTGCTTCTACATTTTCTCCCTCTATTTGCCAGTTATCAATCAAGCTGGTTGCCATAATCTTGGTTTTTTTGAGGTTTAGCTGCAAGCCAGCTTTTGCACTTTCTTCTTTCACCTTCATCATAAGGCTCCTCAGTTCCTCTTCGCTTTCAGCCATCAAAGTGGTATCATCTGCATATCTGAGATTGTCAATGTTTCTTCCAGCGATTTTAACCACAGCCTTGGATTCCTCAAGCCCAGCACGTCGCATGATGTGTTCTGCGTACAAGTTGAATAGGTAGGGTGAGAGTATACAGCCCTGCCATACTCCTTTCCCAATCTTAAACCAGTCTGTTGTTCCGTGGTCTGTTCTTACTGTTGCTGCTTGGTCGTTATACAGATTCTTCAGGAGGCATACAAGATGACTTGGTATCCCCATACCGCTAAGAACTTGCCACAATTTGTTATGGTCCACACAGTCAAAGGCTTTAGAATAGTCAATAAAACAGAAATAGATGTTTTTCTGAAACTCCCTGGCTTTTTCCATTATCCAGCGGATATTGGCAATTTGGTCTCTAGTTCCTCTGCCTTTTCTAAACCCAGATTGTACATCTGGCAATTCTCGCTCCATGAATTGCTGAAGTCTACCTTGCAGGATCTTGAGCATTACCTTACTGGCATGTGAAATGAGTGCCACTGTTCGATAGTTTGAACATTCTTTAGTGTTTCCCTTTTTTGGTATGGGGATATAAATTGATTTTTTCCAATCTGATGGCCATTCTTGTGTTTTCCAAATTTGCTGGCATATAGCATGCATTACCTTGACAGCATCATCTTGCAAGATTTTGAACAGTTCAGCTGGGATGCCGTCGTCTCCTGCTGCCTTGTTATTAGCAATGCTTCTTAAGGCCCACTCAACCTCACTCTTCAGGATGTCTGGCTCTAGCTCACTGACCACACCGTCAAAGCTATCCCCGATATTGTTATCCTTCCTATACAGGTCTTCTGTATATTCTTGCCACCTTTTCTTGATCTCTTCTTCTTCTGTTAGGTCCTTGCCATCTTTGTTTTTGATCATACCCATTTTGGCCTGGAATTTACCTCCAATGTTTCTAATTTTCTGGAAGAGGTCTCTTGTCCTTCCTATTCTATTGTCTTCTTCCACTTCCGCGCATTGCTTGTTTAAAAATAATTCCTTATCTCTTCTGGCTAACCTCTGGAATTTTGCATTTAATTGGGCATATCTCCCCCTATCACTGTTGCCTTTTGCTTTCCTTCTTTCTTGGGCTACTTCTAGTGTCTCAGCAGACAGCCATTTTGCCTTCTTGGTTTTCTCTTTCTTTGGGATGTATTTTGTTGCCGCCTCCTGAACAATGCTGCCAACTTCTGTCCAGAGTTCTTCTGGGACCCTATCTACTAAGTCCAGTCCCTTAAATCGATTCCTCACCTCCACTGCATATTCGTTAGGAATATTAGTGAGCTCATATCTAGCTGATCTGTGGGTCCTCCGTAATCTCTTTAGTCTGATCCTAAATTGTGCAAGAAGAAGTTCGTGATCTGAACTACAGTCAGCTCCAGGCCTTGTTTTTACCCACTGTACAGATGTCCGCCACCTTTGGCTGCAAAGGATGTAATCAATCTGATTTCGGTGTTGTCCATCTGGTGAAGTCCATGTATAAAGCCGTCTCTTAGGTTGTTGGAAGAGAGTGTTTGTTATGCAGAGTGAGTTGTCTTGGCAAAATTCTATCAGCCTATGTCCTGCTTCATTTTGTTCTCCCAGGCCATACTTACCTGTAATTCGAGGTGTCATTTGACTGCCCACCTTAGCATTCCAGTCTCCTGTGATGAAAATAACATCTCTTTTAGGCGTGTTGTCCAGTAGGTGCTGCAGATCCTCATAGAACTGCTCTACTTCAGCTTCTTCAGCATTTGTGGTTGGGGCGTATATTTGGATCACTGTGATGTTAGATGGCTTGCCCTGAATTCGAATTGAGATCATTCTGTCGTTTTTTGGGTTGTATCCAAGCACTGCTTTAGCCACTTTACTATTAATTATGAAGGCTACTCCATTTCTTCTGTGATCCTCTTGTCCACAGTAGTAGATCTGGTGGTCATTTGATGTGAAGTGGCCCATTCCAGTCCATTTCAGTTCACTGACGCCCAGGATGTCTATCTTTAATCTTGACATCTCACCAATAACCACATCCAATTTGCCCTGGCTCATAGATCTTACATTCCAGGTTCCAATGGTGTGTTGATCCTTAGAATATCGGATTCGCCGTTCACCACCAGCACCGTCGGCCGCTAGCCGTCCTTTCGGCTTTGAGCTAGCTGCGTCATCACGTCTGGGGCTAGTTGAGCTCATCCTCTGTTCCTCCCCAGTAGCATTTTGACCATCTTCCGACCTGGGGGTCTCATCTTCCGATGGTATACCAACATATCTCTGGTTGTACTGATCCATTGAGTTTTCACGGCAAGAATACTGGGGTGGGTTGCCATTACCTTCCCCAGGGATCGCATTTGGTCTGACCTCTCTGTCATGACCTTCCCGTCTTGGGTGGCCCTTCACGGTTTAGCTCATGGCATCATTGAGGTGCTCAAGCTCCAGCACCACAACAAGGTAACGATCCTTTGCTGAAGAGCAAGTTGATACCCAATCCTTTTTATGTTGCCAGGAGCCTCCTGACCAAGGCAACAGGGACCCCCCAGGGCGGCAATATTTCACAGCATCCCACATGCAGTATCTGTGCAGAAGCTCCCAAACTCAAAAGGCAATTCCAAGGGTTTTATCCAAGTCTGGTCCTTAAACCTCATGACCATGTTTCCATGATTGCAGGCTACAAAATCTGACCTTGACTAGGAAGCTTCCCAAGGCCCAAAAACACCTGTCTATGACATCATCCAAGAGCCTGGGAAGATTTACAGATAAGCTAGTGCTTAACAAAACAATCTGGGGGTTTTCTCTTATCTCTCCCCCCACTCCAAACAAAGATATGTTCTGGAGGGCTGTTGGAGGAGTGGGCTTATTCTCTTTCAGTCTTGTGGTTTTATCTCCCCCCTCCTCATGCCAAACAGAAATAAAAACAAGCCAATTAAACATCAGCGTAACTCAGAGTAAACTCTAATCTGATTTGTGTGAGGGAGAAAATCAACATATGTCACTTAACTCCTCAAAATAACAGTGGTCTTGTGTGTTGCCACTACTGTCTGTAGTCCAGAATTCCCTGCTAACACAGTCTTCATTGAATATTCAATTGCACACCTTTTACAAAGATGCAAAAAAATAACCATAAAAATATGGCAGCCTTCATATACTCACTCTTCTCTAGCAAACACCTCCCAGTCGACTGTTTGCAATGGAGTCAACAGCTTTTATGTGTATAGACATTGCATCTGTTCCCAATTTGCTGTCTAGGCTGCTGCCTTCCACAATTAAAATCAAAGCAACAACAAGATCTCAGATGCCAATTTCACCTTGGCTAGGCCTAAAGTTTATTGTATCCATACAATGGTATGATATAATGGGTAAAGGAGCCCTTTTCAGATGTAGGCTGACTGTCCAGAGAAGATGGCAATGAAAACAGGCAGGCACAAACAGGGTGAGATAATGAAACAATCGCATCTGTTGAAGAGACAACTTTTCTCGTGGGTGAAAAAAAAATAAATCATCATCTCAGAATAAAATTGCAAGACTGAAGAAGGAAAGCAAATGGTGATTGAACCTCAGATTTCTCTTGGCAGCTTTTATTGTGCTGCATGGAAAGACCTGGAAATTAAATATCCATGCTCAGATACTGGGTAGCAGAGAGAATTAGCATGTTTTGCAATAATATACCCACATTTCTGATTATGTTAAAATAATCCTTCACAAATCCTTACACTGATACACCCTCTTGGTTTTATCTGAATTAATCATTTTCTTCCTCTGTTTATCTATTACTACCACTCAGGTTTGTACATAAAGCTAATACTGGCTGCAATAGCAATGTATATCTCAGAGAGAGACAAATGGATTCCTTCTGCAGGTTCTCATCAAGGAGTTTCTGGTGGGATGAGATAGTATCCCCATAACTCTATCTAATATGCAAATATAGGTGCTACCAAACTTTTCCTTCAGACAGGAAAGAGACTGAGGAGAAATGTTGGGAGTTGTCCTACTGCTATCTATGGAATATTCATTCCCCACCTCGGCTTCCATATAAATTTCAGGAATTTTCCTCAGGTAAAACAAGCGAGGGCTTTTCAGGGAGGCCAAACTATTGAGATTTCTCAGGGTGGTTTGAATATCTTTGTGTTAGAAAGGTGGGACCTGGTCTGTATTGGAGGTGAGCTTATTAATTTTGCTCTGACTTCTAAAATGTGTGTTTTGGGTGAGCGGTCGTTTATTTAACCCAATAACCCATCACAAATTATTACCACATTTACCCTTTATGGACTTTTTGCTGAAAATGGACAAAAATGAACTAGTGATTTCTGGATTTACCTATTAAAAAGGGCTGTATATGGGGAGAAGGGAACTACATTACATAATTTTGAAGGGGGGAAATTGTATCAAGTATGTCTATACTCCTGTAAAGAAGATCAGAATTCACTTCTTTAAGTATCTTTTTTCTTTTTCTTTCTTCACTTTCCATTGTTTTCAACACTTTTTTCTTTGTCTTTCTTTCTTTCTTTCTTACTTTTCTTCTATATTCTTTTGTGTTTATCTTTTAACTTTGTAAAAAAAATCTTTAATAAAAATTATATATATACATACACATACATATATACATAAAATAACTATTACCAAATCTGTTAATACAAATAATAAAACTGCTAAGTTTCTATTTTCTGTTTTCAACTGAATAAGGATCCTTTTTTAAAAATATTACTTGTTTGTTTGATTTCTGTTTTTTTTAAATAATAAAAAAGTTAACAGATGTGGAATTCATCACCACCCATAAAAGATCAGATGGTCCTTAAGTTCAGGTTTAGGACAGAATTTCTTTTCTGTGTTGTGGTGGTTCCATAAGCCTGGTTATACTTTCATTAGCTTTTGGAATTTCTTGGGTAAACAATAGATTTCATTATGAAGCTATTTAAACAGGGTTTTTTTCCTCTCAAAAAAGCATTTAAGTAGATGGTTTAAGTATTTATGATTTTTTTTTAAATTGGAAAAATAAGTAAAACAAAGTCCAAGCCTACTTCATCCCATTCAGATCAGGATGACAAGCTCCAGACATCTGCCAGGATTTCCATATTTTCTCCCATTTGGCTCAGGGTGGAGATAAATGGCTAGATATTAAACAGAATGGGGGAGAAGGCCAAGCCCTGGGGCATCCCATGGTCTTGACCTCTGCTTCCACATAATCATTTACTGCTTAAGAAGGAGCAGAATCACACTAATATGGTGCTCTCTGTTCCCAAACACACAGGTAATCCACAAAGGTATTTTGATAAACAGCACTGAAAGCCACCAAGAAATCCAGCAATACAAGATTGGTCATGCTTTCTTCATCTAAGTCCCACCACAAGTCATCCATGAGGGCAACCATTAAAGTTTTTTATCCCATGCCCAGAATCCTGAATCTTGAGTGTCAAGGATCCAGATAATCCACTTTTGCAATTGCCATTCCACCACTTTATCCACAACCTTCCCCACAAAGGGAAAGTTGGATATAGGGTGGTAGTTGTGCAGTAGTGCAGTGTCCAAGGCAGACCCCTTGAGGAAGCGGTGAACTTCTCAGCTTCTTGTCCCCTTCATAGCAACCTGCACCGACCAGGTGGTCAAGCCCAGAAATGACAGATCTGGCATCACAAAGAACCCTGTGCATTTCCTCAAGGTCTTAGGTAACATCACATGAGACCACTATGTCAACTCATCACACTCTGGCCATCTGGTTCCTGCTTTAAGTAAACATGAGTTATTTTATCCACAGAATGATGAGGCAGATGTTCTCAGGAAATATTTAATGGGTCTTCCAGATCATCCTTCCCTAAAAGACAGATTACTTAAAATAGTGTTGCTGGCTGGCATTCCATGAATGTAACAAGGTGGAGAAGTAGTTTATTGAAAGTAGTCTGGCTTATCTGGACTAAAGAAGCAGCAGCAGCAGCAAACAGCAATTTCAAAAAGGCATTTACTTTCTTTGTATCATATACATCAAGGCTATGTCAAGGCATTCAGTATGGTCTATACTGAGTCATAACTAATCCTAGTTCAAATTAAGGTTTAGGATTTGTCAGATTATCCACACTGGGAAGAGGAGAAAAATGGTTTTCCCCAAATCAGATTTGTTAGTGCCTCAGTTTCTCCCTGTCCACCCTAGCTTCTTTTAGGGCCATATAATCTGTTGTTTCTATTTTCAGAGCAAATATTTCTATGCATTGTCCCCACTCTGTAGTTGAAAGTGAGATCCACCATGGCAAGCAACTTGTTGGAAGCCCTGCCAGTAAAACTTCACTGTTGAATTACAGAGAGAGAGGCCCCATCAAGGCTACGGAAAGTAAAAAGAAATGGAAAATAAAACTTGCAGGCTCTCTACACATGGCATCCACCTTTAGTTTCCTGATTAAATATGTGATATTTTACATTTTATGGGATATACAGTATTATATGCCCATAATCTTGCTTGATGGCCCTTAGGGCAAGTGCCAAGTTGCCCCTCTTTTATTCCCTCACTGAAATACAGAATCTGCTACATAAACTGAGGGCTGCTCAGAGTTACACATCCTCATCTTCTAGTACTACTTATTTACTCAGATGCATATAAGGTAATCCACTGATTCATTTTAACAACTATGTTTAATTGAATATTTAGCCCAGAAAAGTCAGTTGTAAAATAAAGACTTCATAGATTTCCATTCTGAGAAATTGCTGTTTCTAATAAGAGCTGATGGATTGCAAGTGTTGAAGTCAGAAGTGTGAATTATTAACCAAGAAGTCCCCAGTTCAAACATCATTGCATCATGAATCTACCTAGTAGATTCAGACCATACTTCGGTAAACTTAACTGGAAGACTAAGACACTTTACTATTTCTAAGTAAAGAAATAATTTAAATTATTACAATCATTCTTAAGTAATATTGCTATTAAGAGGGGCTGTCATCACTTGAAGTTGTGTCAAGCTTTCTGACTACACTATAGGACCCTATCAGGGAAGATTATGCATTGTAACCCAATTTCATGGAAAGAAATCTGGGGCCAGAAGTGAAGCCTGTCAGTGGATTTTCTCCCCTAAGTAAATATAGCTGGAGTTGCAGCCCTATTCCTTTTCCCCATGACTTAATCTTCCCAGAGGACTTTTCCCCCCTCCCAATAAGAAGGTGGTCTTTGTCCTGCTAAGAGGAGGGAAATCACTTGCATCTTTTCTTCTTGGCAATATGCATTTGCCACCCAAAGACTTCTTTGCTCTCTGCTAAGCCATGATCGCTAAGGTAAGTAGTAGCGTCCAACTTCTATCCTGTATTTACAACTATCATATCGACATAGAAAGAGTTTATGCAGGGATTAGACAAAACAGGAGGGAATAGCAAACGGAGAGAAGAGAAAGAGGAGGCAACTGATCATATGTCGTTGTGTTATTTTTTTTATCCTCGATTTAAGTCCAACGGCGAGTTTCAATCTGTCGACATCATCAAAGCTCCCTGGGCGGCTAGGTTAACGCAGGGGGTGGGGTAGAATGGATTCAGCACTCTGGCCAGCTCCGCCACTGTTACGCCTACCGGCGCGACAAGACACAAGGGAAAACCGCAAGTAGGGAGACGCTCCTTAGACAACGCCACTAAATGGATCGATGTTGAGGCGATCTGGGAGGGCGGCTAAATCAAGGGAGCAGGAATGTGCCTTCTCCGTTCCAAGCAAACCTCGGGATAAAGAAGCTGTGTGGGGAGAGGCATTTTTCCTTTTCGACCATACCGTAGGTTCGCTCATTTCATGTCCTGCCGCTCTATCAAAAAGAAAAATAAAAAAGAAGAAGAAGAGGGAGGAGAGTGGGCAGAGGGGATTCCCAGCTTTCAAGTAGTTATTGGAAGGCTTTCTGAATGAACGCGAGATGGATATCACATATTGGTGCTAATTTCAGGAACGGTGCTTTGTCATTTGTCTTTCCCCTTTTAAGAACGTTTTCAGTTTGTAGACTGTCTCAGGTTAGGTTGGCTCCATCTAATTTTTTAACATCAAGGGAGCTAAATTAACACTAAGCCATTAGAAAGGGTACCCAGTTTAACAGCTCAGTTTATTTGTGCTTGTCTTTTCTTTTGAAGGTCTGAACTCAGAAACTGGAGAAAGAAGGGATTACATTCTGTGCCCAGATGATTGAAGCCAGCAACCAACTTTTGTCTCTTCATCTTTTCTCATTTAGCATCATGAAGGGAAATCTGGACAATATCCGTGCCAAGTGGGAAGGACACATCTAATTCCTTTCCAGGAATAGTTCCTTATTGTAGAATTTGGCTGTCTGCCTTTTGCATTTGGGAACTAAAGTGTGACTCCCTTGGATCACCGTACATCATTATGCAAAAGCAGGATGGCAAATTGCCCTCAGACAGAGTCTTTGCAGCTTAAATTAATGCTATCTATGCAGATGATTTGTACAGCAAAAAAGTACATTGATATTCTATATTTTTAAATCTCTCGGACTGGTGGAGGATCCTTTCCCTTCTTTGCACTATGCTCATTTGCAACATCAGTGCAATAAAAGATTGGAGTGCTTTTCTCTCCCAGATTCTGCCCAGTGTCAACAAGACTCTCAACCTGGTGCAGCAAGTTGAAGCCACCACCAGCTCTGTGGTGAGTGTCCTGCAGGATCCTGAGCAAGACAGTTACTTGTCCAGTAGCCAATCCATGAATTCCAGTAACTTTACCACTAGCCTGGACCATCTTTTCCAATACTCAGATTCAGACAATGATCAACTCTATAAGGAATACAAACCCCCACCTCGGGATGCCATCCCTTTACCCAAGGCAGTGCTTTACCTTCTGATGGCAGCACTTGTGGTGGTGGCTGTGGCTTATGCCATTGTTGGGCATCTCATCAAGGATCTTGTCCATGATTTGATAGGTGAGTGTTAAAAGCACACTATTCTTTTGCACCACATGCAGAGTTCATAACATCTATTATTTTTGCATGGGATACTTAAATAGTTTCTGCATTTTTCATATTTGTACTTTCAACATTGATGAAAAAGGCAATCTTATATTATTACCTGAGAGCAAGCCTCATTGGGTTCAGTGGGAGTTAGGTCTAGTAAACATTCATGAGATTCCACTGTAAGGGTCTGTTGAATTTAGTTGCTCTTGTTGATTATACAACAAGCATGAAGGAAGCTCAAATGCAGATTCCCAATGTTATGTGAGAAAACACCAGAAAGCAATCTGACTCAGAGCAAGATCATCCTGCTTCAAGTTTCTTAATTGGTTCTGTTTTGATTTGGACCTTATATGTGCCCTTTTATGAGAAAGTACTAAAGCTTCATTTATCTTAATGTTTTTTGCTGCTATTGTTGCTTTATTAAATGTTATGCCTCACCATCAAACTCAAATTTACAAATTATAATTGTATAGCATATAGATAGGGTTGATGTCAATGTTGTGTCTATCTTGAACAGCAGCTAGCACAAGAGTTTTTGTACACTTTAAATAATAAGGTAGGCTAAATTGCTAGAAAAATATTTGGAGAAGCAAGATGCATTCTTATTTGTAGTGACATAAATGGGATACCAGTTTCAATCAATGTAAAACTGAATAAAAAGAACTTTGAAGTCTTCTTATGAAGCTGATTAAGTAAGATTATTATACTATTTATTATTTTAAGATCAGTGTAATTTTAGACTTTAGGCTCTTTGGAACGAGAAGTTTATTATTTTTTAAAAGTGATTCCAAATATAGGGCTATGATCTTCATTTGGGCAACTTAGTCAACTCATTTATGAAAAGATACATGTGATTACATTCAACATTAAATGAGTGAAATCTACCTGCAGATGGGATTTTCCATCTCTTCTTCTTTTCCACCCCTTTTCCTGGGGTGTCTGCAGGGCAGGGGTAAAGAATCCATAACATAAAATAATACTGCCCAACATGCTAGAGTTAGAAGAACCATAACAACCAGGACAATCCTAAACGTATGTCCAAAGACAAAATTGCTATGCTTAACAGAGTTTACTCCATTATGTAGGCATAGGTTGAAAACCTTAAATAACATATTTTGAATAACCTTGAGGTAAGCTTTCTTGGTCTCACATCCCATTAAATTTCTTTCACTTTTGTCTGACAAAGAACTTGCCCGTTTCATCTAATGTTGAAGAGAAATCCAATTAACAACTGGGTTTTATATTTTTTTAAAATTAGGGAATTGGCCATCCTGTCTTTGTCCCACCAATCCTGGGTATAATTAGAACACTATGTGATGCCTAGTTCAGCTACCCCATTTAATTACATCTTCTTCCTCTTCCACCACTCCTTAAGATTCAATTCATCGAGACTTCCTGGAATCCATACCAACTTTTTCTTCTTTTCCTCCTCCTCCTCTTTGTGCCACCTTTTTTATAGCATCAAGCTTGCCCACAATTTTATGTACTTTTAATTTGTTCAAAAGGTTAAACTTTAACTTAGCTGGTAAGCTAAACAATAAATGAATTGTATGTCTGTCTCTCTGTGTGTATTCTCCACACATTCTTAGACGTTATGTAGAACAGTAAAAATAGAGAAATGAGCATTGTGGTTGCAGATTTGTTTCCTCAGAAGTATGTTTTATTTAGGTCAATAGGACTTTCCCTCAAGTAAGTGTGTGAAGGTTGCATCTCAAGGGTCATATAGCACATTATAGCCAATCTATTCCATGTTCTATTATGATTAATAATCTCTCTGTGTGTGTGTGTTTAAACCAGTTCAGCAGAGAATCCTGAGCATAAAGCAAACTAACCCCCTAGATCCCATAGCTTTGCTAACACAGTCTGACCTTGAGCAAGCATCTTGATTTAAATGTATTTTCCCTTTCAATTAAATGGGAATATCCTAAATGGTTTTAGCACAAAGCTATAATAGCGATATTGTTAACATGGTGCATAAATATAATTTTAATGAAACACTTCGATATTATTAGCTGTAATCTAAATCAGATGTCTCCATTAATTTTGGTTAAACTTTAATAACCATTGTCTGTATTGTCCTCTGCCAGAGGCAATTATTCCTACGTTTGCTCTATTTTTCTCTCAATTCCTGGAGATGACAGACTATCCTTCAAACCTGATTCATTTCACAGCTCTCACAGATAATATCCTTCATCTTGTCAGAAAGAATAGCCCTGATAAAGAGCAAATTTTGGGACTGGTGAACTTTTATTTATGTTCAGAACAAAAACAATGTGTTTTCACCTCTTGGAAATGGGAAATGGAAATGAGTTTCAGGGCACCTCAAGATAGCTAGAGTGAAATGAGATCTCCAACTGACATCTCCTTAGCAGGTCACACATGTATTCCTCTTCCATACATTTCAAATTACTGAATTCTCTTCAGACAGAGGATGAGACTAAATTTCTTAACTCTGCCAGGGGAATCATCTTTTTTTCCCTTCCAAGAGAAGCTTGATAATTTATTTATTTATAAGTATAAAGCCATTCAACTCTATAATCTCTGGTTTGTATAAAACTAGACAAAAAAGGAAATAAGAAGCAAAGCCATACTTCCATACAGCCTTCCCCAGTCACCTTTTTAATGCTCTAATTGTAAGGAAGAAAAGTTGGGGGTCACACTGTGAAATCTAAAAGCACTAACTGTAGACTTCTCCCCATTTTAGCTAAGCTGTGCCTATGTAAGCCCAAGAAGCTGCAACAGAAGAGAATATATGTCATTCAGGGTTGAACTGTGGAGTTCTTGATGCTCTCTGAGCTTGGAAGATGTTACCTAGTTGGATAATGAAACATCTGCAAGTAAACAATCAAGCTCAGAGAGCACCAAGAACTCCACAAGAAGCTGCCCTTTCTGGGTCAGACCATTGGTCAATCTAACCCAAGGCTGCAAAGGGTCACCTGTTGCCCGAAGAAGACATGTTCCTTCAAGCATTCTCCCCAACTTGTCCTTGTGAGTTGTCAGTTGTGATTTTCAATCTGACAGAATGGGGAAATTGTACAATAAATAGGGAATAGTATTGTGTAGCACTTCAGATTCAAAGGCAAAGAAGGGGCTTCAGGACACCCGGAGGAATGCAAATAGGGCCTGTATACAACTCCTTAATCCAAACATGTTTCTTCCCAGGACACAGAGCAACTGTGGAGAGTGACCACATTACCCCAGGAAAAGATGTAACTGATTTAAGGAGTTGCAGGCAGATGCTACATAAGCATCCCTCACACTGCACCCCAAAATACCTTTCAGCCTTTGAATCTGAAGTGTTGCACAACCCTCTTAAATGTAGCATTTCTAGAAAAGGGGTAAAGTTTGGGGAAGATCAATTATTAAGCTTTGCATGGTGGAAAGAACAAGGATTACATTTTAAAATGAATGCAAGATAGAAACAATAATAATATACCCAATTGCTGCTAATAAAGCCTCTTGTAAAAAAAGGCATAAGAAACTTGCTCAGTTCAGTTCAACACAAGTTAGAAGTCATGCACATGATCAGAATCATCTGCAAATTCTGAACCCCAATATTTTTTTTTTACATAAATTCTGTCTATGATTTATTGCTAAGATTTCTATGCTGCTCAGAGTCAGTCAGGAATGGAGTGACATAACAATCTGAGTAACAAACAAACAAACAATTACTTCCCTAGGCCTTCTACTTTGGAAGGACTATGGATTGAGCCCCTGCATTGTACTGGGCTCTAGTATCAGGCAATTTTCTATTATCAAGATAGTCCTGCAAATGTTTGCCTTTATGTGAATTGCACTGCTCAGTAGAGCTCACTATCTAGTTCAATACAACCTTTTAGTGCTCTGGTTACATAATGGGATAATCATGACCCCCTTCTCAGAGCAGGACCCCTGTCTTGGTGATCTATCCTTGTCAGGACTCTCAGGAGTAAGCTGCTGTTGCACTTTGAAATGACTACATCTTTTGCGCAAACTATCTATTTCTAGACTGCTTTTCTGTATTCTAGCTACAAAGGACAGGAATGATGGCAGCCAGACCTAAAACCACCAAAAGAAATTTTACAAAAGTTTTGAAGCAAGCACAACTGGTAAAGCAAAGCTGGCAGGTACAGAGATCAGCCTAGCACAGTCTTTCCAAACCTGTTGCCAGGATCTGTTTGACTACATCTCCAATAATTCTCCAGTTCCTTTGACTGATGTAGTCAACACCTCTGAAATGCACCAGTTCTGGGGGTGCAGTTCTTCCAGGCTAAGCTGCATAATCCTTTGGTAACAATTAACATTCTGAGTTATAATTTTCTTCAGTACTTCCAAATCTTTGTCAGATTTAATAGCTTGGGCTTTCATAGTTTCAGGTTCTCCACAATCTCAGATACACCGTTCTCCAAACTTGTAAATCTGCCATCCATCTGGTTAGACATTGACTGAAGTTCTCCACAATCTCAGATACACCGTTCTCCAAACTTGTAAATCTGCCATCCATCTGGTTACACATTGACTGAAGTTCACCATTGATTCAAAGCTTATGATATCTTCTTGCTAAGATAGTGATCATCCGGGGTTAATATTGCTCTATCTAACCCATCAGAGTCAGATGAGGCAGCATTAGTCCCTCCTCTCTGTCTAGGAATTCATCCAGCTTACCTCCCTCTCCATTATCTGGAGTGGAGTTCTTTACCCATGATGACCGAGGGAGAGACATCTTCTTTATTTTATGAAGTACATTGTTGAAATAATGTAATATTTAAGTTCTTAAAGCAAACTATGAGAATTTGGGCATAAATCACTCACCATTCAGCAATTTTGTCCACAGAGTCAGAATAAGGTAAAGGAAGGGAACTAGCTAGGCAGCCATTAAAACCAGAAGTCACTGTTTTTTAATTTTAAGCACACTGAAGGAACTCATAGCCTGCCAATGTTTTGCAAGCACCAAATTTTTAAGAGCAACCTTTCCTTCCTTCCTTCCTTCCTTCCTTCCTTCCCTCCTTCCTTTTATGGCTTTGGTGAATGATAGTGGCTATTTTCAAAATAAAACCCAGATAGCAGAAATTATATAACAGTAAGCATGCTTATCATTCCCAATTTTATTGTTTTTCCTCCTTAGTTGAAATGATATTGTTTTATTTTATACAGCTGTATGATTTTATCAAAGTTTTATTAGATATATAGATTTAATTTTAATTATTGAAGGTAAATTATATATATTTCTTGCCCAACCATAACACCAATTAAAATCATTTATTTTATCCAGGGAGGGTTGCACAAAATCATTTTATCTTTTTATGGGGTTGTAATATCACAAAGTTTAAGAACCTGTGATATCATGCATTGTGCATACTTAACTACAGCACACAACATCCATTTCTAGCACTCATTTTATTTTTTTAATAAGAATTTTATGAAGTTTCAAGCAAAGATAAAAGCTACAGAAGAACAAAAAAACCACAAAGGAAAAAAAAAGAAAAAAACTAAAAAAGTGTAGAAACACAAGAGAAATTTTTTCAAAATTACAAAAAGCGGTGACTTCTGACTTTTAACAGCAAGGATATACATCAATTTTCCAAAATCAATCCCTTACTCTATATTAAACCAAAATCACATAATTTCTATAAATCATTCCATTGGCACATAATAAAAATCACTAAATACAGTTGCTCCCTCCCCTTATATTAAAAGAAAAGAAAAAATATAAACCTCCTAATCAACTTGCCCTCCAAAGATAAAATTTATTTAATTATTTCCTTCCTACTACTATTCTATACATTCCTGTCTACTATAATAAAGATCAAACTAAAAAACACATAAATTATTGGCCATTGTACTTGATAATACAACAATTTTAATAATCTTAATCATATTAAACCCAAAATTAGACATTTTTTTACTATACCTTAACAATCTTAAACCAAATAATTAAAGATAAATGAAATCAGCCAAACCCTAAAAGCAATTCTTAAACCCTTATCCCACTTCAAAATAAACCAGAGCATTTACATATACCCACAGTGCGCACAGAGCTTTTTTCTTTAAAAAATCAAACAGCCCAACTGCAGGGAGACAATTATTTACTCTCAATCCTCCTTAATATTGGGAAGGAAAACAAAGTCCAAAACTTTAAAAGATTTTTTTTAAAAAAATTGATCCCAAAAATAACAATAAGCACCAGGAGAACTCACTTCTCCTTGCTGTAGAAAGCCTCTCTTAGGGTATGCATACTTAAAAGAAATATAAATTGGGTGATTTAGAAATGGGGTGGCCAGTCTTAGTGTCCCTTTAAGGCTACAGCGCAGCTTGGAAAATGGTGGTGTCCCAGCCTCCCGGCTGCTCTTACCAGTCAAACTTAAACACTGTTTGTGATCTTCTGGCTGCAAGCAGCCATCCAGAGGACAGATGGGGTGACTCCAAGTGTTTTCCTTTTTCTGGAAAAACACTCCTGGGCTTCAGGAAAAACATGCCTGAGCCCGAAAAAACTGCCACATTGTCGTTCTGCCCGCTGAGTCCATGGGCACAGCTGTTCAGTCTGCCATGTCCCCACCAGAAGTCCCACTTCCAGCACTTATGAAAGGGATCTACATTGCAGTCAAAGTAAAAAGCAAGTTTGTGACAACTTGAAACAGGTTATTGTGGCATTAGCTTTCTGTCATAATAAATGGGTTAAGTGTTACCATTTTCTTTGTTATTTCACTCCTTTACAAATTCTTGGGATCTGATCCCAGCAACCCCTCCTAATAAAAATGTTCCTTCCTGACCTTGTGGCCTGCTTGCTATATTCTTCTTCTGCCTTATCTCCAAATTCTACATCAGGCTATTCTTTCCATTAAATAATCCTTTTAAGTAAGAAAAATCTGAGAATGAAAGTAAGACTTCTGAAAGCAGCTGATACCTCTGCACTTAAGGGAAGTGTAAGTGAATGACCTATTGCTGAAAACCTTAGAATCATTATAGTAAATCATATCTGGATTTCCTTGATCCATGAGTATCAGTGGCATTGGATTAGAGAGGGAGATTCAGTATACATTCAGAAAGCACCCTGGACACTTACCTTATTTAAATAAAATAAACAATTGCTCGACCAAACTGAAACTGGAGACAAGTGTCTCTGAGATGTTCCTCTTATACTGTAGGAGCTTTTTCAGTTTGGGATTGAATGTATCCATCCTACAGTTAGACCTTTCTTCTGAAGTCCACGGGGTCTGCAAATATAGTCAGGAGAGTCTAAGTTATTTTGATCTGAATGCAACACTCTCTATTCAAGAGGAAGAAAAAGTCCTTTTTATCACACTCACCTTCAGTTGTGAAGGTTTTTTGTTCTAATCCCAGTTTCAAAGCTTCCACCTTTAAATTTAGCCAGCCATCTGGAATGAGATGTGTAGACACCACACTTTAGATTGTAGTCCCAGTTCACCCTTTCTCTTATTGGGTCAGTGCCTCCAGCCACTGAAGGAGCAAAGAAAATGAGCACACTCAAATGAGTGAGTCTTGCCCCTCAGTTCTGCTTTATATTATCCTTTTGTGCTTTTGAGGCAGAGTCATTTATACATCCTTTAATATGGCTGTTCATCCTCTAAGCAAGCCAGAGAGCTCTGTCATGTTTATTTACATCTGAGACTACTAAAGCACTTTCTATCAGAAGCTCTATGACTGGGATGCATTTTAAATCTATGTCTCCTGCTGCAACTGTTCTACAAAGGAATTTGGAGTTCCCACAACAGTTTCAGTTTGTTGCAAATCTGTTTACAAGCCCTGGAACCATTTTTACTTCATGGTGATATATCTAGCTACTTGTAATATATGGACACGTTGCCATTTCTTTTAAAATAACATGAAAACCAGAGTGGCAATCTTCTTTTTGGCATAATGAATCATTCTGAAAGGGACAACTGCGTGCACACACACACACACAGCAGCATCTATCACTGACATATTTGTATGGGTTTTTATTCATTTCTATCCTAATTTTTGTCAAGGAACTTAGCACGCAAGCACCTACGCAGTCTCATCTCCAATCATTTTATCCTCATAAGAACTAATCTGTAAATTGAGCTGACAGATGGTAACTGTCCTAAAGTCACCTAGTGAGCTCCATGATCAAGTGGGACTCAAATGTGGGCCTCTCTAATCCCAGCCCAATGGTTTAATCACATCGTACTAGTTCATGAACAAGCCTAAAAACGTTGCATTGTTACTTTATTGCCAGTTTATGAGTCCAATGTGGGATGTAATTGGTAGCATATTTTGTAATTGGTAGCATAAATGAATGCCAATTAGTTTCAACAGTGAAAACTGATATTCAAAATGAGGCACTGAGAGAAAGAGAAAAATGTGTTGCTAGGGAAAACAATCAATCTTGGGTACCTTTCAGGAAGCTTGAGAAATCTTAGATCATCTGCACTTTCCAAGTGTATTGTGATACTGAGATTCTTTGCGTTGCTATCCTGACTCCTGGGGCCAGCTCTAAATCTGAAGAGGCCCTTGCTAAAGACAATGATGTCAGTGAAAATATTCCACTGGGACTATGATCTAAACTTCACCCAATGCCAGGAGTGTGGCCACATCAGGGACACTGTGGAAAATTTAGATGGCAGGGCCTGGTTGCTCCTCTGGTTGAAAAGGAGCCCAGTGGTAAATTCTAGTGAGGCAGTGACACACAAGATCTGCCCTGGGATACCAGGGTCAGTTCCTGTTCATTCCTGCTCTTTCTGATTAAAAGCCAGAGCAGTGTGGAAATTTAAAATATTAAGCTAGGACTGGGGAGGTCCAGCCAAGTTCATTCTCAGCCACACAGAAAGTCACTTTGAGAGCCAGTCACTCTCTCACAGACCAACCTACCTCACAAAGTTGTGGGTTAAAACTGGAGGAGAGAGAACTGTAGGCCACCTTGGTTCCTGGAATAAAGAGAAGATATGAATCTAATGAACATTTTTTAAAAATCCCTGCTTCTATGCAGCTGTTAAAAATGCAGACAGACTCCTCTCTTTTCACACTGGACATCCACCAATGGATGTCCTAAATCAGCACTGGTTGGGCTTTTCATTTAATCTTTCCTACTGATGTTAAACAGAAGAGAAATTCTTCATTATAAATATTTTAAGCTAATGCCTTTCCTTATCTCCTCCAAAGTTCCAGCAAGACCATTTTCTTAGTTTGGCTATGACAGCTCCTGTAAAAGAAATGGATTATCTTTTTGCCTGTCACTTTGATACAGTCATTTGTTAAACAGTTATGTGCCTCCTTGCATTACTCCTCTGCAGGACATTTCCCACAACTGTCACAGTTAATTTAAAAGGTTTCCTGGTCAAGAGGAGAAAGGGCAGCTGCCTTCAGCTTCAAGTCAATAAAAGGAAGATAAATATTGCAACCTGTTACTCTGTTATGGAATTCAAGGAATAATTACAACCAGATTTGACTTTCACCCATGCATCAACATTGTCTGAACCTCAGAAGTTTGCAGATGTATATCCAGGAAGCTATAAGAATGAATGCCCAAAGAAGTGTGAATATATTTTCCTGGCTTACAAAATCATGCATTTGGGCACATGCAGACTGCCACCACTTATGCCACTGAGTAAGCTTGATAAACACCTGTGCATGTGGGATTAGGGAGAAAGTTCCCCTTCAAAAGGGCTTCAGTCCCTAGACTTTAGCATGAACTGGGATATTCCACATGGAGAAATAGAGGTAATGGGACACTTCAAGGTAGCTTTGGCAGGGGCAGAGACCGACAATGGGACAACCAGTTTCATGCCAAAATAGAGGGGTGAATAATACTTTAACTCAGCAACAGGAAAAAGACCTGTTTGCTGATGGTAATTAATCACTAGGACTATTTTTAATGGAGCTAAAAGGAGTAATAAACATGACATAAATTTTCTTCGAATGCACAATTTGAACTAAATTCCTGCCTCAGCTTTTATTCCATTCATTTTCACGTAATGGAATATGTAGTTTTTGGCTTCTTCACTTTTGTGGGCTTTTCATAAATATCTGGCAGAAAACAAGAAGAATCTTGGATTTTGTTTGTTCTGATATGGAGCTTCTTAAGTTCTTGCCAACAACAAGCAAGTGTCCTAACCCAAACATTCAATGAATTAAGAGCTGGATATAAACTGGAAACAGAACCTCATTGATTTATGCATTCAAAAACAACAAAGTTTGCATAAAATTGGCACTGGTGGATTCCAATATGTTTAATTCTATTTCAAAGCTCTGTCCAGCTCCACTTTATTCAATTTCCTATCTACTCTATCAGCTCTTATCAAGCTCTTACCCTCTTTTGATTGTGCCTGTCTGTAATCGCTATGGTAGGAATAACAATAAATCTTTCCTTCTAGGCTTACTTGATTTATTTAAATCATAAATTCTTTAAAGACAGATTCTCCAGTGATACAAAGTGGTATCAGTTCAAGCCATTTCCTTGCATTCATGTGATGTTCTTCATTTATTTGGGATATGCATTCAGATATTACAATGCTGTTTGGGTCATGCAGTGTTGATCATTAATGACAGGTCCTGCCTTTGGCCCCTACTATGTGGAGTGCCCCAGGGTTCTGTGCTCTTGCCACTCCTATTTAACATGTACCTGAAATTGCTGGAGGAGATCATCTATCACCATGGGGTAAGGCATCTTATACCTCTCCACCCCTGGTGAGTTAAGTGATGCTGTTGTCCCAGTGCCTGGAGACTGTGGGGGTTCTGGAGGGGGAACAACAGGCTTCAACTGAACCCTGGCAAGACTGAATGGCTTTGGGTTTTAGGGCCTTCTGAATCTGGGAATTTACCATCTTTGGTACTGGATGGGGTGGCACTGCTCCAAACAGACCCAGTGCACAATCTGGGAGTCCTTCTGGACTCATGACTCCTGCTTGAGGAGCAGGTGGCAGTCAAGACCAGGAGGGCCTTTGCACAGCTTCGTATTGTTTGCCAGTTGTGCCCATTCCTGGATTGTGATGCTCTGCTTACAGGTACTCATGTCCTGGTCACCTCTCAAATGAACTACTGTAACATGCTCTACATGAGGCTGCCCTTGAAGAGTATCTGGAAGCTTCAGCTGGTGCAAAATGCAGCAGCACAGGCAATTACATGTGCCCCTAGAAGGACACATGTTGCAACTCTGCTCCATGAGCTACATTGGTTACCAGTTTGCTTCCAGGTTCAATTCAAGGTGCAGGTTTTGATCTTTAAAGCCCTACACAGTATGGGTTACCTGAGGGACCGCCTCTCCCTGATTATATCTACCCATGTCATGAGCACTGATGGTGAGCAGGAGGGGGCCCCTATCCAGGGGGGAAAACGCATGCATAGTAGAGAGAATTTGAGCTGTCATTCAAAGAGATACAGAACAGACCCGCCTTGACTTTTTGGGTTTATCTGTATGGGTTTTCTCACGCTTCTTCAGTTTGGTAGGATTTTCTGTCTACTGTAGCAGTAATAAAACACTAGAGACTTATTCCTCATCTTGGCATGGTTCCTGCTTGTCAGGACAACCCATCCAATTAGATCCAGCAGGAGAGGCATGTTGTGGGTCCCATCTACTAAGGAGTTCCATCTGAAGGGACCCAGGAGACGAGTCTTTTCTGCCATTTCACCCGCCCTCTGGAACATCATCCCCCACCCCCAAGGTGAGGTTAGCCCCAACCCTTGTGACCTTCCAGAAGGCCCTCAAACTATGTTTTTTTCAGCAGGCCTGGGGATCCCCTGGCAATAGGAAGCCTGCACACTGGCTGCATCACATGTAATATCCTGATGCATTCAAGTATTTGTTTTAAGCTATAAAGTCCTGAATGCCTTAGGTCCTTGAGGATCTGCCTGTTGTACTATGGATCGTTTCAACTATTAAAGTTAGTAGGAGAGACCCTCTTAAAGATGCCTGCCATTTTGGATACCCATCCATAGGGCATTGCTTCCATTATTCCCAAACTATGAAATGCATTCTTTCAGAAGTTCTGATCAGCAATTCTCTTCCTCTTCCTCTCTCTTCCTCTTCCTCTTCTGCTGGGCCTTTCAATTTGGACTAATAATAATTTTACTGTTTCACTGGAATTAGTTTCTGCTTTATTTTGGACTGTTAGCGCCGAAATAAAATGTAAAATGTAGGGATAAAATGTAGGGGTAAAAATTGAAAAGACAGAAAGGGACAGAAAGAGAATATAGGGGGAAACTATTCAATCCAGTTACAAAGCTTGAAATTCAATTGTCCAATCTTCAAAAAATTGCAAAAAGGAAACAACAGTACATATAACAACCATCAATTTCTTCACAGTTCCCACAGTTCAGATTTCATATAGTGTAACTTTTAAAATGGAAACAAACCATTCAATACAATGATTTTTAGTGCCATTGTAACAATCTATACATTTTGCACTACATTATTCTGAACTCCATTCACCTCCTCCAAACTCATAAATATACAACCACATACTGCATGTGTGTGTGTACATACCTACATACATACATATACCGCCTCATGCATGATTTAAGAGCCATAAAATAGATTTAAAATGCACCATGTAATATCATTCAAATAAATAAAAAAAGTTGAGATTTACTTCAGTCACATTGTTCATGATCAAATATGTAACCTGACAAAGTGAGAAGCAAATAGAAATAAAGCTCTTAGCAGCTTATGGAACAGCTTCCTCCCTCCCACTCTCCATTGTGAAAAATGTGTCACAAAAGCGTTATGTAGCTTTGTATGTTGGCATTCAAGAGCTGTTTGGTTTGCTGGAGATATGCAAGTATGAGGCTGCTGCTAGAGCCACAATGATTGCATGGACTGCAGAAATTCATCTGCCTCTCTTGCCCCAGTTCCATCCTTCATCTTTTGCCTTTCTCCAAATTTCTGTAGCCACATTCCCTAATCAGTTTAACTGTATTGATCACACTCCAGTTCTAAACCTGATGCAGCCTTTAATTGGCTTGCTTGAGAGCCATCACATTGCTCAAGTCTAGCAATCAATAGTACTTTCTGGTCACGCTCAATTCCCCTTCAAGCTTCCTGTCATCCCTAGGCATGCATGTGTGATTGACAGGAGCACCTGTGACACACATCGTCTCCCTAGTTTTCCACATCACAGCTTATTCTCCCCACTTCCTCTGTGTATTGGAATGATTCAATTTGTGGTAATACTTCAGAGAGGATGTTGCATGTCACCAAATACTGTACTAGCTGGTAACATAAGGAGAGGAGTAAAGTAACCTGCCTAAAAGATTGAGAGAACTGGCATTGCTACCTCTTTCTTGGAATATACCATTGGATGCTGGCCTTATAACCATTCCATCGCATTATTTTCAATTGGTCTCATAACATACAGCTTCAAGCAATTTAGACTATTTCTGTCCCCAACCTGATATTCTCCAGATGTAGGTAAAGGTAAAGGTTTCCCTTGACATTAAGTCCAGTCGTGTCCAACTCTAGGGGGCAGTGCTCATCTCCGTTTCAAAGCCGAAGAGCCGGCATTTGTCCATAGACCCTTCCGTGGTCATGTGGCCGGCATGACTACACGGAACGCCGTTACCTGCCCGCTGGAGTGGTGCCTATTAATTCCCAAATAAATGTAACTGCACTGACCACTCCGTTGACTCACGTTACTGAGAAGTGAGTAAGTGGGATTCCAAGGCCCCCCAAACCTTTCTTCAACTTACTTCTCAGCCCATCTTCCATCATTCAGATCCCACCCACCCTTTGGTTGTACAGACTGATGCTTCCAATTTCAGGTTCAGAATTCTGCTTTTAGAATCCACTACAGAGTTTGAGAACAATCTCCCTCCCAATGCATATGTTTCTAGTCAACTCCTCCCAACCAAAAGAAATTACATTTTAAACTAGGAGTTTTTGGTCAAAAGGATTTTTCAGCATTGACACCAGCTGAATATATAGAGGTCCAAATCAGCCCCATGAATTTGGAATACAATGCCAGATCAGGTGGGCACAATTTTGTTCTTCTTTTCAGATTCATATCTCTTACATTCTTAGTTCACAGAACAAGCAGGCTTATTCAAGTAAATCAGAGTATTTATTACTTTACATCCCTCCTCCAACTGTGAGAGTTTTCACACAGTGAAAAATGAGATAAGAGCATATCTGACCATTGCAAAAACAAAGGGCAGGTGGGAAAAATCTAGCCTCCTCGAAGAGGGAGCCTATTTTGTAGGGCAGGAAGAAAAAAGAATTGGAAGAGAGTTTGAAAACTGTTCTTTATATACAGCTTGTTCTTGAATTACACCATTTGTTGAATGACCTGTCAAGGTTCATCCAGGAAACAAGACTGGAGTCACTGGGGCAATCTCATAAGAAATTCAGGATGTCCTGATAAGTAATTTTTATTGAAGCAAGTTAGGAAGCCATAATCAAAGAATTCCAGGAAATGATTGTAAGATGAGAGAGAGAGAGAGGGAGAGGGAGAGGGAGAGGGAGAGAGGAGAAACTGTCTCAACCCAAGATGAAGAAGGAGTTCCTAATGAATAGAAAAAATGAAAATATTCCCTTTGCTGCTATTCCTTAGTCATGAGGAGAGAAGAATAGAGAATCTTGAGAACAGGGATATCTCACCAGCATTAATCAAAGAACAAATCAAAATGCAAGGAGGGGCCCCAATAACCTCTTGTTGCCCGCAAACAGAAAGAGAGAGGAAAGAAATACTGACATGTCCTGTTTCAGCAGGGAAGGGTAAGGAGCAAATAGAGAAGGAGGATATAAGAGCTAAAGGCATAATGGCTGAAACTAGTGAAGTAAGAACCAGTGAATCCCAAGCTAGGAAGAACTGTTACATAAACATATATCAGCAGCTGCTTTCCAAGACCATCTAGAGAATAACCAATTATTTGTTAATCTGGAAAAGTGGGAAGAAAAGGCCCAGAGCATAAATATATATGGCCTCTGACTTCCTTATACTGAAATGAGCAAAGACCTGTTGTATTAAAGGTTTAATTGTTTGCGGTAAAATTTCTAATCTATCCTAGTCAGGTCTGGAAATCTTCTACTAAGTCTAGCCAAAAACTGAATTAAGGGCTCAGTATCTGGAGATCTATAATTTATTGATGAGCCCTAATATGAAGACTGATAATAAAATAGCTGGAATGTATCATTGGAGGCTAACTTGTACACCCAAAAGTGATTTCAATAAATTATGAAACAGTATATACAACTGACTACCAAAGAATCATGGACACACAAAAAATGCCATCTGCAGGGACCCCATAGTTGAGTCTTCTCATTGATGCTACCCTTCTATAGGATAGTTTGCCCACTGAAATCCAGACCTCCCCCTCCTTCTTGGTCTTCTGAAGAGCTGTGAGGGCATGGCTCATCAGGAAAGCATTTGGGAACAATAAGGATTGATCTATCCTCGCTCCATGATGGTGCCATTTGAGAAACATATAAGGCATAATAAGTAGGTAAAGAAATAAATCCTGTATGAGTTTAGTTTCTCTTCCTAGTATAGCTCCACTATCTCATTCCTTATTTCCCCACCAAGAAGGTATTTCCCAGTATATTCAAAACTCAGCAAATGTAAATGGTGAGCATTGCCATAAAATTTTATGTTTAACTGAATACCAATCAGCTGTTTGCCCTAAGCTAGATGTTGATTGTGGAATTCCAGAATTTTGTGGGCCACAGTCAGAAGCAAAATGTTTAACTAAATTGACCTTTGGTCAGTTTTAATGGGATTCTTTATGCTCTTAATTTTATGATTTCCTTTTAGTGATCCATTTGTAACAAAATTTACAACATGGATAAAACCCTGTGATTCAGAGACTCTGCTTTTTGGTTCAGTTGGCTGCAATTTGCAATTATTCCACTGAAGCATTAATGTTTTTGTAACAACAGAAAAGCAAGACCAAAACTACAAATAGCCTTAATTATCCAATATGAGCATAATGGAACAGAACATTCACCATTTTCATTATCACTAGTTTTTCTTAGAAGATGAGCTTTCTCACAATGTCATAATAAATACTGTGACCAGGGATTTGGAGCATGAACAAATCTTAACAGTATATTTGCCATCTTTCTTGCCTCAAATAAATAAATAAATAAATCTAAATTGTATGTCCATATGTATTAAGTAGCAACGTGCTAATTACAACTTCCTGCACGTAACTAGCTTAATAAATCCAGAAGGTCTCAAAATAATCTTCATGGAAACCAGCTTGTGGATTAGCCTAGAAAGGTATAAGCCATCCTGTTATTTACTTTGGAATTAGATGAAGCTTGAGTTATATAACTTCCCTCTGTGCCATTATGATGCAGCATTTCCTCAAATCAGACCCCATTTCAGCTGTAGCTACAAGATTTGCACAGGTATAAAAGTGGATTTGGAAGCTTGAATAATGTTCCTGTTCATAATTAAAGGGAAACAGTAAATATCTGAAGGTCCTGACAGTAACCCAGAGCTAATCAGCATATGTATCTACAGAAATTAGACAAAAAATTATCTGAAGACTATCTAATAAAAACATTTTGTATTCAATTTTTATGATCAGTTGCCAATCATCATTCTGGGCCAACCATATCTGCTGGATTTAGTAGTTGCTGACCTCACCAGCTCACATAATTTCTAGCAGCAATACTAGTAAAATCCCTAGGTAGTGTACAGTATGTGATTTCAGATAAGAGTTCAAAGTCTTAATCTCAGAAGTTTGACCATTTTGAATTATGTAAGATTTTATTTGCTTGGTTGAGATCAGTAACTGATTAGGATCACTTTGGGTCTAGTGGCTTTGGCTACAGATAACTTTGGCTAGATTATATCCTTAATTTGAAAGTAAACCCAAATGCTGTCACTTTTAGCTCTTTTGAGGGCTAGCTTTAATCTTATGCCATCTGAGGCCTCACTTTCTCCACTTACCTTGGCCTAGAGCAATTACTGAGTGTGTATTCATGTCTTCAGATTGCTTTACAAGAGACTAAATTTCAGTGAGATTCAGATTCAAGGATGGTTCAGAATGTTCAGCTCTTCAACAACACTCCAAATTTACCTCTTGAAAAAGATTTCAGTTGCCTCATGACTAGACCAGCCTTTGATCCAGCCTTTGCTGCAGCTGACAAGTATTACCTTAAAAATCAAAGATAGAAAACTTGATGTTATGCTGATTCCCATCAGCTCCATCCATGGTCAGGATCAATGAGAGTTATAGTTACAGTTCTCTGGCAATCTCAGTGCTGTTTAAGTATTTCTGGGTCAATTGTAACTGCTGTTTGGTTGACAGGCTAACTCTGCTTCCAAGGTTTTGGGCTCCAAAAACTATGTTATCTCCTTGTTGAAATTCTTGCCTATTGCTTGCATGGCAACATAAGCAGATTTTTTTGTTTTTTAAAATATATTTCTTGTGCATGTTATGTAACAGGGGGCAAATGCAAGTGATTAGAAATCTAAGAAGGTGAAGCTTTACTGAAAAAAAAATCAGCACTGTGTTACCTTCCCCCAAGGTCATAAAGGTAGCTTAGGCTGCAAGACAGAGATTTGCTTGTATTCCACAAATATTCCGGTCACTCTTGACTTTGGAATATCCTTGTGTCAGGTGTTAGCATTTCCATATTAAGAATTTTCCATTTATACCTGTAGAATCCAAGATCCTTTTGACACTTCTTTTGGTTTGTCCTCCTACCTTCTCAGGTCATGAATTGTCTGCTGTCACTGTATATCCTACCTTCTCCCAGTGATGTTTAACCACTGACGTCAATGAGTATTAATAGTATTTGCAATAACTGTTATAACCTTGCTTTCAGTTCCTACTGGAAGAAAGAAACTAAGTATTAAAAGCAAGAAAATATGCTCTAAACTGTAACAAAGAAAGAGAGATACAAGTAAACCAGTAAGAAGATGTAAGATCAGAGCCAGCTAAATGTATACCACTGATCATGATAAAAGCTGATAAGAAAAAAAAAATTAATGAAAAAGGCTGAGAATTCAGTGGATGGACCACAAAGGTATCTTCTATCTCAGTCTATCAGTTTGCATAACCAGGCACTGAGATGTGATTTCAACCATACTTGCACAGTACAGTCACAGCTTATTTACTCAGGAGTAATTTCCACTAAATTTTATGAGATTTACCCCTGCAGTTCACAATATATAGGATTTCCCCCTACAGGTAGTCCTTGACTTATGACCACAGTAGGGACTCGAAAATTCATTGTTAAGCAGTGCAGTTATTAAGCAAGGCATCAGGTGACCGCACCTAATTTTATTACCTCTTTTGCCATGGTTGTTAAGTGAATCACATGGTTGTTAAGTGAATCATGTGTTCCCCATTGATTTTGCTTGTTGGAAGCTGGCTGGGAAGGTCACACATGGTGAATATGACCCCAGGATTCTGCAACTGTGATAAATACATTCCAATTGCCAAGTGCCCAATTTTTAATCATGTGACTGTGGGGACCCTGCAACAGTCATAAGTGTAAGGACCAGTCATAAGTCATTTTTTTCAGCACCATTGTAACTTCAAATGGTTGCTAAATGAATGGTTGTATGTTGAGAACTACCTGTACTATTGATGAATAGAGAAGATGTAGCTGAGAAAATAGAATTTCATAGATAACCCTCACAGATCAACACCTTCCAAATTTTCCAGCACATAGTTTATAATTATCCTTAAACCTCAGTGGTCTTCTCAGTTACATTACATTAATAAAAGTCAAAATGGGGCAGCCAAAGAATAAGTCCAAGTCATGTGTTAATTCTTCCTCAAATGTATCACATCTTCAACATAAAGAAACAACGAGAAAGGCTTTCTTAAACATCAGTTGAAGTATCCAATGGACATGAAAAATATTATTTTGTTGAATTACTCTCACCACAAGCTAGCCAAGTGTGGGCTGGATGCATTACAATGGATACATAATTAGCCTGAAAATCATACTCAAAAATCATTCATCATTGTTTTCTTCATCAAACTGGAATGAAGTGCCACAGTGTTTGGTCTTGTCCCCTGTACTCTTCAATACTTTTATTAATTACTTGGATGAAAACAGAATATTTATCAAATTTACAGCTGACACAAAATTTAAGGAATAGCTAATACTCTAAAAGATAGAAATATGTTCAAAACAACCTTGATAGGTTAGAAAAATGGGCTGAAAGTATCAGAATGAAATTTAGCAGAATCAAATTCAGAGTTCTTCATTTAGGAAATAAATTAGGTGAAGCTGGGTCTACAAAAGTATAGTCTCCAAAATGTGGAAAGTAATTGTTTACTTTATTTTGAGTTGATTAGATCCCATTTCAGGCACTGTGCCCAGTTCTAGATATCAAACTTTAAAAGGGCTTCAAACAAACTCAAACAGGTACAAGGAAGGACAGGGAGAATGATCAAGGGACTAAATCCTAAATCCTATGAAAATAGGTGGAAGATATTGGGAATGTATACCTTTCAGAAGAGAAGATGGGGCACATTGTCATTACTCTTTAAATACAGAAGATACCACATAAAATAAGACCTCTTTTCTATCAGCCCCAAAGGCAGTTCATGGAATATAGAAATGCAGATTCCAACTGGAACCTAAGGGAAAAAATCCCTAAAAGTAACCAGTCATCCAGAGAGGTGGTGAGTTCTTCAAAACATTATCAGGGATATTTTAGTTTGGATTTAGCAGAGTCTCTTGATTCTTAAACAGCCAGTGCTAAAATTGTCTTTCAGAGAAGCAGAGAACATCTTAATTATTGACCAAATGGCACCATGATCTGTTTTCAGTCAAGCTGGAAACCACAGACAAACTCCTGCACTATGTGCCCTACTGAAGCGATTCCAGATTCAGGAACTTTTAAAACCTGTGAAGCAACAACAAGGTCAACTGAACTGAGTGATGGTTTCTATTCCAGGGGATTGTTATTTTCAGGGGCTAGGGAACATTGTACAATCTCACCCAATGGCATAGGTGCCAAATAAATAAATAAGCATTTGAAAAATATTTAGGTTCCCAAATGTCACCTCTGAGATGTTATTGATCTCAGGTGAAAACCCCAAAATATCTCAAGAAATATCTTGAAATGTCTTATGATAGCTTATACAAGTACACCCAAATCTCACTCTTCTCTGATAGCATACAAAAAATTAGGACAATCAAATAAGCTAGCTGAGAATTAAAAGCACAATTCTAAACATCCATGCAAGTATCAATCCTATTATGTTGTTAATATTTTATTTCTTGCCAAACTGCCATCTAGTGTCTACATGGTTAATTCCTATGAACTGTTTTATGAAAGAAAACCTGCCAGATTTGTTCTATACTAATAAACAGATTAGGGCAGGATTCATTGAGATTTCTACATTATTTATCTGCCCACCTCAAGCCATCTTGCCTCCTGTCTTTTCTCCCAGAACATAACAGTAGTTATAAGGATGTCAATAAGTGTTTGCATACCTGATATACCATATTACTAGACATCACTAGAACTACAAAGTACAAAATCAATATTCCTGTGTTTTCTAACCATCTCATCATAATATTGATTTCCTTGTTTCTTGACAAAGGAAGATCCTGTTGTTTGTCATACATTCATGATGTCAGCTAAGTCATGTTACTATGTAAAAGAATTGTTCCTAGATTGCAGTGGTTTGGATACTAGCTGCTTGAAACTTGGTGATTTTGAAATTGAGGAATTCTGAAATTTCAATTAAAGAAACCAATTAAAAGGTGTGAAAAACAGCTGCATGCCCGTTCACAATTGTTGGAGATTGCATCACCTCTTTGCAGCTATCAACAGTTTTGACCACTAGGGCAAATGTTAGATAAGGGTCTTCATATGCTGTCCCTGCATCTGTCTCTCACTTGGCCAGTTGTTAGTCAAACAAGTCCGTGTTGAAGAGAAAAAGGGAACATCCTTTCTTTTATGCTTCCTACTTCTTCACAGTTTTTCTCTCCTCAAGATACAGTTTAGATAGAAGTGACACTTTTCTATCCTCATGCATTCCTTAATAAATCTAAATTTTACTTCAAATATAATTGATATTAGCATTAATGTTAGCATTAATTAATAGCTAAGTTAAGCCCAAATTCTTCATTGAAAGCAACTATATTATTAACATTTTATTTTTCTTTCATAAGACATTCTGCTATTTAATTACTCAGACTTCTTTCAGCCTTCTGCTCTTGTTCTGGAGCATATTCCCGAAGAAAGACTCCTGCCAAATGCAAATCTTCAGCAACAATAATTCAGTCACTTAGGTAAAGAAATGAGATGAGGGTGTGATAAGCACCACTCAAAGCACTATGGAAAAAAGCCTTCAGAGATTTGTGTTGCTGTTCCAGACATTTCTGTTTAAATGTATTATTTCCAGTCAGAGAAAAAATGAAAAGGGAAATAAATATTGCTTATAACTAAAGGAAGAACCTGTTGGTTGTAATAAAATGAAGTTATTAGCATATTATCTGAATGCTCAATGAAACTGTGTAATAAACATATATTCCCCAGTAAAAGGTCTGTCCTGAAGCCAGCATAATCAGTGGTAAGTGTCATGAGCAAGGATGGCGAGCAGGGGGCTCCCATCCAGACTGTCAAGCGCATGCGTAGCACTGAGGAACTGTTCAGCCATTCAAAGAGACACAGATCGGGACCGCCTTAACCCTTGGGGGTTATATGTCTGGGTTTTTCCCACGCTTCTTCAGTTTGTTAGGATTCCTGTTAAGTACTAGCAATAAATATTAGAGACCAGTTCATTGTCTCAGTGTGTTTCCTGGTTGTTAGGACAGTAAGTCAGAGTAAGTCTTTGCCAGAAGAAAGCTTTACCTGATACATTTCTGCCTAAATATCAGTTTAGCACCAAGGCAACATAAGTCTTGGAGACTCTCTTTTACCACCAAGCCAGCTGATTATGGCCAATCCTTAATAACAATAGACATCACAGAGCATTTGCTCTGGCTAGATTCAATGCACTCCCTTCAGCAGGTATTGATGGTAAATACCAAAACATTCCCTACCATGAACGACTTTGCTCCTGATCCCTGTACCATAGAGGATGTTCAGCCTGTCCTGTTGCTCTTTAATTTTTATTTGAACCTGCATGATGTACTAACTCAGCCTCTTCTAAAGGAATTCCCAAGGAGAGATGACCCCTGGTACATCTATCTTCTAGCAGATCGTAAAACAACTACTAAACGTAGCCAAATTTTGCCTCACAGCTATGAGAGTGAGGCAACAAATGTTGTCCAGCAAAACTGCATTCCTTTGATGCCTTTAAAATATTCTTCTCTCCCCTTCTTCTTTCCTTTTCACCTCTCCAACTCTGTTAACTTCTTTTAACTGCTATTTTTAAATGATGCATGTAGAATTTTATGTATACACCCACTCCTCATTTAGCAACTTACTTCTGTTCCAACACCCAGGTCGTTAAGTGAAATGGTTGCTAAGTGACCATATGACTGAAAGAGAGAGATGCTGCGAAGATCACTGCTTGCTTCTCTTGTATAGCTACGCCAGCATTATTCTTACTCCAGCTTGTGTTGTTGTCAGGCGCATGACGTTTGGTCAGAAAATGAATTTTTTATTAGTTTATTATTGTCATATTTGCAGATGGTTGCTAACTGAGATAGTTGCTAAATGAGGAGTGGGTTTATATCTGTATATGTACCCATGTTGGTCAAAGACCACAATAAGGTTTATCTACCTACCTACCTGCTAAAAGCACAGAGCTATGTTTCATCCTTCCCACTGTGTTAACTGCATAGAACATGATTTCTTAGGAATTATCTACCAACAGGGTACATTCTTTTCATAAAACAAATTCCACTGTGCAAAGTGATTTCATAGCTCGGTTTATTTCATTAACTGGGAATTCACTTAGAGTATTTATATCTCCTTTCCATTTTCATAACTGGTCAGTTACTATAAAGTTGCTAACATGATTTGTAATTGTGCTTTAATGAGCACTAACTGTGTAAAAGCAATACCTCCACTGCCACCCCCCAAACAGAAATTCGGAGAGAGAGCCTAGCTCCAGGTTCTGATGACCATTTCTGAAATTGTTGTATATTTTGAATTCAGAAAATAGAAGAAAAGAAAAAAAATAGCTAATATGTGTGTGCTTTTCTTGTTAAATGTGTCGGGGTGGGGGAGGGTTGTCCTGCTGTTTGTGGAATGAGGTGAATCCAAACCATGTCTATATTCTCATAATTTTGGAAACACAGTGAAAGTTAGACTATAATTACTGCACACATTGCTGGAGATTTCACCACTAGAATTTAAAAGGGAGAGGAAGGCCCCTGCCATATGGAGGCCAATTGTTCCCATTCCAGGGCATAAAAAGTCTTGATTTTTATTTAATTATTGTCTGCTGAAGGGCCACATTGCATTTGGAGAAGCAAGTCTTTTTTTTTTTTAATGGAGCACCATATGATCTCTCTACACCCATACCGTATATTTTCTGCTGCTTTGCTTTAGCAAAATCCATTTTGCTTTTGATGCATCAGGATTTGCCTGGAGGGTGCTGCTCTTCCACCCTCTTCTATTATGGAATCCTAGCTTGTACAGGCATTAAATCAAAGTGGAGATGCTATGGTCCTCCAGCTGTTGCAGTACTACAACTTTAGAGATGTCCACAGAATCCAATGATTTCATGAAAATGATAAAATAAGCATCCTGCTGTCATGATCCAAGTGCCACCCCTTTTGTATGTGTATGCAGTGTTGTGTCATATGTCCAAAAGGGGGGAAGCGTGCATCACAAGAACATGATGCTCATTTCATCGTTTGGCTCCCTTTGCAGTCTCCTCTATATAACTTTCATCCATCCTTCACCATTGTTCATGCTGGATGTTGGGAACTGTAGTTCATCAACAGCTGGAGGGCTCCAGGTTCATAGAATTATAGAGCAGGAAGGGGCCATTTAGATCATTGAATCCAACACTCTCCTCATTGCAGGAATTCCCAGCAGATGGCTGTCTAAACTTCCTTGAACATATCAAGTGTGTACCTCTCTGGGCAAATGGTTCCACTGTCAAACCACTTTCATTGTAAGGAAGTGTTCTTCTATGGTTCAGTCTGAATCTACGTTCCAGTGACTTAAATCCATTATTTTGCATCCTGTACTCTGGAGTGAGAAAGAACAGATGTTGCCTTTCTGTGTAACCTCCTTCAGATAATTTGAAAAGTGCTATCACATTGCCCCCTCAGTCACAATAATACAGTTGTACTGTACCATGCTTATCAATAATTCTGAATGGAATCAGTGATGCCACTACTGGTGACAGGAGACAACCTCCCATGCTGCAGAATGCTCAGTCCTTAAGATTTAATATTCCTTTAATCTGGTGATTGGTAACTCATTATCTGTGCAGGACATGAGGATAACACATATGCAAATTGCTCAGAACAGACCCGAACATGTTTGCTCAGATGTTAGTTCCATTGAATTCAATAGATTTTGCTCCCAAGTCAGTAGGTTTAAGATTACAGCCTAACAGAGTTTAGTTGATGTTTTAACTATCTGGAAAAGTTTAATTGATGATGGGAACTACAATGGTATGCTTTGATCATCTTTAAAGCTTCATCATTCATTGTTAATTGGAGAAAACATTTCTGACACATGCATTTGTTTTTATTTGTTGTGTTCCATTGACTTTGATCTCAAGCAGCGGAATGTAAATATTCTTGGATATCCTAGTTATCATGGCTTTTTCTTCTTTTCACATATAAAAAATAGTGAGGAAAAGGTCCTGATCTTCCAGCTGCACCTCTTACCACACTGATACTAAAGAAAAGCTACTGTTCTGGACTGCCGGCATCTTTGCAGATAAGGGTTTTTGCTTTTCACCGGCCCCATCTTCCTTCTTTTCTAACTGCCAAACCCTCTAGTTTGCTAAGCTTATGTTCACTTTTAGTTCCCTGGAAGTGAGGGCAGATAACTTCCACTGACCTTACTGATCATACTTCTTCCTGTGTGTCTCAGAAAGGCTCCTGTACTTTTTGAACTTGCCTTCCAGGCAATGAAGAGCCTCATGGATCTGAGCCATTTCTTCTTCCTTTTGGTTGGAAATGTATCTCCCAGATGACCATGCATTATGAATTTATAAAATCTGAAGAGTTTTTGTCTCCACCATATTTCATTCTCATGTGAGCGTAAGCACGAACAGATCTTAAAATGGAGAGATGAATTTGTTGTTGTTTATTCGTTTAGTCACTTCTGACTCTTTGTGACTTCATGGACCAGCCCACGCCAGAGCTTCCTGTCAGTCGTCAACACCCCCAGCTCCCCCAGGGACAAGTCCGTCACCTCTAGAATATCATCCATCCACCTTGCCCTTGGTCGGCCCCTCTTCCTTTTGCCTTCCACTCTCCCCAGCATCAGCATCTTCTCCAGGGTGTCCTGTCTTCTCATTATGTGGCCAAAGTATTTCAGTTTTGCCTTTAATATCATTCCCTCAAGTGAGCAGTCTGGCTTTATTTCCTGGAGGATGGACTGGTCAGATCTTCTTGCAGTCCAAGGCACTCTCAGAATTTTCCTCCAACACCACAGTTTAAGAGCATCTATCTTCCTTCTCTCAGCCTTCCTTATGGTCCAGCTCTCGCAGCCATATGTTACTACGGGGAACAG
This sequence comes from Candoia aspera, assembly GCF_035149785.1. NCBI lineage: Eukaryota > Metazoa > Chordata > Lepidosauria > Squamata > Candoiidae > Candoia > Candoia aspera. Next base: position 59,446,187 of record NC_086155.1, on the reverse strand, counting down.
CATTGCTTTAACTATGCGGACCTTTGTTGTCAGTGTGATGTCTCTGCTCTTAACTATTTTATTGAGATTTGTCATTGCTCTTCTCCCAAGGATTAAGCGTCTTCTGATTTCCTGACTGCAGTCAGCATCTGCAGTAATCTTCGCACCTAGAAATACAAAGTCTTTTATTGCTTCTACATTTTCTCCCTCTATTTGCCAGTTATCAATCAAGCTGGTTGCCATAACCTTAGTTTTTTTCAGGTTTAGCCACAAGCCAGCTTTTGCACTTTCTTCTTTCACCTTCATCATAAGGCTCCTCAGTTCCTCTTCGCTTTCAGCCATCAAAGTGGTATCTTCTGCATATCTGAGATTGTTAATGTTTCTTCCAGCAATTTTAACTCCAGCCTTGGATTCCTCAAGCCCAGCATGTCGCATGATGTGTTCTGCGTACAAGTTGAATAGGTAGGGTGAGAGTATACAGCCCTGCCATACTCCTTTCCCAATCTTAAACCAGTCCGTTGTTCCGTGGTCTGTTCTTACTATTGCTACTTGGTCGTTATACAGACTCTTCAGGAGGCATACAAGATGACTTGGTATCCCCATACCACTAAGAACTTGTCACAATTTGTTATGGTCCACACAGTCAAAGGCTTTAGAATAGTCAATAAAACAGAAATAGATGTTTTTCTGAAACTCCCTGGCTTTTTCCATTATCCAGCGGATATTGGCAATTTGGTCCGAGTTCCTCTGCCTTTTCTAAACCCAGCTTGTACATCTGGCAATTCTCGCTCCATGAATTGCTGAAGTCTACCTTGCAGGATCTTGAGCATTACCTTACTGGCATGTGAAATGAGTGCCACTGTTTGATAGTTTGAACATTCTTTAGTGTTTCCCTTTTTTGGTATGGGGATATAAGTTGATTTTTTTCAGTCTGATGGCCATTCTTGTGTTTTCCAAATTTGCTGGCATATAGCATGCATTACCTTGACAGCATCATCTTGCAAGAGGAGAGATGAATACCCACCCTTAAATAATCATATGCATTCTACTAGATCAGATTATCTGATTGAGTAGATGCTCTGGCTATATCTTTCATATGTCTGTTTACTTTAACTATGAATGACTCTCCTGAACAATTAGCGTCTCCCTGGTTCATGTTAAGCCAGCGATGCCAGTGCAACTCAATTTTAAAATCAGCCTTAAGAAAAGAAACCCTGAACACTTACAGTTAATAATGTGAGATGACACGTACCCTCTTCTTTCTTCTCCTACAGCACATTCAGCAGATGGGATTCCAAAGCAGTTCTGCTGCTCTGAGAACGTTCTAAGAGTTTGGACTGCCAAGAGTCAGCTGTTCTACAAAAACACTGAAAGACCTAAAATTTGGTTCAGCAAAGACCTGCTCTGATTTGAGTGTAGGCGTTGAGTGGCAGGAGTAGGCCGACCAACAGTGATGATGGGTTGCACCGCAACTGGATCTAGAATTTTTCCATATGGATCAAACGCTCTACTGCTAAGCTATTTCCTTTCCCGATAAAGGAATGAAACATGTACCAATTCATTACTACATGATTTCATATTTATTTAAGGTCATGTGACCAATAAGATCAGGCCATTTGTTCATGTTACGACAATTTTATCTAGTCTGATAACCAGCAACATTCAGGGGTCCCAGGAACAGATCTTCCAATCACCTGCTATATTACATTTTTAGCTAAAGATGCCAACAACTGAATCTAAGAACTTCTACAATACATGCAAATCATATGTTCATCCAATTAACTCTAATCCCTATGACTTCTTACAGATGAAAATTGGGACATCCTTGTAATTCAGACACAGTAATATAAATAAAGACCTCACTGCACAAGGAGGCCAGTGGCTGATACTATCTAAGTAGGCTGTTTGTGGCTATATCTTGATTTTAAAGCTCTGTATGTAAATACATGCTCATTTACTTCAAGCTGAGTCCATTTAGCACCTCCCTGCATTGCATCTCTTCAGTAGCTCACTCCTCTGCCAGGAGGAAAACAGAATGTGTAGAAAAATAGATTTATACTGTGGGTATCCCTAGATAAAGAGACCCACTCAGCTTCTAGGACTTCAAAATCTGTCATCAACAAATGAAAAGATTCAGAAGCTATATGAGCACAGTGAACAATTTCATGAAACATGGTTTATGAATTAATAAAAGGGGGAAAAGCTTATCCCCCCATCTGAACATTACTTTGTGTCTCTGTATGTGGCTTCATTACAAACTGGGCCTGCCAATTTCTTTCTTACTTTTTTTTCTTTCTTAAAGAGAAGCATCAAAAACTGTAATTTAGAAGGAGGTCTCATACCAATGGCCAGATTCCTTCATAATCTCTCTTAGCTGGAGCCACAGAATGGCTCTTGTGTCACAAGGTAAACTTGAAAATGAATTGATGCTTGATGCCCACCAGATATTGTTGGGAGTTTCCTGTGATGATACCCCAGTGATACCAGTGTGACAGGAACTACACTTAAAAGTTCCAAAGGAATTAACCTTCATGAACTTGGCTATTTTCCAGGTCCTCCCATGTTCCTCAATAATCCCTCTGCAATTCTGGTTACTTTTGACCTAACTGAAGTGGAACTTTTCACAGGGCAATTAAACCAGCATTGGTTTAATGGTCTTTGCTCTCTCAGCAGCAGTGCTGTGCAGGTAAGTGTCATGGGCCTGCATGAAGAAGACCTGCAACTTGAAAGGGACACATTTTAAAAATAAAACAAAACAAAAAATGCTTATATGCAGCAGAACTCCTGTCCACCTCTTTCCCTAGATAACCTCTGGAGCAGTGTTTCTCAGCCTTGGCCATTTGAAGACGTGTGGGTTTCAACTCCCAGAATTCCCCAGCCAGCATCTTCAAGTGGCCAAGCATCTTCAAATGGCCAGAGCTGGGAAACACTGCTCTAGAGAAATGAGGATTCTTGATGCAACAGCAGCACGGCTCTACAGCATTTCTCATCTTGTTTAGAAATTAAAGAGTGAGAGAAAAGGTGCCAGGGCTGAAAGAAAGAATGGAGACAGAAAGTACACCAGGTGAGACAAGTGAGAAATAGAGTCCTGGGAGGGGGAAAGTGTCGGGAGGGAGAGAGAAGCAGAGGGAAATTGTATATCCTTGTGAGCTCCCAGAGAGCATTTTGCGCACAGCCCTCCACTGCCATTGCTTCCCAAGAAAATTTCTCCCCATCTCTATGAGCACACTCACAACCAGCCTTGCAGCAGATAAAACACTGTCAGATGTGTTACTGTGATTATTTTACCATCAGTTCCTGCTATTGTGTCAAAGTCAGAGGTGGAAGTGGAAGAGTGTCTATTCTGTTGCAGCACCTGCCCTCTGGAATGATATCTGATGTTCAGGAAACTGTAGCTGTTCTCCCAGGCCTTGGGATAGGGCGGTTCTGGAGCACCCTTTAGTTATGTTTGTTTTTTTGAGCTCAGCCACCTGTGTTCTGGACCCATGCCCCTCCTGCTTGATTAAGACCTCACAGGAGGTGGCCTTTGTTGGATCTCAGTGGTGGTTGATGCCCCTTTGCAGGAGAGGGTGGTACAGCCTGCCTTGAAGGAGACTGTGGTGCACCCCCTTCTCAAGAGGCCATCCTTGGACCCAACAATTTTGGACAACTTTTGTCTCTTTTTAGGGAAGGTTGTTGAGAGGATGGTTGGCACTCAGCTAAAAAGGGCCCTGGATGAAGCAGATTATCTGAAACCTTTTCAGTCTGGGTTCAGGCCAGGGTACAGTACTAAAATGGCATTGGTCACACTAGTAGATTACTTTGGAGAGCTTGGGATGGGGGTGGTGCAACCATCCTGGCCATCCTGGATCTCTCAGCGGCTTTCGACTGCCATTGACCATGGTATCCTTCTGGACCGGCTTTGAGGGTTGGGAATGGGAGGCATTGCTTTGCAGTGGTTCTCTTCCTTCCTCCATGGCCGGTTCCAATCAGCGTTGGTGGAGTAGGAGAGGGTGAGCCCTAGGCCCCTGCAATGTGGCATGCCCCAGTGCTCGGGTCTTTCACCTCTAGTCTTTAACATCTACATGAAACCGCTGGTCAAGGTCACATATACCCAGCTATACATCTCCACTCCTAGCCAGGCAGCTGATGCTGTTGCAATGCTGACCAAGTGCCTGGAGGCTATAAGGATCTGGATGGGAAGAACCAGCTTTAACTCAACCCTAGCAAGATTGAGTGATGTTGGGGTTTTGGCCACCCCAGACCAGAGTGATATGTCCTCTTTGACTGTGGACAGGGTGACACTCCCCCAGACTGAGCTGGTATGCAGTTTGGAGTCCTCCTAGACTCATGGCTCCTGGTCGAGGATTAGATGGCAGCCGTGGCTGTGGGGGCCTTTCCACAGATTTGCCTTGTGCACCAACTGCACAAGCTGAGTATACGTGACCTGTGCACCAACTGTGCTGTTTCCTGGACTGGGAGGCCCCTCCCCTTTTAACCTTCCAAACAGTATTTAAGCCCTGGATTTCCCCCCATGTGCTGGGAGACAGGCATGGGATGAATGTGTTGTGGGCTGCTTCTGAAAGTTAGCTGTATCACCAGGTCTTTTGGTTTTACTGCTTTTATTTCATTGTTTGTAGATATTGTTTTTATCCATGGGTTGTTAGCCATTCAGAGTTTGTTTTAAGAAGGGCGACTATATCAACATTTTAAATAAATAAAATGGTTGAATCCATTTTTGTTTGTTTTTTCTGCTTGGGTTTTTTTTTTTGGTCCTGTTTTCCTGTCAGTTATCTTTTTTTAATTAATATACTTTGGTTTCTTTTAATTTTTTGACTATAAGCCCCCCAGAGTCACTATGGAGTTGCGTGGCCTCAAAACTGAAATAAACAAATAATTGAGTTAATGGGAAAGCCACATGAGTACACCCATAATCTCACTGGGCTGAAGACCATCTTTCCCTTTATAGTGGTCCTCATTTAGCAACTGCCTCATTTAGTGACAGTTCGCAGTTATGACAGTGATGAAAAAGTGACATTATCACCAATCCTCGCATTTATGATCCTTGTAGGTCTTAAAGCAAAGGAAAACTGAAGTAAAATCATAAGTACAGTTGTGGTTTCACTTAGCGACCACTTCATTTAAAAACCAAGTTGCCAGTCCCAATTGTGGTTGCTAAACAAAGACTACTTGTAAAATGACTGTGCTCACTGGGCCTCTTTTTCCTACATCAGAGAGATATGGGGAAAATGGATACTGTACTTTGTGCATTTCTTTAGATGCACAAAGAAGATACTCTTGCCAGCTAATATTAATACTATTTGTCACAAAAGCTAATAAGACATGTGTTCGTTTTGAAGGTAAAACTAACCTTCAAACCTCACACAAAGTTTGGTCATCTTTGCCATAAAAATCTCAACATGATTATGGCTGAGCAGCTTTATCACAGCATTTGAAGATGAGCAACATTTGAGAGATTTTTACTTTGTTACAAGATAATATCTACACCTTTTGAAGTTGTCCTCATAGCATTTCATAGCTAACTAATGTATCAGAAACACTATCAAGAGAGGATGCCATTCAGCTGCTTTCATTGTTCTTACCCTTTATTTTTTCAATTCACTGCCCTTTAAAACAAAAGCTAGCCCCATGGTTTTTCAGAACTTCCAAGAATTTTTTTCCTAGGAGCGTTCTGATACTGGGATATCTGACCCTGTGAGCAAATTTAATACCTGTCACTGAACAACCCCATTAAATGGGGCTTTCCCACCAAAACTGTGCCATTGCAGGTGTCTTGGAATGGGGAATCCAGTAATGGCCTGATGTGGTCCTGGCATTGCCATCAGAGGTGAGGGTATGTCACCATACTTTCCATGTATACTTTCCCTGGAAAGGAGTGGGATGTGGCTTGCTGATAATTTGTGCAATTAGCCAGCAGCCAGAGCAAATAAAGATGGATAATGAGGGTGTAGATTCCTGAGAGCACGTAGTAAGTTGAAAAAAATATCTCTCTGAAGGCCAGGTTTCTTCAGTTCAGCTGTTTCCTTTGTGCACTCATTTATATCCTGTTCCATCAATGAGATTTGGTGTTGAAGATAATATAATTAGTGCTCTGCTCCTAGTTATATCAACCATCATCATCCAGTGCAAAGTGGTTTCAGTGGGGCTTGTCCATATTGCTCTGCATTGTATACCTTGTTGCCCCTGACTATACAGCAGCCCCTACTAAGAGATCTTTCTGGCATGACACATAATTCAGAAGTGGGATCATATAAGGGGGCAAAGCTAGGTTGCACAGTGCTACTGAGTCTATTTTGATATCAGCCTATAATTGATGGACTGCACTTGGTTCCCATATGCATCCTGAAGGGCCTTTCCCAAGGTTGCTTGCTCCTTAGCAAAATCTAATCTTACCATGCACAAAGACATATGCCCAGTGCTATCTCGCACTGAGCCACGTAAAATTAAGTTCAGCAGAGGAAACTTCCTTCAGCCACTGGTCCATCTCAGCTAAGACCTTTCAATTTTGACACAGGTTCTTCAGGGCCTAAGAGTTCCAAAATTTTTCCACTATCTGTTACTGGTGATTAAAACTACAATGTTCATCACCTTCTCCTCTTTACAACTGTGTCTAAGCCCTAGACAGTTGATGGAGAGGAGAATCAAATCAAATCAAATCTTTATTATGGTCATAGACAGGCAAGGGAGTGAAGAATCTCACTTGTGCCCATTAGGAACACAGAGAATGTCATTTGACTAATGAACCAAACACATGTAGCTCACTCTATAGTGCTCCTTCAAACATGCAACAGTTAGAAGGTAAACTTGTACCCTGCAACACATATGGTTGTAAAATTTGTTTAGTTCAGTTCTGGCTTAAAGCTAAACAATCATAAGAAATGTATGTAACAGCTTCTGAACTTGCCTTTCAAGAATTAGACCCTGAATAACAGGCTCAGCAAAGCACATAAACAACCTGAGCGCAGCCCACACTAGGGGGAGATATATTGTATTGTATTTATATCTACAGTATATGTGTATTTAGCACCAGGGAATGGGCATCTTTAACTTCTCTAGCTGGGACAACTCAACAGACACCACTATGCAAATTAAATTAAATGACAAGGTGATGTATGTCACTGGACACATTTTCAGTCTGCAGTTGGCTTCAGATACAGCTAGAAGTTGCATTCCAGCACTACCAATATTGTTATGCCACCTCCCAGCAAAGAATAACTAGAATGGCAAGTATCTTGTCATAGGCTTAATTTGGTTTGTATTTCCCTCAGGAATTAACAGTCTAATTTAAATTGCATTCCACATTCTTCCCTTCTAAAGCTGATGAGTGTATTTTCATTTCCTCCAAAAGCTGAGAGGTATCTCAAGGCTAACATGCTGAATAAATATCGTGTGATAGAAGGTGCTTAAGAATCTAGGGAGTCAAAATACCTAGGGATGATTAATTAGGGAAAAAATTCCAGCGCCTTCTTGCATGGCAAGCTTAAAAAAAGCTGTAGGCCTGCCTGTAAAGAGATTGAGACAGATGGGTGTTCAGACACACAATTAGAGTAGATTTATCTGTTGTTTTTTTCATAAAATAATCTTCTGCAGTGCCCTTTGGGAGTTACTTTATAATAACCCCATCCATTGCAGGGTAGCAAGATGGCAGCACTCAGAATCAATTCCGTGGGGTGGGAACTGGTCAGAAAGAGTGGTACAACAAAACCAGGCTGGGTTTACACACCCTGAGAAGACAGAATGTGTTTTGCTCAGTTCTGATTTAGCATGTTGGGTGAATTCAGCCGATGTGGAGTTATTCAAAAAACCACGTTTAAGGAAATTGGTCTCAGTCATATTCCTAGGAGAAGGTAGCAAGAATGGTATACATACACTGACATAATTTCTTCTGCCAAATCTATAATTTTCATTTTGTGAGTTATACCAGGAATTATATTATTGTCATTTATTTTAAAGGCAGATGCTGTAGAATGTAGAGCCCATGTATGGAACAAACAGGGCTTGAGACTCTAGGATCTAGAAACCACAAGTTTCAAATGCAAATACGAAGTTAGTAAAGTCCCTTGGCATATCTATTTTCTGTTCATAAAATATTTATATTTTATATTCTTGTTATTCAGGAAAATTAAAATGTGATGGATATAACTTTACCCAATTTTTAAAGAAAATACTATTATCAATTCTAAAGCCATCCATGGAAACCAACTCATCATAGATGTGATCTGAAAGGTAACAGCAAAACCAACCTAATCATAGATGTGATCCGAAAGGTAACAGCAAAACCAATTTCACAGCACCCATTGATATAATAGTTTGACATTTGGATAACTGGAAATAATGGGTTATGAGAAACAGCTTGGGATTGGAAGATAGTTAATGTGGAGAGACTGCCAGACCTGAATCAGAGACACATACACAGGGTTTATCCTACTGAGCCCTCATCTGCTGAATAAGTCCCGAGGGACTGGGTTCATACATATATTGCTAAGCCATAAATCATGTTCTGCAAATGACTAAGTTTAGTGTAATGTGCAAACTAGGGCTATAAGTCATAAGCCGGTTACTATCTATCCTACAGAGCTATTGTAAGAATATAACTATGAAGATAAAAAGCTCAGATCTTCCCCAGGGAAAACAAGGGGAGAAATAATGTATTATCTCAATAGAGCGGGCTTGTGGGTTTCCTCTCGCCTTCCAATCTCTCTGCCTCCTGAGTACAGAAAATATCACACTCTACTGATGGACATCTATTTCTCTAGCAGAACAAATGAATGTCCTTGCAAGCCCACCCTGGAGATGAATTCTCGGCTTGAAAACAAGCCTTGAAGGTGTGGGATGAAGATGCAGTCAGGCTATTTTCCAGTTCTTGCTCTCCTCCTATCTTTGCAACACTCATTTCTCTTGGGTTTTTTTTTTTTTTTTGTTCTGCTTGCAGACTGGATGTTTGGCCCCAACTCTGATGACAACAGCAACAAGAGTGACATGAACTGCATCAGCAATAACATGAATGAGATGGGTGAGCTTCAAGGGTCACAGGTCAACCAGGAATACCAGCCACAGGATGTGGTCATTTCCATCAGTGAAACTTCTTGCCATCTTCCCCAGCAGACATGAACCAGCTGTTATCTGGGGAAACCTAGACCCTTCCCCCAAACTCTGGTGCTGTGTTAGATTTCAGCTTCCATTATCCTCATCTAGTCCTGCCAATGGCTGGGAAGAATGGGTGCTGTCATACAACATATCCAGGTTGGGTAAGGCTGACATAGGCTTTGCTGGGAGGGTATCAGAGAAGGAAAGGCTGCATGGATTTTTTTTTTTCCCCTTCAAGTGGCTTCACTATTTTTCTCAAGGACTGCTTTCCAGATTATTGACAGCCTTGACTTAGTTAAATTTGAATGTGAACAAATGGAACATTCACCATTTCCATATACCAAACCCTTCAAAATATCTTGAAGCCAGCTGAGCAATTGTCTTAATTCTGTTGATCTTGAAATTCAGAGACCAGACAGGGACTCCCTTGAACCAATCCATACTCCCATCAGCTGGCTGAGAGGAGAAGGCAAAAACTGTTTGGGAGGCAGTGCCTCCTCCTGTGCGCAATGGTATCTCCTAGAGCAGTGTTTCTCAACCTCAGCAACTTTAAGATGTGTGAACTTCAACACCCAGAATTCCCCAGCCAGCCATGGCTGGCTGGGGAATTCTGGGTGTTGAAGTCCACACATCTTAAAGTTGCTGAGGTTGAGAAACACTGTGCTAGAGTAACAAAAAGTCTTTACCCCACCTCATTCTGAACAGAAAATAAAAGATTCTCTCCCCAGTGTTTTCAGTATAGGGTTTATACTTTGTGATGATTTTTTTTTTGCCCCGAATCTGAGCTTTGAGAGAAAAGCTACCATACCTGGCCTTCTGAGATACATTCTTCCTGCATATGAATTCCCACTGAAAGCTGTGAGGATGGCCTGGCACAGGAATTCTCAAGTGGCCACTATGATTATGGGCTGCAGTACAAACTTCCATGTGCCTGGAAGGGGGAGAAGGAAATCTTGCTTGATCCCAGAAGCTGGGTGTAATAAGAGGCCTTTGTTCATGCCTTATGTAAGTAGGAAAAAAATCAGACAGCAAGTAGTTTTACAGGGATTGTGAAACTGACCAGGTGTATTAAGGAAACTTGAAGGGTTATCTTTGGAATCAGGTTCAACCAGGGGTGACAAGAATTCTCACCAATGGAAAGTGGTCCATCAAAGCCCCAGAGGTCCCAAATGAAACAACTTCAGGTGGAAATCGTGCCATTTGAGTTGCACTGCAGCTGAGTTGGAAGGAAATATGCTCAGCAATGTAAGAACAACTTTATGAGAATCCAGGGGCACAATGCCAGTGCGGGATTAGCCCAAGGGCAAAGCAGCCCAGGCTTTTCTGTGGGAGTTTCCAACTCATCAGATCAGTCCTAAGGATGAGTCACTATATTTCCTATCCCTGAAGGCCATGCAGCTTACATAAAACCAAGGAGCTCTTACAGTATGGCAGCACAAAAGCCTTCTTGGAGTTCAGGGACAGCAAAAAGAAATCAGCAGGACTTTGATGAATTCTGCAATTCCACAGGATTGTGTAAAGCCTGTTTTTTTCTGGATGGCCTTGCCTTCTGTATGGAGACGTGTGATTCTTCTTGTACCATGGGGGCAGGAGCTTCTGCTCTATCGGTCAAATTTTACAGAAGTTGAAAGGGATAGAAGGCTACTTTGGGTGTGGAGTTGATAATCTCACAAATGATGGAGCTCAGAAGGGAAAAAAAAGACTCCAAATTACTGACTGTTGCCTGGCATAAATTAGGGTTTGGGCTGTATATGTAGAAAGTACTGCCAATTTCAAATGAAGTATTACAAAGTGCAAAAGAATAATGTATGCACAACACTAATTTCTGTTGCTAACTCTGCTGATTAGTTCACTGCCTGCCTTTTCAGTAAAATTATGTGTGTGTGCACACCTATACACATTCACACCATTTTCTGTGCAAAGCAGCTTGTTTCCATTTTTCCTACTGATTTCCATTCTATGTTCCTTTCTTTTTTGGGAGTGCAAGAGTAAAAACAGTTTTAAAAAGAGTCCAGTCTCCAGAACGACTGAGTCTTAGTTTTGTCTGCTTGTTTATTCAGGTGTATACATTAGAAGTTTTCCTCCCTCCTCCTAGACTAGTTTGTCAATGCTGCTTCTCCTTCCTTTACTGGTCATTGTGTCTTTGGAAGGATGTGAAGAGGGAAACACTAAACCAATGGGCAGAGATGGGGTAGAGCAGAGGCTGTGAAATTGCAGGTGAAGAAAAAGCAGGGGTTCTTTTTGCTGTGTTCATATAACATGGTTAAATGAGCCATGTTTTTTTTTCAATTAACCCCATTCTCTGGGTTCACAGAACTTGATTCACACAGCACTGGGCTAAATGGACTTGGTTAATTTGTGGTTCAGTGAAACTTGTGAACCCAGTGTGTTCCTGCAAGGTGGTCATGGAAATTAGCATTGCAAATGAAGCTTCAATTAGTTTTGCCTCTTCCTTACCTCCAAGGAGACTTTTTATTTCCTTGAAAATACTCAGTGAGAGAATTCCAAATATTAAGTCCCTTTTCACTTCAAACAAGCCCAAACGAAAAGATAGGGGGAAATCCATATCATCGTACCTCATAAGGCAGAGTTACTACCCAAGGTAATGTAAATATTCATGGTTCTCCCCATACATCCTCTTTTACTACCATCCTCCCTTGCCACAAACTGATTTCATGCTATCCACTTCCAGAAATCTCTCTGGTAGGAAAATACTACCTGATAATCCCCTGTTTATCTGAAGGACATAAACAACTTGTGGGTTTGTTTTGGAGAAACTTTTAAACCACAGTACTGTGGTTCTTGGTTCTTTGACAGGAATCTGACGCTAATATTTAGCAGGTAAAGAGATACAGTGAGAAGGCACAGAGGCAAACTGAGAGAACATCTTCTGCTTCATCATGGTATGTGTGAGGGGATTTTGGGGGGAAATGGTACAGACCAGCAACAAACAGACTGCCTTCATTTTCCCTGTGTTTGTAAAAAAAATTAACAAACTTACCTATTTCCTATCTTACCACTTATTACTAAGCCTATGCTAACTTATACTATAACTGTAACTAACTTCTGTGTCTACATAGATGTGTATTTCTTATTCCTAAACAGTCTATCCTTTATTGCTTGACCTTACACCAAAGTCTTTAGCCACCTTCACGTTGGCTTCTGTGGTTGTCAGCTGCTGTTCTAAGCTGCTGCTGAAGGGCTGGCTTGGCAGTTTCTCAGTCTGTGCTGCAGTGAGAAAAGGAAGATGCTTTACCAGCTGCTGGCTAGCTGTAGCTTCTCAGCATTGCTGCTGGAGTGGTGAAGCTCCTCTTCTCCTTTCAGCCTGTTGGTTTGACAAAGTCCAAGCCTGCTCCTCCTTTACCATCAGTTGCCTGTTGAGCTGATGGCTTCAAATTCTTCCTTTCTGCCCTCCCACAAATCACCATCTTACACACTCACCCTCTGCTACTCTCAGCATTTTCCTTTTATAATTGGAATTCAGGTGTAGCACACTGCTCTTCAGGCTGCCTTAAAGTCCCAGGGGAGAAAACAAAGGGAAGGAAGAGCTCATGCTGGTCCAGGCTAGGCTTCTACAGTATGACCAGCAGCAACTAAAGCAAACCACAGAACAAGGAAGAATGAACACTTAATAATTGTAAATTGTCAGTGAAGCCTTTCAGTTAAAGCAGACTTCCTTCATCTGGTGACCTCCATAGAATTCCATCATCCTCAGCCAGGTTGAATTAGATGGTAGCAATTGATTTTTTTTTTTTAAAGAAACCCTTAGTTTTGATAAAGATAAAAATTGTTCACAGTCCATTATTTCAAGCAATATACTTCTTGGCAGTAGGATTTTCAGGACCTGATAACCTTTTTCTTTTGTGTTTTGTATAACAGAAACATTCAAGAAAACCCAAGATCCCTTTCATTTATTCTTGTCACTCTTTAAAATCAATAGCACTTTTTTTTCCTTAGCATTGAGTGTCATTTTGCTCTGGCTCAGAAATGAACTCTTGTTAGCATTAAAATGGGATCCAGCTCTTTGTAAGTTGAGCATCTATAATTGTAAAAATGATCACCCTCTCCCTCTCTTTCTTAAAAGCAGTTCTGATAAATGAATAGGCAGTGGATACACAGGATGATTTCAATATGTTGCACAAGGATCCATTAATGAATGCTTTAGGACATGAGTATTCTGCTGGAAGATAATAGCACTGCATTTATACCAGAAAAAGAGATGGTTCAGCTAGGATAAAATCAAGCAAAGGGGTTCTTCTAAATTATAATTCTTTAACTGTTCAGAACCTGACTAGCTCCAGAAAAAAAAAAACTGTTTAGATGAGAATTTGACAGGAGAAAATGATATATTCCTGTTCTAGACTTTAATCATTCCTAACCATTAATTTCAAAGGTTGATAGCAACTATGAGGCATATCATTTCCATCTTAAATTGTCATTACTGTGCCTTCAAAGGTTTGTTTTAAACATTAAAAAAAAGCATGTGATATAGTTATTTCAAAGGAAAGCACTTCAAAAAGTCTTCAAATGTGCTCAGGCTTACATCAAGAGGTGTTTTGAATACCATTTATACCAATGAATAAATGGCCTCAGAAAAACCTATACTTGTATAACTATACACAACATGCTTTGTAGACTGGAGCTTAGTCCTTACAGTGTAGAACAAAAGAATACAAGTTAGAGATTTTTACTCTGCTTGTAGTAGCAAGCTTCTATTTATACAAACAGCAGGTTTATCAAGGGTGGGGAAAGAAATACATTAGGAAAAATGATATAAAGAAGAAACAAAAATAAAGTCAAGCTAGAAATAGAAGATGGATCTAGGATCTTGAAGTAGAAGGTGGATCTAGGAGAGGAAGGAGTGGGGTTGGAATTAGTATAATATGAGAAAGAAGAATAGGAGAAGACAGGATGTATGAGAGAGGGGATTTCCCCAGGATCCATTGTTGGAGAGGGGAGAGAAGAGATATATGTGATCACTTGTTGGAGGAGCTTAATATGCATAAAGATGTATCATCCAATAATTTCCTAAAAAGACTTTTAACCTTCCAAATAATCAGTCTGTCTCAAGAAACTATAAAATGCTGTTTCTACAATCATAAAGTTAGACTGCATCAAACTCAGGCCTTCAGTATGCAGAGAAAGAGCAGTGTGCAGACATCAGGTTCAATTTGTATTATGTTGCATTTCTCCCTTTGTGTTGCTTCTAGAACTGCAAGAGAAAGGCCACACAATTGGTTTCTGTTAAGTAACCTCATGGAAAGCAATCTGCTATATCTAATCCATACTAATGGAAGGTCTGTGGCAGAATGTACTCCAATTGCTATATATTTGTTCCAATTATTTCAGATAATTGTTCCCTCTCTATCATTCCTTTAGGGGTCTCTGTTGGGGGGAGGGTCCAAACTGTCAAGATGGTGGCCTCAGCTCATAACTGAAGCCTTGCCCCTTTTTTACACATGTCACATGAACACCCCAGCATTCCAAACAAAATAGTTACCGTGCACATGTTTTATTAAAAAAAAGAAGAAGAAGAATTCAAATGTTCCATGCAATCTTTGGTCATAGCGGAGCCTTCCTTTTATAATACTGCTATTTCTGTGTTTTTGAAATGATAAAAGAAGCTGTTTGACAGTGCAACTTTTTAATAATTGGATTTATAAGGACAATGAAAATAGATTAATATATAAATTTTCCCTAAGGAACAATTATTTGGGCATTATCTGCTTGAAAGCTGGCAACAGGTTCATTCATCTCTTTTCCCTTTTCAGAATCAGGGTTGTTATGTAGGCTTATAGGAATAATTCCTGAATAAAAATGCTCAACTGCATGTAACCCACCTCTGTACAAACGTGGGGAAATAATTTTTCTCTTCTGAAAATGAAAAGTAAAAATTGAAGACAAAGGCACAATGCTACTTTTAAATGCCACAGCAATCTCTCTTGAGAGAGCAAAGTGGATGAAGGCATGAGAAAGAATGGCCTGATGACATCATCTGGATTCTCCCTAAAATTATCAAAATTGACCATATTTCCCATGAGAAAAAAAATAAGTGAATAGTGAGGTCCCACAAACTATTTTACAGCAGAATGTCTTGCAACCTACAAGTAACTGTTCAAATGTCAGTTTAAGATAGACAAGAGTTCTTTTTTTATGACTCAATATTGTTTGCAGTTTTGTTCTGAGTGCTCGAAAAAATCCAGAGGAATATGAAAACAAAAAGTTATAAAAACACTAAAAAATCAAAAGGGAAATATGAATAGTAAACCAAGAGAATGACCTGGATAACTTTTATATTGGATTTATAGGTAGTCCTCGCTTAATGACCATTCTTTAATGATGGCTCAAAGCTATGACAGCCTCAGAAAAAGTGCTTTATGACCTGTACTCACACTTACAACTGTTGCAAAATGTCACACCACCCCCACAGTCACGTGATTGCAATTCAGGCACTTGGTAGCCAGCTCACATTTACAACCAGTTGCAGTGTCCTGCAGTCACATGATCATGATTGTGTGACCTTTTTTGCCATTTTCCAGCAAAAAACATCCATTGGGGAAGCTGGATTCACTTAACGACCCATGAGTTGCTTAACGACCATCATAAAAATGGTCATAAAATCAGGTCCGATCACGTGACTCACTTAATGACTGCACCATTTAACAACCAGTTTTCTGGTCCCTATTATGGTCGTTAAGTGAGGACTGCCTGTACAAAAGAGGCTTGTTAAAGCTTTGAAGAATCTTGTGAGAAGAGACAAAGAAAAAATGAAAAGAAATCAAATTCTACAACATTATTTGAATGGACTAAAGATTAAGCCTGTTAGAAGTAAAAGGAAGAGCACAAACGAATGAAGTCTTGATTTTAGGTTTTTATGATTGAATGGTTTGGTTTTAGAGATACAAGGTTATTAAATGTTTAATAGTAAGGGATTAACTTTTAAGTACTTTTATACCTGTGCTGGAAAAGGTCAGAAGCCACTGGTCTGATATGCTTCTTTGCTTACTCCTGCACCGGTTTAGCTTTTCCTGTTTCTTTTTTAGACTTGTATTCTGTCGGTCTTATATCCTGCATTATGTGTCTTACTTATATCTTGAACACTTACTAATTAATTAAAGAAAAGGGAAAAAAAGAAGTAAAAGGAAGGAATAAAGTTGGTTCATTTGATCAAGGTTAAAATAAGACATGTTGTTCTTTCTGGTACCCTTAATGGACTGTCTGCGGACACTGAGACTGAAACGGTGATGCTTTATGGATCTGCCTATAGATGAGAGATGGGACATGGGATGACGAGATCATTGGGTGTAAACTAAGAGGAGGTGGAGAGTTACAAAAATCGTTATACTGGTTGTGATGAAGGTTGGAAGTCACTTCTTTATATATTTCTTTTCTCTCTTTTTTACTACGTTCTTACTTTTCTTTCTTTTTTTATGCTTTTTTCATTCTCCTTTGCACTTTGCACTCTTTGTTTTAGTTTGTATTAGATTTTACCACTGTAATTAAAACCCTTAATAAAATTATAGATACAGATATAGATGTTATAAAGACACAGATCATAGTCTGGCCAGCAAAAATTTGGAATACAAAGTAAAGGGTTGCCACATTGCTACCAGTATGTTGGAAATCATTCACTATAAAGAGTGCACATGCAGCATATTAACAGGACTACACTGTAAGTATCCAAAGAATATACGTGAGATTGTTGATCTGAATTCAGCACCAGGCGTCAGTCTGAAATCTAATAACTATAATACTGACCACAGCTGTTTTTGAAATACATTGAATTAAGTGCTTGGTACTGCTTTTGACCATGTTAACTCGATGAAATAGTCAAGAGCAGAGACCTCACACTGACAACAGAGGTCCGCATAGTTAAAGCAATGGTGTTCCCCGTGGTAACATATGGCTGTGAGACCTGGACCATAAGGAAGGGTGAGCAAAGGAAGATTGATGCTTTGGAACTGTGGTGTTGGAGGAAAATTCTGAGAGTGCCTTAGGCTGCAAGAAGATCAAACCAGTCCATTCTCCAGGAAATAAAGCCAGACTGCTCACTTGAGGGAATGATATTAAAGGCAAAACTGAAATACTTTGGCCACATAATGAGAAGACAGGTCACCCTGGAGAAGATGCTGATGCTAGGGAGAGTGGAGGGCAAAAGGAAGAGGGGCCGACCAAGGGCAAGATGGATAGATGATATTCTAGAGGTGATGGACTTGTCCCTGGGGGAGCTGGGGGTGTTGACGACCGACAGGAAGATCTGGCGTGGGCTGGTCCATGAAGTCACGAAGAGTCGGAAGCGACTGAACGAATAAACAAGAACAACTAGGAAGGAAAAAGGGAACTAAATTCCCTAAAATCTGGTTACAAGGTCATGATAGTTAAGAATTGGTTTTTTTCTTCCTTGTCAGTTGACAAAATGTAGGGAATTTATCAAACCCATTAAACCCCAAGAAATAAGAGAGGAAAAAAGAACTTTCTGTGTTTAAAGGTTGCTTTATAATGTTAAACATGAATAGAAACACTTGATCCAGTACATAACCATTTACTCCCCCCTCCTCAGCTCATAGTCACAAAGGTTTTCCTTCTTTAGATGTGCAACATCCTTCATTTTCCAATCAGCTTGGAAAAAATGAGGGTGTGGTCACAACATATCTGGAAGATTGGAGATTATCTATGTTAATGACCTACTTCAATTTCCTTAAAATCCTTTTTGGTCTTCTAAAGCAGCCTATCTACACATGTTCCAGAGTATTTTTCTCCCAAAGGTTTAGAAAAAGCCAAGACTGGATTCAAACTTCTTTCCAGTCTCTGAAGACTTGATCTCAATTTTTGCCAGACTTTCACTGCAAACACTGAGTGTGAAAGTGTGGCAGATGTACCCTGATGGAGCAACACACCAACTCTTAAGATTATACACATCGAAGGCATGAAAGAATGAGGTAAATGGAGAAAGAAAATTAGCTGGTGAGATAATATTGAGGTGGTTACTGAGAACTGAGGTTAGGAAATGGGGGTGGTTTCTTAGTTGCAGCTGCTGGCAAATTATTTTATGTTCACAAAATTTTAGCAGTAATTTCCAACCCATTAAAAATTGCAACTCCCTTACAGTTCAGATACCAGTGAATTCATGTGTGCCAGGAAAGCAAAGATCCGGCCCAAGGTCCATTGGGCCAGTTTTGACAAGAAGCTGGATTTGCTAGATGAACCCTGCACTGAAAGACAAGAAAGATTCCAGAGCAGCAGCATCAGAAGGAGAGGCAAAATCCAAACAGCATCAATCAAGAGCTTTTTCTTCACACCAGCCAGTTGACTCCCATCCAGGCCCCTTTTTCATTTATAAATTCCCTTTCCAAACTCCTTATTAGCCTCGGCTGGCCATCTCACTTCTCTCTTAAGGCCAGTAACAGAACCCAATGTAAGTCAGACTGTTTTATCCCAGAAAGCAGCATTTTTAATTCACATGCTCTAGAGAAGAGGTCTTCTAGGGGGACTAGCCAGAAGTGGCATACTATTATTGTCATTGTTTAAAAGTAGCAGGTGCATTCAGGATGGGACCACAGTGTTTGGAGAGAGGAGCAGAAAAAATCTTTCCTTTTATGTGGCTTCTCTGGATTGCAATCACACATGCACATCCCTTGGGTGACTGTATGCTTTGCCCAGAGATGCTAACAGCAGCTTCAAGAAGAAGATAATTTTAAGTGGGGGGAAAATGACATGGAGGAAAACATAAAAAGCCTGTCCCCTGACAGCAGATTCTGACCTAAATTGACTCTCTAACAGCTTTTTAATGAAAGTAAAGTGTGGGAGATCTTTTTATATATTATTTTGCTTTTTTTTGCCCTGTTTTTCCACTTAAAGGGCACTTGAAGAGGCTAATAAGATAATTAAAAACTGAAATTAAAATAGAACTTGCATTCAAAACTCTGATTTAAAAATGCAAATTACACACTGAAACCACCACTGAGTCAGCAGGATGAGAAGCAGTTAGAAGTTCTGTTTAGGGATTTTTCTTGTTACATTTAGTTTTGCCTTAATTAATTCCAGATAAGACAAAAACTAGCTGCCCAGACAAAACCAGAGGTAACTGTGCTCAAGTTACACAAGCTGAGGGGGTCAAAGGATATGACTGAAGTCCTATAATGCCAAAATGCAAAAATATATCTTGTCTGATGGTGTCATGGCTAAAATGGACTGAAATCATTGTGACTAACACAGTTTAAGTGCCATCTTGCATAGAATAAAAAGTAGATTAGACCAGCTCTTCATCAAAAGGAAGACTACATTTCTGACCCCAATGTATCTAGTGATCAACAAGAGACTGTGGAGTGAAAAAAAAAACCATGTAAAAAGATTACCTCCTTTGCTTGGGGAAAATACATTCAGAGCATGTGATGTAGTTCTTGCAAACATCCCAGTATTACCTCTAGTATAGAAGCAGAAGTGCAGCACTTAAATACCAACCTGGCATGTCCAAGCAGAGGTACTGCACCCACCTAGCAGCATAAGACCTCTTTTCTCCAAGCTCAATTCAGGAGGACTAAACCAGAATCAGTACATGGACCAGGAAGGGTGGATACTGGCAACCGTCAAGCCCTCTGGTTTGTCTACCTTAGCATTTGTGAAATTTGTGGAATCTTGGCTCTGGAGGAAATCTTGCTTTTCTTAGATGTTGGACAGCTCCCCCGTTTTGGTGATAAAAGGAAAATCTGAGCTGTAGATGGAAAGACTTTGTAAGATTTTCTTTTATTATAATTAGAAATCTGAGATTTAAGAACTGTAGTCTGGTGCAAAACACACTTAGCATTAAATAAATTTGAGACCACAAATTGTTCTAAGTAGAGAACTCATATCTGATCCATACAAAAATGCACTGAGGTTTATACCAAACTTTGCAGGATGGAGAATAGTCATTGTTGCTACTGATAAACTCAAAGGCATCATAAATCATTACCAATGTAGTGCAGATCAATAGAATCCTTCCAATAAATACTGATCTCCCTTCTGTCCACCCCTAGAAGTCATTCATAGTAGAGATGTGACTATTTCTGGTCAATTTTTTTAATCCTGTGAATGCAGTTTTAAGGAATGAAGATAATCTGAGATTTCATTAGTCCATCTATGATTGTCATTAGAGATTTGATGGTCTGTATCATGAATCACTGTATTATGTTAGAACTTGGTCACAAAGAACAATTTATATGCAGTATGCACATGCTGTATAACAATTAATATTGCTTCATTATCTACAGCCAACACTCTCTTTCAGATTTAGTGGTAGCTTATTATCAACCAATTATGACTTCATTGTCTTCTGCTAAAATAATTCCATGTTTGCATTCATCATCTTCAACACACATTTCCAGATAGGTTGATTTTGTTATTTTTGGCCAAGTATTTATCTCAGTAGAGAACATAACTTTTAAAAATACATTTCTTAGGCATTGATAAGGGATAATAGATTCTTAATTAAAATTCATTTTTGTAACATTATTTTCTAGTCTGAATTCTCCAGTTGCATTTTGCTTGACAGTTCCATTCTATGATTAGTAAAAATTATGTAATTACTGGTTCATAGAAGAAAACACAGAAGATTACATATAAAGTTGGGTCAGCACACTTCTACTGAAAGAGGATTTCCTCTGCATCTACCCTGAAATATCAAAGTGTCTCCCAACCCTCTAAGAGACTTGGGAGGCATTCAAGTAGTTCAAGTTATTTTCATTCTGCAGGTGGATGAGCACCTTTGGATTCAATCCATTTTAAACAACCCTATAAAATAAAATTTTTAAAAAATCAACTATTCCCAAAACCATTCAGCAAAAGGAACATTTTACAATTTACACTTGCTCTATATTTATCATCTGCATGAACTATGAACATGACCATTTTTCTCTAAAAGCTTTAATCAGTTTTCTAGGGTGGAAGCCAAAAACACATCCCCAACTAGAACTTCAAAGCTGGGGAACCCAGAAGGAAGAATTTGAAGTTACTTTCCAAACTTGAAATGTTGTACTATATAATAAACTTTTTCAGTGATGGGATGACAACCACAGAAAGGAATGTGCCTCGCAAGTTAATTAATCCCAGAAATGTCCCTGGGTCATGGGAACATCATTTACCCAACTTCAGAGGGAGTGATTCACAACAGCAGTCAGGTGGAGAAACATCACCAGAGACTTCCCTATCACACTGGCACAGTAGTTCCCCTCCATTCTTCACACTCAACTTTTGAAAGTTTACAAAAAACTGGGAGAGAAATTTTTTAATATTTGCTGCCCAGATTTTATAATAAGCCTTTCCACCACTCTAATATAAAGTTGCAATAATCAGGAGAATCTGCTTAATATACTATGTGAATAAATCTCAAAGGTATTCATGGGCTACTTGATCACAGCTGCTACAAGCATAAGTGAGACACTGAAGTCCTTAAAATGATCCTCTCATAATTATTGCAAGATGAGATGCAAAACGCTGCAGATACAGGGTAATAATATGCAAATTGGGTTAACCCACCGCAGCGGAAACAAGCTTCAGTCTTGGAATTACTTTCAATCAAGAATGTGAAATGCTCCCATTGATGCTTAACATGACACATTAATTACAGCTCCACGTAGCACTGGATTCTGCTAGATAGATAAACATTAGGTCAATATGTCAAGGCCTTTCGCTCTTCAGAACAAAGAAACTTGGTGGCAGGTGGGGAGGGTTGGAGCTGAGATACAGTTCTTTCATGTCAGTAGTATTATAGTATCCTGAACTTTTTGCTAAGTTTCTCATTTCATAACTTTAAAATCCTGAGAATATAATGTGTCTCACCCTACCCACTCTCATATTTGCCCTTATGAACTGTGAAGTGCAACATAGTTGCAGTGGAAGAAGATCACTGGAGTGCTGTGCGATAGGCGCATGAATTTTTTTAACCTAAAAAACCTAAAATCAATCAACCTAAAATTGAAAGTGTATAGAATGATGGTCCACCCAATAGCAGTATATGGCACTGACTGCTGGCCAATCACCAAAAGTGCTGAGTGCCCTTTACATGTCATGGAGATGCACATGCTCCACTGGTCATTAGATGTCCAATGCTGACCATGCCCGCAATGATACAGTCCAGCAGCAGATGGACATTGTACCAATAACAGAGAAAATGCAGGAAAAATACCTACAATGGTATGGCTACATTCTACAAGCAGCACTCCACGCCATCACCTGCACCACCTACCACTTTTACATTGAGGGCAAATGCCCACATGGAAGACTGAAGCAAAAGTGGCAGTACACAATTAATGTGGACATGAAAATCATACAGGTGGACCTGGTTGCTGCATTCAATCACATGAAATGGCGCTCATTGATTTGAAAAGTTGACCCTGCATGTGCAGGAAAATACTAGGATGAAGAAGAACTGTATAAGCAATGTATGTGCTTTTTTGAAGACTTGCAACCATGTCATCAATTCCAGTACTAGAGTCTGAATCTCCTTAGATTACTCCTCCTTTTGGACCTTTCAGAGTCCTGTTTAGGACTTCTACCAAGGTCTCGCTTTGTAGTAAAAATATAAACCATGGGTGGGCAAAGTATGGCCCTCCAAATGATCTGAAATGCAACCCACAATGCTTCTTGCCATGGGCCATACGTAAGACTGCTGGGACTGGAATACAGGGTGTTTATATCAGCCTTACAACACAAACAACAAAAACCTTTTCTAACAGAATTTATGAATTGTTCATTCAAGAAATTCAGTGAGGTTTTATAACATATTTGGTCACCAAACAAGACAACAAAAGAAAATATAGGTAAAGGTAAAGGTAAAGGTTTCCCTTGATGTAAAGTCCAGTCGTGTCCGACTCTAGGGGGCGGTGCTCATCTCCGTTTCAAAGCCTTGGAGCCGGCGTTGTCCATAGGACACTTCCGGGTCATGTGGCCAGCATGACTCATGGAACGCCGTTACCTTCCCGCCGAAGCGGTACCAATTAATCTACTCACATTTGCATGTTTTCGAACTGCTTGGTGTGCAGGAGCTGGGACGAGCAACGGGAGCTCACCCCGCCGCGCGGTTTCGAACCGCCGACCTTCCGATGACTGAATTTAGCCTATTCTTTCAAAGGACAGCTGGCTTTTTTTTTAAGTTACGGAGCTGGAAATAGAAGCTCATAGTATAGCTTGGTAATTGGATATAATCCTTTTTCAACCAGGTGCCCTCCAGGTGAAACCTGGAAATTTGGGGAGTTGTCATCTCATCAAACAGAAACCTGGAAATTTGGGGAGTTGTCATTTCCATCAAATGGAAAAAGATTGTAAGTTTTGCTTCAAACATATCATGTTCTGTTTCTTGCGGCCAGGTGATATCACTACAGTTATTTGTTAGTCCATCCAATTCATCAAAACATATAGCTTGCTAACTTCCAGGGTTCAGAAATAGTATGGAATGTCTATCCTTACAGACAGATTTTCTGTCTTCATTAATGTCCATATAGAGAGGTTCTATCCTGCTTTACATAATTGATTTATATTTCATATATCCAGTAAATGTACTGGGATCTTGTGAAGCTATTGACTTTAGCTATGTTAAAGGTATGTAGTTATTGGATGGGTGGATGGATGATTTGGGGATGGAGAAAATTATGTTATTTCTCTATAATAATGAGAGGGAGAAAAAAATCCAAGCTAATATTAATGTGTTGATCACACAGCACAAGGCAGAAACTCACTGATGCTGGCTGCAAAATCCTACATCCTAAGAATCAAATGTCTAAACTTTAAGTATGTAAAAATAGCTTAAAAGTGTGCAGGCAATAGCTAGTGGGATCTTAGAAGACAGAGAATAGGAAAATAAGAGAGAGAGGGTGGGAGCAGAAAATGGCAGCTGCACCCTTGAGAAGTGTTTATATCTTCCCACAGCAAAGAGAAACAACATAAATAAAACAGAATAAATTACACCGCTTGCAGAAAAGCCACCAGTTGCAGAACTGAATGTTATTTGGCACAGAATTTGAATGCCTAAAGTACAGAAAACACATTGCTCTCTAAGCAGTGTGCCCCTACTTCCTGGGTGGGAAAGACTTGCACTTTCACAGGAAGAAAAAACACTTTCTAGAAAATGATTCTTTCTCCCTTGTGCTGAAAGGTCTGGAATCCCATCTTCAGCAAGGGACAGCTTTCTTGCACACTTGGACTGTGTCAGGGACCTGCACCCTAACAAGAGCCAATGAGATGGAAAACAGGAAGTCACCTATATTGTTTCGGGACTGCATTAAGCATAACGGAAACGATCGTTTTCAAAGACCAGCCTGACCAATATTTTGCCTCTAAAAATGTACATGTGGTAAAACATGGGAAAGCATTTTCCTGATGAATTGCTTAACATCTTCCAGGAGGGGGCAGAGCTGTGTTAAAAAGAGTTGTTTTCTACAGAAATCTTCTGCATTTAATGTAATTGTAATTTGTTGCAATGAAATGGAGCTGAGAAGCTGCAAAACACACATACAAATACACACACACACACACCCTACAGATCTTATTCCTTCCAGCTACAGACA
Organism: Candoia aspera; assembly: GCF_035149785.1. NCBI lineage: Eukaryota > Metazoa > Chordata > Lepidosauria > Squamata > Candoiidae > Candoia > Candoia aspera. The sequence continues at coordinate 59,421,582 of NC_086155.1, read as the reverse complement.
GACAAATCATAATATACTCAGCTCAGGTAAGTTTCAATCCTCTAATCTAAGGGTTTTAAAAATATGAATGCAGATTTCCAGAAACACATTTTTCTTAATGCAGTACACTTGATCTTAGCCAAAAGGCTGAGAATACATATTAATACATATTTCTAGGTGAATTTTCTCTTTACGGTGCATCATAAAATCAGTTTAGGAGGTGCAGATGAGATCGGTTTGCTTCGGAATTCACAAGCATCAGATCCCTTCAAATTTAATACAGCAAGTAGTTAAACAATGGAATTTTCTGTAATAGGATGTTGTGGTGGCTGAAGACACAAACAAACTGATGGAGGATAACTCTGTTGATGTGTACCAGTAATGATGGCTTAATATTACATTCAGGAACAGAGGTAGCATAACATACTTGGAAACACACCGTAACAATAGCAACAACAACAATAACAAGAAAGCTTTTGTCCTTACGTCTTCCATGTAATCTTCCTATGGACATCCAGTTGGCCATGTGAAAAACAGGAATACTGTACAGACTGTGGGTTTGAGCCAGGTGGAGTTTTCTTGCTGCTCCATATGCTTTATTCCCACTTCTAGCTCTAAGATCCAAAACCATCCATATATGTCAGAATGGCAATATCTCTGGGATGGCTTGCTTATTTTGCAGACAAATTTAATAGTGGCTTGTTCATGGTTATTTTGGCATCCATCTAAGCAAAACTGACTGTTCCAAGAGGACAATTCTAGGAGATTATTTTGTTTTAGAGGAGACTCAGGAAGTAGATCCATATGGACGTATGAATACGAACAGCACCAAGCATTTATTTATTTATTTATTTATCAATCAAATTTGTCACCACCCATCTCCTCCCACCAGAGGAACTCTGGGCGGTTTACAACAAAATATTCACAAAAACAATAAATATATAAAATGCACTATAAAAATTACATATCACTAATACATATAAATAAGAGTTGTCATGAGTAAGGGTAGCGAGCAGGGGGCTCCCATCCAGACTGTTAAGCGCATGCGTAGCACTGAGGAATTAGGTAGCCATTCAAAGAGACACAGATCGGGACCACCTTAATCTTTGGGGTTTATATGGCTGGGTTTTTCCCACGCTTCTTCAGTTTGTTAGGATTCCTGTTATGTACAAGCAGTAAAACATTAGAGACCAGTTCCTTGTCTCAGCGTGTTTCCTGGCAGTTAGGACAAGAGTAAAGTCCAGATGGCTGTGATCTCATTCAGTCTTTGTGTGGAAGGGGTACTTAAAGGCACTAGCCATCCCCAAACATGACGACTTCCCTCCCCACCCCAAGCCAGGTGGCAGAGTCAGGTCTTCAAGTTCCTCCAGAAGGCCAGGAGCAATGGGGCTAACCCCACCTCTGGGAGCAAGATGTTAATGAAACCACTGTAGGTATTTTTTTTAGCTACAAAAGTAACCCTTGAAAGTGATTATTTATTTTATTATTATTTAATTTCATGCAGACGAGTGATGAACTGAAAGTTTTCTGATCAACTGTCATTTCAGAGTAACGACAGAAGGATACAATTAGATGGTGTTAGACTCTGCATAACATGTCTTATTGCATCACAAGACACCCAGGACAAAGCCTTCCCCCATCCCCCACCCATAGTTTTAGGTAGGTTTCAGTTGCTCATCTAAGCTCACCTTGAACTGAGTGCCACCAAGAAAGGTGTGTCCTAATGCAACCAAAGTGTTACCATCTCAAAGGAAGTTCACACTAAAACACCACTAGCCTTCCTCAGTTTGGCACCTTCCATGTGCTGGAATACAGTTCCCATCATCCACAGACCTTTGGGTATAATGGATGGTGTCATGTGAAGTGTAGTTTAACATATCTAGAGGATACCAAGTTGGCATATGAAAGTCCAGCAACCATTAGCATAGATGTCCACTTCTACCTCCTCCATAAGATAAATAATGCATTTCTGTGAATTATTTTAAATGCTGGAAATGTGAGAAAAGACATAATCAGGTCCTTTTGTAACATGTGGAGTCACTCAGAGGAGCTCAGATCTTCACTACAATCTTGGATATTAAACTGGCTATCACAAATCAAGAAAACAGGAATAACTTTTTCAAATGGGGATGGTTTTTGAAAAGATCTATGTCCAAACTCTGACATGATCTCATGTGAAATTCTAACTAATAAGCCTCCTCACATTGCCTGTCTCATGCCCTGGTAACATCTTTTCCACCATCTGACTGAAGCCAGAAACACTAAGAAGCAAGAGTCACAAAGATTCATGAGAACCAAGGTCAGGAGGGAATTTTGCTGGCCCAATTCCCAGCTACAAATCATCTGTTGGTGCCTCCTCCTCCTCCTGCTCCAGGCAGTGGCTATTAAATAGAAGAGACTGGTTTCTAAGTCTGACTTTGCAGTCCTGGGCATCTTAAAGGAATGTGGGGAGAGTGATGCAAGGTTATTTTTAACAGCATAATCCAGATTCACTGCTTGTTTTCAAATCCCAATGGGCTGAGTGCCTGTGACAGAAAAACAGGAAAATTTTGACTGAGGTGGGAAAGGGAGCAAAAGTTCTTTCCTTTCTCAAGTTCGTGTTTGGGAATTTAGGATTTATTTCAGCAGTTTCGTTTTCCCCACTAGAAAGCCTCAGATAAATGCATAAAAGCATGATTGGGAAGAGTTTATTTGCATAGATTTGCCCATGATTTAGTTTTGTTCCTCTGTCTTCTCTTTTTCCAACCTGTACCTTGCCTTCATGCAGAACTCACCTGCATCACATCAAGGTGGGGGTGGGAGGGAGGATATTGCCAATAGATGTGGGTGGTTAAATTATGTTAGATATCTAGGAAATCCAATAAGGTAATCATAACAGCTCTTTGACTTCCAAATAGAGATCCAGGCTGACAGGAAAGAGAATATAGATGACGTTAATATTTGAAAATCTCTTAAAATGATGGTATATTCCCTGTTCTGATGGACAGACAGATGGATGGATGATAGGTTATAGACTCTCTAAAAAAACATGATTGAAAGTTCTTTGAAGACCTGTTCACCTGTATATAATTTCTACTTTTTACTGGTATTGGCTGCCAACTAAAGTATCATATTGTAGCATTAGCAAGAAGCAAAAAAAAAAGTACACCACTACTAAAAATCAGAATAACTTTATCACTGTCAGTAGTCCATTGCTGATGGATATGTAAAAAGAGAGACTGCACCAGATGCCCTGCTGGTTCATGGGGCTTTAATGAAAATCAGTGCAATTGTTTCAGGAGTTAGAAATATTCATACTATGAACATCTTTATGAATATGTGTAGTATATTCATAGAAATATTTCTTTGAAGATCCTATGAAGATTATGATATCATCTCAAAGGATAGGATGATCAACCTGCCACTCAAGGACTATATCACAAAAAAGTCGCCCCATACACACACACTTTTCTTTTCTTTTCTTTTCTCTCACAACCCTGAAATCCTCTGTAATTGCAGAAGTTTCAGTAATGTGATTGCTGAAAACTGCTGACATTTTCAGGTGGGAAAGAACTGAAAATTGCCACATAATCCTAAAATAGTAAGGACCCTAGCAACTAAAATGTTGTTAATTCCTGCCCCAAGAGATTATCCATTTCTTTCCTTTCTAGTGCTGCATACCCTGTTGAGGTTGATGGCATGATAGGGTTGAGAGCTTTTGAGAGATGAAAGTTAAGGACTATAAGTATCATAAAGTAACACACTGGGTTCTCACAGCTTACTAAACCCAAACTAAACAAACCACAATCTGTGAACTCAGCCAGTGCCTTTTTTCCTGGCAGCCATAAAAATGTAGAAATGAATTTATTAGCTATTCATGGGAGTTGAAGAAAGTCAGCAATTCTTATTTAATTTTCATTGTTTTTCATTGTTTTTTTTCCTGGGCATCGGGTAGTGAATTTTCTTTAAATTCTATAATTTTCAAAAATCAGGATGAAGCAAAAAAGAGAAGCTCTGGTTAGAACTTGTCATTCTACAGAATTAAGTTTTTATAATCAAAATCCAGCAGGAGAGGCATATTGCAGGTCCCATCTGCTAAGGAGTTCCATCTGATGGAACCTAGGAGATGAACCTCTTCTGCCATGGCCCTCAGCCTTTGGAACTTCATTCCCCTGAGGTGCGGTTGGCCCCAACCCTGTTGGCCTTCCAGAAAGCCCTCAAAACGTGGTTTTTCATCAGGCCTGGGGATCCCCTGGCACCAGGGAGCCCACGTGTTGGCTGTACCATGTATAACATTCTGATTCTAATCCTCTTGCAATCTTCTTATTCATGTTTAATTGTTTAAGTGTTTTAAGTGGTTTTATAATGTTTTTATTGTTGGTTTTTATTGTACTCTGTCCAGTGTCACCTGGTGTGAGATGGGCGGCCATATAAATTTGATAAATAAATAAATAAAATGCAGCATTTAGAATTTGGAGCTCAAAATGTTAACTCTATGGTCTTCTGAAAATAATTTAAATATATGTTGCAAAGAAAAATGACACAAACCAAAATTAATTCTGTATGAAGAGATGTTCAAAGCATTCTGACTGCTGTGGTTTTCCTGAAAGTGAAAAGTAGCTAAGTGATGTTAGAAAAAATGTGATTTTTAATTTATAATTACAGGATATCTTGTAATGGCACTTCTTCGAAGAATTCTGGTTGGATTTTCCACACTGACTCTGCCTTTACAAAGTAGTCTAAACCAATTTCTGGCCCCTTCACTTCCTCTAAATGTTTGTCATGGGGAAAAAAGACTATTTTGAACAACTCACCTAGACTGATGACCATTCAGGGAATATCTGGGTGGCAATGGAATTTCCAGCTTTTTCATGGAGAAACTCCTTTGCCTTTGAAGCTGCAAAGCAAGCAGAATGCAACAAGATAAGGGGTGATTTGTAGTGCTTAAGGGCAGAACAGATAAACTCAGTGAGTAAGTTCTGTCATTTCTGGGATCTGTGAGTAATAGAAATGAATGATATCCTTTGACAGCACTAGTCATATACATATTCATACATGTGTGTGTGGATGTGCTGTATATATTTCAATATTAATATCAACCTTCCATTTTCATTCCAAAAGATGTCTGCACTTTGCAGTTCTTAAAAAAAAAATCTTAATGTTGCTTCTTTTTCTTTAAGACACCATAGTTTTAAAGTCCAGAAGTTAAATGAAGGTTACCAGATTTTCTTCAGGTACCTTTGTTACTAGTGGCCTTAAAAGCAAACAAACAAATAAACATGCAAACATGCAAACATAAAATCTCTACAGAACTTGGAAATTTAAGGATGTCTTAAATGTCTTAATAGAATTTATCTATTCTGCCCTTAACCGCCCAGAGTCCCTCTGGTGGGAGGAGATGGACAGTGACAAATTTGATAGATAGAAAGATAGAAAGATAGAAAGATAGAAAGATAGAAAGATAGAAAGATAGAAAGATAGAAAGATAGAAAGATAGAAAGATAGAAAGATAGAAAGATAGATAGATAGATAGATAGATAGATAGATAGATAGATAGATAGATAGATAGATAGATAGATAGATAGATAGATAGATAGATAGATAATCTTCTGTTTTACTGTACTAGTGTGTTGTCCCAAAATACACATTGCAGGTTCAAGGAAAAATGAAATACTGGTCTGAGAAAATGAAATATGAAAAGGTAAATATGAACTGAAGGGTGAGAAGCCATATATAAAAGCTATAAGTATACGGAAAATCTTACAGTCTCTCATACCTGACTATGCTATCTATCCTCCCATGTTGCATCATGGCCCCATGTCAGAGGGTGGGAATGGATAAGTGGGTATATACACGCAGCTAATGGGTGTATACTGTGCTCTTTATTGTTGTACAAGCTCAGTATACGATGTATTTACAATAATTGTTAATGTGTATCTACTACAGTGACCAAGCATAAATATGTACGCTAATAAAATCTAACTACATGGTATACTAACATGTCTACTTTATCATGCAGAATGCTGAGCTGCTAGTTTCTTCCTCCTCCAACACTTACTTATCTTCAGCACTGACTTAAGAAAGCTAACAGCTTCTCTCCTTAATACACACTTCTCACTTAGACTTGAATCCTTGAAGTTTGGTGAATCCACCATCTGTAGTCCAGGGCTGTGTTCTCCTTTCTGCTGGTCTTTATGCAGATTCCTTCTTTGGCTTCAGCTGCCTCCAGCTCCTTCCGGCTTCTTCTCCCTGGCTGTGGATCATCTGGATCCTGACTCTTCCAGATGCTGCCTCTTCAAGTCCACCTCTCCAGCAGGATCTCCTGCCAAACCTAGAACCCTCCCCCCTTCTGCCTACCTGCTCTGGTTTCTTTTATACTTCTTTCTTTCAAAACATGCTTGTTTCCAGGTGATTCTAAGGCATTTTAGTCATTTTCTTTTCTTTTCTTTTCTCTGCAACTGCCTTCATGCCTACTACTTTTAGATGTGTAGCATATAATATTAATCATCCCAGCAAATAAATATAAAATGGGCAAAACAGCATCCTTTCATTCACTTTCACTTCCAACATGCGAATGCAGTTTGCAAAGTTCCTGTTCATTTATTTAAAACACCTTGGTTCAGTGATCAAATGTTGTACATTTATTTCTGCAATCTGGGATTACAACAGCATCGAGTGACTGCCATATGGAGTGGCCTAATTCCTACCAAATGAATGAAGAGAAAGAGCAAACCTGAAGAGGAATTGTTTGACTGGGACAGAGTATCTGTACCTTTAATAGTCATACAGAAGTTTTAGTAGGTGTGGGCTGCATGGTAAATTACACCTGTTATATTTTGTTTATTTATGCAGCTACCCTATAATTCAGAGCTTATGTTGACACAACGGCAGTAAAACATGTTATATATCTATTTTGTTTCATGCATTATCAGGCCTTTATCCAATCATGATGCCTAATTTTTTTTTTTAAGCACAAATATCAGCCAATTTTAGAACACCAGATGTTTCAGTTCCCAACATCCCTCATCACTGGTTATTCATGCTGGCCTAATAGGAGTTGGAGGGCATGTGTTGCTCACCCCCATTTAAAGAGAAGGGTGCCAGTTCAGGGTGGGGACACTTGTTGTAAACAAGGAATTTTTTTCTGGAGAGAAAGCAACACAACAATTTTGAGAGCCTTTGCATTTCAAAGCTAAGACATCTGGCAAAAAATGGAAATGGCTTCCATATGAACTATGTATCTTCTATAATATCAATCTGGAAAGATGCCATAGGATGTCTCAGCCTCCCTGCTGGAGGCAATTTATTAATATAAACATTTCCTGCTTCTAGCTGTAACCAGGCACATTTTATTCAGAGAAGCACAGAGAAGAGACAATCATTTGAGACCTTCACTGAAACACTCCGAGTTTTCAAACTGATGTTCCAAAAATCTGGAAGCAGTTGTTCCTTTCATATAGTCCTTCTCCCACAACCAGCTACGTGCACCCATGCAGGCAACCAGATTCATGTGAGAACATACATCATCCCATCCCTCCAGATTCTGCTATCCAGAGGCCCTATTGCACTATTATCACAGTCATCTTCTGTACTACCAGTCTCCTAAAAATAATCAAATGCACCAAGCATTAGCTCATACAAACTTACAGCCATGACTTTGGCATGCTTTGATGTGTGGAGAGCATAGACTTGCAGGGCCCTTGTACAATTATGAAAACCCACCAATAACTTCAAGAACAAGAAGGCACTAACACAGAGTCTGTCATCCACTGTTGCCCTGTGGTCCAATGGATTAACCTTCTTTTCTGCCTGTAAGGCCCAAATACTTTATGCTTGCTGCCTTGGAATTCTTAAAATGAGTGGCAGAATTTCCACATGCTCAGAAGGGATCCATAAAGATTTGAAACACTCTGAACACTTGAAACATTCTTATTGCTGATCATCATCTTCAGCTGAAACTTCTGAATTGCAATGCATCACAAATAGCCCGTTCGCTGCCCCCCTCCCCAACCCCCTGAACAGGATTCTTTTCCATAAGATCTGAGCCAAGCAGAATGTGCTGAAAAGAACTGAAGCTGCCCCACCATATTCATTCTGAGTGGTGGGGGACAGATGGCAAGTGAGTAGATTTCCATTGCCCAAGAAAGCTAATTCCTGCTTTCCCACACACAAACAAACAATCCTGAATTGGCACTTCCATTTCCTGCCTGTGCCATACGACAAGATTTTTACCCTGATCCTTTCTCATTGACAGGAATTATGTAGGTTATATACCTATCAACTTTGTTTCACCAGTTTCTGATTATTTAAATCCTAAATTTGCCTTGTTTCTGCATCAGTTTGCATTTATAAAAAAAATCTGGATGAAAACAGCATGTGCTTTCATATGCCTTTCTCCCATCATATCTATTGATGCAAACTTAGCAAACACACATTCTTCCCAGGCAATTTGTCCTAATTAATGCACATTTTTAGTTATATACATATTTTTGAGATATGAACTGCATTGCAATGTCCAGAAAAATATGCGTTTTTTCAAGATATCCCAATGAGTATATACATTCAAGATAAGTTCATGTTGTAATACAGGATGAATGAAATTCTCATCCATCCCTAACTAAATAGGGGTGCATTTCATTAGGGATAAAATATTAATGAAAGTTGCTTCCAAGTCATTTGCATCTGAACCACAAATGTAATATACATCAATCTATAGTAAATATGTGCATGCCAAACGTCCACCATTGTTTAGTCCAGGTGATTCACTCTTTCCAAACTATTGATATTTCCAATTTTATATTATCATGTTTCTAAACAAGACAGAATATTATTTGTTTGTTTGACTTTGTTTTGTTATTGGGGCATATATAATTTTTAATATCTCAGAAGCAAAATTAGATAATAGTTAAACAAAAGTAGGATTTGTTGAGGAAAAATACTGCAGAAACCCTGGATCAAAAAAATGAAGGGATTAATTAATTCGATTTTTAAAATCTGCCTTTCCACTTACAAAAATGGCCAAGGTGGGTAACCACCACAAAGACAGCAAAATGGTGCCATTAAAAACAGTAAGATCAAACATAACAGTGCAAAGAAGTGTAGCTACAAACCCAATCAGAATAAAAGCAGGAGTGAGCCAAATGCAAATCAAGAACTAATAGTAATTAGACCAGTATCTCAAATGAATTTTTTAAAAAAATCAGAATGTGGAAAACAGCATTTGTTATATGGATAACATAATCATTTCTATTTACAAAATTAACTGATATCAAGTTTTGCGTATAAAACAGCAAATCACAAATTGTTTGTTAGCAATAAATTATTTTCTAGATTTAACACCTGGTGGGAAGGAAACTGAAATTAGTTGCATTTCATAAAATATTTACAGAGCTATTTAATAAGGTAGCCACAATTATATTCAAAGAGAAAATCTAGAATGTGCTTACAAAACATAAGTATGTCACCTAAAGCATACTAGGGATAATTTCCTTCAAGCTGGATACTGTGTTAACTTAATTTTCACTACCACTCATTCTTCATTAGTATAAATATATTTAATATTTATATGAGGATTCTATAATATAAACAAGTTATTTATTACCTTAAATGATTTGATTCTATGTATGTTCAGCCCTCCTTGGGCTATTTTTGGAAGCCTTTTCAATTCTCCTAAAGGTCATTTTATTTTGTACACTGATCACTCTCTCCTTTTTGCAAGGGAATGGTGCCATTTTGGCTACAAAAGCACTAAGAAAACTGAAATCACATTGTGTACCTCTGTCTGGGCAGAGTACAGGACAACATCTACATGTTCAACCTTTGTTCTTCCTGGCTGATCATTTAACCAAAAAAAAAAAAAAAGCCCAGCCTTGAATTGGAAGATCTCTCTAATTACTGGCCAGTGTCAAATATTCCATTCCTGGACAGGGTGATTGAGAAATGGAAGCCTCACAGATTCTGAATGTTGTGAAACCTCTGGATGGAACTGATTTTCTGAACCTGTTTCAACTGGGATTTCAACTGGGATGCGGTACTGAAATTAATTGGGTCACTTTGGTAGAGGCCTTCTCTAGAAACTTCATCTGCTAGTTCTTCTGGATTTCTCAACCATTATCTATTATGTTCTTCTGGATTGTTTGGCTGGGTGGGCTGTAGAAATATTGCTTTGTAGTGGTTCAAGTCTTTCCTGATGAGTCTTCCCTATAGAGAAATGCTAGGGAACACTGCTCGACACCTAAGTCTCCGATCTATGGGCTTTACTTTGTCTCCTAGGCTATTCACCATCTGCATGAAACCACTGGGCATGGTGATTTTGAGTTTTTTTTTGGGGGGGGGTCATCATTATGCTGATGAAACACAGCTCTCCTGCTCTGTAACTTTTAATTCCAAGGAAGTATTCAGTACCTTGAATGTTCTTTAATCTCAGTAACGCACTAGAAGAAGGGGAAGTGAAATTTCTCCCCAGCCTTTCTGTTTCTTCAACAATCAAGATGGCTTATTGTGGTAAAACATACAAAATATAATCTAAAATAACACTAATAACACTTAAAACCAGAATTAAAAGGATCCCAAGAAAAATACACAACTCTCAATGTTGTCATGTGATCATTGCCTTGAACCCTAAAATATTCGACTGAGTATGAACTCAGGCTCAGGTACTGTCTCAATTGATTCTTAAGAAGTTCAAGAAAAAAATTCAAATACTTGAAATATATTATTTTTCACATGAACTGATATCACTTCGTATGAAAATCTACGAAGTTTGCTTGAGTTTAGTCAGAGAGAGAGAGAGAGAGATTGGTAGAATGCTGGTTTCAGAGTAGGGCAACCCATACCCAGTTCAGCTTTGCTTCTTCTCCCAATCCATACCTCAGAAACTCAGCTATAGTTGAGTTACATATCTGAATGTAAGTACAGGAGGAGGAGATGGACATTTAAAGAAGGAAAAACATAAGCTCAGATATATAAAAACAAAACAACAGCTGTAGTGAAAAGGAACCCATGTGAAGCATCTTGAATTTTGCCTTTATTGAGAGTCTTTTCAGTATCCCACACATCCTTCCTTTTTCGCTTTGTTATTAAACTTCCTCTTCTATACAAATCCCCCATTCTCTGTTCAGTCTTAATATTCCCCCAGCCTGGGCCCTGCAATTTTGGCAAAGGAAGCCTCAAAGCATTTGAAAGGGCGGGAAATGTTATAAACAAAGGCAAACTTATAATTAGTTGATTTTGAACCACCCCTGCTGCCTCATTCATCAGCTGTCTGTTGCTTTGCCAAAGGTTCAGGTGGCTGTGCCAGATTGGGCATGTGGCCACTTTGCCGAGAATGGAGCAAGGAAAAGAAAAGAAAGAGAAAACCCATCAGATTAACCCAGAGATCACATCCATTTCTATTTCCCACACTGATGTGTTTGTTTTTTCCTAGCGAGCCTAACACAGCTCAAGTGAAGTTCGGGACCTACTGGTAAAGAAACACAAAGAAATACTATCTGACGTAATAGCAAATCCTTGCCCTTGATCCTTCTAGGAGAATATCAGCACTGCAAAAAAAAAAAAGCTTTCAGAAAGCTAATTAGGTAATTTGTTGCAGAGATAATATCAGAGTCTTGAACAACTTAATAGCACAACGATGTGGAGACTTCAATATGAAACTCTAGTCCAAGGAAACTTATTCCAAAACATAGATGTACTATAAATGCTAAAGTGTTACAAAACACCTTGTTTTTATAAAGAAGTCTGAAGGTGTGTGTGTGTGTACACTAGAGAATAAAAGATAAACCAAATTATCCAGTTTCACCTTTAGTGGAAAAAGCCAGGTAATAGGAAGTTCAGCCACACTGCAGACAGAGGAAAGGTTTTACTTCATCAGTATGTTGCTTCACCTATAGCAGTGTTTCCCAACCTTTGTAACTCAAAGAGGTGTGGACATCAACACCCAGAATTCCCCAGCCAGCAAGCTGGCTGAGGAATTCTAGGAGTTGAAGTCCACACCTCTTTGAGTTGCCACGGTTGAGCAACACTGACCTATAGAATCTGAATGATCATCCCTTTCTCTCCCCAGCCTTTCTTTTTTTTAGAAATCACAGTAAATTGACTATTTCACTAAGGACTGAAATAGCTGTTTAATGGCTTTTGATTATTAATTCTAGGAGCCCATCCGCTGGAGCCAAGGCATCCCACAGACCATCAAAGCAGGTATATGAAAGGAAACAGTTTGCCAGGAATTGAAAAGCAAAAAGGGGAAAGGGGAAAGGGGAAAGGGGAAAGGGGAAAGGGGAAAGGGGAAAAGGAAGGAAAATGTTTCATTGGTTGACTTCTATCTATCATAGAGCTATTAAAGATGGAGAGCTTCTCTCCATGGCAGCCACAGTGCCAAATTGCCCAAAGATGAGTTACTCCTCTAGCTGCTTGCGTATGATTAGAGGTGGGAAGATGTACTTACGAAATTCATACAGTACTATTGATTCCTGACCCAGCCACTCCATTCCATTTACTGTTTTGAGTTTTCTTTCTTTTTCAATGATCAGCCAACTTTCCATGCACTTTGAGCATCCTCACTCATCCATGAGCTGCCATGTGTATGCTGAGATTCTAAACTTTTCCTTTTCTTTTGCAAACATTGGGTATCCTTTAAGACTGCAGATATTCCCACTGGTGTGCTGTTCATGTTGTTTTGGTTACATAAGAAGCATGTAAATTAAGAGATAGTTCTTGTGGTTGCAGGACAAACATGTTTCAAGAAAATAGTCCCACTGTGAAAATAGAGATAAATGCAAAATGCCAAACAATACACTCTTTTGTTTTTTACAGTGTAGTTAATGAGATATCTTTAGGTTGTTTTCTGATGAACCAATTACGCAAAATGAATTAAGGCCTGCATAATTTGTAAAGATATATTGCTACTTTCAGTTAGGTAAGCCAGGGAAGACAAAAGGGAAGGATTTCCTAATCTCAAAAGGAGAAAGTGGGAAATCTCAAAGCCATGAAGATGGAGGGGAAGAACTCAGGGGCTAGAACAGCAAGACAGTCCAGAAGAGGAGGCTGAAAGGAATGGGGCTACACCATCTCTCCAAAACCACAACATATAAGCTTGGATGTTCCAGATAAACTAAAAGCAAGGCAAGGAAGAATCAGGAAGAAGCTTTTGATTCAAGCAATTGTTCTTTGAATTTGTTCTAGGTTCATCTAGAAATTTATGGTAGTAGTATAACTAGTTATGGTTTCTTTGTGTGTGTGTGTGTGTGTGTGTGTGTGTCAGAAGCACCTACCAAGGCGCTTCTGTATTGAGAGGATTTGCCGGTGACATCACTGTTGCCTGGGGGACGCCAGAGGGGGATCCTTTCATGTCCCTGTTATTTTCCCACCGAAGTGGTACCTATTTATCTACTTGCATTTGCATGCTTTCAAACTGCTAGGTTAGCAGGAGCTGGGACAAGTTGACAGGAACTTACTCCGTCGTGCAGCTTGCACTCTCAGGTTTCGAACTGCTGAGCTGTCAGCCTTAATGGTCCTCTGACTCAGTGTCTTAACCACTGAGCCACCACAGCCCTCATTATGGTTTCTTTTAAGGTATGATGCAACTTAAGTGCTTACATGTCTCAGAAGGTCTAGTATTTGTGTTTATTGTCTGTAGTTTTATGTTCCCTGTGCACATGCAGTGATTTGCATAGTTGGTTTTATGCTTTTTGGAAGCCCATTAGCTCAGGTGCTTTCACACCACAGCCTTGCTTCTTCTTTGTGCCATTATTTGTTTTTTTGGTGGGGGGGAGTGCCTTCAAGTCAGTCTTGACTCCTGGTGACTGTCTGGACAAGTCCCTGCAGTTTTCTTGGCAAGGTTTTTCAGAAGTGGTTTGCCATTGCCTGCTTCCTAGGGCTGAGAGAGAGTGACTGGCCCAGGGTCACCCAGCTGGCTTTGTACCTAAGGCAGGACTAGAACTCACCGTCTCCTGGTTTCTAGCCTGGTGCCTTAACTGCTACACCAAACTGGCTCTCTGTGTCATTCTATCTGAAATCACCAGTTCATCTTCTTTAAGATTTCCACCTAGATGGAACTCTTACTACCCAGGAGCATTTTAGTGGCAGAAAGTATATTTTATCTAATGAATCTATTCACTTTGAGTTAGAAACAAATAGGAGATACAGGCAACATCTGGATTAATCAATCAAGGAAGAGAATTCTCCAGTTATATTTTGGTTAGGGCTTCAGTTATATTTTGGCCTGGCTATCACAGGGCATTTATTTTTCAAGCCAAAGCTTTGCTTGTCCACTTACAAAGCCTGACAAGAATCAATAAGCAATATCATGCCAAAAGTGCAAGAGAAGTGGAGCAGAGGCAGCCCAATACCAGAGAAACTGTGCTGGGGAAAAAACTGTACTTCTGTAAGGCTGGTGCAGTTGAAATCCAGGTTTTTGGAGGAAAATAAGCATTGCTCACCAGGACATTTATCTTATAACTTTTGGAAGAAATAGGTCAAATACATTACTACACTAATAAGAGGAAATTCACCCATAAAAAGTTAAAGACCCCATTCTTATTTCATCTTACTGAAAGAATATTGCTGTGTGGAGATGGATCTGTTTAACATGAATTTTGGATGCGTTTTATGTCAGCACCAGCACCACTGTAAAATTATGTATGTTAGACATCAGCTTCTTTACTCTCTTAATTTGCTTCTATGATTGATATTCACCTGGAAATCTCTACAGTTGTTAAGTATATATTTATTAACCATGTTTTATGTTGCAAAATGGTTTGCAATCATATCCAATCAAGCTGCATGCCAACCTTGCATAATAATTATAATCCCCAAGTGATCTCACAATTAGACAAATGAAGGGAGGAGCCAACGGACCTCCATAGTTACATACTGATTGGACTCACACATTGTATTAGTCAATGTTTTGTTTAACCATGGCTTATTTAATAAACTACAAAGCTGATTTCATGTACCACATGAAACCATAAATCATAGTTTATATAATTTTGGTTGTATTTTTAGCATGCTGGCCAAAAGGATCGGTATTCTCCCTACTATGAGCAGGGAATGCTACATGGGACATAGATGTGTCTAAGGCTGCTCATCTTGTCTATTTCTTCACTATCTTACTAAAAAAAAGTCATATGAATATTTCAGTTAACCAAAGCCAAGATTGGTGGAGGAGGTCAATATCTATGAACCTATCAGATGATGACCTTGACAATAGTGAAGGCTGTGACTTGGAATTTTAAAAAGTAAATGGTTAAGAGCACAAATTAATGAATTAAATTAAAAATGAAAAGAATAATATACAGTATATGTCATGTTTCTGTGAGACTGTGAGATGAAAGAACCAGGGATGAGTTTGGGGGAAAATTGTGCAACATTGTGAATTAATCTGATCCAAATTATTCTATGAGGTAACATAAATTGATCCATGGGAACAAGATGAGAAAGTGTAGAAAAAATGCTTTGACCATTTGGAGGCACAAGAATGAATGAGAATATGACTGTTTGGTGAACATCTGCTTAGAAAAAAATCTGTTTTGTTTCAAATATGTGGTTTAGGCATAAATTTACTCAGGGAAAAGGAATGATTAAAACATGATTGATTCCATTGTTTATGATAATATTTTTAATTCTATCAGTCTTGAGAGAATTAGCGAAAAAGACAAAGCTGATGAGAGATTCTGAATGCGAGATAGACCATTTTTTCATCATGCTAAGAGTAGATCTTGAGGAAAAAACAGACATGGAGGAAAAGGAAAAAAGTGAAAGAAACTTGAGAGAAAGCAGACTGACTACAGGAAGAGAAAATGAGTTCTTCAGGAAAAATCACTAGAAGACAGATTAATCTCTCAAAAGAATGAATGGAAACAGAATGTAAGGAAAGAGGATATGAAGTTGCCAGAAGGAGTGCAAAGAATAACTTCAAGGGAGTGTCAAAATCTGCAAGATGGCAGACATAGCAGCTCCAAGTCCAAAGTGGGGCAAGTAATGCTACCTCAGGAACTTAGTTAAAAATCTTCCATGACAAATAATAATAATGCTTTATCAAGTTCTTCCTCAAAAAGTATTGCACTTTACTTACATTCAGAATAATCACTGGTTTGTCTTTTCTTGCCTTTTAACAAAAACTCAGCTTCAGTGCTAGTCAGTGGGAAATACTCATTTTATCCATGATGGGGGCTGGACAGTATTTGAATACTGCTGAATTCATCTCCCATGACTTCTAGTTAGCCTTGTCAATGGTGAGGGATGCTGGTAGTTATAGTTTCACAGCTTCCAGAAGGCCAGACATTTCCCGGTAATAAAACAGAGGGAACACAGATTAGAGAAACATCCATGTAAGGATGAATTCTCTGGAAATAGAATTCCAGAAGTCATCTGAATTGCCAAAATATGTAACATTTCTTAGCTTTGTGTGAACAGTTTTCCATGGATTTTTAAGTCCTTTATCATCTGCAGCCTGATTCATTCCATGTAAAATCCACCAGTCTGTTTGTTTATAGGAATCACAGGATTCTTCAGTGCTGTACCAAGACCTTATGTCAACCTGACAAAACTAGAAGGGATTCTGTCTATCTGGATCAGAGATTAAATGGAGCAGACAGTTGTAAACCCACTGATAGCAAATTCAGCTCTGAAGTTTTAGAAGCATCTCCTTTCCTTTCTGCTGACAAAATTCAAATGTAGACTCATAGAGTTGAATGATGTGGTAAATACAAGGTGTGTATGGTTAATTATTTTAAAATGCTAAAGGAATTATCTACCTGATAATCCTCAGCATTTACACAGGTAATCCTTCTAACATTAGTAGTATAAGTCGTCATCCTGGATGGTAATTTACCAATAAATCTGTGGCTGAGATGAGTTTGGAATGGGGATGGGTGTATCCTGATTCATTGCTTAAACCCATGTTTCCCAACCATGGTAACTTCCAGATATGTAAGCTTCAAATCCCAGAATTCTCCAGCTAACATGGGTTTTTAACTCACTAGATTGAGACCTCCTATTCAGATACCATCTACTAAGATACTGGGGTTTATGTAGGGTCATGCTACCAATGGCTACTAATGATAATGTTCAGGAGGTTTACTATCTCCTGAATCACAGCCAGTATGTCTTAAATACTGATTGCTGTGAACTGATAGCAGAAGAACATATTGTCCTCTTGTCCAGGCTTGTGACCAGTTGCCTTCCCAAATGATCCTGTCAGCCACTGAATGCTAGACTAGATAGTCCTGTGGAATGCTGCATAGGGCCCTTCTGTAATGATCCACATGCTTGGGCATTCACTCAAAGACAGTCCTGAGACTTGGGTTCTAGTAACTGTTTAATGAAGTGAAGTGTCTGGTACAAAGCAAAGTTGTGAATGGCTTCTTTCCCGCACATTCTACAATTTAAAAATCACATTCTCTACTTTCCCCCACTTCTACCCATCAAAGCATGTACTCAACCCCTTGCCAACAGATGGCCTGGATGGTACTCGGCCAGATGGCCTTGGGCAATAAATGCATGGTCTAAACAAATGAATTCACACTCCAGGTTAATACCCCCTCCCCTCTGACGACTCTGTCTGCTGACATGGGTTCGATGAAGATGGATGCGAGTCCGATCAGGATGTTCTGAGGACATTGTGATCTGGGAGTATGACACCTTCTTATATTCTTAAGCTCTTATATAACCCTCTAAATGGTAGCCTGAGTCAAATCACGTTTATTATTGCAGCCAAACCCTGGAAGTAACAAAGATATGGATGGATGTTCTTCACTCTCTTCTGCTTTCAGTGGATTCTAGAGCACATATTTGGTGGTTTCTATCATGTGAGTTGGCAATTACAAGTTGCTTTCCCTTCAGTAAAAAGGGAGCCATAGGAGCATTGATTTCCTGATTTCACAATGGCTGATCCATCTGCAAAATCCATATGAAGGACTTTTCCTATAGGGATGTGTGAATACTTGTGATATTGGCCGGACATTGGGCAATTGTTCTAACTCCTGTTCCAGGACATTGCCATGATTTTGAATAACCCCAAAGTCAACTGCTTCCTGGCCTATAACCTGATTGTCCCAAAGTTTGAGATTATTACAACTCAAATCATTGCAAGAGGAAAATGTGAGGGGAGCAAGGAACTGTGACTAAGAAAATTTTCCAGGAGTAGTTAGGGCATTGAAGATAGTCTGCAGATGGTTAAGATCTGCTGTTTGCCTAAAAAAAATAGTAAGACACGAAGCCAAACATTAAGTTCTGTTTGTGCCATTAGATTAAGGCAGGTAACATTTTCGTGTCCAGGGGCTACATTTTTTTTTCCTTTGGCCTGCAAAATGCTCTAGTGGGTGGGGAAGTGCCCCTTTGATCTATGGGAGAGGGACAAAAGGAAGATTTTTGATCCATGATTTTTCAGATTTGGGGGAATTGGGAGTTCTGAATAGTTATTAGTTTACTAAGAGTATCTATGATATACATTATATCTATCATAGCTATAATACACCTATTTTAATTCACTTCCCAGTTGCAAATTGGGTGCAATGGGAATAGAGTTGAGAGCTGCAAAAAAGGGAGACCACATGTGGCCTATAAGCATTTGCATCCCTTTATTAGATAATATTTAAAAAATATTATGTAAAAAGTGCCCAGAGTCCCTCTTCTGGGGGAGATGGGCGGTAACAAAATTTGAATAATAAATAAATAAATAAATATTTAAAATATGAAGAACTGAGATTTGCAATACAAGCTCTTGCCTCCCAAAACAAGGATAGATTAGATGGCTGCAGACATCATGAACGGGGTTCAGAGATATGTTATTGGGGGTGATTAGAGGTGAACATTTTCAACCCAGCTTGGGTGATGGTCTTCAAGCTGCAGAATTCTTACATATCTATTTTTCATTCCGATGGTGCAAAAGCATTTTAAGAGCATCATGTTGCTATTATAGAATGCTTGCAGATTAATCCCAACGGCCTTTAAAAGCTTGGGTGGGTGAACCCATAGATCTGAACTTAATCAATCTCATTGGAATGCTTCATAGCATATTACTTCCACTGCTGAGGGAAGAGTGGGGAGAGCGAGTGGCACAATTCTGTATGTGGAGAGCATGTAAAATGTATGGCATGGTATGTACACTTTGAATACTGGCTGTTGCAACCCCAAGCAAAAATATAGAGGACAAGAAATGTGAATTATTTGAGTGGGGAGGAATGAAGGGCATCAAATATTGGGGGAGGAGGACAGTATGGATGTGTTTAGTATGCCAGCTTCTGCTTTTCTTTTGCTCAAAGAGGTTCTTTCAGTTCCTTTTCATCCAATTAGCCAGAGACAAGGGGCTTCTGTACAGAAGCTACTAGAATAATGCTCTCCCCACTGTCAGCACATTCAGGAGAATCTTGCTTCCAAATGTGCCCCTCCATTAGTAACCCAGACAATTATTCTTTTTTGAATGCACCCTTGGGCCCAGTCACACAAACGGGACTTGTCTCATGGAACAGAGGGAGAGACTGGGTGTTCAGTGTGGAACTGCTTAATCTGGCTAGGTCTTGCATCTTCCATTTTTCTGAGCTGAATAATTGAGCTCTTACTTTTCCTCTGAAGAACATATAGCTAGAGATGGTTGACCTTGCAAATGTCTAATAGTGATCATGGCAAGGAAGGTAATTTTCCCATGTCAGAAAGTTTTTGGCTCTGAGGTTTATTTGCCTTTGTGCCCCTCTCATTTGCTTAGGCCTTCTGGAAGTGAATCAATTCATATTTTGTTTCAATAGTCCTTTGATTGTGTTTCTTTTTTTGTCAATGGGATAAAAAATGCAGATTTTCCCACTGTGCTCCTGAAAGTTATGGTTTCAGAATGTTGTATTTTGCTATATACAGTCCTAGGTAAAGGTAAAGGTTTCCCTTGACGTAAAGTCCAGTCGTGTCCGACTCTAGGGGGCGGTGCTCATCTCCGTTTCTAAGCCTTGGAGCCGGCGTTGTCATAGACACTTCCGGGTCATGTGGCCAGCATGACGACTCGGAACGCCGTTACCTTCCCGCCGAAGCGGTACCTATTGATCTACTCACATTGGCATGTTTTCAAACTGCTAGGTGAGCAGGAGCTGGGACGAGCCACGGGAGCTCACCCCGCCGCGCGGTTTCGAACCGCCGACCTTCCGATCGGCAGCTCAGCGGTTTAACCCGCAGCGCCACCGCGTCCCGTATATACAGTCCTACTTTTGCCTTATTAAGTAAATATATTCACACATAATGCTAAGTCACGGCTTCTTTAAGCATTGTTGACTGAATAAGTCACAATTAACTGAATTAAATTCATGCAACATCTCTTTTATTACAAGTATTACTATGAAAAACTTCACAGGAATAAGTCAATTCAAACATGAGTCAGTTAAATAATCCCACTGAAGCAGATGCTTTTACTTACCAGACTGGAACATCTGTGCTTTCTTTCAACTGCTTTTCTGCCCCTACAGTGGTCTTTGGTCCATGTGTAAAGTAAATTATTTTAAATCTATACACACAAACACATACATGCTTTAGATCAATTAAGGTACATGTGTGTATATGTACTTTAAAAATATTATGGGTTTTTGAGGATCTTCAAGATAAGTATAGGTAAAGGTAAAGGTTTCCCTTGACGTAAAGTCCAGTCGTGTCCGACTCTAGGGGGCGGTGCTCATCTCCGTTTCTAAGCCTTGGAGCCGGCGTTGTCCCTAAGGACCCGTCCGTGGTCATGTGGCCGGCATGACTCACGGAACGCCGTTACCTTCCCGCCGAAGCGGTACCAATTAATCTACTCACATTTGCATGTTTTCGAACTGCTTGGTGTGCAGGAGCCGGGACGAGCAACGGGAGCTCACCCCGCCGCGCGGTTTCGAACCGACCTTCCGATCGACAGCTCAGCGGTTTGCAGAGGCAATATTTCCAGTTAGAACACCTTCTTATATGTAGATGTGGGCCTACAGCCCTAAGTGTTTTACAACTCTGTATTTATAAAGGATTTAACAAACTTTCTATAAAATAGTAATTGCTGAATTTTACTGTATTAGATATTCATATAAATACTTCCCTTTTTTTCCTATTTTGTATTAAAAATAATATCTCATATCTTAAATTATGGAATGTATGGAAAAAAGTGAAATCAATATTTGGCTTCTGCCCCTGTGGTCTTCTCCCACAACTTCATCATTCTCTTTTTAAGCATGAGGATAAATCTGATCAATATAAAGAATAGAAAGATAAAAGATTTTACAGAAAAACGTAATAATCCTAATATTGGTAATCCTAATATTGCTGAATGTATTTTGCAGGATAATTGTAAATTCCATCTGGGTTTCATATGAATCAAGTTCAGTTTTTCCTTCAAAAATGTTCCAGGTCTCATCAAGTAAAAACATTAAATACATTTGAAGGGCATCATGTCACTATTATAGAATACTTTCACATTAATCCCAATGGTCTTTAAAAGCTTGGGTGAATAAAGCCATTGATTTAAACTTAATCAAACTGATTGGAACACTTCATGGAATATTATTTCTTTTACATCTGTTTCAGTAAATCATCAAGAATTGACCACCAACAAAATCCATAGATGGCACTGTACTCTACTAAAATTACACTGTATAAATCATAAGCCTGCTAGATGGTGTTGGTTATAGGCATATTGATAAATATTGCCATCTTTTGCAGCTATGCGGCTATGTCCAATAAGCCAGTTCTTTTGGACAAAATTCTTTCAAGGAATTTATGTATTCATTTACCTTTCTCTTTGCTGCTCCAATTACTAGGACTTTGCTTGATGCTGAATAAGCAGAAACAGAATAAAAATAACAAGGAGAACATAATATAATCTTCAGTAAAATAAAGAATGGTCACTCAACAATCATACAATGGGCTGAAGGCTAATTGGAATTTGTCTTCTGGTCTTTTCTAAATGAAATAAAAGTCGGGGCAGGCCCTACTTCTGGCAGTAGAGCAGCATTTCTCAACCTAGGCAACTTGAAGGTGGATGGACTTCAACTCCCAGAATCTTCCAGCCAGCATGTTGCCAAGGTTGAGAAGGTTGCCAAGGTTCAGAAACACTGCTCTAACATATTTTTCAGCTATTTCCTGTATCAATTCCCCCATGCTGCTCTGAAAGCATAAAGATTGTTTTCTCACCTCTTGGAGAAGTGAATGGTTTTAAAGATACTTTTAAAATGAAAATAAGATAGTTCGAAAGACTCCAGATCACTTCTTATCAGAGTTAAATTTAACTTATTATTACTTCAGTTTGGGGAGAGGGGATTGAAAAATACTTGATTTTTTTTTTTTGTCTGAATTTAAGAGAAAGGATTTGTAACTTGGCAATCAAGTAACAAAATATGTGAGGACAAATTCATCACTGACACCAATTCTGTGTTGGGACATACAGGCAGGGCTCCTGTGTCTAGATAAGTCATAATTGATTTGTTTAGTTTGGGATTCAGAAGTTTTTGTGAACCAGTGTTTTGTTAGCAAATACTAGTTCAAACTAATTATAATTTAGTATAATGTATCAACTCAATCACTGCTAGCTGTATTGCCATGAATCTGTTCCTTTTACTTGCTAGACAGCTTGTGAGATATACCCAAGGAGTATTGATGAAAACAGGAGGGAAAATCACCAGAGAGAGTTCATTACCAGAATGTATTTACAGTATTTTTTCCCCAATTTTCCCACTTCCTTCCCCCATAGGATTCACTGTCTTAACATGGAACGCCTTTATGTGTAGGTGTAAGGTAGTTATTTAGTGATGAGTGACTCCTGAGGAACTGAAAATATATTTAGCGTTCAACCACATGGGTGGAGACTGACCACATGGGTGCATCTGATCTCTATCCATGTGAAATCACTTAAATGTTCTTCAAGCCTTGTAACAGCCACTCCAGAAATGTCAGTTCCTACATTGGTACAATAAATGGTCAGAACTTCTCACAATAATCCCTAGAAGTGGCCAACCAAACCCATAAAAGTGATAGCATTGTAAATGATGAAAAGGAGCATAATACATAGCTGAAAGTTTGTAATAGATGTAAATCTGAAGACGTATTTCACTGGAAGCTATGCAATGCAAAGGGCAAGGTCTAGGTTTGAGCATCTGAATCCAATCTGCTAAATCTAGTTGGTCACAAATATAACTGACTACAACTGGAATGGGACAAAAAGAAGGTCATAGAGCTAGCAGTCAGTGTAATTGCCATACCTAGTAACAAATGAGGGAAGTAACTTGTTGGTCAGACAACTCCTTCTTACAATCACCAAAGCAGATTGGGAAAACAATAGTTGTGAACTGATATTTCAAAATGCCACAAGAGTTAAAGATCAGCCTTTATTAATAAATATTTTGCATCCCACAAGGCAAGAACATTTGCAATGAAAATTGAACCTCATGAAAATTCAGCACAGCATCAATTTACATTTTATGGCATGATGAACTTTGCACCCAAAGGAAAAAGAAATTCTATATAATCCCACCAATGCTTTTAAGCTACCAGTGATCATGTACGTATAAAATAGCAGATGTTAAGACTGGAAATTTTTGTCTGATATTTATTTTATTTATTCTTCAAATTTCTATCACCGCCCATCTCTCCCAAAAAGGGGACTCTATTATTTTCATTATCCCCAAGATCTTGTTTCTCTCTCTCTCTCTCCCTGTGTTAATATGTGGTTCTAAAAGGATCAATCTCAAGAGACCATTTCTATAATAACAAAGGGAAAGACGTAGACTTTTAGGTGCCCAAGAAAGAGCTACATCAATTACAAACTTCATTTCTCCCTGCTTGATGCAAATGGAGGAATTCTCCTGGGCTAAAATAGTGAAATATCCAGCATTTAATTTTGTCATGTGGAGAACATTTTTTCTAAAAAAAAGGAAAAGGGTCAGCATTGTTATGCTTCCAAAACACAAAATATATGCACTATTTCCAGAAAACCACATGCTATGATTTGAGGCAGTTCAGCATAGCTGATGTTCTGTTCCCATACAACATGGCCATAAACTAAGCCTCCACTTCTTTCTTCTGAATATATTACCTTGCAAGTGTGGATTCTTTCCTTTGATTTGTCTTTCCCCGCATCATGCGTATGGCTTTGCTTAAATCACTGAGGGTTTTTTCTTTCCTGTTCTGGAGAGATTTCTGCTGCGTTTAGTGATACGGATGGGTGTGATAATCCACACAATAGACTTGGAGCCCAAACAGTTCTGTAATTCTGTTTGAGGTTGCATAGTCCAAATTTTGCAGAAAGCAGGCATGTAAAATAGATCTGTCAAAATGTATCCTACATGTGCATTGATCAGATCAAAATGACTGCCTATCTGGTTGCTTTGAAAGCAAACATTATGAATGTTCTATATTCAAGAAATGTTCCACATTCCCATCCACCACATAAAGTCCACCTCTTTAATATGCCTATTCCAGTTTAATGAAATAATTGGTTCAGAATAATAATAATAATAACAACAACAATAGAAAGCTGCCCAAAGTGAAGACCCAGCTTCCAGTATGACTTTTATTTATAAGCATGACTCTGTGGCCACAGGCATCCTTAGAAAATAAAAATGATTGAAAGTGTACCCATCTATCCTGAAAAAGGACAGAAGCTGTAGGACAGCATCTGGGGAAGGGGTACAACCTCATCAGTTTGCTTTCGATTTAAACAGATGTTTTGTAACTGGCCCCATCTCCCATGGCAGCCATTTTTGCAGTGCTCATGACACACTCTCAAATTTCCAATAAGGTTGCTTAGCTGATATCCTTTGGACATCAAGCCATTGCCAAGTAGAACAGCTCAGAAAAGGAATGTATAGAAAAGGCAGATTATAGAGTCAGATTAGATAAAATGTCAACTGCACATTCACAAAGAACGTGTCTAGCTTGAAAAAAAGGTTGAATAGTTTTTAAACAACCTAAATACTGTAATAGCTTGGGGTGGGGTTGAATGGGAAGTATTTAAAGTCATAGAATGTTGCTCCACATTTCAGTTCTAGTGAACAATGCTTCCTTTTCTCCCTCCCCTAAACACTTTAATTGTGATCACTGGGTATAGCATGGCCATTAGTAACTTAGCATGTCATAAAAAAATGTCAGTGCCTTTTTTATAGCCAAGTTAAAAAGAAAGTGGAGGAAATGGCTCTTGAGCCAAAATATTTTTTGTATTGTTAAGTTTAGGGTTTTGTGTATGTCTTTTCCTCATTTACTTTTTTCCTATCTGTGATAAACTGACAGAATTATTTGCAACGTAATATATTACTAAGAATTTTTCAGTGCTCTCTTGGACTGAGTCTTAAAGCTAAATAAATAATCAGAAGTAAAGAACTTGATTCCCTCTCCCCCACACATGGACACACAGGAAAAGAGAGAGAAAATGTACCCTGCATAATCTTGTTAATCCATTCATCACACAGCAGCAGTGCAATCTCCTCAATCCATCAAAATTAGAATTACTTTGAAATCCTACAAAAATTGCTTCCAGATGAGGATTTTATTATGAAATCACAATAAATTCACAGACATTAAGGAAGGGAAATCTATGTGTAAACCTTCCATGTTTTCGTACTACCTCTGGAATCTTTTTTCTCAGGGCAGAAAGTCTGACTTTTCTTGGAAACACAACAAAGTAACCCAGGCTTCAGAGGAGGAAATGTCACCCAGCTCTTCTATGACCTTTTTAAAGAGGTATGATTTCAATCTGGGGACAGATTTATTGGGCAAAGCAAGTTTATCATAGCTCAATATATTGAAATTTTTTAAAAAATTTTTTTTAAAGCCAGTGTTGAGCTGCCATTTAAAAATATGACACTGAAACTCAAAATTTGAATGCACCTTTAGCTGTTTTCGCCTGGGTCCCATGAAAGTTGGTTGGCCAATATTATGGTTACTAGAAAACAGCCAGCCAGGGCACTTTTGTAGCATAATGCAAGGTCACTGGTGATTCTTCTTTTCCATCCCCAGTTCCAGCTCAAGAGGCAAGGCCCTATCTGAGCATGTTTAAGGCACCTAGGTTGCCTCCAAAGTATACCACAAAGCAGAAAAGTCCCAGTTATTTTCCAAGCCTGACATAAGATGTGAGAGAGATTATCCCCATATATTTGCTGCACTTTTGTGTCACCTGCAGTCCCTTGAAAGTGCAGCACAACAGGCTTAAGCCTCAGCCCTTCACCAAGTGTTTTCAAGACTCATTAGGCCAACAGACTCCCTCCCTACTTTGCTCAGCTTCAGGCTCAGGTGGAAGGTTGGTTCTCATGGTCAGCAGAATGAAGGAGATATTTATTCTGGTGAGTGTAGTGAATGAACTTGAGGGCTTCTTTGTAGAATTCTACATTTCTTTCTTAAACCCAGGACGTAACTGAAATATCAAGCAAATGGAGAAGCAGTATTTCCTATGACATGAATAATAATGAAATTGATTAAAAGGGTTGCAATATCAAAGATTTGTCTCTGGTTTCATTCATAAAAAATCAGTTATCCCTAGGGGAATACTGGTTACATGTAATGGGACTGAGTGCTACTCAAGTGAACAGCTTTGCCAAAACCTGAAAGTCCAGCTTATGAGCCTCCACTGACATAGAAACTAGAACTGTGGCACAAAAGTGCATCATTTGGTGGGCCAAAGGCTTCAAATAAAGGAGTATTTTTATGTGCCCTCATTCTTGGAAAAGGATTCAGATCTTAGAAGGAGAATGCCATCTGGCTAATATACCTATGTTCTGTCCACCAGCAAATGCATCTCTACAGTCCTGGTCAAAGAAAAAGAGCCATTTAGACAGAGAGGGTACAGCTTGCAGCCCCAGGTGCAAAAAGACTAGTGCATGAAGCCTGGAGCCCCTTACTGTTAATCCAGGGAGCCAGTCATGGATGCTACAAGAATGTCACATCTTCCTGAGACTCAACCCACTGCCAATGACCATCATATTCCAGCTGCTTCCTGTTGTTGAGCTTGCAATTCTCTGAATCAGTTTTGCTGTTGCTGGAGGCCTTTATTGCTAGACTCTCTTTGCTCAGTTGCTCTGCAGCTACAGAGGTAAATTTCTCCTCAAGGCTCTGCTCTAGTATTGGGACTTGTCTACCCAAGATCCCATTAGCCATTGGTGGTGACAGCTGGACAGGTGCACTTTGCTTGTTAAAACTTTGGCTTTTAATTAAACCAGAGGCCCATTCAGTATAAGTTTTGCTTTTGTCCTGCTCTTTGTCCACCTTTGCAAGAAAGGGCCTGTCTAGATCTGCCTTCGATCTTTCTAATTCACTTCTGCCCAGAGGTCTGCCTAAGGTGGGTGACATTATGGGTTCCACAGAAGAGCTTTGTCCATATTCATCCATATCGTCAGCTAGTGTATCCAAATAACTACCAATAGATATACTATCCAGCTTGTCATTGGGGTCCTGAAGACTGCTCCAGCTGCCTCGCCAGGATGTATCTTGACTTTCTACCAAGCTGTACTGACTGCTGGTAAGGCTGCTACAGCGGCTGGTCAGCATTCCTTTTTCCTCAAGAAACCACTTGACTGCTTCTATTCCATCATTCACAGCTACCAGTTGATGGAGGATCTTGATATCTATTGCTCTCAGGTAGGCCTGTGGAGAAAGAAAAAAGTATAATCTGTTAACTGGATCATAAGCTAGATGGAAGATCTTCCAAGGTGAACTGGAATTACTGTATACCTATACAACATTCAAAGGCCCAATATTTCTGAATGTAAAGCACACCAAGCACAGAAATATAACTAAGGGACAATTTTTCACATTTAACTGGGCCTCTTTTCTAAGGCAACATATTCATGATCTTTCTCCAGTTCATATGGATGGTCCCACTCAGGTAAGCAAATGGAATGGAAAGGATTATCAACTGTGTATCAATGAGAGAAAAGGTAGAATGTGTTGGCCATTGCTGGGACATGCTCCCCAATATTCCCAAGGATTGAAAAGGTTTCCCATCCCTGATGTAAGTGATGTACATTTCCACAAAATATTGGAAAAGGGGAGAAAGAATAAGCAGTTAGATACTGAGTGTCATGTATGTAAATGGGAAACTAAATAGTCAATCATAGGTCCCCTCTTGAACAGAACTAGAATTTATTTACCTCATTCTCTGAAATAAAAACCTTAAATGTACCATTATAGACTCCTATAACTTCTAAATTATATACAAATATTTTGAACTAGCTTCTGTTAAAAACTACAACATGGGTGGTCAATTCATCATCCATGAAAATACATTACCTTCAGAAACAAAAATGCACTCACTGATGATACAGAAAACTCCATCCTCTTAATAAATTGTCCACTGGGGACATGACTGTTGGTTTTCTGCTACCAGGCAGTAATTGGCACTGGAATAATGTAGGTTCTACACTATTGTGAATGGCCTTATATGATTTATAATGTAATATATATGGATCATTTTACTTCTATGGTGCAATCTGCTGGGAAATTTGGAATGTAAACTCCAATTTCTCAATCAGGTGCCACCAGATGTGCTATATTTTAATTGCCATGATCCCCAGTTAAAATCCAACACTAGGTTGGAGAAGGTTTCCAAGTTTGGCAAAATAGAAGGAATTCTAGTCTTCCATCCACTCTAGTACAGTCACAAATGTGCACTTGGATAGAAGTATGGAAGCTGTAGCTCCAGCTCTTGTAGAGGCACCAAGCTGGGGAAGGCTGAAAGAATCAATGAATCAAAAAGGAGAAGGCATTTCCATTCATTGAAAGTATTATATTTTAATCTTTTTAACTATTGGGTTTGCCATTAAGTCTTTTTGCAGTTTTACCTCCACAGGCAAATTCATTAACACAAACTAGCCATATAAGGCCCTAGGATGCCCAAACCATATGAAAGGGACCATCTGTCTCTACCTGTTTATCTTTCAGGATCTGGCATTTTCCGCAATTACTACAAGCTTTTGTGCTGAGCAGTGGCATGGTAAAGATTTAAAGTTTTTATGTACTGAGTAGCAATGGCAAACAGCTCCTAACAAAGAGAATAATCCAACATTATTTGATTTTGAAACAGCTGCTTGGCTATATGAATCAACTTCAAGCAAATTGGAGCTGCCAAAGTATTCAGTCTGTTTACTCTTGTATGTTGCCCTGCAAGAATAGGAGATGCAGTCACAAAGGGCAGAAGAGAGTCAAAGTTCTTGAAAATCTAGCACAAAACTTGTTTAGAGAAGCTTGATTTATTAGACTTGATTCAAAGAAAACAGTATTGGTAAATGATTCCAGCTGGACTAGATAATGTTGAACTAGCTGATGTGGGATGTGAGCACCATGGACAGAGGGGAACAGTTCCAAAAATACATGCTTAAAAATTAACCAAAAGGAATGTCTTTGCCTATAGATTAAGAAGACCAACCCATGGAAAGTGGAAACACTAAAAGCCATACATTTAGGCTGGCTTTATAGATTATTCCAGTAAAGCATGATATAGTGGGACCTTCACCTATAAACAGTCTGTTTATAGAATTCTTGACCTACGTACAATTTATCCCATGGAAAATATGCATGTTTACAATCCTGTCATACTAGTATTTCCAATAGTGACTGTAACGTGAATATATATATATATATATATATATATATATATATATATATATATATCTTTATATATTTCACATGGAAAATATGCATGTTTACAATCCTGTCATACTAGTATTTCCAATAGTGACTGTAACGTGAATATATATATATATATATATATATATATATATATATATATATATCTTTATATATTTCACATTTGCCACCTCTTTTTCTTGAAACCAAAGCAACTAATTCAGTGCCATTTGTTAATATGAAGGAAGGGAAGGGAAGAATCAGATTCTATCCATGATCTTGATTACATTTTACTGGGGTGGAATGGTCCTGATACCTAGATGAGTACTTAAGGAATTGAAGAAAATTACATTTGTTTTGCCTTTGATAATTCTCTACAGCTGGCTTTGAATTGAATGTTTCAGAGTAGCAGATAAGTATTTACAGCAACAATCTCTATATTTCAATTGTGCAACTTGATCTTAGAAAGTGGCAATCTGAATGAACAGATGGAGGAACTACAGAAATATTTGTCCAGAAACATTTCAAAAAAATCAGGAAGAGACTGGAAAACAAATAGGACATGAATCCAGTTGCACAAGCCTATAGTCCTATTTCTGAATAAAAGCAAACACCTGGTGTTTGTTTAAGAGCTGTGACTAACATGTTGCAGCAATTCCCAAACAGTGGAATGAATTGTTTTATCTGAAATTGGATGTATAGCTTGGAGGGAAGGGAAGAGGAAAACTTCTGAAATGCACTTTCATTGTTATTTGTAACTTTCAAAACAAGATCTTTATTGTTAAAAATCAAAGAAAATACAATGCCAACCTATATTTGTTGATCGTGTTAAGATGCTTATCTAAACCTTATAAACTGTTTGGTCCCTTATGACTTAGCAATATATTTTAATGGTACATCATCTATAGCAGATTCCCAGTCAAAAACAAATCCAGTATATTTGACTGCTGGCCATATTACCTGAGGCTGCTGTGAGTTATAGTGCAAAACATCTGGAAGGGCAGAGTATGAAGATGACTCATTAAGAGTTAGGTATGGTTGATTAACCATGCACATAAATCCACCTCAAATTAATGAGGAAAGCAAATACTTCTGAAAACACTCCCACTTTGGAAATGAGAGTAACTGTATAGGATGCTCCAAGAATGAATCACAGGATTCATTTAATTGGGCAGCTTCTGACTTTTTAAAAGTTCCTTTTTATAGGATTAAATTCATTTTTAAAACAAAAAGGCTTTATTTTAAAATATGTATTGTTTCAGCCATAAATATCAAGAATTTATGGAAGGGCACTTGTAGGACAAGGGACATATTAAGCAGCCTTATATAGAATATGCACTGAAAGATCTCCTCCTACACATCCTAGACGAAGAAGATTCGCTACATTAGTGAGGACCTTCACAAAGTGAGGTGTGGCTAGTGGCCTGAAATGGGTCTTTTCAGTAACAGAGCCAGTTTGGCATAATAGTTAAGGTGCTGGCTTAGAAAACAGGAAAGTATAAATGTTAGTCCTCCCTTAGGCATGAAAGCTGGCTGGGTGACTTTGGAGTAATCACTGTCTCTCAGCCCAACTCGCCTCATCGGGGTATTGTTGTGGGGAAAAGAGGAGGTAGAGCATTATCCAGAGTTCCCCGAAGGGAGGAGATGGGCGGGGACAAATTAGATAGATAGATAGATAGATAGATAGATAGATAGATAGATAGATAGATAGATAGATAGATAGATAGATAGATAATGTACACTGCTTTGAGTTACACAAAATAAAGGCAGGATATAAATCTATATATTAATAAATGTTAAAATAAATAAAGAGACCCCTGACCCCGAGAGATCCTCTCCAATGAAAGATGCCTGACACTGACTTTATTGTCTGTTCAGCCCCAGGCAAAATTATTTTTATTCTCCTGGGCCTTTGCAATTTGTTATTTATAAATGTATCTACTGCATAGACATTTTTAACTCTTCTAGGTTATGCCTTTATTATATATTTACATGCATTTACTTAGTTTGTTTCTTTCATTGTGCATTTTAATGATTACTCTGAGGTTTGTTTGTTTTTTAATCTTGTGATTAAAGTATGGCATACGAATATTAAAACTTGATTACAAATACTTCAGGATCTTGAGGCAACAAGCATAACCTTTTTTCCTTCCACTTTCTCCAAAGCAGGAGAAAGGTAGGGTAGGAAGAGCAATATGACTAGCCCAAAGTCAGCCTGTGATCTGGGAGTACACTTCAACCTCAGTATCTTGGCCTTAGTCTAACACAGTGTTTCTCAACCTCAGCAACTTTAAGATGCGTGGACTTCAACTCCCAGAATTTCCCAGTCAGCATGCTGGCTGGGGAATTCTGGGAGTTGAAGTCCATGCATCTTAAGTTGCTGAGGTTGAGAAATACTGGTCTAACACTTTAATTACCACTCCATGTTGGTCTAATATTGTAACTACAGATAGAATGCACTGTGGTTGGTACATCTGTTCCCTAGCATTACATGATAGTCTTAAAATCCCTCAGGACCTTCCTGTTGAGGCTCTCAACTGTTTTCATTTCTCAGAATACAGAAAGTAATGTCTACGTTGATGGGCATGTTGTGCACGCTGCAGTCTTACTTTCGAACTACTGTAAAGAGATGCTGCAGAACTCCAATAACATAGTGACTGTCTGAAATTAATCTGCCCAGGCCTCCCAGGTATCAAAATAATATCCATACTAAATTACAGAGCTCTCCAATTTAAAGAGGATGCTAAAGAAAGCTTAATAGAATGCAGATAATAAAATGGGCCATGGATCTTTGCATTATGTCTTTCGCACATTTGGCCCAGAAAATGTAAAACACAGATCCTACAAAGACCCCTCCCCCCCACAAGCAATGCTCTTGAAAATGATGCTATGATTTCATTTTATTCCAGCCCGGGCTTGCTTCAGTTAGAAGTAATATAAATAGTTCTTTTAGTCATGTAGAATTATAATCCTAGTGCTTTACTATGTGTTTATTTAATCTCATCACATAACCTTCCATTTAAAGCATGTAAACCAGTAGGCAGCTAACAAACAAAACAGTAAACTAGTGAATTAAAATCACTTTGATAATAAATGATTCAGAATAGCAGCAAAAAACTACAGAACACAACCAAAAGAAAATGCCATTTAAAAGCATACAGAAAGTTAAAAACTAAATTAAATGATGTAACCATTTTCAGTCCAGATCAGATGTATTCCTACCAAAAATAAAGATTTCTTTCACAAACTTTCTAAAAGCTTTTAGAAGGGAATTTTGGAACCTAAATGCCATCATCAGAAAGGCTTCCTCTTGTATTCCACTGAATATATCTTCTAAGAGGTTTTAACTCCTCTGGAACAAGTAAAAAGATCAAATCTTCCTTGAGTCAATTTCATCCATGCAATTGTCTTGGAAACAATACAGAAATGAGGTGCCAATGTTTCCCTCAAGGGTGTTTTTCAACTTCCCAGACTAGCCTGCAACCCTGATATTTCCCACTCAAATAATAACTGGACTTCCAGGTCCAGACCAGATTAGCAGGAACTACTACTTGCTAAGGCCTGGAGCAACTGTCCCAAACAAGGTAAGCAGGACTTGAAAAAACATTACACATACAGCTCTACATTACACATACATCACATACAGTAATGTGACATCCAACAGCATGAATTAAGCACAAACACCCTCACCTCTGGTGCATTTTGACATTTTATCTGTTGGCCATGCTGGCTGGCATTTAGGGAGTTTGTACTCCAGCACATCTGGGGCACAAGCTTTGGCGAAAACATGCTTTGCCAACTCACGTTAGCTGGGGTGGGAGGTAGGAGTAGCTTTTTCCTGCCTCTTCTCCTTGATATCTTGCTTTAAAAGGCTCCTTTTGAAACCAAGAGAGTCAGGGAGAGTTAACTGCCCCAGTCTCAGTAGGAAAGAATCTAAACTAGACCTCCCAGGAAAATAAAAAGGATGGATTCAGTCAATCCAATTCTACTTTTGCCTGAATCAGTTTGAGGACAACCCTTCCCAGATTTATACCTGGATGTAATTCTCAGAAGAAATCTAAAGCTCCAAGATGGACATGGAGCTTTGCTCCAGACCAAGGAATCAGAGGCAACAAAGTTAGGCTTGTTCTGCTGGCAGTTCTAGGGCAGGTGGTTCTGTTTTGCATGTACCTGCAAAGCTATACTGAAAACAGTCTGATTTACCACGTGGAAATCAATCTCCTTAATCAGCCATTTGTGGCAGTGAAGCATGTAACTTAATATATCCCAACATACTCAGCATCCTTGTAAATGAAGAAGTCCATGAATGAAACAAAGCATGTGATGGATGAAAATACATTCAGTTTGAAAAATCAAAACAAGACGGTCTTCCTAAGAAACCTTAAGAGTATTCTCATGCTGGGGAGCAGATGCGTCCCTCATGCAAACAGCCAGCCAGTGTGTGGAGAATGAAGGACTGTTCCTTTGCATGCTATTTTCTGCCTGGAGAAACAATCTCAAGACAAAACAATTTTCTCTCATTCTCTTTTATGTTGGCATGGGAAAGTAATATTTAAATACCAAGTTTCATATGAAGATCATTTTAAAAATGGGAATTAGATTGGTGTTGAGGCCCCATTGTTTATTACAATGCTGACTGAGTTATTTGGCCCCCAAATTAAAAAATGAAAGATCAGAAGTAACCTTTTACTTCTTTACTTTTTATGGGTATCTCAACAGATTAACAACACAATCCTGTATATATTGACTCATAAATCCATTAAGTTCAGTGGGACTTACTCCCATATAAATGAGTTGCAATGTAAATCACACCTGGATGACACCCTGCAGAGTGTCCATCTAATTTAACCTGGAGGACTCTCCTCTTAGGTTGCCTACAACTGAGAGTAAGTTCCTTTAGAAATAATAAGTTTTCCTTCCAAGCTGATAGGGAAAAATGAACGGTGAGTTTGCAAATGTGGTATTTATATGGCACATTTCAAGTGTTCAGCCCCTTCATAGACAATGTTTTAATGATCACTGCAGTTCTATCATTATTATCCCCATTTGTAGATGAGGCTGAAAGACTGTAGCTGGCCTGTGGCCACCTTGAGAAAATACAAAAAATAAGCTTTAAGGTTCTTGAGTCATTTTCACCTTCTCAACAACTACACCCTAGTGACACCAGAGGATTGAATCGAGCAATCCTAGGCACTTTTTAAAAGTTTCCTTTGAATCAAATTCAGCTCTTGGTGACTTCTTGGATAGAAACATACAATGTTATGGGTAACAACACAGAAGTGGTTTGCTCCAATGTTTTCCAACTTTTCAGTCTAGCTTACTGCCCTGGTATTTTTTTGCCTAACTTCTTGGAAATAAATTCTACTGTTATCCCTTCCTTTCACCTCACAGAAAACAGAAGTGGAGAAGCAATCTTACTTCATTAGCATTTTGTAAATTGCTCAAAACTGAGTTACTCTATGTAGAAGAACATTAGTGTTGTGACAGTTGCCATCTATTTATTGGGATTTATTGGTTTGACTATTTTTATTTCATTGGATTTAGAGCTTGCCCGACTCCCAAACAACTCTGGGTGGTTTACATGTTAAAAGTAGAAACAATGAAATGAAAAGAAAAAAGAAACATGTACATCTGTTTTGTGGTTGTTGTTTTTTTAAAATTATTTCATTATAGATGTATTTTTCAAATTTTATTTTTGTTGTTAATATTATACCATGGATATTTGTATGTATTAGATGATCTTGTAAGCCTCAGAGTCATTTGACTGTGGCTGGTAATAAACAAATAAATTAATAAATGTATACATTCTCCTATTTGAATCTCCCTTGCCTTGAAGGTCAAATATAATAAATCTGCCATGATGCAACCAGCATGATTCAAAGCAATCATAATAATAACTTGAGCTGCCACCCTGCTTAGCTGATCCCCAAAACAGTTAAGCAGGTTTGGACTTGATTAGTACTTGGATGAGACACATTCAGGGCAATAGACTAGCCTGGGAAGTTTTAAAAAAATCTCAAAGAGAATAACAAACTACTTCCATATCCAGCTGTTTTACAATTGGAGTGACATATAAGCCTCAATAAGTAAGTAAATTAATACATCTTGCTCTCAGAGAACAAGATATGGATGCAGCCATGAAGTTACCTGGAGTTGAACTTGACTTGACCTTACCTAGCACCTACTTAGTTTAGTTCCAGTTGCCAAATAAATAAATTAAAGCTGGACACATTAACATTATTCTGTGATCACTTTGAGCACACTAAATATTTCTTAGATCCATTCTATCCATTTTCATCCTTTTGTCTGAATTGGGCTGATCGAGTATGCCAAGTATGTAACACTGAGTGTGTATGTGTCTGTGTGTCCATGTCCATTAACTTGAATAGGAGATTTGGTCCCATTTTATCTTACTGATTACTTCAATGGAAGCACTTTGCAGAATCCCATTGAAAAGCACCCTCCAACTCCATCATTAGTATTTCAGAGACACCCCTTCTCACCTGTGAAACTAGACTTGGAGAAATGTCTCCAGTATCTGAAGTTGGGCTCCACATACTTCAATCTCACATTTGAAGGGGGCTGGGCTGGGGAATGGTGGCCTCATGATCAGATGTATAATGGATGCAAGGGAAAATAGGTTGAGACCTAGAGAGCAGAGTGAACTATACTATAATAATATAAGTAATAAGTAATAATAACATATAGCAAGCCTCCAACACTGAAGTATTGGAGCATAGAGTGGAAGTGCCATTAGGATCCTGCCACATCCAAGATCAGATGATAACTTTGCATCCTGGAAAGGAAGCTGAGCTGGAACAGAGGGGTGCAGAGTTGCCCACCATGGGATGGGGATAGAGAGGCACTGTTTGGAACCAAGAACTGGGAAATAGGGGGGTATCCAATAAGTTGATAGTCTACAGCAGTGTTTCTCAACCTTGGCAGCTTTATGATATGCGGACTTCAACTCCCAGAATTCTGGGAGTTGAAGTCCACATATCTTAAACTTGCTAAGGTTGAGAAACACTGGTCTACAGAAAAGTAGGCAAACAGGGCTGAACAGTTTTTTCTTGGGACCTGCAAGTAAAGGACAGGAGGACCAGGCTAAGATCGATGCTCCATGGGGAGCACTAATGATCAGGTTCAGCATACAGTAAGCAGCCGGATCATCAGGGGAAGGTGTCCGAGGAAAATCCTGAGTTCACTCAACAACAAAAATCTGCCACCCAGCCATAGGCCTTGGTTTGCCCCATTAAAGGAAAAAGAGGAGATGGGAGGGGGGGAGAGGGAAAGAAAACTAAATGTACCTAGTTGCGTTTCTACAACTACAGTAGATCCACTCATTCATAGAGAGGTATGCTTTACGCCCAATCAGCCGTCACTAGCATAGGAAGGCCACAGGGCACCTTAAGCAGTTCGGAGTGGAAAGGAAGGGGAATGAACGAGGAGGGGAATTGGCGGAATAGGGTGTTTACCTCTTCTCCTTCCAGAACCGGGGGAGGGGGCGCAAAGGGGGCATCCTATCTCCGAAAGGGCGCGCGGGGGGTGGGGGGTGGGGACAGAGGCTCCGTGACTCACCAGTTCCAGCTTCAGCGCCTTGATCTTCTCTCCCAGCCCGTGGCGC
This sequence comes from Candoia aspera, assembly GCF_035149785.1. Taxonomy (NCBI): domain Eukaryota; kingdom Metazoa; phylum Chordata; class Lepidosauria; order Squamata; family Candoiidae; genus Candoia; species Candoia aspera. The sequence goes on along the minus strand of NC_086155.1, from coordinate 59,384,456 downwards.
GGCCCCCGGTTCGGGCTGCTCCGAAGCAGGTGAGCAGCGGGGTCCCCCCGCAGCCACCGGACCAGCCCGTCCGGAGGCTTCTGCCCGACTTTCATCTCCAGATCCTTCAGGTCTGGGGGAAGAGGCAGCTCCGCACCACTCCCCGGCGCCTCCATCCCGGGGAAGGGGGCGGTAAAGCCAGAGAGTGGATCTGCCCGGGCAGCGGGAGCTCCTCTTCCCAACCCTCAAGCTGGGCTTTTGAGGCTGAAGACTCGGCCTGGCAGAGAGTCCCACCCAGAAGCTCTGGGCGTGAGGGCGGGAGTTCCGCAGGCAGCAGCCTTAAAAACCGGAGCCCCTCCGAGGGCCTCGGTGAATCTGTCGGCTCTGACTCTCCCTCCTTGCTCCTCATCACAAGCGAGGCTTCTCCCTCGAGCGGCGCCCTGCCGGGTATATCGCGGACCTCTCCTTCCTCCCCGTCGCCGTCCTTGGACTCCCCTTCCTTCCAGGACTGCTGGAAGCGCCCGGCGTTCAGCCCGGCATGAGTTGGCCGCGTCCTCCGAGGCGGCAGCGCCAATGCCTGGCAAAAGTTCCAGGTCGCCAGATGTGGCTGCCCCGTCCCGGGACTGCAGGAGCAAACGACGAACACAGCCCGTTTCTTCTTCTTCCCCGGCAGGGGCTGCCCGTGGAGAGCCCCGGCCCGCACCCGGCGCGGCTCCGGCTCCAGCCTCCCCTACCTGGCCGGGATAGGAAATACAATGCGGAGGAGCGAGCCGCTGAGAGGCGAGCTCAGCTACCGTAATACCCCACGGAGAAGCACGCTCCTCCTTACCTTATTTCCTGAGTGGAGGGCAGGAGGAATAAACAAACACTCGCAAGTGGAATCCAGTCTTGCCAGATTTTGAAGGATGGCTCTGGACATCCAGTTTAGACTCATTATATTGCAGTTGAATTTACAGGCTTCTCCTTGCCACTTGTCTTTCCTTCCTGACCAGTATTTTTTTCATTCATTCCTACCTTTATTTTCACGACAGAACTGGTGATGGAATTTTTAGAGGGGCTTCCTTAGAAGGGGAGAAGCTGGATATGTGTCCTTGGTGCTAAGCTGAAAGGCCAAGCTAAGTTTCTCTGAGTCCGCTCTCTGCAATGAGCTGGGGGGGCGGGGGGGGCAGGCTCCCACCACCACTACCAGCCAGAAATCTACATACTGTTTAGGTACTAACTATAAATATGCATTGTGTATAGCCATAAAAACAAATCTCTGAAAAGAGGAGTATATAAATGTTTCCAATAAGTATTGACATCTTGTTTAAATTTTTTATGCCAGTTTTTAGAGTCCAAAGCACTTTTATATAAAACAATGAGCATCATCATTAATAAAAGCTAGTGTCTTTTCATGATATTAAATACACCCAGAGAGAGAGTATATCAAAGGGCCTGCACACTACGTTACCAGCAGCCAGGACAAAAGCACATGTTGTTGTTCAGACTCACATGCAACAAATATGTGAAATATTTTGTTTATAAAATGTTTCAAAGATAACAAATACATGAATAAACATTTTAAATATTGCTTTTATTTACAAAATAGATAAATGGCTGATTGAAATTGCACTTTTTTTCTTTTTTCCCCCCACAACCCAATCATCCTTTTAGCCCAGCCTGTCTCCCAGCATTGTTGGGCGAGGGGGACCTGAAAGAAGTTGTAGATGTGTCAGTTTGAATTCATGGATGAAGAGTAAGATATTAGTCTAACATATAAATAATTTGACCAGGCATAAGGAAGCTTCCTGATGACTCTAGAATGAATAAGGCATTTAGTTACAGCAATGGACAGTCTCTGTGTTAATCCTGGAGTAATTAAGTGAGCTTGGCATGAATATGTAAGTGTATTCTTTTTAAAACCTGAGTTTACTTTATGCCCTAGACCATTGGAGTGAAGCATTCCTTACCTGTCTGTCAGTTTCATCATACCTCATATAAGCATTTTACATACAGGTAGATGTCACTTAATGACCCACCTGTTTAGCGACTGTTCAAAGTTACAATAGTGCTGAAAAAAGTAACTTTATGACCAGCCCTCACGTTTACGACCATCACAGCATCCCCGCTGTCATGTGATCGACATTCAGGCACTTTGCAACCAGCAGGCATTTATGACTGTTGGAGCATCCCGCAGTCATGTGATCGCCATTTGTGTGCTTCACAACCGACTTCTGACAAACAGAGTCAATGGAGAAGCCTGCAGTAAAACCACAAGTCGATTTTAACAACCCATGGTGTCTTGCTTAATGAACACAGTGGAAGTGAGGTTGTAAGCTCCTCATGGTCATGTAAAGTTTGCTTAGCGACTGCATCACTTAGTGACAGAGTTTCCAGTCCCAATTGTGGTCACTAAGCAAGGACTACTTGTATGTTCATACTAATTGAGGACTCATAGCCTTTATTATTATGTCATTATATCCACTGTCTGGAAGAGCTCCTGTTTGAACTACAGCAGAGTGAAGTTCAATAGATAAAGCTCCTTCTTTCATTGTTGGATTTATATGCTAGGAAAAGTTGTGCTTATTGATTCTGGGCATATCATTCACATCTTTAAGAGTCTACCTAAAAATAAAAGTAAAATTACATCACAGGTGATGAAACAGGCTCATGACTCAAAATACTTTTTTGTTGAACATGTTTCTTTGAATATCAGTAGACTACCATTTTTCTTTTTGTAAATGTGAGATAATTATACTCCAGGCATGCTTCTGGTTTATGGTCCAATGTTCTGTATGAACCCAGTCAACTGAGGATTACTCAGTACATCACGGTTAAGCAAACCAGGGTTAAGCACAATTTATTAACCCAGTCAAGGAGGTCTTCCTGTTCTGACTCCTCAGACTCAAATTATTCTTCCTCTGAACTACCTATAGCCGTAGAGATCATCCTCCGTCTCCTGTCCTGCATTCCCAAAACGCTGCAGAAGACATTTAAACCATGCCAGAACTCATTACTAAGTAGTACAATTTTATCTACCAAATAGCTCCAGTCCAGGAATATGGGATTCATCCATCATCTCTGAAGAATTTCAATTCCAGATCAGTGCTGCCGTGATACTTCTACTTCCTAGCATCCCACCTAATCCCAAACCTTGCTTCATGGGGAGCTCTCCACAGTCCTGATCCTTAGCTGTCTGATCTATATCTTTGCACACTTCCTAATTCACCTCCCCCAGTTTGATATCTTCCCAACATATGCAGCTTACAGGTCAGCATGTTGGCTTGGAAGGCTGGCAGTTACAGGCCCAACATGTGTGAAAGGCACAAATGTGGGGAACTAGAAATAAATACACCTCCAAGTGCAGGAATAGAACAAAACAATACATTTATTTGCACCAGGAGAAAGAAATTGAACTTCTAAGGGTTCTTCACGATGGCTAGTATTTTGAAATAGATGTATAGCAAGTGGAACTACAGTTTACAAGAATCCATATGATAATGTGTATTTATTTCTTCTTAGAAATCGATTTCTTTTTGTGGAGCTCTCAGTAGCTGTTTTCCCACAACACACTGAAGTGAATTGGCCCACCATTTCTCAGAGTACCTTACTGTGCACTCCTAGACAGTGTGGTTAATTCGAGAGGATGCAGAAAATTGGGGTTCAATGATTCAACCACAGGCAAGTTAACCACGGGGAAAGAGACCACCGAGAAAACTGGTGAACAAACCAATTCTGAATCACAAATTACACCACAAGGGGAGCAAGGAGATCCATTTCACATTTGGAAATACAAAAGAACTTCCAGCAAAATGTATCAAGGAAACATTCTGCAGCCTGTCACTCAGAGTTCATTAGAGGATATATGTATTTGGCCTTAAGTTCTATTGAATTTACAGAGTTTGGGGAAGCTGTTTGTTATAGTGCCTCAGCCTGGTTCTTTTTATTGTTTTTTGTATTTTTTGTTTGTTTGTTCACCAACCAGAGTTCCAATGGTAGATGGGCAGCTGAATAAATACTGAATTTATTCAGTACTTATTTACTGAATAAATTAAGAAATAGGTAAATTTTATAAAGTTGCATATTTGGAACGTATCACCACACCCCATGAAATGAGATTGGCCCCGACTCTGCCAGCCTTTTGTAATGCATTGAACATCTAGATGTGCTCCAGAGCCTGGGGACTGGGAGGTTAGGTGGCCCACTGAGAGATTTTTGTAAATTGTTTTGTTTGGGTTTACCCTCAGTGACCACTGTAGGTGCTTACCTTTGTTAATATTGTTCAAAATTGTTTTTAATGTGATGTTAGCTGCCTAGAGTCACATTCATGAGATGGGCAGCCATGTAAATCAATTAAATAAATATTTAGTAAGTCCCATCAGAGTTTATTCTGGAGAAGATATGCATAGCCTTGTAGTCTAATATTGTTATTGTTCAAATGTGTAAGTTTAGAAACCTAAGGAGTGGATGTCTACACAACAGACTGGCTTAAACTGGCCAGATAGCAACTAAATCCCTTTGCTCTGCCACAGACAGACCCTGCTGGCTGGAGCTGCTGCAAATGAGGAAGACCACCAGTTCCCCAACTGAAAACAGCACAGCTGTCTGTTTCAGGAGCTAAAAAGGAGATTTGTAGACTCAAAGGGGCATAGGGTTATTAGTATTAGGATCCAGTCACTGACTGAGCTACTATTCTGAAGATCTGAGGGAAAAAGATTTCTGCCAATGGCCATACCCATTTTCATCTGAGAGCAATAACGGTACAATGAGGGTCAAGAAGCAATGGTGGAAGGGGAAGGTGATAGCAACTTTTAATTTTATTTGTACAGGAGCTCAAGGCAATATACTAGTGCAGTGTTTCTCAACCTTGGGAACTTTAGGACACATGGACTTCAACTCCCAGAATTTCCCAGCCAGCTGGGAATTCTGGGAGTTGAAGTCCACACGTCTCAAATTTGCCAAGGTTGAGAAACACTACTAGTGCTTCCTCCTCCTATTCTTCCCCACAACAGCAAACCTGTGAGGTATGTCGGGCTGACAGAGAGTGACTGGCTCAGAATCACCCAGTGAACTTCCATGTCTGAGGGCAGATTAGAAGCCGGGTCTCCCTGTACCTGGTCCAACTACCCACTACACCACACAGCTCTCATCACACCAAAGTTACCCTTGGGTTGCAAGTTTTCTGGTGTTGCAGGAAATTACTTTATTTCACAATATTATGCAGCATATCTTTGGAGACACTTTGTGTGTGTGTGTGTGTCATGTTCTCATTCTAATGTCTGGTTAACATTGTAACGTTTCACATGTCATTCTCTGTTCCGTATCCCTTCACCCGGGATTTTTCCATTCTGTTGCCCTCCCTTGTTTTGAGGGCTTGGAATGCATGTTTGGGTTTGCGCTCCTGTTCAAGGTTACTTTCCCAGGCGCGTCTAACGGCATTCAGCACCTGGGAGGGGGAACGTCCTGACGGGCGACGGGGCGGGACCTGCCCCAAGCAAGGCTTTTAAGTTTGTATTTGGCGCGCTTTTGCTCATTCTCAGCTTTCTCTGTATTTGCATACTATTCCTTTAATAAATCAGTTATCTTTAAGCCCGAGCTTGTGAGACTGAGTATTTGGGTTTAGGCAATCATTACATAAAGCTGAGAATTCATTTTTTCCATTTTCCGCTGGCCCCATCCAATCCTTGGATAAGAGGGAACGCCAGCGATGACAGAACCTCAACTTCGCGTAAGTGAGGGAGGCGAAGACGAGCGGGAGGTGGCCAAAAGCCGGCCAGCGCTAACCTCGAGAGCGCAAAGAGCAGCACGTCGGGAGTTGCGAGATACCCAATTGGACGAGCTGCTGACATCCATACAGGAGAGTCTCAGGAGTGAACAGAGATCTGTTATGGAAAGAACCACGGGGAGGGGGTCTCCCCAATTGGCCTGGGAGCACGAGGTCCCCTTGTCACCGAAGGTGGTGATAACCAACCAACCCCAGGAGGAGCCGGTCACTCCGGCCCGTATGAGGGCATTGGAAGATAAAATGGATTTAATAGTGACGATCCTCAAGGATCTACCCAGAGAGGATCAGCCCAGAGAGGCAGAGCCCACCCCGGAGGATTGGGAGGAAGAGCCGTCACAGTACCCCAGGCACAGCACCCTGTCGACCCGGGGGAGAAGTAAGACTCGATCAGCCCATCAAAGGGGAGAGCGAGAGGCAAGACCTCCTAGGGATCGGCCACCTCTGGGGGCTCGGCGTACGCTGTCATTCGCGGCACCGCCACAGCCAGCTGAGCCGGTAAGAACCTTCCCACCATTTGGAGTGAAGTTTGATGGGGATCCCGCAACGCTCTCCTTCTTTATTACGAATGCCAAGCATTATATAGAAGATTGGGGTCGGAACTTTCAGTCTGAACATGGCAAGGTCAATTTCATTGCCAACAAGCTGAGAGGAAGGGCAGCGGATTGGTATGTGCAACTATGCCAAGCTGAGGCAACTGAGTTAGAGGACTTCGATGAATTTTTGTGGGCACTCAAGGAGCATTTCGAAGACCCCCTAGCTCAAGAAACGGCCAAAAATGACCTGCGCAAACTCTACCAAGGGTCCCTCTCAGTTGCTAAATATGCGTTGGAGTTTAAAGCTTTAGCAGGAAAAGTGGAAGACTGGTCTGAGCCAACAATCATCGAATTGTTCAAGCAGGGGCTAGAACCCGAAATCCTTCGATGGGCACTAGGCAGAGACGATCCCAAAACGCTATATGGGTGGATTCAGCTGGCGGGAAGCGCAGAAAATGCCCTACGAACCTACGCCCATACCAAAGAGCTTAGACAAACACGTCTGGCTAGAGGAGCGCGCACATCTGGACTTGCCAGCCGCCCCAAACCGAAAACCTGGGAAGAGGAGAGGGAGCAACGGTTCTCCAAGGGTCAGTGCCTCAGATGTGGGAAAGAAGGGCATCGAGCCACGTCGTGCCCGAGACGCCGTCCTGAGGAACGACAGACGAAGCCCACGGTAAAGACGCCTGCTACTGCTCCACCGCGAAAACTGAAGGCGGCCCTCGCAGAACTGGACCCCCCCGACCTACCCTTCGGAGAAGAGGAGGAAGAGTTGCAATTCGAGCAGCCGGCGGGAAAAGCCTACCACCTGCCCTGAAGGGCGCCCTAGGGCAGGTGGAAGAAACCGGGCGTAACCATGATTCGGTGAGTGGAAACTTCCCCACACTGACTGTTAAAGTTAAACTGAGCTCAAAAACCAAAACTGTGGAAGTGTGGGCCATGCTAGACTCGGGTTGCTCCCGTTCCCTAATGCACCCTGATGTCGTAGCGGCTCTGGAACTGCCCACGTTCCCTTTGCCAAGACCCATGATTTTCACCCAATTGGATGGAACTATGGCGGGAGGGAAAGCAGTCAATCTTTCCACGGGACTGGTTGCCTTGCAGATGGGCTCCCATCAGGAAAAGCTGCCATTTGTGGTAGCTCCAGTGGGGGGTCCTCTGGTAATCTTGGGGATGCCTTGGTTTGTGCAACAAAACCCTTTTATCAACTGGCTCCATAGAACTGTAACGTTTGCAGATGGATTTTACAAAGTACCCGAAAAGGACCTACTGGAGGACATGGAGGGTGGAGGGGTAGCGTATACTACTGTGCAAACGCTTCACCCTCTTGAAGGACTACCCAATCAGTATCAGGATTTTGCTGAAGTATTTGGGGAAAAAGAAGCGGATCGCTTGCCACCCCACCGAAAAACGGACTGTGCCATTGAGTTTTTACCAAATGTAAAATTGCCTCACCCAAAAATATACCCCATGTCTCCCAAAGAGCTTACCACGCTAAGGGAGTTCATTGACAAAAACCTCGCTAGGGGTTTCATTGAGCCGGCAAATTCCCCGGTAGGAGCTCCTGTCCTATTTCGGCCAAAAAAGGATGGGTCATTAAGACTTTGTACCGATTTCCGCGGGCTCAATGCGGTCTCAATATTAAATAAATATCCTTTGCCCCTGATCAAAGATATGTTATCACATCTGGCCAGAGGCAAAATCTTCTCAAAACTGGATTTGAGAGAAGCTTATTTTCGCATTCGCATAAGGAAAGGGGATGAGTGGAAAACAGCATTTAACTGTCCTCTTGGGGCTTTCCAATATAAAGTCTTACCTTTTGGTTTATCTGGGGCACCTGGGGTTTTTATGCAGTTAATCAATGAGGTCTTGCATGACCACCTATTTAAGGGGGTACTGGTATATTTGGATGATGTATTGATTTATACTGAAACCATGTCAGAACATATCCACTTGGTGCGTCAAGTATTGGCTAAATTGCAAAAAGCAGAATTGTACGCAAAACTGTCAAAATGTGCGTTTCATCAGTCGCAAATTGATTACCTGGGTTACCGAATTTCAGCTCAGGGCATTGAAATGGACCCTGCAAAAGTAGAAGCTATTGTGGCATGGGAGCCTCCCCGTACCAGGAGACAATTACAAAGTTTCCTTGGATTCTCTAATTTCTATCGGGCATTCGCCCAAAATTTTGCAGAAATCGCCCTCCCCCTTACGGAACTGTTAAAAACCAAAGGACAGGGGGATACGCGACGCTCGAAGAACCCAGGCGCGCTCCTTAAATGGACTCCAGCCTGTCAGCAAGCGTTCGAAACGCTCAAACAACTTTTTACCACAGAACCAATTTTACAGCATCCAAACCCTTCTAATCCCTTCGTGGTACAAGTCGATGCTTCTGATTTTTCCATAGGCGCAATTTTGTTACAATCTGACCAATCTGGCGCTTTAAAACCCTGTGCCTACCTCTCTCGCAAATTCACTGAAACAGAGAGACGATGGCACGTTTGGGAAAAGGAGGCTTTTGCTGTAAAAACGGCTTTAGAGACATGGCGACACCTATTGGAAGGTACTTCCAACCCTTTTGAGGTCTGGACTGACCATAAAAACCTGGAAGCTCTAAGCACCAGCCGAAAACTCAGTCCCAAACAGCTGCGCTGGGCTGAGTTCTTCAGCCGCTTTGACTTTACTCTAAAATTTATACCAGGCAAGAAAAACTTTTTGGCTGATGCACTCTCGCGCAGACCCCAAGATGCTGGCCCAGGGCCAACGGTCCAAGGCACCGTCTGGACCGACAAACAATTAAGTCTGGCAGCGGTGACTCGCAGCCAGACCCGAGCACAATCGACTCCGCCTCCCGCCGCTCAGCCTTCCAGCGGCTCGCCTCCCTTGTCAATTCCCTCCGATTTGCAACAACAGTTGCTCTCCCACCTTAAAACAGATACTTGGTTACAAGCCAACAGACACATGTTAACTTTCACCGATGATCTTGCTTGGCGCAACGATCGTCTCTATGTACCCGAAGCAATGCGAAAAACCATACTCCAGCGCTGCCACGATGACAAACTAGCGGGGCATTTCGGCTACGTGAAAACGTTGCATCTCGTGCGCCGCCAATTCTGGTGGCCCACTTTGCTCAAAGACTTAAAGGAATATGTCACTGCGTGCCCTGTATGTGCGGCGATAAAGCGCAAACCGGGCAAGCCCCAGGGTCTCCTTCAACCCGTGGCCACTCCGTCTGTCCCTTGGCAAGATATCTCCATGGATTTTATCGTTGATCTACCCCCTAGTCAACGAAAAACTGTCATTTGGGTCGTCAAAGACTTTTTCTCCAAACAAGCCCACTTTATTCCATGCGCTTCTATCCCCACCGCACAACAGCTGGCACGCCTCTTCCTCATCCACGTGTACCGCCTCCACGGTATCCCCGCCCGTTTGGTGAGTGACAGAGGCACACAATTTACGTCACAATTTTGGCGGGCATTTTTGAAACTCTTGGGTACGAAACAATCACTTTCTACTGCTTGGCATCCGGAAACGGACGGATCTACAGAGGCGGTTAATTCTACATTAGAACAATACCTCAGAGCTTTTGTTAACTACCAGCAGGACAACTGGGTCGATCTACTCCCATTTGCTGAGGTCGCTTATAACAATTCCATTCATCAAACCACTGGTCAAGTTCCCTTTAAAACAGTTTTTGGACGTGAATTTGTTCCTATTCCTGAACTCCCTCATCCTCAACCACTCCCAGCCACCCTCGCTGGCTGGGCAGACTCTCTGAAAGACTCATGGTCTAATATTCTACTCGCTCTCCACCATGCCCAAGCTACCTATAAACGCCATGCTGATGCAAAGCGTTCCCCAGAACCATCCTTTGCAGTCGGGGATAAAGTCTACTTATCAACTAAATTTATCAAGTCCCCACAACCCTCCAAAAAACTTGGTCCTAAATTTGTCGGTCCTTTTCCTATTGTTGCTCAGCTCAACCCTGTTACGTTTAAACTTGATTTACCTCACAACCTTAAACGTTTACATCCTGTTTTCCATTGTAGCTTACTCAAACCCTGCCTGTCATCGGACCGTTGGCATCCACAACCCACTCCTCCGCCTCCCCTCATGATAGACAACCAGCAGCACTTCGAGGTGGCGTCTATTCTCGATTCCAGGCGCCAGCGCTCTACTCTACAATACCTCGTCCGCTGGAAACATTTCCCTCATCCTGAATGGGTTGCTGCTCCAGACGTGCATTCTCCTCGTCTTGTAGCCCAATTTCACTCTGCTTATCCTGACAAACCAGCTCCCTAATTTCTTTTGGGGGGGCAATATGTCATGTTCTCATTCTAATGTCTGGTTAACATTGTAACGTTTCACATGTCATTCTCTGTTCCGTATCCCTTCACCCGGGATTTTTCCATTCTGTTGCCCTCCCTTGTTTTGAGGGCTTGGAATGCATGTTTGGGTTTGCGCTCCTGTTCAAGGTTACTTTCCCAGGCGCGTCTAACGGCATTCAGCACCTGGGAGGGGGAACGTCCTGACGGGCGACGGGGCGGGACCTGCCCCAAGCAAGGCTTTTAAGTTTGTATTTGGCGCGCTTTTGCTCATTCTCAGCTTTCTCTGTATTTGCATACTATTCCTTTAATAAATCAGTTATCTTTAAGCCCGAGCTTGTGAGACTGAGTATTTGGGTTTAGGCAATCATTACAGTGTGTGTGCCTTCGAATCAGTGTTGACTCCCGGTGAGTGCCTGGACTAGTCCCTGCAATTTTCTTGGTAAGATTTCAGAAGTGGTTTGCCATGGCCCCCTTCCTAGGCCAAGGTCACCTAGCTGGCTTTGTGCCTAAGGTAGGACTAGAATTCACGGGCTCCAGGTTTGTAGCATGGTGCCTTAACCACTGCACCAAACTGGCTCTCACCTGGAGATCTGTCAGAAAAACTGTTCACAGAATATGAGTTATTACAGGGTGACCCCTGTCAAGCACTCTGCACAGCCTGAAATGCTCCTACCCTATGAAAATCTTAAAAGGACAAGGGCATGAAACAGATGAACACAGGATGGACAGGCTTCAGTCTTTCCAAATGCTTATTTGGAGTAGGACAAATAGCACTGCAACTGCCTATGTAATAGCATGTTATGTAGTACATATTTATACATACACACCCATCGTGAGATTTCCTTTCAGGATAAGCAGTGTTATGCAAAGCACAGAAGGGGAATACGAAATAGATAGCCAAAGACATTAAAAACATACAGTATGAGAAGAAAATAAAAGGAAATACAGGTAAATCTAGTTTATACTAACATCATTAATTACGGCTCTCCATACTTTTTATCACTGCTAACCATTCTTGCTTCCATGATATCCAACCACTGCTTCAGACATTACCTTCTGTTCTTAAGACTTCTCACTTTTTCCGGAGGACCTCATCAACTCTGTCCAGCCACAACTTTTGACCCATTCATTCTTCTTTCATATATTAATTTTGCAATTCAGTCCTCATTCATTCTCTCTATTTGACCAAACCTTTGCAACATACCTCTTTCATACTCATTTTTGTATTCAGTTCACATTCATTCAGCACCTATTCAATCTTAAACCCATCTCTTCCTTTCTACCATACACGTACACTACTTAAGTACTTCATTCCCACCACATTCAACTTTTAAGTTTTTCTTGATACACCCATACAACTAAGTGGGCAGAAGCATGTTTTTGTTACAACCATTTTTGTTACTTCGGGAAAACTCTGTTTTCTCACAATAGACCATGTGCTACTTGCAATCTTTATGCTCGTTTATGACCATTATAAAGATTTGGTTGATTGACTGATTAACATGTATACCAGCGTTAATATTTCTCCACCTATTTCCCCATTTTTAATAAACATTCTATCTTATTTTTTTTCCTTCACATACTGCTACTAATGCACTTAACAAGTGATTTCTCCCCTTGGTTCCTGGTTCAAACCCAAAATGTGTAGATGCAGCATTCCCTGGAAACATCTCACATAGCTTTCACTGGCCCATAACGACTGAGAATTCTGAAATTTGCAGCCCGACATAACTGGAAAGTACCAAATTGAAGAAGGCTGATTTAACATATCCAAACTATAAAAATAAAATGAAGAATGAAATTATTCATTTATCCCGCCTGCCATTCTGGCTCATACTTTTCGAACTGTGTGGTCTTTTCTTTGTTTCTCCCACTTTGTAGTTGACAGTCATGCAAATCTGAATGGCTAGGAATTAGCATAGTAGTGCCTCAACAACAGGGCTTCCCTCTTGCCTAGACAATGAATTCAGCCAGAAACTACAAGGAAATGCATGCAGTCAGCCGTTTAATTGTCAATCTGTTCCCAGTGAGGTTCCAATCCACCCCCTCACAACAACAGCAGCAGCAAAGCAGCACAGAAAAACCATCCAGTGATCAAAAGCAGAAGAGATCCGGGCTGCCCTCTTGACTTTCTACTTGCTTGGAAGAAAGAATTTCAGTAGGACAGCTGCATCTGCATTTTGACCCTCCTTGGCATTTACTCATCTTAGAATGAAAGGTCTATCAGATGAAAGATGACAAGCTGCCTCCAATCCTGAAGAGTAATTTAGAGGAGGAAACCTGGAGGACTGCCCAAAGAGGGTAATTAATAATTAATATTATCCTCTTTAGCCCAAACTATTTAAGACACAGATGCAACTGAGCAAGGTTCATGGGTCCATAGTATTGCAACAGCTTTGCCCTTAGAATAATCTTACCTTACCTGGGCTGCAAAAATCCAGACCAGCACTAGATGAAGTTTTGCAGCCCAGATACAATAGCCTAACTAAGAAAAAACCAAGGTTCAAATCCTGGTACCGCTAATCAACATAGCTCAGTAAGACAAATTCTATTTGTAGGCAGAGAAGGCAGGATTTTCCTCAGCATCTCCAGATAGGACTGGAAAAGTTCCTGCCTGAAAACCTGTAATCTGTGTGGACAATACTGGACCAAATCAGAGCTAGAAAACATGCAGCCCTCCATTATTGCTTCAGTGGCCAAGAGATGCTTTGCATCTAGCGGGAAAAAAGGAACTTCTTTTTTATATTCTTTTGAATTGTTCTAGAATTTTGGAGGGCTTTTAAGACTCAAAATGGATGCTATAAGCTTGCATTTCATAAAACCTCCAATCCTCTGCCACCGCCAGTTGGCAGTCAGCTGCTTTTGACGTGCAATGCAAAGCCTGGAGTTTCCTTCCAGTTCACAGAAGTTGTGCACTAAATGGAACACTAGTCCGACTTACAGTAAGGCAGCTTATTATCTGAGAAAGCTTCTCTGGAGACTTGGGGAACTACTGATAGACAAACTGAGCTAGACTGACCAATGATCCAAGTTAGTATGAGGTCTTCTCTTGTACTTCTCAGATGACTCTGCCTCTAAGAATACTGTAGAAGTTCCAAACACCTACTCTGGATAATAGTCTTAAGAGGTGGATTATATTATAGTCATAGCCAACAAGCAGCAAAACAGCCCTTCTGTGAAAAAGTGTGAAGATGGAACCAGATGTTTAGCATTTGGTCTAAGGTTATAGTCCTATATCCACTGACTTAAGATTATGCTGCACTAAACCAAATGGGACTCCCCTCTAAATAGACATTTACTGTATAGGACTCCATTGCAAGAGTATGTCGGATTGAAAAGAAAACACCAACTGATCTTAGTGAAATAAATTCATAGAATTAATTCTGACCAGTTTATTAGATCAGAATTCACCTTGAATAGTCTTTTAGATCAGTTAGAAACCTGCATTTTTAGGAATCTTATAGAAAAACAGCTAAGAGCAATAAAATAGCTAGCAGTAAAATTATCTAACAGCTATTCACAACATCTTGAAACGGAATGGTTAATCTGAACACTGAAGTCAACACTGTGAAGTCAAAATGTTACAGTGGATTTATTTTACTGAATATCCTTCCTGCCCTTTAAAGGTTCCCAGAATGGCTTACAAAGTATGACAATTACAATAAAGCAGATTAAAGCAAAGACATCAACATTAAAATCAGTATAAACCATCCAACAGATTTAATAACAACAACAAAAACATAAACACAATACACAGAGAATTTTTAGAGCCTGGGAAAAGGTCTCTGCCTGATCCTGAAATGACATCAAAACAGGCCTCGCTGGGAAAAAATTAGCCCATCACCACCTCTGATTACCAGTCAACCTTATCTGGAAAAATGCCCTGTTTCTAAATGTGGCATTTTATTTATATAATTAATATTGAACATGCAAATAGTGCTCAGCCTTCCATCATACCTTCCATCATACCTTAATTTATCATACCTTAATTTAAACACCAATTTATTCCATTTGAAATACCACCTCTGTTAACTGGGAGTAAAAAGAGAATATGTCCACACAGAAACTTTAGAGCTTAAAACATTTCAATTTACACATCTATAAGAATATCCTAACAAAGCACAGGGGCATGAGGGTGGGATTGTTGAGATGGGCGGCTATAGAAATCAAATAAATAAATAAATAAATGTGCTTAGAGTTTCAAGGCTTTCCCTTGAAAAAAAATCCCCCTACTTCTGTCTATCCATGCCATTATGCTGCCACTTAGTGGTGCAGGACTGCTTCTCCATCAGATAGCCATCTACTTACTATTATGAAATGATTCAACCCATGGAAGTAGAAGCACGGTTGTGGCTGCTGTCCCGAACCAACCCCTTTGCCCACCTGTGCTTTTAGGTGCACAGATCCTATGCATGTGTTTGTTGTTGTTTATTCATTTAGTCGCTTCCGACTCTTCATGACTTCATGGACCAGCCCACACCAGAGCTTCCTGTTGGTCATCAACACCCCCAGCTCCCCTAGGGACAAGTCCGTCACCTCTAGAATATCATCTATCCATCTTGCCCTTGGTCAGCCCCTCTTCCTTTTGCCTTCCACTCTCCCTAGCATCAGCATCTTCTCCAGGGTGTCCTGTCTTCTCATTATGTGGCCAAAGTATTTCAGTTTGGCCTTTAATATCATTCCCTCAAGTGAGCAGTCTGGCTTTATTTCCTGGAGGATGGACTGGTTTGATCTTCTTGCAGTCCAAGGCACTCTCAGAATTTTCCTCCAACACCACAGTTCAAAGGCATCTATCTTCCTTCTCTCAGCCTTCCTTATGGTCCAAGCTCTCTCAGCCATATGTTACTACGGGGAACACCATTGCTTTAACTATGCGGACCTTTGTTGTCAGTGTGATGTCTCTGCTCTTAACTATTTTATCGAGATTTGTCATTGCTCTTCTCCCAAGGATTAAGCGTCTTCTGATTTCCTGACTGCAGTCAGCATCTGCAGTAATCTTCACACCTAGAAATACAAAATCTTTCACTGCTTCTACATTTTCTCCCTCTATTTGCCAGTTATCAATCAAGCTGGTTGCCATAATCTTGGTTTTTTTGAGGTTTAGCTGCAAGCCAGCTTTTGCACTTTCTTCTTTCACCTTCATCATAAGGCTCCTCAGTTCCTCTTCGCTTTCAGCCATCAAAGTGGTATCATCTGCATATCTGAGATTGTCAATGTTTCTTCCAGCGATTTTAACCACAGCCTTGGATTCCTCAAGCCCAGCACGTCGCATGATGTGTTCTGCGTACAAGTTGAATAGGTAGGGTGAGAGTATACAGCCCTGCCATACTCCTTTCCCAATCTTAAACCAGTCCGTTGTTCCATGGTCTGTTCTTACTGTTGCTACTTGGTCGTTATACAGATTCTTCAGGAGGCATACAAGATGACTTGGTATCCCCATACCACTAAGAACTTGCCACAATTTGTTATGGTCCACACAGTCAAAGGCTTTAGAATAGTCAATAAAACAGAAATAGATGTTTTTCTGAAACTCCCTGGCTTTTTCCATTATCCATCAGATATTGGCAATTTGGTCCCTAGTTCCTCTGCCTTTTCTAAACCCAGCTTGTGCATCTGGCAATTCTCGCTCCATGAATTGCTGAAGTCTACCTTGCAGGATCTTGAGCATTACCTTACTGGCATGTGAGATGAGTGCCACTGTTCGATAGTTTGAACATTCTTTAGTGTTTCCCTTGTTTGGTATGGGGATATAAGTTGATTTTTTCCAATCTGATGGCCATTCTTGTGTTTTCCAAATTTGCTGGCATATAGCATGCATTACCTTGACAGCATCATCTTGCAAGATTTTGAACAGTTCAGCTGGGATGCCGTCGTCTCCTGCTGCCTTGTTATTAGCAATGCTTCTTAAGGTCCATTCAATCTCACTCCTCAGGATGTCTGGCTCTAGCTCAGTGACCACACCGTCAAAGCTATCCCCGATATTGTTATCCTTCCTATACAGGTCTTCTGTATATTCTTGCCACCTTTTCTTGATCTCTTCTTCTTCTGTTAGGTCCTTGCCATCTTTGTTTTTGATCATACCCATTTTGGTCTGGAATTTACCTCCGATGTTTCTAATTTTCTGGAAGAGGTCTCTTGTCCTTCCTATTCTATTGTCTTCTTCCACTTCCGCGCATTGCTTGTTTAAAAATAATTCCTTATCTCTTCTGGCTAACCTCTGGAATTTTGCATTTAATTGGGCATATCTCCCCCTATCACTGTTGCCTTTTGCTTTCCTTCTTTCTTGGGCTACTTCTAGTGTCTCAGCAGACAGCCATTTTGTCTTCCTGGTTTTCTCTTTCTTTGGGATGTATTTTGTTGCCGCCTCCTGAACAATGTTGTGAACTTCTGTCCAGAGTTCTTCCGGGACCCTATCTACTAAGTCCAGTCACTTAAATTGATTCTTCACCTCCACTGCATATTCCTTAGGAATATTAGTGAGCTCATATCTAGCTGATCTGTGGGTCTTCCCTAATCTCTTTAGTCTGATCCTAAATTGTGCAAGAAGAAGTTCGTGATCAGAACTACAGTCAGCTCCAGGTCTTGTTTTTACCGACTGTATAGATGTCCGCCACCTTTGGCTGCAAAGGATGTAGTCAATCTGATTTTGGTGTTGTCCATCTGGTGAAGTCCATGTATAAAGCCGTCTCTTAGGTTGTTGGAAGAGAATGTTTGTTATGCAGAGTGAGTTGTCTTGGCAAAATTCTATCAGCCTATGTCCTGCTTTGTTTTGTTCTCCCAGGCCATGCTTACCTGTAATTCCAGGTGTCATTTGACTGCCCACCTTACCATTCCAGTCTCCTGTGATGAAAATAATGTCTCTTTTAGGCGTGTTGTCCAGTAGGTGCTGCAGATCCTCATAGAACTGCTCTACTTCAGCTTCTTCAGCATCTGTGGTTGGGGCGTATATTTGGATCACTGTGATGTTAGATGGCTTGCCCTGAATTCGAATTGAGATAATTCTGTCATTTTTTGGATTGTATCCAAGCACTGCTTTAGCCACTTTACGATTAATTATGAAGGCTACTCCATTTCTTCTGTGGTCCTCTTGTCCACAGTAGCAGATCTGGTGGTCATTTCATGTGAAGTGGCCCATTCCAGTCCATTTCAGTTCACTGACGCCCAAAATGTCTATCTGTAATCTTGACATCTCACCAATAACCACATCCAATTTGCCCTGGCTCATAGATCTTACATTCCAGGTTCCAATGGTGTGTTGATCCTTAGAACATTGGATTCGCCGTTCACCACCAGCACCGTTGGCCGCTAGCCGTCCTTTCGTCTTTGAGCTAGCTGCGTCATCATGTCTGGGGCTAGTTGAACTCATCCTCTGTTCTTCCCCAGTAGCATTTTGACCATCTTCCAACCTGGGGGTCTCATCTTCCGATAGTATACCGACATATCTCTGGTTGTACTGATCCATTTAGTTTTCATGGCAAGAATACTGGGGTGGGTTGCCATTACCTTCCCCAGGGATCGCATTTAGTCTGACCTCTCTGTCATGACCTTCTCATCTTGGGTGGCCCTTCACGGTTTAGCTCATGGCATCACTGAGGTGCTCAAGCTCCAGCACCACGACAAGGTAACAATCCTTTGCTGAAGATGCATGTGTTACAGCCTTGTAAATGAACCTACATGTGTGTTACTAGCCTTCAAAAGCACTGACTAATTGCTAGAGTGAAAGAGAATGAGTGAGCTCTTCCAGCAGCATTTGGGGCACATTTTTACGCTGGAAACAAAGCAGGGGTATTTCCTCTAGCAGTTTTCTTGGTTTGAACCAGGCAGAGAGGACAAATGGAGTGACTTATCTCTCTTTCAGCAGCCTGCTCACTCTCTTGCATGCAATTCCTGTCCTAAGGCTACCAGGAAAGTGCTTAAATACACTTTTGGTTTACTTGCCTGCAACACCAAAGAGACCCTGTAAAATTTATGAAGAAATATTTTCCCCATTTATTATATTAAAGTAGGCAACTGCAATGGTTTACCCAGTTAAACACATCCTGAGTTCAGGCAGGGCTATCAGAACTGGATTGCAAAAATCTGGATGGCTGCTTAATGGCAGGAAACAGAGTTTTCTGTGTGCCTTTGCTGCCATGTCCTGGTCATCTTGATTTTTGCAGCCTAGGTCAGCTGCATCTAATACCTTCAGCCTAGATCTAGTAGCCCAAGTTCAGGAGAAATAAAGCATTTGTTTAAAGAATCAGACTGATTCATTAAAGGCAAATCTACCAGTAGTTATCAGGTAGCAAAAGGTGAGTTTCATATGCCTATGCAATATATCTGTGAAGCCTCAACGCCAGGAACAAACAACAAGAAATTGCCAGAAGGCTCCCCATCATACCTTCATTAGATGACTCTAAAATCAGTCCTTTGTCCTCCTGATTTTGCTGATGAACTTGCAGTGATTTTGTTCAGCTGGCCTAATAAAGCCTGCTCTTATGGATCCCTCCCCTCAGCCTCCACTTTAGGCATCTGAGTGTTTTTAGGGGGGAAAAAAGCTAGGCCAGGGCCATAAACCATCATTTAGAGAAAGGCACTTTCTTAAGAGTCTCAATTGGATGTAAGTACTACAGCTGAGAATGGTTCCAAGCAGTATTTTCAAACATCAGTTGGGGATGCTGGCGCTTTAGAGTGCTCCTCACATACGTATGAACTTAATTAGATCTTTTACTACCACCTGGATTTTATTTTTTTTATATTTATATTTATATGTATATTTTGTATTTGTATTTATATTTTATATACTATTTATGGCTATTGGTTTTAATTTGTTAGCTTTATTGTAAACTGCCCAGAGTCCCTCTTCTGGGGGGAGATGGGCGGTAGCAAAATTTGAAAAATAAATAAATAATTGATTGATTGTCTGCAGGCATCCATGATGGTTTTAAAAATCACTACCACCAGTCTGAGGGAACTACAATCCCCACTGAGAACATCCATGCAAGGCAACCAGGCTGGTACCCATAATTCCACAGGCCATACTAGCAGACACTTACAGTAGTTTTAAGTCTTGGTTGATAATAAAAAAATACCCTTGGCTGATAAAGACAAATACCAGATTGAACAAATAACTAAATCAAGACTCAAAAGATAAATATTTCTGCCTTCAGTCTGAAAGATGTAATATACCATAAGTAAAATGAAGAATGCCAAGGCTTTGTAATTCCAACAGTCAACTAAACCTTAATATGGTTGTTTGGTTTTGGCTCAGCTTGATGTTTGAATTGTCTCCTGTGCTTTGTACTGTGTTTATGAGTTTATACTAAAGGCCCAGTTAGCATTCCTTTGTGTACTTTCCTAATTAAATGATATGGATGAGGGGTTTGTGTTCACTATTCAGAACTTCTGTATCTCTTTTATTATACAGAATTAAATAGCAAACTATATCAACATCGATAATCATAAATATTGTCCAAATAATTGCTGAATGCAACAATATTTATGAGCACTCAAACTAACATTTTGTATTCAGCCCTCGCACTGACTTGTGAAGATTTACCACAAGCAGTCAACTTTTGGCAGTCCCTGACAGCTGGGAGGCTGTAGCACCATGATCGCATTTGACATATAGCTGTCAGAATGACACCGTCTGATTGCTAACATACAGCAGCAGTCAATTATTTAACATTATGTGACATGTAGCAGCCAGCATTTATTTATTTATCGAATCCTTCCCCAACCTGGAGCTATTGGTTAGGCTGGTTGAGGATTTGGGGCCTTGGCTTAAAGAATTAATAAGCAAGAAACTGGTGCTGAAATCTACTGTCGGTGACAGGAGGCAATACTGGCCTGGAACTAGTGATGATGCCCCTCTTTTGTGTGACTGCTTGCTATCCAACTGGCTCAGTCCTCATATCTCTTCAAGGGCTCAGGACACCATCTAAAGGAGAATTTGGGTCAGGTCAGATTAATCTGAGATATGGAGGGCAAAGAAGGCCACCCTTTTATAAACAGCTAAATACTTTAAAATCAGGCAAGTGGTGTGTGGTTTCATCTACAGTATTAAGTGGCTTGGTAGCATCATGTTTGTTGAACAAGCAACAGTGGCTTGGTACATTTATAACGCTAAGGCATAAAACATGATCTATAAACTTCACACATGGCATTCAGTCCCAAACCCCAATCCAGCCACATTAAGGCTTCACAGGAGGTATGAGCTTCCCGGAAGGAAGTCCCCGAAATCTGCCTGCTGTGGTCTTCAAACCCAGGGGACTCTATACGGCCGTCTCGGGGAGGAAGCTGGTGTGTAAGTGCGCGAGCGAGCGCCCGGTCGCACGCGGGACTGTACCGTGCCAACATTTCTCCCCAAGGGAAAGCAAGGCAGTTCTTCTCACCCCTTCGTCTCCTTCAGCCCATCTTCGGCAGGGCGCCCACTACGCGCCTGCTCTCCACACCGCCGCGGGAGGCGAAGCAGCCGGGAACAAGCTCCCATCCCGCGCTTTAGGCAGAGACAGCTGGAGGGAGGACTCACCTCTGACGCACCCCCTCCCGCGCGCACGCCGTCTTTCAAAGGAGGTGCCCCAACTCCAATAGACAACCGAGATAACCAATCACATTTTGCGACATGGTGGCTCTTTTCTTGCCGCCGCCGCCGCCGCCGCCGCCGCCGCCCTGAATTGGAACGCAGAGGCCTCGCCTCCTCTCCAGGCGCTCCGCCTTCCACCCCGTCTCCCCCGACCTGGCTCGCTGCCTTGTTTGAGCCGTCTCCTTTAAGACCAGGCTTCTAACCTTATATCCCGCGCCGGAAGCAGAGCGGCGCGTTAATTTCAGCTTCTCGGAGTGGGGCATCAGCAGCTGTTTCCACCCCCGCTCGTGCAGGGGCGGCTGGAGTTCTACGTGCGGCGCTTGGCTACGGAAAAAGCTCCGCTGCTGGCCTCGCGGTACACAGCCCCAGTAAGTGGATCTGTGTCTTTTTAGAATGGCAGGTGGTGTGGAAATGAGAGGGATTCACTTGGGAAGCGGGGGTCCTTCCCACCTTCCAATACTCTATGATTCATTTTGCATCATCACCATCCACCCCCTTCCGTTTGTATTGTGGGGCAACCGGTCCATCCGTCTTAATTGGTTTCATTTTACGCGCTTCCAAATCAACCTCATTTACTCTGTCTTTATCAACGGTTGGATGGTAGGGGAGAAGAAAGGTCGTCCAGCTGCGCGTGGGGTTTGTTTTGAGACAACGGTATGATACCTCTCTTTGGTAGCCAGCGCTCTCTTTCTTCTCTCCCATTTTCTGCATTGTGAATTCTGTTTGTTTTTTTGTTGGATTTTTATCCCGCCTTTTATTCAAGAGCTCAAGGCGGCGTTCATAGCACTCCCGTTTCTTTGATGAATGTAACTCTGATGTTGGGTTGGACAATTTGGGTTAAAAAGTTATGGGTGATATAAAACAGACTCTGCAGGTGCTGCCCCTATGATTCTTATAATGCCTGGCTAGCATGTTGATGGATGGGACATTTGAGTGACTAAGAGCTTCATGGGATTTGAAGACCAGCCTATGGTAGGCTAGCAGATTGAGGAAGCTAGTAAAAAGGTCCTGTAGAAAAATATCCTTGGGGATAATGAAGCTTGGCAGAGATGCTGATTCAAAATAATGAAAAATCTATAATCCAATCACTTTGATGCATGATCCAGGTCTGTCTGTAGAGATCTGGATTGGAAGGCAATTCATAGAAGAATTCTTTTCTTAACAGCAGTGTTGAAAGGATGGTTCTGTATGAGAAATTCAGAACGGGCTAGATCTGGTCTCTTTAACAAGTATTGCAAACTTAAAATAGCCTCCATGCAATTTCTAACATGTTCAGTTTCTTCTTTTAATATATATCTTTCTGGGAATGGAAATGGGACAAAGTTTTCTGAGTGCCTCTAAGATCTTGCCCCCATTTTCTGCTGTCTCTAATGTCCACAGAAGGTTCCTATTAATCTGAAAATATACTGTTTTCTGTGGTGGTGGGGGGAGAGGTTTGCACATATATCTACACGATATGGGTATACTAACTATGATTCTATTGGGATGTGGAATAAAACCCATGATCCTTTGCTTGGGTCCTTCTTGTTCAACATTCTTCACTCTTCTTTCAGTTCTCCCTGACAAAGAATTCATTGTTCTTCCTTCCAATCTGTCTTTGTCAAACCATTACATTCTGCAAATTTCCAAGTGCGTTGCCCAGAATAAATTATATTAAATATATGTGCAAACTTGGGGTTTAAAAAACAGCAGTGTGCAAAAACATAGTGAGGTTCTCAGACATTTGAACCTAAACATGACCAGCTCTTCCTTTTAGGACTTCCGTTTTATTTGTTTTCTCTGTCCTGCCAGGTTTAACTTGAAGAATTCAACTAGAGAAGAGCCGATGGTGAGCGTTAGCTCATGTTATCTACCGATGTCCATTTTGCCCTGCTATGATGGATGAGTGGAAGCCTAACCCACAACCCAAGCTGTGGAAGAAACGCAGCTGGTATCTGGCCTGGAAGTACAAGTTGACAAATCAGAGGGCGCTTCGGAGACTGTGTCAGGTGAGAAGAGGCCCTGTTCATCCTTCCATCTGTTCAGGTTGCTTGGGTAATAGTATGCATTATATCTGGTAAGAAGATTAGCAGAGATCATTGGCTTTAAATACTTCTGGATTATAGTGTTCAAGGAATTGTAATCCTTGAAAATGGAATCATGTGGATGTGATATTCTTTATATAGCCTAAAGAATATATTTACACAAATGGATGCATTACTTTGGAAAGATGGAATGGTGTAGTGTTTTGCAAACTAGCATATCTATTATAATGCAAGCTCTTCTTCAGGCAAGAGTGCAGGGCCATGAAGCTCATATTACAGTAAGAATTGCTCAGCATGGTACATTAAGGCACTTGTATCTTTTTAGTGTATCAGACAAGGGCATATGATCTCCTGAACTTGTTTCTCTTGGACAATTACCCTATTTTTTTTTCCTATTTAGTTATCTTTCTGCCTAAAGGTCAGTTGTAGCACTTTGAAATATTTTAAAGGCTGCAATAAAGGATTTTTTACCTTTTCCAAACTGATACCTCTGGTAACTACAGTGTAATGATTGCCTTGATCCAAATAAAACTCTCAGACTCAAAATCACAATTCAGGTTCTGGGTTTATTTAGAATAGAGTGCAAACAGGTAAAAAGCTGAGAATGAGAAAACTCAAACTAAATAGTATCGTTTCAAACATCAGCCCACCCCCTCCTTCACATCAGTACAACCCCACATTCCCAGGTGCTCCTAACGAGCTCTGCTGATCAACGGGTAAAAAGACCTTGACGTTTAAGAGATAGCCGAAACATATTCCTCCCTGGCACAGTCCAGCACGTCTTCTGTACAAGGCTCTCAGCAGCACCCTCCCAGCCAGCACATGTATCAGCACTTTGGCAAGTAAACCGTTACGATGCAGAAACACCGCAACGGTGAAAATGACATACCGCCCCCCCAAAAAATTTTGCATTAATTAGAGGGCTTAGAAGGATAAGCAACATGAAAAGCACATATCAAATCAGGTGCCAGAACATCACGTGCAGCAACCCATTCAGGATGGGGAAAATGCCTCCAGCGGACCAGGTACTGAAGAGAACCCTGAAGCCTGCGAGAGTCGAGAACCTCCTTGACTTTGAAGTGTTGCTGCCCATCAGTCATGATCAGTGGAGGGGGAGGTGGGCATGGATGCCAGCGAGATGAGTCGTGCACGGGCTTGAGCAAACTGCAGTGAAAAACAGGATGCAAGCACTTCAAATTATGAGGCAAATCCAAACGAACAGTTACAGGATTGAGCACCACAGTAATAGGGAAGGGTCCAATAAACTTAGGAGCCAGCTTCTTAGAGGGCTGAGGAGACTTTATAAATTTCGTAGAAAGATAGACCAAATCCCCAACCCGAAAAGCGGGCTGCTGGCAGCGGTGCTTATCAGCATGCAGTTTATAGGCTGCTTGAGCCTCTCGAAGAGCAGTCCGAATAACGGGCCAGGCGTCAGCCAGTTTAGAGCCCCATCACAGGCGGCCACCACCAGAGCGGGAGGCTGGGGAAACTCCGGAATGGGAACAAAATCCCTACCCGAAACAATGCGAAAAGGCGTTTGCCCAGTACTCTGGTGAACGGCATTATTGTAAGCGACCTCTGCAAAAGGGAGCAAGTCAACCCAATCATCCTGATGGTAGTTTATGTAAGCGCGAAGAAATTGCTCCAATGTGGCATTAAGGATCTCAGTAGATCCGTCCGTCTGGGGATGCCAAGAGGTCGACAATGCCTGCTCAGTGCCAATTAGCTTTAAAAAAGCCTGCCAAAACCTCGAGGTAAATTGTGTGCCCCTATCGGTCACCAAACGAGAGGGGCAGCCGTGCGGACGGTACACGTGTACTAAGAAAAGCTTAGCCAGCTGCTGCGCCGAGGGAATGGAAGCGCAGGGAATAAAATGAGCTTGCTTTGAAAAATAGTCTTTGACCACCCAAATGACAGTCTTCTTTTGACTGGGGGGTAGGTCGACAATAAAATCCATGGAGATCACATCCCAAGGGTGAGAAGGGTCAGCCACGGGCTGCAGGAGGCCCTGCGGTTTACCAGCAGAACGCTTGGACATAGCGCAGACAGGGCAGGAAGCCACATAGGCCTTGACATCCCTTCGCAGGGTGGGCCACCAGAATTGTCTCCAGACCAAATGGAGGGACTTGAGAAAACCAAAGTGACCAGCCTGCTTACTGTTATGAGAACGGGCTAGTATGGCAGAACGTTGAGAGTCAGGCACATACAAACGTCCCCCCACCCAGGCAAGGTCATGCTCAAGGGACACCTTGTCAGGATTAGCAAGTAGCCAGGGGTCAGAGCGCAGTGCAGAAACAAAATCAGAACGCAATCCACCTGACAATGAAGGAGGCTTGCGAACCGGAGGGCAGAGCAGTGGAACCGCAGGCGAAGGTGACGACACCTGGCCCCGAGTTCGGCTACACATAACAGCCACCAGACCTAATTGTGGCCCCAACAGGACAGTGCCAATTATATCGGAAACGGGGCCTTTGTCTTGAGGCAATCTGGAAAGGGCATCAGCTAAAAAATTCTTTTTCCCTGGGATAAATTTAAGCTGGAAATTAAAACGGCTGAAAAATTGAGCCCAACGAATCTGCTTTGGGCTGAGGCGTCTTGGTGTACGGAGCACTTCGAGGTTGCGGTGATCCGTCCAAACCTCAAAAGGGCAAGAAGCCCCTTCCAACAGGTGCCTCCAAGCCTCTAAGGCAGCCTTAACAGCAAAAGCCTCCTTCTCCCAAACATGCCAGCGCCTCTCCGTTTCAGAAAACTTTCGGGAAAGGTAGGCACAAGGCTTTAACAGCCCGCCAGAATCCTTTTGTAATAAAATAGCTCCAATAGAAAAATCAGAGGCATCCACCTGAATGACGAACAGAAGGTCCGGATCAGGGTGGGAGAGGATGGGCTCTTCAGTAAAAAGAGCCTTCAGCCAATCAAAAGCAACCTGACATGCAGGAGTCCAACTGAGCACGGCCCCTGGGTTCTTAACCTTGCGGGTTTCCCCCACCCCTTTAGTGTGCAGCAAATCAGTTAGGGGCAGGGCAATTTCAGCGAACCCCCTGACAAATGATCTGTAAAAATTGGCGAACCCCAGGAAACTTTGAAGTTGGCGCCGGGTGCGGAGCCGCTCCCAATTCAGCACTGCCTGAACCTTAACAGGATCCATTTCAATGCCCTTAGCCGAAATCCTGTAACCAAGGTAATCTAAGCGAGACTTATGGAACTCACATTTAGAAAGCTTAGCATAAAGCTTGGCATTCCGAAGCTTAGTGAGGACCCATTTAAGAAGTCGTTCGTGTTCAGCCAAAGACTTAGTATAAATTAGGACATCATCCAAATACACCAGAACCCCTTTAAACAAGTGGTCATGCAAAACCTCATTGATCAGCTGCATGAAAACACCCGGAGCCCCCGCCAGACCAAAAGGGAGAACTTTATACTGGAAAGACCCCAATGGGCAATTAAAAGCCGTTTTCCATTCATCCCCCTCCTGAATGCGAATGCGGTAGTAGGCTTCGCGGAGGTCCAACTTCGAGAAAATTCTGCCTGTGGACAGATGTGTGAGCATGTCCTTGACGAGAGGCAGAGGGTACTTGTTGGAGAGTGAGGCAGAATTTAACCCGCGATAGTCCGTGCAAAGT
Organism: Candoia aspera; assembly: GCF_035149785.1. Classification (NCBI taxonomy): domain Eukaryota; kingdom Metazoa; phylum Chordata; class Lepidosauria; order Squamata; family Candoiidae; genus Candoia; species Candoia aspera. The sequence goes on along the minus strand of NC_086155.1, from coordinate 59,357,644 downwards.
CTGAGGCTGCCATCCTTCTCCTGGAACAACACGGGAGCCCCAAGCGGTGAATTTGCCGGCTCAATGAAGCCGCAAGCCAGGTTTTTATCAATGAACTCCCGCAATGCGGCAAGTTCTTTCTTAGTCATGGAGTAAATTTTCGGCTTTGGCAAAGGGACGTCAGGAAGAAGTTCAATGGAGCAGTCTGTTTTGCGATGGGGTGGTAATTGGTCGGCTTCTTCCTCCCCAAAAATATCAGCAAAGTCTGCGTATGTAGCCGATAGACCCTCTAAGGGGGACTGGGAATCTAGAGATTCAACAAGCTCTGCTCTCCCCGCCGTCATAGGCATGGAACATCCCAGAAGAGGAGCTTGATAGAAGCCATCCTCAAAAGTAATAGAGCGGGACTTCCAATTGATGTAGGGATTATGAGAGGTGAACCAGGGAATCCCCAACATAACCAAAGGATTTCCCACTGGGGTTACGATGAAGTGAATGAGTTCGAAGTGCGACCCCATATGTAAAGCGACTTCCCCAGTAAACGGTGGCAGCCCCCCCCCCCGCCATGGAGCCATCAAGCTGCTGAAAAAGCAGCGGCTTTGGAAGAGGGAAGCAGGGCAAATCCAATGCCTTGGCTAAATCAGGATGGATTAAACATCTGGAACAGCCCGAGTCTAGTAAAGCCCAGACCTCGATGGACTTGGATTGAAATCCCAATTCAATTTTGACAGCGAGGATAGGGCAATCAGCACTCACCATGTTGGAATTGCACCCGAATTCCACCACCTGCCCCGCGGCGCCAGTTAAGGCAGGTGGAAAGCGTTTTCCGCCGGCTGTTCCAGAGCAGCCAAAGCATCTCCCAGTGTGTAGACATCATCGTCGTCCGCAGTCGCCAGTGCCCCAGCCAATCAGCGAGGAGGGTTGAGTGGTTTCTTTGTGGTCTTTTGTGGCAATTTGGATGGACGGTCCACTACTTTAACCTTGGGGCAGTCTACGGCGCGGTGACTCGGTTTTCCACAAGTGATGCACTGTCCCTGGACAAAACGGTGTTGTCTCTCTGCATCCCATCTAGAGGTCGATGGTGGGAATGGTGGTCGGGTAGTGGTGGCAGGCTTGTCTTCTTTGGTGGCCATCATAAAGGTGCGCTGGGCGTGCTCAGCCTTTCCAGCGAGGCAAATCCAGTCATGTTAGGAGTTCGGATTGTCTCGCCCAAGCACCCAGCACAAGACCTCGCGATTGAGGCCATCCTTAAATTTATCAATCAAGGTGGCCTCGGACCATTCAGGAACTTTACCTGCCAAAACCTTGAATTCAAGAGCATAATCAGCAACAGCCTTCTGCCCTTGCACTAGTTCTTTCAGAGCGTCCTTAGCTCTCTCTTTAGCCAGGGGATCCTCAAAATAGCGCTTCAGCGCAGCCAAGAAGGTATCGAAAGTTGCCAGGGCAGGCGCTTCAATCTCCGACAGCTGGACATACCAGTCTGCAGCCCTGCCCTTCAATTTCGTGGCCACCGCTGAGATCTTCTCTTCTTCTGAAGAAAAGAGGTGGCCATGCTGCCTCATGTAACTGGCGGCATTGGTGAGAAAGAAAGATAAGTTAGCGGGGTCACCATCAAACTTTACCGGGAAATCCCGGGGAGTTCCTCCAACATGTGGGACCCCCCACTGATGGACAACTTGGGGCCCCTACAACGGGAGTGGATCCCCGCGGACCTGATGGAAAGTCTCGTGGTTGGCTTCTTCTTACGGCAGTCTGTGAGGGGGAAGGCGGGAGGCTAGGTGGCCCCATTGCTCCGGGACCTCGGACGATTTTCACGAGGTCCCCAAAGGCAGCCGACATAGAGAGCAGCACGTGTTCCATAGATTCGATCTTGGATTCCAGGACCCTGATCCTGTCCGGTGTGGCAGAGTCCTCCAGCCCCGGTCCCTCAGGTAGCGGGCTCCCCGACACGTCTGGGCGCACCTCCCTCGGAGTGTCGGGCCAGCGCAGCTTCCACGTGGAGCGGGACGTACCGGGCCAGGGGTCCATCAGGGCATCCCACAGAAATTGTTCCTGTCCCAGCACGTCGTCCGTCGGTGGTTTCTTCGATCCTGGGGTAGAGTCGGAGTTCCCCGACTGAGGTGTGGGGTGGGTTGGGACGGGGCTCGGGTCCCTGCTTGGGAACGTTGACTCTGGAAGTTGTCCCGTCTCCTCCTCGAACTCCGTGGGATCCTTCCCCCCTTCTGCCATCGCTAGTTCCCCTTTCGCAAGAAAAAATTTCCGGTAAAGAGTAGCGAGGTTGGTTTGAACAAAGATTCTCAGCTTTATGTAATGATTGCCTTAATCCAAATAAAACTCTCAGACTCAAAATCACAATTCAGGTTCTGGGTTTATTTAGAATAGAGTGCAAACAGGTAAAAAGCTGAGAATGAGAAAAGCGCACCTAAACTCAAACTAAATAGTATCGTTTCAAACATCAGCCCACCCCCTCCTTCACATCAGTACAACCCCACATTCCCAGGTGCTCCTAACGAGCTCTGCTGATCAACGGGTAAAAAGGCCTTGACATTTAAGAGATAGCCGAAACACATTCCTCCCTGGCACAGTCCAGCACGTCTTCTGTACAAGGCTCTCAGCAGCACCCTCCCAGCCAGCACATGTATCAGCACTTTGGCAAGTGAACCGTTACGATGCAGAAACACCGCAACGGTGAACATGACATACAGTATATATAAGCTGTACCCATTTTGGATAGTATGGCTGTGCATGCTTTGAAAAGGATTTGGAAGAAGTGCTTCAGACCATACATAAAAACACAAGTCTGTACTATGAATTAAACTACCTAGCTTTTTTCAAGTTTCCATGCAAGCCTGAAAAAAGTATAGTTGCATTAAGGAATGTATCCATTCATATCAATGCAACTCTTAAAGTAGCAGTACCTTTTTTTCAGGCTCCTTCGGAAGCCTAAAAATGAAGGGCTGCTTTAATAAATAGGAGAAAGGTGCTTTGTATATTTGGAGTCCAGAGCACATTTCCAATCGTGGTCAACGTGTGCTGTATCCAGTCCTTATAGCTGTTACATCTTGTAAAAGGGAATTCAAAGGGGCTTACTCCTCAGCAGTTGGATATAGATTTCAACCTCAGAAACCTAAAAGAAGGCTGTCTACAATTAATGAGTAAATATGAAATTTAACCCTACATTTTCCAGATCTCAGCATAGTATATAACAGCACAACTCTAAATGTAGAAACAACACGACCTTCTATTTGATCAGATGTGTTCATTGGATACTGTACATAAGAAGCTGCATGTGACGGACAATTTATCTGTCTTGCGTAATGTCTTGCATAATGTCTTGCAATTCATTTATCTGTCTTGCATCATGTCTGTTTTAGCTGATAAAGGTTTTTGATGCTGTTAGAGATCTTTCCTATCACCTGCCTCCTAGTTCCTTCAGTATAACATGTCTGAGATTGAACCTGGGAGTTCTGCAAATTGCTCCTTAATATGGCCCATTCTCTAAAGCCAAGTGTACAGTCTGTTAGCAGATTGCTAGGAAAGCCTTTGGCCCAGGAGAGATCAGAAAAGTCACACACCAGGCATTTCTATAAAAATAATTTTATTTACAGAAAGCAAACATATTTACAGGCTCTCAGTGAGAGTTGCTTAACTCTCTACATGCCTACACAGAAGGGAAACTGAAACTAAAACAAGTCCAGGCAAGTTCTTCTCCCCAGGTGCAAAAATTAACATCCAAAAAGGGGACAATTAAATTCAACCTCTTCACCAGGCCAAAATGATTAGTTACCATAGTAACCTTAATCTGTAGTAGAAAACATATTAACACTCCCCTTTTTATACTACAGAATAAGATGCAAACCAATTTTCTTTGACAACTCTGTGTGTCTTTCCATTCACATTATTTTAACATTATCTCCCCTTTGGTTTAACAGAAAGCTACCATCCTTCTCCCTGTGTATTTCCAAACCTAGGTAACTTGTTACAGTTCCAAGGACCCTATTAATGCTTGCAGAAAGTTCCATGACTGCAGGTCTTTTGGTGGGAGTTGATTGATTATGGACAATAATTAAATCACTTAAGCAGATTAATCATCTCCTTTTTGTTAGGATAATATACATGTACATAAAAGTTGCAGTATTGACTGAAGGAAGACCAGCAGTTCATAATTTAAGCAGCAAGAACAACTAACGTCTTCATTAATTGATTTATCCACTTGAAATCCTGGTGGTAGTCCTGCACTGAGACAATCATTGGAGCCATTTTTGATACAAAACCTATTAACATGGCTACTGTCTGTTTGTGTGTGTGTTTTTGGTAATGCGCATAGAACCTTAATTGGCAAGTTTATGGGGTGGGGCTGTGATTTTGCAAGGAAAGGGTTTTTATAAAGTAAAAAAATTGACTAAATTTCTTTCCCTCCCTCCCTCCCTCCCTTCCTGCCATATGATCTCTCAGGACCAAAAAAATACATTCTACTGTGCAAGTGATCCATATATTGATATTTGGAGATAGATGCACACATGAACTTGACAAACTTCCGGCTCCTTCAAGATCACATGAAGGAAATCATGTAATAGCTGTGATTGCCATGATCAAAAGCCATGGCAGACGAGTAGCCATTTTTTCTATGATTCTAGGTAGGTTGCAGGCTTGCCAATTGTTCCATATGAAACAATATGGACTCACCTGAGGGCCACAAAACTGAACTTGAAGCAGAACTGGGGAAATTTGGGTTTCTCTCACACCCTCTCCTATTTTGAACCAAATTACTCTTCTCTTAAATGGACTGCTCTGGCATATTCCTCCCAAGCCCAAATTTCTAGGAAAACATGGGATGGAAAATGGCTTTCTGAAACACAAGGTTCCCAGTTCTGTTTTGGATTTCCTACTTCTGATGACTTCTGTGACTAATAATGGATTTCTTACACATTATATCTTCATACAAAATGGGAATAAATTCATCCTGCTACTTTCTAGAGACTGACAGTGTAGCAGTCAGGAAAGCATGACAAATGTATTTCAATATCTTGGCTGGATCCCCATGTCTTAAATTAGCAAATTTAATACAGAACTGTCAGTGCTGTGGGAGATCCTGACTCCTTAGCTACATATAAACAGGGCTCTTCAAGTTCAGGTTCCCATAGAAACCTATATTGCTCTTTGTGCCTTCATCACTGGAGACTTAATCATTATAGCACCATAGAATATGTTGTGGAAATGTGACATTTTCCTGCACATAGCAGTTTATTACCATATCATGGCAGCAACAGTGACACTCTTTTTCTACTGAGATAAAGTAGAGGAGTACAGGAGAAGTTGCTTTCTTGTGGGTGGTCTTGTATTGTGTCCAGTAGGTAATTAGGAAAATTTGAGTATGTGTAAGCATATGAATTGTGGGGCATATAGTTATGTGACTTTAGAAGATCTTGTTGTTGGGAGTGGGGGAGCCAAAAACATGGTAATAGAGCAAACTTGAACTTGAAAATATTTCATTACTATTTTTATAGTAATAAGCATAAGTGGAACAATAATTCCTAAATAGAATAATATTCATTATTTGAGATATACTATAGAATGTATCTAACCTCCCTGATGTCCACCTAGAATGTATTCTAGATGTGATGTGGATCCTGATCCACAGATAAAGATTAGTGATTTAGTCCTAAGATTGTTGGTATGGTATTCATGGGCACAGACAGAAACTCAGAGCAGTTAATACATTACACAGCATCCAATAAAAACCTATTCAGGGAAACAATCAGGCCCCAAAACTTCTAATTATCATAGTGGTGGTACAAAACTTGGCTACAGTTGTAGATACTTCCTAATGCTGGTCAACTGGCAGGCAGTGCACAATTACCGTATGAGAGCCATGGATGCTATAGCAAAGAACTATGTCCCAAAGAATTCTTTTGTGTCTGGAGCTCAGACTGTGCCTTTATTTGTGCTTATGCTCTTCAGCAAGATACTTTTCTTCTAGACCAGTGTTTCTCAACCTTGGGAACATTCAGATGTGTGGACTTCAACTCCCAGAATGGCTGGCTGGGGAATTCTGGCAGTTGGTCCACACATCTTAAAGTTCCCAAGGTTGAGAAACACTAGTCTAGACTTAACAGTTTGTCATCCTGGCAGCCACATTACATTCTCAAGATTTCAAGTCTATCCACAGTCCACAAAAGTCAGGGAATGTTGCTCTGCTTTTAGGGCTTTTGTCAAGAAAGAGAGCAAACTTGAAGATAGACTGAACAATACAGGTAGTCCTCACTTAACAACCACAATTGGGACTGGAATTTTGGTTGCTAAGTGAAGCAGTCATTAAACAAATCTGACCTGATTTTACGTCCTTTTTGCAGTGGCCATTAAGCGAATCACTGTGGGTGTTAAGCGAACTATGTGGTCTTTAAGCGAATCACGCAGTTCCCCATTGATTTTGCTTGCCGGGAAGGTCGAAAATGGCAATCATGTGACCACAGGACACTGCAATGGTCATAAATGCAAACTGGTTTCCAAGTGCCCAAATTGCAATCATGTCACTGTGGGGTCGCTGCAATAGTCATAAGTGTGAGAACCGGTTGTAAGTCATTTTTTCCAACACCGCTGTAAGTCCAAACTGCCGCTAGCCGGGTTTTCTCTGAGATAGAAAGTAGCATAAATAGTGCTCACTTTGTTGAGACAGCTCTCTTCTCTGAGACTGTGCCTTCATATTACACAGCCTTTTGTTTTATGGGTAATATATTGTGCAGGCTCCTCTGAGAAAATCCTGCCACAGTTTGTACAGATGCTGTGACGCTACATTCCTATCAAGTAGCTGGTTTTCACTGCCCTAAAATCTATTTATAGTTTGTCAGTTGCACTGTGCAGCCTTCTTGAACCTGGTGTGGTACAAATTCCAGAATTCTCCAGACAGCAAAGACCATCTGGGGTGGGAATTCTGGGAGTTGTAGTCTAAGCATTCAGATGCCAAGGTCTCAGGCTCAGCTAAAGGCATGGTGGTGAGAGGGCTCAGTGTTATATTATAAGGTAAGCGTTATGTTGTAAGGTTGATACTAAACACGGATGAATGTATGGCAGGACCTACTGTGATCACAGCTATTAAGGTACGTGAATGTGGTTCAGTTAAAGAGTTGTATGCCACTTACTAATATTTCCATTAACAAAAGATGGAAGGCATGCCATATTTGTGCTGCATGACACTTAACCCAAGAACTGATTTCCATCTCCAAATTTCAGCAGTTCACTTTTAAGGAATAAACAGCTGGCTACTTACTTTGGAAACCTAGATATATGTATGTGCAGGAGACTCAATATTTTGCTCTACTGCATCTTTATACATGATAAAGGAAGTACATGATGCACAAGGATAGAAAGGCAAACCAACACACAAAATGAGACATCTTGTGGAGGAGAATAGCCCTTTTTAAATGGAAACAGGAACTAAACTTCGCCCTTAAACAACAATGGGAAAGTAAGGTCTACAAAGAAGTCCAAAAGTTCTTGTCACTCACTTTTCCAGTGCTATGTCCTTCCCTTTATGTCTGGCATAAGAATCTGTGTTTCAAACACGGAGGGATTTTAACCATCAGGTTTTCCAAATCTTTATTTTCTTCTAATCTAATAATAGAGGCTTTGCCTTACAGATGGGAGCTGTCCTCTTCTTGCTGGTAACTGTTATTGTGAACATAAAGCTGATCTTGGACACTAGAAGAGCAGCCAGTGAAGAAGAAGAATCAGCTCAGGATTATGGTGAGCAGGACATGTGATTTGATGGCAGTGTTGGAATGTACTGTGTGGTTGGTCGTCGGGATGGTGATCAGATTCTGGGAGAAATGGAATGTTGTGGGGACGCTAGACTGTTCTGTGCCTGGAGCATGGAATTTTCCACACAACATTACTTAACCCCTGACTAATCGATCCCATCCCATATTCCTAGTAATAGGAGAATTGAACATGGTCTAGATCTTTGATAGTTTTGCTTGCAAAATAGTTTTTGATAGTTCAGAGAGAGAAAGAGAGTAGTTTCTTGAGGAAATATGTGTAACAATGGACTATCTTCCAGACCTTAAACATTTTCAGGTAAAATTAAGTAAATAGACCATGGTTCATATTCTGACTTTTAAAAAAAAAATAAAGCCAGGGAGAAATTGACTTAAATAAGTGTCAAAGGGAAGCAGAACCTGAAAGCTTGGATTTCCCGTATTTGCAGATGAAAACCAGTTTCACCAGGAAACCATTACAACTAGAATTATAAAATGAAGTACCACTCAATTGAAGTCTTCAGTCTTACACTGCAGGCTGTTAAAAGCCAAGTGGAATGAACCATGTACGTAGTTTTTCATGTAGGCAACCTGATGTCCTTTGGGAGATAATTCCACATGGTGCTGCCACAGAAAATGAGGACTACCTGTATACAGAAGACCTTTCAGAATGTTCATAATTTATGGAGAGCTTACCACAGGATATGAATGTTAAATGTATGAACATAAGAATCTGAAAAAATGTGCTCTTTCGTTTCCTAGATGAAGGTTTGCAGAAGCTAGAGATTCCTCGGCGGCCTGTCAGTAATAGAAAAGTTCTGGACATAGAGGTGTATTCCAGTCGCTCCAAGGTTTATGTTGCAGTTGATGGGACCACGGTGAGAGAGTCTGCCCTGCAGCTATAAGACATGAGAATCAGGGCAACAATAAATTCTCATATATTTTACTCTGAAGGGCAGCACTGTGCTTCTTTGAAATGGACAGTCTCTTCCTGCGTTATCTGACCCCGTGTGTCTGTATTCAGGCTGCAGTTTCACAGTCCAGTTAGGTCTGCAAGCGTATTTAGCTCTTGGTGTAAAGCTAATCATAACTCTTTCCAACATGCTGGATTATGTTCTGAATAAGGAGCACAGGAGGAAAAGCTAGTTCAGTGGGTTTCTCTGGGTTACAAAATATCACTGAATAAAATTACTGGAAGAAAACTGTGTACGTGAAACAGGGGAGGGCGGGTGGGGTAGCAGGTGTGAGAAGGATAGTTTGATAACAATTACTTTTGTTAATGTACAGGTTTTAGAAGATGAAGCCCGGGAACAAGGCAGAGGCATCCATGTCATAGTGTTAAATCAGGCTACAGTAAGTGATGAAGAACATAACCTGTCTTGAAGCTCTAAAAGAGGTCAACTTGCTCCTTTTTTCCTGATGAAAAGGCAAAGGCAAGGCAGAGTTTCTTACATTTCCACAAAGCTACTCTTCAGCCGTCACGGAAGTCCAAAAGAACTGTACCTTGGAGTAGATTTTGAGTCACTCTTCTGTTTTTTTGGTCAGAGTTGTAGAGAAGTCTTTTAAACTCCACTGAAGGTCTCAGCAAGTTTCTAGAGCTCTTGCACTACGCCAGGCCTGTGTTGCTCAAAATTAAAGCTGACTCTAAGTGTAAAAGGAACTCTGGTAATATGCCATCTAGTGGGCCTCCCTGAATTGCACAAGGCTTCACCCAATTCTGTGGGCTTACCACTTGTTACTGCACTCCCCAACTGGCAATAGTAAAAAGGTGCTTACCATTCTGCATTCCCAGTAATCTCCTTTACTGGGGGAGGAATTTCCAAATGCCAACTTCCTCCCATCTTTCTCCATATGCCTGTGAGGTGGGTGACTGGGAAGTCCTGCTTCTAGAGTCAATGGACCTTCCCTGGCATTGAGCTCTCTATAGCTGCCTGAATGTGACAGATGTTCCTACCACTTCTATTTTCATTAAAAAATGAACTGAGATGATACATGCTAGGATACATTCTTGTAATGGGGAGGAGAGGGCAGAGATATTTCCTACATTGGATTAATCTGGAGAAAGCTGTCAAGTGTTTTTTGTCAGCAGATTGCTAGGAAAGCATTTGGCCCAGGAGAGATCAGAAAAGTCACACACCAGGCATTTCTATAAAAATAATTTTATTTACAGAAAACAAACATATTTAAAGGCTGTTTGCTGAGAGGAGAGATTTCTCTCAGCTGCATATTCTCTGCAAGCCTACAGAGAAGGGAAACTGAAACTAAAAACAAGTCCAGGCAAGTTCTTCCCTTAGGCAATGCAACCATTAACACATGAAAAGGGGACAATTAAATTCAACCCCTTCACCCTGCCAAAATGATTAGTTACCATAGTAACCTTAATCTGTAGTAGAAAACATATTAACATTTTTAAAATGTTTCCTCTGTTGTGTTGGATCATAGAATTGTAGAGTTGGAAGAGGCCATAAGGATCATCTAGTCCAAACCTTTGCAATTTGCAGGAAAACCAATTAAACCATCCATGACAGGTGGCGGTTCAGTCTCTTCTTAAAAACCTCCAACAATAGAAAGTCTGCAACCTCTGTAGGTAGACTATTACACTGTTGTACGATCAGGAAGTTTGTCCTTATATTTAAACAAAATCTACGATGTATCCTTCCCAATAGCTGATCTGCTGTATATCTGTGTTCTCAATTGCAACTCCAAGAAAGCGTTGTGGTCCCAACATATTTGGAAGGTGACAATTTGAGAAGAAATGATCTAACACAATTTCGGATTGTTTTTGTAGGGCCACGTGATGGCAAAGCGGGTTTTTGACACCTATTCTCCCCATGAGGATGAGGCCATGGTCCTCTTCCTCAACATGGTGGCCAAGGGTCGCATCCTTATCTTCACAATTAAGGTAAGTTGAAATTGATGTTGTAAAATCTTTCCTTCCTTCCTTCCTTTCTTCCTATAGCTGACATCTAACAGAAGTTAAATGTCTACTTTAACTAGAAATTAGTTCTAATAGAAACACTTTGATAGAAAAGAAAAGCTGATTATATTATTATTAGACATTAATTTTATGAATGGTATCTGAAAATTTGATCTTGTAATTTTGTACAGTATGTATTTAATCTTAAATTATAAGACACACCAGGAAAGCAAAATACAAGCCTTTCATTGACTTCTTGTTAAAAATTATTTTTTAAAAATAAAGCTTTAGCTTAAAAGAACCTGAAGCAGCATCTAAAGAGTATTTAAGCTTAAAGAATATAAATCAGGTATCCATTAATTCAGTACCATCTATATGATTTGGATTTAGACTTCCATTAACACCGGCCTGTTTGGCATTAGGGAAAGATGTATCAACTTGTGCTCAGGCAAAAGAACAAATGAACCAAGTGACTGTTTGGGTTGGCTTTTCCCAGACACTGCAGAAGGAAAAGATAATGATACTGAAGATTTATTCTAGCCACTAATATCTCTTCTAGCTAAAATCATTCCAGCTGCTGAATCCTCTTTATTGATGATCTAGCAGAGACACAGGGAGCTTTTTGGTTTGTTAAAGGCCACATTCTGTTGGGAGTAAATTGTTGGGTGACACGTTGCTGGTGGACTTGGCTGGACCCTGAGCAGACAAACCCTTGCATACACTTATGTGTTCTTTCTCTGCCACCCTGTTTTCATGCATGCATGCATGCCATTTTACTCACTCTCTCTGCCCAACCAGAAATTGATGGTGGAAGGATAGGCTCTTAGGAATTACTGTAAAGCAAGCTGTGGTGTTATTTATGTGAGCCACTTAAAATGAAGAAAGCTATGTCCCTATCATTTTCCCCCTGAAAATTAAAGTTTGAGCTAGAAGCTACAAAAAGTTCTATATTAATATTGTGGGATTTCTTCCTTTTCAGGATGAGGGCTCCTTCCACCTTAAAGACACAGCCAAGAGTCTTCTGAAGAGTTTAGGGAGCCAGATTGCAGCTTCCCTCAGCTGGAGGGACATGTGGACATTTGTGGGGAAGAAAGGAGGTCAGAATCGAGCATGGGCACAAATCTCCAGGGGAGAAAGGGACACAGGAGAGGGCTCCTGGTGGGTTGTAACTTTTTAAAGGAGAAGTATAATACTGATCAAGCAAACATTTGGTTCTGCTCTAGATTCTTGATTTTCATATCTTTATGATACTTAAACTTTTCAGACACACTAAAGTGGAGCATGAGAAGCTGAGGACTTTTTCTGTTAATAATGATGTGGGGGAATGGGCATAGGCAGCTGCAATTTTTCATATCTAAACCAATTTTCCCTCGTCTACAGCAGTTGAGAGTGCCACTATCTCCTCCTGCTCCATGGCATCTGATTACCATAGAGGGATCTTTTTTTAATCTTTCTTTTGCACCATAGAAAAAGTGTCCAAAGGAGTCTAGAGAAAAAGCAAGATTAGTGGCTGATTGCTGCATCAGCGATTTAAGAGTGGACAAGCCCAAGTAGTGAATGATTATTGGCTGCCTACTGACCATAATGTGTTGTGTTCCCTACAGGTGAAGTCTATGGTGAGAAACATGCCAAGTCCCCAATGCTTTCCTCATGGGGAGAGCCAGTCTTGTTGAAAACTGAAGTCCAATTAACCTCTGTGGAAGGTATGATATGCCTTCCCAGGAGGGAGTAGTAGAAACGAGGTTGGGATGATCCAGCAAATCTTGAACAGGTTCAAAGCCAGGAAATTGGGAACCTGGTGAAGAACTGAGGAGGAAGAGTAAAAGAAGGGAGTCTCAAACTCACCTAGTAAAACTAGCTGAAATGTGATAATAATTCTCAAGTGCTTTGTGCGATGCAAGCAGGAGATCTGAGCCAGGGATAGATTGACTTCCTACTCAGTTCAATATGTTGGTTTAGCTTTTCTGATCTGGATGTTCTACAGAAAAGCAAAATGGTTAGGCTGGACTAGGGATAGGCTTTATACATGGTAGCTGCTATTGCACTGACATATAGCGCTGTTCTCTTTGGTTTCTCCTGAGGCAAATCCAATGAAATAAAAAAGACAAGATCTTACTTATTCCATATTCGAAAGAGAGGTTTTAGAAAACTCATTTTCTCTTTGGCAGCCAGGCATAGATGACCTGGTTGCCATGCAGATGTTTTGAATTTTCACTCTCAGAATTTTGATCATTGGTGATGGTTTGTTTCTTATGGGTGTCATAGTTTGTAACATCCTAAGGATGTTCTGAGCTGACAGTAGCAGGACTTAAGCTGATAAAAGACTATCTGTTTCAAAGCTCTCATACATATGAAGCTAATCATATGCACACGTCTGATGCATTCCACAGATGCAGAATGCCACTGGCCAGATACTGAGCTGAATCGGCGGCGGAAGCGTTTTTGCAGCAAAGTCGAAGGCTATGGCAGTGTCTGCAGCTGTAAAGATCCTACACCCATAGAGTTCAATCCTGATCCAGTGAGTACAATTAATGCTCCTTCACCAATTCTTTCTAGAAACAAAATTTCTATCTAATTACACAGATTTAAGCGAGCCATACTAATCTCATCAATGATTAGTATGAGATAATAGCCTGGATGTCCAATCGGCCAATAAAGTTTACCAGGCTGTGTAGCTGGGACTCAGTTTTTTAAAAGACCTTTTATATTCATCTGGTTTTTGATTTGTCCATCATGCCTTGCCTACTTTTTTTCCTGCTTTCTCTCTTCTTTATTTCCAATCTCCTTGTTTCTTTGCTGCACTGCCCACTTCTCTGAACTTGAGATACATGAGACAAATATAAATGCGACTGGGAATTTCTTCTGAATTCTGCAATATATAAGTAGTGCACTTTAAAACCTACTTATACAATTCTAATTCTGGAAGTGGTCAGAGTCCACTGACTCATTGGGCTAAATTCATAATCTAAGTCTGAGACGACATGCAAGGAAGCATTGCTTATATGGAACATAGCTGTTCTCGGTCTTCCCCTTAAATGTTCAGGTGTAAGTAGAGGCAAAAGAAGGGAAAATGGGGTGCGGGGGGAGAAGTGTTGATTTCCTCTCTTAAACTTTTGTTTGTGGTGTTCCTTTCTTTAGCTCAAAGACAACAAAGTTTTTGATGTGCCTGTTGCTGTCATCGCAGGGAACAGACCCAACTACCTGTACAGGTGAGAGCCAGTTAGTAGGGACTGGGTGATTGCTATGCACCATCAAGTGGAGAACCCATATTTCTCCCCTGCATAGTTTCTATTGGAAAATAATCTCCAATTCCCAAATGATATGGTCAGTTTTCTTGAGCATGTTCCTCTAAACCAGTGTTTCTCAACCTTGGTAACTTTAAGACGTGTGGACTGCAACTCCCAGAATTCCCCAGCCAGCCATGCTTGCTGGGGAATTCTGGGAGTTGAAGTCCACACATCTTAAAGTTGCCAGGGTTGAGAAACACTGCTCTAAACAGGAAGGAAACCCTTCCATCCAGTAAGGATGGAAGAAGGAGAGCACATACAATCAGGACCAAAAATACTGGAACAAGGGTAACTGTTTTGGCATTTGGCCTCTGTACACCACCACACTGAAGTTGAAAAGAAACACACCCAGATGGGAGCAAAGTCAGGACTTTCAGCTGTCATTCAAGGGGTTTGACAAAAGTGGGGCACTAATCATTCAGGAAGTACAGCCAGTGGCATACACTTAGGAGCCCCATCATTGGGGCTCGAATGACAGCTGAAAGTCCTGACTTCGCTCCCATCTGGGTGTGTTTCCTTTCAACTTCAGTGTGGTGGTGTACAGAGGCCAAATGCCAAAACAGTTATCCTTGTTCCAATATTTCTGGTCCTGACTAGTTGTCGCACTCAGAACCAACTGCAAGATTTCACCTATAATAGAACAAAGGGGTAAATCTTCTGAGATCCTGCAAATCTTACCCTTTGTTTGTTTCTTTGTAAACAAAATTCATGTTCTAATCAGTCAACTCTGGCATACAATACACAATTTGGGATTAAAGCAAACAAATGTTGGTCAAGTTTATATCATTAATACTAGATTAGATTTGAGCTCCTATGTGAAAGGTGGGATATATATCTTACTAATAATTTAATAAACTTTCTGGGAACCACAGAAAATATGTTAACCCTTCTCTCTTTAGGATGCTACGGTCTCTGCTGTCAGCACAAGGAGTCAATCCTCAAATGATAACAGTTTTTATTGATGGATATTATGAGGTAAGACATCAGGAGGGGTGCATCTACTTCTACTTTAGAGGTGTGCAACTTTAGGGGGTCAAGTTGCAGTGCTTGGCCTTTAAGTGGTATTCAGAACACCGTGTACCAAAGAGTTGGTGAGGCCAGGACAAATCTTGTTTTTTAATTTTTAAATTTAATTCAAATTAAAATTGCTCCTCCAATATTTTCTCTTTATGAAAAAATAGACTTCATGGAGAATTTTTCGAAAGGGTCTCAAGATGAACGCAGAGCCTGCGGGTGACCAGAGGTTATGCATTCAGCCTTTCTTCACTAATCACCTTTCATATTGTTAGCACTGCACAAGATGGAAACCTTAAGAGGGCTATCTTTATCTGAGCCTTGGAAATGTATTTTGCCTGAAAACAGTGAGGAGGCTTTCTTTGATATGTGCCAAATATTTCTAATATTACTTCTTTCCTTCATGTTTTGTCATGAAATTTGTTCTGGGGGCAGGAGTAGCATTTACTAACTGGTATGGTGCCACTCAGACTCATATCTGGTGGCCCATACAGCAGAGCTGTTTTTCTTCCTGAAAAGGAATACCTCCATTCACATGGTAGATATTCCTTTGCAAAGAGGAGTAGATATACAGTACCTCCATTTTGTTGCCATAGCAACTGTGTCAACTGGCTACAGTAGGGCAGCATAAAAGCAAACCTTTCAGGCACAGAAGGATTCAGTTCTACGTTCATGCATGTAGGAGAGAATAGATGGCTTATTTTTTATAGATCAGAAATGTCTAGTTATGGAGTCTTAGGATCCCTGTAGACTTCAGAAATGCATTTGAGCCAGATGTCCATCTTAACAAACTAGGTCCCATAGCAATTGACTAGATCTATAATAATGTTGGCCCCATCTAACTACTGAGATATTTAGTTATATTTTGTGTGTTACATCATAAATGAGTCCTGTGCAAATCTTTAATTTGGGTAATTGATCTGTCATTTATAATGAAACAAAATTATGAGCCATATCCTTTTTTCAATGACTATTTCAGGGGCCTTGTTCAGCCCAAGATCTGCCATTGGCTGTTCCTATAGCATAAGCTACTATCTTTGAAACCAAAATGTAACTATGTAACTATTTAATAAAACAAGTATATTCTGATCTACTTCCATCTTTCTCAGAACAAAATGAACAACTTGTATTCAGTGTGCAAGTAAAGAGGTCTATAGTGTTTGGCATTGAAAAAGCATATTATCAAAATACGTTATGACTATAAAAATATATGCTAATGTGCCATTTTAAAAAGATAAGGAACATTATCTATAGGAATATGAATGGTGATCCTTATTTTTTTTTTTAGAAGTAGCCAGTGATATTCATTAGATACACGATTACACATCTTAGATTGAGGATCTGAAGGGTGACGCTCTAAGATATGTGGCAACTGTAGGTCAGGAATGGAACATAACACAAGCTGTTACAACGTTAAGAACTGTGTGCAGTTTTCACTACAATCTGCATGTGTTTCCTGCCTGAAAATAGTGATAAATTATTATTAAGCAGTAATGCTCACAGAATGCACTGAGGACTATAATGAAAAAGCTAGAGACTACAAGTTGTTTACCCCCATTCTAGAAATAAAGCCAAGTCCCAGAAACTGCAACTTAATGCATCTAAAGTGGAAGAATTCATATGCAAAACTGGAAGATGAAAATGAATTACCACAATTCAGGCAATCGTCTCTACCTCACACATTTCCTTTCTTTTTCCAGGAGCCAATGGATGTGGTTGAATTATTTGGCCTGAAAGGAATCCAGCACACACCCATCAGCATTAAAAATGCAAGAGTCTCTCAGGTGAGTGGCTCATTTCCTTGCCTTGACTGCTGCTTCCATTGAACTGTGAACTCCATTAGAAATCCTGGACTGTGTAGGTTGTCCTCAAGACTGATTTGTGGTGGATGAACTCAAGCACAAGCCTTGGCTCTCCACTGGCACTCTGGGCTTGAATTTGTCAACTTAGTGTGATGAGAAATGCACAGCATGGACAGTTCTGCTTCGAGACACAAATGAAGCCTGGAGGTAAAGATGGTTGGGCTGAACATTCTGAAAAGTAGCATTTCAGCAATGACGCCTATTAATAATACCATATTGATAAGACTAAACAGGCTTTGAGAAATGCTCCCATTCTTACTCCTCCTTTTATCCCCATACAGCACTACAAGGCCAGTTTGACTGCAACATTCAACTTGCATCCGGTATGTTGGGTCAGATCTTCTGTCTTTGCCAGTTTAGAAAGGACTATTCATTTGGGAAAATTCTGCTTTGGAATATGCTCTTCTATGTAGCTACTGAGAGTTATGCAATGTTAATTAAAAGGATTATAGTAATAACTACCTATTGTAAACCCTGAAGTTGCAGAGGCTCTTTTTGTTAAACATAACAGACAATAGCAAATACGTGTAGTGCAATGCTTTTTAGAAATATGGGTTTTGATGATGAATAGAATACTGAAAAATGTCCTCATGTTCTAGTGAAGATAATACATTGCTGGATTGCCAGCTTCCCAGAAATTCTTACACTGTTTGAGTGAGAATGTGTGTATACTTTGGAAGCACTGCTGGTTCCCTTCTGCCCTGACTGTTTTGCAGGATGCCAAATTTGCTGTGGTACTGGAAGAAGACTTGGACATTTCCATTGACTTCTTCAGGTATTAACTGAATTCACTTTCCACCTTGGTCCTATTTTGTTTTGCCAACAAGAAATCGTGGCTGGGTCCTGATACCTCTTCTGTCAGTGTGTCTGGCCAGTTTTAGGTGAGTGCATTGCCATCCATTGACAATGAAAATAAAACTCCATTGCAAGGGAAATACTATAAGATGAGAGTGCCTCAATCAAGCCCATCAGAAGAAATTCTGAAGGGCAGGAAAGATAATTTGGGTCACATGTATGCAAACTGTCTCAGAAAAGTCTTTACACTGAGGAGTACAGACTAGCATTTGACTTTAGGCAAAATGTCTGCATAAGTTTAAGGCTTGTTCAATATCCCATTTTCCAACTCTTATACCCAAAGTGAGGACGTATTGAGCTCATGTATCTCATTCATGTCATTGGGTTTCACTTGTGCTTGTTTGACTTTGTTCCAAACAGTCTACTTTTCAAAAGAATGCCCCCATCTTAAGCAATTCACAGCATTGCTGTCATAAGTCAAATCAGTGTTGGCTTGCTCTTTAAAATTCTTCTCCGTTCTCTTAGTTTCCTAAGCCAGTCTGTCTATTTGCTGGAAGAAGATGACAGCTTGTATTGCATCTCTGCTTGGAATGACCAGGTTAGTTGTTTGTTACCCTGGTCCTCCCTCTTATCACATTTCACCCCAACCCACCCCCACCTCCCCGCCGCCCAATTTGGATGAAGGATTGTGTGATGAGTTTCCTGTTGGGGAAGATTTCCTAAATCTTTCTCTTTTGGTAATTAGGGGTATGAGCATACTGCTGAGGACCCTTCACTGCTGTATCGTGTAGAGACCATGCCAGGGCTGGGCTGGGTGCTAAGAAAGACTCTGTATAAGGATGAATTGGAGCCTAAGTGGCCAACACCAGAGAAGGTCAGTCTGTTCTCCCAGGTTGTTTTTCCTTATTGAATAAGACTTTGCATTTCTTTTACATAGATGGCCAGTTTTGTATTACTACCATCTGGTATTCATAATGAGTTAATGGTATCTTTTCTTGCATCACTGGGATGATGGGACCCTCTAGCATACTCTTTCCCAACCTTTACAATCTCCATATAAGTCAACTTCAGTTCTCAGCATTTTTAGTAAAGGCCATGTTGGCTGAGAAGTTCTAGAAGTTGAAATACATATATCTGAAGTGCAACCAGGTTCAAGGAAGCTGCTACAACACTACATATGAAAATCTTCCTTAATTAGATAATGTTATTATTGGAAGGGGCTTAATTTTTTTATGCGTGTACACATATATGAAGGTTTAAGATTTAAACAATCATGTATTGTCCCCAAAATCATCCAGAGCTGAACAGAAAGAGCCAGGAGGAAAAATTTCAAAAGTTGGTACATCAAGCTTTCGGTAGAACAGAACAAAAAATTTGATTAAAATAATTGACTACTCAGTAATTATCAAAATGACCTGCTGCTTTAATAATAATCCATCTTGATATAATGTACCAGCCCCTTCTAATCTGATGTCTCCCAAATACATTGAATTCATTTCTAATCATTTCCAACCAGTATGCTTATAGGGAACAGATTTGGAGGACCTAGGTTGAGAAAGGCAGATTTAGTTTCTTCTTCATAAAGGGATTTCACATGTACCTCCATCTACCAGTCTGGTCAGAAGTCATTTTGCTGCTTGGACTTGGCAAAGCAATTGAGAATGCTTAATGTGGATCTAACAATTAACATACTTAAATAACATTTGGCTGTGCATGTTTGCAAACTACTGTATGTTTTCTAACAATATCACATCATCCCTGGCTATTCATGCAATCCAAAAAGCTCACCACACTGACAGCATGCAGGAGTTTTTAAAATGTGGGATATACAAGAGCAATGAAAGCATTAGAAAAGAAGGGGAAATGCATTTTTAAAGCATTTAGGTTTTACTCACGTAATAAGCTCAGCGACTTGCTATTTTCTAGCTATATAATGGCCAGACTATTTTTTAAAAAAAATTAGGGACTATTATGCAGCTAGTAAATACCTGAACTAATGGTATATAATTGCATTAGTCAGGGATTCTAAGAAAGCCTGACTTCTAATGCCAAATAAAATAACTGAAATCAAAGACAACAGAGAGCCTTCCCATTTTGTCTAGATTTTATGCTTGCACATGAAGTATCATTAGAACAGAAATGTCTGAGCATTAGTGCCAGGATACCAGCCTCAGAACAGCCTTCTGTGACATTCCATTTTCAAAATTGGGAATTTGCTAATAATAGTCTACATCTGAAACTTGGGGTGGGTTATCTTTTGCTTCAAGCTCCAAGGCGTTTTTAAGCAGTACAGATGCTTTTGGGGCTGCAGCAAAATAAGTTGCTCTCAGAGAAAAGCTTTTTCTCTGGATTGTATTTTGTGTGCTTTCTTCCCTCAGCTTTGGGACTGGGACATGTGGATGCGCATGCCGGAGCAGCGGAAAGGCCGCGAATGTCTCATCCCGGACGTATCGCGCTCATATCACTTTGGCATTGTTGGCCTCAACATGAATGGTTACTTCCACGTGAGTGGGCCATCTTAACTTGAATACCGAAAAAGTGGCCCCTTTTCATACCTTTCTTTGCTCACAAAACTAGCCTGTGTAAATTTTGAGAGGTTTTAACTGGAGGGGGAGTGCAGTTGGATTGTTCAGTTTCACATGCTTCCTTGCCCTTCAGATATTTGTCTTCTACCAACCTCAGCATAACTCTGGAAGGAGGAGAAGCTGGTCTTTTAACAGTCTGTGCAAATCTCCCATATTAGTATTCAAAGGCCATTATAAGTAAATGGGACTTCTCTAGATGGACAAAGTATACCCTTGAGCCCCATCTTCTGGGACTGTAGCAGAAGCCCAATTGCTTGTGAGCACTCAGAGGAAAACTGAGTAACCATTTTAGGGATAAGCTACAGGACTAGATTACCTATGACTTGACCCAGGAAAGCAATCAATATCTTCAGTTGATTTATCCCCTAGTCCCAATGGTTGCAATTTGTCCTTCTAGTCAAGCATTAATAAGCAAAACCCAGCAATTTATTCACTAAGTTTAGCGCTCATCAATGATTGCCCTTAGCCTTATCTATGAAACGAATGAGATTGTTTAGCTGCAGTTGTTCTTCCTGGGACAATAATGCAAAATGTTTCCCCTGCAGCTCTTTGTATGTAGCAGCAGCCATGGTTCTTCTCTATCAGGAGAAAATATGGAAGGTTAGGGTAAATGATACTTCAAAAAGCCTTTTTTTCCATTCATATTTTTCTAGGAAGCCTATTTCAAAAAGCACAAGTTCAACACCGTCCCCAATGTACAGCTTAAGAATGTGGAGAGGTACGTTCAGTATGTAGAAAATATGGAGAACAAGCTGATATGGATACCTTCTGACCCAAGCATACAGCTTTCTTGTGTAGGCAACTCACCAAAATGAATGTAGCCGTACCAGAGCTCTTGAGGAGCATGAGCAAGTTGAGATGAACCCTAACATAACACTCTTGCTTGACAGGAGACCCTACTCAGGGTGGAAATTAGATTCCCTTACCAATTGCAGACTGCAAGAATTTGGACTAGTGGAGGGACTGTGCACTAACGCCCAACCAAGATAGACTTGCAAAGTATAATTCAGTGGTTGCCAGTTGGCACCTTCTGACTTGGTTCAAACAAATGTGCGTTTAAATGTTCCACACCAGTTCATGAGCATGTGGAACAACAGGAAGAAAGAATGGAGAAAAAAATAGAAGATCAGAAATGTAGGAGCTGGTTAAATTTAGATCTTGGGCTTAATGGCCTGACAGAGGCCTCTGAGTATATTATTTGCAGAGGGAAAACATTTTGTTGTGGAAATTGTATATCACATTCAAGCAACAGCCTGCTGACTATAAAATGGCTTTACAAAAAAAGAATGGGGTGGAAGGTGATTTGGGGTTAACACTATCTGCCTTAATAGCTCCAGCATCTACATCTCAGTCCAGATTTATATGTAGGTGGATCACTGTGCTTGTTTGCCTTTGCAGTCATTACCCGCCATTCCCTGGATTATTATTTGAGCCTGACATACGCACCCCCACAAACCAGCCTCTAAGTCTATCTTCTTTGGTTCTGATGTCCAGGTATCATTAGGTACAAGTGTTATTCACTCTCCCAACCAGCTGGGGACAGGTGATACTCCTGGAAAGGGCAGAAACAAATGATTCTGCCTTTTCCTCTGTTTCTAAGGGTTTTTTGAGAGTGGGAATAAAAGTAGAGGCCTCTGGGTGACACATCATATGGTAGAACTACAGCAGCAAGGTGGCTGAACTTTGGTAACATTATTCCAGGCCCTGTTTTGAGGATTTGCAGGAGGTTAAGGATGGCAATAAGAGCAGTCCCACGCCCCCCCCCCCCCACGCCCCATGCTTAAGATTCCCCTGCTTATTTGGGGGAGAAAGGGGTGTGGAGATGGGAGAAGAAGGTGCACTGCTGCAAATCAGCCATTTGCCACAACCTTTTAGTGACACAGTCTTGAAATAGGCGAATTGCCCCCTCCCACTATAGCACATAAAGCAATTCAATTTCAGTTCTGACTTTTTATTTCTCTTTCCGCTGTATAGTTTAAAGAAAGACGCATATGAAATTGAACTTCATCGTCTGCTCAGGTACCTTGTGTGTTAAGAATTGGATCACTGAAACTGATGGAGAGGTGGATTTCTTATATGGCCTGATCTAGTGTGTGAAATGTTGGGACCGAAATTATGAAATGCTGGCAATCTCTCCTCAAATGCTTGAAGGCTGAATCCAGAAGAATATAGTGGCCAATTTGGCAATTAGCATACTGTACCTTTAAAAAATACTGCAGTTTTGAAGTAAGAATTGAATTTTACTATCTCTCAAAGCCAATGAATATTCCTTGGATTGCATGTTCCTCTTTTGTTTCTTTAATATGGCACCTGCTTCATATTACGGCTCTTGAACTTTTCTCTCTGCTTGCCCTCTCTGACCTTGTCTTATTTTCACCCTCCTGTTCTACTTCTTCAGTGAGGCTGAAGTCCTGGATCACAGCAAGAATCCTTGTGAGGATTCCTTTGTCCCAGACACGGAAGGAAAAACCTATGTGATGTACATCAAGATGGAGCAGGAGGCAGATTTCACTACTTGGACTCAGCTTGCCAAGGTATTTTTTTTAAAGATAGATAGATAGATATAAAATTAACAGATATAATCAGAAACAGAAGCAAAGAAAAAATAGAAAAAGCTACCCAGAAATAAAGGAGGTTTTCAAGAACTGCAAAATTGACAAGAAGAATATTGAAATGATACTGATATAAATCTACATATTAAAATATCTTATATCAATTTGAAAGTTGAAGTAAGTGTTAAAATAAATCAGTCTAAGAGTCAGATTATTATACAGTAATTAACAGCTTTAGCCAGTATGATTTGATTTATAAATTATGAACTAATTAAAAAGGGGCAATAAGTTCTGTCTGACTTGGAAAATTTAATGAATTTAGCAAATCATAAAAAATAAAAAGCTAAATGTTACAAGTTTATGTTACGAGAAACACAACTCTGAATGTAGGACAAATCTGTTTGTAAGATTATAATCCAAAAATAGTTTCCACATTCAGTTGAATTCTGTATCAGATCTGTTTTTTTAAATACAAAGTTGGCTTTCACATTGATGCATACACCCATAACTTAATTTGCCATTCTTCTACAGAAGGAATTATTTGTGCTTTCCATTCAGAAGTATAGAATATTCTAGTAGCTGTTGCCATGTACAAATCTAATTCATTTTGCAGGAATATCTGGTTTGTTTAGTAAAAATATAACAAGCTGAAAAGAAAAATCCACTGTTAAAATCTGTTTAATTTCCACCTCTTCTTCCTGCCTAGTCTGTGATAAGGTTGAAGAAGAATTCCTGCTCATATTCAGGCTGTACCATATTGCAAGCCAGTGCACTCAGCTGGTTTAGATTCTGAAGCTTTAGTCTCATTATTAATTCAGTCTTGCTGGAAGGTGCTTATAAATTGTTCTTTTAGTGCCTCCACATCTGGGATCTGGATGTCCGAGGGAATCACAAAGGACTATGGCGGCTCTTTCGGAAGAAGAACCACTTCTTGGTTGTAGGAGTCCCTGCCTCTCCATATTCGTAAGTCATCTTTGTGAGTCAAGTCAGACCTAACTGTTGTGTAAAACTTGGCTTGTTCCCATCAGACTCTTAGGGCCAGATTGCTTGGCTAGGCACCTTCTCTTCTGATGTTCCACATGTGTTGTTAAACAAAATGTCAGATCATATGATTTTCTCCAAAGCGACTCATGGAGACATCTCCTGTTATGGGTAATTAGCTTCTGTCCATTGCCGTGTCTCTGCTGCAGGTTGGTACTTACTTAATTCTCTAATGAAATGGATGTTGTGTAGAACTTTAGAGCAAGAAGCTCTAATGGGATGTTGGTTTACAGCAGAAGTCTCTGGGCTACAACACCTCGTGTAAGCCTTGGATGTAGTTCCCAGAGGCTTTCAAAAGTTGTTCTTAAATTGTAATTATTAATGGGACAGAAGGGAGAAACTGTTAAATTCCCAACTGGACAGCAATCATATTAAAACAATAAACTTTAATTACATTTACATGTACATTGAATAAAATCAACTTTTGTCCAAGGCCCAGCCATTACCTTTTGGAAAGCAGTGCCCAGAATATTGCTTAAAAGCCAGATGTGGCCCATGCGCAGCTTAAATTGTGCACCCTTGCTTTTCAGTGAATCATAGTTTTCCATGATTGTTCAATGGGCATCAGGATCTAGAGATGTGAAGACATTTAAACTGGGAAGGAGAAGGCCATAGAGACAGCTGATTCTGAGTCATTTTGAAGGGAATAATGGAGCCTAGTAAAAGCTCAGGAGCAAAAGGAATGCATCCACTGGAAGCGCACAGCTTATTCTGCAGTGGATAGATGAAAAGTGGTATTGTGTATCTTCATAGAGCAACTATGAAAAGATAAGGAGGGGAAGGGGCAAAAGCTGAAGAATGCTGTGCATTTTCTACACACAAATATTCCAAGTTCAGCCTCCACCTAAAAGCACTGGATAATACTTTAGTTGGATACTATGGAGAACTGCTACAAATCAGACAATGCTAGGTTAGAAGGATGTATTTTAGTCCACTTCCCCCAACCTGCAATTCCCATAACCTCAGTCATTGACTGCTGGCTTAGAATCCTAAAGTTGGGTCTTGGTGCTTCTAGAAGGCACCAGATTAGAAAGGTCTGGAATACTTCGCCCCTCAGGACAGTTTTGTATATTTTGCTACCTATCCTGTTGAATCTCTAGCTTTCCACCTCCTTTTCTGTGCTGAAAATTCCAGACCAATCTCCTTTTTTCCTAGATTCAAAAAACCTTCTTCAGTGACCCCAATCTACATGGAGCCCCAAGCCAAGGATGAGGCAGCAGGAGCCATAGCAGCAGGGGCAGAGCAAACTTGAAGCAGAACATGGAGCGTTGACCATATTGCCTTCATAGCCTGCAGGAGAGGAGGGCAGAGGAACACGTGTAGAACTCTCTGGGATTGGTGTACTCTTTTCTCTGGAAGTTTTGAGAATTAGGACAAGCCAAAGGGGGCTCTCCCCATCCCCCATCCTGAGGCTGCTGCTGAGTATGGATACGTTGCCTTGGAAGAACACTAGCAGGCATCTTTAATATTTTTCTAAGCCGCTGAAACAATGCAGTTGTCTCATTTTTAATACTGATGCTTTACTAATTGTGGGCCACCATTTCCCCAAATTGGGGTTGGGCCTAAGGGAGCTGTTTGAAAGGGATTGATTCCCTTTAGAAGCTCTTTCCACATTGTTACATGAGGATATATAATTTTTTTTTTAATTTATTAGTTTGCTGCAATGGTCAGCCACCTTCTAAAGGCTGTTTTCTTGCTTTATATTTCTGCTAGTTTTTGAGGTGAATAATAATGATGGGAATCTTTCCTGGAAAGCATATGGGGCCATTCTTTAAACAGATTTGCCACAGCCTGGCTAGTGACTTTACGGCCAGTGGTTCCCATGCACACAAAGAGTTTTGTGGCCTTGGCTTCGTGATCAAAGGATGCAAGCTGCAAAAGGACTACATGTATTTACTGTGTACTGAATGTCTTGGTCACTCAGGCTCAGAATTCCCAATTTCCTCTCCCATCCTCTCCTCCC
Organism: Candoia aspera; assembly: GCF_035149785.1. Taxonomy (NCBI): domain Eukaryota; kingdom Metazoa; phylum Chordata; class Lepidosauria; order Squamata; family Candoiidae; genus Candoia; species Candoia aspera. The sequence goes on along the minus strand of NC_086155.1, from coordinate 59,331,895 downwards.
GTTGGGCAGAGATGGCCACGCAAGGTGATCACTTTCAAAGCTATGGCCTCTAGGTTCCCAGTGGATCTGCCCGGATCCAGCTAAGGCAGTTGGTCTTGGTTGAAATGCCTGAAAAGATACAGGCTACGTGGTTTGGTCATTCCCATAAATGCCTGCAGGAAGAGTCAAGCAGCAGTAAAGAAGAAAAGTGCCTTGAGCAAGCATGTGCTGGCCTGGGAAGCTTTAGGGTTTGCCAGTACATCAGGGTGCAGAAGTAGTGAACGAGTCAGACTAAATCTTACTTCTGAGCAAGGCTGGTCTGTAGGTTCTAAAACCCAAACCCAGAAGTAGCTAGCCATCATAGGGTCTTTCTGCCGCTAATTAGGACCCACACATGCTCTCCCTCCTGTGATGTAACCTGAGTCCTCTCCTGTTAAACGTGAGGTGCAGTTACTATAGCATATTGCCCCAAAGGAAAATCCAAAGGGGCTTGTACACCATCAGGAAGGTTTTGATACCAAGTCCCAAGAAAAGGCAATTTGGGGCTATAGATAGATAAATAGAGGTGAAAGGGTGTGGGAAGAGAGGGGAAGCAGCAATTCAGGGATAAAGAGGGAACCATGGTTTCCTCTTGGATATCCTGTGCCTTATGGGGAAGAGGGAAGCTGTTAGGTCTAGAATGTAGCTTTCAATATATTCACACCATAAATAGATTAAGGGAAAAGGAAATGAGCATTTCCCTCGAGGGAACAACTAGATTCTAGTTTGATGCCAACTTTCCTTCATTTTGCTGAGTACCTTTTTGTGCTTTCCTCTTTTTCCTCACTGTCCTCCAAACTTGTCAGATACCAGTATGTGTTAAGGAGCAAATACCTTTTTCTGTCCATAAGGCAGCTTGAAAACTTCTTGAGTTAAGAGTATCTTGTTTTGATTAGTTAGCTGGTGCATGTTTTCCTCCTTGAAACTCAGGCTTCTACCTGTTCTAGAGTCCAAGGTTTCTGTGCTTGAATGAGACCTTCAGTAGAACTTCCAACCTAATACTGTTCTATATATGAGTTGATGATATTTGCAGAGGTGACCCATCTGCTGTGTCCATGCAGTTGCATTGGAAAAGTAGTGGATAGTTTGTGTGAGGATTTCTGCCTACAAAAATGTGGTCCTCTTGGCCCTGTCAGTCTTAAATAAAGATGTTGTGCATGAGGTGGTCTTCCAGTTGCTGGATGAGTGTGAGCCAGTGTGGGAGTTCAGCAGTGCTGCTTTTGCTCTGCCCTGTAATGTGGAGGGGAAATGACTTTTTCTAAAGAAACATGGGAGAGACATAACTGACTAAGATTCCTGATCATGATGTTGTGTGTTTTAGATATGTGAATGTGCACCACAAAAGTTTTTTTCTTCTGTGCAGATGCACAGAAGAGCTATTTCACGGTGTAGGAAATAGCTCTCATTCTGAAGCACCTAGCACTTTGCCCATTGTGTGGGATCATGGTATAGAACTTCCTTTTTGGATTCTTGTAGTCTCCCAAAGCCTACAAGAATAGCAAGTTTTGTTAACAGCGAGTGATTTCTAAATTTGGGGCTGAGAAGTCAACAGCTTGAGTTTACACCTTTTAGAAATGTGCTGTGTTTTTGTCCCTTATATATTTGGTCACTGGGACTGATGAAAACAACCCACTTCCCTGATTTATATGGTGATTCAACCCAAAGAGCTGGGAGTAGGGATTCCACATCAGTAACAGAGATCCTAAAGGCTGTTTTTTGGGGCAGGAGGGAGAAGAGATTAAAAGATTTGTTAGCAAGCATATATTAATGCATGTCTTCCTCCCCTTCCATTCGTAGAAGTAAAGTTAATTTCAGATTTAATATTAGGGTCTTCAGAACTCTTGATAGGAGAAAGATGGAGTAGACCTCATTTGGGGGAAGACAAATTCAGGAACAGGCTTCTGACCAGTGCTAATCCTTGATGTGTTGTGTTCTCCCTGCCTTCAGCTCTGGTGTGCCTCGTCCTTGATGGAGAAGAGCACGTGCCACTTCCCTCTATTGAATGTTTATAGCAGAAAGGCCATTCCTGCAAACCCTTCTCACTTTATATAATACTTTCATTGGAGTGGTGGAGGCCCCCTACTCTTTCTGAACTGCATTTTCTGTACAGCGATGCAAGGTTATTAAGAGAGAACCATGGTCCAACTTTTGCCCTGTCTGGCCAAGTGTAGAACACCTGACGGTGATTGACAGTGATGACATTAGAAATGCCATGGAAATGGCATCTCATTTCAGGACGATTACTTTGATGCAAAATTTGTGAGAACTTTATTAAATGATTTGGAGGGTTGGTATATTTGGGAGGGGGTCAATAAATGCTAGAGATGATGATTCTTCCCATCGAGAAGGCCAATTCAGCCTTGAAGGTAAAGGCAGAAGTCTAGAGCTCCCTAAATGCCTTGCCTTTCGTATATCAAAAGGCCGTTGGAGTCATTAGACCTAGAAGCTACTTGCACTGAAGAAAATTACTTGCCCCTATTGAGTAATGTATAGCCAAGAAGGAACAATTGATGGAAGAGGAAGGAAATGGCAGGAAGATGTTTATATTCCATGTGAGTCTACAAGGCAACAATTATTAACTCCTTAAAACAGCTGAGGTGTGTGTGGAGGGAGTGAAATAACCAAATGGCTGTTCTTCTCAGATTTTGTTTAAATCTGAACTGTCTCAAAACACCTAGAAATTTTCAGACATACATAAAACAATGGGATATATTCAGATATTGCTGGACTGGTTATCATTTTGTATGAGATCTTGTTGCCTAAACTGCCCAACGGAGTGCAGGTCCAATCTTCCCTCGTTCTGGATACTGTTATGCTTGGCTCCATACTTGCAGTATAATGGTCCTCCAAATAGATTCCATCTTGGCTAGACTTATTCTTGCCACCATTTTTTGTTGTTGTTGCTATTCTTCTCTCTCTTTCTCTCTTTCCCCTTTCTTTCTTTTTTTGGGGATGGTGTTCACCTTAAGCAAAGATGTACTTTTGTGGCCTGAGTAGTCCTGGTTTGCAGGCAGGAATCTCTTCTTGCATGCAGTCAGGGAGGGAAGAAAGGTTGCGTGAAGTTGGGCTGGCTGCTTTTTGGAATCTAGTGTGCCTGTGTTTTCCAGAAATAAAGATGGCAGAATTTGTTGCATCTCCTTTCCTTTACATCTCTATGCATGGTGATGTCTTTTCTGCAAATAAAGGCTATCCTTCTTTAGTAGGTGTGGCATAGATCGTCATTTCATCCTGAGCAACTTCAACAAATGTATTGTGTTCCCCATTTATTTATCCTCTCGGGTCCTCAAAAGGCACAAGTAATAAATTCTGTCTTGGTTTACAGAAGCTTTCTGAGCTGATAGTCTGCAAACAGTACTTAGTTCAGTCAGGTGCATACTGCCGGTAAGTTTGTTCACGGTGGGCCTGCTTATTTTGTTTCTATATATTTTCATCCTTCTACCTAGCCAAATATTTCACCTTGCTCTATAGTGCCAAATAAGACAACTATTACATAGAACCACTAGAGGTCTCCAGTTCTTCATAAGCTCCAAAAGAGCCAATGGTTTTTAAGTACTGATGTATTTTTTTCCCCTTGGAAATATAAATGAGCTGAACTGAAGCAAAGATGTATCAGTCTATGAATGATCTCACTCCCTATCATTTCCTCCAGGTAGGAAACAAAGAACAAATAAAACACTATGTTCCTATTCAGATGAAGGGCAACTCCTAGAAAGGGGCATGATGAACATAAATAACTGAAAAGGTGTGTTCCCTTTAGCGTTGTATAAATTTATGCCACAAAACTCCGCACATGCATCTACTATAGAAACTGGGAAACGGCATATTGTTCCATTCAACACTTTGTTATCCAATAAGACAGTGACCAGTGCAAGCTGTTTCAAGTGCAGTTATCCTTTAAAATCGGAAAGACAGAAGCCTAGTTTGAATTGGCAGCATAGAGTTGCCAGCTCAGGGTATTAGCAACACTGAACAAAAAGTGTCATTAGCTGCTTTGCATACCATTTGTTGATGAAAAGGGAAGTCAAACTCAATTAAATAAAACTCTGAAGAGAAAAAAAAATTATTTACTGCAAGCATTAAATGTAAGCTGTGCCATTGTTGAAGGCATTGAGGAATCTGGTAAAGAAATATGTCTGAAATGATGACCCAATGGGTCCCAGGTTGTCTAGTGTTTCATAAAAACAGCAGTAATGAACAGCATATGTCCATACATGCATTGTTGATTCAGCATATCTTCCAAGGTGGATGCTTTCTTACAGCATAGATTATGTGGTATCAAGCAATATTCTGGACTTTCCTACCACGAAGGGTACAACAATCTAGTAGATTATCCATCTGACAGCAGAACATAATCTGGTCATTTATTTTAGCTGAGAAATGATGCAAACCCAGGTGCCTTTACATGCATTTCAAAGAAATATTTAAATGTTCCTTTGATTGAAGCTTCTTACAAGATTCTGTTATTAAGCTTGGTCAGTTGTAAGCCTGTGTGGGCCAAATATAGCCATGATCCTTGAAGACCCATAGAACTGCATAGTGAAATGAATTAATGATGTGAAAGCATTTGTTTATACTAAAGTAGCTCATGGACCTATCAGACATAAGCATACTTCCCGCTTCTGTCCATAAGCAATTGAGACAGAGAAACAGGCTGCCTATCATAATGGAGGTAATATAAAACCATCATGCCTTATAACCATTGTCCATGAACCATCGTGCCTCATAACCTCCATGAATGTTACTTTCCTTTTGAAACCTCTCAAATTGATGTCCATCAATGGAGCCATGTCAGCATATTTTGCATGCTTAATGCCTTCTGTGTAAAAGGGCTTCCTTTGACCTGTCCTTATTTTTCCACTCTTTGGTTTCACTGGATTTCAATAGGGCATAAGCTTCATTCGTGTCTTACTGGGTTGGTTAGATGAGGCAACTCGTTCTGCACAGCCCTCAGTTTCATAGTAGCAAAAGGATATGTTCTTTACTAATATTTTCCTATTACATGTTCACTTGCAGCCCTGTGGCATGAAACCATAACCCATGAAATGTCAACAGTAGCACTAGCAGGTGAAAGAGATAAGTAGAAACACAACAGCTTGTAAATTCATGACACTGTGAGAGAACAGCTAAGGACACAACTGATGTCTGGATAAGGTGGCCATCACCACATGACAAAGGCACAATGCTTGTAGTTCCTTTTTTTAAAAAAAATATTTTTTATTAGGAGATTTTATATAGATAATAATAAATACATTCAAAGAAAAATATATAGCAAAGTAAGTGTGAAAAAGAAAAGGGAAAAATCAGGAAGAAAAGATACAGAAAAGGGGGGGGGGAATCCTGAAAGCATACATAAAGAAATGGCTTCCAATATCCTTCCCAGCAGTTATACATACAATTCTAATAAAACCTCCCTCTCTAAGATTACATCATAATTCTCTTCTTTCTATAACCTTTCTAATCATCAAAACCATAAATCACAAAGTCACTTTCTCACACAAAAAGTCCACAAGAGGTTTCTAGTCATTGATGAATGTCAATAATGACCTCTCTCTAATCAAAGAAGTCAATTTGTCCATCTCTGTAAGTTCTGTCAATTTCACCAACCATCCCTCCATGGTGGGCAATTCCAAATCTTTCCATATTTGTGTATATAGTAATCTCGCCACCATAATCATTTACTGAAATAATCTTCCATGGCTCTTTTCTAACTGTTTATCCATCAATCCTAAAATGAAAAGTTCTGTGTAATGGTTGCCTATTCTAAAACACCATCAGACTCATGAGCAGGAATTCAAAGATATCTGATTTATTAAAGAATAGTATGCAGGATCACAGAGAAAGCTGAGAATGATGAAAGCGTGCCAAATTCAAACTAAAAACCCTTGGTGCAAATGAAATCCCTCCCCCCATAGAATCTTCTCAAGTTCACAATCCCAGGTGCTCCTAACGGTTTCTGATGGTCTGCAGGAAAAGGCCTTGAACAGATAACATAACCCAAACACATTCCATTGTAATGAATTCAGATACAGAGCTTGGTACAAGGTTTCACAGCAGCTCCCTCCCAAACAGAAACGCATATCAGCGCCGTTGCATGTGAAATGTTACGATGTATAAACTACATTGAAACAGTGAACATGACATTCTGGCTTCAACTGAGTATTATTCTTTAAAATCCTCTGCTTCAATGTATGTATTTAAATCCAAAATCCCTTAGCTTTTCTACATGTCCACCAAGCATGATAAAATGTCCCTCCATGTTGTTCACATTTCCAACATACATTTGAAATGCCTTTATACATTCTAGATAATTTCTCTGGTGTCATGTACCAACAACACATCATTTTATAAAAATTCTCTTTAAGATTATAACATAGGTAAATTTCAACCCTTTTAACCACATATTTTCCCATTGTTCCATCTGTATGTTATAACCAAAAATTCTTAGCCCACTTTATCATATATTCTTTAACCTCTTCTTCCTCTGTTTCAAATTTCAACAAAATTTTATACATTTTAGCAATTACATGTTCATCATCGGTACACAATCGTACTTCAAATTCTATCTTACTTTGCTCCATTACCATAAGTTTTTTTTAATCCATTTTAAATCTTTCTGATAACTAAATGGGAGAACCATTGAGAACTATATCTTTCTGCCATTAATTGCTCTCTTCATTTGATTTTGTATTCGTCTTGGTGATTTTCCAATAATTCCTGGTACGTTAACCATTTGTCTTTGTCTGCTGTTTCTCGTCTCTAAAATGCTTCTTGTACTGAGATCCACAGAGGTATTTTGGGCACAGCCTGGGTTTATATCTATTTCATAGTCCCAATATGGCATATCTAAAAAAGTCCACATTAACTTTATCATACGATAAATAGCCATGCCATCCAAACCTCAGGTCATCGTCTTCTCACTCTAAAAGTCTCTTGTTTCTCAGCAACACCCATTCTTTCATCCAGATCAAACAACAAGCTATAAAATACAATTTCAAATCCAGTAAACCCAATCCTCCTCTTTCCTTTGCATCTTGTAAGACTTTATATCTAGCTTGTGTTTTTTTCCCTTGCCATACAAATTTAGATATATCTTTTTGCCATTGCTTGAGTTATATATCAGTTGTCAAAACAGGTATTGTCTGGAACGAGAACATCATTCTAGGCAAAACATTCACTTTATCACAGAAATTCTCTCTAACAATGACAGTTTTAAATTCTCCCATCTTAACATGTCCTCTTTCATTTCTTTCCATGTCTTAACATTTCAAAATAACATACAATTCATATTTGTCATAATAAATACTCAAGTATTTTACTTTTTTCTCAACCTTAAAACCAGTTTTCTCCATCAGTTCTATTTGATCTTCTATTTTCATATTTTTGTTAGCATCTTCATCTTCTGATTATTAATCTTTAAACCCACAAGCATACCAAAGTCCTTTAATTTCCACATTAACATTTCTACACCCTCTAGCAGATCTTTCAAAGCTAACACCAGGTCATCAGCAAATGCCTTTAATTTATACGTTTCTTTTTTAATCTTAATTCCTGAGATCCTCTCATCTTGTCTTAGTACCTCAAGAACTAAAATAAACAAGAGTCGAGAGTGTGGGCATCCTTGTTTTGTCCCTTTTTGAATCTCATAGGGTTTTGTTAGTTGTCCATTAATATGGTGGAATAATAAATGGATAAATGGAAGTCATACTTTATTGAGCCTGCTGATTTTTTAAAAAATGGTTCTGTTTCCTTCTCCAGTGCAAATAGAGATCAATTGCACTTGATTTCCTGGACTTTGATAGGCAGTAAAGTACATTTCTCTGTAAAAGATAACACTGTTGTATAACCATGAATCATAGAATCAGAAAGTTGGAAGGGGATCTTTAAGGCTATCATGTCCAGTCCCTGCTCAGTGTAGGAATCTAAATTAAAGCATCTCAGACAGATGGGTATGTAGCCTCCCCTTTAAAACACCCAATAAAGGGGATCCCACTACCTCTCTAGGTAACAGGTGCCACTGTCAAACTGATCTTATTGTTAGGATGATTTTTCTAACATTCAGGTGGAAGCTGTAACTTAATCCCATTATTCCATATCCTGCATTCTGTAATGGGAAAGAACAAGTCTTAAACCTTCTTCTATGTGACACCTTTTCAGATATTTGAAGTGTGGTGTCATATCCTACCGGTATCTTTTCCTCAACTCCTTTAACCTTTCTTCATAGGAAAGTTAATTTCTAGTCCCTTTATCATCATTACAATTCTCTGAACCTGCTCCAATTTTCCTGAAGACTTTTAAAGGATACAGTACTCAAGGTGGGATCTGACCAAAGCAGCATAAGATGGAGATACTATTTCCAGTGATTTGGAAAAGTTCTGTTGATGCATTTATGCTTTTTGCAACAATTTCACACACACTTCCAGGACCACTTTCACAAGGACTGTTCCCAAGACAAGAATCCCCTATTCTGACCTGTTTATTTTACTTTTATTTCTAAGCAAAGAATTTTGCCATTATCTCTATTAACTCTCATTTTGTTATTTCAGCCCATTTCTTTAATGTATTAAGAGAATTAGAATAGAATAGAATAGAATAGAATAGAATAGAATAGAATAGAATAGAATAGAATAGAATAGAATAGAATGCTTTATTGGCCAAGTATGATTAGACATACAAGGAATTTGGCTTCGGTGCAAGAGCTCTCAATATATGTACATAACATCAAAAATAAACATTAGTAAAGTAATAATGTTATTTACTAAAATTATACAATCAAGAAAGAAAAAAATGGAAGGAAATAATAGTATAGCTATTAACTAACACACACTCATACTTAAAGGGAAAATTAAGGGGCAGTATACTGCATCTGTTGTCTAACGTATGTTCACATTTAACAGAGCATTACCGGTCACATCTTAGCAGTCATGTCTTACCATACATTATCAATCATTATATCAGGCTACATTAATTAGGAGTTCAACAGAGCAATCGCACGAGGGAAAAAACTGTTCCGATGTCTAGATGTTTTGAAATACGGCACTCTGTAGCGCCGTCCTGATAGTAGAAGTTGAAACAGTTTATGTCCAGGATGCGAAGGGTCTGCAGATATCTTCTCCGCCCTCCTTTTGACCCTTGCAATATACAGGTCTTCTATAGAAGGCAGGCGGATTGCAATAATTCTTTCTGCAGAATTATTAACTAGTTAATTAATTATTAACTAGACTTAACTATCCGTTGAAGTCTATATTTGTCCTGCTTGGTTGCGGAACCAAACCAGACAGTTATAGAAGAACAGATTCAATCATTCAATAATTCCTCTGTAGAACTGTACCAAAAGCTCCTGAGATAGATTAAACTTCCTAAGTTGACGCAGGAAGAACATCCTTTGTTGTGCCTTTTTGATGATAGTTCTGATGTTAAGTGTCCATTTCAGGTCTTGAGAAATTATGGAGCCCAAAAACTTAAAGGACTCTACTACTAATACTGGGCTATCAGATATAGTAAGAAGAGGGGAGTTAGAAGGATTCTTTCTAAAACCCACAACCATCTCTACAGTTTTGAGCGTATTCAGTTTCAAGTTGTTACAACTACACCACAGGGCCAGTTTTTGTACCTCTCGTCTATATGCTGACTCATCCCCATTCCGAATGAGACCAATAACAGTTGTATCATCTGCAAATTTCAGAATTTGCAGAACAGAAGAATCTTTTGAAATACAGTCATTGGTATAGAGGGAGAAAAGCAATGGGGAGAGCACACATCCCTGAGGGGCATCTGTGCTAATTGACTGAATACTGGATATAGTTTCACCTAACCTCACATGCTGTTTCCTATCTGTTAGGAATAAAATATTATTTCTGACTGTTAGGGCAGTGTTTCTCAATCTCGGCAAGTTTAAGATGTGTGGACTTCAACTCCCAGGATTCCCCAGCCAGCTTAAAGTTGCTGAGGTTGAGAAACTCTATTCTAGGGTATTAGCTCGCTGATTCAATTTTGTGTCATCTGCAAATCTGATGAGCATTCACTCTGTTCATTCAAATTATTAATAAAAATATCAAGCATAGAGGACACATATGCCAGCCTTCCCAGATAGACCAGACAGGAAACACGACCAGATGAGCTAATTCTACTTCATTATAAAGGCTACATTAGCAGAATGTTGCAAGACTAATAGTACAAATCTCCCAGCCGTCTCCTTCACAGTCTGAGAAGTTGGGGGCGGGGGGGTGTCCCTTCTGAGCCAACTATCCAGCTGCAGGCTATGCTGTCTTTTATCTGGCCATTCCTTTGGCAGCATCTCTTGGCCCCATCTCTCAAGGTCTTTCCCACATACAGTACCATTACATCGTATCTCTCAATACTCTCTGTAATAATGAGCACTCTTTGAATACAGTTTTAGTCAGGTATATATCTACTTAACTGTCATGCTATCCAGCTCACCTTCAACTTGTTTGCTAATCAGCACATCATTGTCCAATGCTTTCCTGAACTTCAGCTGTATCACGTCTACAGAAATCTCCACAACCTATTACAGAAGTTACCTGATCGAAACATGAGGTAAGACTAGCCTGGCAAGATTTGGTTTTGGCTTCTGGAAATTACCCCATTGTTTTTGAGGTGCTTATTGATTGATCACTTTGCAATCTGCTCTAGACTTTTCCCAGATATTGATGTCAGACTGATTGGCTTGTACTTTGTTGGATCTTCCTTTTTCTCCTTGTTGAAGATAGGCGCAAGATTTTCCATTTTCCAGATCTGCCATTTCACCAGTTCTCCAGATTTCTGTTGATGCTTTTGCCTTTTTTTTTGCAACCATTTCACACTGCTGAGCCATACTTCAGTTTGGCAGACCATCAGTTAGTTCCTCCAGTACCTTAAAATGCAATTCATCTGATCCTGGAGATTTCAATTCATTTAAAGTGAAGAGGTATTTCCTGAGCATCTATCTATCTTTGTTCCTGCCCTTCATCCTGCATCTCATTATTTCTTCATGAAACGCATACTTTTCTTTCTTGGCAAAAACTGTACCAAGATAGGCATAATTCTGTGTTTTCTTTATTATCTGTTATCATTTTCACTCTTTACTAAGAAGCTGGTATATTGGTTCTTTTCTTTTCCTTTTCTTTTGAACATAACTAAAGAAGTCCCAGTTGTTAAGAGTTAGCTTTCCCTTCTTTGATACCAGCTGTACAATTCTAAGCTATCTGGTTGTACTCTTCCTTTGTAATGTGGCAGGGGTTGGTCAAAAGAGCCAAGATGGTAGTTGCAACAGTGTGATGGAAGCTTTGCCTGTTGTGCCCTGCACATAAAAAAGTGGAAGATCAATTGCACCATTGCAGCCACCATCTTGACATTTTTGATCACACCCTGTGGTCACCCTTGTACTGTGGCATCTTTCCATTTTTGCATTGTGCACATTTTTAATATTTTCTTATCACTAAGCTTTTTGTGTCACCCTGTTGGCTTCTGCTGTCCTTTTTTTCCCCTCCCCCTTTCTCCTTCCCTTACTGGGATGATTTGCAGGTGTCCTTTTAGAATCTGCTCCTTTAGGAACTTCCACCTATTGTGAGCTCAATTTCCCATTAGTTTCTCCTGCCATGGCATCCTAGTTATCACAGCTTTAAGTATAGTAAAATCAGGAACTTCAGTGTTACATTATTATTTTCCCTCAGGTTCTGTCACATACACTTCCTCATACAGTTCACAATGACATAAAATCTTCTTGCTGATAAGCATCACGTCAAAGATAAGATAACTCTTATGCTTTTTTCTGTCATCTGAAGGACAAAGTTGTGTACAAGACAAGTCAGGAATTTCCTGGAAGTTCTATGCTTGACTGAGATTATCTCCCCAAAGATATAAGAATAATTAAAGTCTCCTGTGATTTGGAAAGCATTCATACACATCTTTCTTGTTTGGGCAGGCAATAATTGTAATGGTATGTGAGAAAGACCTTGAGAGAAGGGGCGAAGAGATACTGCCTAGGGAATGGTCAAATAAGAGACGGCATAGCCTGCAGCTGCATAATGGGTGGAGAAAGAGTCTCAGAAGGGACCCTCCCTAACTTCTCAGGCTGTAAAGGAGATGGTGGGAGATTTGTACTTTCAGACTTGCAAGATTGATGTCAGCCTTCCCAGGTAGACCAGACAGGAAACCAAATAACCAAACCAAACCAAACAACCAAACCAAACCAAACAACCAAATAAGCTAATTCTGCTTTATTAAGACTACATTAACAGAATCTTACAAGTCTGAAAGTACGAATCTCCCACTATCTCCTTTACAGCCTGAAAAGTTAGGAAGTGTCCCTTCTGAGTTTCTTTCTCCTCCCATTATGCAGCTATGGGCTATGCACTCTCTTATCTGACCTTTCCCTAAGCAGCATCTCTTCGCCTGTCTCTCAAGGTCTTTCTCACGCACCATTACAATAATAGACACCACTAACAACCTTTCATTTGGCTTGTTGAGTGCACATTTTTCACAAATAGTGCAACTGTTCCTCCCTTTCTACTACTTCTGTTCCTTTTCAACAAATTATATCTTTCAGTTGATATATTCCAGTCATGTGAGTCATTCCACCAGGTTTCGATTATACCTATTAGATTATATGTGCCTTTCTGTATCAAAAGTTCAACCTCTTTTACTTCCCACACTCTGGGGTGACTAATAGCACTACTTTTTATACATACTTAAAGAATGATCAATGTATTTTTAAATGAAGTGCTGCAGGAATAATCCAAAGGTTTAGATATTGGACTTTTCTATACTTGGTGTATTTGCGTATGTGCTTATTATTATTATTATTATTATTATTATTATTATTATTCTGAATAGCTTCATTCAGAAATAGTTTAATTCATTGCACAATAAGATATTGCCCAGAGCTGATTGAGACACTTATTTCTACCACCTCTAGCTTAGACATATGATAGTAAGCTGGAGAAGTGAATAGCAACTACCCAAGCAACCAAGCCAGGAATGTACACAAAAAACAAGATTGTTATGTTGCTTCAATCCTTTGGTCAGTATAAATACATTTTCCATGGCTAGAATCACATGTTATAGACTACAGAGGAAGGATAATGTGGCACTCACATCTTTTACAAGTGAGATGTGGTCAAGTCAATGGTGTTTCTGTGAAAAGGGATCCTCAGTATTGTGAAATTGCAAATACCCACATTGTTTTTCTCCATAGTTCCCCTGTGTACATCAATTGAAAAGATTGTCAGATTAACACGAAGCTTTGTAGCCTTTATTTTGTGATGCAGCCCATCAGTGTTCTTAAAGGAAGCAACTTAATATATGACAGGTTCTAATACTGTATGCTTAACATGCCTGGGTTTCACTTCTATTTTAATCTAACTAAATAATTTAATCTCTACTGAATTTTGTGGAAATGTTCCATTATAATCATGCTGCAGTGGTGAGAGCAGTGTTTCTCAATCTCAGAGCCTTTAAGATGTGTGGACTTCATCTCCCAGAATTCCTAGCTAGCATGGCTGGCTGGGGAATTATGGGAGCTGATGTCCACACATCTTAAAGGCTCTGAGATTGAGAAACACTAGGTAAGAGGAATAGTTTAGGGGTGCAGAAGAGACCCAGGTCAATATGCCATTCAACCTGGGTTAATCACATTCACACAACCTAATCATTCTGACAAGATTGTTGTGAAGAAATATAGAAGTAATAAAATAAAAATGAAGAATGGGACGGCAGAGATGATTAAACTGAGCACTACAATAGGAGGGCTAGCCCACTCACTATCGCAAAAATTTCACAGTCAAGGGGAGGACATCAACAGAGTCAAGGCAGCTCCAGCTCTTTCACGTGTGTGCATAAAATTTTGATTGTGTGGATGCAGCTGTTCACATTTAGATGAAACCACATCATGACCTTTTTACACTTACAGCCATGCAAGTATCTAAGGGTACATTTCTGTAGTGCTATTTTATTATACCAAGGATTATATAAAGAAAAAACTAAGACTGTGATCTTATACACACTTTGGGGGGAGTAAATTCAGTGGAATTCAATTACCTTTATTTTTTTAGTAGATGCATGTCTTATTCTGTTATAAAAAAGAGATGACTGAATTTAGGAAGTCATTTAAATTTAATCCTATCCTAATTCTTCTAGGTTAAAGTCCACTTTCCTTTCCTAAAATAGTTAGCAAAGGTAGAAATGGGAGAAAGATTTGTTTAGTTTATATTTCAGTTAAAGGCTATTGAATTTTATATTTTTTTTAACCAATACATAAATTGAAACTTAGTCCTCATTTAAAATAATTCATAGTTTTAAAAAAATCATAAAGTTTTACAATGCAGTTCAAGTAAAAAAAAACTTCTTATATTCAGAAAACGTAGGTACAAAAATGATGCATTCCTGAAAATAAAGTATGAAATGCTTATTAATTACAATAATTGTTAAGAAACTATATAATGCATTGGTATTATTTCCAATAAACGTGCACATTGGATCATGTTGCAAACAAAAATTTAGTTACCTGGAGAAATGTGTAAGTAAAACAAACACATTTTAATATGAAGTTATTCTCAAGTTCAGTAAATAACTTGACAAATGTGCATAAAATGAGGAACTGAAAAAAACTGACAAGCCTTGGTTCATAACTGATATCCCTAATCTTAACTGGTAATATACAAGTCAAAGATTGTATGATATCATGTTAACCGTTCCAATGTTGCCATTACATCGTAACGTTTCGCATGTCATTTGGCTGATGCGTGTTTCGTCTGGGAGGGGAGGAGGATTCCATCTCGTGGGATTGTTATGTGTTAGCAGCTGGATTGGAATGTGTTTGGGTTATCTTGTGTGTTCAAGGTTCCTTTCCCAGGACATCAGCAGAAACGGTTACCAGCACCTGGGGGGGGGGGAGTTTGCAACGGCAGGGCGAGGGGAGGGATTACGTCTGAGCCGAGGGTTTTTAGTTTGTATTTGGCGCGCTTTTGCTCATTCTCAGCTTTCTCTGTATTTGCATACTATTCTTTAATAAATCAGATATCATTAAGTTCCTGCTTGTGAGTCTGAGTCTATTAAGGTAGGCAATCCTTACATATGACAATAGTCAAATAATGACTGGTTCCCATATAGATAAAGCCATCATTTTAACCATGTTTTGTTAAATAAGCCATAGTTGGCTGGGTTCACTGGCCAGCGTTAATGTATTGTGCTTAGTCCAAACTGCACAGTCGGCATGCCCACTTAGCATGCTATCTGAGGAACACAGCATAACAAACTAAGTGCGGCCCCATACACACATACAAAGGGATTGTGACCCCCCCACCATCATGCCTCTTTGGTCATCCCCTCCCAGTCCCACTGCCATGGGCAACACTGCCTTTGGAAACCCAGCCACTAAACAAGTGGAGCCGACTTTCCCAAGCAAGAGGAAAGAAGAAACTCAGTGCTCTAATAATACCTTGCTCTTCCCAATCAACGGAGCTGTAAAATTTGCAGAATTTATTCAAGTTACCGAGTTTAGGTTTTGTAATATAAATCCTCCATGCATATTCTCTGTTTTTTAGGTTTAAATCACAGCTTTATTGCTGGACATCAACTGAATTACACTGGCTCTACTGAGAGGTTGTTTTTTTTTTACAGTACTGTTGTGTTTGTTGGCCTTGCAATTTACAGTCATGCTCTTTTAATTAGTAACTTTTTCTTGCTTAATAATAAACCCAATAGGCCTTATGTGGATTCTTAATACAAGTGAGATGGTTTTTCTGTTTTCATAAAGTTCAGTACCGCTTTCAAGAAATTTAATGGGAATATTTTGTGGAGGTTTTTGCAATTTGCGAATCAAATTCAAAGGATAATTCACATTCAAAACCTCTGAGATCATCTTAACATTGTATCTGAACTCTATTAAATAAAGTTCAATTACATATTCAGTCTGAACATAGTTAAAACTTAATTGACTTGTTCACATAACAGCAAAACAATACACTTCCAAAGTGCTTCACCAATGAATTTGAAACTGGAGTAAAATAGCAATTGAAACAGTAACATGTGAGTTATAAAATCAGTAATCAAACTGAACAAATCAGTTATCACTATTTTACAGAATGATAATTGAGGCAGAACATAGTGATCTGCCAAAGATTATTTAAGAAATCCAAAAAGTGCAAGGCTGTATACCTAAATTAGCAATTCAGTAAATGAATAATGATCATTTTGTGACAAAGACAAAATGAACCCATTTCACTGCAATCACTGTAACTGCAAATTATTAATGGAATGCTTGCATTAGAAAGCTATCACACTAACTATGATTTGCTAAACCATAGCCTGCTAAATAAGCCATAAATAATGCATTAAACCATACAGTAAACCATTATTTACAAAACTTCATGTCTGGGATGATACAACATGACCAAACTCCATTATGGGTTCACACAATACATGAACTTTTATCTCACATTTGCACATTACATCATGTTACATTGGAACTAACTTTCATAACCTGCAATAAACATTACAGTTACTTTACCAGGAAAAGGAGCAAATATCACGTATACACTAGTGTTGAATTTTATAATGTCGTAATAGGGTCGTCATCTTTTTTATAAATGAAGTAATATTAAAAGGAAGTTATTGGTGCACTTTAGTGCATTCTTATCTGATCATACATCATTTATTGTTTACAAATTTTTGCTTGCTGTATCCTGTTTCTGCACTGATGTCAATGCACAAGCTTAATGACTGTTGCAGATAGGCCAGCCTGCCTGCCTCACTGGCTCCATTTGTTAGAGGCCCTTGTTCAGGGTGCCAACCGTCAATTTCTCACCCTGGCTGCACAGGAATAGTTGGCATCTGGGTTTCCAAAGTAACATTTGACTTGAATGTGTAATGTTTGGGAGTAGTTGAAGAAGAAGAGAGATGATGGTGCAGGTTGTACTTGCCTTTTTGGCCCAGCCCTCCTCTTTTGACTCTTGATTCACACATTGCAAGCTCTAGCTTAGCAGCTTTTAGGAACCAGGAACTTGGGAAAAAGGCGGAAGTGAGCTGGCAGGTGTGTTAGGGTGTATTAATTGCTTTAGTTGTCTCAGGATGCTGTGTTTTTGTGTAAACTTCATTAACCAATGGGGCTTAGAATAAACAGACAGGTCTGAGCTGTCAACAGAGAAAGGAACACCTGGGAGGGCCATGTCCTACCCATGTCCTTCTTTGCAAATGTCCTTTTCTTAAAGGACGTTCTACTTTCTGCTATTTTAGAAGCAGTAAAAGCAAGAGGTAAGAACACTGGTCAAAGTTACACATTGTACTTCTGCGTGGCTTGGTCTAGGCTTAGTGGGATGGATATCAGAACTACTGGTCCTTCCTTGCTTCTGAAGAATGGAAGCAACAATAAGAAGTAATAGCAGAGACATACTACTGCAAAGGTTTCTTCAGAATGCTGAAAAGTTGTGCAAAACATCCTTTTCTAGGCCTATTGTATCAGGTCAAGAAAACTCTTAGTGACCACAAGAAGGCAACAATGTATTTGAGTTTGAGTTATCTCTATCTCCCAGCTGCCATCTTGTGGTCATCTACATTTTTGCAGATCAGATTTGGTAGGCCTACCCATCTGGTGCCCTCCAAACAGCAGCATCCATAGGCTTTCACTGCTTTCATCAGAATAATGAAAGCAGTGTCTATTTGATGCATGTGTGCAATGTCTTGATGCAGATAAAAAAGGTGTGGCACACCTATATCACAATACCACAATGCCACTTTCCTCAGTCTGACTACCCTTGTCCCTCCAGCAGACCCCACTGCCTCCAGACGTCTTAGATGGCACAATGGTCCAACACAACTAGAGGTTGCCAGTGGAGTTTAAATATGATTTCTTAACTGTAATCTTCATTCAGGGCAAAACTGAGGTGAGTCAATGGAATATAGAAAACTTTATTGTGGTATTCTCATTCAGTACTTTGAATCATTGCAGAACATGAAGTAAAAGATGTATAAATGCACAGTCATAATACCTGTGCTGTTCTAAACCCCTTATCACAGAGCTATTGAACAAAAACATTATCTTTCAGTAAACATTGGCTTTTAAAATAATCTTTCCCTGTGGAAACACATACTGTTCTCATTAAATTGTGATAAATTCATTTCATCCTGGGTGCAGTGATAAAGTCTTCAAAAAGTCTCTCTCAGAGCAGGTTATAATGCATATCAAAAATTTTATGAATTTATTGATCATGTGTATCCTCTTGCAGTAAGCCATGATGGAGACCATGGCTTAGAGCAAAATCCGGTAACCTTTTTTCACACACACAAACACCCATGTCTGCTGGCCTGCCTATCAAGGCCATAGCAAATATGATGATGATTACCAGAGTGGGCAGGATTAAAATTTGGAAGGTGGGTGGGATTTGTTATAAAAGCAAAATAGGTATGTGGAAATCACCTGTTCTGCATGTCATTTCATTAAAAAATGTACTTCTGAATTTCAGTAGCTTATCAAAGAATTTTGGTGGCACAATATCAAAGGACTTGACACCACAGGTGTGGATGAAGCATGGGTGAGCCACCCAATCCATGGTGTTCCCATTGTGGTGCAGGTCTGAGAATTCTGAGTCTCAACAGAAGGCAATAGCTTACAGACTTTGTGTGGGCTTGGACACTAAGCAGCTGATTAGTCCTTTGTGGAAGACCTCAGGGGAATAACAGAGCGGTAGGTGGGACTGGGAAGCTGAAGAAACATCCCTGTAGAAGGGAACCATAAGTTATTTCTCTATTTCTGTTCCCAAGAAAACCGGGCCCATGAAGTCACCAAAAGATGAGTTTGACTCAAAGGAGATTTGACTTTAAGAATTACAAAGAGAATGTATGCAGGAGCTAAAAGCCACACTGCAATAAACTGGCTCTTAAATATCTTAGAAGTCTTCACTGAAACACATATTAAACAAAACATAGGGAGGGAAAGAAGATGTTGATGGTAGAAAGTGCAGAGGGGAGGGTCAAATTTATAACAGATAATAAACTAAGCTTGGGAGCTTCTTACACTATTAGTGCACAAGATCATTGGCAATTTGTGGCAAAGTATCACCTATTCTTCCTACATAACTGCAAATATTTAAAACCTCTGTCTGGAACTAAGGAGAAGTCCTGGGAAGTAGAATAGTCCTCCTATAAGCAAACCTGGAAATTAATATTAAGTGATATTGCTGCTGCTTTTCTTTATAATTAGCACACATATCACTATTATTTAACAAGGATTATGGTAACTGGAGCACTTTCTTGTCTTAACCCTGCAGAAAGTATAACGGCACAAGCTTTTTAACTCCTTGAAACACTATCAGTTCATGATGTGAACTCTCTCCACAGTATCTATGCTATGCATCATTGCATATGCCACTATCATATCTCTTGTTACTCTCCTTCTTCCAAGCAATAGTGCCCAAAGTGTTATAATCTTTCCTTCCAGGGAAACTGCCCAACTCCCCTACCTATCTTGGTTGCCCATCTTGACACCTGTTCTCACCTCTAACATCCACCTAAAGGTGCAGAGATCAGAACTGCACACAACCCTCCAAGTTGGTCTTACCATAGATTGCAGCAGGCATTATTGTATGGAGAGCTCTATTTTCAATCCAGACCTAGAATTTGTCTTTTTTACAGCAGCTGTGCACTGGGTTAATAGTTTAATTAAGTTGTTTATCATGATGTCAACACTGCTTTCCTGATCAGTCATTTCCACCTCAGATCCCATTAATGTACAGATGAAATTTGGAATTTTTGTGGCACCATGCATTGCTTTACATTGAACTGCAAACCTAGACACTTCACTGCTCCACCCAATTCCAGATTATTTTTGGTATGTAAGTTAAAAAGTGGCAATCCCCAAACCAATCCCCATGGGACCTTACTTGCATACCACATCAATGTGTGAATTGCCCTTTAATTTCCACTCTCTGTTTTTCATTTTTTAAATCAGTTATCAGTCCATGATGGCCCCTTTCTTTTTTTCCCATGGTAGCTGCATTTGCTCAGGAGCTTTGGTGAGGGATTTGGTCAAGATCTTTTGGAAAGTCTAAGTTAAGGTATCTATAGAGCCACTTTTGTCTACATCAGGGTTTCTCAACCAGAGTTCCATGGAACCCTAGGGTTCTGCAGATTCCCTAGGAGATCATAATTTATTAAAAAAATTATTTCAAATTCAGGCAACTTCACATTAAAGAGGTAAGTTTCATTCTTTATTTTTTAGTTTCAGAACACTGTTCATTGATATATACAGGCCTCCAAGTGAAATGAATATAATAATTTTGTAACTTCCGGCCTATATTTGAGCCTGAATGTGCAGGGGTTCCCTGAGGCCTGAAAAATATTTCAAGGGTTCCTCCAGGGAAAAATGGTTGAGAAAGGCTGGTCTATATGCTTGTTGACACGCTCAAAAAAGTCTAGGAGGTTAGTGAAATGAGTTCTTTCCAGGAGCCATGCTGGTTCTTTTTCAGCAAGGCTTGTCATTCTATATGTTTGCTTATGTTTTCTTTAATAATACTTTCAAAAATTTTCTTCAGAATAAATACTAAATTAAATGTTATGGCCTTTCTCAATCTGGGTCCCATTGGCTGTTTTCAAGTCTTTGGGAACAGATGATGTTAAAGAAAAGATATATTTTGTGGGGGGAAAGCCAGCAGGTTTGCATTTGAGTTCTTTCTGAACTCTTGGGTTTGAACTTGATTTATTTTCTGGCTTATATCTCATCTTTTACTGATACCAGGCTCCTGATTTTTGCCCCATTTTTCTAGCTGCATTGCTTCCTGGAAAAGGGTTACTTGGCCACCCTTACCCCTGTGCTGGTTGTCTCCAGTTCAATAGTGGTAAACTCCAAATAAGGATGTCCTTGAGGGAAATTCGGAAATTGCAGTGGATCCAGAAAGTAGTGGCCTGGATTTTATCTGGTCTTTCCCTGCTTGAAGGAGTGGATTCCCCTGTATATTATGGTAAACTCCAAATAAGGATGTCCTTGAGGGAAATTCGGAAATTGCAGTGGATCCAGAAAGTAGTGGCCTGGATTTTATCTGGTCTTTCCCTGCTTGAAGGAGTGGATTCCCCTGTATATTATGGACTAGGAGCTCCAATCATCCTTGAAGGATCTAATGGAAGTGCCAACCGGGGAGTGACATCGGCTTTATAGAGTTCTCCTCTACTAAAAGTTTAAACTCTCCTCCCTGGCATGTTTTAAGAAGATTGCTCTTACATTCAAGCAGCTGGTTTACAATGATATTAGGTTAATATCTATCTTATTGTTTCTAGGCATTATTTTTGTTATCCATGCTCTTAGTGATGGAAATAGAGTAGTACTGTATATAAATACTGTCAATGACTAAATAGGAGAAGCAAAGTAATCCAGAAATTTATTCTAAAATATGTTCAGCTGGGTGCTATTTCGGACTCTATCTTGCCATCTAAAAGACCACCCAAAAGCCAGTGGAAGACTATACTTGAATACAGGGGCATACTAAAAAAAGAAGAAAAACTTGAGGATTTGGTGGGAATGGAAACACAGCTGTGGGGGCGGAAAGTAAAGTAAAGAAGATCAAAGTTGGAACTGCCTGGAAAAAGGGCCTTTACAGTTTAGGGAGAAGAGCAGCAACTTCATTCTGAAACCATAGTAACATCAAGGTGCAATAAGTGATTAATTATCCTCAAAACTTTTTATTATTTTCTATCTTAATTCTATTCTTGTGAGTGTTTCTTGCTATGCTGTGCATGGTAGGAAAAGCTACCATGGGACAATGGGACAATACAACTCTGGCATTGAGGAATCGTGGTCCCTGAGGAATCTCAGTCCCTTGGGCAGTGTTGCTTGCGAACCTGGGTAAAATAAAGAGGTCACACAAGATCTGTTGCCTAGATGACTCCTCAATCATCCATAGCCTTGACCTCTGCCTCCTCTAGCCTTGGGAATTTCTGGTCTCCAAGGTTTATAGAGAAACAAAACTTTTTTTAAAAAAATGCATGCATATTTGATACAGCTAAGCAGGAAGTTGACTCACTTTCTGATTACTTTGCCCTTCACCCATAGATAACATTTAAAAAAATCTATTCAACAGTTATATAATCCATGAAGATTTTACAACACCAATGACGTGCTTGATCCAATTTGCTAATTTTAGTAACAGTTGATTTTTTTTCTGGTTACAGTCACTTCCTCTTGCAAAATCAAGCTGAAATGACCATCTTAATGTCCTCCAGGCTATTGCGGTCTGCCTACATTAGGCAGGTTCTTATCGTTAAGGCAATGAGTTCTCCCATTCACCATCTCATACTCAGAAATAGTCTGATCACATCACTAGCTGGCAGTGTTGTTTACTCCTTTAACAGGAATTCCTCCTACTGTCTGTTGTGAACTCTATATGCCCCCTTGATGGTGCCATAGGAGGATAAACGGTCATATGCATCCTGACTGAAATATTAGGCAGTCCTTGGGTTAAGAACAAGATCTATTCCTAAGTCTGTCTTTAAGTCAAATTTGTATGTAAATCGGAACAGGTTATTTAGCGTCAGTTAGTCAAATGTTTGTCTAACTCAACACAGAAGTTAATGGCAGTGTGATCTGACTTAAAATGGTGGATGGTATTCTCCTTCCTTGAGCAATGAACTGCTGAAGCCACGCAATATTTTCATGAGCGTCACAAAATAGTGCATTTGTTTTTAATATAATAGGCAGTCGGTTCATAAGTACAAGTTGTCTGTAAGTCGGACGTTCTTAACTCGGGGACTGCCTGTTATGTCTGTTACAGTAAATTTGATTGCCACTTTTACTTGCCAATGTCTCATTCACCCACCATTCAAACCCACTGTTTGCTTAACCACATAAAAAATGTTATCTATTGGCTGGGTTTCTCATGAATTGTTAAACCACCTAAACCACACAATGGTTTAGTGTAATGTGTGAATCAAGTTGTGTGTGGAGGATGAAGCTGTGTTACAAAGAGCTCGTCCCCATGTCTGTGGTAATGTGCTTTCCTCCTGTCTCTGAGATGGGAAGAAAGTATGTTGAAAGAGATACCACTGCTCCTAGCAACAGGAGCAGTCGTTAGTAACCCAGCTTATTTTCAGGGCAGCAACTGGTCCTCCAAAAAGCAGCTCCTTGAGGGGAGAATGTTCTCCACACCAGCCAACTCTGAACCAGAAGGCTCTGCTGCCTGATTAAAAAAAAAATGAAAAAATACATTACTACCCAATAAGTTTCTGGAAATCAAAGGCTCAAGCAAGCAGCTGGAATCTCATTGAAAAAATAACAACTGGCTACACATTCCAAAATGCCAAGAAAGTGAGAAACCTCCAAAGAATATTATTTGCAGATGCAGGAATTCAGGTGAATCCTGGGAAATCTTTTGGTTTCAGTATTGATGGAAATATCCACCTCCTGATAGACCTGTACCTGGTCTTCCATGAGGTGAACATTCCCCTACCAAACTACAATAAAGAGTAAAGAGGAGGCTGCACTTAGCCATAGCAAGACCAGCTGTGGAGGTGCAGTACTAGACATGCAGGTACAATGGGAGGAACAGTCCTGCAGTGGCAGATTGGAGCCTAGCAGATTGCCAGCTCCTGAAGATTCCTCCTTCCTGTGACCTGGAATATCCTTCTGGAATATCTTCTGTTGTGATAACTGGAAAACTCTATTTTCTTGCCAAAACATTTTACACTGGCTTCAGCCAGCCTCAGCAATTGGTCCATTATGAGGACCATGTCTTTGGTAAAAGTAAGTGGGTCATCTTTGTGTTGCAATAATACTGCTGAGCCCAATGATAGTAGCAAAGGTTTCCTGCAGTTAATATGATGATTCCATGTTAACAGAGTGCACGTCTGATGAGGTGCTCTGAAGTTTGTAAGAGTTGCCCATCATAAAACTGGGAGTTGTATATTCCTTTTCATAAGCCTTCCCTGGCTGTGCCTCTCCCCATCAGCATTCAAGATACTCAGAGTGTTTGCCCAGAAAATCAAACATGAACGTTTGCTCAAGGATAAGGGTTTCCATGCTCCACTCACTTTTAGAAATTCCAGGAAATAATATCCCACAGAAATTTCACAGTATTTCCAGGTGCTTCTTTTTTATGACTATACAGTAGTTGGGGATATAGTAGAAATAATATTTTCAAAGCTTAAATGTAGAAGGACCATACCTAGGAAATTAGAGCTTGAGAGTATGAGGGCTTACTTTCAAATGTTGGGGCAATTCATGTTGGTACATTAAAGGCCAAACCACGTGTTTTATAAATGATTAGAATTCTGGTCCAGAGAATTACAATACATTTTTAGAAATTACACCAATGAGATGAATGAGACTCATTGGTCACAACTTCCTTCTTTTACGGTTGAGAGTTACATTCAGCTGGAGATACATCATTGGCTAGAGGGCTGGATATATTTATTACAAGAAACAGAAGGGTTGCCAAGCAGGATCTTCAGGAGGACCCAGAACTTAGTAAGACTGTTTGTTCACCTATATTGCCACTGTCAATTCACACACTGCAGAGTGCTAGAAAGCACTCTAATTGTGCATTTTAACTGAAACTGAATTTATTATTTATTTAAACGGTTTATATAGCCGCCCATCTCACCAAGGTGACTCTAAGCAGTGTACACAAAAATATAGGAAAATAGGACACGTTTTCTGTTGTTTTTAGCAGTACAATATCTTTGCTATTGGAAAGAAAGTCAGGCACACTTGTAAGAGGTGGTGATTGAGACATCTCATTCAGTTTAATTTATCTGGGATTAGGCTGAAACACCATACATGACAACAGTATTGGATGTGGCTCTTCACAGCCATAAAACTCATTGGATAACCTTGGGCCAGTTACCATGGTTAAAGCCGGCCTTCTTTAATTGGATGCCTTCAGGAAGGCCTGGCTGGGTTTTCTGGGAATTGTAGTTCCAACACATCTGGAAGGCATCAGATTGGGGGAATATTACTGCTAGCTGCATACATACATTTCCATGTATTGCATAGTATTTCTTTCTGAATTTCAGAAGGCTAAAAAAGGAAAAAGAAAAGAACCACCTCTACCATTCATCACCTCTAGCTTCCTTGCAGTTCAGGTTCTTCCAGAACAACTTAAACAATACAGCCTTTATAAGCTGGGACAACATTTTTCCTCCTCCCCCTTTCTTTTATTTAGAACACTGAAATAATAAACATTTTGTTCCCCTTTCTCTTGCAGTGCAAAGACTGTTTCCTGTAACTGATGAAACACAGACTTGATTTGCATGTGTAAGAAAGAATTATCATATTTTATAATAAAAACTTAAGTATTAAAAAAAAGATGAACTAGTCTTAATGGGAACTGGACAGTCCATAGAAAATCCACAGATATTCATGGGGAAAAAAGAATTTCTGCTTGGTTGTGAGGACATTCTGAGAGAATCTTTACTACCTGGCATGTATTCATGTCTGTGAAACTGGAGAAAACAAGTTGCTCTTATCACTGAACTAGGCCTTAATGCCTGTCACTTACAACTTGCAGCATAGGGCAAATTTTAAGTAATAGCACAGAACCAAGCTTTCTTTTGTTTCACTGAGTTTGTAAGTGATGTGACTCTACTGTAGGCTGTACATCATAAAAAATGGGAGTAAGCCCACTGAATGGAATGGGATTTACTTCTGAGTAGGTATGCCTAGGATTGCCTCATGACATATCATTCCTTCCTAAATGTAAGACAACTGTCTTTTTATTGAAGCAATTCAATTCGTCCTTCTCCTTCTTTGTAAAAGGGGTTGCTACCCTTACTATTCATATTAAATCAATAGACTGAAACATTAATAAAGCTATCTTTAGCAAATGTATACTTTTTTAAAATCCTCAACCAAATGTCAATGAAACTTGAAGTTAGTTTAGAAGGAAAGTATAATGTTCTCAGCAGGTGGCTGAAGTAGGGGGCTTTGAAAGCTCAGTAGTATCAGGCCTGGTTACTACTAGGATGGGGGACCTTTAGAGAATACCAGAGTGGTAGACAAAACTGGGAAGTTAGAAAACAATCTTGGAAGAAGGCTGTGGCAAATATTTCCATATTGCTGCCAAGCAAGCAAAGTGGATGTATCTATGGAATCAGCAGGAGTTGAACTCCACAGCAGGGAAACATTTACCACCTAAATGTTATACATTCAACTATGGTATTAAATATATTTTTTAAAAAATAAACTACATCCTCTAAGTTAGTACATAAAAGAGTCAACTGCCCATACTTACCTAGCTGCTACTCCCCTGTATCTCATTACATTTCAGGAACACTTTTGTCTTCATTGCAGAAGCATGATGCAGCCTTATTGACGTTTAGCTCTTGCACAAGCATTAGCCACAAAGCTAAAAGCTAGGGACAACAATTATAATTATCTTTGCATGATTTTGTAAACACTAACATCTCTATGGGTGCTTTCCTTGCCATGGAAACTTTGTTAATATATATAACAGTCTTACTCTCACCTGCCAATCAATGCTGCTAAAGGGCTCGGTCATTGCTAAAGAAAGCAGGACATTGATATTATTTGATTGCTTTTTTTTTTTGCAGCAAATCCTTGGATTAACTGCATACCACATTGGTGGATTACTTCAAAGCATTATCTAAAATGGTAGCCTGGTGAAGATATGATTTAAAACACTAGTCATATTTTTTTCACCACCTACTCCGTGCCACTTTTTTCATGGATTTCTACATGCCTGATGTCTTTCAAGTCATGGTGCAGCCTCAGTCTTTAGGTGACATGAACCCTTCATAGGTCATCACTCACCGTCCTTGTTCCAGTGTTTTTAAATCATTGAACAAGGAAGTATATTTTCATCCTGTAAATGCTGCTAGAGAAACCACAGCATATTGCTTCTGTGTGGCGCAAGAGGTGATCTGTGCCTCCACTGTAGGGTTCCCTGTTTCTTGGATCCTATCATAGCAATGTATTGGCCCAGTTAGGACAAGATGCCCAAATGCAGAATTGCAGATCCACCAACATTAAAGGAACCTTGCCACCATGGTAAATGAAAACCTTTTAAGGATTTTTTTTAAGCATTTGGCTATGTTTTAACAAATGGCTATACTGTTAAACATTTGGCTTGTACTGTTCCCCCAGGGCATTTTACCCGAAGAATGGACATGTGTTCATAAATACATGTAGAAAAACATGGATAATAGGAGAAAGGAAATGCTAGCTTTTTAATGTATTTTATGGAGAAATAGGTTTTTTTAGCATGGATGTAGAAATCCTTGGGTTGCAGGACAAGGTAATTATTAGCCAGCTTGAAAGAACTTGCTGCAAGTTTAGTGTTTTGCTGTTAACTAGAAAAGACACCGCTGATTGGCTGATGACTCTCTAGAAATTCTAGCCTTGCAAATATATATATGTTAACAGGCTCCTAATATCCAAAGAGATCTGCAACTAATAACAATCACTCAGATTAATTTTGGGTATGCTTTAAATTGGATTGAAAAGAGTTGAGATTATCAACTGGAAGAACGTATTAAGCAGTAGCTTGCCAAAGTGACGCGGTGGCGCTGCGGGTTAAACCGCTGAGCTGCCGATCGGAAGGCCGGCGGTTCGAAACCGCACGGCGGGGTGAGCTCCCGTTGCTAGTCCCAGCTCCTGCTCACCTAGCAGTTCGAAAACATGCAAATGTGAGTAGATCAATAGGTACCGCTTCGGCGGGAAGGTAACGGCGTTCCGTGTCATCATGCTGGCCACATGACCATGGAAGTGTCTACAGACAAATGCCGGCTCTTCGGCTTTGAAATGGAGATGAGCACCGCCCCCTAGAGTCGGACACGACTGGACTTTACGTTGAGGGAAACCTTTACCTTTACCTTTACCTGCCAAAGTGATAAGAAAGAAGCAACTAGATTCTTCAGTGTACCAGTTGGATTCATCTATGCCACCAGGGCAGTAATGTAGTATAATTGTGGCTTAGCATGTTGTTTGAATTTAATAATCGTGAAGTAATAAATGTCTAACTTTAATACAGAATTAGAATATTTGTGGGATTTTCATAGTCAACATGGCTAATTATTATTTTTTCATACATTCAGAACTTTTATACCAAATTCCTTCAACTTTGTTTTTCTCCTAAAAAAAGGGGAGGCATAAGAGAATGATCTGTGAAAAGGAGAAATATTTAGGGAATCTTATTCAGCTGATGAAAGGTAAGAACTGATTGCATTTGACATTTTAATGAGAGAATTAACACATTTTTACTGACTTCAGTATAGTCCTTATCTGGGAGGAATGATTAGTATTAAATAAAGGTAAAAATGCCATTGTACTGTGCTCAAGTTCTAATACTACACCAACATAAGGATTTGGTTTCCTTGGCAACAGAACAACCAAGGTTTCCTATTGTCTTCTTCTGGGATGTTTTTTTGACTTCCCAATCTAGCCTACCTTCCTGATAATCCTTTATGGTCTTCCATCTAAGAATGAACCAGGTCCAATCCTACTTAGGTTCCAAGCCTGAACAAGATCAGCCAGATGTTGCTATCTGCTCAGGCAATAATCAACCAATCATTCAATTTTTTTTATTTTTTTAAATTTATTTATCCTATGTACATAGCTGCCCATCTTAAAAACGTGATTCTGGGCAGCTTACAATAAAAAACTATAAAATAGCAATATAAAAAGGCAATTAACAATTAAAACAATAATATATGGTTAAAAAGGCAAGGAGAGAGCATCAGATCCTACCGACAATGGAGCTATCTCATTACCTCACCATTCCCTTAGGACACCCAAGCCTGATGATACAACCAAGTCTTGAGGGACTTGAGGAAAGTTAACAGGGATGGGCCCAGCTTCAGCTCAGGGGGTGGGATAAAGTTCCACAGGTTGGGTGTCATGACAGAAAAGGCCTGTCTCCTGGGTCCCACTAGATGTAACTCCTTAACAGACAAGACCTGCAACATACCTCTTCTGCCAGACCTGATGGAATGGGAAGATGTAATTGGGAAGAGGTGGTCCCTCATATAAGCCTGCCCCATGCCATGAAGGGCATTAAAGGTCAAAACCAGCACCTTGAATTGGATCTGGAAGCAAATGGCAACCAATGCAGCTTGTGGAGCAGAGGTGTAACATGTGCCATTCCAGGTCACACATAACTGTCCATGCCACCGCATTCTGTACCAGTTGAAGCTTCCAGATACTCTTGAAGGACAGCTCCATTATAGTAGTCCATCCAGCACATTACAGTAGCCCATTATAATCACTGATCAAGCTTGACAATTATTTTATAAACACCATCTCTATACATAACACTTTGCAAAGTACAAGCACAACAGTCCCTTCTGTCCATCCCTCCAAGAGCTTAAAATTAATACAAGAAAAAACCAGGGCAGGAAAGCCCTGGGTCACAGGACTAAAAAAAAAGTGATGGAAATTGAGTGTGCAGAAGCATGTATCAGCCTAACTAGATAAGGCTAGATAGTTTTAAAGGCACTTGATGTACTTCCTTCTCTGCAGTTGAATAACCTGGGCCTGAATTTAAACAAAGAAACAACAAACTTGCTTTCTTTTCTCCAAGAGAGGATGGGAGAGTGGGGAGGAGGAGGTATCGAGTTACTGAAGGTAGGAGGTCCAGGAAAGTCCACAATGAAGTGCAAAAAATTAGCCAATAAAATTAGGACAACTGCTTAAGATTTGTGCTTGAGGATCTTGGTCCACTTCCTGGTATGTATGTAAGTATACAGGATAAGCAGACTGTGAGATTGTTGAGGCAGATCCAGTTTGCTGTTAGAAGAAGAAAAACAACATTCTGATCAATGTTCTAGCCTTTCTTTGGAACATGCACCCAAGGGCCTGGCATCGAGACTCTCCCTCTTAAGTTAAGAAACACAAAGGAAGATGAAACTTTGGTAGCTTGCACTTACCTAGTCTGTCATATCCATGTTGTCAGTCAGTCCCCCTGCCCTCTATATCCTTTAAGACAAACATGCTCCAGTTTATCAGTGCCTTGCCTAAAATGTGCCCAGGTGTGGACACAATATTCTAGATACTGTCTGACCAATGCAGAATAGAGGGAACAATTGCTTTCCTTGATCTTGTCTTTATACCTCTGTTGATGCAATCTAAGACTGCATTTGCTTTTTTTTTTTGCAGCTGCATTATACTGTTGTTTCATATCCTGTTTGTTTTCCATCAATACACCTAGATCCTTTT
Organism: Candoia aspera; assembly: GCF_035149785.1. Classification (NCBI taxonomy): domain Eukaryota; kingdom Metazoa; phylum Chordata; class Lepidosauria; order Squamata; family Candoiidae; genus Candoia; species Candoia aspera. Next base: position 59,301,729 of record NC_086155.1, on the reverse strand, counting down.
CACATGTACTGCTTCCTAGTACCATTCCTGTTAATGTTTTCTACTACAGATTAAGGTTACTATGGTAACTAACCATTTTGGCCGGGTGAAGAGGTTGAATTTAATTGTCCTCTTTTCTGATGTTAATTTTTTGCACCTGGGGAGAAGAACTTGCCTGGACTTGTTTTAGTTTGTTTCCCTTCTGTGTAGGCATGTAGAGAGTTAAGCAGCTCTCACTGAGAGCCTGTAAGAATGCAGAAGCTTTTAAATATGTTTTGCTTTCTGTAAATAAAATTATTTTTATAGAAATGCCTGGTGTGTGACTTTTCTGATCTCTCCTGGGCCAAAGGCTTTCCTAGCAATCTGCCAACAATTTCCTGCTCATGTCTTTACTTTTTCCTACCCAAAATGTAGGGCTTTCTTTTTGTCCATGATTAAATCCATCTTGATGGTTTTGTCTATTGTTCCAGGTTGTCAAGATCCCCTGAATATTGTCTTCAAAAGTGTTGCTCTCCCTTCTTTGTATCTTCCAAAATCATTTATAAATCTCTTAAAAACCACAGGGTAGAATAGAGCCCATAGCATGCCACTTAACTTATCCCTCCAGCTTTTTTTCTGACAAAGGAGGGGTCTATAGCTGTGGATGGTTTACACTATGGTTGCTTGAATTAGACTGAGAACCAATTCTTACAGTATTCCTCTAATAGCATCATAATCTGTCCCCCACATGTTGCCATATTCTGTGCTGGGATCTCATGAACAGCTTAGCTGAATGCTTCAATGAAGTAAACATACACTATGTACATGGTATTCCCAAGGCCAACTAAACTGGTCACTCTATCAAAAAAGAAGATCAGGTTGATTTGGGATGTGCAGAAATAAACTGTAACCAATGAAGGCTTCTAGCTTTAACTCCAGAGTAGCAACTCACATACAAGGAAACAACTACCATAAATTCAGTAAGCATGTAAGGCTTCCAAATGGGAAAACGACAATTCAGGGTTTTTAAAATGACCAGCCAGCTTTTTAATGACTATTTGAGAAATGTATACCAACCATTTAATGTTTGGCCATAAAAGGCAGTAGTATACATTTAGCCAATGAAATAGATGCATTGTATTATGCTTGCCATTGAATCTAATAAATACGGTAACCTTAGAACATGTTCTACAAGATACACAACAGGGTTAAATAATTTGTTCCAGAGTTTTGCTTAGTACTGATGTCAAACTGACCAATCTGTAGTGACCCAGGTCTACTTTTGAACTCCTTTTTCTACTTATTGAAGAGCGGAACAACATTTGACCTCCACCAGTCCTCTGGCACTGTGCCAGTCAGAGTCTTTTTCCCTTGCCTGGCTCAACCTGTTCATTGTGTATCACCAGGTACATAAGCTGAGCATACAATATGCATCTTTTCTTTTAAGACAATACAATAGTCGTTTCTTACCTCCCATATTTTAGAAGAAAGTTAGGTACAAACATAACATGTAAATTAAGTAGTTCCTGGTTAAATTGTTTGCTCTGACTCTTTCAGGTTTATTCCCAAAAGCTGCCTTTGCCTGTCTCAGAGGCTGCTTTTGAATAGGTATCCAACTTTGCAAAGCTTATCAACAAGTTGAGGGCAGGAGATTGCTTGCCGTATCAGCTTTGGCTGACATTTCAAAAGTGACAGATATGGCTACATTGAGTATATCTGAACTCTTTGTTCATCTACCAGGCTGTGCTGAGAACACCTCCTTTCAGAGCTGGTATCTAGAACAGAAAAGACAATCAGTCTTTAATATACAGGACCTTTTGAGATGAATTATTTCTGCCAGTCCAGCAACTGCAACAGCGATTATTGCTATGATTATTTCACGAGTCACTGTTTCACCCCAGAGTCATTATTTATGCTGTTTTCTTAAGCCAAACGTGTGTGTGTATGTGTGTGTGTGTGTCATAAACTACATTTAATTACGTGGGAGCGATATGTTTAATACCAGATGCTTTGTACAACAAAGAAGAATATAGGTTTTGTTAAATTTAAAAACAATTGCTGTGCTAGATCAGACCGAAGGCCAACTGGTTAGTGTTTGGTTTCCAGCAGTAACAATCCAGAGTTATCCAGGAAAACAGGCTAGTGATATGTTTTCTTTTTTCATTAATTTCCAGTATTTGGCAGTCAAAGAATTTTGAGAGGTTTTAGATGTTAGCATTCATTTGTATCAGCTTTTAGCCCACTTTCTATTAAAAATAAGCCCAAACCACAGCTATATATATCTTAATAATCTTTTTTTAATGACCTAAACATGATGGAATTGCAATAACATTGCTAGAAATTGGCAATTTATAATTTTTCAAAACAGTACCTGTTAGTGTGAGGTTCTAATGTGGATTGTGAACCACTCCATTACAGCTTTTCAAGAAACCATGGGTTAGCACAATGTGTGAAATCAGCTAGTGGGAGCACCCAAATATTCAAAAAAGAACCACTGTCTTCAAATGATCCAAAATTTCAAGGCAACCTTTAAGAGATGGTAACTAAAAAAGTTATGGAACTATCAAGCCAAAAGCACATTATCACTGGGCTCATACAAGGATGTGATTACTGAATTAGGCCATTTTCTGGGTTTGCACAGTACAGTGAACACTAACTAAACCGATGGGATTCATACAATGTGCTAAGCCACTGTACTCATGACAGCCACAAAGAAAACTCCTAACTAGTTAAAACCAAACTAATTTTGCATGTTTTGTGAAGGCAGCCACAAAACATGTAACTCACCTGCTTAAGGATGTTGTGTGAATATAACCACATATAGTATCTAAAATTTAAGGTTCGCTTTGCAAACCAAATTCTTGGAAGTGTCAAACCAGATTAGATTGACCATTTTTAGGACAGGAAGTAAAAAAAACATTGCATGAAGCCCCATTGATCCAAAGGAAAAATCTATCAAGGCCAACAGTGGCTTAATTATGGAAGCTGCAGTCCAAAACATATAAAAGCTCCTGGCCTGGGAAGGCTGCTTTAGGAACAGCAAAATGACCATCAAGATGGCCAGTCAGCTACAGATGCCAGTCTTTATCAATCAGTGCAGATCACCTGGGCTGGCCTAAGTCATTTGTGTATATAAGGCACAACAGCATTGATTTAGCTAATAGCATATGAGAGCTCAGTGATATTAAGAAAGATTTCCTTTTATGGGAATGCATGCTCGAAGTCCAAAATACCTCCTATCAACACCAAGTAAGGAATATTCTGATCTCTAGAAACATGCCTGCCAAACTTAGTGGAAACCTCTACTGCTAGCACCAAAGAGAGAAAGCAGATTAAGTTCCCCTCCTATATGCAAAGTAATTTCAGAAGCAGGGCTATTGCAAAACCACAGTGACCTTTGTCCTTAAGCTCAGCTCTGTATTTTTTTTTTCCTTTTCCTGGTACTGTTTGTTGTGAAAATAGTTTTTTTGACCAAGGTAGCACTTCTTCTGTGTTCCCTTAGTTTGCAAGTAGAATAAGCATCTCAACATAGTATTTTACAGGGAGCCAAAAAATGGGATATTATTGCATTTGGAGAAAACCAACTCTTCAGAACGCTGCCACAGCATTTTGTCAGTTTCCTGTTCTGTGTTTGCTCACTTTATATAGCACGTCTTTTTCTGTGGTCAGTCACACCTGTTTATTTATATTTATACACACACACACACATTATTAAGAAGAACACCTCACACGTTTTCATCTCTTCCTGTTTGTGATAAAGATAGTCTAACAAAGGGAGAATGGCATTCATACAGGTTACTATTGACCATGGAGTATTTTTTATATTTCAAATTTTGTCACCACCCATCTCCCCCAAAAGACTGTGGAGTATGCTCATATGCCCCAGCAGTGTAACACCATGTTTCTCTTTGTGAAGCTAGTGATGCACCTGCACTACACAGATTAAACCTATATCTAAACAGCATCCCTTGCATGACACAGAAAAACCTTTCTGGTGACTCTGTTTTTCCACCAAGTGGAAAGCTCTATGAAATGAAATGGAGAAAAGCAGGTGATAGAACCCTGCTCAGCTGGACTCTTCCCTTCATGCCCACCCACACAAGGTCATTGCCACCAGCTGCCTTATGGGAAGGATGCTAAACATTTGGGTTTTTCCTCCTCAATGTAATTTACTGTATATTTATTTACTATTGTTTCATAGCGCATGTAAGCTGCTTTGGGATGATCATTCTTGGAAGTGAATGATGCCCATGGATAATTATAATACATGAGGATTTTTTTTTTCCCTAGGGAAAAGACATTTTGGTTTATTGTAGAGAAGAATATTTTGTTGTGTGGCTTTCTGGCTACAGTCTGAAATGATGGTACCCTGCAGAATTTGATTGGCTCCATATGAACGAGCCATAGTACATAAATTCCAGCAGCCATGCTACAGTTATGATCTTGGAGGCTGCCAATGAACCCACTTTTCAGATATGCTTGTATCATCATAAAGGAAGAATGTTGACAACTACCCCCTGGTGCTTCTTGAATGTTAATGCAATATGGGCAAGGAAGAGATCTCTGTTAAAAACTGTATAGTGAAAGAGCTCACATCTTCTAATTACTTTTTAATTTTAATTGGAATATAATGTGGGCTTTTTCATTAATCAGATTAATTATACTGAAATTCTTTTTTTACAATTACTCAATCCTGAAGTTGGAAAACCTTGCCAGATATAAAATAAATTCCAAGTCTGCAGCATCCTCAAAGAGCTATCATACTCTCAGCAAAGGATGACTTTCAGCTACAGAGCTAGCTATTCACACTTGGCTTTTATCCATCAGCTGGAATATTCACAAGTATCAGAAGTAAATCATCTTAAGGGCATAAGCCAAATGTCCACACAGTTGTATCTAGTCTTGTCTATTTCTATTGGGGCTCTTTGCTGAAAGATATCCAATTCCACAAAATGTAATTAAAAAGTAGATTTTATTACAATAGTCCAATCCATGTGCAAATAATGATTCTGGAGTTAGATTATCATAAGTTAAATTATATCCACACACAATAAAAAAATAGAGACTACATAATATACAATAAAATTAGTTACTACAGGAACTCCTTTCACGCAGAACCAGCTCAATCAGACACCCTTTTAGTCCTTAGCAAGTCACATGAAACCAATGCTGGGAAAGAGAGAAGGCAAATGTGTGCCAAGTCCCCAGGCCCATGTTCACCAGCAGAAAGAAAGTAATTTCCCCTCCTATCATTTTTTACAGCCATGTTTTCCCCATCAGTAGACAACAGTTGCTCATCTGTTATTTTATGTCAAGAATGAAGTCAGTGTTGATTCCCCATGGATAATACATGGATATTTCAATTAATTGCATAGGAATCCAGAACCTTTTAAGCAGATTAAGAATAAATGGTCCAGCATGGAACTAGAGAGATTTCCTTTAATTCAGGGTGACCAATATCAAAGCCAGCAGAAAACCTCACACTCACACTCACAGAAAACCTCACACTCACACTCATACATATTGGACAAGGCTGTTTTTAGAAGGCAGAAATATTTCCAAGTTTTTTGTTTTGTTTTGTTTTTCCATTTCTGGCTTTCAGCTCAAGAGCCCTTTATGTTACAAGAGTTTTCTTATCATATCACTTTTCACAATTTCATTTATGTACATGCTCCAGATTCCATCTTGGTAGAGTCAATTGGTTAATTATACATTCATGCTTCAGGCCCAAGAAATGTTTGATTGCTGTAGACACAGGTTAAGAAAGTGTTGCTATGTACATTATATGCTTGCTTTGTGGCAAGGTAATCCTTTCCTTCTCCTATCCCGGTCACTTCTCATCCAGCTGGCAATAAAGGTACATGGCCACTGTCATTGCTGCAATCTGAGAAAGGGGGAAATAAGACCAAAAATGAGTTTCTACTCCCTCCATTCCAGCACAGAATTAAAGTAGGAGAAGACAACTAAGAGTTCCCATTATCTTCTTGAAGAAGTAGATATACTTTAAATAACATCTGGCTCCATCATAAAAGAGAAAATAATTCACCAAAACACCAGACTGCAATATACATGAAGGAGTCTCCCTAGCTATTAACTGCTTTCTACCCTACACAGGATTTGGTTGTTTTGGGTTTAATTGATTTACAAAGCAGCCAACTATGGCTTAACTGTATGTTTGAACTATGTCATCCCAGTTTAGGATGTTAAAAAGACATTGTGATTTGGCATTATGCATGAATGCAATTACTGAAGGATCAACTCCACCATAGGAATGAGGAACACCTCCCAAATTCTTGGATTATTTTCCCAGGTCAGAAATAGGCATACCTATGCTTAAGGTGCCCTCCCCTGCAGGGGCAAAGAGCAGAGAGATTGGCTTCTCTTCAGTAGCATGTTTGTATTTACCCTACAACAAGATGCCTACTTGATAATGTTTAACAGTGTGAAATCTAAATAATAATCACATATTTATTTAGAATCATAGATTTCACATAATTCTTCTTCACTATTACCTGTTAATAACATATGGCAGAGTAGGACACATGGTATTCTTTGGACTACAATTCCCATAGGTCCTATCACTGATCAGCGTTAGGGTGAAATCCAGTCCTTAATGGCTAGAAAGCAGAAGTTACCTACAGAATTTCCCACATGTGAAAAGGTGAAAGGTCTCCTGTGCAAGCACCGAGTCACGTCTGACCCTTTGGAGGGAAGTCACTTTCACAACGTTTTCTTGGCAGACTATAGCGGGGTGGTTTGCCATTGCCTTCCCCAGTCGTCACCTTCCCCAGCAAGCCAGGTGCTCATTTTACTGACCTTGGAAGGATGGAAGGCTGAGTTGACCTGAGCCGGCTACCTGAGAGAGAATCCAGCTTCCGCTGGGATTGAACTCAGGTCGTGGGGAGAGTTTTCGGTTGCAATACTGCCACCTACCACTCTGCACCACACAAGGCTCTTATATTTCCCACATAGCAAGAATCAAACTAGAATATTTAAAGAGAACTACTACTAGTGGTTCTTTCAGACCCAAAAGTCTATCATCTTTATTGGGTGGAACACTTTGAGGGCTGAAAGAGCCATTGAATACAAAACTAGGAACCAGTCCTGTATCTGCTGTATACAGGGCATCAGCAGAGAAGGCACATGTGCTTGAATCCTTGACTCTTTTTACATGTCATGGTCATGGTTGCCATCTTGACATTTCTGACCCCACCTGTGTACACCCCTGGGTGCACACCATCACTGCGTGCATATCATGAGAAGGCTTAAGGCAAGAAAAGGCTATCTCTTTAAGCACACCAGTGAAATCCCAGGTGGGTTCTCACAAAACTCAATCAACATACCTCTAGCACACAGATTCCAGCCGCTACTCCACCCACTACACCAGCATTCTTACGAATTTCATGCAGTAACTGAGAGAAGCAGCCCTGGAATTAAAAGAAACAAACAAACTCAGTTAAATGCAGTTCATGATTTAAAAAGAAGCTTTAGTTATCCCCAGAAATTCCCAACACCATATGCTTGGGAAGAGTCCAAAGGTGCCATTAAATTTGGCTGGTATTCATCAACAGTTCTTTGTAAAATGCCTCCTCGCTACTGAGATACAGTAGGTTCAACTTAAGGTACATCTATTGCCCGAAGAGTGAAATCCTGAACTTATTTTAGATCCAAATTCTAACTTTTTGAAACTGCCAAGTATAAAATCTGGGTGCTAGATCAGTCAAGGTCACTCCATTCACAGCCCTTGCCCACTTTCCTCCAGAATAGGTATTTTTTTCATACCTTCACTGCCGTGGTTTCAGCTTCAGATGCCTTGCAAGGAATGGAAGAGTTGCAGCATTGTGCTGGATACGTATTATTTTCCTTGAGGTAATAGTAGGAATTACTAAAGTCTGTGTAATTTGATAGACCACAGCACTGCAACTAAGCAGAAAAACATATTAAGATTAGAGGTGACATTTATTCTATTTAAACATATAATCCTCAATAAAAACTGATTACATACTAAGCATATCACTGTCCCACCGTAACTACCTTTTCTTTGATATAGGGCAAAAGGACTTTTTAACCAATAATTCCATGTTAATGCTTGTCTACTTAGAAACAAACCTTAGAAGCATTTAGATGACCCTCAATAAACTATTATACAACTATTAAGCTACTGAGATGAAGACAGTCTTCCAGCTTTGGGACAACAATGACAGGCAGCTGTAAAAAAGCAATATCACCTCTGCTTAGGCATAAGGGATGTTTCTACATTTTTCTCATAAAATTCCTTGAACAGAATATGGAGATTGGAATACCCCACGTTTGACTTCATCTCCAATAAAGAGGGCACAAATGGTCCACAATTTACTTTATGATCTGAACCACAATACTGGTAAGGAGCTACAGGCCCTTTCACAGTATACATCTGTTTTGTTGAAAGCACTCAAAATCCAGATGGAGTATCTTCTGCTTTTAAATCACTTAGGATTTCACATCAGTTCTGCCATTTCCCTCTCCATCCCACCTCAATAAATGTGGGATAGATATAGAACAGCAACATACTGTAAGTTGTGGTTCAGATACTCTGCTAAACTACAATGCATATTTTAAAATTCTGGCTTAGCATGTTGCATTAACCTAGCCATTGTGAACTATAAACCATGGCTTATGGATTACTAGTGTCTTGTGTAAAGTATTCAGTTGTGGTTTGTTCAACAAGCCACCACCACACAGCATATGCATATCCATGGGAGACAAAATGATAGCAAACTATTAGCTTACAACTTTTAGTAATATTAACAGTTGAAAAACCTGGGGAAAGCAGTCACCCTCCCCCAAATCCCACAATTCTCAAAGGTAATGTTGTATGGGAAAGAGTAATCACTTTTCTGCTTAAAAGAAAAAATAATAATTCAATATATTTAGTTGCTATGATTACCCATTCATTCAAAATGTGGTTACAATGATTCTTTGCCATAACAATAGATTAAGCTATTATAGATGGTAATAAATTCAGCTATTATATTAGGTTAATATTCCCAGCTTGCTTGAAGGCCAAAATTCTTCCTTTTGCTTTTCATGGAAAGCTATAAACCTTGGTAGGCTTCCATAGATCTCCAGATGAAGCACTTCTACTTGGCATTTAAGCTGTCAAGAGTAGACTTTCAAAACAACCTAGATTATCCCCCAAGCTCTTCTGCAATCTCTCCCTTGCCTTCTTAGATTTCAGTAAGATATATCCCAACTTACTACATCTTGTACCATCTATCTTGATGGACCCTTCTAATCTCTAAACCTCAATCCTTGACTGCTAGCTTTGTCCACTTAACATCTTCCAGTTACATTGGAGCTACAGTTACTAGAATTCACGCCCAGTGTTGGCTAAGATGGCTTGAAATGCTGAGAACTGCAGCCTTGATTAATCCAGAGGGCACTGGTATAAAGATGCTTTCTGAGAAAATGAAAGGACTATTTCTCCCTCAGAATTGATTCTCCAGCTTCAGTATCATGGGCTAAATGTCTTATGCTATTTGTTCTTTCTATTTCCTCAGTTCGTGCAGCTTTTCATCATTTGCAAGTCAAACACACTGCAGTATAAAAAAAAATGTGTGCAAGCAGAGGAATGCTATTATCTCTTACACATTGCTTAGGAATACAACTCAAAATGCCCTTAAATTTCTTATTGGAATCCAACAGAATACCAACTGATAATTCCTAACTGTTTTGTGAACCAACTTACTTCGGTCATTGTAGTATTCCATACTTCAGTAACTGGTTTAGATTTCCCATACTCATCTCTTAATAATTGTGTCACTGTTCCTTGCAATATAGTCTCTGCCTGAAAAGAAGAAAGGAATTATACAAAACACATGAGAACATACTGTATAACTAAGCTTTCCTTATAACTAAAGATGCAAGGCCATTCTGTTGTCTCAGCATCTTTGGAATTATTAAGATTCTACTTCCCCTTACTTCACCTTCTGTATGTCCTGTGCGAATAGACAGCCTTTGGGGGCTGCTAGACGTATTTGGAATTAGGGAAAAATATTATTGGTACTGTCACAAAATGTCTTCCATGATGAGTATTTGTTTGATGAGATACTGTAGCTCCCCACAATCCCCTTGAGGCATTCTAGCATCCTTGCCTATCTTGTGCACCAGTGGACACAAAATATGCAGTCCCCACTGAGTTCAACAATTTTTCCTCCTCAGCATCCCCATATACCTTTGCACACAGCCTGGATCAGGAACCAGACTGAGAGAAGATGACTAAAAGAAAGTGAGATGTCCCTCTTTCCTCATCATATGGACATCAAAGCAGGCCACTTTCCATTTTATTCCTGAGCAAACATGTCAGGGCAATTATGACTCCTTGGGTCTTGGGCACAGAGCAAAAGTATGGCATCAGAAAAACTAAGATGTAAAGCTTTGAAAAACAAAATTAACAGCACTCTTACTACTGTTCTGCACATTTCTCCTTAACAAGGGTAGACCATTCTTACACAAAAGCTAAGAAGTAAAGTCGCTTAACGTAATTGGTAGTCTAACATTTAGGGTACAGTAATTGGTACATTCGTATCTATTTGAGATCCTGAAATCACTCCCCCAAAACTAATTTATCTCTTCCATTCCATGATACTTACAAGTGATGTGTACACCAAAGCTACTACTGCAGCAGTAACTTCAATTATGAAGATGATCAGGATAATGGTAAAGAACTAAAAAGAGAGACAGTACAATAATAAGTTTGTTTAATCTACAAAGTATTAATACAAAAATGAGGCATTGGATACCCTTGGCCAAGTGTGTTTTACAGCCAACTTTCCATCTTTGGAAGGGTAGCTGCTTATAAGAAGCTTTCTCTATTTGAAAGACTGCTAAGAGCAGATTTTAATGGGAATTAGCCTGGGGTTTCTCATATGAAACTCAAGTTCCCTCTTTGTATCCCTCCTTCTGCTTTCACTGCATCTTCCTGCTTGGATTCCTAGATTTTTCAGAACTTGTTTTTCAGCCTAAGCTAAAGCAATCCATGTTATAGCTTAGTATGCTCCTTGCACCAGACCTTATTTCCTTGTTAAGTTATCTAACAAGGAAATAAAAATCAGCATTTACCAGGGATAGCTGGAATTTGAACTTATTTTTTTATTAAATAGCAATTTGGTTTTATGATACCAGACAGGGAAGAAAATATAATCACAAATAAGGAACACTGTATTCTACAAATATTGACTTGCTATTTACATAAAAACTAAAGACTCAGGAAATGAACTTTCTAAATAAGAAATCTGTTACTATCCAAAAAAGAGACATGAGAAATTCTATCCCAATATATCTGGACTGATGACTTAGGATCAAAAAATGTGGCCTCGTTGAATAGCTTTCAACAATGCCTTCATTGTGCCAGGTTTCATTACGTACTTTACTATCAACAAACCCTTTTATTAAGCAATACAGCAAACAGTGAAAATGCTTTGCAGAATTTACCATGATCAGAAGGCACTTGCTCTCTTTCTGAGCTCCACAGCATCCTAGGAAACCCAGCAGGAACAGAACAGCTCCAAGGGCAATGAGGAGGTAGCCAACATTCACAAATTGGAAGACACTGGTGGATACAGGACCAAATATCTGGAGGAAGGATTTACTGTCAACACTGACCCAGATCCCAATGCCCAGTAGTGTTGATCCTCCAAGCTAGACAAAAAAAATAAGAAATGTATTTTCAAGCATAGATAGTGGGGATATATATACACATCCATAAATCCAGAATTATTATCCCTCAGCTGTGCACTTGTATCACATGTGATCCACCATACTGAAAAGACTTCACATGACCTTATCCTATGGCCTTCAGACAAATACTTAGAGGCTTCAGTTCCCCACTTTCAGCAAATCTGCAGTCAAACAAGTTTATCAAGTTCCTGCTAGTCATTGCCTCTAACTGGCGGAGGGAATCGAGCAAGAATAATTATTATTCACCAGAAACAACTTCTTTTAATTAGGAATTTCTCATATCATGGCAAGCCAGTCATCATCAAAATATCACCTTAGTACTAAGACTACAAATATGCTACTTTTTTTTAATCTGTTCAATTGTGTCTGATTCTCACAGACTGCCTAGACAAGTCCCTGCAGTTTTCTTGGCAAGGTTTTTCAGAGGTGGTTTGCCGTTGCCTCCATCCTGAGGCCGAGAGAAAGTGACTGGCCCAAGGTCACCCAGCTGGCTTTGGGCTCAAGGCAGGACTAGAACTCACGGTCTTCCTGTTTCTAGCCTGCTGCCTTAACCACTACACCGAACTGGCTCTCACACAATCAATAAATATTTTTAGGAATTGATCTTATACTCTAGTTCCCTACATACACAGCTGAACTTGAATTGTGTCTAAATATAATCACTGCCCCACAGCTTGACAACTTCATTCCAGACTATATTTTGACCTAATCCTTATCAGAACTACATTTATCCCTTAAAATGTTTTGCAATATTTCTTGGCCACCTTTTATGACTATGTGCTTGCTAAAGCATCACATTTATATCCTATAATATAAAAAGTAAATTAATTTTTAAAAGATTTTAAAAACTCAAAAGGTAAAATTAATTAAATTAGAAAGTAAACTTAATATTTAAGCTAGGTTTATGACTGCATACTTTACAATCATTATTTATTTCCATTTCCTACAAACTGGAGATATTTTTTGATAGAATCACAAATAAGGAAGTAACTAAGACTCAAACACATATGCTTTAACATAGTTATCATATTTAATGCAATTTCAGAATTAAGTATTATCAATCCTGTATGATTACTTTAATTTCATTACTATTTAAAGAAGCTGTATAGATTTAACCACTGTACAGAAGATGGAGTTTCAGCAGGTATAGTGCCAAATCTTAGTCTTCTGCATTATCCTAAAATATATAGAAGCCCCATCTTCCTCTGACCCTGATCACTCTATTTCTCTTTCCCCCCAGATAATTTGATAGTCCTTCAGTATTCAACAAGCTACTGTACTAACACAGGAAGAATCCCTGAAAATTTCCCACCCCTCTCTTTAAACAAAGACGTGTTATCAGAAGCTATCAAGCATTTCAATCCCGTCAATGTTCCTTTTTAAGTGAACAATGCATGTGACATAATTCAGAAACATTCCTAAAGAGGTCAGAGCAATTGTCCTTGAACAGAGGTGCCAGTTTTGTTTGCTTTCATGTAAAAGGGCACAGCAGGCATTACCACATCCCATACCTAAGTAATGGTGCCAGGCTGAATACCTGGGGTCTCTGGGATGGGAGAAGAGGTCACTTCCTTCCCAGAGAAGCCACTGTCACTATTCCCAGATTTGGAGATCAGATTCAGAGAACCCAAGTTACCAAAACAAGGTATGTTTCCGTCAGATTCATCTGGCTTCTCAGAGTTATTATTTAATAAAACCAGCATGACTTAATACACCAACTGCTGAGAGGGTTGTGCACGCAGCTTCTGAGGAAGAAGTGAGTGCTGCCCTATAAAAATAATTCAGAAATCCAGGATTTTAGGACAGTTGATCAGGCAATATTATAACAAAGGGCAAAGGAAGAAGTGTTCACTATTGTTCTAAATTAGCATTTTTAAGTGTCATTTTTGTTTCCTAAGACTTTACACGTCCATCTTTATAACAGCCATACTGCAAGGAACTGACCTTTGTTAGAAAGTATGTAAATAATGCCAGTGACCCTAATTTTTCTGGGGAGAATTAGACTAGTGTTTGGCAACCCTGCATTGTAGATTAATGCTATTTCATTTTTTTGCAGACTGCTTTTTGTTTAATGAATATACATGGTGTGTGTGTAAAGATGATTGTAGTAGCATATTTTTTCAGGAATCTCTATTGGGGGACTTCATGACAGTTTGGGAGGGGATGAAACAAAGGAGTGAAGCTACTCCCTTTTTCTGATATTTTTTTCCTTCTCACTTTTCAGTATCTTTTCTTCTCATTCTTTCTGTTCCTGACTCCCTCCTCTCCTGCTTCCAAAGAAAAGGCAGATTGCTAAAAGGCAGACGTCTAATTTAACTGTTTTCAGAGAACATATAACATTAGAACTAAGGTGCAGGGCCACAGATTGCCCACTTTCAAGATAGACAAGGAAAACAGACACAGGGAGAGGGAACTGCACTTCGGGGGGGGGGGGAGGCGGAAAATGAGTGCCACATTTTGAACAATGTCACCGAATAAGAGATTAAGCAATAAAGCATGAACAGACATCTACTGAAAATGCAAATGTGTTGCAGCTGCATATGCGAAACATGCAAATGACAGTTGCTTACATACTGCACAGTTCCAAAGGGGTGCTTTGATTCAACAAAGGTTCAGTCAAGCCAACCTGTCATAGTAAGTTGAAGGGGAGACCCAAGTCAGAGCAGCAAATCAGATCAGGGGGTTGTGAAATGCTTCATAGCCTTTCTAGCACTTTCTAGTGATTCAGAGGCTCTTTGGCTGCTTCTGGGATCATTAAAGACATAGGAAATGATGCAATCTCAGTTGAAGAATACTAAAAGGACATTATATCATGCAATGGCTCTCTGACATTGGCACGAGTTGACACCTGATTAATCTTTATCCCTATCGCAGTTCTTCTGGGAAGACAAGGCGAACGTTGCTTTGTGCCTCTGTTTGCTTTCTCAGATTCTGTACTGTGTCCAGCCACAAGCCTTAACTTGTTCTCTTGTACACATCTTTGCAGCTCCTGCCAACACAACTGGGAGTGAAAGCCAGTTCTCTGAATGAGGGTTCAAGGCAGACCAGTCTGTGAGGGTTTGATCCAAGAATGCCTACTTCTGAATTATCTGTCTCTGGAACAGTTTTAAGTCTCTCAGAAATGGGTGAACGGGAGACAAACTCACACAGGTACAGACATTTACTGGTTTTTAGAACAGGGCATGTCAGCTTCTTTCTTTGTAGCCTGCCTGTCTCAGGACATTGTACTATCTCATTGTGCCAGTTCATATTGGTGAGCTAATTAACCTTGAGAACTGCCAGCAAGCCACAACCTTAACACAACAGGGTCCTGAATAAAACCAAGGACAGAATCCAGAATTCCCAAGTGTTCAGGTATAGAACCATGAGAATAACTGTGAACCAAAGTTTCACAGCTGGGAGTACACAGTATACAAATGAACAGAATAAATAATAACGAATGTACATCCATCAGACCACTTAGGGTCTAGTTTGATATACAGATGTTCGTATAATTTTCAAAAATTATTATACTCTTTAAAAGGAGAAGCCTCCCCTTAAGGATTACATTTGTGGGTTATCTACTTATTTTCAGGCACATGCTGTACATTGCTCTTGTGGTTGAATAGCATAATGAATTACACCTCAAGGGTCGCTCTATTCCAAGCAGTTATAAAATCCAACAGGCATAATGCCCTCCCTATCTTGCACTGACTCTGCATCAAAGCTCCTTTATAAATATTCTCCATAAGAGAAAGCATTTTCATGCCAAAAATCAGCAAATTAATCCAGAATATAGAAAATGCATTTGTCTGAGGCTTTGAGCACATAGATAAATTTATTACATTTATATCCTGGGTTTCCTGTATGTGGTCAAGACAGCATACATCGTATTCCTACAGCAAAGACATAATAGTTTCACGCACTGCAAAGCTGTAATATGATTTGATTTAACCCAATGTGTTTTCCACAGCTACTATGGTTTGTAAATAATGCATTATATACTCAGAGTTATGTAAAAACCAGGCAATAATGGTTTAATTAACAAACTATGGCTAAACAAAGCCATGGCTTATTGTAATGTGTAAAGTGATGCCCCAAAGTCTCCTTGCGGAAGGGAAATTGAACCAAGGTCTCCCAAGTCAGAGTCCAATAGTCTAACCACTACTCCATAGAAACATACATGTATAGACTGGATGTATATATCACATTAAATCATGGCTTGTTTTAACCACAGTTTGTTAAGCCATAGTGACCTGGTTCACACATAACCCTACGCCCTAAACTACAATTTACAAGCAACATATTTTATCTTTATTTTTTGTTTCATTGATTTCATTGTAATTCGTTCGATTGTTGTGAGATGCTCAAAGCTGTTGAAAGTCAGGCAGGATACAGGTTTAATACATTATTACTATTATTGCACTACGCCTTAATGCGACTGCACTATGCCAAAACCATGCCAGTTTGTGAAGCCAGTCACAGGCTACCACATATGATCATAATAAAATTGATGTCAAGTGGACAGGTATCAGGCAGGGATAGCCAGGATGAGATGTCATTCTACATGCAGTCCTCAAGAGGTTTTCTACACATTAATTTATATTGTTCCCCATATTGTTGGTGTGTGTGCAGAAGCCAAGTAGTGGAATAGTGGCTAAGGAGACCCCCAGTTCTTCAACCATGTCAGGTGACTTCAGGCCATCTTTCTCTGAGCCCAACCTAACTACAGAGTCATCATTCTTGGGAAAAATAGCTCTTGCTCTATAATATTAGTTATAATACCAAATAAAAATATTATGTAAACTTTTTTATCATCTGTATTTTGATTTCCATAGCCAAATCAGTTTCCCAGTAAGTGGCTGGGAGGAGGGGGAGAAAAGGAGAAAGGAGGGGACACCCAAACATCAGCCCACAACTGCATTCCTCCTTTTCTACACAACATACACAAGCACTACTTGCTTGCTGTATGTAACCCTTTTTTGGAACGTAGGAGGGGGCTTAACACCTATCTTTTTACCCAGGCCTTTTAGAGTTTCATGCCACTGTTTTTAAATGCTCATATGCATGGTATTTGTTTATTTTGCAAGCATTTCAGAGCCATTTGCAAATAGGCAGCATATACTGTACCTCTGTAGAATTAAGCAAACTAAATCAACCTGCAGTCCCAGGGGCCAGCCATGCTCCCTAACTCTTTTCACCCCCAGAAAACTTTTTTTACTACTACTGAAAATCAGTGGTACTATTTAAGGCTCAATATTTCACCATTTGAGGCAAGAACAGTGTAATGTAGGTCCTAAAAATAGCTTAATGATGTTTCTAACTGACCTCCCTTCAAAACCCTGTAAAAGGCCAAGAACAACTTTGAACATTTCATCCATACACGTGATACAGCTCCTGTCCTCCCAAAGAAGGTCAGTTGTGACTCCTGGCCTCTAAAAGGTAGCACGCTCCTGTTGTGCTTCCTAACATTCTTCGTGATCTCATTGCCCTCTACTGTATATATCTGGGCCACCTCACAGAGTTTACCTCAAATACAGCCACAGGATGTTTAGCAAGAGCTGTATTAGCAACTGCTCTCTTCCCCTCCAAGCTTTGAAGCTAGGTGTAGGCTAAAGGAATCAGTTCAAGCTGACATTCAAGACTTCTTTGTGGGCATCAGCAAGGCATGGAGAAAGATGGTTGTGCTGCTTGTTGAAATAATATTCACAAAGCCACTGTGAAATCAGAGCCACACCCACAGAAACTATAAAACCGTCTCAGCTTGTCCAGAGAAACATGAATAGATTTTAATGACTACCTTTGTCTTTGGCCATAATGGTACTCAAGCTATCCATCACCAGTCTGAGGGCTTGGCCTTTCTTTGCAGGAAAGCACACTTCCTCAGAAGAATTAGTTCAGCCAACAAAACCTCACAGCACTTCTAATTGTTCTACAGGGATGGCAGCTCCAGAAAACAGCTAGAGTCACTGAAAAAGTTCCCTGCAAGCCAACCCTACTATTAAATGACTGTTCCATGTTATTTGGAATTAGTTTAATCTGTGAGCCAACATAACTGCAACCAGTATATGCGGGCAAACTTTAGTTTCACTGAATATACTATGCAAGTCACTAAAAGCCATAACATACCAGTATAAAGAGGCCAGCAGATCACCTAATATAGCTTCTAGGACTATTTACCATGAAATTATGGTTCAAGAAGACAAATCAATAGTAGCACCATGGCTTATGGAGAGAACATTTGGACACTGACCCTGCCAGGTGTGTTCTTTCCCAAGGACTGTCACCAACCTGTCCCCCAGCAAACTGCTATTTGCTAAGCAGGGATTATTTATTTATTATATATTTATTATTCACATTTCTATCACCGCCCATCTCCCCCTAAAAGGGGGACTCTGGGCGGTTTACAATAAAATTCACCTTAAAACCTAACATCATAAAATCACCAATAATAAAATAATAAATATATAAATATAAAATCCAAGTGGGAGATTTCCATTCCTTCGGGAGAACTCTACATCACCGGCCACCCCCAGGAAGAGCTATTGCCCTTCCCATCCCAGGCGAGGCGGCAAAACCAGGTCTTCAAGCCCCTCCGGAAGGTCGGGAGCGAAGGGGCCTGCCTCACCTCGGGGGGTAGAAAGTTCCACAGGGTGGGCACCACTGCAGAGAAGGCCCGACTCCTGGACCCTGCCAGATGAAATTCTCTTACAGACGGGGTCCGCAACATGCCCTCTCTGCATGATCGGGTGGGACGGGTCGATGTTATAGGGATGAGACAGTCCCTCAGGTAGCCCAGCCCCATGCCATGTAGGGCTTTAAAGGTGATAGCCAACACCTTGAATTGGACCTGGAAGCAAACTGGAACCCAGTGCAGCTCACGCAGTAGAGGTGTTACATGTGCTGATCTTGGAGCACTCATCACTGTTTGTGCAGCCGCATTTTGGACCAACTGAAGCTTCTGGATACTCTTCAAGGGTAGCCCCATGTACAGCACATTGCAGTAGTCTATATGGGAGATGACCAGGGCATGAGTGACTGTCCGGAGGGCATCTCGATCCAGGAAAGGGCATAACTGGCGCACAACCTGAAGTTGTGCAAAGGCCCTCCTAGCCACGACTGCCACCTGCTCTTTGAGCAGAAGTTGTGAGTCTAGGAGGACCCCCAAGTTACGCATGGGTTCTGAATGGGCCAGTGCAACCCCATCCAGAACTAAAGATGACAACTTCCCGGATACCGAGGAGCCATCAATCCACAGCCACTCTGTCTTACCAGGGTTCAATTGAAGCCTGTTGCTCCCCATCCAGGCCCCCACAGCCCCCAGGCACTGAGAAAGGGCACTGACCGCATCACTTACTTCACCCGGGATGGAGATATATATCTGAGTATCATCAGCATACTGATGGTACCTCATCCCGTGGTGACGGATGATCTCACCCAGCGGTTTCATATAGATGTTAAATAGGAGAGAGGAGAGAACCGAACCCTGCGGCACCCCGCAAAGCAGGGGTTGAGGGTCGGATCTCTCATCTCCTATCACCAATTATATTGTAGCTGTGACCGTCTCCTACCACCTCCTATCTTATTGTACCCAATGATTATTCACATGCTGTATTTTTAGTTAGCACACCTTTCCATCAAAAACATAAATTTGCAGTTAAATCCTTCATAGCTGAATGGTAGAATTGTGTTGGCAAAGGCTACTACAGCATGTGATCACTAGAGATAAGTTGTAAGATAAGGACACACCTCACTGTAAACATGCTAATAATGTAAACGAATGATACCTGGCTGATATGCTGTTATAGAGAAGACTAAACTTGATGTCCTTTATTTGAGTTTACTCAGACTTGTTTTGAGTTAGGGTTTCTGCATAACCTATATTTTAATGTCTATTAAACGTACAGACCCAGGGCTAAAAGGGGGTGAAAACATTCCCCCACCCACTCATTTTTTCAGAAGAATGCAAAGCACCTCGTTGCTTATTTACAGAAAAATTAGGTAAGTACTCACAAATATGCCCAGGTTAAACAAAATCATCATGACCTTCAGGAATGTAAAGCAGCTCATTTTGATAGCTGTGAAAAACAAATGAAGATAACAAGCAGCAAGTCAATAATCTTTTAGAGAGCTAAGCCCAATCCATATTCAAGAATTTGGACACAAATTTCAACTTATGGTCTGGTCATTTACAAAGTCTCAAGGTGAAGTTCAAAGGAGTTTCTTTGAGCGTGAAAGCCTGTTCTGAATTATATTCTTATATGCAGATTGTTGGGCAATATTCTGGTAAGACAGTTATGTATTGATCTAAAAGCAGGGACAAGTGTTGGCCTAAAAGCCCAATGTCCCATTAACTGACATCACTTCCAACTGGAACCACATTGACCAAAATTACAGAAGCTGAACTCCAACATATTTGGTGAGTGCTGGTCAAGATTAAAATCTTTTTAGAATCTCTTCAGACCAATATCCTTTTAGAGGGAAGTGTTATATTCTATAGAGCACTAGAAGGACATGAGAAATTAAAAGGAAACAAGGAAAACCCAAGAGACTTTATATACTAGTCTTCATCCGTCCACCAGGATGGCTTCCATGGTAGAAGCCAGTTGGTGCCATTGTTCCAGGGCAGCACCGGCAGTATCAGAATTGAAAAGAGCTATGTTAAAATTTGGAATGATGTGAAAAAGGATCTGCTAAGATGGGAAAAATTACAGTTGTCTCCTTTGGGGAGAATATCTGTGATTAAGATGAATGTTTTGCCTAGGATGCTGTTTCTTTTTCAGACTCTACCAATTTTGATGACAGATTTACCATTTAAACAATGGCAGAGAGAGACTTTGAAGTTGATCCGGCAAGGCAAGAAACCAAGAATTAAACATAAATTGTTACAAGGTGCCAAAGAATGAGGAGGTTTGGGTTTGCCTGATTTAAAATTGTATTTTGATGCCTGTTGTTTGCTTTGGGTGAAGGAATAGATAACTTTGAAGAACAGGAATCTATTACAGCTTGAAGGGCATGAACTGAGATTTGGGTGGCACACCTATTTGTGGTATGATAAAGTTAAAGTTAATAAGGATTTTAAAAATAACTTTATTAGGAGTACCATACTGAGAGTTTGGAACAAATATAAAGCAAGGTCGTCTTCTAATGTAACATTGTGGCTGTTACCTCATGAAGCATTTGTTAGAAGCGAACATGTGGGAGGAACAAGTTGGTTAACTTATAAAGATTTGTTAAACTTTGAAGAGGGTGAACTAAAGTTTAAAACAAGGGAAATGTTAGAGTTGGAAGGTTTCACATGTCATCGGTTTACATATGTGCAATTGTTAGAACATTTTAAAGCAGATAAAAAGTATTTTAAATTTGTTAATGAAACAACTCAGTTTGAAATGGAACTCGGTATAACTGATGAACATGTTAATTTCTAGTCTTCTGATCATTCTTGTTGACCTTCCTTGAACATGTTCCAGTTTGTTTGATACAGTACTCAAGATAGAATCTGGTCAATACAGAAATAAAGCAGAACTATTACTTCCTATGATCTGGAAACTATAAAGCCTAAAACAACATGTGACTTTCTAGACCAGCAGCAACATCACATTGATTTGCATTCAGTTTGTGATCAACCACCTTGTCAAGATTTTTTTCACAAGTTAAATTGCTGTATCAGACATCTCCCATTGCATTAACGGAAGTGACAAAGCGGGCTGGAGGCATAAGCCCGAAAGAGATCTGCTCCCCCACTCCTCCTCATATTCAGTACCCTTGCTGTTACTACAAAAGCAGAAGATATTCCAGAACAGATGTTTAAATGTTTAGAATTCAGTGATTTACTAATATTGCAACAACAAACGCTAAAGAGAGAAATTATATACAATATCAAGTAAACAGCATAGATAGGAGGCAGTTACATACAACAGACCAGTCCTTTTGTTTCGAAGAAACAAACAATAAATAATCCTCATTTCCTTCTACCAAGGACAAGTTAAAAACTGAGGTTAATTCTTATGCACACCAATCCTCTTTTTCAAACATTTTCAAAAGATTCTTCGTCATAGGTTCATAAATACACAAGGAACTTACCTTTAAGGGCACCAACTAACTCCAAAATCAACCTGAACAATTCTCACTATCTTTACACTTGACAAAGCAGTCAACCCTTAAGTAATGTGAAGCAGTTGTTTCAGCCTATAAGAAGTATCACCTTTTCAAGCCAATCAAATCTCTGTAAGAGCTAAGGCCACACCTTGGCATTTTATTTCTTTAAAAAAAACCCCATAGGACTACTAATCCATGTTCCTCTATTCTTTACTGCTCCCTTGTGGTTATAGGTGGATGTTTTTTTGACTTTACAGGTAGTGTCATGAGTAATGATGGCGAGCAGGAAGGGGCTCCCATCCAGGGTGGCAAACGCATGCGTAGTACTGAGGAATTAAGCAGCCATTCAAAGAGACACAGATCAGGCCCACCTTAGCTTTCGGGGTTTATATGTCTGGGTTTTTCCCATGCTTATTCAGTTTGTTAGGATTTTGTTTATGTAGCAGTAATAAACACTAGAGAACTACTCCTCGTCTCAGTGTGATACTCACTGTTAGGACAGGTAGTTTGAATTCTTTTGCCTATGTGTATAATATAAGACTGTGCATGAAGGAATGGGTGACTAAGTACTTTGAAATAGGCATGTCTGTGTACATGTAGAAGAAATTCAAATTGATGCTACAATGTTCCTTGGCTTCCAATAGTGGAGGCAATAGGAGAGACACAGGCAGCATTGCAGGATAGGCTGGTTTTCTGCGATCCAGCTGGCCACTTAGTGCTGATGTCCTATTTCCAGTCCCAACATTGCTGCATCCAATCCCCAAAACTGCAAGGGAATCAGTCCAATCGTAATGTATATATAAGTACCTTCCATGTGAAAACCAATTGTGCAATAAAGAAATGCTTTGCAAAAAAGTCCTTAAAAAGTTGGGGGGAGGTAAGCATGTGTTACTCTTGATTGGATGCATGGTGCAGCAGACATTTTGGTGGCTTCCTCTCTTTCTCCTGGGACTCAGGACTCAAATAGCCTGGGATTATCTTGGCAGCTAAGATCCCAAGGCAGCTTTGTGCGGATTGCATCATGGCTGCTGGCAATCAGAGGGAGAAAATTTGGACTGTCAAGGACTATTTTTTGGATGGTGTTTTGGAGCATGGGCTGGGTGAGGCTGGATCTGCCTACTGCCTTCAGGTGAGAAATGGAGATGGGAGGAGATTCTCCCTGCCAGGCCAGCTGGGTATGAGGTCCCCTCTGCAGTTTGAGAGAGAGTGGGGCGGCTTGGATCAGGGAGAAAGTGGAAGGGGCATTGGTAGTTGGATGATGCGAAATGGAAGTGCTGCCCAGGTTCAGGTGCTGAATGTTTTCACAGAAGTACCTGTAACCTGGTTGGGGCTTATCTGTCCCCATTTGTTGGTATTTCGTTGGATGGTTCCTTTGGCTGGGAGGATATGGGGGTGGGGAGTTGGATGGTGAGAAAGGGAGAGGCAGGGGAGAGTACTACAGTGGTAATGGGCATAGAGAAGTATGGCAGGAGACAAGGAATGGGCTACCCCCAGAGAAGGCAGTGTCACACCTTGGTGTCTAAGACCAGTACAGCATTCTAGCCTCCTGCACTCCATCCCAAGAGCTTGGTTTTCTCCTTGCTAGTTCTTTGATTAGGGTATTGTTTTCTGCTTGATTCTTTGTCTGGTGTTAATCCCTGCTTATCTGGGGGTAGGCTGCTGGAGAGGATGTGTTCTGGTCTTTTTGTTTCCTTCTTAGCTTTGTTTTTGTCTCTTTTGAATGGTGTGTAAATATGGTTTATCTCTATGTGTCTATTGATGGCTAATATGTCTGAGTGCCAAGCTTCCAGGAATTCCCTAGCATTTTTGGATTTAGCTTTGTCTAGGATGCTCACAGTTTCCCAGTTGAAATTATGGTGGAGTCTGTCCATGTGTTGTGAGATTAAGAAATTTTCATCATGTCTTCTGACTGCCAGTTGGTGTTCATGGATGCGCTCTGCTAGACTTCTGCCTTTCTGTCCTACCTAGTGGCTGCTATAGTCCTTATGTTATAGATGACTGTATGTTGTAGATGACTCCTTCATGGTTTACTTAAGATGTTTTGGAGGGCTTTAGTTGGTTTGTGTGCTACGGTGATGCCGTGTGGTTGTAACAGTCTGTTAGATAGGATTGGCCTATCTAAGTAGCAAATCTGGTCCCTCCTGGGGAAAAGTGCCTCATCTCTGTTTCAGTTGGTTACCTTGCTGGGTTAGACACATTGGCAGATTTGGCCTCTTCTAGGCAGGATTTGAAGAAATGCCTATTAACTTGCTCCTTAAAAAAATTACTGTTTTGACACAACTATCAATAGTCTTATGATTTTTTTTAAATTCTGCCATCTAGAGGTCAAAACAATTCCTGTAATCTCCCAGCCCCAGCTATAAACAAAACACAGGCAGCAACCATTTAGGCAGGTTCTACTAATTATTCTCCGCATTCTCAGCTTGCATCTATTTGGGTGGAAGATGAAAGTCCTGCCTGCTATTGAGAAGAGGCAGGAAGAAGACATAGCCTTTTGCTATAACTGGCAGCAAAGCAGATAGCAAGATGTGTGTTTCTCTTGGTTGGATATGGTGTATTTGAATTTCCTTGCCAACTGCTGGTAAGTCATTTAATACTGTAACCGTCAATTCCTCCATGCATTTTAGTACTCCAGTAAGTGCTGCTCCACCATACCCTGCCATGGCCACTGAATTTCAAATGTTAGTGAACTCAGCCAAAGAAGAATGCTGCTCATCCTTTTACTGCTCAGCTTTCTCTAGAAAGCCCAGCAATTCTCACAAACAGGTCATAAGGATGCAGTTGCCAGACAGTGCTTGTTCTCTAACTTCTGGCCATCAGGAGCAGCTCTTCACTCCTTTGCATGTATTTTGAATGTGTGGATCAGAATTCCTGTGACTGCTAATCCATGATCCGCATGAATCAAAGAATATTGTGGGTGCCCATCTGTACAGAAATCAGGGGGACAGGGACCCAGAGAATTGCGTTCAAAGTGGCAACCCCATCAGTTTGGAACAACCAAGGCCAGCTAGTGCCCACTCTTACATCCTTTAGGAAGCGAGTTAAAAACTTCCTCTTCCAACAGGGCATTTGGGAATTAGTTTTTAATGGGAAATAGCATCGGCCTTTTTAAGATTTTATTTTAATTTAATTTATGAGTGTTTTAATGTCAACTGGTTGTAAGCTGCTTAGAGTCATCCAAGTAGGCGGCATATAAATAATTCCAATAACATTTTAAAAAGGAAATCCATGACAAACAGATTGTGGAGAAAATGAATGGATCTGGTTATTCTGAAGCTCTCCTATTAATTAATGTGGGATACTTGAATTTACAATCATGTTCTTAACTGGATATACATTCAGGTTTTTTCTTTCATAAATACAATTTGGACAAATCAATTGATTTTTTAAAAAAAGAGAAATTACCATTTTGCCAAACTTTATAAGGGATGATTGTAAATGTATTGCTGTAAGAGAAGGTAAAGCATTTTATTCTCTGTACAAATCAGGAAGATCCCATCCTGAAGCTGCTCCAATGATAATTCATGGTGGTATAAATTGAATTCCTATGGGACAAAATAAGTGGATGATTAGGTTTGCTCTTAAAATGTGCAAAAGTAATCCTGTGGTGACACCTGTCACCTGCTCATTACATTCACTTAGCCAGGAGCAATGTATAACAGACATTGATTTTTCCATTTAGAAGGCTGTATGTTAGAACTCAATAGGAGTTCAACTTCAGCAGGGAACATAGACATGATTTATAATCATAAAGAGAAGAGCTAGAAGCTGTACTATTACTACATTTAGGAAATGAGAATAAATACTGTTTTGTCTCATCTCTGCAGAAACTTTACAGAAAGGAAAGAGAAAGAAAAGCAGTCAAAATATAACATTTTGAGAAAACCACCAGATTTAGTCAATTAAAAAAATGAAATGATAAACTACAAGACTGTGCATTTCCTTCCATTACATTCAATGTTTGAATGGTAAATACTGATTATGTACATTTATTGCAATAGGAACTCCTATTTTAATTCTAACTGAATCAAAGTTGGAATATTAACAGACTTGCTTTCCATCCTCTAAGAAAACTAAGCTTATTTTTCTTTTGTGCCTTAGGTTATTTCTTGATATGTGGAGTATGCTTACCTCTGTAAAGTACAACCTATTAGGCCAATTCCTTAACCTAATATAGCCCAAATATGTTGAATTTCAGTTTCCATAATACCCAGCCAGCATGACTATAGGCACGTTTAAGGAGTACAAAACTTCCTATCTGCCTTGTCACTTTGAAGGATGATCTATACTAGGGGAAGAGGGAGAACACAGCCTTTTCTTCTGAAGTTTTCAGTAATTTGTAATATTACTGAGTTTATGGAAAAGTTCCATAAGAAGTTAGCAGCTGAAGTCTGAGAACTAGGACTGTTAAAATCTAGTTTAATGTTAAATATTAGGAAGACTTCATTTATTTATTATTTATTTATTTATTTATCATATTTTTATCACCGCCCATCTCCCTCATATGAGGGACTCTGGGCGGTTCACAATAAAACAGTTTAAAATTCAATAAAATCATAATATCATTAATCCATAAATATCAATATCAATAAATAAATATAAAATGATATCCAAGTAATGGCAGATCTAATACCACCCAAAGGGGAACAAGACCAGCCTCGGCAGGACTAGGGAGCCAACCAACCCCAAGAGTGGCCTTTCCTCTCCCCACACGAGGCATGGTGGCAAAGCCAGGTCTTCAATCATTTCCTGAAGTCCAAAAGAGAGGAGGCTAGCCTCACTTCTGGGCGAAGGGTGTTCCAAAGGGCGGGAGCTGCTGCAGAGAAGGCCTACCTCCTGGACCCCGCCAGATGGAATTCTCTTGCAGACGGGGTCCGCAGCATGCCCTCCCTGCATGATCAGGTGGGATGGGTTGATGCAATGAGGATGAGATGGTCCCTCGGGTACCCTGGCCCCATGCCATGAAGGGCTTTAAAGGTAATAACCAACACCTTGAATTGGACCCAGAAGCAAACTGGCACCCAATGCAGCTCGCGCAGCAAAGGGGTAATATGTGCTGATCTTGAAGCACCCAAAATTGCCTGTGCAGCTGCATTTTGGACCAGCTGTAGCTTCTGGATACTCTTCAAGGGTAGCCCCATGTAGAGTACATTACAGTAGTCTATATGGGAGATGACCAGGGCATGAGTGACCGTTTGAAGGGCCTCTCGCTCCAGGAAGGGGCGTAACTTGTGCACAACACGAAGTTGCGCAAAGGCCCTTCTGGCCACGACTGAGTCCAAGAGGACCCCCAAGATATGCACCAGGTCTGTCTGGGGCAGTGCAACCCCATC
Organism: Candoia aspera; assembly: GCF_035149785.1. Classification (NCBI taxonomy): domain Eukaryota; kingdom Metazoa; phylum Chordata; class Lepidosauria; order Squamata; family Candoiidae; genus Candoia; species Candoia aspera. The sequence goes on along the minus strand of NC_086155.1, from coordinate 59,274,643 downwards.
CAAGACTAAAGATGGCAAATTCCTAGGAGCAGAGGGGCCATTAACCCACAGCCACTCTGTCTTACCAGGGTTCATCTGAAGCCTGTTGTTCCCCATCCAGGCCTGCACAGCCCCCAGGCACCTGGAGAGGACAGTAACAGCATCACTTACTTCCCCCAGGATGGAGATGCATAAATGAGTATCATCAGCATATTGATGATGCCTCATCCCGTGGAGATGGATGATCTCACCCAGCGGTTTCATGTAGATGTTAAAAAGGAGAGGAGAGAGTACTGACCCCTGCGGCACCCCACAAAGGAGGGGCCATGAGACCGATCTCTCCTCCCCTATCAACACCGACTGGGACTGGTCCTGGAGGAAGGAGGTGAACCAGCATAAAACCACACCGCCCACCCCGAACTCCCTGAGCCAACCCAAAAGGATACCATGGTTGATGGTATCGAAAGCCACTGAGACGTCAAAGAGAGCAAGGATGGATGCACTGCCTCCATCCCGCTCCCACCAGAGATCATCCATAAGCGGGACCAATGCTGTTTCTGTTCCATATCCGGGCCTGAAGCCTGACTGAAAGGGGTCTAGATAATCCGCTTCCTCCAGGATCCTCTGGAGCTTCAGTGCCACCACCTTCTCAACCACCTTCCCCATAAAGGGGAGGTGGGAGACTGGACGAAAATTATCCAGCACAGTAGGGTCCAGCGATGGTTTCTTGAGGAAGGGGCATGCCAATGCCTCCTTAAAGGCCGCTGGAAACATCCCCTCCCACAAGGATGTATTTACCATCAACTGGGCCCAACCACACGTCTCCTCCCGCGCTGCCTTCACCAGCCGGGAGGGACATGAGTCTAATTGACAGGTGGTGGCATTTACAGTCCAGAGGATCTTGTCCACTTCCTCAGGTCCAACAGGATCAAACTGTTCCCAGATAACTGGGTAAGTACGCTCCCCAGGCATCTCCCCAGACTCCGTCCCATGCTTGGAGACCAACTTAGAGCGAATCTGAGTGATTTTATCCTGCAGATGCTCTGAATACTCCTCAGCACGGTCCTGTAGATGATTTTCCAGGTCCCCTTTCCCCAGCAGGGATCGGGTGATCCTAAACAGGGCCACTGGGTGGCATTCTGTGGATGCAATAAGAGCAGAGAAATACTGATGTTTCGCCAATCTTACCGCCACAGGGTAGGCTTTAATCGCGGCTCTAGCTTGTGTCCGATCAGGTTCGGTCTTTGTCTTTCTCCAGCAGTGCTCTAGGCATCTCTTAATCCTCTTCAGAACCCTCAGCTCCTCCGTGAACCATGGGGAGTGTCGGGTTCGATAGGATAAGAGAGGCCACACAGGCATGATCCTACCAAGGCCCCGGCCGTCTCCCTACTCCAGGCAGCAGCCAGGGCCTCCGCTGGACCATGCAGCAGATCCTCGGGTATAACCCCCAGCTCCCTCTGAAACTGCATTGGGTCCATCAGTCGCTGGGGGTGGACTGATAGAATAGGTCCTGCCTCCCTGCGGAGGGGGGTGGCATATGAGAATCCCAAGGTCACCAGGGCGTGATCTGACCATGACAACAGGGAAAGATGTAACTCTCCCCTCCAATCACATTGCCACTGCTCTGACAAGAAAACTAAGTCTGGTGTGAGGCCACTGTCTCGAGTAGGGTCCCGAATAATCTGAGTCAGGCCCATGGCCACCATGGTGGCCATGAACTCCCGAGCTGCCTCCGAGGCCTGCCCCAGGGATGGCAAATTGAAGTCCCCCAGAACCATAAGCCTGGGGAACTCCACCACCAACGCTTAGACCCCCTCCAGCAGCTCAGACAGAGAGGTTGCTACGCAGCAGGGAGGCTGGTACAGACTTGCTTAATGAACTCACAATTGACAATGAAGTGAGGATAGAAGCTAATTGTGGATTCAAGAAAAAATAAAGATGAATAGAATGCTGGTGAGGTAAAGAAGAAATTAATCTCATGGAGGAAGAAATATTTAGGAAAGATCTTGAAGGACTATAAGGACTTTTCAGTGACAACAAAGAACAAGTAGTTATCTTTCTGGAGGTAATATACAACTGTGAAAGCTGGAAACTGAGAACAAGAGGAAAACATATAAACATCTTTAAATTCTGGATTTGGAGACAATTATATGGATGGCAAGAACCAGCCAATACACCAAATAAAGGCTGGCTTTTTCCTTGAGGTAATGCTCAACAAGCAGAAACTCACATACTTTGTGTATGTGATGACCACAAATGATGGACTCAAAAACATGATTATGCTTGGCAAAGTTGAGGAAAGGAGAATACAACAGATGAAATAGATGGATAGGATCTAAGCCATTACTGGAATGACCTTGAAAGGATTATGAGTGGTTGCTGGGACAGACTGGATGACTAGCATCTCTGTTCAGTCTCCAGGAGTGAGGCTCAACTCAGTGGCATCCTAGCTTACTATTAAACTCACATACAAGCCTTACAGAAAGGTAGTAAAGGATATCATTACTGATTCTACGTGTAGTGTTTGTGCTTGACAATCTCTTCCACTCCTGGGATTGGGAAATAAAGGTTTTCAAGGATGAGTATAAAATGCATCATAGGAGGAGGAAGGAGTATTAGGTATGTTTGCCACCTTGAGTTATTTATAAAAAATAATAAAGGCAGGATAGAAAATAAATAAATAATAATAAATAATCTCTCAGATAGGACTGAGCCTCAATGTGAAGCCTATAATAGCCAGAAATAGCTAAAAATTAGACTTTGTGATTTTTAGTGATATTTTAGAGGGGTGAAGAGATAGGATTTTTATTTAGGACTAAAATGTTGAACATTGAGCTATTATGAAATTACATGTCTTTATTCTGGAGGTTATTTTTCTAAATTTCAAATGATTTTTAGTGAAACAAAATTACTCACTAAAATAATTTGGTTGATTTGGACAATTATGAGAGGTAAGGATGCCCTTATGGAGTTCACCTCCTATATGGATACAGTTTTTTATGACAGGGTAGACATAGGTTGATATTGCTTTCTCCCAGGATAAATGTATGCATGTTTGTTTTTCACAGGCTAGCCTATATCTCTGAAAGTCCCTAATGGTTCCCACTTGAGTACTATACTAACAAAGCATGGCCTTGCTTAACTTCTGAGTGCAGAAAAGGTCAGCCAACTATTGCTACCCACCGGCACTCGGTAATTATACTCAACTGAATAAACTGAGATATGAACAAGCTTTGTACTATAGGTCCACACAGCCCCTTTGCTCTTCTTTTCATGATAGGAGTGTTAGGTCTACCTTCCTAATAAAACCACTAGAAGTAGATACGTCTTCAAGGTGAATGATTTCACTACTGGCATACTACTGTATGTCAAGTTTAAGAGAAGTCATAGGATGCTGATATCTCTGCTGAAACACTACTCAAGAAGGTCAGATATTGGAAAAACAGAAGTACTCTGACTACAACAGACCACCAGGATAAACTATAAACCAGTTACAAAGGGCAGAATATAATTCCACTTGGTTCTGATCAAACTAGGATATTAAGCTAACCATATTTATGGCTTTGTATTTAGCTTTTCTAGATAGCTTTACCTAGGCCCTTGTAGCTTCAAAGAAATGCAATTTCTTGGTGGCAATGGGCTTCAAAATGGCAGGGGCACTTAGGTGATCAAAGCCCCTCCTGTGTTTGTGTGTCCAGTGACTGCATTCAACAAATGTTAAAAAGGGGTGGTACTTTGATTGCCCAGTTTTGCCCAACATTTTGAAGCCAGTGACTTGCTGTGGATGCCCCTGTTCTGAATAATGTCCATTTGAGCTTGGAATTGACCTAAAAGCAAGTCTGAGCTCAAGTAGTGGTTAATGAGACTTGTAGTCTATTTCAGACAGAATTTAGGCTAGAATAGATCTGAGCCAAAATCTGAACAGCTAGAAGAAAACAAAAATTGTGGTCTTGGAGTCCACCAGCCCCCAAAATCCAGTAATGAATGATAGGGGTTTAAAGAGAATATATTTCTATGTTTGCATCTCCCCACTCCTCTTTTTCATGCACCATGCTGCATTTTATATTATTTCTAAATAATTAATTCCTCATCAAGAGATATATGGAGGGAGAGAGTGCTTGATTTTTCTCCCAGTCTATGAAAATAATGTCATTCCTTGCTTAATAATCACCAGGCATCAAAGCTGGAATAATTTGGTTTGACTGCACAGAAAAACAGCTTTGCATTATAAATCATAGTGAAATTGGCCCTACAAATATTGGTGTGCTAGTTAAAAATGCGGAGTACCTGCACCTTATCATTAGACAGTCTAAGTACACAGACAATGTAAGATCAGCAGTTAGCAGAGCCACTGAATGCAGATAAAATGTTCTTGCAAAGTTGAAAGCAGAAAGTTACTGCTGTCCAATAACTAAGGTAGTAGTATTTTATTTTGCTTTATTTTATAATTGTTCTTCATTCTGAAAGAGTTCAGAGTGTATTTATTTATTCATTTATTCAGTGCCTTTGAGTCAGTGTTGACTCCTGGTAACTGCCTGGACAAGTCCCTGCAGTTTTCTTGGCAAGGTTTTTCAGAAGTGGTTTGCCATTGCCTTCTTCCTAGGGCTGAGAGAGAGAGACTGGCCGAAGGTCACCCAGCTGGAACTAGAATTCACAGTCTCCCAGTTTCTAGCCTGCTTTAACCACTATACCAGAATGGTTCTCTTCAGAGTGATTTACAAAACCAATACAATAATTTTGAGTAAAATTAATATGTTAAGTCCTTCACTGGTCTTGCAACCTCTGAGAATATCTACTGCAAATTTGTAACACTCTTGTCAATAATACTTCTACAGATACACAGTACAACATTGATGGAAGTCATAAAAAGAGCCAGTTTGGTCTAGTGGTTAAGGTGCTGGGCTAGAAACCAGGAGCCTGAGAGTTCTAGTCCCACCTTAGGCACGAAAGCCAGCTGGGTGACCTTGGGCCAGTCGCCCTCTCTCAGCCCAACTCATCTCACAGGGTGGTTGTTGTGGGGGAAGTAGGAGGAAGGAGTATGCGGTATGTTCCCTGCCTTGACTTATTTATAAAAATAATAAAGGCAGAATTAAAAAATAAATAAATAAATAAATGTTTTCCGCCCCCTAGAAAACAGTTCTAAAAGGATGCCACATCTGTATATAATATACTTCCTCAAAATTTAGAAGGCCTAGATGGCCTCAGTGCAGCTCCAGAGCTCTGTTCCACAGCAGCAAAATAAATATGGCTCAAGCCAGAACTTCCATTGACTAAATCCTTAGAGACTGTTTTGGGCAGAGTCCTCTGAAGTAGATGTTTTCCAGGTGTTCTTTTAGCCAGATGAAATTGAATAGAGTTCTGCCACCTTTCCCTTGTAGCCCACGTGACAGAAAGAATGATAAATCTTTTTGCCTCCTTGCTTCCTTCCTTCCTAGTCTAGTGGTAGATGCATCAGATGTATGCTGACCATACATCCCGTTTTGAACGGGACAGTTTCGTTTTTTTAACATTTCCCGACTGTCCCGTCATTTTAATATAAATGTCAGTTTTGTCCCGTTTTTAAAAATATTAGAGCCTATTGGGAAAAGTGGGAAAAAATTGAAATTGAAATTGAAAAGGAGGCTGACTTGGCAGTAGTTCTCAATGGGAACCGCAGGAACAGCTGATTGGCAGTGAGCAAGAGGAAGAGTGGCTGCCGCCAATCAGTGCAGTGGAAGACGGTCGGAAAAGCACACCCAGCAGAAACAAAGCCAATTGGCTCTCAGGCCAAAATGACGGGAAGAAAATAAAATAAAGGGGCACGCCAGAGAGAAACCATTCACTAGACTCCTTCATTCCTGTCCTCTCATCCCAGCTCCCTGCCACCCTCAGCCCTCCTGCACTTCTCCAGCCTCCTGCCGCCTCGTTCCTCTCCTCTGTCCCAGCCCACCACTGCCCTCAGACCTCCCCCTCCCCAGCCTCCTGCCGCCTCGTTCCTCTCCTTCTGTCCCAGCTCACAGCCCTCCTGCAACCTCCGCCCAATGCCACCCCTGCACCAGCCTCTCCAGACCCAACCATTGCTGCACCTCCCCAGCTTACTGTCAATAACTTTTTTATTGTCTTTTTCGTGAACACAGAATATTACATAAATTTAACCCCATCCCGTTTTGCCATCCCAATGTCCCGTTTTTGTCTCAAGGAAATATGGTCAGCCTAATCAGATGGGAAGACGTAAAGTGTGAAGGGGATTCAACAGATGGGGCCCATATAAAAGATTATCAATGAAAACTATGTTCTCAAAGACTTGCCCATGAAAAGGAAAGTGATTGGTGCTTCCTTTCCCAGCATAGGTGGAAGGAGAGTCCACCAACAGGAGGCCATCACCATGACCAAAGCAGAACAAGAGGTTGAAATCTGGAAAGGATTTCCAGCCAGTTTATGCATGGGAGCCAAGCAGATTAAAGTTACAATGCAGAAACACTCATATTTGGACAATATGGTAGCAAACATGTCAGCACAGCCGCACCTGTCTCCAGGAGATGTATCTCCTTATTCTGCCTCAGATTTATTTTCAGGTGTTTGTTATTTCCAAATAAATTTCTTACTTTCAATGACTAAGCAAAGCTTTAATTTTCTTTTTCCCCATGAATTGTTCTAATTAACTAGGTCCATTCTCATCACAGAAATACCAGCATTCATAGCTATTCTAAAAAAGTTAGAGTTTGTATTTGTTAAAAGATGTATTTGTTTCTGTCTGGATTTTGTTCTGACAGATTGTTCTTTGTTCCCTTCAGCAACATATTGAATGAGAAAGAACGGCACATAGAGTTTTCTTCCAAAAGAAGAAACGCAATAGTCATGCATGAAGGATCAAATAATGACTGGTATCCACCAGATACAGCTGAAGATTGTGAAACACTGTAAAAATTCTCCCATCTTCTGTCCACATGATAATGCATAAGACCCCAATTTCTCTGTATTTTTTAATCTAACGATAATATAGCCATTGACTCAGTCAACTTAAACACAATTGTGAGTTATAAGCATATGATAATGAAGGAAATAGATAGCCAGCTTCATGGAAACTGGAGAATAATAGTCACTAATCCATGCCAAAGGAAGGGAATTAGCAGCAGGGAAGAATGATGTACAGTATATCAAAGGATTCAAAATAAAAGACTATGCTTGCTGGGGAATTCTGGGAGTTGAAGTCCACACATCTTAAAGTTGTCACGCTTGAGAAACACTGGTCTAACCCTAGCGCACGCTTATATAGGGAGCTTTTAAAAAGCATTTAATGCCTTCTGTGTCTCTTCTCACTTTTCTTTTATGTACTTTTTTTTTTAAAAATCACACAGCTGCTTCCAACAACTTCGACCTTATTTCTCACGCCTGCTTTTCTCACCATAGAGCTGCCTCACAGACCTGCCAATATATTTCGGCCAGCCGGTGGCTCTGCTGATATCACCAGACAAATCCTGTACAATGGCGTGGATGGATAATGTGGTTTCCTTTAGGCAAAGGAACGAATGACTAAGTTAAGCACCTCGGAATTGGTGGGATGAAAGCGGAGCGTAAGAGCGTGGCAACACCTTTTCGCAGCCCCCCCCCCACGCCCTGCCACTCTCTTTACAAGGAGGCTCGAGAAATCGCAAACAGGACGCAGCAGCGCCGGCGGTTTCAGTGGTAAGAAGCGCGGAGAACCTTTGCGCCCTGGTTTCCCTGCAGGTTGCAGCAGCGTGATGAAAATGTCACAGGTGACACGAGGCGGAAGGGCTCTAGTAATAGGAGCTTTTGGCCCTGTAGTGCGGAGATAGAGGAGCAGGATTTCTAAAGGCTTCTGTTTCCCATGCCACTTGCGCTGTGAAAGCTGGGCTGGGGGAGACAGCGTCCAAAGAACGGTGGAGGGGGATTTTTTGGGCTCGCCCTAATGCTAGTCTGTGCTTGAATTTGCATGGTGCCTTGGCCACATTTGCTCAACTTTTTCAGCGTTTTCGTGTTTCCTTTCCAGCCAATAGCATTCCTGCTCTTTTACAGCTCATCTGTAAAATTTAGGTGTTTTTACCATATAAGCACATTTCCTATCAGCCACTTTTTGGTTACATCCAATAAACCTGTAGAGAGATGGGATGGAATCCTGGGAAATATATCTTACTCTCTTCTGGAGCTCTTCCTTCTCTGTTTTCTGGCACTCCTGTAAGTGTATGACCTTTTGTCAGGCTAAGTATAGTCTCCAAGGTTCATGAAGGCACAAGGTGAGTTGCTTACTGACCAAAAAATAAAAAAGCTGAACAGTTTTGCCCTTCAGGTTTATTCTACTGGTTCTTGCAGCATTCTGTGTATAGTACTCATTTCCTAATGTGTTTAGAAACCACCCTTAAAAATGCAAGGCTGGCTCTAACCCTGAACTCACTTAATTTCTAGGCACTGAATCATCATCTGCTGACTGGACAGAGAGACTTCTTCCTTTGGCACACTGATTGCCGATGAACTACTAACTGAGGTCTTGCAAAGAAGTCTACAGATTGACAGCCTTTGGAAAAGGATACAGGGTGCATGTGGCAAAGAAAAACTGTCAGACATTGAAATTAGGAGAAGCTTGAAAGGTTTTTCTTTTCATTTTGGCTTGCAGGTTGAATATTACATTGCAGTTTCTTTTTATCTTTGTCTCTCCCAGTCTGTGCCAGTGATAATACACAGGGCTGGCAAGTGTAACCTGGGAGCCTCCTAACTCTCTTGTCATGGCCTTAGCAAACGGGCTGTACTACTGGGCTCTCTGTGAGCATAAAAGGACCACAAGGAAGACCTGGTTTTTGCCCTGGAGACTTGCTCACAGTTAACAATGGAGAAGTGTGTGAGGACTATAAGGTGAGAAGAATCCCCAAGGCTATCTAAAGGGCTTCAGTGAACATGCCAAGGAATGGGGGGATTTCCCTGGCACTTATGCAGAATATTGGGGTCCTGTGCGGATTGTGGCTTCAAATGTAGGTCCAGGTTACCATCCTCACCTTGCAACAGGATACCTTTGAGCCACCCATGAGGTAAGTTTGTTGAAACATTTTTATATGAGGGTTTAACCTGATAGCTTTTCAGAACTGTAGCAGCATTTCCTATAGCAATCAGAACACAGCTATGCTTTCTAATTGCTTAAGTCTAATGTACTTCAGCTCATAGGGCTTTTTCAGGCATTGCTCCCATTATCTGTGTATCACCTTCTTAAGAAAGAAAAAAATACTTTCCCAAGACATTTTCCCATTAGAAGATAATATTTGCTACTAAAGGGAGGTTTTCTTGAGGCAATTTTTAGTCTATGCAGCTTGAAAGTAGTATATGTGATCTCCCTGAACATGTTGTTTACAGATCACTTGATAATTCAGGACAGGGATGGGGACAGAATGCTCATCCTTGATTAATTTTTCAGCCCAAACCCATTTACTTTATAGAGTACAGTAAGAGAGTATAGAGGGACGTGGTGGCGCTGCGGGTTAAACCGCTGAGCTGTCGATCGGAAGGTCGGCGGTTCGAAACCGTGCGGCGGGGTGAGCTCCCGTTGCTAGTCCCAGCTCCTGCTCACCTAGCAGTTCGAAAACATGCAAATGTGAGTAGATCAATAGGTACCGCTTCGGCGGGAAGGTAACGGCGTTCCGTGTCGTCATGCTGGCCACATGACCCGGAAGTGTCTATGACAACGCCGGCTCCAAGGCTTAGAAACGGAGATGAGCACCGCCCCCTAGAGTCGGACTCGACTGGACTTTACGTCAAGGGAAACCTTTACCTTTACCTAAGAGAGTATAGAGTAAAGAGAGCTAGTTTGGTCTAGTGGTTAAGGCACCAGGCTAGAGACCAGAAGTCTGTGAGTTCTAGTCCCGCCTTAGGCACGAAAGCCAGCTGGGTGACTCTGGGCCAGTCACTCTCTCTCAGCCCAACCCACCTCACAGGGTTGTTGTTGTGGGGAAAATAGGAGGAGGAAGGAGTATGAGTACGTTCCCCGCCTTGAGATATCTATAAAAATAAGGCGGGACAAAAAAATCTAAAAATAAAAATACTTTATGTTCAGAATAATTGCACACTGATAAGTCATCTAACTAGACACAGCTATTGGTTCTTGAAGATGGAAACAGTGTTTTTAATGGAATTATGAGACTTTGGCATTTGCTCCTCTGAGAAGTGGTACTGTAGTAGTTTCAAATGTCATTTTTTTGAATTGCACATAAAGTTCATTGTTAATTAAACGAAGGTTTAGCAGTCAACTTCATTTGAAATGTCTTCAGAGTCCTGAGCACCTGTTGAGATGTTATAATAAAGTGTGAATTGATGATATGCTGTCTTTTGTAGGAGTCAGGATGGAGTTGAACACGACATATCTAATCCTGGGAGAGATTATTTTAGCTCAGTCATACAGCTGTTTTTTAATTTTGGCAAAGTACCCATCTCCACTGAAAAGTAGTTTCCCATTGGTGAATTTAGTAGTGACCAGTAAGATCAAAGATGATTCATTGGGCTTATCCTCGCATCTCATGAACGACAGACTGAACATCTGCTGTAGCTGTTTTTCATGATCTCTTCATAATGTTGTCTTCTTCTCATCACCAGTCACAAGCCAGGTTAAAGTTGTGTTTAGCGGTTTCAGTTTTAAAATAGTGTTTCCCCTCTTCTCCCAATGCTTTTTCTCATGTACACAATTTACCCCTCTGTGTTAGTGGTATGACTGGTAATGTAGTCAGTTATTAGGACTTGTCTGGGTTTTCATGGCCATTTTAAACTACTCCAGATCCACCTCTCACCCTAGACACTGGGAACTGCCCTCCCTGATTTTGGCTTCAGCTGCAGGAGAGACCAGACACCTGGCTTCCTTATAGTCATTCGACTGTGTAATGTCTGACAAGCACTTTCTGAAGAGCTGGTCAAGTATTATGCAGATGGTCTTACTAGTATTCTTTTGAAAGAATACTTGATTTACCCAGAAGGTCAGTTTAAAACCGGGAAAGGGAGCTGGACACCACCAGCTGTGTGCTGCTGCTTTTATCATCGAGTGTATTTCAGATTTTCTGCTGTTTCTGCCAGCAAAGTGTTCCATATGACCATACTTTCAAGGTTTAGTTTGGTTTTTTACTTTTTGGGGAGAACACACTCTTGCTGGTTCCTATGTCATTTTGTCTACTCCATGGGTTGTTTCCAGGTGCTGCTGGTTAAGGCCACTCAGTGGAAGAACTGCTATCCTGTTGCAGAAATAGTCAAATACGAGACTAGTTCATTGTTCATCTCTGCACTGTGTCCTGTCATCCAAGCTATTTTTGGATACTGGTTTAAGCGCTCTTTCAGAAGAGTGCTAGGCCTGTGTTCAGAAGCAGCCTGACAGATAATATGCATGGAGCACCTATGTGGCTTTGCTCTGTGAGATAGGCAGATGCTTAAAATGACTAGTTTAGCCCATGTTTGCCCCTTCCCACCACACATTAAGGTGGGTGATTGGATGGTGCTTTGCCCACCTGCACTTGATGTTTGGGTATAAAACATGACTTAGTTTTGTTTACATTGAATGGCAGTTCTGCCTTTATGAATGTAACAGTTTCTGTTACATGTAAAACATAATTTGGTAAGCAATGTTTAGAAGTCTTTGGAGGTTATCTCCCAGGTTTTCAAGACCAACATACAACACTAGGATCCTCAGACTGTTCACCTCTGGTTTGGATGCTATTGTTTTAGAAGTCTATAAAAATAGATGTTGGTAACATGTAAATGCCCATTTAATTCATATTATGTGTAAATGCTTTTAAGGCACAGGAGTTGTATGCATATAGTAGCAGGGTCTCTCTGCAGATTTTCAGGCTGTTGATGTATAGAAAAATGCTACTGGATGGATTGATAGGTGGGGAGTGTACACAAGATAGAGATACTGCACAAGCTGGAGTATTTCACTGAATGGAAGGTCTAGTACATACACTGCAATGCAGCATCTGCCTTTTTGCATTTTTGGCATCCCCTGTGGATGCTCCTGGCTCCATATGATAAAAATCACAGGCCAACTCTTCCTGGACAAACCCAAGTTTAAGAACTTTCTTAGGATTATTTTTCATATGTCTTCATTGAAGGCAAGAGAGAGGAATCAGTGTTCTCAAGCAGGTGTTAACATGTTAAAGATGAGTGAAATAAAGACATGTTACATTTAAAGTTAGGCAACCTTCCAACCTTTTGTTTTAAGTAAACTTTAACTGGTTTAACCTTACTTCAGACAAAGGTGTGTTTTTTTCCTCTTCTAGGTGTGTCTCGGTCAGAATATTCCATATTTTGTTCACTATACACTAGTTGTGGTCTAAGAAAGAGCGCTAAATATCTCAAAAGTTCACTAGTAGAGAGTGCTTTAAAATGCCATAATCCTTAATCTATGAGCCACATGCTAAGTCTTCATATCGCTAACAAAACTCTCCTTGTCAATTAAAAGCAGATGTTTGTACTTTTTTTACTTTGAGTATAATTACTGAGTTTTAAACTTCACTCACTGCAGAAAAGCTAACAGTCTGCTTCCTGTCTATTTTTACTTGGGTATCAGTGAAGCTCCTTTTTCCAAGTCAGAAAGTATAACCTTTATGCTGACAATCTCTTCTTTCCACATCTCTCTGCCTAGATAGAAATTCAAGTACGAGTATGTAATTTAGAACTGTGTGGCATTTATTGTGAAGCTGTATGGCGTGATCTGAACAAGGTACCGCTATAATATAATTCTTTTTGATGGCTTTCTAGCAAATATCTGTAGTATGCCATAATGAGTAGGTTATTTCCGGGTATATTGGTATACATATATATATATCAGAGTTAGGTCATCTGTTAACCTCCAGATAATTTGAACTTCACTCCCATGACCCTAACAGCTGGCATGATCCAAGATCAGGGAGTGTGGACAAGTTCAAAACATCTGGATGGCACTGTGTAATGATACCCTGCATAGTGGAGAAATTACGCATGTAGTATACTTGGGTGTATGTTCCTCTTCTCAGTGCTGCTTGCATAATTCAGAAGTGACTTTCTTCTTAGGATGAAAATTATAGTTGTGCTTATAGCTGACATTCACTTCATGTGGCAGCAGTGAAGCGTACATTGCATTATTATACCATAATGTGTATTATAAAATATATCAGTAATATACTATAATATAGTAATATATTAGTCCCTTCACATAAATCCATCTTGTGTTCCAGTTCCTGGACTGGGGGCCTTGGTTATGGTCATTCACGCCTTGGTCAGCTCCTATTTAAACCATTGCAATGCTATCCTTAAAAACCACACAGATGCTGCAATTAGTCCAGCATGTTATGGATGCATTTCAGTGCACCCATGTAACACTATTACCTTGAGAACTGCACTGGCTCCCTAGAATCTTCTGAGTGCAATTCAGAGTGCCATTTATCACTTATAAAGCTTTCCATGGCACAGGGCTGGGTTATTTGCAGGACTGTCTCCATGAGATCTGGTAGGGTGGGCATGCTTTGTACAAAACAATGTGCACTGGCAGGACTCAGAGCTGTGCCTTCTCTGTCCCAGTGCCTGTTGTGGAACAACATTCCACCCAAGAGTCGGATGCCCCATCCCTGCTGGCCCTGAAAACCTGTTTCTTCCCCAGCCACTGGGCCAGAGCATGGGATGACCCCATCCAGATGGAAAGCTGTTGAATAGATTTTTCTGTGGTTGGCATTAGTTATTCTGTTTTTAGTTCCTTTGGTTTCATGCTTTTGACTAATTGTAAGTTGCCAGAGATGCTTTGTAAGTTGGGTGGCAATATAAATCAAATCAATGAATAAATACACAGTAGTTTGCCATGATAGGTGTAGTGAAGGGGAGAAGCAGGAGATCTCCAGATGCAACTCTCCATTGCAAATTCATTCTGTAGCTCTGATTTTTGTTATTAGAGACAAAAATCAATCACCTTTTCATACCTTACAACCTTCCTCAACAAATTCTTTGCGGTAGTTTACCAGCTAGCAGTAAGTCTCACCATTTGTTACTGGTTGGTTCAGATGTAATATTACAATACTGGTGGGTACTTCCCGCTTGTTAAGTAAGGGCCAAATCTATACTGGAAACCCTTTTGTTACTGAAAAACTGCTCTGCCAGTATTTTTGTTCACTCAGTGAGTACATATTAGTAAATACAGCAGAGTATCTGTTGTATTTATAACCAGATCAAGTATCATACACTAAGGCACAGTGTTGCAGGAGAAATAGGCAGAGTTGGAAAGTTATATGTGTTTTATTAGTTTATAGCACAAATAAATGCAATAAGCTACTTACAGTACTGCAATTGCAAGAGAAGCAAGAGGTCACTCACTTATGATGATTACTTATGGTTGTGTTGTTCTCTGGATGTCAGGTGAAAATTAGCCTGAAGGAAAAAGGGGAACCATGAATTTGCTAGTCCCTCTCCCTCTTGGTTAGGTCAAGGCAAATGTGGAAATGGATAAATTTTACCAACAGATCCTCCAGCTTTAAAACAGCTTCCATCCATAACTTGCAATGTCACTAAGTTGGGCTCACAGTGTTTAGTAATGCTGCAAAGGAATAGCATTCATTAATAACACCAAGTAAGGCTTGCAGAGGGGAACAATACTGAAAAATGAATATGCCAGCTGAACAAGTTTGGAAATACATTGCGTGTCACATAACTGAGCAAATACACAGCATCAAAATAAGACCTTAATGTAGGTTTTACAATACCAAACAGGAACATTCACTGTCTGTTTCATTCCTAGTTTGTGTGCCCATAATATACACAAGGTATTTTGTTACCTTTTGTTAATTTGCATTTTTTGGGATAGTCATATTTTTAGAAAAACTCTCATGGATAACCTTTAGTCACTTCATGATTATGAAATACCAGTTGTGTGTGCAAAGGTGCAGGAAACTACTAAGTCTTACCTCTTTCTGGTGTTCTGCCTTTAAGCCTCCTTCCCCATTTTCATATTTCACTTACTCATTTTCTCCCTAATGGCTGAAAGGAAAATTTCCCTGGTGCTTTCATGGCACCAATATGGTGGTGTGGTTTCCCTCAAATGAGGTGCCATATGTCCCACTTTGCAGATGACAATCATAAATTTGAAGGCGGCATACCATCTATTGAGATTATGTAGTTCAAGTTTAGTTTAAAGAGGAAAAAACAAGGAAGAAATTGCATATCAACTAGCACTTGGAGAGAAGACTGACTAAAATGTGAAATCATATGGTCACAGGCTTTACCACTATAGAAGGATGATATTTCTATCAAAATTATAGCCATTATTTCAAAATACTCATCAATTTATGTAATTACAAATACTGAAATATTACACAATTACATTATTTCCCTTGTTTTTTACAAACAATTATGGGTTTTGCTGAAATTATTACATTCTGCCATGTTTTTGGTCTATAAGAAGTAGTCATTATAGAATGATTGAGAAGCTGTTTCTTAGGGCCTTTCCCTGCTTGCACCTATCTGTAACACAAAGGTCCTCTGGCTGGCAGGCTCGCGCTCTCTCTCTTCCCCCCCACCACCTTTCCTATATTTAAAAAAACTCCAGCCATCCTCAAGTCACTACTCTAGAGTCACAAATGTGCTGTTCCCAAGGTCTATCCTTCCTCTAGTCTAGTCATCTGTTCTAGTTTGCTGCCATGGTGGTGTCCTGATTTTGGGTGTGCAGAGCATATTAAGCAAAGTCACTGGATAAGCTTTGCTGCTATCCCCTTTCTCATTGGTACCCAGTGGGAAGTCATCAGCCAATTGCACCCCTGCAGGAACTGCCAAGCTGCTATCTCAAAGCAGGAAGCAGGACCAGGAAGAGGTTTCAGACCTGCATTCACAGGTTCAGGCAGATTAACTTCTGTACAAAGATACTTCTTTGCTAAGATTGGCAGATACAGTTTGGTGATGTAAAAAGAAATAACGATAATTTTTCTCCATCTGCTTGTTGCCCTGTTTCTGTGCTTCCAGTTCCTCGCTTCCCCTCATCTGTGAAAAAGGTGAAAGGTCCCCTGTGCAAGCTCTGAGCCATGTCTGACCCTTTGGGAGGACAGCGCTTTCGTGATCTTTTCTTGGCAGGCTATAGCGGGGTGGTTTGCCATTGCCTTCCCCAGTCGTCACCTTCCCCAGCAAGCTGGGTGCTCATTTTACTGATCTCGGAAGGATGGAAGGCTGAGTCGACCTGAGCCGGCTACCCGGGAATCCAGCTTCCACTGGGATCAAACTCCAGTTGCGGGGAGAATTTCAGCTGCAATACTGCTGCCTACTACTCTGCACCACACGAAGTATTTCTACATTTCCTTTTATCTCCTGGTTTTTCTACATTTTAGCTTGTCTGTGAATGCAACTTAAATCCTTATCCTCCTTAGCTTCCCTGTCATTTACATAACTCATAACTCAGTACCCAGCCTTACTACTTCTAGACAACACTTGCTTTGCTTGTATTATTTCTCTCTTACCACAGCAACAGCAAAAACTGTAAAGTTCACTGATCTGAAATAGATGGATTCTGTTCCCAAGTCAAGTGCTACATTCCTCCAAGCTTGGTGGTGAAAATGCAAGCTGTTTAAAAGATTGTGCCATGTTGACCTGAAATGATAGAAGCTGTAGTCCATTGCACCTGGTGCAAGGCGCTAATCAGGAAGCCTTCACAGTAGTTTCAACCTCAGAAAACTGTAGTGCTAGATCTTCTCAGTCATAAAGCTGGGCTTTACTTCTTTTCATCCAGTTGCTCCCATACTTTTTCTTGCAAACTCTTACCTCTCCATATTGTCTCATCCCCCAGTTGCTTCACTTTGGACTCCAAGAAAATAAGCTTTTGGGCAATGGTGTTTCAGCTACTTTCTCTCTCACACTTTTTTTTAATCTACCAATCTCCGAATATTCATTGTTATATAAGAACTTTATTATTTTCAAAGTATGTTTAAAATACAAAATAAAAGATATAGAAAAGATAGAAAATAGAACTAAAGAAAAAAGAAAAAACTAAAGAAAGTGTCAAGACAGAAAACAGAAATAGAAAATGACTTCCAACTTTCTCCAATACAGATATAAATCCATTTACAAATATAATCTCTTGCTGTTAGTTAAACCATACCAGTCTCAGAGTATTCAGACGTTCACTATTCAGGGAAGAACAATTGCCATGTAATTCATTAAATTCCTTGTGGATCTGCATTTGTGAATGTCATGTTGGGGCATCTTCCTGGGGAGTTCCAGTCTGCTAGGACTATCTTCTCAACTTGATACTTCACAATACTGAGTCGAGCTGCTCCATTAATTGGAAACAGCTTTCAAGATTCTTACTGCCAGTGAGTGTTCCCATTCCCTTTATTGCTCATGAGCAGCATTGTTGCATACTGTATTATCTTTCATTTAAAGGTTTGATTACACTATTCTTAATGCAGATTGGAAGTGAGTTGTGTGTGTTGCCCTAGTAGCAGTTCCCAAACAGGTTATAGCTGCTGTCAGTGTTGCATAAAGAAATGTTATTAGATTGATCTTTGTTTGACCTGGGAAAAAATGGTGAGTGCATTTAATGATTGCATCATTTTTATTTATGTGAATTGATTATTCCTACCAATCCTCAGGCAGATGCAGGGTGCCAAATAATCACTAATGAATTAGGAACATGTGCTTTCCAGTTTTTCTGCAGCCTTTAAAGCATCTGTTTTGTGAAGCACATTAGGCTTAAAATGGTCTGTTTAATTAAACTGGAGGAAAAGTTCTGGGGCTATATTTTAATTGACTTTGATAACGTTTCAAGAAAACTTAATAGGAGAATGTAGCCCAGAGACTACAAGAAGTTTTCGCTAGCTCCCTGGGGATTTAAACCAACAAATTATATTCAGCAGACAGATGGGCTTATTCCAAGCTGTTAAAGATACTGCTGATGAAATCTTCTGATTTTTATATAAGGGGGAATAGGAGAGATTGCTCTAATTTGAGAATTGTTGGAGAACAGGCTAGGTCTCATTTGAGTCAAAAAAATTGCAAAGTATACAAAAACAACTTCAGGAAAGACCTTTATAAAAGTTTATACATTTTAGCAATTACATGTTCATCATTTGTACACAATTCTATTTCAAACTCAGTATTGCAATGTTCAAAACCATAAATTCTTTTGTCTACTTTAAATCTTTCTAATAATTATAAATAAGAAAACCATTGACAGCTATATCCCTCTGCCACCAGTTTTTCTCTTGATTTTATTTTACATTCCCCTTGACAAAATTCTAGTATCTCGCAATGTTAGCCATTTGTGTTATGCCTATATTATTATTTCTCATCTATAAAATGCCTCTTGTGCTGACAGGCACAAAGGTGTTTTTGGGCACAATCTGGGTTTGTATCTATTCCATCTTCTCAATATGGCCCATCTAACATAATTATTCTTAAAATCCACATGAACCTTGACTTTGTCATACCACAAATATCCATGCCATTCAAATCTCAGGTCATGCCATTCTAACTCTAAAAGCCTTCTGTTTCTCAGCAGCTCCCACTCTTTTATCCAAAACAAACAGCAAGCTGCAAAATACAGTTTCAAATCAGGTAAACCCAATCCTCCTCTTTCCTTTGCATCTTGTAACAACTTATATTTAACTTGTGGTTTTTTCCCCCACCACAAAAATTTAGATATTTTGCCACTGTTTAAATGGTGCATCAGTTTTCAAAACAGGTATTGTCTGAAACAAAAACATCATTCGAGGCAAGACATTTATTTTTATCACAGAAATTCTCCCCAGCAATGACAGTTGTAATTTCTCCCATCTTAACAATTTTTTTAAACTTCATTCCTTGTCTCAAGATCCATAGTGATATATTTTACTGTCTTCTCAATGTTAAAACCTGTTTTATTAATTCTGTTTGATCTTCTATTTTCATGTTTCGTTGTAAACATCTTCATCTTCTGTTTATTACTCTTAAAACCTGCTAATCCACCAAATTCTTTTAATTTGCCCATTAATATTTCAATTCCCTTTAGAGGATGTTCCAGAACAAGTCATCTGCAAAAGCTCTTAACTTACAAGTTTATTTTTAAATCTTTACTCCCTCAATCCTCTCATCTTGTCTTATATCTCTATTCAATATTTCAAGAACCAAAGTAAACTAGAGAGGAGACAGTGGGTATCTCTGTGTTGTTTCTTTTTGTATCTCACAGGGTTTTGTTAGATCTCCATTAACAATTATTTGTGCTTTCTGTGAAGTGTAAATTGATCTTATGCATTTTATAAAGTTCTCTCCAAAATTCTTATCTTCCAGAATAATGAACAAGAAAGCCCAGTTCAGATTGTCAAAGGCCTTCTCTGCATCTATGAAGATTAATGTGGCTTGTTTTTCATTATGTTGCTCCAAATATTCAAAAATGTCCCACACATTTCTTTAACTGTCTTTTATGTAAAAAATCACATAGATCCTCATGAATAAATTCTTGCAAAATTATTTTCAGTCTACCAGCTAGAATCATTGTGAAGAACTTGTAGTCATTATTCAATAACATTATTGTCCTATAGTTTCTTGTTAAATCCTGTCCCTCTCTGGGTATTAATGCTATATTGACCTCTTTCTAATTCCCTGGCATCTTTCCGCCCGGTAGGATAGAGTTCACCATGTTTTGTAAAGGTTGTAAAAGTTTATCTTCAAAACATTTATAATAAGAACCTGATAATCCATCTGGTCCAGACACCTTTTCTAGTTTAATCTTTTTATAGCTTCAGAAACTTCCCTTATTGTTATAGATCCATTCATGATCTGTCTCTGTTCCTCTGTAATCCTTGGTAAATTTTGTTTCTTTAGATATTCATCTATCTTCTCTAGAGAGATGTCACTTCCTTTATACAAATTGGAATAATATTGATGAAATGCTTTTTGTATGGCCACATTTACCATTAATACATATCTCCCTCCTGTAATTTCAATATCATTTTCTTTTTTCCTTTTCATAATTTATATGCTAGCCACTTCCCTGGTTTATTGGCAAACTTGATTTTTTTTTTTGCTTTGCATAATTCATTTTTATTTCCATTTCTTACTGTTAACATAGATAATTGTCATTGTAAAAGCTTAATCTGCTGAAAAATACTTATCTTCTCTGGAAAGTTCTTTAAATCTTTTCTCTTTATTTCACCCAAAATAGCTTGTGTTTTCTTTTGACTCTTCTTTTTAAGTTCACTATTATGTTGTATAAAATAACCTTTTATTGAAATTTGAAACAGAGGAAGAACAAGTGAAAGAATGTATGATAAAGTGGGCTAAAATTTTTGGTTATAATATACAGATGGAACAATGAGAAAATATGTGGCTGAATTTACACTATGTTATAATCTTAAAGAAAATTTTTATAAAATGATGTACCATTGGTATATGACACCAGAGTAGTTGTCTAGAAAGTATAAAGGCACTACAAATTTATGTTGGAAATGTGAGCAACAAGAAGGGACATTTTATCATGCTTGGTGGATGTGTAAAACTAGAAAATTCTGGATCCAGATACATAGACTGATTCAGAGGACTTTAAAGATTAATATACAATTGAGACCAGAGGTTTTTCTTTTGGGATTGATGGACAAACAGTTGGAAAAAAAAGTCATGGAACTTTGTTTTTTTACATGATAACTGCAGCAAGATTGTTGTATGTGCAAAAATGGAAAGATTCGGCATTGCCCACAACAGAGGAATGGTTGGTAAAGATGATGGAACTTGCTGAGATGGCTAAATTGACTTCTTTGATCAGAGAAAATACAGTATCTATGTGTATTGCTACGACCGACAGGAAGCTCTGGCGTGGGCTGGTCCATGAAGTCACGAAGAGTCGGAAGCGACTAAACGAATAAACAACAACAACAACAAACATGTGTATTGCTGACTTGAAACCCCTGACTTTTTGCGTGAAGCAGAAAAAAATGAACTTATGATTTATGGTTTTGGTGGTTAGACAGGATAGATTATAAAAAGAAGAGTTTTGTTGTAACCATAGAGTAAGAGGTAAATTTATAATTGTACTTTTAACTGTTGTAAAGATCGGAAGCTGCTACTTTGTATCTTTTTTCTTTCTTTTCTGTTTTTCTTTGTTTTTTTTTCCTTTTCTTGCACTTTTAGCTTTCTCTTTGATTTCTTTCTTTTTGTCTTTGTACAGAATGTATGGAAGAGGGGCCGACCAAGGGCAAGATGGATAGATGATATTCTAGAGGTGACGGACTCATCCCTGGGGGAGCTGGGGTTGTTGACGACCGACAGGAAGCTCTGGTGTGGGCTGGTCCATGAAGTCACGAAGAGTCGGAAGCGACTGAACAAATAACAACACGGAATGTATACCTTCACAGATTTTACTGCTTTCTTACTAAACTGCTTCCATTTGGGAAATATGACAGCTTTGGGAAAGTAGATAATTAAAGTGTGTGTCTGATTGGTAAGTCTCTTCTGTGACTTTCCAGAAATCCCAAAGTTCTTTCTAGAATGTCATTAAAAGGAATCCATATTTGGATAAATTCATCAATGGCAAATTGTTACTGTATTATCCCTGATAAATCTGATTATGTTACTGGAACTCAGCAGGTCTTTTCTTGTGTTCTCATCTTATTTCAAGAAACATAAACATGCTTTCAAAGTTCCACAGATTCAGAATTAATAGCTCAACTAGTATAGGATTTTGACTCCAAAAATATTCAGTGTCTTAAATTCCTCAGCGGAAGCAGCAGGATATGTGGTGGATTTTTCCAACTATTTTTACCCAGATATTCTTGCTGTTTAAAAAAAATCTAGTCATTGGTTATAGTTCCTTGGAAAATCATATTTTTCTGTTCAGGAACTTTGAATTCAGTATTGAATCCTATTAGGCAGACACCATTTCTTGAGAGCCAGGTAACGTTCCAGCCCTTTCCTGTATATTTCAAACTACATTTAGTTATTTTTGACTGGCCAACTTACCAACTTTATACTCTGATAATCTAACCACACATTACCTGTGAAAATGACTCCAGTGGTCACTTAAATTTGTCAAACTGCTTTGGAAAGAAAGGAGAAATAGTATTTTATTACTGTACTAGCAATTTAGTCTTAAACATCCATGACTGGGTCTTCATCTTTTTGTTTTTGAACACAGAAATCTCTCTCTCACATCTTTTCCCCAAGTGAAATAAGAAACTATGCCATTATTGACAGTTTTTCATATTGACTTCTGAAAGTTAATTGGAGTGCCTCTGATTCATCTGTTGCAAAATGCACAAATCAGATTCTGTAATTAATGCTCTCCTGGTTTCCATGTATAAAAGATTATTCCTCTTTAAGAAAACAAAATATACTATTTCTAACATTTTATATTACAAGGGATTGTTTTAGACATGTACCACCTTGCCTCCTGTAAAGTCTACAGCATTTTGGGGCCACCACCTGAATGTCTTTATAGGTGGCCTCCCCATACAGTTTCTGTCTCCCATTGAGCTGACCACTGTTTCTCCAACTCACCAGTTGAAACGCTGGTGGCCAGAACCTCTCCCTTTCTTATACTTTCCTTGTCATATTTGCTTTTTGCAATGGAGAAAAATGACAGCAAATCTGCTTTCCCCTACCAAGTTCCTTGAAGGCAATTCCACTTCAAGGTAGGCGTCACTGAACTAGTAGGACATTCTTCTCTATGGATCTGTGTGAGATACTCTTGTCTGTTTCCTCCACTGTTCACTGGAATTGACCCAGTGCTGTTTCATGATCACTATGATGTCTAACTTCAAAAATTGCTTTTATGCTTATTTCTCTCCCTTGTCCATTTCTTCTGAAATGAACTGAAATGGAAGTAAATGATGAGAATTTAAAAGAGGTTTTGGCAAAAGGGCACAACATATCAGTCAGAATGCATAAGGCTTATGGAATTAAACCTGAAAGTAGTCAAAATGGTTTATTTCAGGATGCTGCATGACTTGATGAAAGCATTTGATAAAGTTTGTGCAAATTTTGAAAAGTAACCTTAATAGAAGCACAATATAATTTCTGTTTTTTCTTAATTTAAGTGCTGTAGTATCATAAAAGGGTCATTTTTGAAGTGCAAAACTATTTTGGAGATTGCCAGGCATACCGATCCTCTTTGACTGGAATTTATTTTACGTTTACTTATTGAATATTAGCATGCTGCTTCTCATTTGTGTACATTATGAATAATACTCTTAATGCTGGAAAATAATAGAACATTTTAGTTTATTACAGATGTTCTTTTTATGGTAACTAGTAATTCTCAGCTACTGAGTTTAAAAAACATTGTTTTCTCTTTATATTTATTTCTACATTTCTTTTCTCTATTACAAACAGTAATTGAGCTTATGTTATTTTCAGAGATGATCCTTGCCTGGACAGTGCTAAACTTCTGTGGCAAATGAGGCCTTGCAGAAGATATATATGGGGCTGCACAACTGTCATAGCTGTCATTCTGCTGGAATAAGAAACATGGGAGTTAAATTGTCTCCTTTGGTCTCTCTGTTCTTAACAGGGCCCCCTGGGCAGGTAGAGTTTGCCAAACACTTAAATCTCCCTGAACAAGCTCTGCTAGTTGTAATGAGACCTGTAAAATCCTTAGGGAAAAAAAAGTATCAAAGTTCTGTTGGTGCTATGTTTCCTCTTTTTAACATTCTTCATTTTAAAGCCACAAATTGGCATATATTGTCATTTTTGTAAATCAGCCATCTTTGTTGACAACATAGTGTTGCATATCCAAACATTAATGGGGGAGAATTTGCACAATTAATTAGATGTTCATATCTTCTAATCTGTTACTCTTGAGAGGAAGTGGCGCTAAGACTTCTCAATATTCTAGCCAGCCTGTCTAACGCTTTGAAAATCAGTATAAAAAGAGCAGGGCAAGCAGTGTGCTGGGATCTTCAGCTGTCATGCCTTTTGCTTCTCTGACTTGCTTTTGAGCAAAGAAGCAGGGATGCTGGAGAAATTGATCTTTATGAATTCGCATGTGCAATTATCTTGTCAACTAATGAGCAGCCCAGAGTTTAATGGTTAGATCTGCGGGTGAAGCTTCAAAGGGACACTTGCTTCAATTGAGCCTTTGGCAGAATGTTCTTTTGAGGTGGCTCTACAAAGCAAAGCATGTTCATATGCAGAAGACATTTCTGTTGAAGTCAAAAGGGCAGGCAAAGTGGAGTTGCCTGCCTTAGTGCTTCGATCGGTGGCATCAAGTCAAAGCACTTTGCTTTTCTACATCAACTCTCCATTTTGTTCCAGCAATTGCAGTTAAGGTGGCTCAGTGTCACATCGCACAACTTGGTTAAACTATCACCAGATTCTGCACTTCCCCCAATATTATGATGCAGTTATATTGATCAGAATATTAGGTGATGAACATATTTTGAAAGAGTGTATACCTGTATTAGAGAAGCAATTTGGTGTAGCGGTTAAGCATCAGGCTAGAAACCAGGAGACTGTGAGTTCTAGTCCCGCCTTGGGCACAAAGCAGCTGGGTGACCTTGGGCCAGTCACACACTCAGCCCTAGGAAGAAGGCAATGGCAAACCACTTCTGAAAAAACTTCAGGGATTTGTCCGGGCAGTTGCCAGGAGTAAAGAATGACTTGAAGGCATGCATGCACATGCACATGTGTACCTATATTAAAATATTCAAGTGCTTATTTAAGATTTTAAAATATAAATGTTAAGTTGCCAATGAATATGGAACAGAAACAACATGGAATTATGGAGAAAAACTTGTGAAGATGATATGGCTCAAGAACAGATAAATCAAACATCACCAATGTTTAGAAGTCATTGCCTAAAACTCTTACCATTCTTTTGTGTTAGCAAGGCTAGCTGAGAAAGATGGAAGCAGCAATAAGAAATAAGGAGGAATTCAGGTTGGGAGGGTACTCTGCAGGAATAGAACAGAAGGATTCTGGAGCAGACAGTTTGGATTGTATTTGCTCAATTCTGGGCTCACATATCTTGACAGCAGTGCAATTTCTAGGCTTGCATGCTTGAACTATCAGGCAGCAATTCACAGAAATTAACAACTGGCAATGCACCTGTCCTCTGCAACAACCTTCTCCAGCCCTTTGCCCTACAGAGGGGTTGAAATTCAACTCCTTAGGTATCTTCCATAATCAGTGACCATGCTGGCTCGAAGGTTATAGGAGCTGAATATTCCCGCTGATGAAGAAGGCACTGGGAAGGAGAAGGCTGTCCTGTAACATCTCAAGCAAGAATGAAGTGCAACTTTGGGGCTTGAATGTCACTAGCAAGTGTAACCTTATCTGCTTCTTATTACTTTCCGCATTTAGCAGGTTTGGCTTTTACTAGATAAAAGTATCAAAAAGGTGCAGTTGAGTTTTGTGTTGTAGTAGTCTACAGAAATAATATTGACAGACGCTGTCAGTGAAGGGTATGATTGAAAGGCATGTGGGTTCATAGTGTTGGCTCTAGATATGTAGGTATAGCAAAGAAAAGAAAAAAAAATAAGTAACTTTCCACTTTGTCACAAGAGGTATTTTTTTTAACTTATCACCTTCCCTTAAAAACAACAATCTCTTCATCCCATATCTCATCTCCTTATTTATAAGCAAATCTTAAAATCTCATCATTCAACCCTAATCAGCAAAAGTCCATTAAGCATTACCAGAAATAACAACAGATCTATTTTAAAACTTTATTTTTTTAAAAAACCCACTTTATAATCCTTTCTTTTACTTCTATAGTTCATCCTCTATCTATAAAGAAATCCCCCAAACTTTCTCATTCAATCATAGTAAAAATCCTTTAAGGGTTATGAGAAATAACCATGTAACTATTTTAGCCTTAATCAAATAAACATAGACTACAAAATAAGCTTTTCTTTCCATATCTCATCTCTTATCTAAAAACAAAGCTTTAAAACCTCATCATTCAATCCTGGTCAGCAAAAGTCCATTAATGATTATCAGAGACAGCCACATATCTATTTTAACCTTGATCAAATAAACCAACTTTATATTCCTTTCCCTTACTTCCAACAGTCTTAGTCTTTAATCCCCTCAAATAATGTCCTAGAACTTGATGTCTTTTCATTTTTTTCTTTCTCTTCTCACAAACACCTTGAAAACTTGTTAAAGATCTTTCTTAGAACTTGATTTCTTTTCATTTTTGCTTTGCCTCTTGTCACAGAATCCTTCAAAGCTTTAATAGGTCTCTTTTGTACATCCAATATAGGAAAGTTATCTATATCACTCTTCTGGTTTATTACTTGTATGACCCTTTTAATTATTAAAGCCTCAGCCGGTTTTATTTGTATATCCAATATTTCACCTCCTTCCATATCATTCTTGTAACTTGTCATTTCCAAATCCACATTTAAATCAATTTCAGTCTTAAATAGTAGAACTTGTTCCTCTTCCAAAACATCATTTACAAAATGTTTGTCTATGATGGCAGTTATTTGTAAAATTGACTTCTAAGTCCATTGTTCCAAAATATCCTTAAATACATCCGGTGTTAAAGTAATTTGCTCCATTCTGTACAGGCAAATAATTTAAGTGTTCTTCTCCTTTAATTACAATATTTAGTTCCTTCTGGTTCCCGCTAGTGTCTAAACTTCAAAGTCCCATCCTATCATGTTTCTATTTTTTAGAGTTCAAAAACACCAGCAGTCTCCCACGGGAAGGATTCATACAATTAATTTTAAAATCTTATTTCACCTCCATCTGGAACCTTAGACCATTTATAACTTTCCAGAATCAACACTCCAATCACCCATTTGCTGTTTAATCCAAAAATAAATTTGTTTGAGTCCTTAAATTTGTACTTAAAGATTCTTTCGCTAAGGATTGAAGGAGACCCAGGTTCTCAATATTTAAAAGACAATAAAAAAGTAATTCCAAAGGTGGTTAAAAAACAGGGATCAATTGATTTTATTGTCCTTAAAGGGTATATTATGATGGAATCCCTCAACTGTCATGTTCACCGTTTCAGTGTTCCTGGTACATCGTAACGTTTTGCATGTCATTTCCCTGATACGTGTGTAATCTCGGGAGGGAGGAGGATTCCACTTCGGGGAGTTGTTATCTGTTGGCTGCTGGTTTGGAATGTGTTTGGGTTATCTCATGTGTTCAAGGTTGCTTTCCCAGGATCAGTGGAAAACGGTTACCAGCACCTGGGAGGGGGGTGGCTGCTGCAGTTGGGCGAGGGGAGGGATTACGTTTTGAGCCGAGGGTTTTTAGTTTGTATTTGGCGCGTTTTTATTCATTCTCAGCTTTCTCTGTATTTGCATACTATTCTTTTAATAAATCAGATATCATTAAGTACCTGCTTGTGAGTCTGAGTATATCAGGATAGGCAATCATTACATCAACTCTCAGCTGCTCAACTCCTAGGCGACCACAGAAACCTTGGTTCCTGCCATGTACTCACAAGTAGCAGCTGTCCAGAGTACATATGGTTGATCTCATGATCTCTCCTTTCTCCGGAGAGATTTTGGCAGCTTGGATCAAGCATCCAGCTGTCCATTTAGCCATAATGTCCCCACTGTTCAGAGACATCTGTTCAACATGATGTCACTGGAAGTCTGAATTATCCTGCTTTTTTCAGGTATATTGTGTCTTATAGCCAGGTCCACTTCAATATGTGTATTAAATTTGATACCATTTTGTCTGACTCAAATACTGCAGCCAAAGGTCTTGAGCCAGCCTTGGAGTATAGTGAGATGATAAACCAGCATGATTTTCATTGAAGTCTGAGGGTTATTTTTGCAAGTTGGCTGAAAAGACAGTTGTTATCAACATTTTCATCTTCTCTAATACGTTTTGAGAAGCCAGAGGTATCTTCTAAGAAGGTTTACTGATTTGGATGATTTTGTATTTGGGTTTTTGTTCTCTTAAAAAATGAGAAAATTGAAAATGTCACCAATATTTTAACATTTAATACCCTAATTTTAGCTTTAAGATTTCATTTGTGTAAAGATCCTAGCATTGCCCATGCACATGACTTGGCCCACTCACTGACCTTCCCAATTGCTAAATGTGGCCCTTGGCTTTCAGTACAGGCTGATTATTCTTACTTCATGGCAAACATAGAGAAGACATTGACAGGGCCCAGACAGTGACTAGCAGAAGGGCGAATTGTTATAATGGAATGGTAAATTGGGTTACAAGACAGTTGTAAAGAGCTGGAAAAAGGGGAATGGAGAGGAAAATGGCCTAAAAGAAATGAAGTAACCTGAGAGACTTCAGCAAAGGATCGTTACCTTGTCGTGGTGCTGGAGCTTGAGCACCTCAATGATGCCATGAGCTAAACCGTGAAGGGCCACCCAAGACGGGAAGGTCATGACAGAGAGGTCAGACTAAATGTGATCCCTGGGGAAGGTAATGGCAACCCACCCCAGTATTCTTGCCGTGAAAACTAAATGGATCAGTACAACCAGAGATATGTCGGTATACCATCGGAAGATGAGACCCCCAGGTCGGAAGATGGTCAAAATGCTACTGGGGAGGAACAGAGGATGAGCTCAACTAGCCCCAGACGTGATGACGCAGCTAGCTCAAAGCCGAAAGGACGGCTAGCGGCCGACGGTGCTGGTGGTGAACGGCGAATCCGATGTTCTAAAGATCAACACACCATTGGAACCTGGAATGTAAAATCTATGAGCCAGGGCAAATTGGATGTGGTTATTGGTGAGATGTCAAGATTAAAGATAGACATCCTGGGCGTCAGTGAACTGAAATGGACTGGAATGGGCCACTTCACATCAAATGACCACCAGATCTACTACTGTGGACAAGAGGACCACATTAATAGTAAAGTGGCTAAAGCAGTGCTTGGATACAACCCAAAAAACGACAGAATGATCTCAATTCGAATTCAGGGCAAGCCATCGAACATCACAGTGATCCAAATATACGCCCCAACCACAAATGCTGAAGAAGCTGAAGTAGAGCAGTTCTATGAGGATCTGCAGCACCTACTGGACAACACGCCTAAAAGAGATGTTATTTTCATCACGGGAGACTGGAATGCTAAGGTGGGCAGTCAAATGACACCTGGAATTACAGGTAAGTATGGCCTGGGAGAACAAAATGAAGCAGGACATAGGCTGATAGAATTTTGCCAAGACAATTCGCTCTGCATAACAAACACTCTCTTCCAACAACCTAAGAGACGGCTTTATACATGGACTTCACCAGATGGACAACACCGAAATCAGATTGATTACATCCTTTGCAGCCAAAGGTGGCGGACATCTGTACAGTCGGTAAAAACAAGGCCTGGAGCTGACTGTAGTTCAGATCACGAACTACTTCTTGCACAATTTAGGATCAGACTCAAGAGATTACGGAAGACCCACAGATCAGCTAGATATGAGCTCACTAATATTCCTAAGGAATATGCAGTGGAGGTGAGGAATCGATTTAAGGGACTGGACTTAGTAGATAGGGTCCCGGAAGAATTATGGACAGAAGTTGGCAGCATTGTTCAGGAGGCGGCAACAAAATACATCCCAAAGAAAGAGAAAACCAAGAAGGCAAAATGGCTGTCTGCTGAGACACTAGAAGTAGCCCAAGAAAGAAGGAAAGCAAAAGGCAACAGTGATAGGGGGAGATATGCCCAATTAAATGCAAAATTCCAGAGGTTAGCCAGAAGAGATAAGGAATTATTTTTAAACAAGCAATGCACGGAAGTGGAAGATGACAATAGAATAGGAAGGACAAGAGACCTCTTCCAGAAAATTAGAAACATCGGAGGTAAATTCCAGGCCAAAATGGGTATGATCAAAAACAAAGATGGCAAGGACCTAACAGAAGAAGAAGAGATCAAGAAAAGGTGGCAAGAATATACAGAAGACCTGTATAGGAAGGATAACAATATCGGGGATAGCTTTGACGGTGTGGTCAGTGAGCTAGAGCCAGACATCCTGAAGAGTGAGGTTGAGTGGGCCTTAAGAAGCATTGCTAATAACAAGGCAGCAGGAGACGACGGCATCCCAGCTGAACTGTTCAAAATCTTGCAAGATGATGCTGTCAAGGTAATGCATGCTATATGCCAGCAAATTTGGAAAACACAAGAATGGCCATCAGATTGGAAAAAATCAACTTATATCCCCATACCAAAAAAGGGAAACACTAAAGAATGTTCAAACTATCGAACAGTGGCACTCATTTCACATGCCAGTAAGGTAATGCTCAAGATCCTGCAAGGTAGACTTCAGCAATTCATGGAGCGAGAATTGCCAGATGTACAAGCTGGGTTTAGAAAAGGCAGAGGAACTAGAGACCAAATTGCCAATATCCGCTGGATAATGGAAAAAGCCAGGGAGTTTCAGAAAAACATCTATTTCTGTTTTATTGACTATTCTAAAGCCTTTGACTGTGTGGACCATAACAAATTGTGGCAAGTTCTTAGTGGTATGGGGATACCAAGTCATCTTGTCTGCCTCCTGAAGAATCTGTATAACAACCAAGTAGCAACAGTAAGAACAGACCATGGAACAACGGACTGGTTTAAGATTGGGAAAGGAGTACGGCAGGGCTGTATACTCTCACCCTACCTATTCAACTTGTATGCAGAACACATCATGCGACAAGCTGGGCTTGAGGAATCCAAGGCTGGAGTTAAAATCTCTGGAAGAAACAACAATCTCAGATATGCAGATGATACCACTTTGATGGCTGAAAGCGAAGAGGAACTGAGGAGCCTTATGATGAAGGTGAAAGAAGAAAGTGCAAAAGCTGGCTTGCAGCTAAACCTCAAAAAAACCAAGATTATGGCAACCAGCTTGATTGATAACTGGCAAATAGAGGGAGAAAATGTAGAAGCAGTGAAAGACTTTGTATTCCTAGGTGCAAAGATTACTGCAGATGCTGACTGCAGTCAGGAAATCAGAAGACGCTTAATCCTTGGGAGAAGAGCAATGACAAATCTCGATAAAATAGTTAAGAGCAGAGACATCACACTGACAACAAAGGCCCGCATAGTTAAAGCAATGGTGTTCCCTGTAGTAACATATGGCTGTGAGAGCTGGACCATAAGGAAGGCTGAGCGAAGGAAGATCGATGCTTTTGAACTGTGGTGTTGGAGGAAAATTCTGAGAGTGTCTTGGACTGCAAGAAGATCCAACCAGTCCATCCTCCAGGAAATAAAGCCAGACTGCTCACTTGAGGGAATGATATGAAAGGCAAAACTGAAATACTTTGGCCACAGAATGAGAAGACAGGACACCCTGGAGAAGATGCTGATGCTAGGGAGAGTGGAAGGCAAAAGGAAGAGGGGCCGACCAAGGGCAAGATGGATGGATGATATTCTAGAGGTGACGGACTCGTCCCTGGGGGAGCTGGGGGTGTTGACCGACAGGAAGCTCTGGCGTGGGCTGGTCCATGAAGTCACGAAGAGTCGGAAGCGACTAAACGAATAAACAACAACAAACCTGAGAGAGGCAAGAGGAGGGGGGCCTTGGACGATAGGACTGAGACTTATGAATTACAAGGGAAATAGGCAGCCTAAGGATAACCAGAGCAAGGGTAAGAGAGCTGGGATTTTGGTCTGGCAGGCTGGTAAAACTCAAGGGACTGGGAAACAGAAGAAAGTGAGGCCAAAAGAACTAGGCAGAAGAGTCACTAAGCCCTGTGATTAGAGCCAGAAATTTCTTGGCGAGAGGTTCATTGGTGGGCCCTAAAAAGCAACAGCAGGAACTACTGGGAAAAGAGCTACTTTGTGTCATCTTTAACCAATACACAAAAACTGCCAATCCGATTAGACCAGGGAGTATTACCTCAGGAGGAAGTCTCAAGCTCTTAGTGACTGACTGAGCTAAGTTTTAAAATCCCAAGAAAGAAGAAGGATGGTGAACCAATTAAGGAAAACCTTGGAGCTGGAAATTATGGTTCTATTCTGCCTGCAGAGGACAGTTGCTTTGAGGTCCCTCTTCCTAGGAAAGAGGCAGAGAGAGCATGACAGTGCCTCACACAGGGAAAAAAACATGAAAGGACAGCTGGGATCTGTGCAGTATGGAAGCTGCTACTCAGGCCACTAGTTAGACTTTTTTTTTAGTGCATTCTATCCTCATTTTAGAAAGTGCAAAAGCTGGTTTGCAGCTAAACCTCAAAAAAACCAAGATTATGGCAACCAGCTTGATTGATAACTGGCAAATAGAGGGAGAAAATGTAGAAGCAGTGAAAGACTTTGTATTCCTAGGTGCGAAGATTACTGCAGATGCTGACTGCAGTCAGGAAATCAGAAGACGCTTAATCCTTGGAAGAAGAGCAATGACAAATCTCGATAAAATAGTTAAGAGCAGAGACATCACACTGACAACAAAGGCCCGCATAGTTAAAGCAATGGTGTTCCCTGTAGTAACATATGGCTGCGAGAGCTGGACCATAAGGAAGGCTGAGAGAAGGAAGATCGATGCTTTTGAACTCTGGTGTTGGAGGAAAATTCTGAGAGTGCCTTGGACTGCAAGAAGATCCAACCAGTCCATCCTCCAGGAAATCAAGCCAGACTGCTCACTTGAGGGAATGATATTAAAGGCAAAACTGAAATACTTTGGCCACATAATGAGAAGACAGGACACCCTGGAGAAGATGCTGATGCTAGGGAGAGTGGAGGGCAAAAGGAAGAGGGGCTGACCAAGGGCAAGGTGGATGGATGATATTCTAGAGGTGACAGACTTGTCCCTGGGGGAGCTGGGCATGTTGACGACCGACAGGAAGCTCTGGCGTGGGCTGGTCCATGAAGTCACGAAGAGTCGGAAGCGACTAAACGAATAAACAACAACAATCCTCATTTTAGCCTCTGGCCAGGCACCATGAGCCTTCTGTGTCATTCACCATTCTTGATCATGACTTAGCTGTTTGGAAGCTTCTGTCCCTTAATTATTTATAACATATTTAACAATTTATGTCTTCAAACTTCAGGATTTCCCCAAGCCTGTATCTACTTACCTCTTGCATATGAATGGTACCATATAGAATGAGAATGAGTTTGTTATTACTAAGTGGGATATTTACACATTCAGTGTGTGCAGAAAAGAAGTGTGCAGGCCCTTCTACTTTGCCCCTTTTAAACAGTACCACGCCGCTTTGAGTACAGCAGCTCCTTTCCCTATTATTTCTTTTCCAAAGGCCACACTACAAACCCTGTTGGTTGCATAGTTCTACCCTTGAGTACAGAGAGTTCCTTTCCTCAAATTGCCAGTGAGATGATCTGCCTAGATCAGTGTTTCTGAACCTTGGGAACTTTAAGATGGGTGGACTTCAACTCCCAGAATTCCCCAGCCAGCTATGCTGGCTGAAGAATTCTGGGAGTTGAAGCCCACCCATCCTAAAGATCCCAAGGTTGAGAAACACCTGGCCTAGATGGAGCCTCCCACAAGAGGAATTGGGAGTCCCCTTGACTATATCTTCAGTCTGGATTGCCTGTCTGCTCACCCTCTATTTGTTGCCTGGTTCCCCTCAAAGTAGCCTGTTAAGACAAGCCATGCAAATTGTGGGTTCAGGAACCTGATCAGCCTGAGACAGTAGCTGATGGTAATCTCCCATGCTAGTGTTTTCAATCTTAATCACCTCATCTAACAATGACAGTAGCCTTTCCAATTTCAAACTTCATCTTCCTTCAACCCAGGTAAGTTACCTGCCTCAATTCCAGATACTTGGAGGGTTCCCACAACAGCTCTTGAGCAGAACTCTTGTTCTGGCAAGAGAAAGGGCCACAGACATACTGAAGCTTTGGATTCTCTTTTATATTTTGCTTCCAGTTGTTGTTTTGTCGGCAGAAATCATTGGGATAAAGCTGTGTAAACCATGACTTGGAGATGAGACAAGGCCAGACTCATGGGAATGTGGGAAAATTAGACCTGATGAAAGTTAATGAAGACGGGTTCTTGTACAAGGTTATCACTCAAAAATGTCTTCTCCCAGTTTGTCAACATGACCTGGGACAAATGCAGACAATGTCAATACCCCCTTCCCCCAATCCACTTCTCTAATCTATTAATTTATTGTTCATTTTCTTATGTTTGTTTTTCTTCCATTCTATTTACATGCTTGGATATGAAACAGATTTACCAATCTCCTCCCAGTTTTTTTTGTGACCCTCAACTCAAGCAGAAGCTTCTGACAGGTAAGAGTTAGCTATACAGTTCTATAAACTAGGTGTTTTTTTTTGTGGGGGGGAACATTTATTTATTAAAACTAAATGAAAAACAAAACCCAGCCTTAGTTTTGAATGGGTCTGATTCTCTCCTTGCACCTCTCAGTAATTTTTTCTCCCTTAGTGCTATTATACATGTGGTATTTCACTTTTAAGACAGAAGGTGGCATGAAAGCACCTCCTGATTCAAAGCAGCGATAAAGGGTGGATGAGTTTCTTTCCTCCCTGTACAGAGAATTGACAGATGTTTTGGCCCTAGGAGTTTCTTTGAATGTGAGGACCTTTAGGAATTAAACAGAGAGGTGACGTAAACTGTAGCATGGATGTGATGCTGTTTTTTTTGTATGAGACAGCGCAGCACTTTTCAAAATGTTAAAGTAGCTGCAACTTGTAGGGCTGTTCAGAGTGCTCCGAAAGCTGTCTCAGGCTATATGCATGTCCGTGCAAAGGTAATAGATCCACTGGGACCTTTAGTGCGTTGACACCCATGAGGAAAGCAGCATGTGAGCTTGCAAAAGCCAGGGCTGCTTAATGCATCAAAGAGAGGTGCTTCATTTGGTTTTGGAAAATACCTCTTTCTAATGCTTGTGCGGTCCTCCCTAGATTAGGCTGCTGGCATTTGTGTCATTTCAATCATTACTCAGCATGAGGTCATATATATAACATTATATATTTATGTTTCTAATTTGCTGTTTTTTATTTTTAAAAAATAAATTGCCTAGTACATTTTCTGGCTAGTTTTTTTTCTCTGTCTTCATATGTGTTTGTGTATATGGTGTGTATGTGTGTGTGTGTATCTACTGTATATGTATCTATCTGGAGGAGTTATGCATATATTACATAGACATTTTGGAAGTATTTTTGAGTATTTGACCACCAGATGGCACTATGACACAAGGCATTGTAATCATCTGGTCTCCTGCTGGCAGGTTGTGTCATGGGCAATATGAAGCACTGAAGCAGTCTTCTGAGCCCCCCCCCCTTTTTTGTTTTCTTAACCTGTGCTGATTCCTCTCTGCTTTGTTGCTGTTGAATGGAGGCTGTTTACAGTGACGGGGAGGATGCAGAATCAAGCCTAAGCAGCCAGGCTTTTTGACAGCGTAGCCCCAGTGGCTGTCATGCCAGGACGTGTTGCTATGGAGAGAAATCTGACGGGATATCTATATAAAGAAACATGAGCTCATCTATCCTCAGCAGAGCTCAGAAACTGAGATATTTCATTGTCTGCTGTGAGGCACACAGATGCAGCAGTGAAACCTTCTCACATTCAAGTGGAGAGTGAAGCACTAGCCTGCAAGCTAAGTCATGCAAGACTTTTTGGGCTAGATAGTCTTTTGCAATTGTCCGACTCAGGAGCTCAAGCTTTAGTAAAAAGCAGCAGCAGGTATTTTTGGAGTGCCTTGTACTGAAGGACCACTTTATATGCAAAAAGACTCCATGTTAAAATTGGCTTATTCCTGAAACAGAAGTTTCATAAAGTCACCTATTTGTAAGACTAGAGGCTCTTTTGAATGAGCATTACTATGGCAGATTATTTCTTTTAATAGATCAAGTTACACTGAAACAGTTGTTGAAAATTTTTTATCCTCAGTTTCTCTCAATAACTTTGAAGTATGGGCCTACTTCGGAACACCTTAATGGTCAAATATTACAGAGACCCTATTTTCCTGAAATGGATTCCAAGAATCATAAACTTTTGTGATTGTGCATTAAGACACAGGGCCATTCACTTCCACTTCACCTTCCCCCCAAACTTACATTTTTCTAATGTTTAGCATAAGCTATCTGATAACTGTACGTTGCTGAAATGTATTCATTGCTTTCAGATCTCTCCATGACATTTAAAAGAAGCACTTTACTTCCTTTTTGTTTATATCAGACTTTTAAATATTATTTGAACATCTGAATGATGACTGACTGTTGTCAGCATAGTCTTCAAGTGAAAACAAAGATACAGTTTTTCTAAAGTTTGTACTGTCCTGAAGCAATGGGCTAGATTCCATATCAATGCCAGTGGCTGCATGCTTATGAAGATGTGTTGTGCAAAAAGTCATCCATGAAACTTGCTTCCGGTTGGTCCTCTGAGCCATGATAGTGTTCTTGATAGCATGTAGCTTGGTGGTGGTCTGTGAACAAATTGCTTAGATGACCAGCACCTAAGTGTCCTCAAAGTAACATAGCCACAGGAATCACTTCAGCTGCAGAATATTACATTGGAACTGGCCTTGAATTTATTTCATTAATAAAGCTGAATGTGCTTCAGTTAAGTTGTGCTGAATGTGGCAGCTGATTTCCACTTTGATATGCAAGGCAACTAAACTAATTACACTCAACTTGAATGAATCCAATGAATTTTGACCTCATTAAATAAGGACACTAAATATATCCAATGGAGTAGAATTGTGTGTGGGTGTTCACAGGGACAATTCAAGTGTTCAGTGAAAAGTGTGGTTAAAGACAGCTTGCAGTTGAATTTGCATCCACAGGTTGTGAAAGCCTCTTTTGTTCATTCCGATACATTCAGACTTCACTTCATTCAGTCTGCTTGGAATGGAGGCTCACACATGCATTCATCTAACAATCTAAACAGGGCATTTTGTGGCTGGATGGACTTGTAGTTAACACTTTTCTTGCTATGTGTGCAAATCCCTTAAATCAACATCTTGATTCAAACAAAATTGAAATTAATTCTATTGCAAAACAAAACTGGGCTAAATATGTGGAAATCAGGTAGAAATTTGCACCACTATATAAAGTAGTGCAATATCATGTGCTGGGCATGGTGCTAGAATTGGCTGAAATCATATCAGTTCAGAAAACAAATTAAAGAAAGACTGACTTGGCAGAGGCATTTTGATTTGATATCACAGTGGATGAGCTAGTACTGTCCGCTTGGAAAAAGAATTCCTATAGGCATGTATACAGAGCATATACCTGCCTATACGAATTCTCTTTCCAGGAGGACAGTCGGTAGAGCACTTCACTGTATCTAGACTAACACAGTTTGTTGTTGTTTATTCGTTTAGTCGCTTCCGACTCTTCGTGACTTCATGGACCAGCCCACGCCAGAGCTTCCTGTCGGTCGTCAACACCCCCAGCTCCTCCAGGGACGAATCCGTCACCTCTAGAATATCATCCATCCACCTTGCCCTTGGTCGGCCCCTCTTCCTTTTGCCTTCCACTCTCCCTAGCATCAGCATCTTCTCCAGGGTGTCCTGTCTTCTCATTATGTGGCCAAAGTATTTCAGTTTGGCCTTTAATATCATTCCCTCAAGTGAGCAGTCTGGCTTTATTTCCTGGAGGATGGACTGGTTTGATCTTCTTGCAGTCCAAGGCACTCTCAGAATTTTCCTCCAACACCACAGTTCAAAAGCATCGATCTTCCTTCTCTCAGCCTTCCTTATGGTCCAGCTCTCGCAACCATATGTTACTACGGGGAACACCATTGCTTTAACTATGCGGACCTTTGTTGTCAGTGTGATGTCTCTGCTCTTAACTATTTTATCGAGATTTGTCATTGCTCTTCTTCCAAGGATTAAGCGTCTTCTGATTTCCTGACTGCAGTCAGCATCTGCAGTAATCTTCGCACCTAGGAATACAAAGTCTTTCACTGCTTCTACATTTTCTCCCTCTATTTGCCAGTTATCAATCAAGCTGGTTGCCATAATCTTGGTTTTTTTGAGGTTTAGCTGCAAACCAGCTTTTGCACTTTCTTCTTTCACCTTCATCATAAGGCTCCTCAGTTCCTCTTCGCTTTCAGCCATCAAAGTGGTATCATCTGCATATCTGAGATTGTTAATGTTTCTTCCAGAGATTTTAACTCCAGCCTTGGATTCCTCAAGGCCAGCTTGTCGCATGATGTGTTCTGCGTACAAGTTGAATAGGTAGGGTGAGAGGATACAGCCCTGCCGTACTCCTTTCCCAATCTTAAACCAGTCTGTTGTTCCGTGGTCTGTTCTTACTGTTGCTACTTGGTCGTTATACAGATTCTTCAGGAGGCAGACAAGATGACTTGGTATCCCCATACCACTAAGAACTTGCCACAATTTGTTATGGTCCACACAGTCAAAGGCTTTAGAATAGTCAATAAAACAGAAATAGATGTTTTTCTGAAACTCCCTGGCTTTTTCCATTATCCAGCGGATATTGGCAATTTGGTCTCTAGTTCCTCTGCCTTTTCTAAACCCAGCTTGTACATCTGGCAATTCTCGCTCCATGAACTGCTGAAGTCTACCTTGCAGGATCTTGAGCATTACCTTACTGGCATGTGAAATGAGTGCCACTGTTCGATAGTTTGAACATTCTTTAGTGTTTCCCTTTTTTGGTATGGGGATATAAGTTGATTTTTTCCAGTCTGATGGCCATTCTTGTGTTTTCCAAATTTGCTGGCATATAGCATGCATTACCTTGACAGCATCATCTTGCAAGATTTTGAATAGTTCAGCTGGGATGCCGTCGTCTCCTGTTGCCTTGTTATTAGCAATGCTTCTTAAGGCCCACTCAACCTCACTCTTCAGGATGTCTGGCTCTAGCTCACTGACCACCCCGTCAAAGCTATCCCCGATATTGTTATCCTTCCTATACAGGTCTTCTGTATATTCTTGCCACCTTTTCTTGATCTCTTCTTCTTCTGTTAGGTCCTTGCCATCTTTGTTTTTGATCATATCCATTTTTGCCTGGAATTTACCTCCAATGTTTCTAATTTTCTGGAAGAGGTCTCTTGTCCTTCCTATTCTATTGTCTTCTTCCACTTCCGCGCATTGCTTGTTTAAAAATAATTCCTTATCTCTTCTGGCTAACCTCTGGAATTTTGCATTTAATTGGGCATATCTCCCCCTATCACTGTTGCCTTTTGCTTTCCTTCTTTCTTGGGCTACTTCTAGTATCTCAGCAGACAGCCATTTTGCCTTCTTGGTTTTCTCTTTCTTTGGGATGTATTTTGTTGCCGCCTCCTGAACAATGCTGCCAACTTCTGTCCAGAGTTCTTCCGGGACCCTATCTACTAAGTCCAGGCCCTTAAATCTATTCTTCACCTCCACTGCATATTCCTTAGGAATATTAGTGAGCTCATATCTAGCTGATCTGTGGGTCTTCCCTAATCTCTTTAGTCTGATCCTAAATTGTGCAAGAAGACTAACACAGAGAGTTAATCTTTTTAGAGGGGCAATATAACAATTGCCTGTTGCGTGGAATAGGCCACATCAAAATTATAGTTAGTATAAGTTATAATCAAGAAGATGAGTATTTTTCATTTAGGGTAGCAAACGGACACTTTTAAAATATAATCCAAGGGTTATTTCAGTATTTTGGGTTTCCCGCCACACACTCCTATTTATTGGGCCATTGGTATCAATGGACAAAATAAATGGAAGAAAATTACATTGATGAAGTTAAGAAGAAAGTAGGAAGGAAGCTCAGATTAATATTAGGCTTCACAGAGTCATAAAAAGCCTTGTGTACACATATCTTATTCCACATGTATTGTCCTGTTCAGACTATGAGATTGCCAGGCAGAATTACTAGTAAATTCTTTATTTATAACAGCTATTTACAGCAGCAAAAGCCTTTGAAATAGATTAGGCAGTGCAGTTCAATCAAGACCACCCAGGCAGTAGAGGATGGCCAGGCAAGGCTGCAGGTTCGGATTGTGGCAGAACAGCGAGGCAGAACTCAGCTAATTCTCTTAATGAGGCTGCATGATTCGGTGAGGCTAGAACGTGTGGCAAGGAGGAGGCTAGAGGCACGAGTCTCGGAATGGGCACGGAGCCTAGACTAGGCTGATCTGCAAAGGCTAGGCAAGACGGGGCTGAAGCATCAAGGCAAGACTCGGATCTGGAGACAAGGCTGGACTTGGCTGGAGCATCAAGGCAAGACTTGGAGCTAGAAACAAGGCTGGACTCGACTGGAACGTCATGACGAGGCTTGAGACTGGAGGCAGGACTGGACTGAACTGGAATGACAAGACAAGGTGTGGAGCTGGAAGCAAGGCTGTGCTTGGCTGGATCGGCAAGAACAGACTCGACTGGAGCAACATGTGCAGGAAGCAGGTCCTTGATGGCAGAAGGAGCTGGCTCTGATTCTGCATAGGCCACAGGCAAGGCTTCTGACTCTGGTAAGGACTCTTCTGCAGGTGCTGTGAGCTCGAAGGATTGGTTGTCTCCAGCAGCTTACTCTTGGCGCACCTGCATTTTTAAGAGATCCTTTCTGCACCATTTCTTCTTTGCAGGCAATCAGACTGCCTTCCAATTCGCACGCTTCTCTGCTGTCTTAAGCACCGATTGGAGATTCAAACCTTCCTCTGAAGTTTGTCCAATCAGCGCCTCCGATTTCTCCCGCTCTGCAGAGTCACTCCTGGTATCTGTTTCTCCAACTCCTTCCTGATAAGTTTTGTTTTCCCCTACTGGCTCAAAATAAGTTTTGTTTTCAGAGTCAGGATCAGACTGAAACCTCACATGTATATTTTCATGGAGATGTCAGTTTTACAATTCTTTATTCACCTTTTCAAGCTACAGTAAGTGAAACATGTTTTACAGTGAGATTGTTGCCATTTTGAATTAGGCACATCTTAGGCGACCAGAATATTTTATGAGATGGGAGAACAGAAGTGAGTATCTCCTTACATTTGAACCTTGGAAGAAGGAATAGTTCTTTTGTCTTCACTGTCAATTATCAGTTGTAACGACAATGGCAGAGGATCACTCTAAGGTTAAAGTATATTTGAATCAGTTGTATTATTTATTTAATTGCTAATTCTTTGTATCTTGGTACAAAAGACCTCAGTTTGTAGAAGGATCTCATTCAGCGCAAAGCTTTCCCTAGTGATCAGCATGAAGTGTTGTCATAAGTATGTTCACTTTTGCCACTTAGCTCCTGGAGATAATTCTACCTGGAGTCTGGTCTGTACTACTTCAGTTTATATCTTTGTTACCTCTTGTTAGATCAAGAGACTTTGCTTGGTTGAGTATCAGAAGTTCAACTTGATTCACCATAGTAGGCTTGCTAGAGGCCATTTACAGTATGTTTCAATAAAAGTATTAACCTGATCAGTTTGACTGTGAGTTATTGTTCCTGTCAGCTGCTTCTACTAACACTTTCATGCTCCTTCCCCCAAATCCCAAGGAATTACCTTTTGTGTTATGAAATGGCATTAACATTATTTGTAACATAATTGTTTTAATTCTTCTCTCCTCTCAGGAAGAGGTTGGCTTCTGAGAAACGTTGCTGTTGTCTGCCCCCAAACCTCTTGACACCTAAATGTGGAACAAGTTAATAGTACATAGCGAGGCCCCTGTGTGAAAGAGATTGCCTTACAGCCTCCCTAGATTATGGATTATAGTAATTATTGAGGTCTTCGCTGTCTGCTACTGAGTGCAGTTGTAATTCCCTAGGATCTTCCATGAAACAGAAGTCAGAATGGATGTTTACACTAGTAGGTAATAATGATATATGTAGAATTGCCATACATTTTCATGTCTAAAGAGCTTGATACTAGAGACATTAAATAAAATACCACACAGTCCAACAGACAGGCAGTATGCATATGTAATGCAGCATTCATATTTGCAACAATCAAGATGTATGAGACAAATTCTTAAAAGAGATGTCCGCTGTTAAGCAACAAGGAACAGCTATCTTCCTTTCATCATGGGAAAAGTAGTTATAAAATTCTGTGCAGGCAGATAGTGGAATTTCTGACAGGCCAAAGAAAACGGAAAATTGGACATTCTTATATGCTAATGCTGATACTTTAGTGTTCCCTAATTTTTTTTTTTACATTTTATGCCCATCTACTTTTGTTTTCATTCTTGCTATTAAGAATTATCAGTATTGCAACTCATTTTATGGCCAGGGTTCACACATCACTCCAAACCATAAACAAATCATAGAACTCTGGTTATCCATAACACTGAATCCTAACACCATAATTCACATATTGCACTAAGCCAAAACCAAATAAGCTATATTGTAGTTTATAATGGGATATATGGACCTAGCAGTAGTTTAGCTGTATCAAGAGTAGAATGATATGGTGTCCCCCAAATTTTCCACCTTATTTGTATGCAGCAAATTGGATGTATGCTTCTGTCAAATATGCTTCAGTGGGAAGAGAGATTCTGCTCTCTCCTCAGATTCTGCTGCTAGAATTGTTCAGTAGTAACAGC
This sequence comes from Candoia aspera, assembly GCF_035149785.1. NCBI lineage: Eukaryota > Metazoa > Chordata > Lepidosauria > Squamata > Candoiidae > Candoia > Candoia aspera. Next base: position 59,232,436 of record NC_086155.1, on the reverse strand, counting down.
ATGGCATTTCTCTTCCTCCCCCTCCCCCCCCACCCCAGTTCTATTTTCTGCTGCAGCAATAGCCAACAATCTGTTGGCTGCCTGGGAGACATTTGTTTCCCCTACAGTGACCCATCATTCTGGAGCACTATACTGATGCTTTGCTTTATTTTGCTTTTCTTTGCTCTTCTTTGCCTTTCTTTTCCTTTCCTTTCCTTCTTTTAAAAAAAGCACCAACACTGCTCAGATAATAGTAAGAAAAATGGCTTGTTTTGGGGGGCAGTATCAAAGGTCTTCTGGTTTAAAATAAATTTTGGGAAGTGTTGAAGCCGTTCTAGTTATCTTCTCTCCTGATGATGAATATGATTGCAAATTTCAGAATGACTGCCAGTTTACAGCGTAATAGCTTAGTGGTTTAAGGGCAGTAAATTATGAATGATTAAATCTGTTAATTTTGTATTTTTACTTTCATGGCTGGGGAGATGTTTTTGAGATTATTTTAGGGGGCCAAAATAACTTGGCTAGCTTTGGATACTGTACACTTTGATTTGAATGGCATAGGATATACTGACCACTACCATCTCAAGAGAACAAAATCTCTTGATGCAGTCCTGGTTGGCTAAGTAATTGACCTGAGAGTAAAGAATATGATCATGAACTTCATGCCAACTGAAATTAGGACTTCAAAACATGTAGAAGATACAAGAATAAATCAAGGGCTCATGAAATTATTGTGCCCTCATAATTTTGTTACTTGACCTTTTTTCTGTATTGAACAATATCCCATGTGTACTGTCATGTTCCATCAGAATAATTTGACCAAGAAAAAATTCCATATATGTTGGGAGATTAAAAAATATGTAAATATTAGAAGAAAGAATAAGACTTTATGCCAATTTTTTAATTGCATGAATATTTGAATATTAAATGTTGGATCCCTTCCAACTGATAATTTAGGAATGGACGCATGTTAAAACCTTACCTGATGGCATTTGACTTTGTGTTATAGCAATACTAGGCTTGGCATCCTTTGACATGGCTTCAGAGGCATTCAAGCCTTTGCAGGGGGACAATGGAATTTGCAAAAATCCCAGATCAAACTTGGAGAAGAAAATGAAGGCTTTAATGTGATAATGACATCCAGGGGCTGGCAAGCAGAAAAATGGTGTAAATTTAGATTGAATGCTGAAGGATGGAAGCTGTATTCATATCTGCCTCTTGGGGGCATAGCAAGGACAGACTTCATCAGCATGTTGTCTATAAATACTGTCTCTTCTCCCAGATGGAGATAAGCTGACCAGTTTTCCAGACATAAGCAATTTAATAAGATGCACTTGGGTTTCCTTTTGATACAAAAGTTAGCCTACAATGTACTATCTAACATGATTGGAACCTCTCTGAGGGCAATACAAACACAAATTGTCAGGCAAGGGTAATGGTCAGGTTGGCCATTTGTGATTCTTGTAAGATTTTATTTTATTGGTTGTTATTCCAACTTAGCTACAAGTAATGGAGAAAAATCTTCCACTTATCATTTATCTGGCCAATTGTGGAACTACAGAGTATGGGTGGGGTTGGGTGGAATGTGTATTCCTTTGTTCTGCATCATTTCCTTACTGAACACATGCGTTCATGTGCTTACAGACATGCTTGCTCTTTTATTAAATCACAGATACAAAACAGTTCTTAAGAACTTGTCAAAGTTTAGAATATTCCATTCTAATTCTAATTCAACCATTCATCCTGTGCCTCATTAGATTCTACTCATGCTGATTTTCATACTTACATGTTTTCCTGGGAATTATTTCTATAGATAATCGTATGAGAAACTGCTGTGGAGAGATTAGCATTATGTTTTTAGATGAAATCCTACAGACACTAGGAATAATCCTAGCATGTCTCTGTATTAGGAATGGGTAAGCCAGGGGCCTCTAGATGTTGATGTTGTTGGAAGTCCTGGCAAATCCAGCATGCCTCATTTGTATGTGAATTAGCATGTAAATTGAGTTGTCCCAGAATGCAACTCTGAGGAAGCTGTTTGTTGCCACTCCCACTTCCTCTTTCTTCTCTTTCCCCTTCTTCCACCCAGGGAGAAGTAAGCATGCTGCTCTGCTCTCCATTCATCAGGGCCGTGTGCTCGGGCCTTGATGAAGAATTCTGCCCCTTTCCTTCACGCAGCTCTTGGCAGCTGTAGGGCTGAGAGTTTAGGGCAAACTAAGCATTTAGAAAGAAAAGAAGAACAAAGGAACTTCATATTTTCCACCAAGATGGATGTTACAGAAGCAACAATAAAGTCAGTAAGAATTCTTTTACTTATCTTAACCTAATCTGTCTAAATGTGTGATTCTTTATGCTTGCAAGGGCTGAATGTATAAGATCAATAACTTGTGTTTCTCTGATGTGCTCATTGAAGCTATCTAAGATAATTTTCTTTTTCTGTGCCAGCTTCTCAGCTGTGTTATAAGTTCTGCTCCATTTCAGTGGTTCTAGCAGGCCACTAAATTGGCTTCAGATGTTTATTAAAATATTAATCCCAACTAGCATAGCCTGTAGCAAGGAATTATGATAGGTACAGTTTAACAACAGCAGTTTAACAAGTGCATGCTTGCTGTTGATGAACCAGAACAATGTGATTTGCTTATTTATTTTGCACATTGGAATCTATGGTACATAGAGACTAGCGCTTAGGAAGAAAGATTAGAACAATTAGAAAGATCTTCTTCAAAATTTAAACTCTACCATCGCTTGGTCCTAATACATTTGCTTTTCAGGGAAAAGATCTCTAATCTAATTGCTGGCATCTCTTAGATTTAAAAAAAGACAGATATCAATTGATGTGAAAGTTTATCTACCTGGGATGCTAGATGGTTGCTACCATTCGGAGTAGAATTATCTGATCGGATAAAAGCCACCCTTTCTATATCTAACTTTTGCAGCAATTACATTTTAGATTTCTGAACTCTTAACTCATTTCAGATAATAGAGGTGAGGTATTATCATCATAAATATTTTTATAAACTCGCTATATTTGTAATAGACCAAAAGGAACAGGTTTGTCACATTCAGAAAGTGTGTAAAATGGAAGAAATATGAGATAGGGTTGTTTTAAGCAGAGGTTCAGCTTTTACATGAGACATAATAAGAGCATTAACTCTGACAAAGAACCATAAATTCTTGGGTGGAGTTCACATGCTCTTATTATTTTTGCAGATCTCAGCTACCTTCTAAATATGTAAGTCCCCACAACTGAAGCATTTTCAGATAAGTTGCAGTAAATAAGTAGTACACTGTTATGGTAGGTAAAGGTAAAGGTTTCCCTTGACATTAAGTCCAGTTGTGTCCAACTCTAGGGGGCGATGTTCATCTCCGTTTCAAAGCCGAAGAGCCGGCATTTGTCCGTAGACACTTCCATGGTCATGTGGCCAGCATGACAGTCACAGAACACTGTTACCTGCCTGCCAAAGCAGTACCTATTAATCTACTCACATTGGCATGTTTTCAAACTGCTAGGTTGGCAGGAGCTGGGACTAGCAATGGGAGCTCACCCCGTCATGCGGATTCGAACCGCCGACCTTCCGATCGGCAAGCTCAGCGGTTTAACCCGCAGCGCCACCACATCCCTGTTGTGGTACCCTAGATATTATCTTTATTTTCTGCAATATAGTACCTAATCAATGGTTGTTCTGAAAGACCATCCATTTATTCATAGTAATTGGCCAGGTTGTCTTTTTATTATTACTCTGATAAAATCAAGATTAAGATCAGCAAAGATATGTTCATATAATACTTAACAGTTGATACAGTTAACAGACTTAGAGGAATTGAAAGAGGGCAGACTCTATACCACAGTCACTGGAGGAGTAAAAAATAACACAGTGATTCTGGATCAACAGAAGAAAATACTTTTCCCACCATACATAATTAAACTCTGGAATTTTCTAAAACAGACATGGAAATGGCAGTCAATTTGGTTTTATAAAGGGACTGGCCAGAATCATGGCAGATTAAGCAGATCGATGGCTGTTTACTGTCTCCAAAATCATAGTTAGCATGCCTTAAATGCTGGTTCATTTCATCTTCCAGGCCAGGCTGATGGCTTCTGCAATGCATCCAGATGGGCCTATATGTTTCCAATCCAGTGCACTGTGATTGTCAGTGAAAAACTCTCCCCCCCTCCAGAATTTCCCCCCAATAGTAGATGTTCCTCTTATTTTCACCTCTGAAAGATCTGAGAACATTCAACAGAGTTTTACTTAAAAGCATGTATGTCTCTATCTCTTGGGGCACATCCAGGATGGACTTTGATAAAGTCACCTACAAATACACCTCTTTCCCCCTTGGAGATAGGCATATGGAAGCAATTTGATAACATGTTCTCAGGTTCCTTTGGATGGAAAAGTTAGTGCACGGTTAAGTACAATACTACGGCAACTGGAAAAACAATGGCCAAGCTTGCTGTGTGTTTTCAGATGGGGGTAACAAGTTAGTAAAAAGCAGAGGTTTTATATCAGGCCTGCATAAATCTAGATGCCACTAGATAGGAGCAGAGACACAGAAAGTTATAAGAGTTTGCTTTTATCTATGTTTTTGTTGCCCAGCTATAGTAGCTCTGTTGAATAGTGATGTTAATGGAATCATTCCTGCTCATTAGTAATGGGCTTGGATTCTATTAGTAATGAATTCTTATTTCCTTGAGAAAAATTACATGCCTGAAATTACTCAAATGTTGAAGTAGTGCTATAATATAGAGGTAGAGGTCCACTCTACTGATTGACAAGATTGGGCATTGAAATACTAAGGTGTTTCCAGGTTGAAACCACATACCGTTGCTCATCTATTGTAAACTGTGAAAGAAATTGCAGTTAGCAGATTAGCATGGGTGTAACTTTTATATGTACTATCCACACTGGTGGGTATAATATAATTGGAGTAAGAATTGCCAATTTGGACCACCCAGTTCCTTTTTCAATCAAATGTTAAGCTCAATTTAATTTGTTTTTATGTTTATTTGAGTAATAGAAATTTCGTAACTTAAAAACCAGACTAAAAAATGTTTAACACTAATGAAAACACTATGGGAAAAATTAAATCAATAGTAAAATACTGCTTACAGAAGCATATTTTAATTGATTATGACTACTTGTTTTAACTTTCTATAAGTCACTCACAGTTGTTGATGAATGGGAGCCGTTAAAAATTGAAAATATAAGCAAGTTAGCGTACTGTATTATTTGAACCCATTTTAATTTTTTTTACTAAAACATTTTAATTTCCATTTCATTTATGTATTGCACAAATATTTCAATATATTTTAACGTAGCTGTGGAGAAACCTTTTAGTGCAAATTTTAGTGCAAATTAAAATATTAGTTTAAAAAATGAACGGTTAATAAAGCACACTGATGGGAATGGTATGCTAAAATAGATGAACAGTGCCTACTCCAACTATCTAGTACAACACTGTGGTTTTTAATTGTACCTCTTTAAATTTGGAGGAATGGGACTATTTAAAGATGATATAATTTAAGAATGCCTCTTAAAAATCCAGAATTCATTTAGGGTAATACTTTTATTAGGTCAAGTCAAAGTTATAAAACAGTCGCTTTTAAGAATTCTTCAAGCAAGAATTAGTTTTTATAAGTTTCAAAAATTCTTCAAGCAATATAATTTAAAAAACAGCAACAATAGAAAATTAGGAGAAGCAGTCAGTGTGAGTTGTGGTTAAGCACTGTTTGCATCAATTATAATCTTAGAATGAAAGATCACTGCAGGGGTGCAAATTATGTTCTAGAATACATCAGGTTTGCATCCAGGATTCATATAAAGGTTGTGTTTCCCATGGTTTTTGAATATATAAAATTCAGCTGTGAAGTCAAAGCATTTTTGTCTTGAGGCATGACACAGGTGAAAAATAGCCAGAGGTCACTGTAACTGTCAAGTGATTGAATGAAGTATGGCTCTACTTGTATGGAAGTGTGGAAACAAATTAGCCTGTCTAAATATTATGTAATTGACCTGGTATGATTAAAACAATTTATAAAACTCTAAAGGCTAATCAATATTCGTCTTTATTTTTGGAAGGGCTGTGGACCAATGAGCAAATTAAGAGATATTTCAAAGGAGCATTGCATCTTGCAGGATTTATTTTTCACTTTGATACTGATTTGTGCCAGCAGTGAAATGGAGAAATAATTAAGTTTGGTGATGTTTCTTTGGAAAAAATGTATGCTGGAAAAACTATTAACACAAAGAATGATTTTGTATTCATTAATTTATTATATTGCCATAGAACTCAAAATTGTCTTTGCATCTTAAGAGTCATTTGCCAGGGGGTAAATGCTTGGAATTAAAATTTTTCTTATTTCAATTTTTCCCTTTTTGGGTTGTTTAATTTCAACTTCTGTAGCATCTGGCAGCTAAATTAATCTGTTTTAGTTAAGCTTTTCTCTACCCTGAAATACATTTCCTAAAAAAGTATAATCTTATAATATGAGAGGGGGTTATTTATGTGATATTTGCTTTATGCTTCTATTTTGTCTCTGGTGTAAGTGAAGGCTCATCCTCAGTCTTTTGAACCACAGCAGGAACTTGCCTCTCTACCTGTCCTTAAAGAACATGTCCTTGTGATGCTGCCTTTGGTCTGTTCACATAACAGTGTTGAAGCAGCTTACATTCATCTTGAGTTGCTCCAGTGTAAAAGAAAGAATTTGCCTTTTTTTTTTCTGACATGAGTTTTGCTATATGAATGATCTACAATGTCTCATTGACAGTGTTGGTAATGATGCATTCAGAGGCTAGGGTCTGTCCAGCTCCTATTTTCCATTATAAACCAGCACAGGTGTGCCTTGCCTGCTCCAGTTGCTTGGCACTACCCTCCACAGCCCCTTTGGCTTTGACTAAGCAGAAGAATAAATATAGGGAGGAGCAATAGGAGTAAATAAACCAGATTTAAAATAAGTGCTGTTCTGTGCATCTCCTTGGAAACAGACAATACACCTTAGTGCCTGGTGGAGAAAAGGGATGTGTACCTCTTTTGTTTCAAATGAAAAGAAATGATATTAAAGAATTGGCAAGAGAGAGTATGTATGTATGTATGTATGTATGTATGTCAGGAGGAGGTGGGGAAGTGTGAGGAAATCCTTGTGCAGGCATTAGCAGAGCTTCCAACCATATATTCCCTCTTAAAGGGGTGTTTTTTCCAACCCTATATTCTCCCTTTTACATCAAGGCAGACCCCTTTTCAGACTTAGGAAGGCCAGATGGAATTTGAAATTAACAGTTTTAGTTTGGACAGAGAAGGAAGAAAGAAGAGGGAGGGGGACTGGACAGTTTTTTTGGATAGGGTGAGGCAGCCCTGGCAGAAGAATCAGGGAGAGTGGGGGAAGCCAGCTCTTGTCCCAGTACAAACGCAATATAAAAACAAAATATCAAGGTTAGGTCTAGCATGTTAGAAGAGAAGAAAAATCCCCAAAGTGCCTTCCTCAGTCTGATTGTCCTCCAAATATGTGAATTTCAGCTATCAGAATTTTCAACTCTGCATGTTCATTGCTAGGAACCCTGGTAACTGAAGTCCACAAGAGTATCTAGGTTAAGAAAGACTCTTGAAGAGGTGGCTTGTTTCCTCCTGAGAATCTGTGCATGAGCCATCTCCACATAGTCTTCTCATGTCTTTAGCAATTCAATATTGCTGACCACACTCATCCATTATTCTTGGTTGTAGAGAATCATAGAGGTGGAAGGTACTAGGCAATCAGGTTATCTAGTCTAACCCACACTAAGAATTTATCATGGCAAATCTATGGATACAAAAGTTCTCTCTAAAATCCTAACTAATATTTTAATGATTTAATTTCTGTGTTGGTTTCCTCAACCTGAAACAAAAGCAGTTGGTAAATTTAAAAGAGTCTACCTAGATTATGTATCTGCCAGAAAAATCTATTACATGCAAAAAATGACAGTAAATAGTCCATATACAAAAGTATAAAGGCAAAGATCCAGTAGAGTAAATGCTGACTTTAAAAAAATCACCTACTTTAAGAAAATTAAAATGATTGACATCACATTTCAGTGGAAGGATATACTATAGACTGGAATTAACTTTTTTTTTTTGTCTAATTGTTACTTGTGGAGGTAGGATCATGAGGAAAAACCCTTCCCTGCATACTCTGCATTCTCGTCATTTATATCTTTCAATTTACACTGTCAAATTATGCCTTGCAATTTTTCAAAAGATTTCTTCCCCTGAAAAAGAGGCTTCTGTTTTCCTACCTTATACTCAAGCTGCTTCAGAATTTTTTTTTACTCTCTCTTGGTGAAGTTTTGAGCTTCTTGTTGGAGGTGGTAGAAAGTGCTACTATTGGTAATATTTTCTGCTACACATATTTCCATCACTCTGAAGCCTCCTTAGATGCCTATACTGCACTTCTCCATCTGAAAAAGCCCAATGAGAAGAATTCCCATCCTCTCAATGGTATTTAACTGAAGCATGAGAAGACAGAAATGCAGCTGCACAATGCTGGGAGATACTGCATGATGAACAATATGTATTCATGCGTGCTTCTTGTCTACCTCAAACCTAAATAAATGCAAAAGTGCCCCAATCTTTCATCTATGAGAATTTCACTGATTTTTTTCTTTTCTGTTGAAAGCTATTCTCCCCCATTAAATTGAGTGAGAAGTGGTAGTAAAAACACAGGATAATTTTTCTGTGTGGAAGACTATTACCATTAAAAATAGCACCTTGAGCTGGGCTCAAAAGCTACATTAGTAGCGAGGACCAATTCTGATTAGATGAAGTGATGATTTCCCAAACATGCCCCTTGAAGAAAGCTGCATTAATTCTGCAATTCTACTGGGAAAAAAATTGCACTAATAAATCCAAACTCAGAAGTGGATTATGATTGCCACAATTCATGCATCTTAAAAAAAAAAAAGGTAAGACGTTCTTGAAGAGTGGCAGACCTGAGACTCTGAGAACTAAACTGGATATGATGTAAGAGATTCACGATCAGATCACCTGTGGATCTTTTGGAAGGTGGTTCTTAAAAGAAGCTCCTAGTACTTTAATTTGGGACAGGACTCCAGGAAAAGAAAAGTTTAAACCTCCCTAGTGTGCCATTTCTGCTATATAACCACACCTGGAACAGACAGTACCTGAAAGAGGAACAGAGTTTTATTCATGAGTCTGGAATTGCCTCTTGGGCTGGTGAAGCACTGAAGACTGATTTTAACCCTGTTTTTGGCTCTTTTTGACCTCTTCAGGAAATAACAATATACTATTGTGCATGGTTACTGCTAGGATTATCTGATGCTCCTACATTGCAGCTCCTAACTATGCTACTGTACCCGTGTTTCTACAAATGACAAGAACAATAGGAGTATAACATTTATGTAGGCCAAGGTTTTTAATGTTTCCATGTCCTTTGTGTCATACTTTCCATATTATGGGCTAACCTGAACAGGGACAGCTAACTTTTTGGCACTGGTGGGCATATTCTGAATTGTGAAATCATACTGTGGGTAATCTTACACAATGGTTCCCAAGGTGGACATGATCACTCACAAAAATGTCCATTTAACAGAAGGCAGGCTAATGAAATTGCTTTCTGCTACCATCCCAGCAGATCTTTATCTTTTTATTTAACCAGGCAGGTAAGCATACACCCAAACAAACCATTGGATCTAGCCACCCATTTTTATATTCTAAACTGGAGGCCACAGTTAATCCTGGAAAGATTATGCTAGAGGTTGGTGCTTTGCTGCATGATGCTCCCCTTTTCTATATGTTAAAGGAATATTTTTTTTAAAAAATCATGTAAAGCAGAGAGCCTAGCAAGTATGAACAGAGGTTCAGTTGTATATTGGTACCTATTATCTATTTGTACCATTAGAAGAATACGCCACAACCCTGCAGTATATTTACCCCATTATTTTTCCCCCTGTATTGAAAGAGATGTGCCAACGTTTGTGCATGCTACGGCCAAACTGCTATAATACATAGCTTGGTTTTTTATCCTGAAATTTCCTTCTGGGAAAATGAAAGCCTTGTGTTCTACAGCCACTGCTTACAGAAGAACAAGTAATAAACAAGTAGGAAAATGTGGAAATTAAAGGAAAGAAAAAGAGGGAATTGAAGCAAGGAGTAATAAAAGATAGGGTAATAAATGGACAAAGACCAATTCCTCACCTGCAGTTTAAATCCGCACCCTGGCAATTCTGCTGTTTCCTGTTTGGCATGCCATGCCTATTGTAACTAGTTCCCAGCTCAGAATTTCGTCTTCTGTTGTCACTTTTTCCATATTAAAAATAGTTTTTTCTCAAAAGCAACAAGGTGTGTGAAATACAGTGGTGCTTAAAAGTTTGTCAACCCTTTTGAATTTTCAATATTTCTGCATAAATATGACTTAAAATGTGATCAGTTCTCCACACAAGGCCTAAAAGTAAATAAAGAGAACCCAATTAAACAATTATACTTGTTCATTTATTCATTGAAGAAAATGACCCAAGTTACATATTTGTGTGTGGCAAAAGTATGTGAACCTTTGTTATCAATAACTGGTGTGCCCCCCTTGGGCACCACTGTATATGCTGCTTTGCAGCCTTTTTTCCAGGGCAGCTAGATCAGATTATCTGCTTCTGGGTATTGTCATATCTAAGTCTACCCAGAATTGTGGTCATATCCTTTTCCCTCCTGGTTATTCTTCCACATAAGCTGCCATCATTTTTCTTGCAGTGTTTACCTTCTCATGATTCCCTCTCCTCCACCTATCCACTTTTACAATCAAACTGTTAGGCTATTTAGCTGTATATAATTCCCATCCCTTCTCCCATCCTACTGTCTTTTTTTTTTTACTGCCCCCAATCCAGTATCTCTCGCTCACCATCATAACACTCTAGAAAAGGGATGGTTTTACAAAGTGATGAAGAATAAGATTGAGGAACCCAGACTGGAGAGAGAAATCTTCAAAAAGTCCTTGCTAATTCCAATAACTTGCCGTAATGTAACCTAATCAATTTCATTTTTCAGACTCACATGAGTCCGTAACCCCCCTGCCCAAAGATTTGGATGACCCCAACCCTATCAGCCTTCTGGAAGGCCTTGAAAACCTGCCTTTTCCCCCAGGTGTTGGGGCTAAGATGTTAGTTGAACCAAGATGGTTTTACAATGTGTTTGGGATGAGTTTTGCTTGGAGTGTTGGTTGCAATCCATTTGTATTGTATTGTATTGTCATTTTATTTTGCTTTATGTGTTTTTCTGTTGTTAGCCTCTAGGTTGAGATGGGTGGCCTTATATATGATTTAAATAAATAATAAAAATAAAGCAAGGAAGAGTGCAACAGAAGTAGAGGCAGATTTGCACAAAGCTGCAAAGATAAAATGATGCAACTCAGAAATGGGATAGATGGATGGCCTGTCCCTGTTGCTACAGCAGACTGATTTGTACACACTTCCTACCAGAGATGTTGTGACAAAAGGGAAGGGTGCCAACACCAGAAGGGAAGGGAAGTAATGATGTAATGTACTTTACCAGTGAAGAAAGTGCAATTTAGCATCAAGCCACTATGGAGCTAGGATAGGGTCAACCGATTGGACAACAAAATTTCTGATGTCACTGGTCCTTGCTGACACAAGGAAAGGAGGGCAAGGCTTTACTAGTGGAGAAATGGCCAAAGAAGAAGCTAACAGAGATGGGGATGCATCCTACGGAGGTGGAAAGAGCACTAGACCACACTGTGGAATAGAGAAAAGTGTTCATAAGAGCTTTGATTTATGTCCCTTTGTCCTGGCATCAACTTTAGAAAGGGGCAGAATCAAATTAGTTTAATTTGTGATGCTAACCTTACTGCAAGCAAATGGGGCATCAGTCCCTTCATGTTGTCTAGCAGCACCGCTTGGGACAAGCATTACATCATAGCCTTTTCTGTGCTGCACATCTAACCGCATTCATACCTTACCATCAAATAAATGGGACCTTCAACCTAGGGATATTCAGGGTATGTCCAGGAGGTCCTTCTTCTGTCCCTTTTTATTTCTAAAGAAAAAAATATATAACAAAGGAGAGAAAGATGGAATATATGTACAATGGTTGGTATATCCTGTTAGCATCTGGGTGTGGTAGCACTCTGGGTATGATACACAAGTCTGAAAAATGTGTCCTATGTTCCTGTGACCCACATCAGAAAGGCTAGTGTCAGTTTAGAAATCCCCTTTGACTTCACAGAGCCAAAGGGGATTTCTAAAATTCTTCTGGGCCCTAAAATTAAGATAAGCCAGGGATCCTAGTTCTAGAAGCCCTCACTCACTTTTTCTTGCTTTATCTTGACTTGAGAAAAACAAAAATTCTGTTCCTAAGAGCCCCTCCTGTCTGCCACCCACTGCAGCACTGATCTTAGACCCATACATGACTTGGGTAAAGCCACTCAGCTTCTTTCTATCTTTTTACCTCTTATTTCATTTGCATGAGAGACTTTGGTTGGCTGGTGATGATGTCACCACACCAAAGAGTCAATAAGCAATTAACACTATGGATTTTGCGGTAAAAGGAGTTGAACCGTACACTGCTACTTAAGCCGTTTTCTATTACAGTAATTTACTCTTCAGCTCCCTTTCAACAGACAGACCCATTTATCAGGTTTTTGATTCTGCTTCTCCATCGGAGCAGGAGGAATCTTGTGAGGCTCTATAAGAGAGAGATCCAGATTCAGTTGCTGTGGCAGATCTTCCCCTCCTCCCCCAAAGAACATCACGATCCTGCATTCAGTGCCACAAAGATCCTCAAGCAGATTTTTATGAAATTACCAACATTTGATGACAATACACATAGATCGCTCCCCCACCCCACCCCCCGTCTCATGATTCTTAGCTGCCTGCCTGCCTGCCTGCCCCCCTGCAGAAAAGAGATGAAATACCCTAGCATTATGAAGCTAAACATCATTATGGAGGGAGGAAAATCTTCCTTATTCTGTCAGTCTTCAAGCATCTTTGTCTAAATTGACTGCCAAGGAAGTTGTAACTTATTGGTGAAATCATCTGAGAGGGCGAGAAAGTACCTGGCTAATAAATGTTTGATCCACTGGTGCTTGTTGATGCTCACTGAGGCTTTGAGCACACCTTTTTTCTGGCTACAAGAAAGCCTTCCCAACCAGGTCCCCATCCCCATGTTTGTTACGATTACAATTTCCAGTATTCCCAGCCCTTTTGCTGTGCACATTATAGAGCTGCTTTACTATTGCAGTAAATGTAATCATACAGGAATCATGTAGGCTAAATATTCATGCCTACATAATAAAGTGGCTGTTTTTGTGACGTCTCTCAGGAATTCACTAAACTGCCAGCCCAGAAGAACCTCAGTTATGGAAGCCTGAATTACAGTCAGTGATTTGTTACATTTTTAAATAACCTGAGTTTCCCTGTTTCCTTTGATGTTGCTCCTGACACCAGAGTAAATTAGTTCATCACATTCTCTGAACTGTATCTTTTGAAGTAGGGGTTTAGTTCATGGAATGGACAAAAAATTGGACTATAGAATGACTATAGAGAGCCATTTGGTGTAATGGTCAAGGCATCAGTCTAGAAACCAGGAGGTGCGGAATTCTAGTCCTGCCGTAGGCACAAAGGCAGCTGGGTGACCTTGGGCCAGTCACTTTCTCTCAGCCCTGGGAAGCAGGCGGTGGCAAGCCACTTCCGAAAAACCTTGTCAAGAAAACTACAGGGACTTGTCCAGGCAGTCGCCTGGAGTCAACACTGACTTGATGGTGATACATTCTGTCTGTCTGTCTGTCTATCCTTGTATGTATGTTTGTATAAGTAAGTACAGAAATGGGTGCTGTCAAACTTCCATGTTTTATTTCAAGTAATAATTTGCATAAGTGCTTGCATACAGTACATAAGCATACACGCATTTAAATGGCTGCATGCATTTCTGTATAGTCTCAAGCGTGTGCTCTTGTCCTTTGCGTAGTCTTGGCTATGCATAGACTGAAAGGCACTCTTTCACTCAGCATTGCCTATATACCTTTGCACTATGTATAGATACTACAAAAATAAGCTACTGTTATCTTGACTGTGCTATCCCAGCTCCTTCTCCTCCCTCCTGCATTTTCCACCAATAAAGTCCTTCTTCCCACAGCCAATCAGAGCGCTAGGCAACAGATGATATTTTGGGATGAGGGCTCAGAACTACCTAAACAGCCTCTCAGGGCTCTCTCTGTGCAGAGAATTCAGCAACTCATCTGAATGTCAAGCTGAGATTAAAAAACAAAACAAAACTCTGCACAATCTTTGCTTCCTTGTAACTAATTATGTTATATTAGATTTGGTCTGCTTAAATATCTAAATGCTAGTGGATGCAGCAGAAAAGAAAGCTTTGTTTTTGAATTTGAGCCTGTTGATCTCACTGAGATCAGTAAAAGGTTATGTTACTATTTTTAAAGCACATTGATACTTCGTAGATTCACAACATGCTTTTGAAGATTCCATTCATTTTCACACTATTTTTGACAATGCTAATGAGCCTTGTCACATCAATAAGCTTTAGCTCAAGTTGTTTGCAACTTTCCAAACATGATGGATACAGGATATTGCATCAAAAATTAAGGGCAGATTTCCCATCTTAACATTAAAGTCTTTACCTGCAGCATCCACATCACCTCATGAGAGACATATAAGTTGAAATCAAGACCGTAATCCTTCACTGAGTTGTATTCCTGAGAAAAGGGTGAATATTTTTTGAGAATTTCTCACAGCACCAGTTGAGATGGAGGAATAGTAAATTTTCCACTTTCCACTGATTTAATTCAGTTTATCGGTCTGGGTGACAGCTGGAGGTTGGGCCTGATTCACCATCTTTTATCCTGCTTCCAAGGGAGAATTTCCAAATAGTAACTTTCCACTGGGATCATATCAAGTTGGCAAAAACCTTAGTGTTACCAAGGACTAATTTTGCGTCGGATTTGCTACGGTCACGAATTTACTGCTTGAAGATAGAGGCTGCAAGATGAATAAAGGAAGGACCCAGTCAGCTTAATTGTCACTCACCCTAACAAATATTTGTTCTGAAGTGATTAACTGAAAAGCTATCTGCCTTCCACTCTTGAAGTTTCCTTGTGTCTTCATTTCCAGCTCCATGGATTTGCTAAAGTACCTACAAGTTTACTATATAGACCCAAACCTGAACTTGCCAAAAGTATCAGCCTACGGCAGCTCGCTTGCTTATCAATTGCCCTCTTATAACTAGGAAGAAAAGACAATTCCAGATGGATTGCGTCCATTGCTCGTATGTATCTTTAGACCATTTTTAAAATGTGCATCTAACAATTACCCCATATTCCATGTTTGTATTGGTGGTATGTATATTTTGAGAAATGTTGGATGATACTTGGGTCTGCTTTCAGGCAGACCTCGCATGTAAGGTGGAAGAAAATGTGTTTAGTTGGAAAAACCTTCTATG
Organism: Candoia aspera; assembly: GCF_035149785.1. Taxonomy (NCBI): domain Eukaryota; kingdom Metazoa; phylum Chordata; class Lepidosauria; order Squamata; family Candoiidae; genus Candoia; species Candoia aspera. The sequence goes on along the minus strand of NC_086155.1, from coordinate 59,217,010 downwards.
TTCTTCTGAGCATGCATGCAGGTGTTTAATACCAAAATTCCAGAAATCTAAAATTTAAAGATACTACTTTAGAAACTAGGTCTCTGCTTCTTTGTTCAACTTTCATGTTCAGAGTTTAAGGAACACTTTTCTTTGTAGATGTAGGCAATCTACCTATAGGCGGTCTGTTTTTAAAGAATATTTTGCTCATTGAATCAGCAATAAATGGATATTTATCTGAGATTCCAGAAGAAAACAGAGTTCTGAAAACTATGTTTTGATTCAGTAAGCAACAATAAATGAAAAAGCACCAGCACAATGTATAAATGTCTTGTCCCTAGATATAGCAATGCATCCCATTGAAGACAAGTTTGAATTGTTACAACCCCACTCAGTTGTAAACTGAGGTGTATTTAATTCATGCCTTTTGTTCCCAGTCTTGTAGTGACAGAGCAACAGAACATCTCCTTCGTTTTTGGATCATCTTGAATCAATCAAGGAAATATAGGTGTCTGTTTGGAACAAGGAGAATGAAAGGAGAGAGTATGTCCACCTTATTGCATTTCCCGTCATCTTTTTTTTTAGTGTTGTGAAAATAATAAAGATAGGTTGGGGCAACCATTTTTAAAACAGATATCTTTTCTCCTTTGTTTTTTGTGGAGGTAAGTGAGGAGGTTTTACCAATATTCCTAAAGCCATTTATCTGTAAGAGCTATAAGAGGCAAAATTAAATGCTTCATCTGGGAGATGGGAAGAAACAAACAATTCCCCAAATTAGGCCTGGTATTGCGGTTATGGGTCTTGCATTTTAGATCTAGTCTAAAGCTAGAGATTGCCCACTGCACAAATTATTTGTTAAGTCTGGTTATATCTGAGATTCTTGGGCAAAGAAGCAGTGGTTTTGTCCCTCTTTCTGACAACCTAAATGGCAACTGTTGTCTAGATCTCTTACTTTGAGAAAAGCATATAATTATCAGGGTAGGAAGTGATCTAGCTATGAATATCTTATTTACAAGTTCAGGGCAGAAGCAACCACCAAACATTTTTTATTATTATTATTTGAAGAGGATTTTCCACTTGAAGAGTTTCCTGTTAATATTAAATCAGGGTCAGCAATTCAACATCTTGCATTTTTAACCATAGTAACCACAATCCTTGATGATATTTGGATAATGGGAGTATTAGTCTGCCATATTCAAAGAATACCAGTGTCATGTTCACTGATTCAATGTAGTTTATACATCGTAACGTTTCACATGCCATGGTACTGACGCGCGTTCCTGTTTGGGAGGGAGCTGCTGTGAGACCTTGTACCAAACCCTGTATGTGAAATCAGTACAATGGAATGTGTTTGGGTTATTTTCTCTGTTCAAGGACTTTTCCCGCAGACCATCAAAAACCGTTAGGAGCACCTGGGATTGTGAACTTGGGAAGATTCTACGGGGGGAGGGATCTCATTTGCACCGAGGGTTTTTAGTTTGAATTTGGCGCACTTTCATCATTCTCAGCTTTCTCTGTGATCCTGCATACTATTCTTTAATAAATCAGATATCTTTGAATTCCTACTCATGAGTCTGATGGTGTTTTAGAATAGGCAACCATTACAACCAGGTTGTCTATTCCTAATCAGGGGATATTATACAATTTTGCATGCCACTGAAAACGACCTTTTGGTTTTCCTAATATAAGAAAGTTCTGTCACATTTTTTTCTGTCTATACAGGATCTTATGGGTCCTCAGGTAAGATGTGGGTCATAGCTGGCCTTTGTTTTCAAAAATGTCACCCATTGAATATTTGTCCCCACCCCATGAGAAATTGCTTCATTCATTCTGTCCCCAGTATGAAAATGGATCTAAAATCTAGGTTTCATGACCTTAATATCTGGCCTATTCCTTTTATTTCCTTCCACGCTGCTACTGCTTTTTGTACCATCTAACTTGTGCAACACCATTCCAATTTCAAGTACCACATCTGTGCCTACAAAGTATGTTGTTGATACTTGTGATTTTTAAAAAATATATATGTTTAATTTTGTCAGTGAGCAATAGCAATTCGAAGTTATTGGTCTTTTAGGTGTAATGGGTATTTTGTGACTGGCTGGACCTACAGTGACAGCTTTTTTTTGATGTCACACTTGATACTTTCTCAAAATCCCAAAGGTACCCACTGACCACAAAAAGCTAGATTCCCAATTTTGCCTGATAAAGACTTCTGGAGCACACAAATGCCAGTGTGTCATTTCATGTCTTTTCGATTGGTCCTGATAAAGCTGTAGATTTTAAAAATTCTAACATTTACTGCATTTATTGGGGGAGGGAAGGCAAAAATATCAAAACATTATTGTGGGTGTATAACCTCTGGACTATCATATAAAGAGTTCCTCTTTTGGGGGAGATGGGTGGTAGCAAAATTTGAGTAATGAATAAATAAATAAAGTAGACTGGTAAACTTACTATCTTCTTTGATGCTCACTTAAATGTATGTCTTGCATTTCTGTGTAGGAAAGAGAGAGTGGAAAAATAGAGACTGTAACATGTTGGCCAGAGGAGACTTCATGGTTGGAGCATAATTTCATTGCCACTCCCAGCTGAAGAAAGGAGAGGAAGAAATGAACATGAATAGATATATACATAGAGTACATTTATGTTTGCTTGCCTGTTGGTCATGCCATAACTAGATTGTAATAGTACGGAAAAAGGAATGTGAACTGGAAATCAGCACAGAAGTTCAAATATATTTATGCTTTTATTTCTTTGATTTCTTGGCCGCCCACTTGTGAAATGGCTCTGGGTGGGTTCTAAAGAATTAAAAACTCCCAGATGAAGCATTTAATCAACAGATTTTATATCTCATAAACAAAATGTTTATAGTGTTTAGAAAGCTTCTTTGACGTGAATACGTTGACTATCACTCTTAAGTCTTGATGGGGCAGGACAACAAATATTTACAAATTGGAATGGCCCTGCTGATGTTTCTCTTCATACCCAGACAAGTATCCAAAGGGAATAAGTTAATAGAGCAGCAGTCCAGGAATCCATTAAAGGCAAGATTCAAAATGGCACTTTCCAGAAGATGTGTCCCAAACCTGAACTTGTCAGCAATCCATGTTATATGGAAAAATATTTGGATGGCTGAGCATACATTCCACTGAAAACAATGCAGTGCATGATGTGTACAGGTAGTCCTCGACTTACAATCACAATTGGGACTGGAACTTCTGTCGCTAAGCGAGGTGGTTAAGTGAGTCACGCCCAATTTAAGACCTGTTTTGCTGTGGTCATGAAGCAAATCATGTCATTAAGTGAATCCAGCTTCCCCCATAGACATTGCTTGTTGGAAGCCAGCTGGGAAGGTCACAAATGGTGATCATGTGACCATGGGATGCTGCAACAGTCGTAAATACATGCTGGTTGATCATGTGACTGCAGGGACACTGCAGTTGTAAGTGTTAAAACACTTTACCCAGCACCGTCATATCTTTGAACAGTCGTTAACAAACGGTCCAAAGTCGAGGACTATCTGTATTGGGTCTAGAGAAGTGCTTAGAGAAGTGTTTGTCTCAAACTGAAAGACATGATTCGTCTTTCTCCATGAATTCCCACCTCTCCATACCAGCAACAGAGCTCAAAAGGGCTGATTGGTAGGGCTACCATATCTAATGATGACTATTGGGTAGCATTTTGCACCTCTTTGTCATCCCTAGATTACAATTTAGCAGTCTAGATTTTTGCAGCCTAAATATGGGAGTCCTAGTTTATAGATTTTATGCAGCAAAAACACAAAGTGAGGCCAGCTGATGAATGCTTTGTCTGAATAAGTGAACATCATTTCATCACATTCAGGTTCATGAATGTGTTTTCATCTTGTGTGAAGAATCTTAAAGAGGAAGGTCAGATCTGTCCTCTTACAAATGTTTTCCTTGTTCCTTTAAATAATCAGTGCTGCCTAGTTATGTAATGTATAACCATGAGCTGTGTAGTGGCTTCCCAGATGTCAAGAAATAGAATTACTAAATAAAATGTATCCTATTTAATCCTTTCCAATTAGCTTAAAAAAACTGTTTTGTTTCCATACTGAAAATCACATGGTAGAAAAACCACCTGCAAGATCCATTAGCTCTATTATACCATGAATGCAGCCAGAGCCAAAATGCAAGAACCCTGTGTCTTGTCAACAGGTCTTTTGAAGTGAAAATTGGTATTCAGTATGAAGCAACCTGTTGGGCAACTGTCAGTGGATCTGATACTGCTTTGTGCTGACCTCTTTCTTGCAATACTTAGCAATCTGCCTAGAAACAGGCTTGTATTTGCAAGAAATAGGTCATGTCTCTTTAAGGATTAAGAAGAGATCTGGTAGGCCATTGTCTTTTGAGCTGCAAGGGCACATTCTTATTGGCTCTGCGAGGTGCTGTGGCCAGGCAGAGAAGTCTGTGATACAGCCATAGTGGTAGGCTAAGAAAAGCCAGCCCATTCTGCAATAGAATGACTTTGTGCTAAGTTTGCATCAATTGTACTGTATTGTGAAGGAAGTCTATGGCACATATAAACCAAAGTCCCTCCCTATCGATTGTTACCTAATTTGTTGTGTAGCTGATAACAAAAAAAGATACAAACATTTTTTTCCTGTTGGATTATGATTTGAAGATTTTAACATCAGCTGTTTTTCATCTGATATACCCTGAGTAGATAAAGTATACTATGAAATGACTATATTTATTGCATTTTTTCAAGAACAAATTATTTACTCGTTTTTTGCATTCTCAGTTACTACATCGGTAAGGAAAATAGACTTGAAAATCAGACTTGGAAGTCATTTTAAACAAATATTTCAGATGCTTTGTATTGCTAAATGTTAAGGCTGGGCATTAGCTTGCAACAGAGCTTCAGTTGTAGATTGTAATCTAGGCACATCTTGCTTAATGCTGGCAGGGAAGGAGCTAAATAAGAGATAATTAAGACATATTAAACCAGAGCTGCTAGTTTCCTTGTGTTTATCTTGCAAGATTTTTTTTTGCAAGATCTTAGCATAAACTGAAAGGAATTATTGAGTGAGATGTTTAAACTGCAAACTTTAAGGCCACACCTTATGTCAAACTTTGCCACTGACTGGAATTAACCTTGCTTTTTCCATGCTTAAGTCCCTTATAGTTCCAGAAAAAAATTGAATTGGATTAGAAAGAAGCTGAAGAATCTTTGTTAAAGATTCCTTGTCCCATCAAAAAATGGCAAGTCTTTCAGAATTTTGCATGAGAGCTTTAAATATTTAAATGCAAGCAAGTTACAAGTCTGCATAGCTGAAGCAGAGTTGAGAATTATTACTATTCTTCAAGATTTTTGAAATGGAGAAGTTCCACAGAAATTCCCACCCAATCTACTATTGCACTTTTCCCAATGTACAGTGTGTAGTCAATTGCAGTTAGTATATGCATTGTTGTTCTTATTTTCCTATGATAACTGCATGTTTGTGTCCATTTTTATTGGAAGCTATCACAAAATTCTGAAAAATGAATTTCAGTTGTATGCATGTCTCAGATTCTCCTGTGTAATTGGAAAATATGAAAAAAAATATTTATCCATATAAAACTTATAAAGCAGATTTTTCATTTGTCCTGAGTCTCTGCAGGGATTTTCTCCTATAGCAAGACTACTGTTTATGTACCTCCATTTACACAGATCACAATACTGACATAGGGTTGGAAGTAATGCCACTGTAGTCCTATGGAGGATGTTGCTATAATTTGCTCCAAAGTTACAATACTTACCACAAGATCTCTTTGCAAAAAACCATGAACTCAAAAGATCCTGGTGGAATTTTAGTTTTAAAAATTGAATGTGTCCTACCTCGTTCTCTGTGTTTCCAGTTTTACATTTTTATATTAAGAAAATTACTGCCCAGAGTTTTGGTTGTAAGGTGCATAATAATAGGGCAAAAACATATTTTCACTTAAAGGTGTTTCAACAAATGATATGTGCTTTTATGATGAGCTCTAACTGAAAATTACATCATTATCCAGGCAACAAATCATGCACAAAGCCAAGATTCAGCTTTGCTCCTGGTAATGGAAACTGTCTGTGGAGGCTTTTTTTTTTTTTGTACCTGTTGTTGTTTATTCACGCTACAGGTTTGTCCACTGGGCTTAGCTCACTCTGAAATGCATGGTGTCTCTGTGTCTAACTGCCAGCTTTTTATTTATACCTTCCGTGTAAATAAAGCTCAAGACCATCAAAGCCATGAGCTCATCTGTTATATTTGGTGATGGTGAGTGAAGGGTAAACACATGGGTACGCCTTGGATTCCTCTCTCAGACACAATGGGGCCAAGTGCCACACATGACTCATGCTTTCTCCTTGTCTTTTTTGGAGGCAATTTCAGTCAGGCCCATAAGATCCTTGGGGTGGACCTAGCCATTGGAAAGATTTGCTTTCTCTCAATTTAAGTAGCATTATGTCAGCTTGAGTTGCAGGAGATGCCATGAATGTTATATGAAAGGTCTCCTATGTATCAGTCTGTAGGTCAAGAAAGTTGGATTTTCCAGTAATGGCTTCAGATTCCCCCTCTCTTTTTATTTTAATCCCAAAGCAAAACCAGACCAGGGTCTCCAGTTTCTGATTCTACAATTAAAAATTGCAACAACTCATTTCAACTACTACAGGCATAGTAATTACATTCCTGGCTTTGAGAGGTGACAGTTTTTTGCAGCTAACTTTCTATTCCTACACTTTGTAATCTGATTGCTCAGTTTAGGCACTTCTACAGGGCAGTATATTCATTCCTCAGGCCCTGAAAGTAATTTGAAACAGACCTATGGATTATCCTTGATTCTGTCTTCTGTCTTTGCTTCTGCCAATCTTGGAGACCAAGCTGAACATACATGCATTGTATATGTTTTCTGTTGGCCAGTTTTGCCATCTTCTATCTTTGTTCTTTATCTGTCTTGGCTTTTTTCCTTCCTTATTGTATTTTATTGTGTCTGCTAAATTGTGAGCTGCCCAGAGTCATTCTGGAGTTAGGCAGCACCTAAATCCAATCAATCAATCAATCATACAATGAGCCAATCCATGCTTTCTCTTCAACTGATTGATAGGATCATTCCTCACCTCCATGCCATACAAAAGCAAATAAAGTAGATTGCTACCCCAAAATCCATGTTTCCAGTGGATGCTGTGTATACTTCCCTGCTTGCTTGCAGGAAAATGTTAGCAACAAGGGTTGCCTGGCTATTAAGCCATCATTCCTTCTGTATTACAAATCCCATTGAAGACTGTGAAGATGCTATTTCAAGTCATCAATTTTACAGCCAGGTGCATTTTCCAATTCTTCACACCATGGTTGTAAACTGCAGTGGCTGTTGAAGGAAAGAGGGGGCTACCCATTGTAAACAAGATACATCTATTTTAGAGTGCAGGAACTGGAATTGAATGTTAAGGATATTTCCATGCTGCCACACTTGTCAGAAAGTCAAGCCAGTTTTTCCTTCAAAAAATCCTAAAGTAGCTGAAATTCAGGAGTGGGGAGAGGGTGAGGAAAACGTTCATTTCAGTGGGGAAATGCCCACAAGATCTACAGGGCAGCACTTCACTCTTGCTTTTGTGGGTATGTGAGAGAGATTTAGTTTAGACCACAGGTAACCCAAAATAGATTGTCTCAGCTGCCAAATTCTTACAATATTGTGGGATCACAGAGGTGATTTTAAACTAGTCCAGTGTCCCTATTTATTTAATTTTTATTTCATTTTATAAAGGATAGAAATAATAGAAAACACAACCTATTTCAAACTATTCATTAAGAAATTATACACTTAAAGAATAATAAATAATACAAAGTAGCAAAGAAAAATTAAAATTAAAACAATGTAATAACATGAAAAATGAAAAAACCTGTAACAATACTAGAATAGGTGTCTACTTTCTACAATAGTAAAAATACTATCATAATTATATACAGTCATGTGAAAAAGTAAGTATACCCCATTGAATTTTTTTACTTTTTCAACATATTTCAACTTACAGAATTTGATCTTCATTTCAGTAATATTGATAGACAACGGGGATATAATATAACAAATATCATGCACCATTTACATTTGTAGTCCACTGTGTAATTTGATTAAACATAAATGCAAATTTCCCTTGTGGAACAAGTACACCTCTACATTTATCACTACCTCAAATGCCTAGAATTAGTATTAAAATTAGAATCAGGTGCATCAGATCAGGCACAAATGATTTAATAATAATTTATTAAATATATATGCCACCCAACTCCCAGCAATTAGAACATTGTTAAAGAGAAGAACCTGGGAAGAACCTGTTATTTAAACTTCAGACATTTACTTTGATTTGCTCTTTGTTGTTGAAGTGCATAGTGATACCATGCTTTGCTTTAAAGAGCTCTCTGTGGCCTTCAGAACAAAGGTTATAAATGCCTATGCATCTGGCAAGGGATTTAAAAAGATTGCCAAACTATTGGACATCAATCATTCTGCTGTCTGGAAGATCATCTATGAGTGGAGAAAATTTCAAACAACTGCCAACTTGCCCAGGCGAGGCTGTTCCAGCAAGTTCAGCCCAAGAGCAGAATGCAAGATGCCGAAAAAAAGTCTCTAAGAACCCCAGAATTTCATCACATAAGATACAGGTAGCTCTCACCACTATTGATGTCAAAGTGCATGAGTCTATCATTAGGAAGAAGCTGCACAAATTAGATCTACATGTGAGATGTACCGAAAGGAAACCTTTGCTATCAAGGAAGAACATCAGGGAAAGACTGAAGTTTGTTCATGTATGCCTAGGCAAAGACCAGGACTTCTGGAGCAATGTGCTCTGGACAGACAAGGCAAAAACAGAGTTATTTGGTGACAGTACCAGAAGACGGGTTTGGTAAAAACCAAAGGCGGTGTTTCACCAGAAGATCTGATACATCGTGGTGGAAATGTTAAGGTTTGGGGCTGCTTTATTGCATCAGGGCCTGGACAGCTCACCATCATAGAATCCACTATGAATTCTTCATTGTATCAGAGGGTGCCTGAGGATAATTGAGACCATCTGTCAGAAAGTTCACGTTCAACCGAAAGTGGACCTTGCAATGTGACAATGACCCTAAACATTCCAGTAAATCCACTAAGAATGGCTAAAAAAATTAGAGATAGAAATGGAGGGTTCTGGAATGACCAAGTCTAAATCCCATTGAGATGCTGTGGGATGGTTTGAAATGGCCTGTGCATGCAGCACCTCACGTATTGCACAGCTGAAACAAAGTCACATGGAGGAGTGGGGAAAAACTCCTCCTAGTCAATGTCAGACACTGGTAGACAGTTACAAGAAACGCTTACTTGAGATTGTTTATGCTGAAAGGGGTAACGCCAGGAGTTAGAGCCAAGGATGGACTTACTTTTTCCACAGAAGAAAATGGTATATCTAATTATTTTTTGTTGAATAAATGATTGCAAAGTCATTTTTATAGGGGGTTTTTTGTTGTTCAGTCACATCACTTTTATGTTAATACACTGTTTGAATGAATATAAAATATTGATATGTCTACATAGGTTAAAAAAGAGAAAAAACTTTACATGGGGTATACTTACTTTTCCACATGATTGTATATCACTAAAAATCAATTTTTAAAGAACAAATTAGAGCATAAGGAATGCTATTGTCCAAGTTGGCCTCTGCCAATAAAAAGAGCCAGTTTAAAGACTGAGATTGGACAGCTTTCAGTGTAGAAGTGATCTTGTTTCTTCTTGTTAGTTTAGTTTTTATAAATGTTTTTGAATACTGCTATGAGTTATCCAAGAGCAGTAGCTGCATTTTCACAACTGAAATCATGCTGTTGGGTCAAGCCCTTATAAGCCTCCTCTTGCAGCTAACGTAAACATGCATTGCAGTGCTGGTAAGAGGACCAGAGCTCCATCTTCCAAAAGCCGATTTTCCACAACCTCAACTCCATTGTCACACAGCATAACCTGGGATGCTTACATCAAAATATATGAAACTGGTGAATCTTAACTATTTGTAGTAAAAGCCAGATTATTTCAATAATGAAATCAGAAAAAAATGAAGATATTGGGCATGAGCACTGGGATGGTAAGGGGCATAATGTACCATTTGGCGACGACTTCACCATGCACATGTTGTCATTTAGGTTTCATTGTGATTTGCTGGAGGCAGGGCTTTGTTATCACTTACCCTATCAAATCCCTGAAATATACTCTTTTGAGGTTGGAATCATTGTGAGGATCAGATGTATGTCCAACCACATCTTAGTATGTCCAACCACATCTTAGCCACATGCAAGGCTAATGGCTCTTCCAGGTGAGGGCTTTATATAATTTCAGGGTTGGTAACTCCAATTACGCAATTTTCTTGAAAGTGGTTTGCCACTGCCTTTTTCCAGATTTGGGTTTTTTTTCAACTTCCCAGACTAACCTACATGCCAGAATTCCCATGTGATTCCTCTAACCATGGCTGGCTCTGCTCAGCTTCCAAGATCAGCCATTGTCAGCTACGTGCTGCTACCATCTGCTACCAGAATATCTAAATGGGATTTGAAATGATCCTGAAAGGATTACTCAACTGGCCTCTGACTAAAAGGGAGGAAGTAAGCTGGCAGGAGATAGTATGAACAATTCTCTAACTTGCCTGCAGTTTTGGCTACCAGAAAGAACATAATTAATTGCTGAAACAAGGATCCTTTAGTAGTGATAGTGACTAATTACTATTAGTATTGCTATTTATTAATATTGACGTCCTATACTGGTATACTCAGAAATGGATCTGTGATATAATTTAAAAAATATGGAAATATAATTTCAGAGTTTCTACAGAAACTTGTGTTTCATGAGGCTGTTTGAAAGGAATGGGCTGATGGCTTGTAGCCTCTCTTCTAAGTTTGTACTGGGCCTAGAAAATCATGATGATGGGCCATGACTGTGATGGGCTACAGATTTAATCAGAATCAGATTCTCTGCTGTGACCGAGGGGGTGGAGAAGATGGATGTGTTGATTGCAGTGGGAGTGTTTTCACTTATACCACCACTCTGTAGGTATAATGTTATGCTGTCATTAGGATCAAACTGACTCCTCAGCCAGCAGAGAATTCTGATCTCTGATTTCCACTCCTGTACCATACCCCCAAATCCACCCAGTTCTCTCCATTTCACAAATAGCCTTCCTCTAGTCCAAAGTGTTTTGTATAGCAGCAGGTGTACACATTCGTATACAGAAGAACAACTCTTCCCCTCTCTCTTTCTCCCTCTGTGTACTCACACACACTCACTTTTTACACAGGCTTAACTGAATGACCAGTTTGTTCTATTGGACCCATAAGGAGTGTTGAACTAACATGTACAGGCAAGAGTTAAATATGTGAAAAAGAAGAAGGATTTGGAGGGGAGGTTGTGAAAGACAGGATTTGTCTTTGAGCAGATTTCTGTTTAAAATTGGAAAGGAAATAGGAGTATATTTACTAATGGTGAATGGAGTTGGAAAGCTGCAAATCCAAATGTGAGTGTCACATCGCACTCCTGTCTTCTAAGAGATTTTTCCTGCAGCTATTTCTCCTCTTTTGCCGCCTTCTCTAGCTAAACATCCTCCCAGGTTACTGAAAAGTAACACTGGGCTCCTAAAACTACCCTGCTTTTGCCTGAGTCATGTCACAGCTTCTCTGCTTCAATCCCTGTTTTATTTCAGATGGATGGCAAAGGTTTAATATCATTTCCTGCCTGGCTTGAATCAGCTGAATTCCATGGCTCACAGCCCCCATGAGCCCCATGAGGCAAAGGAAATACACTAGAGATGCCTGCCTTCCTGTTCCATTTGTCAGACTTTACTCAGCGGAAACTCTATGCATTGATGCTCACCCTTTGGAAGAGCCACGCAGAAATGGCAACTAATACTGGGAGAGAGATTAATTTGTTTCCCCCCAAATGAATCTGACTCTTCTTATTTGCTCAGTAGGCCTAACTTGTGTATAAAATACTATATCTTCTTGTTACCTGGTTACCTTCTTTTATTTCTTTTCTCTTCTGGCCTGGCTAAGAGATTTTGCTGCTTTGTGATTCTGAAGGTTTCCATTTTTTAATGGATTTTTCCAACCCAACAAAAAGGTTGGAAAGAGATTGTATAAGAGGGTTCTGGGCTCTGTCAGAAGGGGATCAAATTTGGTATGATGGGAGAAACTGCCAAAGGAAATATGGAGTTCAAAATGGGTCAGAGTTGGCTACAGGTTGCAGAGAAAAACGGTTACCTGCAGCCCTATAGAAAAGCAGTTGAATGGCATCTTGGAATGCTGCTGATTCCCCCATTCTAAGACCTTTTCCTTCCTGGTCATGTGATCCAGAGTGGCACATATGAAGCCTGTCTTTAGTGCACATATGCACACAAATATTGATGCAACATTAGCTCCTTATTTCTCCACTTACAATCAGTCCTATAGTTTTAAAACAGCCACCTATCCCCCAGCATGACTGTGGTCTACCTATCTTAATGTAGGTTTAAATTTAGGACTTTCATATCCAAGTAGAATAATTTAAAGTGAATTAAATACAGCATTCCCTTTCTGTGAATGATACTTAATCTTTCTGCATGTACTCTGATTCACCTCTTTTGTGTGCTTGTAAAATGCAGTATTTCAAGACCTTTCTAATATTCAGTGTGGCTTGCATAACATGCAGTCAGATTTCTATGTTGTATGGTGGTGCTAAGTTTTGATAGTCATATTGAATTAGTCTCAAGCAGCTTACTATATTTGTGTGACATCCTGAAGTCTTTAGAAATAGAGATTTTGTTTGAGTGTTATACCTCTAATATAAGTGTGGGCAACCAGAGGCCCATGCTCCTGTCAAAGAACTGTAGATGTCTGTCAAGATCAGCTGCAAACTATAGATTAACAACTCTGCAGTTTTCTGCTAATTTTCAGCATTAAATCAAATAGTATGTTTTAAGATAGATAGATATAGATAATATTTGTATTTAAGGAATAAAAGGAATGGTCAAAAATCAGGGCCCAGCTTCTTAACTGAAGTTAGTATATGCAACAGTGTACATGAGAAATGATGGAGTATGTCCACATAACAACTTTGCCTGGTGCAACACAGTTGAAAGGATAGGAAGTTAGTGTCCCTAGAAAAGATATGACACTGGTTTCAGATCCAAGGAAACCTTTATTAGTTACATTAACCCTCAAAAGAATGTTGCCATTTCAAATCCCAGAACACTGATAATCTGAGTGTTCCAGGACATTGTTTGTGACTTAAAATGATGAGTGTCCTAAAAGCTCTCAGGCCTCTGCAGTTGCCAAAGAATTTCAAATGATGCCATCCCTGCCCTTTTCAGGGTGGAAGCACATAGTCAGCTGTGTGAACATTATAACTCAACTTGAGGTGTCTCCAACTTCTCTCAGTTGATGCCATCTCACTGTTAAACATATAGTAAGCTGTGAAATCCTTGGCTCAAACCACAACCTTTCACAAGTGTGGTTGTGCCAGTTGGAAATTCTGGATGTTATAGTAATCATATCTCAAGGACCCTGTGGTCAGAAAGATAACATTAGATGGACATTATTATTATTATTATTATTAATTAAATTTATATCACCGCCCATCTCCCCCAATGGGGGACTCTGGGCGGTTTACAATAAAATAACACTAAAAACATAACCATCTAAAAATTACCATTAAAATATACATAATATACATACAAATATACATACAAATATCCCTATGACATGGGACATAGGCCAGCTACATTCAGGAGCAATGACTTAGTCTGCTATGTTTGGAGGTCCTAGCAGGAGAAGGCAGCTATCATACATCCTTGACCAAAGATCGATTCTGTCTGGGATGGTTATCCTCTTCCACTGAGCGTGCAGCTTCAGGAGGGATGTGCATGGAGCCAGATCAACTGAATCAACCCTAGCAATCAATGGGGTGACAGATGTTGAAGCCAGATTGCTCTCACATCCACAGTTCGGAGATCATAATTATATATTGTGCAGAGCTCTCTTAAAGACTACTGAGATAACGTACCTGAAATCCTTTCAAAGTAGAACTTTACTATTGCAGCATGGGAAAGTTGGTGCTTGGCATAATGGAAAGTGCCCCAATGATGCTACCAACTGTTGGAGGGGGCAGTTTAGTTAATTTCCTAAATGAAGCCACATCTGAAAATGCTCTGTGTCTATCTAATTGTTATAGGTGGTAAAAAAAATACTAATATATACATGTCTACTACAAGGATTAAGTAGAAGATCAGCTCTACAAGTAGAGATCAAAGGAATCTCAAAGCAAACTATGCTTCTGACCCCTTAAATTAGATCCATGTGGCTATCTGAATGTACATTGAGAAGGAGGGAAGGAGTTATTCTCAACTGTATTCAAGCTTTAAGTGAAGCATGCTACTTTTTTCCAAATAAAGGGTCCATGGCATATGCATATTTATTTATGAGTGAATAATGAAAATAGCTTTAGCTTAACGATCAGCTTTAAAAACTCAACCTTAAGATATTTTCTGGGAAACCATGCATGTTTGAGACTGCAACAAAGCCCACCTCTCTTTTCCATGGCCTGAATGGTAGAAGATAGTGCATTCTTTCCCTTTGAAGGTCCTGAAATGCTTCTAGAAGAAAGGCTGCTGCAGTTTGATTTGATTTTAGTTACTGTAGGTCATGGCCAAAGAGCTACTCAGCTTTAACAAAGCTGTTTCTTAAATCCTAAACAAGGCAGCCAAGCCAGTTCCCTAGAATCCATAGCACAGAGAATGTAATCAAATCAAATTCATCTGTGCTTAGGGCTTATCTCTTCCCACTATATGCAGTTATTTTAAGCTGCTCAGGAAGCGGTACTGCCTTTTCATCTCTTTTTATTGTGCGTGGGATTTTTGTCTCTCGCTTGACTCACTTCTTCCAAGTTTCCTGATGTAAGATACTGCTTTTCTTCTGAAACTGGACAATCAGCAGTGTGTGGTACTTTCTGGAAGAGGAAATATGACATGCCAATTGTGCTTATTCAGTCTACCCTCTGACACTTCAACACCATAGATGTTAATCCATTCCCCTGCAGCCCAAAGAACAGAATAGGAGCTGGCGGGATCAGCACAAGCAGCAGAATTGTGTATAGCAAATCATACCAGGGGGCACGACTTTTTTCTGCTATTCTCCCACGTTCACCCCTGCTCTCCACACACTGTTTAGATTTTCCACACATTATAGGTCAAAGTAGTCTTATGGAAAGTTATGTTGTGAAATATATCTTGAGTAGATTCATGTTGTAGAACATTCCAGTGGCTATTTCAGCCTTCCCCCAACTTGGCACCTGCCATATTGTCAGGAATGTAACTTGTATGCCAGCAGGAAATTCTGAAAGTTCAGTCCAAACATCTGGAGGGTCCAACTTGGAAAAGGTTAGTCTACTGTATCACATTTCCAAAAGAAAGCCTGCTTAATTTTAACACATCACCACTGTAATATGGACATAATTCTTTAGGCAAAGTTACTGCATTTTAAATATGAGTTGAATAGTTCAAACAGTATTATGCACTAAAGTGGCTGGGGGATTGCTCTGATAGATACCCAACTGACTATTTGGCCCATATATAACATAGGATTGCCATGCATTCAACTGTGTAGGAGATTTGCAATGGCACAGCAAATATGTATTGATTGGGCATATGCTTGAGCAACAGAAACAGATAAGCCTTTCCAATTGCTCATTATATTTTCAAGGGCTGCTTTTATTATCCTCCAAAAAGCTATATGGAGTAACATTCAAGTCTGTTCTGTCTAGGAAGCTCATTGGGTGATTTTGAGCCAATCACTGTCTCTCAGCCCAACCTTCCTCATAGGCATACTGTTGTGATGATAACATTGGAAGAGGGAGTACTATTACATTACCTTGAACTAGCTGTATTCGTGTTTTTGGAATCTAAAAGGATTTAAAGCTGGCATTTCTTTTAAAAATGTGTGCACATTTTCAGATGAATTCAGAGATGGAAAGAATATGTCATGACCCATTGATGTTAGTGTTATTTTTCTAAATCCTCATGTTTTCGACCTGCCTGTTGATTTGTTATCATCCATAGGACTCAATAGATCTCACAAGCTGCTCCATTTTGGTTTATTGAGAAAAAAATGCCAGGTTGCCAATTCAGAGAACTTTTCTCCTCTTTGTGTCATCTGATTGAGGGAGACTTTTAACTTCTGCCCTTTAAAATAGCAATAAAAAATAGTGGCATTTAGCTATATCCCTCAAGGGTAAGTGTTCATTTCTGGACAGAGATAAGAGGTAGCTCCTGCAAGAGAAATAGCACGAATGCTGGGATATCTGGGCTATTTGAGCAGATCCATCATCAGTCCAGAGTGTATTTTATTTCTGTTTTATAAACTTTTATTGTAACCTAAAACAGCCTTTTAAGAAAACATCACCAGTAACCAATTTTCTTCCCACTGTCATTTTAGAAATTGACAGTGCCTCTTTAATAAAAACCTACAGTATGGACTGCCTTCTCGAGACATCTAGAGAGCCACAGGAGAGATGTGACTCAGCTAAAGCATCATTAACTTATTATAGATAGCTATAATCTCACTCTGATACCTGCAGGAGAGTCATGGAGAAGCTAGGCCACTAATTGGAGAGTGGAGGCCTCCAAGGTCAACTCTTCTATTCCAGTTGGAAGATAGCAATACAGAGCTGTGCTAGCAGGAAGTACATGTTGAAATCTTTCCTCTTGAAGATTAATCCACAGCAGTTTAATTTGAAACTCAGATCCATTAATACCGCCAAATTTTAATCCAGAGAGTAGCCAAGTTCACCAGTACTACATTGTGCCAATGACAGGGTATGTATCATATGGTGAGCAGTGCTATGACTTATCCCTAGTGCACTCCATTGCATATGAAGCTATAACCAAGTGGAAGCATTTTTCATGAAAGCAAGTCAATTTTCAGTCTGGCTTTAACTGGATTCAGACAGAAGTAAAGAACTAATCTTCAACACAAGCACACTATTGCTCTGAGCACTTCCACAGAACCACCATTTTTTTCTCCCTACCTTGTAGAACAACATATGTGCTGCCCCACAAATCTTCTCACCAGTGGCTGCTGAGGAACTTCATATTTGGACCAGCACCCAGTCCAGCTGACAAAAATCAGTTTTCTAGCCAGCACCCTATCCCCATCATTCTTGCCATGTCTGTAATTCAGCAAGGGGGAAAAAAAGGCCATTATGTATAGGCAAAGCTGTCCATTGGATAGAACAGAGAAACAGTAGCAGAGTGGCACCACTCCGTGACCTCAAGAGAGAGGAGGATCAGAGGAAGCAGGATGAGACAGAAGTTCCCAGTAATGGAAAACTGTCTGGCCCATAGCTCCAGAGGAAACATTGCAGTACTGTCTTAACAGCATTTTCTCTGGAGCAGTAGCTGAGCTAGAAGTTAGTCAGCTAGAAGTTAGTCAGATCTCCCCAAGACCAATGACATTATGGGAAGACAGGTGTGACACCAGCCCCAAATCTGTTCAGCCCATGTTCTTTGCATATTTTATGATGTCAGAATTTCAAATTCTGGACTTCAGGACAACTTTTTCCTTGGATAAAAGTTGTTTCTGAAAACTGAAGTTCTCTGGCTGTTAATGCAACATATGGATATTTATCATCAGCATATTATGGAAGGTATAGTTCCATTTTGCCAGAGCTAAACAGGGTAAAAGCCAATTCACACGTTATTCACATGTAGGGCAAGCCCATAAAAAAGCAAACTCTGACAGAGTACAGAACAGAAATCCAAATCAAATCAATATTTGGTGTGACCACCCTTTGCCTTCAAAACAGCATCAATTCTTCTAGGTACACTTGCACACAGTTTTTGAAGGAACTCAGCAGGTAGGTTGCTCCAAACATCTTGGAGAACTTACCACAGATCTCCTGTGGATGTAGGCTGCCTCAGATCCTTCTGTCTCTTCATGTAATCCTAGACAGACTGATGATGTTAGGATCAGGGCTGTGTGGGGGCCAAACCATCACTTCCAGGACTCCTTGTTCTTCTTTATGCTGAAGATAGTTCTTAATGACATTGGCTGTATATTTGGGATCATTGTCCTGCTGCAGAATAAATTTGGGGCCAATCACATGCCTCCCTGATGGTATGGCATGATGGATAAGTATCTGCCTGTATTTCTCAGCACTGAGGACACCATTGATCCTGACCAAATCTCCAACTCCATTTGCAGAAATGCAGCCCCAGACTTGCAAGGAACCTCCACCATGCTTCACTGTTGCCTGCAGACACTTATTGTACTGCTCTCCAGCCCTTCGGCAAACAAACTGCCTCCTGCTACAGCCAAATATTTCAAATTTTGACTCATCTGTCCAGAGCACCTGCTGCCATTTTTCTGCACCCCAGTTCCTATGTTTTCATGCATAGTTGAGTCGCTTAGCCTTGTTTCCACATCAGAGGTATAGCTTTTTGGCCCCAATTCTCCCATGAAGACCACTTCTGGCCAGACTTCTCCAGACAGTAGATGGGTGTACCTGAGTCTCACTGGTTTTTGCCAGTTCTGTGCTGATGGCACTGCTGGACATCTCCCGATGTCAAAGGGAAATAAGCATGATGTGTCTTTCATCTGCTGCATTAAGTTTCCTTGGCCGACCACTGTGTCTACGGTCCTCAGTGTTGCCTGTTTCTTTGTGCTTCTTCAAAAGAGCTTGAATAGCACATCTTGAAACCCCAGTCTGCTTTGAAATTTTTGCCTGGGAGAGACCTTGCTGATGCAGCATAACTACCTTGTGTCTTGTTGCTGTGCTCAGTCTTGCCATGGTATATGACCTGTGACATGAAACTGTCTTCCACATCCTCAGCTTAGTAGCAGAGTTTGGCTGTTCCTCACCCAGTTTTAAGCCTCCTACACAGCTGTTTCTGTTTCAGTTACTGACTGTGTTTCATCCTACATATGAAATTGATGATCATTAGCACCTGCTTGGTATAATTTGTTAATCATACACCTGACTCTAATCCTACAAGATCCCTGACGTTGTGCAAGTGTACAAAAAGAATTGAAGCTGTTTTGAAAGCAAAGGGTAGTCACACCAAATATTGATTTGATTTGGATTTCTCTTCTGTTAGCTCACTTTGCATTTTGTAAACTGATAAACATAAACAATTACAATATATATTTTTGAAAGCATTCTTTACAGCATTTTTTCACACCTGCCTCAAACTTTTGCACAGTATACATTGGGATGCAGAAAATGTCCTGTCACTAGCGGAGATGAGTCAATGAAATAATGAGTAGATTACAAGAAAATGTGCAGAATGATGTAAAAAAGAAAAGAATAAAAAAGAGCTGTAACTTTGCTGGCAGATAGCTGTTGCTCCTGATGACCACATCTCAGTAATGGAGGATCTCAAGGCAGCTCCACTGAGTGCACGCTGCAATGTCCAAAGGTCAGGTTCCTCCAAGACTTGGCTGATTGCCAGAAGATTTAGGATCTAAGTGGCTGTGAAATGAGTGATCACAGCCACTGCTGTACATGGAGAAATTTATGCTACGCAGGACAGATTAAAGGGTCATGCAAGCAAGCAGGTGATGGAGGCAGAACAAGGGCATTATCTCCGTAAATGCTTTGTGTTCCCACATTTCCTCTAGGGTTCCCTTTGAGTTTATTAACTGGAACTATTCTTTTATTAGTGGAAATGTTAATTGCTCTTCAAAATCATCAAATGATTGTTATACAGTATTTGCATGAAAAGTTTGAAATGTTTCCTATTTAACAGGGTTTTTCCCCCCAGAAAATGCTTCTTATACTGTATGTAAAATGCTCTTGGCCTAACAAAAGTTTTCTAACGTGACCTCTGCTGATCTCCAGGAGAGCTCCAGCCTCAAATCCCTCTTTATATCAGAAAACGTGCTATACTGTGTTTATTTCTTTGAGAACCAGAAAGCATTTGTTGGAGCTATGTATAGAGAGGAAGATAATAGCGGGATAGCTGTAGGTTTGTTCCGCCAGTCGTTGTGGGCCAGACAGCAACAGTGACACTCCTTGAACTGATGCTCACTGATCTTTGTGCCAAGGGTGAGGAAGTCAATCACTACCCTTGCATGTTGCCTAATTTCGATAGTGGGCTTGATGAAGGAGAACAAGCAAAAATTAAATCCAGACAAGACTGAGGTGCAAGAGAAAGCCAGACTCAGAAACTTAAGTGAAGCCCCTTCTGGATAAGGCTCCACTCCACCAGAAACAGCAGGTTTGTGTTTGGGAGTGGTCTTTGATCACTATCAGAAATGTGGGGAAAGAGCCTGTTTGGCTCCCAGACTACAGACTATGCTTCCTAAGGCAGTTCATTAGGCTTCCATTCTCCCAATACTTAGGAAGATAACAAAACACCTGCTTTACTCAGCTTTTAATTGTTAATTATTTTAATTGATGGTTTTAAATTTGGTTTTGATTTTAATTGCATTAATATTGTTATGTTAAAAGGGACGCGGTGGCGCTGCGGGTTAAACCGCTGAGCTGTCGATCGGAAGGTCGGCGGTTCGAAACCGCGCGGCGGGGTGAGCTCCCGTTGCTCGTCCCAGCTCCTGCACACCAAGCAGTTCGAAAACATGCAAATGTGAGTAGATTAATTGGTACCGCTTCGGCGGGAAGGTAACGGCGTTCCGTGAGTCATGCTGGCCACATGACCCGGAAGTGTCCTATGGACAACGCCGGCTCCAAGGCTTTGAAACGGAGATGAGCACCGCCCCCTAGAGTCGGACACGACTGGACTTTACGTCAAGGGAAACCTTTACCTTTACCTTTATTGTTATGTTTCATATTTTATTTTTCATATTTTCCAATACTTGAGTGTTGGAATAAACAGAAAGGCAGGATATAAATTCAATAATTTATGACATAATCCATATGGAGGAATGGTATTCAAAACTCTCTACAAATCTTCCTTTTTTCAGGTGCAGCTTTTGTATAATCAGTTTAAAGTGCCATGAATGCAATCCTATAATCTTTTCCTGAGAATAAGCCCTACTGAATTCAGTGGGTCTTATTTTTAAGTCAACTTGCATATGATTGCACTGTTAAACATCAAATGACTTGAATCGAGTGCTCCTTTCTGGAATACAGATTTACTAGAAATTACATATCCATACAGATTTCAAACTGTGAAACGGGAAAGGTAATCAGAACCTTGTTTGTGAGAAGTACACACGTCTGTATCATAGATGTAATGCATACTTTAAAAGTGTGCTTGGCCATGGATGACAATGCTGTGAAGTAAGTACATGATTGTTAGATGTTGCAAGGCATTTTTTCGACAACTAAATACTTTATGTGTAGAAAATGCATAATATTTGAAATAGCCCTGAATGGAGGAGTCATGGGCTATACCTTAAAATGTGGCTGGGTCACAGTTGTGAATAAGCATGTAATTCCTGACTCTGGCTACTTTCTACTGCTCAATGGCTATGTTAGCAGTTGTGCGAGGGGAGCTTTCCTTTAGGTGGAAAAGGAAATATATATTTAAAAAAACCCAAATAAAGTATTTTTCCTTTGAAATCCTTTCCCTAAAGCCTTGTTATGAAAAAAAATATGCAAATGCTCCAATTAGTTGAGGGACGGGAATCCCGAGGGCTAATAGCCTGAGGGCTGAACCAATTAGGAGCAGCCTTCCTTAGTTCAGAAGCAGATTTCTGCTGCTTCTCCGCATCTAGTCAGTTTGCCTAAACCAGGACTCAGTGGTGAAATTTTGGCTGTCATTCTGGATGAAGAGCCATCTTGCTCTTTCTCCCACCTTTCTGGCTGCTTAAGGATTAGGCTGCTATTTAGGGGCAGAACAAGCTATGCTTTGACTCCTGAAGAACTCCTCCCTGAAATAGAATGGAAATTCAGATTCATGTTGTCACCCACACACACCCTGGAATTGTCCACCCACATCATGGATTAGCTGGACCTGGGAGGTATTAACTGTCGTATTAGCCTTGGCATTTCTCAGAGTGGTGGGGAATGCTCTTGTATCTGTTTCTGAAGGTCTCAACAGATGCAGTGTCTTTCCCCGTTGAATGTCTTTTGGTCTACGTGCTACTGGAATTAGAACTCCTTTCTGAAATAAATAACCTGTTTTGTTTTTGTTTTTGTTTTCCTTTTTTGAATAGTTAGTATTCAGAAGAGGCAGATGTCATTGGAGAAGCATTTATTTTCAAGGAAGGAATCCTTTTTTTCATGGAGGAAGCCCTTCATTCCTTCAGTTGGTAATGGCTGATAATTATAGAGAATTCTCTTCAAATTATTTCAGATGAACACAGAAACCTGCCTTGTACCTATTCAGATTGTTTGTCCCTTTAACCTCCAGTGTTGTATATTCTGACTCTCAATGGCTCCCCAGTATCAGAGGTGATATCTTTCTGATTGTCTGCTACTTCCATGTTTCATCTGAAGAACCAGTGATTAATCCCTTTGCATGAAAACCCCTCAGTTATGATATCTGCTGCTAGATGTCCACATTGTGTCTCACAACGATCAGCAACAGATGTATTTGGTCAAGGAGATAATCTTCAGAAATTATAGCAAATGCAGCGGATTGTGGTGTACAGCCTTTTAGGGTGTGAATAAGCAAATTTAGCCATAAGATCCCTGTTGGCTGAAATATGCAATCATGCAACTTAATGTGATTTGATGAAATGAGAACAGAAAACAACTCTCAAAGGCATTTTGCACAGAAAGATATCACGAGGCTTCCCTTTATACTAACTTCTGAGCCTGGTTGTCATCGATTCAGATGAAAGCTTGACTCATTGTTTGTCTCTCTATGTCTGACCTAAAAAACTCTGAGCCTGGGGCACCATCAAGTCACCCAAACTCAGAATCACACCAATGCATGGTCCAGCAGAACAAAACACTTTCTGTACCAGTATGACTTCATTGGTCATCCTTACTGGCACAGCATAAATACTGTCCTTTGTCTTCTGGTTGCTACAGAGTTTTGATTGCTGCCAATCATAACCTTAAGGTCAGGGACTGGATCAAAATCTCCAGGGAGGGAAGATGATCTATGCAATCCATTTACCCATCTGGTCTGGACCAACTTTGGTCCACATGACTTAAGACTGAAGTGAACCCATTCCAAACCACAGAAATGTAATTCCCTTTTCTGGCCAGGGACAAACCACACACTATAAAACCATAGAATTGGCAGGCCGAAAGAAATCCAATTTGATTCCCATAATTCTCAATCGGTGTTCAAGATGAGTTCTGGTAATTGATGGGGAATTTGAACTGTTCCTTGACCTGCCCTCTCCCCTGCTCAATTATTGTCTCTTTGTCTCATGTATACTAAATGGATAACTTTAAGTTCCTCATGTGAAGCATTTGAATTTGAAATAATATCCTTCTGTGTTCCACCATTTCTGTGGGATTTTCATTATTTAATCTCCCATGACCTTAAGAACATGTCCCATATCTACCCTCCCAATTCACTCCCTTTCTTTCAGGCCCAGGAAAGAAATATCATTACTAGACACCTGTCTACTGTTGATCTAATTATACTTATAAAGTCCCAATAATCCTTGCATAACCACTAAAATTCCATTTGAGAATTCTTATTCTGGTCTCTTGATGTGAAGTAGCCTTGATAAATCTTTAAAAAGAATTCATTTAGGGATGTTCAAAACCTAGATTTAACTCAGCCTTTCCCATCCATATGTTGGACTTCAATTCCTATAATCTCTTTTCAGCATAAGAGTGGCAATAAAAGATGACGAATCTATGAAATATCAGGCCATGAATTCTGAAGCTAGGCCTAGAAACTTTGCAAGGCCAATCCTTTTATGCTAGAGCTCCAGATGTGGATGGAATTATCCAGAGGAAAAAGAAACATGCCCAGCTTGCTAGCTACCAAACATTTTGGACAGCTGAAAGCCAGTAGCATTCTATCTTTCCTTTCATCTCAGTCACCTAACAGGATAGTGAAAAGTGTTACCACCTGCCTGTCCTTTAAAAGGAACAAAATAAGTAATAGAGTATTGAGAAAGTTGCTTGACTTCTTTCACTTTGTATCAACTTATTCTACCAACTAGAATAAATTGTGCAAATTTAATAAGAAAGAAAATATGTTCTCAAGGGACATAGGTATTTTTTTAGTTGAAGATAACTGATTTTCTTTCTAGCAAATACCTGTATAAGGTGATGAATGAATTGAGATTATCATGCTAAGTTTAGCTGTATAATGTCAAGAAATGTAAAACTAAGAAATACACCTACTTGGAAAGAAAATACAAGGGAGTCCAAGGACAAGCATAATATATCCAGCTACTCTGTTCTAATTTCATATCTCCAATCATACTCTTTGGATGGAACTTAACGGAGTTTAAGTAAAGAAAATAAAACTCATATTGCTTGTTATATGAAGATCACTGATCCATAGTTGTTTCAGACAATCTGTGGTAATTATTTCAAGTGTAAATTCAGATGAGAAAATGTGAAATTATGCACAAAATGACTACCCAATGGAGGAAGATAAATAATTGCCACCGATTATTTCCACCTCAAGAGACCTGGTCAAAATTACTGTGTAGAGCAAAGAAAGCAACATTTCTTCTTCCTCCCACTCTTGTCCAGAGACAAAGAAAAATAGATATCCCATAATTAAAGGTCCCCCCCGCCCCAAACTCCCACAAGAGAGATGGGCAAGAAAGGGTATTATCAAAAAAAAAAAAGGCTTTTTTTTCATTTCTCTCTCTCTCTCTCTCTGGCTAAAGGAAAACTAAGAGAAGGACTCTAAATTAAACATTTAAATCATAAAATGGTTGTTTAGGCAAACAAAGAAGCACATCATTCCAAATACAAGGGAGAGGAGCTTAGGTAGAGTCATAAAAGCAAAAAGATTGTATATAAAAGAGGCTATAGGGTTAAGGAACTGTTCTCCAGAGTTTTGTACAGCATAAATATTTTGAAACAAGTGGCAGCAGTACTAGATGATGGTTGACCATTTATACTGCAACTAGATCCCCAAGGAAATAATGCATGCATGCAGTAAATTTGAGTTTTCAACTAAGTGTATATTATAAAGTTGCGTGTATCAAGTAGCCAGGATTGGCTATAGCTGTTGTAAATTTCATCAGTCTTGTGCTTTTTAGCTATATTAAACTTCAGCTCCCATAATCACCCAGTTAGCATGGACCACTGGAGTTGAAGCCCACCATATGTGGAGGGAAGAACATCTGAATTTACTATCTACATAATGTGTGTTATTTATTTATTTACAATAATTTGTATGCTCCTACTCTTCAGCCTCAAGAGCTGCATAACCTGGGGCTGGGGGTTGTTCAGATTTTTTGCTAAAGTAAAGAATCTTTAAGACTCATTTGTGTTAATGGAAGAGCATTAACCACATATTTCATTCAACCATTATAACAAATGGAATTTAAGATGTTTGGCTTATTATACTGAGCACTTTTTCCTTGAGAATAGCAAGCCAAAATATATACCAACAGATATTACCATGTTAGAAAATATAAAAATCTACTTTGCCATTTATGTATTTATTTATTTATCAAATTTATCACTGCCCATCTCCCCCACAAGGAGGGACTCTGGGCGGTTCACAATAAAAACATCCAACCACAATATAATATACAATAATATATAACAATATCAATGACATAAAAATATAAATATATTAAAATATAATAAAATCCAGATGGCTAAGGTATTCTCTCTATCTGCAAGCAAACAGGGCAATGCTATGGAGCTAACCATCCCCAAGAAGAACTATGCTCTTTCCAGCCCCAGGCATGTTGACAGAGCCAGGTTTTTAATTTCTTTTCAGAAGTCCAAGAGTGAGGGGACCTGCCTCAACTCCAGGGGGAGAACATTCCAAAGGGCAGGTGCTATTGCAGAGAAGGCATGCTTTTAATTAATCAACTTTAGCATTCATTTTAATTTATGATTCTTAATTTTCCATACTGTAATTATTATCCATTTGGAGTATTTGCCTGAATAGAAAGGTGCTCTGAAATCAAAATAATAGTAATTCAGTGTAAGATTGCCATTTTTACACTCTAATCCTGTAATAAATTCCATGGTACAGTATATGTATTTTGAATTGCAACATTTGCCAGTCTAAAGGCAATGGATTTAATGAATTAAAATTATGCTCCCCTCCAATTAATCAGCTAGTGGAGATATACATACACACTCACACACTCATAAAAATTTAAGGTTACAAACAATATTTCAAAAGAGGTTGTTTTTTCCCCTTTGTCTCACATTGTGTGAAATATATTGATGTCCTGGAACCTATAGATACTGTTTTGCCATGCTCAGTATACTGTAGTGCTTTTAGAATCAGACTGAGATTGGGTATATGCAATTACAAGTCTTTGTTTTGTCATGAAGTGATTTTTGTTCTAAGAATAAAAACAGGAAACTATGGATGCCACCTGGATTACTGCTGACCAGGAGAGACAATTCTCAGGCTGAAAGAGTTCACACCTCTTGCCTAGATCTGATCCAACGTCTGTTTGGCCGAAATGGATTTCAGGCACCAAGGGAATGTTCAGAGAACTTTGCAACTACTCCAGGTGTCTCATGCCTCATTCTTCCATATCCTCTGCAATTTCCAGCAGATTAGTCCCCATACGGTTTATAATTAATCTCCATGTTCTCAGAGGGATTAATAATAATCTTGGTGGAAGATTTTAGGATCCAGACTCACATTCATTTTTGGAAATGGCTTGCATGACTTCATATTTCAAAAACACTCACACAAACTGCTATCTGAACAGTATTTAGAGTGCCAGGATCTGTTGTTGTTATTGTAGAAAGAATAGTGAAGTTAGCATGTCTGAGAGAGTGCAAGAACTTTGAAGGATGTAGAAGCCTCTGGGAACTCCTACCTCATAACCTTAGTGTACCTCTAGTTAGCCAAGATTATGGCAACCAGCTTGATTGATAACTGGCAAATAGAGGGAGAAAATGTAGAAGCAGTGAAAGACTTTGTATTCCTAGGTGCAAGGATTACTGCGGATGCTGACTGCAGTCAGGAAATCAGAAGACGCTTAATCCTTGGGAGAAGAGCAATGACAAATCTCGATAAAATAGTTAAGAGCAGAGACATCACACTGACAACAAAGGCCCGCATAGTTAAAGCAATGGTGTTCCCCGTAGTAACATATGGCTGCGAGAGCTGGACCATAAGGAAGGCTGAGCGAAGGAAGATCGATGCTTTGGAACTGTGGTGTTGGAGGAAAATTCTGAGAGTGCCTTGGACTGCAAGAAGATCAAACCAGTCCATCCTCCAGGAAATAAAGCCAGATTGCTCACTTGAGGGTATTAAAGGCAAAAATGAAATACTTTGGCCACATAATGAGAAGACAGGACACCCTGGAGAAGATGCTGATGCTAGGGAGAGTGGAAGGCAAAAGGAAGAGGGGCCGACCAAGGGCGAGGTGGATGGATGATATTCTAGAGGTGACGGACTCGTCCCTGGGGGAGCTGGGGGTGTTGACGACCGACAGGAAGCTCTGGCATGGGCTGGTCCATGAAGTCACGAAGAGTCAGAAGCGACTAAACAAATAAACAACAACCTCTAGTTAGCAAAATCGAATGCAACACTTGCATTTTCAAAGTGACTTTTATAGGGAGAGATGAAAACCAGAAATGAAAGCCACTTAAATGATGGCAAGTAGATGATGTCTTAGTAAAATGAGATCTTTGGCACAATGGTTTGATTTAAGGGTAGTTTGCACCAATGAAACTCATAGATTCTATTTAGTCTATTTCTTTTATGCAGGTATGATTTCCTTTAATCCCTTAAAACCTGTTTAAAACATAGGTTTTTAAAAAAAAAAATAAGCACAAAGATACTTGTAAAAAAACTGTAGTAGCCAAATATAATGTCGAGTTTCACATATTTGATTAAACCATGGTTTATTTAGCTACGTTTTATTGAGTACCCCACAGTGATTGGACTCATGAAAATAGAGATGATGATGATTTGCTGAGTGAACATTGAACCACATTATGATGTAGTGAAATGCATGAATCCAGTATACCTTGTACAACCACAGTTAGCTGAGTTGACCAACATGACAAACCCTAAACCATGGTGTGTCAAACTGACTTACCTGTGTGGAAAGCCCTGAGAAGTGCTGGGGTCAGAGAAAAACTGCAACTCACCCTTGCTGCAGTGTAAATGGAATTTCTGCCAGTGGAAACCATTTGCTCATGTCCTTAGGGCACTGCCAAGGTATAATTTGGAGAAGAGCATGTGTGTTCCTTTTTCTAAAGGTAACTGGGTGAAAAAGGGGGGGGGCAACAGGATGTTTATTTCCAAGTGCCTATGCAAATTCTCTCCCCCCCGCCCCACTTCAGTTTGGTCCGTGCAGTGCACAGTTTGCTGAACCCAAAAGGGGGGGAGCAGAGAAACACCCACACCGAATCTCCAAAACTGAAACCTCTAACCCAGCAGCTGAATACACTGTCTTATAGTCAGCAGATACCACAAGAGCGACCACAAACCTCCCTGCAGTGCCCTTGGGAAAACGGCAACTCTTGGCAGGTTTGACACGCTTGATGGCCCATGAGAAAACTGGTGGCAGAGTCATGTCAGGGAGACTGCCTGCCTTGGCCAAGTGTGGCATGGATTAAAGCGATGTGGCTTTGTTTGCAGCTCTTTTCCCAGAAGCAAGAGTGTACAGAAGTCTGGGAGTGGGTGTAACACAACAAAACAAGGATAGTTTGTACATGCTGCACTTGGCAGAAGGGTCAGTACAGTAGCTTGACACGAAATGCTGTGTGTGTGCATGAGGTAAAGTAGTATCTTTGTCTCTCATGTTTAAGGCCTCTCTTGTTTCCTTCAGAGCCTATCAAAGGTTAATATTCCTTCTCCCCTTCAATTTCACTTAGCATTGCTGTCGCTACAGCTACGTGGCATATATTTAGTGACCAACAAGGCTATTTTTCTTATTCACTGCATCTTATACTGTCCCTAGAATTCAGGGTAGTGCATATTTTTCCCCTTCCCATTGCTTCTTCACAACAAACTTGTGGGTTAGACAGAAAGATAGTAGTGCAACATAGTTTAACCATGTGTATTAGACATGTTGCAATTAGCTAGGTTTGCATAACACATGAAGCTATAACCCCAAGGGTACAACCCACAATAACTGAGAAATAGATCAAGCCAAAATCAAACCAAGTATGTGGCTTACTGCAACACACGAACAGTACCAGTGACTGGCCCTAGGCATTTCTGTAAGCTTCCTGAGTTACAGTAGTCTAACCAGATAATCAGCATGACTCCTACTAACTAAGAGGATTGTCTCCTGTATTTCTAACACTGGATTTAGCTGAACAGCATAGAATAGCCAAAGTAGTGCAGTCATCCTCTGTAACCATCACATGTGGCAATTCATGTCCATGTCTGGAACCCCACCAGCATTCATTGGCAACTGGCAGCAATCTAGAATCCAAATGAACCATATCAATCCTTAGGAACAGTCTTGCAGAGACATGCCAGTTGAATTGCAGCAGTAAGCAGCTTTTTCTTTTTTCTTTTAATTGTATTTTTATTTAGCATTTTTAAGCAAAGAAAAGAAACAAAGGAAAAATGAGAAAAAATGGAAACAAGGATAAATAAAACACAAAGTGGATAAACAGGGAATTTACAAGATTTATGTTAAATTTCCACTACTTCATTTATTAATTTTAAGTAACTTATTTATTTATTGGTGCCTTTAAATCAGTGTTGACTCCTGACAACTGCCTGGACTAGTCTCTGCAGTTTTCTTGGCAACATTTTTGGAAGTGACTTGCCTTCTTCCTAGGGCTGAAAGAGAGTGACCAGCCCAGGATCATCCACCTGGCCTAGAACTCCCGGTTTGTAATCTGAAGCTTTAACCACTACACCAAACTGGCTCTCTAAAATTCAAGTACTATATGAATAACAATAGCAACAATCAGCACAGTGTAAATCACCAAGTGAGATTAAGAATTGCAATAATTAATATCTACGCAATTAAAAACTTTATGTTAAGGGAAAAACAGTAAGTAGCTTTTGAAGTGAATGCATTCACAGTCTTTGATAGTTTACCTAAAACAATTCAAAGCTTGCCAGCTTGCCCTTCCTTTTCCATAGTCAAATGGGACCATGTAATAGAAAAGACTCTGTCAGGAACAGTAAGAACATAGGCACATGTATCCTCCTAGCAAGGAGCAAAATTTGTAGTTGAACTCTGAATATAGAAATGTTCTGTTCTTGAATAGGTTTGCATTGCTTTGACCCATTGGGTGGCTGCATTTCGATTAAAGAACAAAAACGATTCCTAGAGGTCTTTGCCAATAAATGCACAATGTTTTTTCATTTGAAATATACAGCTCCCAATTCTTCCTTCAAGATAGTCTCTTTGTTATAGGGATTCATCATTCTGAAAACCCCAAGTGCACTGCATTGTATCTGTAAAATGCAATTCTTCCCCACAATAGCATGTTCATTGGTATTGTGTTTGCTGTACAAAATGTTGCACTGTGTAAGAGTTTCATAAGCACCCATTGTTGGTGACATAATGAGTGGTCAATAACTGCAATACTAGTCCAAGCGATTGTCTTATCAAAAACCCTCTTCTCATTTCATGGTAGTTTATTTAAAAATTATTACTTTGCTAGCTGCCCTTTAAGCATTTGGAGGTGCCTCAATTTTCATATTAAAAAACAAAAGAAAACTCATTGTCAGCAATGTAAGCACAACAGAAACTGAACACATGTGAGCCCAGAGAACATAAATGCTATAGAATAGGGGGGAAAAGAGTTTACTCCAAGGGGTCAATATTGCATGACATGCAAACAATAAATGAAAATAAAAATAAAAATCTAGTAAAGTGGAGAAAACAAACCAGGGTCCTTTTCACTAGGATGCTAGGTATTAAAAATCCATTTTTGAATGCTGTAGGCTGGGCTCAGATGGTAGTCGCCATTTCTATTTTTTGGTACTGATAGGAGGATTCAAACTGTTTCATGAGTAAGTAGATAGCCTGATTAACTCTATAAACCTTGTCCAATATACAAACAATACGATTTTGTTTGATATTATTCCTTTGAAGAGTGACTGCCTTTGAGAAACCAAGAGCATGAGAAGGACCAAAGAAAGGAAAGGAAGTAGAGAGGGAGTACAAGGAAGAACCTGAAACAGACCAAAAACAGGCAGAGAAAGAGTAAAGGATGACTGAGGACCAGAGGTTAGGGTTGAGAAGTCACTCAGAATTATATAAGAGACAACATAAAAGACCTAAGGGGGAGGAAAAAAGAACACATTGCAATATTTTGAGAGAGGTGGGATTTGGGGGCCTAAATTAGGCTAGATGTAATTGATTTTTAGTCTGAAATAGCTTCACATGCAAGACTTCTTTAAAGAGATAAGTGGAAAATGTCCATTTAACTTTGATGGGAAGTCTATGTTCCACATTGGTGGAAAACTGCTTATGATCCCTGAATCTCTTTTTTGCAGCCTCCAGAACCCTATGAAGTAAGGTTTGAATTGCCAAACCATAGAGTTATTTCTTGCGGTTTTCAAAGAAAAAAAATAGTATGTCTTAATATTTCAAAAACCAATTCCAGAAAAAACAAATGAAAATCCTAACTCTACCAATTTACATAATATAATTGTGCCATGGATTGCTTACTGTTGCCCTTGACTATTGAGAACATTTTTAAAAACACCAAAAAGCTTCTCATACTCCCATATAAGATACAAGGAATATCTGAATTGTGAGAATGTCGCATGACATAATTATGGGTGCTTACAAAATTGTATTTCAACCTACTGCCCCATAGAGAAAGAGAGAAGAAAAAAGAGAACAAATTCTGCACCCAAATAGAAGTCAATGAGACCTCCATACCTTCCCATACCTCAAATTCAAGTTGAGATCCTTCTGGTGCAAATTCATTTATAATCCTCAAACTGCCAGTTAAGAGGCCGCTTTCACTACACTTGTTAGCTTCCATGATTTTCCAAACATGTTTTTGAATGTGGTACTGGCATTAAAAAATGTTAAGTATGAAGTGCTTTGGATTTGGAGAACCCACAAAAGTTTGTTAAATGGTCCATGCAGATGTGCAACAAGTGGTCTATGAAATGAAGATTGACAACTGTGTTTTAGAGAGTGTTTTGGGATAAACAGTGATGATTAACGAAAGCAAAATGGAGAAAAAAGAAATGTTTGTGGTAAAAAAAACAGTGAAGGAGGAATACTTGTACATTTAGGCTAAATCTAAAGTAAAATTTTAGAACTGTTTCAAAATGTGAAACCGGTTTTCAGGCTGTGGGTCACATGTTTCACATAGGAGTATTATGGCTTAAATTTGCTACTGGTTTTTATTTTATTTTGGGTATTGTGTCAAAAGAGCCTGCACAACCATGGTATCAGAAAGAATGGAAGTTCTCCATAAGTGCCATATGTAATTGCTTTGACACATAAACTGTTCCAAGGAACTAGTGGCCTTGAGGCTCAGTTTTGCGTCACACCCAAAGGGTGACATGTAGGACACAGGCAATATAATTAGGTGTCCCCATACTTTGTGGCTGCTTGCTGTTTCTAATTGTCAGTTCTTATTTTTAGGCAAATTATAGGTTGCTTTCTAAGGAAAACAGACAGTCTTTTGTTGATGTAATACTTTTTTAAAAATATAT
This sequence comes from Candoia aspera, assembly GCF_035149785.1. Taxonomy (NCBI): domain Eukaryota; kingdom Metazoa; phylum Chordata; class Lepidosauria; order Squamata; family Candoiidae; genus Candoia; species Candoia aspera. The sequence continues at coordinate 59,184,370 of NC_086155.1, read as the reverse complement.
GCCCCCAAAATTGCTTTTCGTAATTTTTTAAAATTAAAAATGTGTCTATCCAATTGCATTTCAATAATATATACTAGATATGTTAGTGAATTGTGATATATGAGTGGGTGGGGGCTTTCTCCATTTTACATAAATGATATTTAATTAAAATCAGCCATTTAAAGCTAATTAACCACATGAAACTGTATGAATGACTATTCATAACATTTTAGTGGGGTATATTGCAGTATAGAAATCAGAAAAGAGTACAGTTATTTGTCTTTGTAAAGTAGACAAAAAGCACATATTCTGGGACTGTGAGCTAATTGCCACAAGAAATTTCATTTTCCCATTTTTCAATAAGGTGAGTTTTCAGATATCATGCTGGCAAAAATAAGATGGATATTCTGATCAAACAAATCAATGTCTTCAAAAGATTTTAGGGAACAGTATTTACATACTCTGTATGGTGTCTTGTTCTCTGTTCATCACTGCTAAAGTATATTTCTCTCCTTGTACACCTTTTTTTTCCTGATTCTTAACCATTATTCCCAATCTTTGTCAAAAATTTCCATGTATGATCAAGGCAAAGACCACTTGCTCTTAAGTCGTGTTGATTTTGATGGGATATACTTTTTTTTTAATCCATTCAGTCACATCTGAATCTTGGAGACTGCCTGGACAAATCCCTGAAGTTTTCTTGGCAAGATTTTTCAGAAGTGGCTTGCCATTGCCTCCCTCCTAGAGCTGAGGGAAAGTGACTGGTCCAAGGTCACCCAGCTGTCTTCATGCCCAGGCGGAACTAGAACTCATGGTCTCCCGGTTTCTAGCCTTGTGCCTTAACCACTACACCAAACTGACTCTCAAGGGAAATACTTAAGCACCTTTAACTCACCCACTGATATGACATCACTTTTACTGGGCTAGGTTAACAAGTTTTAGAGTGTGATTTGAAATGTTACAGCTTTTCAGCATTCCCTGAAAGAAAGGAGATAGAAGCCATAGGGCAGTGAGAGAGCTTGCTTTTGGTTAGTATTGATCAAGCCTAGGCAACCTTTCACCCTTTAGATGTTTGACAACTCTCACAATCCTATGGCCATATTAGGTGTCCTCCATAACCTTTGGAGGACACCGGGTTGCTTAGGCCTGAGCTAGGTGGCTAATAGTCTCTCATTCACAAATGTTAGCCTTAAGAACAGAATTGCAATGGAGGTGGGAAGGTTTATTTTCATCAAGATGCATTCCCAGGCTTTCCTTATTATAGTACTTTTTGAGACATCACCATCTCCCAGTGTGTTTTGTTTTTGTTTTTGTTGTTCTTTGTTTCTGTATTGGAGAATAACTGAGAGATGTCAGGCTTGGTATCCTAAATAGATATGAGATCTATTCTGCAAAATCCAGACAGCAGCAAAGAGACACTGAAAAGAGTAACTTTTTGCTACCACCTAGTGGTCATCCAGATTTATACAGCCCTGATCTGGTAGCCCTAATGATAAATTTATTCAAATTTTCAAATAATGTATTTGAAGACATAAGAATAAAGGATAAAGTATCAAAGCTCAATCAGAAGCTAACACAACTACCAATTTGAGTTTGCAGATTCTGTGCCTGCTCTGACTAGCCTCAACCTCAGATTGTAGGCCTGAGAATCAGGCTTTGGCCTCAGAAGATATGTCAACCCTAACTATATGGTATGGTCTAAATTTTAAATGTTCAAAATAAATGTGCAACTCTAATAATTGATATGAACTGTGCATCTCTAAGTATAACTAGATGAAACATGTGCAGCCTTTAAAGCCCCCTTCAACCTTTGATCAATTAAGGCTTCTCACATAATCTAGATTTATGTGTGTGTGTAAAAAGTGTAGGTTTTTGGGTTAGAAATGAATCCTTTTTCATGATTTCTCCATTCTGATAAATAGCTAGAGTTAGTTTGGTGTAGTGGTTAAGGCATCAGGCTTGAAACCAAGAAACCGTGAGTTCTAGTCTGCCTTAGCAGAAAACCAGCTGGGTGACTTTGGGCCAGTCACTCTCTCTCAGCCCTAGGAAGGAGGCAATGGCAAACCGTTTCCAAAAAACCTTGCCAAGAAAACTTAAGGGACTTGTCCAGGCAGTCACCAGGAGTCCACACTGACTTGAAGGTGCTCACACACACAAAAATGATATAAATCAATATTTGTATAATTTTTTTAAAACTTTTTTTTATCCAAGATTGTTTTGAAGTGCTTGATTCTGTCATGAGTACTGATGGTGAGCAGGAGGGGGCCCCTATCCAGGGGGGAAAATGCATGCGTAGTACTGAGGAGTTGAGCAGCCATTCAAAGAGATACAGATCAGACCCGCCTTGACTTTTGGAGTTTATCTGTCTGGGTTTTTCCCACACTTCTTCAGTTTGTTAGGATTTTCTGTCTAATGTAGCAGTAATAAAACACTAGAGACCTATTCCTCGTCTCAGCGTGGTTCCTGACTGTTAGGAAAGATTCCCTTCCTATCCCCGAAGTACAAGGATGCTTTGGGCTTTGCAGGATTACTTTCCCTTTTATTTTGCTTCGATTGAATTGGACTTATTTGATGGGCAAACATTAGCTGAAATGCTCAGGTGCTACCTACAGAATTTCTCTTACCAAGTAATTCATCCAGCAATGTACAGTGAATTATTGTATATAGTTCAAGGTAAATGCAAGTTCTTTCCTTTTTTTTAATCACATTTAGAGGATCCACATTCATAGTTAAGTTCTGCCATCATTTTCTGAAAATCTTGAGAAAGAATTCTGATTGCTCCTATCTTACTTTGTAAGGTTTGCAGTTTAATGTTCACCTTTGAGACTATGGCTGTGATAATTTGAAGGAAATCTATTGTGCTTAACTTATGGGTTGTTAAGATTTTTGTCTGATATATTTTTAAACCCACAAAACCTTCTCATATCAATGGAGAATTCAAGGCAACCGGGTGGAGGAGATGAGGGATAGATTGTTGTGTACCTGAGTGCACTAGCTTCCAATCACAAAATTACTTTACTATGGCTCTCCAATCACAGTACTTTTCGAAGGGACATTGAAGGAACATGTCAGAAGTGGTTACAGTAAATTCTTAGCTCATTATATGTTGTCATCTGTCTCTCAGGGGAAATAGAAATTTGCGGAATGATCAGTGCTAGTTCTTATGCAATTTTTAGAATTTCAATACGTTTTTCTTGCTGTTATTTATGTCAGTCTTGAGTCTAATCCGTTATGTACTTTATCAGGTAAATAAATTCCCTTTAGCCTTCTACCAGCTCTAAGGCCAGAGTAACTTTTAATTTAACTTCAGTATTATTTTAGAACTGATAGGGTTGAATATTGCAGGTATAGCTTTGTTGTGTGACAATAATGCACATATAAAGAGGAGACAACTTCCATTTTTTTTTTCCCATATACAGTCCTTACATGGGAGTGTTTCAGTGCGGGCTGTCAACCAATTAAATCATTTTACTTCAATAATCCACTGCCTTTAACCAATGAATTGACATTTTAACTCTGAATAAAGCTGCAGATTAAAAAAAAAACAGTAAAGGTTCATGTTTTAGATTCCATAATAATTCCATAATAATTTACTATTTTCAAACAAAGCATGTTACCATACTGTACGTTATTACAAAGAAGGGACATGTGTTCAGTATTCTTTTTACAGAACTATTGTATTAATTAGTACTCTGACAACAGTAGAAGGGAAATGAACTTCACTGGCTCCTGTCTGGCATAACTCACCTGTTTTTCTTTGGTGGGGGGAAGTTGCCCTTCCTTTTAGAATATAGCTTGGCTCAGTGCATAAAACCTAGAACATTTTACTGAACTGTTTATTTAATTATTGAGATAGGCCTACATTCCTCACTACTCCTTCTTTGTGATAGTAGAGTCTGAATGTTTGTTTGTTTGTTTGTTTGTTTCAATGTATATGACCACCCATCTCACCAAAGCAACTGTGGGCAGCGAACGTTGTAAAACAAACAATGCATAATCAAAGCAACAAAACCCACAAAGATTAATATATACAGGGTGTGATCTTATGAAAGTACATGGTAGATTTTGCTTTAAGTTCCAAATTAAGTGTGATATACATCACATGCATGTTTTTTTCTAACTTAAAAAAAATAAATGAGGATGGGATGCTGAAAGCTTAAAAGGAAGGTTTGCTTCCTTTTTTTCTGATCAAAACTGCTTGCTCACAAATCCTTTAATAAGTAAATCAACAAACTCAGATACCCTTTTTCCCTGCAGGAGAAAGGATTCAGGATTCCCTTGCTTTTTCTTGGCCTCCAGGAATAATATCATTTGCCAATTCATTGGAAAAATGCTGTTAAGCAGTTGTGTTCAAAATTGCAAAATATTCTAATTTTGCAAGCTTTTCATTCAGATGTAGGTGAATTTTTTTTTATGTGTGTTCTAAGAACCATGAAGGTGATCTTGTCAAAGTGAATTTATTTAATTTAGATTTATTGTACACCTTTTGTTAATAGAATACAGTTTATGATATTTGTGCCTTCTAAAACTGAATGACAAAGAAGATAAGATTGAGGTAAGATATATATCCAGTTCTATATCTGCTAAGGATGCATAGAATTCTTGAACTAAGAAAAATAAAGCAAAAATGCACAACCTAGTGCATCTGTGCTGGATGAAGCTATGCAGATATTGTCTCCAATCTGGTGCTGCCTACATATGTTGTAGATGATGAACACACTCATCAGAAATTGTAGTTAAGTAGTCAGCAGCAAGTGAACATCAGACTTGTGCTAGAGACAGCGAGAAGGTTATGGTTTAGAATAAATAAAAGAAAGAGACTGGAAATTGCTAAGACATGTCCAAAATCGAGGTAATCAACTATTATTAACATTACTTCTCCTTTATTATGAAGGCATGCTACAAATCAGAAAGATCCAATATTTATGAAACTCTGTTCACAACTTGCCAGCCAAACCAATAAACAGATATTAACAAGCCAAACCCAACATACATACACACATACGTACATACCAGCACCCTCTGATACATCCATAAATAAAACTGATACTAGCCTAGGAACTGCTAGAATTCTCAGGAAGCCTGGGGTGCACTAAGAGCCATAATGCTGTCTCAGCCTCTGAAAAGGATATAGGGTTGGATCATACGTATGACCCCAGGCCAGAAGACCAAGAAGCTGGACTAGAAAGAATTATTTGCTGGAAGAGATAGGCCAAATAGTTGAAATGGTAAAACAAAAGTGTGAAGACTCTGAAGTCAAAGCTTTGGTTTTCAGTTATCAGAATCCAAGCTGTTTGATTCCAAATCCCTTGTAAATCACATGCATTTAATTTATTATTGTACAGCTTTTTTAATGTAGGCAGTTGACTTCCAGGCATTCTAACCTTCCTTTAAAAACATCACAAATAATTATTTATTTTATAAACAGGGAATTTAAAGCCAATATAATTTATTATGATTATTACATTCTATATAAAGTGTTATGAAAAGACAGTTTGCATACATTGATTGTAATGTCTTCTAAAAAGTACATATATATTGTCCATCAAGCTTAGTGATAATTTCTAGTTAAAATCATAGCATCATTCAGTTGGGATTGACTGGATAGAAATCATCTAGTCCAGCCCTCTGCTTGTTGCAGGATCCATTACAGCATCTCTGACAGATGACTATCCAGCTATTCTCCTAGTAAAGGAGAACTTGCCATGTCATGTGGCAGCCTGTTCCACTGGCTGACTTCTCATACAATCAGGAGGTTCTGATTGTAGCCTGAGGTTCTTTCCTTGTAGTTCAATTCATTGGTTCTGGTCCTGCCATCTGGGGCAATAGAGAATAAGTTTACTCAGTGCGACAACCTTTCAGATACTTTAAGTCTGCTATAATATATCTCCTCAGTTGTCTTTTCTGTAGGTTAAATATGGTGCGATCCTGTAACCATTCCTCATAGGGCTTGGTATCCAGACCCTTCATCACCTTGGTAGCTTGCTCCAAGGTGTCACTCTCCTTTTTGAACTGTGGTACCTACAGCTGGACACAGTACTCCAAGTGAAATCTGACCCAGGGCAGAGTAGACTGGAACATTTACTTCCTATGATCTGGAGTCTGTGTTTCTCTTAATGCACCCCAAAATAGCATTCGCTTTTTAACAGCCACACCACACTTCTGGCTCTTGATTAACTTGCAGTTGACAAGGACACCCAGATCCCTTTCACATGTAGTGTTGCCAAGCCAAGTGTCCCACATTCTATTCTAGTGCCTTATATATATATGTTTTTACCAGATGCAGAATTTGTTATTTCTCCCTGTTAAATCCCACCTTATTCATTTCATCCATGCTCCGAACTATCTAGATCTCCTTAAACCTTGTAGTTTAATCTAAAGTATTAGCCACCTTGCTCAGTTTGATATGTGTCTCCTCAACCCTCTCCTCCCAGTCATTGAGAAACATGTCAAACAGCATAGAGCCCAGGATAGAGCTCCGTGATGCTGCACTTGATACTTTCTTCCAAGTTGAAGTGAAACTATTAATGAACACTCTAAGAGTGCAGACATTCAGCCAACACTAAGTCCATCTTACATTGGTACCATCAAGCCCAGAGTTTATCATCTTGTGAAGAAGAAGGCAATCACTGATGTATGCTATAACTTTCACCAGTGCCAATCACTTCTTGGAGCAGAAATCTGGATTTGTTGCACCCTCCTCTCTAAACAAACATTGTTACTGTCAAAATTGAGAAGGCAACATCCCTGCTCAGTGCTGTGCTTTAGGTCCTCATCCAGGAACTATTTATTTATTTATATGTGCATAAACTGCATATCCTGTTCTTCCACTTTATGCACACTCTTCAGGTTGGCTATTAAGTAAGCCAACGTAAACTTAACATATAAAATAATAACAAAAACAAAACAATTATAGAAAAAATATCTAGTAAAAAGAAAAATTGAGAAAGTGCTTCTTTCTGGAAGACAGTTGGGATATAAATGTTCTACTAGTGTGGAACGATTATATTCTTAATTAGGACGTTCTTAAGGAGCTGGTGAGACCAGCAAAGACAATTTCAGCAGAGGACTCCTTAGGGCAGTATTTCTCAACCTTGGCAACTTTAAGACATGTGGACTTTGACTCCCAGAATTCCCCAGCCAGCATGTCTTTATATGCACCCAAGCCAGCCCACTGACCTGCCCATCCATCCATCCATCTAGAATAGGCAGTAGGTGAACTTTTACATCACCTTTGAAGAAAAAGTATAATTGTATACGGCAGTGTTTCTCAACCATGGCAACTTTCAGACGTGTGGACTTCAACTCCCAGAATTCCCCAGCCAGCCATGGTGACTGGGGAATTCTGAGAGTAGAAGTCCACACATCTTAAAGTTTCCAAGGTTGAGAAACACTGGTATACAGAAGAATATCTTGACCAACTGACATGAGAGCAGTCGAATTGAGAAATGATTCTGAATGAAGAACAACATATTTGCAATTACAAAATTATTTCTTTGACAATCAGTTTACTTTGGCTTCTTGTAGATTGTTTTTTAATTGGAGAGGGGAACTATGGTTGAGAGAGAACCTTGATATCCATCTTTGATTCGGCTTTCCACTAACAGACACTCACATGTCTGTAAAGTCCTGTGAATCTTCTTTATGAGACATATATGGTACTCTTTGTGACTTGGGGGCATTTATTTCATGCCTTTTTAGATTTCAGTAACATAGAAGCTTTAACTTGCATACCATGAGATTTTTGCAGACAGCCCAAAATGCTGCTTCTAATATATTTCTCTTTCAGACTTTAGATAGCTAGAAATAAATGGCTTCCAAGCATGTTTTGAAACGTAACAGTAATAATAATGTGTAAAGTGAATCATTTTCAATGAGTTAGCTCCTTTATTTCTTGACAAGTGGGAAATAGCAGTGATTGTCATGATTGCAAATTGCAGATATGGTCTTAGCTAGAACTCATAGTGTGTTTGAACATTTAGTACCTAGCAAAACTATCAAGGATTAATTGTGAGTCTGTCATATTATAGGAGAACAGGAGCCACCTGAGTATAGCTGGGACTGCACCTGCCAGCCTTGGGCACATATCAGAATTCTGGCAAGATCTGGCAAGATTAACATCTACCTTGCCTACCTGCTACAAAAATCCAATCTAAAATTCTGCACCGTGCTAGGAATTTACCATTTGCTGCCATGTTAATTTCCCCAAATGCCCCAACATGATATAGTATGTGGGAAATTGCAATTGCCGTTAAATTCAGCCACCCAGTGATGCTCATTGTACTAGGTTCAGCTGCTTATTGCCACCAGGTAAGACCTAAGGAGACCATCAGCTAAGGCAGGAGATTTACAAAGCTTGCTTTGCCAACCGTCCTTTCCAATCTGGAGCCAGACAGCCTTTCTTCAGCCACGTAGCCTCCTTTTTGTGGGGGAGGGGCTGGGGAGCTATATGAATTACCTGCACAAAACAAAATGAATCAAAAAAGGATCCATATCTTTGTTGGTTTTGTTCATTAATGGCATTTTTAATTTATTTTTATTTTATATCCTGCCTTTATTATTTTTATAAATAACTCAAGGCACCAAACATACCAATAATCCTTCCTCCTCCTATTTTCCCCACAACAACAACCCTGTGAGGTGAGTTGGGCTGAGAGAGAGTGACTGGCCCAAAGTCACCCAGCCAGCTTTCATGACTGAGGCAGGACTAGAACTCTCAGTCTCCTGGTTTCTAGCCCATTGCCTTAACCACTAGCCCCAACTGGCTCTCTCATGTGCTCTACTCAGCAGTCTGGGAGCTATGAAATTTCAACAGAGCTAGGGGAATATTTCCCTTGATTTTTTCATTCTGAAAACGGGAATTTAATGCCATGGTATGTCTAAAGTGAAGCTTTCACCATGGGTGTGCAAGAGGCCAGAATCCAAATAGTCTTGGGACTTCTCTCCTTCCTTGCTCCTGCAGCTCAACCAATTTGGGTAACCCAAGGAGTGCAAACAAGGCCATGTTTTTCCCTTCTGCTGCAAGAATTGGCATCACCCCCTCTTACTTTACCCTTTGGTCGAATGCTCAGCTCAACCTCTGTGGTCTGGAAAATTAACATTCTAGCTACTCAATCAAAACCTCTTTCCCAGGAGTGGAAGTTGTTTATGACAGGGTGATCACAGCTCTCTCATGAGAATTCCTAATGATCCATCTTCTTAGGGCCAAACTAGACATGATGGCAACAGTTACATGTGGTTAAAACATAGAATTATCCCATCATCTAAAGGAAAGGGTTGGATATGATTCAAATGCCAAAATGTGTTGGGAAAAAAAGACTGAACCCTCTCCTTACCTGCTACTTGATTCTTTTCTACCCTTTCCCCCTCCAACTATTTTTCACACAGGAAAAGTAACTCTTGGTATCAGAATTCAGCTCAGGAGAAAACCATCTGGGGAGAGAAGACACAGTGAGGTAAGCCACAGGCAGGGTGAGGTTTTTGTATTTCTCATTCAAACTCTGCCATAATTCTGACGTGGCCCGTGGTTTTCTCAAGCATAGCTCTGCCCCATCCCACACACAATGCATACATTCTGTATTATACAGCCCTGAGCATTTGTGGAGTCCCTTTATAATACATGCAGTTCAACATTTTTGTCCTATGCACAGTGTCCCTCTGTTTAAGTTGTCCTTAATTCAGGCCATTCTTTTGGTTCTTTGTATTTAAAATCCCATGTCTGCTTATCCACCAACTGCCCTCATCACATGGCTGGGCCTTTATCTTCCCTCTCCACCATAAAAAACATTTGTTTTCTTTCCTGCCCCAAACTTTCCCACACTTGATTTTTCCTTTTAGGTCTCATTCTGAACTTGCCCTTGAAGGAAATGTAGCTCTGGGACTGTGTAATTTGTCCTGTACTCCCACATTACTTCCACCAATGGAAATCAAAGAGTGCCTTTCCCCAAGAAAGAAAAAGTAATAATTGAAAAGCAATTAGTTGGAGTTGCCAATTAAAGTATTTCAAAGCAAAGGCATCTCCCCCTGCCCCGACACCTCTCAGCCAAGGCATTCCAGAAATTCCACAGTGGATCTGTGATCTCTGTTCATTTTGGAATGCAAAGAAGGTGTCAGTGCCTGGGGCAAAAAGGAGTATTACTAACAGAGGCATTTAAAAAGTGTCCTTTGCAAGAGAACTAAAAATTAAGCTGGTCCTTTGAGTCTTCTTTCATAGAGCCCTTTTATTCTTGAAGCTAAGGACCTGGTTCTCAGAGTACTCTGTTAGCCCAATGAGTACTATAATGAGTCACCTGGCAAGTGAACAGCAATAAAATAAAATGAAATAAAATAAAAGTACAAAGGATCATATGGGAGCATGCAACAGCAATCCTGGACTAATCGATTCTGGTTGCTTTTATGTGTGCCTTCAAGTCATTATTGGCTCCTGGCAACTGCCTGGACATCTCCATACAGTTTTCTTGGCACGTGGTTTGCCATTTTTGGAAGTGGTTTGCCATTGTCTTGTTCCTAGGGCAAATAGAATGACTGATCCAAAATCACCAGGCTGGCTTCCTGTCTAAAGCAAGGCTAGAACTTACAATCCCCTGGTTCCTAGCCTGGTGCCTTTAACCACAACACTAACTGTGAAAGGTGAAAGGTCCCCTGTGCAAGCACCGAGTCATGTCTGACCCTTTGGCGGGATGCCACTTTCACGAAGTTTTCTTGGTGAAGTGGTTTGGGGTGGTTTGCCATTGCTTTCCCCGGTCGTCATCTTCCCCAGCAAGCTGGGTGCTTGTTTTACCAACCTCAGTTACAAACAAGAGTTTCAGTTCACTATGGGCATTCAGAGACTCAGTTTGAGAATCTTTGGCTGCAGAAAATAGAATCATAGGATTGAAAGGGACTTTGGAGGTCTTCTAATCTGACTCCCTTCTCAGGGCAGGAATCCTCAGACCATCCCAAACAAATGGCTGTCCAACCTTTATTTAGAAACCTCCAGTGATAGAGCATCCATGAATCCAGGAGGTAGGATTTTCCACTGCTCAATAGCTCTCACAGCCAGGAAATTACTCCTGATTTCAAGTTTGGATCTCTGTCTATAAAGCTTCCACCCATTGGTTCTTGTCCTGCCCTCAGGTACTATGAAGAATAAATCCATACCTGCTTCCCTCTGATAGTCCTTCAAGCATTGGAAAACTACTATCATGTCTCCCCTTAGCCTTCTCTTCTTTAGGCTAAACATATCCAGTTCTTTTAACTATTCTTCATAGGATTTAGCCTCCAAGCCACTCTTCATTTTTGTTGTTCTTCCATACACTCTCTCCAGTTCCTCAGCATCCTTCTTGTATTGTAGCAACCAAAACTGGACACAGTATTCCAACTTGAGCACCTCAATGATGCCATGAGCTAAACCGTGAAGGGCCACCCAAGACGCGAAGGTCATGACAGAGAGGTCAGACTAAATGCAATCCCTGGGGAAGGTAATGGCAACCCACCCCAGTATTCTTGCCGTGAAAACTAAATGGATCAGTACAACCAGAGATATGTCGGTATACCAGCAGAAGATGAGACCCCCCAGGTCGGAAGATGGTCAAAATGCTACTGGGGAGGAACACAGGATGAGTTCAACTAGCCCCAGATGTGATGACGCAGCTAGCTCAAAGCCAAAAGGATGGCTAGCAGCCGACGGTGCTGGTGCTGAACGGCGGATCCGATGTTTTAAGGATCAACACACCATTGGAACCTGGACTGTAAGATCTATGAGCCAGGGCAAATTGGATGTGGTGATTGGTGAGATGTCAAGATTAAAGATAGACATTTTGGGCGTCAGTGAACTGAAATGGACTGGAATGGGCCACTTCACATCAGATGACCACCAGATCTACTACTGTGGACAAGAGGACCACAGAAGAAATGGAGTAGCCTTCATAATTAATAGTCAAGTGGCTAAAGCAGTGCTTGGATACAATCCAAAAAATGATAGAATGATCTCAATTCGAATTCAGGGCAAGCCATCTAGCATCACAGTGATCCAAATATACACCCCAACCACAGATGCTGAAGAAGCTGAAGTAGAGCAGTTCTATGAGGATCTGCAGCACCTACTGGACAACACACCTAAAAGAGATGTTATTTTCATCACGGGAGACTGGAATGCTAAGGTGGGCAGTCAAATGACACCTGGAATTACAGGTAAGCGTGGCCTGGGAGAACAAAACAAAGCAGGACATAGGCTGATAGAATTTTGCCAAGAAAACTCACTCTGCATAACAAACACTCTCTTCTGTAATGATTGCCCAGTCCAAATACTCAGACTCACAAGAGGTTGCTAAACGAAATCTGATTTATTAGGAAACTTGTGACAAGTACAGAGAAAGCTGAGAATGACAGAAAGCGCGCCAAATACAAACTAAAAACCCTCGCTGCAAACGTAATCCCTCCTCCCGACTAGCAGCATCAACACCACCCAACCCAGGTGCTGTTAACCGTCATCCCTTCTAGCCTGGGAAAGCAACCTTGAACACATGAGATAACCCAAATACATTCCGAGCTTGCAGGCAAGAGATAAGCATTCTATTTGCGAGAACTGTCCTCCCCTCAAAGATGAAACACGCATCAGCTTAATGACATGCGAACCGTTACGATGTACTAAGCACACTGAAACGGCGAACATGACATCTTCCAACAACCTAAAAGACGGCTTTATACATGGACTTTCCCAGATGGACAACACCGAAATCATATTGACTACATCCTTTGCATCCTTGGGGATACCAAGTCATCTTGTCTGCCTCCTGAAGAATCTGTATAACGATCAAGTAGCAACAGTAAGAACAGACCACGGAACAACGGACTGGTTTAAGATTGGGAAAGGAGTATGGCAGGGCTGTATACTCTCACCCTACCTATTCAACTTGTATGCAGAACACATCATGCGACATGCTGGGCTTGAGGAATCCAAGGCTGGAGTTAAAATCACTGGAAGAAACATTAACAATCTCAGATATGCAGATCATACCACTTTGATGGCTGAAAGCAAAGAGGAACTGAGGAGCCTTATGATGAAGGTGAAAGAAGAAAGTGCAAAAGCTGGCTTGCAGCTAAACCTCAAAAAAACCAAGATTATGGCAACCAGCTTGATTGATAACTGGCAAATAGAGGGAGAAAATGTAGAAGCAGTGAAAGACTTTGTATTTCTAGGTGCGAAGATTACTGCAGATGCTGACTGCAGTCAGGAAATCAGAAGACGCTTAATCCTTGGGAGAAGAGCAATGACAAATCTCGATAAAATAGTTAAGAGCAGAAACCTCACACTGACAACAAAGGTCCGCATAGTTAAAGCAATGGTGTTCCCCGTAGTAACATATGGCTGCGAGAGCTGGACCATAAGGAAGGCTGAGCGAAGGAAGATCGATGCTTTTGAACTGTGGTGTTGGATGAAAATTCTGAGAGTGCCTTGGACTGCCAGAAGATCCAACCAGTCCATCCTCCAGGAGATAAAGCCAGACTGTTCACTTGAGGGAATGATATTAAAGGCAAAACTGGAATACTTTGGCCACATAATGAGAAGACAGGACACCCTGGAGAAGATGCTGATGCTAGGGAGAGTGGAGGGCAAAAGGAAGAGGGGCCGACCAAGGGCAAGGTGGATGGATGATATTCTAGAGGTGACGGACTCGTCCCTGGGGGAGCTGGGGGTGTTGACGACCGACAGGAAGCTCTGGCGTGGGCTGGTCCATGAAGTCACGAAGAGTCGGAAGCGACTAAACGAATAAACAACATCACCTAAATACGTGGTTTTCTCCTACCGAAGTGCAGAGCCCTAAATTTCTTGCTATTTAACTGCTTTTGTTCAAAAAGGCCCAGTGTTCAAGTCTATCAAGATCCCTTTGAATGTTGAACCTCTCTTCTGAGGTGTTAGCAGTGCCCTCCAGCTTTGTGAATTCTGTGAAATTTGCTGAGCATCTCTTTTATCCCATCTAAATAATTTATTAAAAAATGTTGAAGAGCACTGGGCCTAGGACAGAACCCTGACTTACCCCTCTCCATACCTTTCCCTATGTAGACATAGATCCATTAGGGACCACACATTCGGCACTGTTGTTCAATCAACTGTGGATCATTTGGTAGTGGATCACCTATCCTACATTGTTCCATTTTATCATGGAGGCTATGGTCAATTGCATCCAATGTTCACTGAAGTCTAGATATGTTGTATCCGTAGCATTCCCTTGGTCTACTAATCTAGTTACTTTGTATTAAAAAAAAAATTATTTTGGCACAACCTACTCTTTACAAATCCATGCTGGCTTCTAGAAATCAGCTTGTTCCTTTCTAAGTGCTTGAAAACCCACTTCTTGATGATGTTTTCAATTTTTTCCTCCTAGGTATTGATGTCAAGCTGATGGCTTTGTAGTTTCCTGGGTCCACTCTTTCCCCTTTTCTAAGACTGAAACAACATTAGCTCTTCTCCAGTCTTCTGGCACTTCTCCTGTACTCCAGGAGTTCTCAAAAATTACAAGTAATAGTTCTGAAATCTGACATCCACCAATACTTTTAGCACCTTGGGATGTAATCCATCTGGTTCCAGCAATCTGAATTCATTCAGAGCAGCTAGGTGTTCTCTCAGCATTTGCTTGCCTATATTGACCTGCATTTCTCTTCTGCCCACCAACCTCTGGAAGGTTGGACATTTTCCTTTTGCAAAAAGACAGGTGCAAAATAGGAATTAAGCAGTTTAGCCATCTTCCTGACTGTGTATTTTTGTTGCTTCAGCCTAGGACTCCATTTGCTTCTTTTGCAGCTGCATCACACTGGCAGCTCATGTCCACCTTCTGATCCACCAAGACACCCTATTCATTTCGGTATGATGCCCAGTTTGGATCCCCACATTCTATACTACAATAATGCTTTTAATGTTTGCTACCCAAATGAAGGACTTTGCATCTGTCTCTGTTGAAATTTATCTTGTTGGTTTCTGCCCATAGTTCCTCTTTGTCAAGATCCTCTTGAGCCTCGATATTGTCCTCTAAGGTGTTTGCTGTTTCCCTCCCACCCACCCCTGGGTCATCCACAAATGTGGTAATCATATTTTCTAACCTCTCATCCAAGTTATGTTTAAATATATTGAACAGAATGAAGCTCTAAACTTGCCACTTCCTTCCAGCTTGACAGGGAACCAGTGATGTACATGCTGGTGTACACATTGCCCTCATTTTGCTGTCTCCTGAACTAAGATCTTATGGAAGGCTTTGTCAAATGCTTTGCTGAATTCAAAGTAAATTGTGTCCACTGCATCCCATGGTTTTAACTAAAGTGCTAAAAGAAAGGGATCACGTTGGCTTGGCATGATTTATTCTTGATAAATTCATGCTGGCTCCTGCCAAGCAATGAATTATTTTCTAAATGCTCATAAACCAAGATCTGCTTGGTCTGTAGTTACTAAACTGACTGGTCTCTAGTTACTAAGGTCCTCTTTCATCCCCTTTTGAAGGTGGGAACAACATTTGCCTTTCTTGATAATAATTTCACCATATTAGTCATGCAAGAAAAACACCAGTCTTTGGGTAGTAATATCCAAAAGGAAATTATTTCCTGATTTATATGTGTAAAAACTTATTTGGAAACAATAATTACAGTTTAAATGGAAATACAATTCATATGCTCCATGGAGTGGAAGAATGTAGCCAGCTAACCTGTGTGGTTGAGTAGTCAGCTACCCAGTTGTTAACTGCTGGTGGGCAGCTTTGAGAGCTGCCCCCCCACCCCTCTGTTTTCTCTCAATTTGTAAGTTCTTTGCTTTAAGCTGAACTTTCACAGGAGAGGCCTCCAAACAGCAGACTTGCATGCAAGGCCACCCTGCTTAACATGAATAGCCCTTTTATATTCCAGATTCATAATACTTTTTCTGGACACAGTAAATGCACTTTGTCTTTCTGACCTTGAAATAGTCCCTGCTCAGATGTTTAGTCTAGGCTTCCTGATGAGTTAAGCCCAGGGAACATCTTGACTTTTCTGTACTGTTTGTGGCCTTTTGTTTCCTGTGTTCATCCATTATGACTCCTTTCTCTGCATACGGGCCTTTCTAAAAGGGTTTTTTATAGAGATTACATTATAAAAGGGACCTTCTTGGTAATAGAAATTACACTGAAAGAGGCTAGAGATCAGCAGTAGAGCACATGGTTTACACATAGGAGATACAAAAATCAATTCTCGGCAGCTGCAGCTAAAAATCGGGATGATAAAGAAAGACTCCTGCCTAAATGCTGGATAGCCACTGCCAAGCATAGTTACCATGGTCTACGTGAACCTAAAAATGCAGTCTCTCCTGGTGCAAGGAAGGTTGCAAGGGAAAACATTTCACAAAATGGGTGCTTGACCAGTTGTGGAAACTGAAGTCTGAGCTGTAGTGTTTAGGATTAAAAGTTCTTCATCATATTTTTATTGCTCTAAGGGTCATTCTGACTTGTTATACAAAGTGTGGCTTTTAACTTTGCTTCTTTTCAAAGAATTACAAAAGAATCAAATTTCTAGTCCCTATCACTGTAAAGAACAAATAAAAATGTGCAAAGTTTTTGATAAGAGATTATACAACAGCTGGTAAAGTCTAGTTTGGAGAGGCTATCATTGGTCAAGGGACTTGTCACTGGTGTAAATCTTTCTTCCAGATTTCCAGAGGATCCCTTATCATCACCTCCTCCTGTGTTCTGTGGATCTCAGCTCTCCTTTCACTCCTCATATTTCTTCATTTTTAAAAGCTGGAACAAAAGAAAACAATAAACAACATTGTGCAAAGCACCCATATTGCTCAGCAGAAAAAAGGGTATAAATCTCAGAAAATCTGTTTAGATACTATCTCTGTATTGTTATTTATATGATTGTCAAATGAAAGCTTTTTATGGAAGCAGAATATGGGATCTGTTTTTTATTTGTTTGATTTTGTAGGGGAGACTAGCTTATCTGAGGCATTTGCAGGCTAGCCCCAAAGAATATAATTCCAGTTCCAGTACCCACCCCTCCTATCCTCAGCTTGGGCACTTTGCAGTAGAAGAGCTGGCAACTAGCAACACATCTGTCCACAACAGTGACTGCTGAATCTTAAAGGTGTTGTGGAGCTGCTGCTTGTTGCTAGGGCTTCTTTTTCTTGGCCCCTTTAAATCAAATGAGCTCCTTGAATCCTTTGCTAGAGGAAAGGTCAGGCATACAGAGTGTCGCTAATGCTCTAAGGAAGAGCTGAGGGGTGGGGGTGGCAGTGAGACATCAAAGGAGAGTTTGCCAGAACTAGAGGGGCGGGTGCAGAGGAAGGCGAGGAGCAACAGCAGAGATCCAGCCAACCCTAAGGCTTTGCTTTCTCCCCTGCTAAGTGGCTTTGCCCAGATCCTATTTGCTGAGGAAATGTGCCTGAGCAGATCTCAGCTTTTTCTGTCATTGAAGAGAGCTGCCTGCAAGCACCGCTGGAATTTCTTTATTTCATTGAAACAGCTTGCCTGAGTTTAATTACTACGCAGCATGGTATAGATCACAAACTGGCGGTAACATGGCAGGGGTGGCAAGGCCATTCTTGCCCCAGTCACGACATGCTCCCACACCCAGTGACTTTAGCTTAACAAAATCTTCATCTGCTTTGTCTTTTCAGTGTTCATTTGAAAGATTCATATTTATTAAGGAAGGAGCAGAAAATCTTTTTTTTTTAAAAGATTACTTAATATGCTTGAACTGGTTCACAAAAATGTTGCCAGAAGGGGCTCTTCTTTCCTTTTCTAAAACGCTCTGCTGTTGACCATGTCTCCATTTGCAGCAAACATACCTTGGCAGCATTTTTTTTTTCTGCTGTGTCACCATGATATTGTCTGCATCTTGTCCCCAACCTATGAACAAGGCAAGTTTAAGCTGCCCATAGTTGTACCAGTGTAAAGGTGTTTTCCCCTTAATCCTATAGCGTTAACAACGGATGGGCCTGAGAGGGACTTATGGACCCTCTGGTTGCAGATCAGTCTCATCTGCACTCATTCTGCTATTGTCTTCCTGAAGGGTTAGGCACAACAACACAGTGCTGGTAATCTTTGGGATTTTTGCAAGAGCAGTAGAGCTATATTTTTAATCAGAGGAATTCCCTTTGTGTTCCTCTGGTAAACCACTTCTAGCTGCATGCCGCATGTTTCCTATTAGAACGCCAGGTCTACAGTTAGGCTGACCATATTTCCTTGAGACCAAAACAGGACATTGGGATGGCAAAATGGGACGGGGCGCAGGAATGAAGGTTGACAGCGGCTGGAAGGGCGAGGCAGGTTCGGAGGCGACAGTAAACTGGGAAGGTGCAGGAGGGGGAGGTGTGGCAGTAGTTGGATCCGGAGAGGCTGGTGCAGGGGTGGCATTGGGCAGAGAGGTTGCAGGAGGGCAGCGAGCTGGGACAGGAGGACAGGAACGGAGGCAGCAGGAGGCTGGAGAAGCGCAGGAGAGTTGCAGTGGTGAGCTGGGACAGAAAGACAGGAACAGAGGAGTCTAGTGAATGGTTGTACCCGACAACCTGTTCATCTCTGGCGTGCCCTCCTGCAGTTTTGGCCTGAGAGCCAATCGGCTTCTTTTCTGCTGGGCGCGCTTTTCTGACTGTCTTCCACTGCACTGATTGGCAGCAGCGACTCTTCCTCTTGCTCACCGCCAATCAGCTGTTCCTGTGGTTCCTGCTCTAGGTTTCCCGCCGGATTGAGAACTACTGCTGATGGATAAGTCAACCTCCTTTTCAATTTCAATTTTTTCCTCTTTTCCCAATAATGGCTCCAATGTTTTTAAAAAAACGGGACAAAATTGACATTTATATTAAAATGACAAGATGGTCGGGAAAATGTTAAAAAAACAGGACTGTCTGTTCAAAACGGTATATATGGTCAGCCTACATACAACATGGGGATGTCACCATTTCAAATCCTCTACAGAATGGTGGAAGCAATTGTGAAATGTAAGCTGTGATCTACCAGAAGTGTGCAATAGCACTAGAGTATTCAGCCAGTACTAGTGTGCATGCTGCGGTGCTGTGATTTGGGGATACTTCCTCTGGCTGTTGATGCACCGGAAGGGGGAGGGCAGCAAAGCCAAGGACTCAAAAGATCAGTTAGCCTATCACAGACAGCACAACACAGAATCAGGACAGCACCACTCAGCAGTGGTTCCAAACAGAGGCTATGTGATGGTTGCCCTTATTCCAATAAAGCACAGACTCACTAGCCAGGGCTAAGGATTTCCGGTTTATTGAGAATAGAATGCATACACTGAGAAAGACGGGAATGAGCACATGGCGTGCGAGGTAGCCGGTAAATACCCGCGGTGCAGACCTGATCCTTCCCCACCCCCCATTGTCCCAACGTCCTGATCCGGAGTCTTGATGGGCGATCAGGGTGCGATTCCGGAGTCTCGATGGACGATCAGGGGTGATTAGCGCTGATTGCCTCTGTCCTCTTCCTGTGTCCGGAGCAGGTGTGTCCCCCGTGGTAATGCAGAGATGTCAGGGAGATAGGATGATGGCTTTTCAGGTCAGGACAAAGGTATGGTTCCTTTGTCCTTATTTGTATTTGTCTTTCAGTGTTATGAGATGATCACTGATTCCTTCCTCCTTCCTCCCCTTCCCCGGGAAGGCATGTTCCCCGTTGTGATGTATGTATGCATCGCAACGGGGGACATGACAGGCAAAGAAGCAGGACAGGGATCAGCATCAAGGGAAGCAGTTTTCATGTTGTATAGTTTTCTGCTACCTCAAGGACAGATGGATGGTCTTTAGGAATTATCCTTATGTTTCCCCTAATTGTAGCCCAAACATGCCCTACTAACTGTTTTATATATGTCCTCATGGCATTACCTTCATCCCATTCCTACTCCACTGCTGGGGCAGCTTCATGTCATTATTAGTGGCACCAGTTTTAAAATACTGATTTCCCCCTTCTACCAATGCATGTTTCACTGTAGACACCATTTAGTAGGCTTGATGGAAGTTTACATCTCTGCATTTTCAAGAATTTTATTATTTGTGGGAAGGAAAAAAGGAAGGTAAAAAATTGACATTCCTATTAAATCACTCATAGACTATTCCATTAATCTTACATACATATTCATATCATAATGTACAGTTAATTTGTTTACATTAAGTGAAAGCTTTAGAAAAAGAAAAGAAAAGCCAAACGGACATAGCAATCTGCATTTTTAACAATTTCCCCTGTCATTTAGGGAGTTGATATGTGACATCGAAAGAGGGAAACTAGGGCTAAGCCTGGACCTAGATAGCATTTTACCGGTGGGGGTGGGGCAGGAAGGTCTTTTGGTTCTTTTTCTACCATGTCTCCAAGTGCTGAGCAAATATCCCATAGCAAATATCCTTCGTTCTCCCCCATAGGCCTTTAGGGAGCTCTAATAATCAAGATTGTCTGAGGTTGGAGCCAATGTGTTGCCTAGCCCCTAACCACCTTCACCTTTGATTTGATTCTTTGTCTGCCTGCTCTTAATTGCAGTTCTGTTTCCTGGGCTTCTGCCACCTCCCATCCTCTCCCAACAGTCTTATTTGATGGGCCCTTGGGTCAGAAGTCTTTCTCTGCTGCCTCTTTAATGATCCATAGCCCAGCCCATTTCATCTCCCAGCAGCCTTGTTAACAGGTTCCAGCGCCACACTATCGAATCTTGCTCACTAATTATTATAATCAGCCATTCATGTTCCAGATGTGGTTGAGCCAGTGGTTGCTGAGTAAACTTCATCAAGATGAGGGCTTTTTTTTCTTTAGAACAGGTGCCAGCAATGGTACAGTAACTTAATGATACAGCATTCAGGCTACATTCAGTGGATTGGAATATATTCTCTTAAGTTAATGCTCTTGGGAGAGGACTCTGCAAAGATTTCCCCTCCGCAGCGAAGTTCAGCTTTTAAGAACCATTCATAGCAATAATGTGGTTATAAGTTTTGGATTGAAATGCTAAACAGAATGCTTCTATTGAATATTTTCTACAGTTAGGTTAGGCCATTATATACTAGCAGCCATGTTCACACAATATGCTGAGAGAGAACCATTAGGGAGCAAAAGTGCACCAATTACCATGTTTAATCCTCATATGCTATATTTTACCCAAAGTTTCAGATTCATTGTGTTATTCATCAAATGGATGCCGTCTTGGGCCCCTTAACCTATACAACACCATTTTGAATTCAAGTAGTAGAGTCAGTCTGAGATCTTTGATAAAACAGAGAGGCAGGGAAGTTAAAATACTGTAGCTATTGTACATGCAAGAAGACTTCTTGTATATCAGGGTGTACAAACATAGCCAATAGAAGCCTCCATATGCATATACTGTAGGTATGTAGATAGAGATGTGTGTGTGTGTGTGTGTGTGTGTATCCATGTGTCAAAGAAATCAAACCTGTTATTGATGGGTCATCTTTATTCTATTACCATAAAGCAATTGCAATCATTAATATTATAAAAAAATAAATACCTTTTTTCACCTATCTTGTAAGGCATGATAAAATTAGAATAGAACTTCTGTCTTTCTCAGGCTAAGCAGAGAGTAGATTTCCAAGAATTAAAGCAAGACAGGCCAACTAGAGGTTCAGAATGTGTTTCAGTTTGCAAATTCCTAAGTAAAATCCCTGAACAATTTTACCAGATTTTATTCAAACTGTGACAAATGCTTTGCCCATAATTGTACTTAGATAGGAAATGCATTTCTCTGGATGTTTTATATACCATTAGGTTTATCATGCCCACTTCAATGTTCCTACTGCCAACTGCTACTTTTATTACAGAGCATGATGACTAGTAAAAGGGTCATGTTTGCAGCAAAATAGGCTTATAGGCTTCCGGTGTTTTCTGCTAGAATTCTATATAACCATTTACTAAATTTTGGTCACAGTGAAAACATATATCTGCAAGATAACACTCTAGAATGATGGCAAAGAGAAGTAATTGAAAAAAGTACAGTTTAAATTTGCAGGGTAGGGGTATGTTTTACCTGAACATCCTGCATTGATAGAATTTAAAGACTTGATGTTCAGTGCCAGTTAACCTGAGTTTATATGAGTACTGTATAAACTGCTGTACTGTCTTTCTGCCAAACACTCATTTTTAAAAAATATATGCATCCTAAAAATGAAGTATTTGTTTAGAAATTTCCAGGAAATGCCTAAAAAGAACTCTCTTTTCCCATGCTGCTGTCTCCTGAGTTTTGTTGCACTTTTGAGTCTGTTCCATTTACTCCTTGGTTTGGACTGTTTCTTTGACTGCAACATGACAACTTCATGGGGAAGGAAAGTAACCACTCCAGCCACGTTTTTGAGAGACCCAGACCCATAAAGTGAGTGAGACTTAGTTTTTTTCAAGGTGGCTGCAGGATCTTCTTTGAATATGGTGTTATGAGCATGATTTCTTTGATTGTGATATGCTTCTGTTGAGGCTCATGCTACAGTTTCCATTTGTTTGCCAGTTCAGAATGATGGAAAACGGTGCTATCCATTTCCAGCAATTATGGACAGAGAGGATTTCATGAGCCCCTCCTGCATGACTTTAAGACAAGTTATATGTCCATTAGGGACACTTCATACATTATAATAGAAGTGAGTCACCTTTGCTCACTTTTGATTTATCCCGAGGTACAAAATGACTTTTAGTGTTCAGAAAGGAGAGAGAACTATTATAAATTAGTTAATATCTGGTATACAGCTCTCATTACACGTAACAAAATTACTGGGGTGTTTGTATGTGTATATAATGTAATAAAAAAGGACTTTAATTTTCCTAAGTGATGACTGTTAACTAGGAAAGACATTTGAGAAAAGCCTTAATATACAAATTGAGATAGCATATAAAACACGTTTTAATTCCTTTATCATTTTTCATTGACCTTCGCAAAAATTTATTGCCAGAACACGGAGAGTTAATAGCCAATGTATATTATAAAAGGTAATGGAAATTGCAAGCAATAACCAAACCAGGATAATATCTTGTGTGAAAATGTGATAGTGATAAAATTGAGAAAGTGTATTCTGTGATTAAAAAAAAAAAGTACATAGAACTATTTTATTCAGAATTAGAAAAACAAGACATGTTTAAAAAGTATGATTCATTATTTTGGAATATAATGTATTTTGTATTAAAAGGATTTAATAGTATGACTTAAAAAAAAAAGAAACACAGTAGAACCGAGTAATACTAAAAGATTTGGGGATTTGCTTTGGTTTCCTAATGCACATTTCCATTCTGTATATAGTACACATTCATTGATGTATATCATCTACTGTGAGATTAGAAGTAAATGCACACCTTCTATGGTTATTTATTTATTCAATTTTATACCATGACAGTGTGACTCTCAACAGTGTATGCATAAAAACATCATAAGTAAAATAATATCTAAAATTAAAAACAAGTCAAAAATGTATAAAATGGGGCAATACATAATTATATAAAAATCCAATAGCATTATCCACCTAATTAAAAGCCCTCTGGAAAAGCTCCATTTTAACCAGTTTTTGGAATTCTACCAAGGTCAGGGGAAGTCTAAATTTCAAATTTCAGGGGCCAATGCAGAGAACCACCTTTGCGACCCCCCCACCCTAATATTCAGATAATTGGAGATTACAAGAAATTTCTCCCAGGATATTTACTTTGGAAGAAGGTGAGTGTGGTTTTAAATTGGAAGAAGAAACATCAGTAACCTGTACTATGCTGAAGAGACTACTCTGATAGCCAAGAATGCAGAGGAACTGCAAGTTCTAGTAATAAAAGTCAAGGAGCGTAGTAAAAAAAATGGGACTAAAATTAAATATAAAAAAGATCAAACTAATGGTACAGCAACCAGCCTTGGAATTGACAGTGAAGATATTGAAGTGGTATATGACTTTTAGGATCAACCATCAATAGTAAAGAAACAAGCAGTCAAGAAAGATGCCACAGACTAGCACTTGGTAGAGCAGCCATGAAGGTCTTGGAAAAAATATTCAAATGCTGTGATGTGTCTATACCTACAAAGATCAGAATAGTACAAGCAGTGGAATTCCCTGTGACGTTCTAGGAAAGAGAAAGGTGGATTTTGAAGAAGCAGAATATGAAGAACATTGACGCTTTTAAACTTCGGCATTGGAGAAAACTTGAGAATACTGTAGACAGCCAAGCGAACAAACAGATGGATCATCAAGCTAATCAACCCAGAGTTCTCACTCAAGGCACAAATTATCATGTTCAAAGTATCCTACTTCGAACACATTATGCAAAGGCCTAGCTCTCTGGAGAAAGTTCTAAGGCTGGGAAAGGTGGAAGGAAAGAGAAGAAGAGGATGACCAGAAGCAAGGTAGATGACTCAGAGTGGTGATTGGTGCACCACTGGAAGACCTAAAGGATGAAGTAAGGATCGCCATGGATAACATCTTTATATGTGGTGTCTAAGAACTGACACTGACTTGATAGCACATATCAGTCAATTCATATTGGATGGGTAAATTCTAACTGTAAAAAGTAGTCATGGGGTTACCTCAGTACCAAGCGATGCAGGGCTTTATATGTCAAAACCAGCACTTTAAACTGTCCCTGAAACTTGAGAATGACAGATCCAGTCTGTACTTACTAGACCATCTCTGAAGAACCATACCAACATCTATCTGAGTCCATGCCCCAAGCTGATTTTAAAGTTGTTCAATCTTACTATAAAACAGCATTATTCACCTGGAAGGTGTCTGATTTTCTGATTTTGCTATCCATGGTATCTATTGACAAATTTGAATGTCCTCTTGTGGAAGCTACTTCTATTTTCCTTAGGCAATGCTATTTTTTTTTGGTTTTAAGCAGCTGAGGAAAAGTAAAAGGCCAGATCTTGCTGTAGAGCTCCAGGGAATATGTCTTCAATGTATCTTCAAAGTCTAAGGTTTCTGATAAGTTTAGATAGCTATGTCTGATAAGCTTTAGTTAGTAAAGCCTATGCTTTAATTTATTTTAAATAGCAGCTGTCTATGACAATCTGCTGTCACTTATGGCTCTCTTGCATCTATCACATATGCATCCAGCCAAACACGTTATTCATTTTAGCTGATAAGTAGAAGCTGAGCATGGGAGAGACAGCACAGGTTCTCATAACCTTTTCATAGACAGTATTTATCTATAGGAAAAGGGAGCTACTGCTAAGCTGAAAGAAGTAGGAGACAGGGAGACTTAAAAAGTACTGTAGAAAGAAGGAAGGACAGACTGAAGTGTAGTGGCCAAGATGGATCTTGACAGCATTAAAGGTACATTGTTTCCAGGAGAGTCCAGAACAAGACTCTCAGAAGTGGAGCAGTGGGCCTGGGGCAAGACCAGCCAAAGAAAGGGGATTGCTGTGGGACAAAAGTTACTCTTTGCACATGGTTTTCATGGAAAGCTGAAGAGAGAGGACCTGGAGAAAGCAATGATCAGCCCAAGAGAGTAAAAGGAGCCAGCTAGCATGATTACCCCTTAAGTCTAACTAGAACAAGGTTTCTCAATCTCAGCAACTTTAAGATGTGTGGACTTCAACTCCCAGAGTTCCTCAGCCAGCATGCTAGCAACTAAATATGCTGGTGTGTTTCAAGCTCAAAACAACTTGAATTTGAAATATTTTGCATGCCACTTGTATCTGTCTGTGAATAACAGTATCTGGAAGCTTGTCCTACCTCACAAGGTTGGCGGTACAGATATCCTGGGTTATCACAGGTAGTGTTCATTCTTGTATATTTGCATGTATGTTAAGAATAGCACTTCATGCACATGATACCACCTTCAAATAAATTGTTGAGCTACATGTAATCTGCATTCTGATGATTTTTTTTAAAAAAGGGCTGGAAGAGCACAGTCAGCATACTAAAGTATGAGACCCCATTGCTGTACATTCAGCCTAGTGATTCAGCCTGGGTCTTTCCTAAATCTCTCTCTTCCTAAATTTCTCTTTTTCTCCTATAGAAACACAAACCATGGCAGGCCATGGCAGTAAGTACAGCTAACCCTGAGATCTCCTTGTCTGCCTCAGTGGCAAAAACTCTCCTGCTGCAGCAACTGACCAGATATTTCTGAAAACTGCCAAAATGCTAGAAAGAACCACCTGACAGCTGAGATGTTTGGGGAAGCCTTTAATGACGTGCTTTTTAAACCTTTGTTCTTCAGGTAAGAGGGCTGGAGTGTGTCCTAACTGTCTTTGTTTTTATTGGCTACAAACATGGTAGCCTTTGGATTTTCCTTTTCTTCTTTTTTCAACCTCCATTTTAAACCAGCATATATAAAAATCAGATTTCTCCCCACCAGAAAAAAGATCTGTTGTTTATTTAGTAACATTTTGAATGCTGCCTCAGTTAAATTACTCTGGACTGTGAACAAAGAATCTCAGAGAGCCATTTCTCCAAAACAAACAATAAATAATAACCTAAGCTCATAATATCAGATAACTTGCTTCTGTCCTCACTAAGCATTGAAATAATAAAATAATAAAAGGCCACTTAAAAATAAAAGTTTTCAAAAGCTTCCTGAAACCCAGAAATGAGGAAGCCAAGCACATCTCTGGGGGCACTGGGCCTCACATAGTGGGTTTCTAACGGAGAAGACCTACCTTTTATCCCACATCCCCCACACTTTATATGATGGCAGGATCTTAGGCAGACCTTCTCTGGAGCATCTGAAAGGGTAGGCAGAATCATTCTGGACAAGGCAGTAGTTAAGGTAACCTGATATTCTGCCATTCAAGGCTTTATGACCAGCACTTCAAATTGGGCACAGACGCCAATTGGCAACTGGGGCAGCAACTGCAAAATATGCATTATTCTGCCTCATTCTGTACTGGTTGAAATTTCCAGGTCATCTTCAAAGGTAGTGCTGTGTAGAGTAATCACATCATTTGGTGGCAAGGGCATGAGTTACTGTCACCAATGCCTTCTGGTTTAGGTAAGGCCATGACTGGCGCAGCAGCTGAAGTGGCTACTGCAAAGTCTACTGGTGGCCGTGGCCTTCACCTGCTCAATTCCTGGAGGACCCCCCAGCCTCAGAACTCATCCTTCAATGGGAGTATGACTCATTCAGAGCCACAACTGGAGCCAGTGTTCCAGGAAGAATAAGACGTAAGTGGACAAACAGTAGTTCTGCTTTACCAAGGTATAGTCTGATCTTGGTTTTCCCCATCCAGATTCTGGTAGCCTCCAGGGACATTTTCAAGACTTCCACAGAGATACACAGTTGAGTATCATTAGTATACTTCATCCTGACATAATCTGTCCCAGTAGTTTCATATAGAATATGAGAGAGAAGGCTAAGCCCTCTGGTAACCCATCCTATAGGCTAGAGATTCATCTTCCCCTATGAATATCAACTGGAGATATCCACTCATATAAGAAAGGAATGACCATAAAATACACTTCCAGCTCCCAACCCTCTACAGGCAGTCCACTAAGATTCTACAGTTAATGGTATCAAAAGCGCTACTGAGAAGCCTAATAGGCCCAAGAGGGGCGCACTCTCATATAAAAGCCCTGAGAGAGGTCGTATTTATAAAAATAATAAAGGTGGGATAGAAAATAAATAAATAAATAAATAAAATCTACCACAGTGACCAAAGTTATTTCTGTCCCTTACCTGGATCAGAACCCTGATTGAAAGGGATCCAGATAATTCCTTTCCTTTCTCTGCAGCATCTGTAGCTGATTACCAACAATCTTTTCAATATTTTCCCTCCAAGAGGAGATTGGAAATGGGCAAATGTCATCAGGTATGGTTGAATCAAGATACAGCCTCTTCAAGAGAGGAAACACAACCACTACCTGCCAGAGGTTGGCACACCTCACTGTACCCTAAATATTCATTATCACTTTCCAAATCCAGCCAACTATACCACCCCCCCAGCTGGATGGGGCATGGCCCAAACACAAGACTTATACTACAGAGGACCCTCTCCACTTCCTCCAATTGCATAACTTCAAAAGAATCCCAGCTCACATTGCAAGGTATCACCCAATCACCTTGCCTGATGACGTGCCCAGTTGGAATCCAGCCCTGAGTGAATACAAGTGACCATCTTCAAAGAAGCCCTCAAAAACTTCAAGGTAGTTCTCACCATCCTTCCTGGAAAGGCTCTGGATTAAACTGAACATGACCATCAGACCAAAATCTGTGGACACAATAACTTGAGAAATGTAATGGCTTTGCTACTCTTATTGTCACTAGATAGGCTTGAACAAGGCATGCAGCAGCATATTCACTTCTGTTTTTTGGCTCTAGACATCTTTCCACTCACTTTAAATCTGTCAGCTCCTCTGAAAACCAGGGAGTTAGCTAAAACTGGAAAGAGGCCTCTCATGAGCAACCTTGTCCTATCCTAAACTTTGGCTCTCTCCTTATGGCAGAGATCAACCAAAGTCAAGACTGAACTGTTCATCAGATTGTTGGGAGTTGTCAGGCTCTGCCTGCTACCCAGTAAAAACACAGACGCTAGTGTAGGCTTAGGTTCTGGTTTTATTTGAGTAACGGTATGCGTGCCCTTTAAGAAAGCTGAGAGTGAGTGGAGCGCGCCAGAACGGGATTTAAATAGCCCGCACCGGTCAGCGCTCCACCCCTTCTTACTCTGGGTCCGCCCCTGAGCCCCATCGGTTCCGTCTTCGGTAGGTAAGGGGTCGTGGAGCCCCTCCTGTGCTCCGGGCGTTTCCTTGATTGCTTCCCTGGCCGGTGATGGTTCATTGCCAGGTGATCAGGTTCGTAATCTCCTACTTCTGAGAATGGGAACATTCTGGCTTTGATTTGTACTTGGAAGCAAATTAGAGGTGATTTAGATATGGAAGATATTGCCATCTCTCCTTTGCCTTGGTCAGATCACCTCCTAGTTAGGCTACAGATCATGAGTACTTGAAACCTCTGCATGAGCAAGGGGCTATTAAGACAATCCATATCAGATGCCTAATGGATCCTGAGGGTTTTAGAGGTTTCTAGACTCCTGTCATGAGTCCGTCTATCATCACTGGGGGGGGGGGCGTGCGTGGGTGCCACCGGGAGGGATCACTTGCCGGCTTGAGTAAGCTGCAGTGAAATACTGGGTGCCGTCTCTTTAAATTATGGGGCAGGTCCAAGCACACCGTGACCGGGTTCACGATTTGTGTCACCTGGAATGTTCCAATAAACTTGGGGGCCAGCTTCTTTGATGGTTGTGGCAATTTTATGAATCTGGTGGATAGATAGACCATGTCCCCCACCTGAAACGTTGGTTGCTGGCGCCGGTGTTTGTCCGCTTGCAATTTGTACGTGGTTTGTGCCTCTTTAAGTGCGTCCTTGATGACCGGCCAGGAATCTGCGAGTTTCTCACCCCAATCACAGGCGGCCACAGCTGGGGACGGAGGCTGAGGTAGTTCAGGGATGGGGATGAACTCCCAACCCAACACCACCCCAAAGGATTTTTTTCCCGTGCTTTGGTGTATCGCGTTGTTGTATGCGACCTCTGCAAACGGGAGGAGGTCCACCCAGTCATCCTGGTGGTAGTTTATGTAGGAGCGGAGGAATTGCTCCAGTGTGGCATTAAGGATCTCTGTGGATCCGTCTGTCTGGGGATGCCAGGAGGTTGGCAGGGCTTGCTGGGTACCTATTGGTTTCAAAAAGCCCGCCAAAACCTCGAGGTAAATTGTGTGCCCCTATCGGTCACCAAGCGGGAGGGGCAGCCGTGTAGGCGGTACACGTGGACTAGGAACAGTTTCACCAGCTGTTGGGCTGACGGGATCGAGGCGCAGGGGATGAAATGGGCTTGTTTTGAAAAGTAGTCTTTTACAACCCAAATGACCGTTTTCTTTTGGCTGGGCGGTAAGTCTACTATGAAGTCCATTGAGATTTCATCCCAAGGGCGGTGTAATGATTGCCTTATCCCAACAAAATCAGTCTCACCAGAGTTTAGTGAATAAAACTGATTTATTGAAAGGATAGTATGCAAATACGAAGAAAGCTGAGAATGAGCAAAAGCGCGCCAAATACAAACTAAAAACCCTTGCCTCCAAGCCGATCCCACCCCCCCCACCCCACCATCGCAACCACCCCCTCCCAGGCCTGGCAAGTGTCACACATCTGCCTGGGAAAGTAACCTTGAATACATGTCATAACCCAAACACACATTCCCTCAGTGCAACAGAAAGATAACAGCCTGGCAGAGCTGAAATTCCCCACCCCGCAGGTGATAGACATGAATCAGAGACATGACATGTGAAACGTTACGATGTATGCAACTCATTGGAACGATGAACATGACAGGCGGGAGGGTTCAGCCACAGGTTGCAGCAACCCCTGGGGTTTGCCAGCCGGTCGCTTGGCCATAGCGCACACTGGGCAGGACGCCACATACGTCTTGACATCCTTCCTCAGCGAGGGCCACCACAACTGTCTCCAAGTTAGGTGTAGGGTTTTCAAAAACCCAAAGTGACCAGCCTGTTTGCTGTCATGTGATCTGTTGAGGATCGCCTGCCGTTGTGAGTCAGGTACATATAACCTTCCCTCCAACCATGCGAGGTCCTGTGCCATAGTGACCTTGTTGGGGTTGGCAAGGAGCCAGGGGTCAGATTTTAACACCGTTGTAAAATCTGCCCATAACCCACCTGGCATTTGAGGTTGCCTGCATCTAGGGGCAGGTTGCGCAGTAGTTGTTTGCGAGGGGGGGGCAGGTTGTCCCCAAGCGCGTCCCGGGTGACAGCTGCCATACCCAGTTGGGAATTGGAGAGCACCGTCCCTATGATGTCGGAGATAGGCTCCGCATCCTGGGGCAGTCAGGAGAGGAAATTCTAGGAAATTCTTTTTTCCTGGTATGAACTTCAGCTGGAAGTTGAACCGGCTGAAGAACTGAGCCCAGCGTATCTGTTTGGGGCTGAGGCGCCGGGGCGTACGGAGCACCTTGAGGTTGCGGTGGTCTGTCCAGACCTCAAACGGGCAAGTCGTCCCTTCCAAAAGGTGACGCCAAGCCTCCAGTGCTGCTTTAACCACAAATGCTTCCTTTTCCCACACGTGCCAGCGCCTCTCTGTCTCTGAGAATTTCCTCAAGAGATAGGTGCATGGCTTCAGGATTCCAGCGGCATCCTTTTGCAGCAGGATGGCACCTATTGAGAAGTCAGAGGTGTCCACCTGCACCACAAAAGGCCGTTCGGGGTCTGGGTGAGCTACAATTGGCTCCGCTGTGAACAGCGCTTTTAGCCTGTCAAACGCAGTTTGACAGGCAGGAGTCCAATTAAGTACAGCCCCTGGGTTTTTGACCTTGCGCGTCTCCCCGACGCCTTTGGTCTTGAGCAAATCGGTTAAGGGCAGGGCAATTTCCGTGAACCCCCTCGCAAAGGACCTATAGAAGTTCGCGAACCCAAGGAAGCTTTGAAGCTGGCGCCTGATGCGTGGGCGTTCCCAGCTCAAAACTGCCTGAACCATCTCTACGCCTTTGTCAGAGATTCTGTACCCTAAGTAGTCCAAGCGCGACTTGTGGAATTCGCACTTGGACAGCTTAGCTGGCTTTCTGGAGCTTAGTGAGAACTTGCCTCACTAACCTCTCATGTTCCCTCTGCGTCCTCGTGTAGATGAGGACATCATCCAGGTAAACCAGTACGCCCTTGAATAGATGTTCATGCAGTACCTCGTTGATGAGTTGCATGAAGACCCCCGGGGCCCCCGCAAGACCGAATGGCAGTACCTTGTATTGGAAGGAGCCCAAGGGGCAGTTGAACGCCGTTTTCCACTCGTCCCCCTCCCTGATGCGGATTCTGTAATACGCCTCGTGGAGGTCGAGTTTGGAAAACACCCTTCCCTTTGACAAGTGTGCCAGCATGTCCTTTACGAGGGGTAGGGGGTATTTGTTGGATAGGGAAGCGGAATTTAATCCGCGGTAATCGGTGCATAGTATCAGGGTGCCGTCCTTCTTTTCACGAAATAGAACGGGTGCTCCAACCGGCGAGTTCGCTGGTTCTATGAAGCCCCTGGAGAGGTTTTTGTCCAAGAATTCCCGCAGCGCCGCTAATTCTCTCTGGGTCATGGGGTAGATCTTGGGCTTGGGTGATGGGACTTCTGGGAGCAGTTCAATTGTGCAGTCCATCTTGCGGTGGGGGGGTCATTGGTCCACCTCCTCTTCTCCGAAGACATCTGCAAAGTCCACGTATTGCTCCGGCAGTCCTTCTGTGTGTGGGGGGGGTGTCGTGGGTTTGGTTGATGATCTCTGCCCTCCCCGTCAGAGCAGATGGTTTGTCCGGTGTCGGTGCCTGGTAGACCCCGTCTTTGAACTTGATGGAGCGTGTCCTCCAATCTATGTGTGGGTTGTGACGTGCTAGCCAGGGGACCCCCAGCACTACTATGGGTTTCCCCACCTGGGTTACCACAAAGTCTATGGATTCCTTGTGGGTGCCCATTGTCAGGGTGACCTTTCTGGTCCTCTGGGTGGCCGCCCCCCCCCCCCACTGTAGAGCCGTCGAGTTGTTGGAACACCAGCAGTTTAGGGAGGGGGGAGCAGGGCAGTTTTAATGCAGCAACAATGTCTGGCTGGATCAGATTTCTGGAGCATCCAGAGTCCACCAGAGCCTCGACCGCGATGGCTCTAGGGCCATACGAGAGTTCAATTGTCCCTGCCAGGATGGAGCAATCGTCACTCACCCTGGGGTTGTTGCGCCCCTTCTTCACCACCTGCCCAGCGATGCTGCTTAGAGCAGGTGGGGGGCATTTTCCGCCGGCTGTTCTTGGGCGTCGATCACGTCCCCTGTGAGGTAGGCGTCCGTGTCCTCGTCCGGGGTTGCTAGTGCTCCTGTCAGACGTCTGGGGGGGTTGGATGGCTTGTGCGGCATCTTCGGTGTTGGTCTGGGCGGGCAATCAGTTGTCCTGTTCTTGAAACAGTCCACCGCTCGGTGGCCCGTCTTCCCACACCTGGTACATTGCCCGCGGGCAAGCCTCCGTTGTTGGTCTGCATGCCAGGTTGGGCCCGACTGTGGGACTGGTCCTCTTGTGCTGGGAGGGACTTTGTCATCTGCGGTTGCGAGCAGGAACGTGCGCTGAGCATGCTCCGCTTTTCCGGCTAGGCAGATCCACCCGTGAAGGGAGGCTGGGTCGTCCCTGTAGAGTGCCCATTGTAGTACCTCCCGGTTGAGGCCACGCTTGAACATGTCAATCAGGGTGGCCTCAGACCATTCCGTGATTTTGCCTGTGAGGACCTTGAACTCGAGGGCGTAGTCAGCCACCATTTTTCTTCCCTGGCGAAGCACTTGAAGTGTGCACTTGGCCCTTTCTTTCGCCAGGGGGTCCTCAAAGTAATGCTTCAGCTCAGCTAGGAAGTCGTGGAAATTGGCCAAGGCTGGGGCTCCAGACTCGGGCATCTACACGTACCAGTCCGCAGCCCTGCCTTGGAGCTTGGTGGCCACTGCCGAGATTTTGTCTGCTTCTGTGCTGAAGTAATGGCTGTATTGGGCCATGTAGTCCCTCGCATTCATGAGAAGGAAGGACAGTTTCGTAGGGTCCCCGTCAAATTGTACAGGGAAGTCTTTGGCAAACCCCCCAATTTGCGGGACCCTTACCTGTGGGTGGTGAGGGATGGCTCCCACTGGCCTGGGGCCACAAAGCCCTGCGACAGAGTCTCATGCTTGGCCCCTTCCGCTCGGGGTTGTTGGTGGGGTGGGTAGGGTGCCCCGATCCCCTCTTGCCCCCTGTGCCGCCTCAGCCTTGGAGCGCTCACCTACGATCGTTGCCAGGGACTGGAGCATGTGTTCCAGGTCTCGTACCTTGGCTTCCAGGGCCGTGACCTTGTCTGGCGTGCCCTGGTCTGCCGATGTCAGGGACTGGAGCAGGTGTTCCAGGTCTCGTACCTTGGCTTCCAGGGCCGTGACCTTGTCTGGCGTGCCCTGGTCTGCCGATGTCAGGGACTGGAGCAGGTGTTCCAGGTCTTGTACCTTGGCTTCCAGGGCCGTGACCCTGTCTGGCGTGCCCTGGTCGTCCGACATCGGTGCTGCCGGATGCTGTTTGGTCTGTAGTCTTGCGCCTTCCTGCTCGGGCATTTGGGGGTAGCAGAGCCTCCAGGTGGAGTAGGGTGTTCCCGTCCAGGGTCCTGCTCCACCGGCCCATGTGAGGAGTTGTTGGTCCCCGACTTCGTCTTCCGTCAGGGCTCTCCCATCTGGGTTGGAGCTCCAGGTCTGGAACTGGGGTGCGGTGTGGGCAGGGAGGGTGTCCGTGTCCCATTTCTGGTGCACCACCTCCAGCAGCTGTCGGGTCGCCTCTGCCTCTTGCAGGCCGTCCTTCACGCCTCTGGTGCGAAGTGCTGGCTCCATTGCTGTCCCTGGTTCCGTTTTCGCCAGTTGATCTCTCCCGTGGAAAATTTTCGTCCGGTGGAGTTTGGCGACTTTGGTTTGGTGACTCTCAGCTTTATATCAGGCTCTGCCTGCTACCCAGTAAAAACACAGATGCTAGTGTAGGCTTAGGTTCTGGTTTTATTTGAATAACAGTATGCGTGCCCTTTAAGAAAGCTGAGAGTGAGTGGAGCGCGCCGGAACGGGATTTAAATAGCCCACGCCGGTCAGTGCTCCACCTCTTCTTACTCTGGGTGCGCCCCCGAGCCCCGTCGGTTCCGTCTTTGGTAGGTGAGGGGTCGTGGAGCCCCTCCTGTGCTCCGGGCGTTTCCTTGATTGCTTCCCTGGCCGGTGATGGTTCATTGCCAGGCGATCAGGTTCGTAATCTCTGACAGCTCGGGTGCGCCTCGTGGTCGGGTCTTGTCAATTGCTTTCTTTGCAACATTGTATCTTTCTCTTCCGTACCTCCGGCTAGAGTTGATACTTTGTTGCCAGCACCTGTTGCTCTCTTTTGTTACCTAGTTGCCTTTTCCCTTAATCCGCCCGGGACCCATTTCCCTGCATTGTCATGTAAGCCATTGCGATGTCACAAGCATCGCAACGGTGATCATGACAGGAGTCTAGAAACCCCTAAAACCCTCAGGATCCATTAGGCATCTGATATGGATCGTCTTAATAGCCCCTTGCTCATGCAGAGGTTTCAAGTACTCATGATCTGCAGCCTAACTAGGAGGTGATCTGACCAAGGCAAAGGAGAGATGGCAATATCTTCCATATCTAAATCACCTCTAATTTGCTTCCAAGTACAAATCAAAGCCAGAATGTTCCCATTCTCAGAAGTAGGAATCAACATGATCCTGAATGGTCACCTGGGCCAACAACTCTGACCCCACCCAAGGCATGGACATTGAAGTTCCCTGGTACAAAAAGCTTGGGCAACTCCAATACCACCTCAGTAATGACATCAGGGAGTTCTGGGAGCGCTGTTCCACGCAGCTGGTATACAAACAGAAGCCCCAGTGTGTGCCTACGTCATATACAGGCACTCAGATTTGGTCATTCAGGATACTTCTGTCTTCATGCAACCCTGTCCTCTGTGCCCTTGACATTGAGGCTGGTGCAGGACCAAAACCCAAGAAGGCAAATGTCTGGCAAGGCAACATCCCTGTCAGTGCCTAACCAAGTCTGCTACTAGATCATGGATAGATGTGGCCAGCTGTTTACCAGCAACAATTTGAGTCCAAGCCCCCAATAATCTGACTCCTAGCTTAATCAGCTTCATCTGAATATAATGCTAAACCTTCTGTTTAACCAGACTTTAGCGTTTCCTCCTGATCCCAAACTATGGTTAGTCTTAATGTTGAAATGACTGAAATAGCTTCGTATCCCCTGATCTGAAGATTGCTTATTTCAAATAAATTAGAGTTAAGATTAACAGTGATTTATTAAGTCTGAATAAAATAACAAGGTAATGAACATGGACATTAATGTTTCTAAACTACCTGCATTTGTGCTGCAGCAGGAGAGGGAAGCTTTGTGTGTGTTTCAGGCTCATTCATGTTATTAGAGCTACCATATATGGGCTTTATATAATTCCAAACAATCACTAGATGGCAACAAAGAGAGTTTCTGTTTCTCTTTGCTGCCTCTCTAGTGGAGGTTCCGGTTTTTGCAGCCCAGATACAGAATCCCTAATATAATGGAGAAAGAGGGTTTGTTTGTTTTTCCCAGAGTTTCCTTACTTCTCCCTTTTGTCTTTGCTGCAACCTTGCAATCTGGGAAACATGTGGCTGCTTTGATGAGTTGCAAACAGATGCTGCATTCACAGTCCCATGTATTCTAAAGTACTTCTTTCAAATCAGATCTGAAGCATTCCACAACTGTTCTCTCTACCATTCCTGTGGAACCTTTGTGGTGCCTAAGGTCATTCTTGCATATAATGTGTTACCAGAGCTGATGTTTTGCTTTGGAGCATAATAGATTCCTATTTAATTTTTTAATAATAAAACTCTTTAAAAATAGGCAGAGGGAAGTGAGCACTGAGGGAAATGCCTGGGGCACTTTGGTGTCTATGGGCACAGGGTTGCCTACTCCTGCATTAAATTTTGTGTTACCCTCTTTGTAGTATGGAGCTGGATCCAGAGAACCCTGTGAGGATTATTTAGACTCTCATTTTAATTGGCAGAATGTTTGAGATCCAGTCAGCACCAAGTAGGGAAACAGTGACAACCCAAACTTGAAAGGATGAAAAGAATAAGATGACTGTATTAGGGGTTTGTACTGAACAGTATATGCAACAATTTAGGATTGGTTTTTGTCATGCTTGTAATGTGAATTTCATTTAATGTAGTACAAAGGGCAGAGTTTGAGGCACATCATTTCAAATGATTGGAAAGAAAGTCTGCCATGTACATTTTTGGGGTATGGAAAATTTCTTCTGTCTCCTTAGCTGACTCTTGATTTTATTAGATGATTTTCAGTAGGCTTGTAGTACACGGAAGAATAATGATAGAATACCAAAGGTTTTTTTCTTCCTAGCGTCTTTCCCACAGGTGCAGGGTCCACGGTCCACTTTTTCAAATCAACCAGATGTTGTTCTGTTGGTTGCAACAGGAACTGACCAACCAGCTTGTTGCCCAAGCCTGATGTCATGGGCTGAGAGTGACTGGCCCAAAGTCACCCAGCCGGCTTTCATGCCTCAAGTGGGACTAGAACTCACAATCTCTTGGTTTCTAGCCCAGCACCTTAACCACTAGATCAAACTGGCGCTCTAATGATAGAATACCACAGTAGCAGAGAATAATGGAAAAAGCAAGAGGCTTTCTTCCCTGGTGTTCAAGACTTCTTAGAAGTTTCATCCCAACTTTCTATTATTTCAGCACTGTGACTCTAAATAAGAAGTAAATAATTCTTGGCTTAGGGAGAGTCCTAGGAAGAACAAGATTAAGACTTTTATAGTGAGATGGGCAGTATATAAATTCAATCAATCAATCAATCAATCAAGCTTGCTAACAGAAAGTTGCTGCTTTATCCTGATGCCAAACTAATAAGTTTGTGGATTTAGACAACCAAGATATACAGCAAATAAGTAAAGAATTGACATCCTTGTATGCACAAAGCAATGTGTGAATTTTGTTTTATATAATTTTATTGAAAAGTTTAACCTAGATAAAAGATAAACATGAAAATATATAAAGAAAAGTTAGAGAAAGAAAAAAGGTAAAAGGGAAGAAAGCAATACAGTTAAAGAAAGAAAAGAAAAAAAGATAATTAAAGAAGTGATTTCTGATCTTTGCAGCAGTTACAAATAAAGTTATTATCCCTCCCCCCTCATTCAGATTACATGCCAGAGATCCCTTCTGTCCCATATTCGATCCCTTGTTCAATCAGCAAATCCATAAATCACCATTTCACTTTTTTCCATTTTCAGCAAAAAGTCCATAAAAGGTTTCCAGTATTTTATAAAAGTACTTGTTATTTTATCCCTGACCAAACAGGTCAGTTTTGCCATTTCTGCTAATTCTGTCATCTCTACAATCCATGCCTCCATTGTGGATATTTCAGTATTTCTCTATCATTGTGCATATAATAATCTTGCTGCAGTTACCATATATAAACTGAATCTTCCATAAGTCTTTTCTAAATGACTATCCATAAATGCCAATAAGCAATGTGTGAATGTTCATGTTGCAGTACACCAACTATTTGCAAATAAACATCTTCACACTGCAAATAG
This sequence comes from Candoia aspera, assembly GCF_035149785.1. Taxonomy (NCBI): domain Eukaryota; kingdom Metazoa; phylum Chordata; class Lepidosauria; order Squamata; family Candoiidae; genus Candoia; species Candoia aspera. The sequence goes on along the minus strand of NC_086155.1, from coordinate 59,146,400 downwards.
CACCAGTGTTCTTACTGCTTTTCAATATCAGACAGGCTGCTGACAAGTTTTATTAGCTGCCACTTTGATGCTGCTAATTTTTATGCTGTTCTTATATGATGTTCTTATGGTTGTATGATGCTGTTATATGATGCTAGCGTATTGGTGACACTAGGTCAATTTGATGATGCTATGACACCATATATACAGTTTGGTTTGCTTATACTATATATCACAAAGCCAATTCCAAAAGAAGCCAGACTTTTTTTTATCTTTACTCTGAATTGGCTCCATGACAATACTAACCGAATCTGGCTATGTAGCACCATGATGCAGTCACAATCTAGCACCAGCAAAAATATCATTTGGCTGTCTGATATTGTGACAGAAGCAGCATCATGGGGACAGGAAGTATTGTCTTCATTGCTGAATTGTGGTGAAGATGGAGCCTTGCCACAGACACTGAATACTTCCCCCTCCCCCACAAAGCCTGAAAAAAGTTCTGAAAGAGAAATGTGTTTTACAATGGTGGAATAAGCCCCTTCCCATTTCAGTTTAATAAAATGCATGTAGAAATAAGGGTGAAATGTCTTAATATATAATATTAAGGAAAATGATCAGAGACATCAACTACCGTGGACTAATGAGGAATGCATCAAAATTAGAGGTGAACCGGCATAGTCTTTTTAATTTTTGATTTTTGATTATTATTATTATTATTAGTGTTTCTGCCTTTCATGCATTTTCAACTACCACGTCAAAACTTACCTGTTTTTCTCTGGGTTCTGGCACTAGAAAGAATCAAAGTCTCTAAAGGCTGCTTTGACCATCTGTCTATAAGGCTAGTCAATGCAGTTCTAGACTGGCCTGGGAGTGGGCCTCAACTGGACAGTTAATGTAAGGACTAAATTAGCCATGGGAAATATTCAGATGGGATGCGGAACTTCCCCAGTCTTGTACATACAGCCTTTCACCTATTCTCATAGCTTGGGATCTTCCTTGAATTGATTGTGCCTCGTGGAATAACTCGGGAACTGCAATTACCATGTGCATTTCTGTACAGCAGTGCCTGAACTGCATTTTGTGTCCCCAACAGGGAGCCAAAGCATAATACGGCCATTTGTGTGTGATGTGTTTCACTGTCTAGTGAAAAGTTCTCTTTCGTAAACATGGAAATAGTAAAACCACAACCTCACTGGGAGAAAGAGGAAAGGCCTCTTTTTATTTTTCAGTGCTTGACCAGAGTGACCCATAATCTTCAGGTCCAGTTTGCTGAAATCTCGAGATCGACTCGTGATTATGGTATTACGTGGCTTTGCTAATGTACCTCCTGTCACAAGCATATGTTTAATAAACACAAAGAAAAGTAGATGAATCCTGGGAAATTTATCACCCAATTGTCAGTTCCATGCCTGCTTTCCTGGGTCAGGTGCCTTCCCACTTCCTGATAACAGAGGGAGTGGCCACTCTGCCTGGGGCAGAGATGGAGAATCCATATTTGTCTCCCCTTCTTGTCTTTGTCCGTGGTAGTTAACATGATCGGCAGCACAGCTGGAAGCTGGTGACAGTTTAATTGCTCTTCGGGGAATTGCTGAGATGATGTTACAGGAATGCCTTGGGGTGAGGGTTGGCTTTGGGAAGAGTCCAGCACACAGTAGAGAAGGAAAGGGGAAGGGAAACTTCCTTGCTGAATTTTCCAACTCAATATTTACTCACATGAGGTTTATTGGCAGAAAGGATGGCCTCTAATCCTGCTTGCATTTGCATCTGACTAGGAAGATTTGGAAAGGTTATGTAGCTCATAAAGCAGATGATGAGATTGGGGCTATATGCTGGAGTTGTATTAATTGAGTTGCTAAGAAAGAGGTACTTTCAGATGTAGCCAATAAAGTTGCGCAACCTATGAATTTCTGATGAAGTTTTCCTGCATGCAGTTGCTTAAAGCAGATGAGTGTAGCTAGATGAAAGCATCCTATTCAAAAACAATTAGGTAATACAGTAAGGAGACTTTTTTTCAGTCCAGCAGGAATTAATTACCACCACTGGTGATTTTCAGTAGTTATCCTCATTCGCAAAAGCAAAACAATAAATGCAATGTATTAAGTAGCAACAACAGAATAGCTATCTGGATAATATTCTTCTACCACTGGTGGTATTGGATTGAATATATGGTATTATGAGGAGTGTATTTCACTCATTCTGTTTATTTTATTGTTTGTGTATTGTTAGCCTGGGTGAAAGAAAGGAATGCAAACTATACTATTTTGGTTTCTGCTACAATAAATTGCAGTGTAGACAATTCTCAAATCAACAATAAGAATAATAGTTTCTCCTGAAGACTTTATAAAATGTTGCCACAGGAGACTGAAACGGGATCTAGGCTGCCTCCTGAGATGGCACAGGTGTAGGGACCCAGCCAGGCTAAAAGCCAAGGATCAGATTGTCTCCCCCTGGCATGGTTGTTTCTTAGATGAACTGAATGTTTCATTCATTTATTTATTTTGAATATATGGATTCCCAGAAAAAAGGACACTTTAAAGCAGCGTTTCTCAACCTTGGCAACTTTAAGATGTGTTTACTTCAACTCCCAGAATTCCCCAGCCAGCAGTTGAAGTCCACACATCTTAAAGTTGCCAAGATTGAGAAGCACTGCTCTAAAGACTGCCTGATAATTCCCCTCAACATCATCAGGTCCAGGATACACTGTTGGTTTTAGGGTGAGCTTTCTTACCTTGCTCAGTCCTATTCCTCTGAGAGTAGGGAAAATTCCTGAGCCAGCCCTGACTAATTCTAGAAACTTTTGGTAGAAGTTATGCAAGTTTGCCATGAGAAGTTTCCAAGATTAAGCAAGACTTAGAGACTTAAATTTTCATTTAAAGAGACATTCATCAACTTAACAAATTCATTCTAAGAATTTATCAATTTATAAATGAGTAATGTGGTATATTAATTTAGATTCAGTGTTCATTTATTTAAGAGTTCTGTTTAGCTTTGCAGTGGCTGGCAGATTGATATATTTTACTTTGGCCTTATATTTCTGGATTAAAAGTAGATTTTTGAGTTATTCTATTCCACTCCTATGACAAACAGAAGACTTTGAACAATAATTTTGTATGGCTTATTGTACAATTTATACTTGTATTAATCTATTAGTAACTAGGAATGACCAAGGATGTCCTTTCTAAATAGTGCAGCCAAATTTGTGCCACTAAACCCTTTCCATGTCTGGTGTAGCTTATAACAAATGTATCTATTTGTTCCTAGTAATCCTCTGTACTGGAAATCCACTTTAGGCCCTGTTAAAAGTTTGAAGCTAATGAATTTTCTGGTTGTTTTTATCAGTGGTTCTGTTCCCACAATACATTTAACTGGGTCAACTGGCAGGGAGTTGGTCTGTTGGAACACCAAAAAGAGGCCCACTGGTCCAGTCGACTTTCAGCGGTTAAATTAAGCCCCAAACAACATCAGGTATGCACAGGGTTATGCAAACTCCACTCAGTCATGCAAATACAGCAACTCCATCAGTTAGCCCATTTTACCTACCTAGTCCTGGCAGAAAAACATTTGAAGAGAAAGAGCGGCTGAAAAACCAAGTTGGTCTATTATAGAACTTATCAGCAAGGCTCAGCAGCATAAAATACACTTTCCAAAGCACTGATTGGATGCAGCGGCCAAACCATGCTCACTACTTCCTGCCAGGCCATCAAGTAAGGAGAATGTCCTCATGAAACTTTGCTAGTATTCTCTTGGCAAGGGGCTCATGGGACACTAGGCTGTTCTTGAAGAAAGTAGATAGGGACTACATATTCCCCAAATGGTTATTTTTGACTTAATTAGTACAGATTGTATGCTGCCAGAATAAGTGATAAGGAGATTTGACTGGGTTAGCGGCTGACTTACCTAATTGTGTTGTGGAAACAGTCCTGAATGTATTCATTAACTCCTCTTTTATTAGTTTCTCCCATATTCTCCCACCCTGTATTGTCATACTGAAATAAGGAAGCATCTTCCCCTCAGTCCTTGTGAAATAGTACAGGTTGCCAAACCCCTTGGTTATATCTTTCAGGAGTAGGCAGCCATTACACCATATGATTTACAACTACTAATCCTCAGCCTAAAAACATGAGAATCCTTACCTAAAGGTTGCATTTCCAGAGAAGGATGCCTCTTTTTCTAGAGCTTTCCTTCTCTTTCCTTGAGAACCAAGTAAGTATGTATGCGCAGCAGTCTGGTATATCAGCAAGGCCATTTTCAGGCTGTGCAAAGAGACTACATCAACTTCACTTGTCAGTTCAGTGCATTCATTAAAGAATCCAACAGACAGGAATCAAAAAGAAGCAGTTGTAGTTTAAAATAAATCAAAGGATAGATTTTACTAAAACTTTTGAGACTTAACTTTAATCTTTGATTATACTTACACAGTGATTTCCTAAGACTTCATAGCAGGGTCTGATTTTTAGACTCCACCAACATCTTGAAAACAAAATAGGATTACCCTAGATGGTTTCTTTCTTTCTTTTTTTAAAAAAAAAGAAAGGTGGGAGTAGCTTCAAAGGAGAAAAAAAATCAGATTGACGAATCAATGCCTTAGATAATTGCATCATCTTCCATGTACCTGTATCACATAAACCTGAGTTATAAAATAGTTAATCTTGGATATGGATTCAGGCAGATTTAGGACTAGGCATGTCTGGACAAGGCCTTTGCTTAGAGGAATAGTTTAGTAAGTAGGGAGGGGAGACTGGATCTGATATATTCCCGCATTTTTTTCATTTTCAGCAAGTCACTTTCTCCTGTCTTCTCCTTCCTTAGATTTTCTGTTTCCTTTTAGTTCCAGTGTTTCTGAGCACTGTCCCCTGTGAATTATTTTTAGTCTTCATTCTGTCTTGGTTTCTGAATGAAGTTTTAGACCTATCCAAAGACAAAATTTCTGTTGACCTCACTGATTGTGGACTGCAAATATTCTGACATCTTTGTTCCTTGAATTCTTAGATTGTTTGTGAACATACTAAACTAATGCTTAGGCAAGAAGTGTCAGAGGCTTCACACTCACAAATACAATGCAATTACATTACCTTGAATCTTTCTAGAGTATGTTAGCCATCTAGTTGAATTCTACAGGTATGATTTTATCTTTTTTTTTTTTTTAAAAAGTGTCTTATGAGAGATGTTTATTCATGTACTTATCTATATACATTGCTTTTTAATTAATTTCAGCATCATTTGAAGGACAATCTAAGTGCATTCATCACCAAAATGTTGATTGGGTAGTCAGTGTATGCATCAATAGACCCAAAGAGGAAAAAAACAAGAATATTGTAAGATATATATACAGCGAATGCTCACTCATTGGCTATATATATATATCTTACAATATTCTGTGTAGAGACAATGCAGTTATACTCTGTCTTCCTAGAAATAAATCATATTGAGTTCAATGAGTCAGGTGTTGTAATGGTATGTGGGAATGACCTTGGGAGACCAGAAGGAGAGTAGCAGACTGGATAACTGGCATGTAAAAGATGTCTCAGCCCACAGAAGGGGGGATGGCATGGGAAACGTTTCAGAAGGGATCCTCCCTAGTTTTCTGGAGAGTAAAAGGAAAGGAGGGGAGAAATACATTCAGTCTTGCAAGATTCTGTTAATGTAACCTTATAACAAAGATACAGCTAGTACTCCTGGTTGTGCTTCCTGTCTGTACTGCCTTGCAGGTCTAACAGGTATTCAGAGAATCTCTTTCCTTTGAAGTAGTCCTGTGCCAGTTTGAGTGTTGTATCTATTGAGACTTTAGGTTACTATTTTAATGTAACCAATAAATTACAACAGGAGCACCTTGGTATAAGTAGTCATTCATATCGGTGCAGTAAAGCTAGATGGTTGTAGCTCATTTTAACTCTATGTGAAATGACAGAAAGAGATAAAACTGTGCTACCTAAATTAGCGTGCTACCTCTGGACCAGGACCATCGTTTGATACTTATATACAGAGTAGGATAGATGTCATTTTGTCCTTTGCCTCAGGCAGCAAAATATACTGGACTTCTGGCAATTGCCTCCCTTTATCGTGGCATGGAAAAATAATACCTCTGTTGATGCTGAAGCTAGAGTAGTGGGGCAAGTGCATCATTAAAAGGAAAGTGCAGTTGGTTAATTGCCTTCAGAGGCCTAGAGATGTACGCTGTCTCTTCTCTTAGCCATCCTATAGCCATGCAATATACACATGTGTTTCTTCTGGTAAATTCTCATAAATCAACCCTGCCAGCCCTTAACTCACATTTATTGCTCTACTTAGAGCTCTCACCAATCAATTAAGCAATGTCAGTATGAGTCTTTCTCTCTAGTTCAGCCATGTGTTAGGAAATTGCAGCTTTTTTTCTTTTCTAGAGTACCCAGGATATTATTCTGCTTGAAACATCACTAAGAGGCATCAACATTTTTTTTTTAATATTAATCATTCAGATTCATATATATGTTGGAAAATATGTTCAAAGTTAGGAAACAAGAAAAGTAAAATTTGCAGTTAGAATAGGCTAGATATGTTGCCATATTTTAAAGATGTAAACTGGAGAGGAAATTTTATTTTATTTTCCTACTGTAGCTATTTGCAAAAACCTTTAGTGGAAATGTAAATTTAATTGCAAATGCTTAGGGGTCTGGGGAAAATAAACTACAGCAGGTTTTCTACATCTTTGGAGAGTCCAGTGTTTGTTTTCTGTTACACACAAGTCAGCTCCCCACCTCTCTGTCTACAAGGGACTTTGCCACAGAATGGCTTAGGCTTTTCTCTGAGAAGGTCTCCAATTCAGTCATTTTTGTTTATATTCACCCTGGTGTGAATTTTCATGGTTGCCTTATGAAACCGCTTTATTCTGAGTCAGAACACCGTTCCAACCAATTCACTATTGTTTGACAGGTCCTCTTTAGAATGGAGTCTTCTGTGGCTCTCCCTGAAAATGGCTGACTGAACTTTCTCAACGCAAAGCATATCTTCCATCAGGGAACTGATCTCTTCAAGAATCCTATGAGAAAGATATAAGCTCATCCTGCATATGGACCAATAGGAGCAAGTGTGTCCTTCATTTGCTTTGTACATTTCTCCAAATCTCAGACTATTTCCCAAAGCTAATGGAAAATCTTATCTTTAATATGCAAGTTGGCAGATACAGTATGTTAGAAAACTGGCAAAATTGCTGACAATAAGGAAGTAGCAATACCATGACAGAGAGATGCAAATGGCAAGAAGCGGGAACTTCTGGCTGCTGGTTCAATCCATAACCCCTACTGGCCCGAGTGCTTAAGAGCACTCTTTGGTCCTCTCAATGTATGCTGTAACAGAGTGCCTCTGGGCTTGCACCATCTGCAAGTCTTGAAGTCTGATGCTTTGTTTCAGACAGAAAGCATGTGGCTCTGCCTTAGCTGCCAACCCCATGGCATGCAGACAGTGACTTTAAGTAAGAGCAGGGATGTATGTGTTTGTGGATGTCTAAAGTCTGGTTCTAAGAAATTGCAATCCATCAGCTTTAATTACCATTTCTCTTTGGAGTGGGTGGAGAGAGGGCATGAAAAGAGTCTTAGGAACCCAAGTTTCTTCAGTCTCTGCCCAGCAGGAATAGCTCTTTCCTGGATGCAGCAACCCTAGAATTACTTGCTGCAGTGGAAGTTGACCACTTCTGTCTTATTTATTATGGACATTCAAGATCATCACTCCAAACTAGAGTTGAAATTTATCTACAAATGGAACATGCAATAAGTTCCTGTTCAAAATTCCATCCTTTTCAAAATTCCATCCAGCCACACAACCATATTTCTGGGAGGATGCTGTACTCTCCCCAGTCTCTCCCACTTTTACTCAGCATGTGTGGTGCTGAGCATGTATTGTTCTCCAGAGGCAGTGTAGTTTAGTGGTTAATATGTTGAAACAGCACCAAGGGGAATCAGGTGCTAGTCTATCTTCAGGCCTAGAAGCTCATTTGGTGCCTTCAGGCTAGTTATTCTCTCTCAGCCCAACCTACCTTACAGGCTGGCTGGTGGAGGGGAAATGGGAGGAGGAAGTGCTGTGTATGCTACCTTGAGCTCCTGAATTAAATGCAGGATATAATCAAACAAATATTGCTATTTTCTTGAGTTACGGAATGATTGGAAAATGTAGATTCACTGATGTGTTGTATATATCACACAAGGACTATGATGATGATAGTCTAATCAAAAATATCAGTAAATAACAAAACAGTATGAATCTATTCCAGGTCCCTCATTCCAGTTCTAGAACTGGAAGGAGACAGAGATAAAATCCACCTAGATTTATCGGGGTGGGGAGAGGTTACTGTGCAGTTTACCACTAACTCACATTATAACTTTATCTTGTCTCTCTAACTGTTTGTATGTTCAACCTATTCTTATTTCTGTTACATCTGTGTGGTATGAGACTTCCCTCAATATTTGCAAAGTTCTTTAGAGACCATGTGTGGTCACAGAGTTGCTATATAAAACTTGTGGAGTTAATATTTGTATGAAAAGTAGTGGCTCTAACCACTTTACCATATCCTGCCCTATTCCCCACATGTACGCTTATGCACCCTTACTCCATATTAAATCTTGTCTTGTAATTATACTGATGTTAAAAAAACTCTAAATACCTTTACAATAACAAAGACCTCTGTGCAAATACCATATAAATAGGACTCAGTCGTTGATGCTAGGGGAAAGGAAAACATGACCTTGCTTTGACACAGGCGTAAAATAGGCTTCTTGCACAGATATTTGCATCCTCTTTTGCAGGACAGAAAAGAGGGCATTGTTCTGTGTCAGTTAATGCTGACTTGTATCCTGCTTCTGCCCATATGCATTCCCAAGAATAGATGAAACCAGGAGAACATTACAACCTTGAACTCAAGTCTGTGGCTTTGAGCATGTCCCTATTCTTCTCTATAACTCTTGTTATAGAATTACACTGATGATGAGCTATTCCACAAGGGGCCAAGAGGAATGGATGAAAATGAGAAGTGCAAAAGAAGAGAGAAGTCATACTTCAGTGGTGGAATACATGCTTTATGTGGAACAGGTTCCAGATGCAATCAACTGGATCAGTAGAAAAGAGCAGTTAGCAGGTAATGGGGAAGACCTTTGCCTGAGATCTGCTCAGATGCAGTGCAGACAGCGCCGGACTAGGTGGACTAATTCTCTGACCTGCCGTAAGGCAGTTTTCTGTGATCTTAAGGAAGCATTATTTAAGTAATGAACAGTGTTTTGTAACATTTTAAAGCATTTTAGCTCCTTCATACATTCAAATGACGTTCTGTCAAATTGAGTGTGACAGCACTGTGCGGTTACTTTGGATTCAAGAATATTTTGTGGCTGAAGTTTGAAACTGGGCCCCTGCACAATCTACATCTGGCAGGTTTCACAATAGGTTGAATTACACTTCTGAGGAAGGGCACCTGCCAGGAAAGTCACATGTCTGCTTCACCACTTGTTGAACCCTACATGGAAATGCTCAGCTCACATTTGCAACCTGTTTGTCATGCTACATGTATTTGATCTAAGAGGGTCATGAGCTTCCCTTCAAGCTCAGCATGGTTCTGTCTGAAGGACAGGCTGGTGCTAGTCTCAACAATTTCCCAAGTGAGGCAGTGGGGAAAAAAGTCTGTGAGGAAGAATGGATAGAAATACCAGCTTATGTAAATGTCAATGACATCATCCTTTCTCCTTACTCCTAGTGCTATTTATAGATACTTTAATTTACTCCCCTTTGCTTTATTATCTTTCCAGAAGCTCTTTATCCCCAGCATTTAGCATCTCAATTGGCAAGCAGCAGCCAGCTGTGTGGATGGTAGGAAGCTTTTTCTCCTCATGCAGTAAAACTAACCAGGGTCCAAACAGAGAGGAAAGTGAAGGGAAAAGAAAGAAAAGGTGGTGTGTGAGAAGTCTAGTTGAAAAGATGTCTTGGATCAGGTGGACTATGAAATACTGTAATAGATCTTGAAACAAGAAAATGGCTTCTACATTAACACATACTAGATATAGCTGTAGCATTTAGAAACAGCCCCACATATCAGGGATACCCGATCTTTTTGAGCAAGTGCCACACTTGGAATGGTGAGAACATGTTATGACCTTCTCACAAAATGGCTGCTGTGGTTGGTGTAGTCATTTATAAAACTTACGTTTTCCAGAAGGCAAACAGGAAAGATTGCTTCCCAATGTCCACTCTTGCTTGCCCCCAAGATGCTATGTGCAATCTCTACTTAAAAAAATTCTTTTTTCTGGGCAGGTGTACAAACTTCAGAACAAAGCACTAGGCTGCAGTAACCCACCATTTTATTTCAGAAAAATGCTTGTGGACTGGATTCTGTGTGTAGTCCTTTGTAAATATAGTTTATGTTTGAAGCTGGTCTTTTGCTTTGCATCATGCTAGTGTTCCGTTTTGGAGCTTGAGCACCTCAATGATGCCATGAGCTAAACCGTGAAGGGCCATCCAAGACAGGAAGATCATGACAGAGAGGTCAGACTAAATGCAATCCCTGGGGAAGATAATGGCAACCCACCCCAGTATTCTTGCCATGAAAACTAAATGGATCAGTACAACCAGAGATATGTCAGTATACCATCGGAGGATGAGACCCCCAGGTCGGAAGATGGTCAAAATGCTACTGGGGAGGAACAGAGGATGAGTTCAACTAGCCCCAGACATGATGATGCAGCTAGCTCAAAACTGAAAGGATGGCTAGTGGCCGACAGTGCTGGTGGTGAATGGCAGATCCGATGTTCTAAGGATCAACACACCATTGGAACCTGGAATGTAAGATCTATGAGCCAGGGCAAATTGGATGTGCTTATTGGCGAGATGTCAAGATTAAAGATAGACATTTTGGGCGTCAGTGAACTGAAATGGACTGGAATGGGCCACTTCACATCAGATGACCACCAGATCTACTACTGTGGACAAGAGGACCACAGAAGAAATGGAGTAGCCTTCATAATTAATAGTCAAGTGGCTAAAGCAGTGCTTGGATACAATCCAAAAAACAATAGAATGATCTCAATTCGAATTCAGGGCAAGACATCTAACATCACAATGATCCAAATATATGCCCCAGCAACAGATGCTGAAGAAGCTGAAGTAGATCAGTTGAGGATCTGCAGCACCTATTGGACAATAAGCCTAAAAGAAACATTGTTTTCATCACAGGAGACTGGAATGCTAAGGTGGGCAGTCAGATGACACCTGGAATTACAGGTAAACATGGCCTGGGAGAACAAAATGAAGCAGGACATAGGCTGATAGAATTTTGCCAAGAAAACTCACTCTGCATAACAAATACTCTCTTCCAACAACCTAAGAGAGGGCTTTATACATGGACTTCACCAGATGGACAACACCGAAATCAGATTGATTACATCCTTTGCAGCCAAAGGTGGCGGACATCTATATAGTCAGTAAAAACAAGACCTGGAACTGACTGTAGTTCAGATCACCAATTTCTTATTGCACAATTTAGGATCAGACTAAAGAGATTAGGGAAGACCCACAGATCAGCTAGATATGAGCTCACTAATATTCCTAAGGAATATGCAGTGGAGGTGAAGAATAGATTTAAGGGACTGGACTTAGTAGGTTGGTTGCAGAAGAACTATGGACAGAAGTTCGCAACATTGTTCAGGAGGCGGCAACAAAATACATCCCAAAGAAAGAGAAAACCAAGAAGGCAAAGTGGCTGTCTGCTGAGACACTAGAAGTAGCCCAAGAAAGAAGGAAAGCAAAAGGCAACAGCGATAGGGGGAGATATGCCCAATTAAATGCAAAATTCCAGAGGTTAGCCAGAAGAGACAAGCAATGCACAGAAGTGGAAGATGACAATAGAATAGGAAGGACAAGAGACCTCTTCCAGAAAATTAGAAACATCGGAGGTAAATTCCAGGCAAAAATGGGTATGATCAAAAACAAAGATGGCAAGGACCTAACAGAAGAAGAAGAGATCAAGAAAAGGTGGCAAGAATATACGGAAGACCTGTATAGGAAGGATAACAATATTGGGGATAGCTTTGACGGTGTGGTCAGTGAACTAGAGCCAGACATCCTGAAGAGTGAGGTTGAATGGGCCTTAAGAAGCATTACTAACAACAAGGCAGCAGGAGACGATGGTATCCCAGCTGAATTGTTCAAAATCTTGCAAGATGATGCTGTCAAGGTAATGCATGCTATATGCCAGCAAATTTGGAAAACACACGAATGGCTATCAGATTGGAAAAAATCAACCATAAACATCGGAACGGGAACATGACAATATCCCCATACCAGAAAAGGGAAACACTAAAGAAGGTTCAAACTATTGAACAGTGGCACTCATCTCACATGCCAGTAAGGTAATGCTCAAGATCCTGCAAGGTAGACTTCAGCAATTCATGGAGCGAGATGTACTAAGCTGGGTTTAGTAAAGGCAAAGGAACTAAGGACCAAATTGCCAATATCAGCTGGATAATGGAAAAAGCTGGGGAGTTTCAGAAAAACATCTGTTTCTGTTTTATTGACTATTCTAAAGCATTTGACTGTGTGGACCATAACAAATTGTGGCAAGTTCTTAGGGGTATGGGGATACCAAGTCATCTTGTATGCCTCCTGAGGAATCTGTATAATGACCAAGTAGCAATGGTAAGAACAGACCACGGAACAACGGACTGGTTTAAGATTGGGAAAGAAGTACAGCAGGGCTGTATACTCTCACCCTACCTATTCAACTTGTACGCAGAACACATCATGCGACATGCTGGGCTTGAGGAATCCAAGGCTGGAGTTAAAATCACTGGAAGAAACATTAACAATCTCAGATATGCAGATCATACCACTTTGTTGGCTGAAAGCGAAGAGGAACTGAGGAGCCTTATGATGAAGGTGAAAGAAGAAAGTGCAAAAGCTGGCTTGCAGCTAAACCTCAAAAAAACCAAGATTATGGCAACCAGCTTGATTGATAACTGGCAAATAGAGGGAGAAAACGTAGAGGCAGTGAAAGACTTTGTATTTCTAGGTGCGAGGATTACTACAGATGCTGACTGCAGTCAGGAAATCAGAAGACGCTTAATCCTTGGGAGAAGAGCAATGACAAATCTCGATAAAATAGTTAAGAGCAGAGACATCACGCTGACAACAAAGGTCCGCATAGTTAAAGCAATGGTGTTCCCCATAGTAACATATGGCTGCGAGAGCTGGACCATAAGGAAGGCTGAGAGAAGGAAGATCGATGCTTTTGAACTGTGGTGTTGGAGGAAAATTCTGAGAGTGCCTTGGACTGCAAGAAGATCCAACCAGTCCATCCTCCAGGAAATAAAGCCAGACTGCTCATGTGAGGGAATGATATTAAAGGCAAAACTGAAATACTTTGGCCACAGAATGAGAAGACAGGACACCCTGGAGAAGATGCTGATGCTAGGGAGAGTGGAGGGCAAAAGGAAGAGGGGCCGACCAAGGGCAAGGTGGATGGATGATATTCTAGAGGTGACGGACTCGTCCCTGGGGGAGCTGGGGGTGTTGACGACCGACAGGAAGATCTGGCATGGGCTGGTCCATGAAGTCACAAAGAGTCGGAAGTGACTAAATGAATAAACAACAAAACAAAGTGTTCCATTTTGCTATGCTTTAATTAAAAGATCTTGTAAGGGGGGAAAAAAAGATGGGCAGGATCCCTGGCAGACAAGGCACCAAGGGAAATGTCATTTCCCCATTTCTTTGTCTTGCTTCTGAAGCCTAGCCTAAGGTCCAGTGCATCACAGGGCTAAACCCAACTATATCAGACATGCTTCTAGAACTGTATTACATCCTTCATAGCATTAATGGGAGGAAATGGCACATGTCACACACATAGACACCCAGTCACACATGTATATAAGGCTGATTACATTCAAAGTAAATAATGCAAAATATGTTTTTTTGAGGGGGATTTAAACAATTAAAATTAATAATTTTTCTCAGGGGAAAAAGCGACTTCTGAGAAGTTTCAGATCAGTTCTAGGGTGAGAATAAAAGACAGCAAAAGATGGTAGCCAGCAGGGAAATCCTGATTTGATTGCTTTCCATTTACTCTACAATGCAGGGTCTATTACACTTTCCAGGGAATTCCTACTATATTATTGGGTGGTACAAAAGTATTATGCATAATTACAGAAAAAAACTAAGAGAGGGAAAGGAAGGCTCTCCATAAGAAGACAATATGCTTTCAATAGTTTAGCTAGGAATGATTTCTTATAGCCATGAAGACACAATCTGCATATAAATACGTTCTTTTACACCTAGCTAGAACTAAAGTTGAAACAGCATGATTTTATAGGAATAGCCAGTCAGGATGTAGAAAACCATCCCAGACAAGCCTTCGAGTGGCAAGCGCTAATAAGATAACAGCTGGTTGAATTGTGTTCACATGATTCATGAGTACATGTGCACACATACTACTTCCCAGAATATATCCAGTGAGGTAATGGGTACTAGTTTCCCGTTAGTTTTAACATACAACAGCTGTTGCGGGGCATTAATTGTACTTCAATAAAACCAGGAAATAAAAGAGGCTATGTTGTAGTGGGGAGGAGGGGCCATGACGAATGTGAAGTCCTACTCTTTGAACAGACAGTTTTCAGTCAGTATGGATCATACCACTTTCAATGCTGTGGTTTATTTTCTTTGTAAGTGCTTTCCATTGCCTTCTGAATAGGAAAACTCAGCTGAAGCTTTCTTTCATGCAAACAGGCCCCTCTCAAGGCTTTTCATACAGTATCATATCATGAGACTGACTGATTGAGATAATTGAAATATATTCATTAATATTCCTAACTCCCATCACTGTATTCTTTAGCTCTATTTGTCTGAGGCCAATTATGTAGCAATTACTGAGTGGCACCAACTGTTTATCTAATAGTCAAGCAGACCCTTCAAGCTTTCAGGTATCAATAACTAGGTTAAGTAATCACTGTCTGTATACAGAGACCAATCTAGAACATCTGCAGCTGTCTTTTACTGAGTCAGAGTTTATTTATAATTCAGAGGGTGTAATCTAGATAGCCAGTATTGCCAACACCAGGAGTAGGCAACCTGATGCAGTCTGGATTACAGCTGCTATAATGTTTGTACAATTTTGCCCATATGGGCTTGGGCATATGGACACAGTAGTGGAGAACACATACTAGGTTGCCTACCCCTGTTTCATTCTGACGGACAGCACCCACCTCTTCAGAATCTCAGGCAGAAATCTTGTCCAACCATTTTCTCTATGGATAAAAGTTTTGTATTCAAATATAATGGAGTATCTGTGAATTCCCAGTATAAAGTATTTGTGTCAGAACTAAATTTTCATGCTTTCTGAATGTTCTTGTGGAGATTTTGGTTAAAAATAAACAAACCCCTACAGTAAACAAATTACATTTATAAACAAAATGTATTTTGAGAGAGAATACAGTCAGAAATACGTATTTTAAGAGATGTCGTTAAAATACACGTTTCAGTTTCAAACTTATATAAATACAAGTTTTCAGGTAGAAATTTTTAAGATGAAGTTTAATACTGAAATTTGGCAGAACAGATATATAGATGAATACCTGTAAAAATGATAGAGACAGAAATAATAGTAACCCTTCCTTAAAGTTTTATTTCTTGGCAAATATCTACGTGAGCACCAAGAGCGCTGACTTGATGGCACATAATCAATAAAGCTTTAGTGCTAATTACATCCATTTTGTGGAAGTCAGATGTAAAAGAATGACCATATTATTTGAATTCTGGATGTATATTTTGAAGTTAAGACTTTCAGAATTGTTAATGGGATATGCCGATCAGAAGTACTGTTTCTTGGCTATTCAAATGTTGGCTAATGAAAGGGGCCTAATCCAGAAAACAGCAGTACTTTGGTCAGTAGGAGACCCAGTCAGGGATTAGAGATATGTATTTTCATTTTCCTTGAAAAAGCTACTGTGATTTATAATTTGGGAGTGCTCCTAAACCCAGCATTGGTCCTGGAGAACTTGTCATCCTTTCTTGGATTGTGTATGTTTAGCTATTAGCTCTTTTACCTTTTTAGATCAAAATTGGATGCTACAATGCAATCTATGTGGGACTGTGTTGCAAAGTGCGCAGCACTCCCATGTGGTACAAAATCTCAGCCAAGAAGTTTCTGATACTTGCTTCTTAGAACAATTACTTATTTTCACTGACTTTTAGTAACTTGGTTATTGGGTGACCCTGGGCCAGTCACTCTCTCTCAGCCCAACTCACCTCACAGGGTTGTTGTGGGGAAAATAGAGGAGGAAGGAGTAGTAGGTGTGTTCGCCGCCTTGAGTTATTTATAAAAATAATAAAGGCAGGATAAAAATAATAAAATAAAAATAAAAAACTTGGGGACATAAAGTGCTGGTTATTAGTTACAAAACCCTAAATATCTTGGGACTAAGTTTGTTGAAGACTACTTCCTTATACAGTACTTGATGTTGCTACAGGATTGTGATCAAGAGCCACTATTTATCTGTTTCAGCTTGCAATTCTCTGTTTTTAGTGCCTGCTGAGTACCTGTCTTGAATGAATTCCTACTGGGAGAATTTCCTCCTCACCTCACCTTCCAGGCTTTCCCCCTCCCTGTAAAGATAGTTTACATTTTCATTTTCACAGTGGGAGGCACCCCTATACAAGGAAGGAACACCTTGGCATTTTGTCAGCTCTCCCTTATAGTGACAGTTCATTCTTTATATGGATGGGGAGGCACTGAATGGATGCCATTGTTTCCAGCCCCTTCTTGGTCACGGAGTTTAACTAAGGTGGTATTCTTAACATTTCAAGAATGGCTTTAAACTGTTTCTGAGAGTTGGGGGTGGGGGGAGACAAAACAGTGGCAGCAGGGAAGGTACTTTTGACAGAGCTCTCAAGAGAAAAAGCAAGAGTTCAGAAATTAAAAAGAAAAAATATATACTAAGATACAAGACTTGGTCCATCTCAAAATACTTTCCTGATTTCCTCCAGCCCTCCTTATTTTGCCATCGTTAAATA
Organism: Candoia aspera; assembly: GCF_035149785.1. NCBI lineage: Eukaryota > Metazoa > Chordata > Lepidosauria > Squamata > Candoiidae > Candoia > Candoia aspera. The sequence continues at coordinate 59,129,408 of NC_086155.1, read as the reverse complement.
TTAGTAAGGGCACATTTTGAACTTTGTTCTTGAGTAATGATTAAACCAAGAAAAAGGCAGTTTATACATGCAATTTTTCAATCATTTTTTATTCCTTTGCCTTGTATGAACTTTCATGTGACAGTAGTATTTCCTAATGGATGTCTTCATATTAGGGATATGTTTATCCAGTTTTGTGACTAGTTAAATGCGCGCATGAAAAATATATAACAGTTGTGAGTATGCAGGCTGCAACTCAGACATGCTCAATCCACATCTTAATGAAGGAGACACTCTCAGTCACATGCAAAAGAATAATATCTATGTAAGATTTCCTGTAATGATAATAATTTGAAAACCTCTCCAGAATCTTCTTATGGAGGTTTCTGGCAGAAAATTATCTGTAGCAGACCAGAACCATCTTGTGATTTGCTTGGAGCATTACATTTTCTTTTACCTTTTTTAATCAAGTATTTATCTCTTGAGTGTTTGTATTTTGGACATTTAAGGTTAAATGCTTTTATTTTACAGCTTAGCTTTTGTTTTTCTAACAATATTTAATTTTATCATTATGAGATTGGTTTCTATCCCAAAGAGAGGGGAATGGGTGGGAGAAAGGACTGAAACCTCTAGCCACATGCCTCCGTGCTACATAGCCAGGAGGTTATTTTTATTTTTAGTGTGTTTTTATCTTTTAATCACTAGAAAGGTAGTATAGATAGTAAGAGCCTGAAAACAGGGTTAGGAGAAGATTGCCAGAGGGCATTCCTTGGATGATAAGTGGTATCAGCAGAACTGTCAAGCTACTATGCCAAAAACAGGAGACAGGTCCAGGATGCGAAGACTCAGAAGGCTTTTGTGAGGGGAAGTTTGAAACTGCAAATCTTTCACCCTATGTTCTCAGCCACTTCACTAGAACAACCATATATGTTCTTCTCTCAAAACTGTAGATAAATATTCCAGTCAGGTTCTTTTTGAAGTGGTAAGATGCAAACCAGATGTTTTCAACATATTTAAATGGGTTTTGCAAAGTTGCCATCAGAAAAATATGTGCAGAAAGTGAATTCACCTGGATTTATTTTATTTATTGGTATAGACTCGTTTTATTGTTCAAGACCAGGGATAGCTGGGCTATGTGTTCTTGGAAGCTACTCTAGTGCCAGTCTGAGGGCCAGAAATATGTTCTCATATATAACTGAAAATCTTTACAGAAGATGCTCTAATAGGAAGTGAGGTCAGGGATTAGTGACACTGTGGAATAAAATTGCCATTGGTCTTTTCTGCCTTTCTAGAAAAGGCAACACAATACAAAGTGTATGAAAAATCAGGGTGTTTTATTGCTGCTCTAGTGATTAACTAAGAAAATTGAAACAGACCTCACAGTTAAATGTTAAAGGATGGAATATTTTTATTCTTATACTTTTAAGAGAAAAAAATCTTTGTGAGTAAAACTGTAAATTATTTTCCATATCCTGATTAAAATATGTTATGGCTCCTGATGAGGAGGGATGGACAGTTAAAATATTTTCTGAAGTTGCATTCAGCTTCCAGTCTACCAGTTGATCATTTTAGAAAACCATAGGGTCTAAACATAGGTTAACAATCTCTTTAAAAAAAAAAACACTTCATTAAGGGTTGGGACTAGACAAGACTTGTCGATTATAAAATCAACATCAATCAAAATTGGGTAGATTCAATTTATTTATGTGGATCACAGCATTGGTTGGTTGGATGGTTGGGGTATTAGAGTATTGTTGGCATCTAATAACATACCTACTGAGATTGTTTTGGCCAACAAAAAGGCAAACTAGTAAAGCTAAGGAAAAAATAATTTCCCCAAGAATTTTATAAAAAAGAATGAGTCCCAAACATAAAGCAAATTGCATGGGTTTATACAAAGAATAAACACCCCCTTCTCCAAAAAAAACAAAACAGGAAAGCCACACACCACATTGAAATTAATTAATATCTTGCCAGAAATAGATTCCAGACCATGCACGGTCACATAGTACAGGCAGCTGCCCCATCATCCTTCGTTGCCTTTTTTAAACTGCTCTTCTCTGATTGGTGGGCTCACTTCAACATGAAGTGCTGAGCTGCAACTGTTTATCTGTTGATTTTAGTTTTTAAACAGGGAAGCTGAGAGACAGTTCCCAGTTCCCTGTTTGAAAAGGTAGTGCAAAGACACAAAAAGGGGAGAATTGATGAGGAGCACTACCCTCTTTGCAAATCCTCTTTCTCCAGAAAGTCTTCCTCAGGTATCTGAGCCAGGATGGAGATGGGGAATGATAAAAATTGGTGCGTCTATAAAAGGAGTAAAGTCCCAGCAGGTAGAATAAACAATTCTGTGGAAGGAAATGGTACAGAAGAAAAGGAGGTTAACTCCCCTAGAACCACAACTTTCCTTAGTTTAAGAACAAATAGAAATTTCAAGAAACTTTTATGTCTCATCTTGGTTGTTGTCTGCACACCCGCACACACACTGTAAGTGAAAGAAATGTGACCCTGTGGATGACTCTAAACTCTCCTATTAAAACCTTTACGAAGTTCTGAGGATAACCTTTGATACTTTCTAGAGTTCTAGCATGTTATTTATGATACTTAAGCAGCCTTTCCCAAATTCTATGTCTATGCTTATATATGTCTTGAATTCAAGCTCTTTCACCTCTTCCTCCCAACTTGTAGTAATAGTTCAGTCTCATGTGCTTCCAGGCTCATGGGAGGAAACAACCAAAGTCTACAATAAATGGGAGCAGTTCTTCAGGATCACAATAGAGTTTGGCAGCATAACCATGTTGCCTGTTTCCTGTTAGAGACAAATGGCTTCCCTTTTGTTGATAAGCCATGTAAACCAACCGTACAGACCTGCAGTATATTCTTGCTGTTTGGGCAGTCTTCTTTTTCTTCCCTTTACTCATAAGTAATCCTTTGGATTAGTATGTTCTCCTAGAGCACAGCAGGGAAGTCTATGCTCTTCCATAATTGTGAAGTCCCAGTTGGGGTTCTGCAGTTATGTTTAGTGTCTCTGGTTTAGATGGTTTACAAAAAAACATAGTCCTGAGCACATTTGGGTCCACTTGCCACATTATTTTATTTATTTGGTTGTTTTTTTAAAATATTTGTAATCATCTTCTCAATGAAATTATTTTCACCGTGACTAAGAACAAAAACTCCAGCTCTGTGTTTTCATAATGGTTTGAAGGGTTTTATACTAGCCTGAAAATCAACAGTAAACATGCAACCAGGAACCTTAATCAGTTGTGTTTACTCTGTCTTATACATATGCAAATACTCTTCAAATATAAATGCCCTTCAAAAAATCAGGGAGAGTTATCTTCTGCTTGTACACATGAAGCAGTTATTAGGAGTTATTTAGAGGTAAAGCAAATGTACTTAGGCTCACTGTGCAAGATAGTACTCACATTTTTCTCTTACCTACATGTAATCAATGTGCCTCATGTTGCTAGATTTTCATTTCTGAAGCCCTGCTCCTGTGCAAAGCCAGGAAGTAATGCCGAAACAGGAAGAAGCATAGCTAAACCTGATAGAGTGAAACCTTGATGGTATTGTGCTCATCCTCCCCAGTTCCGCAATCACTGAAAAATTCCTGTGTTTAAATGGGTTAATTTGTGTTGCGTGGGATAATGCTAGAAACTTAGGGTAGCTAGTAATATTTATTTATTAATATACATGTATGTACACTGTACATAGAAGCCAACAAGTACTATTGCAAGGTGGAAGAATCTTGAAGAAGTTATACACTGCACCCAAGCTGAAAATGTTCCCATCTCTCATGCACACTGATTTTCCATCTAATCCCTCCACTCATTTGGAAGAGTGCTACCTTCCTGAAACTTTGATGAATATCTTAATCAAAAACACAGTTTTCCCACCATGTCTTTGCTTCTGTGTCAGGGCCAGCCTCGCTTCGCAATAAGACACAGACTCACTTAATGGGTATTAAGGATTTCTGGTTTATTGGAATGATAGCTGACAGAACGAAAAACGGGAACGGGGTAGTGGGTGTGAGGGTGCCCTTTTTATACCCTCCCGTATTGCCCCGGGCTTCCCCACCCTTCTTTGTCCCGATCCCTCTTGATGGGACCCTTGATGGCTGCCTGGGCGTTTTCCCGGTGTCTTCTTTTGTCTCCCAGCGACGGTTGTGTCCTCCGGGGCACCATGTGCGTCTTATCTCCGTTCCTCTGACGTCCTTCTTTTCAGCTGCCTATGGGTTCATGGGTGTGGGTGCTTTTGGGTGCTTGTGTTAATCCCTGATTTGATTATCTCCTTCCTCTTCTCCTTAATGATCATGATCCACGTTGTGAGGCTCTTTGTGCCTTGCAACGAGGTCATTACATTCTGTCTCTATGAGTCCAAGTCAAAAGTTGGCTTATGCTTTTGGTTTGTTTGAAAAGAAAGAAGTCAGGGATCCAGCTTCATACATGATGGAAAGTTGGAGTGAACAATTTTTTTTGCAGCAAGGAATCACAATTTTAAAAAGTATTTAGGTTTGCAGGGGCAATGACATCAAGAGGTTCCAAGAAGAAGAGGGATGAAATGTTGGCCCTTTTAAAAATGGAGTTTGCAGGGAATTATTTCATTGCTTGCTCTTTTATTCAAAATAGGCTTGACATAACCTATTTTATGGGCAACATTGTCTTTTAAGTACTTCCATATGCCAGTTTAATACTTTTGGTTCTTTCTGCTGAACATTATTTATTTGGTGTCTTCACCTAGCCATCTTAGGTTGACAACCTTCTGCATGCTGGAGAAATAGTAACTTCCTCCTTTTTCCTTTAATTTTCCATAATAGTTGTTTAACATTTATCCTCCTATGGCATTATTACCCCACTAAACATGAACTTGGTTGTTCCAATATACTGTCAGAAGGGCTTGTGTGGTTGGGGATTCTGTATGAGATTGGAGAAGCTTAATTTATGTAAGTTCTTTTATGGCTAAGTTTCCATCTCAAAGATACATGAAGAGTAGCAACTTATTGAAACCGGGGCATCACCAAACAATGATTTAGATCCAGTTTGCCAACCTGCCTGATTGTATATTCTCCATTTGTTTGGATAGCTGGATCAGCTTTTTACTGGCTTTGTGCCAGTTTGATTGAAAGCAGAGCAAAACTGGAGTTTTTCCCCTTGTAATGCTGCAGCTCAATGGCACTTGTGGGTAGTTTGTGGGGCCTTGTGCCTTGCCCTGACTACTGGCTCCTGGGCTCAAGTGAGCCATAACTCTTGCCTCCCTCCTCCCCTTTATAGGCTCAGCATCCCATTCCTGGAGCCCGAAGGGAGCATTTATTTTCCCTTCCCCCCACCCTCATTCCAGCTGCCTGTAATCAGGGTTAGAGGAATTGGGGGAAATTTCCAGCTAAAAAAACCCCTGCTCTTTGCTCTTTGTTACAACTTCAGAGGCTTTTTAAAGCAGTGAAATAATGTGTCAAGATAGCTTTGGTGTTTTTATGTGTATTTGGTGTTTATGTGCAGTTCATTTGTTTGGAAAACACCATCCTTCACACATCACACCAACACACCAACACACATCACAGCAAGATAGTTGGTGTGGAGTGGGTAGCATTTCTTAAAATTTTCTTTTTGGCATGAAATGGAGGAGAGAGAGTTTCCATTACCCACAGTAGCTCAGGGGGCTAGGCACTTCCCTTGATTATAAGCCATGGCCATGATGCCTGATATGATGGTAGCTCAACCAGTCTAGAGGGCACCAGATTGGAGAAGTGTGCTTTAAAATATCTGATTGAATGAAATAAAAATAAAAGAGAAGATTATTGGGATGCAAATCTACTCAGATCTTTCTATTTTACAATTGTAATATGAAAACTTCAAATTTATTTTATTTTAATATTTTGTATGCGAAGGAAAGCAATGTCTGATAGCAGCTGGAGAGCTGCTATGTAGCTGATAGAAAATGATGGCTTTCCATGGATTCTTCAGTAAAAGATTTTAGGGACTGAACTGGCAAAACAGACGATTACTGTGTGTGATGCCTTATTACTCCCCTTTCTGTTTATGAGTAGCTATGCAAATATATTACCAAAGCCTTAGTAAAATTGTTGTTGGCTGCAGCTCACTTGGAAATTACACTATATTGGAAGGACTCTAAGGGATTATCTATTCGCTCATGGATGTTCAGAGCATGGAAACTTGCAGTCACGGAAAAATTAACCACAAGTGGATGCTTCTAAAAGATCAGAACAAATATAACTTCATAGACATTTGGTTTCCTTTTACATAATTTGCAAAAACAACTTCAGTGTTGTTCTGTCCACTCAGGGGGACCATGTTACTGTTTGAAGAGACATTTGTTAATAAGAGACTGAGGGCCTTTCCCCACTTGCATCTAATCACAGCATAAACATGCCCTGACAGTATCTTCTGTTTGGCCATTTTTCCATAAGATTGCCTTCACCTCATCCCCAGCCAATGAATGAGACAAGCTTAAGTTGGTCTTGGCTGTACCAGTATTAAAGTCACATTTTCCCTCTTAAGCCAACAGTGTCCAAGGGCAGTCACAAAATATGTTAACTCTATTACACTTTGCAACCTGTTATAAAGCTGGGTAACCAGTAAAATATGAGATTAGAATACTGCTTATTGGTCATTTTGGGCTAATATAGGCAAACCTCTCCTGTTTAGTCCCCAGTCAGTCTTATCTGTTGAAATGTGTCTCCTTAAAGAATTAGTGACAGTGTTGTGCTGGTCTGTCACAGCTGTGCAGTAATGCTAGACTGCTACATAATTAATGCTGCAAGTGTCTTAACTCTGTGGCCCTTACCAGCTTAGTGCAAGGCTGAAATAGTAAAGCAGTGGCACGATGGAACCAACCCTCATATGGGCTCCCAAACAGCATGGAGGAATCTGGAAGTCAGCACTTACTGCCTGTATAAAGAAAGGAAAGATGGAGGAGAGAAAACCTAAGTAAAGTGCTGCTTTGTGACTTTGACCTGTTCATTTAACTTCATTTGTTAGGTTGTGACTGAATGGGGTGAGGAGAAGGGGCACGACAATTATGAACACCTCCACAGTTGTGCCCACCCCATTCTTGCTGCAGCCCATGACCGGTGGATGTTTTTCCTGCTGGCTGGTGACACGCAGAAGAGAGAATAGCACAGCCAGAGGAAGCAACCAATCCCTTAGATTATCACCCATCCTTAGATTAGCACCACACAGCACCACGCAGCATAAGTCAGAACAGCAACAGAAGTAGGGCAGGGGTTGGCAATGGGGACAGCGCATTTCTTGGTGGTATAGTTGTCTGCCAGCTGAAGGATGGGTAGATAGGACTAACTCAGCACAAAGTAAAGGCTCTGTGTCCTAAGCAGGTAGACTGAATTAAGACTGGACCTGTGAAAAGACAGAAAAACAGATCTTACTTAGAAAATGTTATTGGCTTTGTGTTAGCAATTATTAATTAAGCTGCTTTGTAAATTTCTTGCCAAGTTAATTGTTTATCTTAAATAAAAATGAGTCAGAGAAAAAGAGAAAGTGGTCTGAGTAAAGGTCGCTTTTCTTTTTCTTTTTTAGGAGAAACTGTTTCTCTTAAAGCACAGATTTGGATGGTCTCTTCCCTTCTCAGCTTCCATGGTTTTTATCATGCTTTTTATTCAACTGCCCTTTGCTGATCTCCTGGGAGAGTGGCCAAAACCTTGGCCTGAGATCATACAAGAAATATACACGCACCTCACCCACTGTCCTACCTCTGATCTCAGGAAGTGCTTAGTTGGCTTTGGGAAAGAGATGGAAATATAAACGTTCTTTAACTCCCAAAGTAGTGGAGTTGCCAGTGCGTGAAACGTTTACCTTTTAGTTCCCCAGAGATGGAGAGCAAAAGAGGGAGGGAGGGAAGGGGAAGGAATCAGAGAGGGAGGGAGGGGATGTACATATTGCTTTAAACCATCTGGAAAACCTTCCTGAGGTTGCAAAAATACTTTCAGTCAAATCTGAAAGAGGTTAGTGGCACATATGTGTGTGTATTCATGTTTTCCTTTTTTCCATCCTCCAGAAATATCTTTTTTAAACTAAATGAATGTTCAACCAAATATGTATGTGTAGTTTAGTTTAAGTGCAAAGTGATACACACTGGGGCATACTATAGCAATTTCACATATACACTGTTGGGTCCAAACTGTCAATAACAAAGCATGAGAAAGACTTTGGAATCAGAGTGGATAGCAAAATTAAGAAATTGCAACTGTTGTGAAAAAGGCACATTTCATGCTAGGGATCATTACAAAAGAGACTGAAAATAAATCTTCCAGTATTGCAAATCTATGGTAGATCTGCATCTGGAATACCATGTACGGTTCTGGTTGTCACATTGAAAAAAAGATGCAATAGCGCAGGGAAAAAATATATAAAGGAAGACGACTGAAAAAGTAACTGGGCTCAAACATGTTCCTTTTCAGAAAAGGCTAGAAAATTTTAACTAAAAGCTACACATTTGAGGTGTAGAAAAGCATGCATGGCATGTAGAAAGTGGTTAGGGAGAAGTTTTTCTCCCTCTTTCAAAACACCAGGCCAAGAGGTCATCCAATGAAACTGACTAGATTTAGAACAGACAGAAGAAGATCCTTTTTTAATACCATGCATAATTAAAATGTGAAATGTATTGCCACAAGATATCTGATAGCCACTAACTTGGATGACTTTAATAGGAGGTTGCAAATGGAGGACAGTATCAACCTTGAGACTCAGTGTTATCTCCAAGTTGAAAGCAGCATGCCTCCAAATAGCAAAGGTAGAGGAACTGTTGGAGATGTTAACAAATCAGCATGCCTCAATTAGCATATAGATGAGTTGATCCCATGATGCAATTCTCTATGTGCAAGGAAGCTGTTTGTTGCCACTCCCACTTCCTCTCCCTTCTCTTTCTCCTTCTTCACCATCTGGGAAGAAGCATGCTTTGCTTCTTTCTCCATCTTGGTCCAAAAGCCATGTCCTTGCCCCTTTCTTCCATGCAGCTCTTAGCAGCTATAGGACTAAGAGTTCATTAAGTTTAGGGAAAGAACAGAAGAAACAAGGAACTTCATTTTTCCACCAAAGATGGATGTAACTGAACCAAGAATAAAGTCAGTAAGACTCTTTTTACTTATCTTAAACCTACTTTGTCTAAGTGTGTAATTCTTTATGCTTGGGAGGGCTAAACATGTAAGATCAATAACCTGTATTTCTCTGATGTGCTCATTAAAGCTATTTAAGATAATATTCTTTTCCTGTGTGCAGCTTCTCCACTGTGTTAAGCTCTGCTCCATTCAGTAGTCCTAGCTGTCTACTAATGGCTTCAGGAACAATGGCAGGAGAGGGGTATTCTCCATCTGCACCTCCTGTGTGTGAGTACCCCAGAGCACTGTGAATGCTGGACTAAGAGTGGCCTTGGCCAGATCCAGCAAGACTGGGCTTTTTTCTTCTAAGTCATGAGTTAACTTTATTTCAAATCTTTGCAATGGATGGCACTGAATAACATACCAATTAAAGAATATGGCTCTTGAATTACCAATTACTTAATGATCTATAGTGATGTACCTTTTCCTAACCTTGTTACCTATTAGGCTGCACCACAGCCTTAGGTGTCAAAATGAATGCCGTAGGTGTCAAAAATGCATGATAGTTTTAGCTATGAATGCAAATAAAACTAAATAATATCTAAAAATGTTTATCTGCTTATATTTTACCAGTCTGAATCAGAACTGAGACTTGGAAAAATGTACTTCCGTGTATTATGTTTTGTGTTGGAGATGTTTTGATTACCAAGCAAAAATCCATACTTAGATGGACTTAAAGTAGCTTTCAAAAGACTTCATCCTGTGTACATAGTGATGGATTCATATAATCAATTTACCATGGACAATAGTCCTACTATCCTAACCGTGATCACACCCCTGAAAATTTCCAGTAAATGTAAGTACAATTCATTACATGCTTCATCTAAAGGAAGAAATTTCATCATCAGATATTAGTCATTTACTCAAGAAATAAGACATCAACTTGAATGGATGAAACTACTTGCAATGTTATGTGTAGTTTTTCTTTCTTTTTACAAAATGTAAAATGGTTATTATGGAACTGACTTGAAGAAATAAAGGAGAATTGTTCTTTAATTCTTTCCTTTGTGATTTTTCTTAAGAAAACTGAGGTCTGCTTTTCTTAACCACCCCGCCCCCTCGGAAATATCTTTTAAGTAACAGAGAAACAACTTGAGGAGGGCAGTTTTAAAAGAAAAGTCACTGGAAGAACTGTTAAATCCATAGGAGACATCCTCTACAAATTGCAGTTTTCATTACTGCAAATTAGGCAAAGAAAGTAACTTAATACTTTCTTAGACAAAAGAAATACAACGTTAAAAGCACGTGTGCCTACATTGAGCACACGTACTTTCCCTCCTAAGTGGTTTTTGATTTTGTACAGCCATCTGGAACCCATCAAAATAGGAAAGTTTGTTTGTTTGTTTATGAAATGTATATGGCCGCCCATCTTAAGCAAATAACTGGGTGATTCGCAATACAAAACAATTAAAAACAACACAAATACAGTTACTGGATCTACAGACCCAAATTTTTAGACCAAAATTAAATGTACACAGGAAGACCTGACCTTTCCATTCAGTGGGCCAGATACAAAGCATCACTTTATCATACAATGCAAGCTCTGCCCCTTTTGTACTTACATTGTGACTTCACATGCACATAAAAGGGGAAGAGTGGATGAGCAACATTGCTTTCCTCATTCGGATGAAATCTTTCAGTACTGTGGATACCCTTGTCCTCTCTTAGCCAATCCACTGCTTCTTGGTGTATATGCAGTAGACAAACAGCTTTCAGAAATAAATGAACTTTGCCATGATTTCCTCAAGTCCATGAACGTACATATCCAAAATGCCGAACTTCAATGAAATCAGTTTGTGTATCTTCATTCATTTGCTGGTAAGCTGATCTGCTGCTAAATTCTTAATGAGAAATGAGAGTTTTTCCAGATGTAATGGCACCAGAAAAATCCTCATTGAGAAGGAGGCAAGAGATGAATAGGAATGTGGACAACTAGGCTTAGTAGATTCCTCTATCTACTAATGAGCTAACTTGTCGAACAAATTATGTCCTGTGTGTGTCTGCCTTTCTCATATGTGGCATTAGGAGGTTTGTATTGGTTGAAGGAGGAGCTGCTGCTTTTACTACCAGCTTTGGTTACAACCTCTCATGGAGCTTCCATACACCATTCAAAAGAGAGGTTGTTTTTTCAGATTACTGAAGGTACAGAAATGATTATCACTATCACTTGGGCACAATGCAAAATGCCTTTACTGCTTTCTCCCAGTTTGTAAGTAGGAGTAGCAATGTATTTATACTGAATCTCTGCTTCTCAGGGGTAAAGGTAAAGGTAAAGGTTTCCCTTGACGTAAAGTCCAGTCGAATCCAACTCTAGGGGGCAGTGCTCATCTCCGTTTCTAAGCCATGGAGCCGGCGTTGTCAATAGACACTTCCGGGTCATGTGGCCAGCATGACGACTCGGAACGCCGTTACCTTCCCGCCGAAGCGGTACCTATTGATCTACTCACATTTGCATGTTTTCGAACTGCTAGGTTCGAAAGGGGAGCAACAGAAAATCTCCTTGGCCTAAGAAACCCATCTCAAGTTCATAAAACCTAGAGTTGCCTTACACTAAGTCAGATCACCGTGACAGCCCACTATCACTCTAACAGAGGCTCTCAGATTGGGTTTAAATATACTGGGATTGCAGCCCTCATAATTTCAGCTAGTGTGGAACTGCAGTCCAGGTTGAGAAAGGGTATGTATTTGCAGAAATAGTTGCATGAAGTTTCAGATTGGCTGAGAAATGTAGTGCAAAATGTCCTTCAAATTGCACAAAGTGTACTATTTTTCCTGATGGATTTGGCCGATTTGTATGATACCTTGGAGACTTTTGGAAGTACCTGCAAGCATCTTCTGAAAACATGCATATACACCTTGGATGTTCATACTCACTCTAATACTAAACAACAAATTAACAGGAAGAAATGCATGCATAAATTTACTAAAAAGTATTCTATTTTGAAGCATACATTCCATTACCATTCATCTGGCAAATTGCAGTAGGCCACTGAAAGATCCTTCGCCTGTATCTTTGGACAGGAGGTGATAATGTGATCAAGGAATGTGAGGCCACTATGCCCTCAAGATGTGTTGGGGTTATAATTCTTAAGAATTCCCAAACACCCACTTTTTCTTGTTTATTCATTCAGTCGCTTCCAACTCTTCGTGACTTCATGGACCAGCCCATGCCAGATCTTCCTGTTGGTCATCAACACCCCCAGCTCCCCCAGGGACGAGTCCATCACCTCTAGAATATCATCTATCCATCTTGCCCTTGGTCAGCCCCTCTTCCTTTTGCCTTCCACTCTCCCTAGCATCAGCATCTTCTCCAGGGTGTCCTGTCTTCTCATTCTGTGGCCAAAGTATTTCAGTTTTGCCTTTAATATCATTCCCTCAAGTGAGCAGTCTGGCTTGATTTCCTGGAGGATGGACTGGTTGGATCTTCTTGCAGTCCAAGGCACTCTCAGAATTTTCCTCCAACACCACAGTTCAAAAGCATCGATCTTCCTTCTCTCAGCCTTCCTTATGGTCCAGCTCTCGCAGCCATATGTTACTACTGGGAAAACCATTGCTTTAACGATGAGGACCTTTGTTGTCAGTGTGATGTCTCTGCTCTTAACTATTTTATTAAGATTTGTCTTTGCTCTTCTCCCAAGGATTAAACGTCTTCTGATTTCCTGACTGCAGTCAGCATCTGTAGTAATCTTCGCACCTAGAAATACAAAGTCTTTCACTGCCTCTACGTTTTCTCCCTCTATTTGCCAGTTATCAATCAAGCTGGTTGCCATAATCTTGGTTTTTTTGAGGTTTAGCTGCAAGCCAGCTTTTGCACTTTCTTCTTTCACCTTCATCATAAGGCTCCTCAGTTCCTCTTCGCTTTCAGCCATCAAAGTGGTATCATCTGCACATCTGAGATTGAAACACCCACTAGCGAATAGGAATTCTGGGAGCTACAGTCCCAGTATGCGGGGGAGGGAACCAGATTAGGGAAGGCTGCATTATACATCTTTGTGTGTGTATCTTCCACAAAGCTACTGGCAAGATGTTTAAAACAGTTTTTGGCCAGTAGCATTATATCCTAAATTAAATGGCAGATTCATTTGTATTTATAACAATTATATTATCAACACTGTGCTTAAAAATGAGAGGTATAATATTGGGCTAAAATCATACTTTTTTTTATTTCAGTATACTTTTGAATCTTGGGTTCTGGTTCTTCAGCCATAAGTGTATATTTAAATTAAATTATTTCATTAGCTATTTACTTTCTCTGGCATGAATACTTCCACATTTTAATGTTCTTTCAACATGCATCAGGATTAGAAGAAATGGCATTTTGTGAAAAATCATTATTTGAATCCCGATCCACTTTTTAAAAGTGCTTTACTCCCCTCCCCCCCCCATGGCATTCCATAAGGCCTTAAAGACGTGGCTGTTCTCCCAGGCCTTGGGATAGGGTAGATGGAGCCCCCTTGTTAAGGGCTTGACATGTGTTGTATATCTTTTGATGTGAGTTGTCTGGGCTGTCATTTTGTTAATTCCTGATTGTTATTTCCCTTACTGTATTTTTATTATTTTATTGTTTTTTGTTTTTATATTGTGAGCCACCCAGAACCACTTTGGAGTTGGGTGGTGCCGTTATCAAATTAAATAAATACATTTAAAATATCAGTTGTGTATTTTGATGTAATTTTTAAAAGTGTATTTTCACTGGCATAATGTTATATAATCTAGATTTTTTAAAAATGCAACTGTCCTGTACGCTATTATAAATATTATTTGATTATTTTATCTTGTACTTTAGCTGCCTTGGCACACTGGTTTCAAAAGGTGGAATATACATTTGAATAACAACTGCATTTTTCAAAGCATTAGGTAAACAATACACATGGATTAATCTGAACTAAATTTAAATCCTCAGAGCCTGGCAGCTATTCACCACAAACCCTACTTGAAGCATTAACCCTAAAACAGGTAAATAAATAATATATAAAAAGTATTTAGAGAGCCAGTTTGGTGTAGTGGTTAAAGCATCAGGCTAGAAACCGGGAGGCCATGAGTTCTAGCCCCTGCCTTAGGCACAAAGCCAGCTGGGTGACCTTGGGCCAGTCACACACTCTCAGCCCTAGGAAGGAGGCAATGGCAAACCATTTCTGGAAAAAAAAAATCTTGCCAAGAAAACTGCAGGGACTTATCCAGGCAGTCTCCGAGAATCGGGCATGATTGAACAGATTAAAAAGAAGTATTTAAACTTATACATATGATTTCATACACAGCAGTTTATTTCAACAAGCCTGGGATGACCAAAGAAATGCTGCCCAGATCAAAAATAGTCCGTCTCTAGCAGGCATGATCTTCAGTAGCTCTTAAAAATAAAACAAGACTCTTTGATGAACAACATCTTTCTGACAAAGTTGGGAAACATAAGAATCTAGAGCTGGGCTCATGGTAAACTCTCTTCTTGGGTTACATGGCCAGGACATAGATGAGTCAGGTGGCTATTTGTAGCATTTCAGGATTCACGAATAGTCATTAACTCGGGTCATTTCCGCACAGCCCCTGGCCTTACCTCTCTTATCCCTTTGCAGTAGCTTCACAGTATCAGACAAGGGTTCCCACTATGGAGCTTAAACAAGCCCCTGGGCATGGCTTGGTTTGATTACCAAGGGGCTTAAACCAGAATCAGAACTGCACTTTCATCTAGTTAATCCATCAGCCCACTGCATTCCATGAATGAGTCTTCAATGACCATCCCGCAGTGCTGTTCTTCTACCACTCCAGTAGTCCACCCTCTTTCCCTGTTCTTTGAACACATGGCGGGGCCAATGCAATAGAATACTATGACACAGACCTATTTGGTGTACTGGAGTATGTAACATTAAAGCCAAAAGCTGGTTCAGGACCAAAAGGGAAAGAGTGGAGATTGAAAGATCAAAATAGCTAATGAAAAGATAATCGAACAACTTAGAAACAGTGGCATGCCTGCACAAAGAAGTCTGTGTAGCCATTGCTAAGATTCCTGGGCAATAATATTCCATGTCAGGGAAATATAATGGGCAGTAGGAATAGCCTGGAGGAACAGGAGGAAGAGCCACAACCAAGGCAACAATCCGAGAAATGAAATCTCAGACCAGGGCAGAAATGTAATTTGAGAAAGTATCTCAGACTGGACCCTCCCTAGTTCTCATGAAGATAAAGGGAGGGAGCAGGGACGCGCATTCAGATGTGCAAGATTCAGTTACTGTGACCTTATAATAAAATATTATTAGCATTCATAAGTCTGGTTTCCTAGTCTAGTCTGCCTTGAAGGGCTGACAGGAATGAGTGTGTTGTTGCTGTACAAACTAAAGAGTTGCTATCGACATCTAGCTGAGCTTGGCTGATCTTAAATTTTTTACTAAGGTTATTTCTGGTCAGTATTTGGATGAGAGACAATCAGGAACGCCCAGTGCTGTAAGCTAGGCTGGAAAGTCAGAAAACATTCCAGATGAAAGCAGCGACAATGATCTGTACTATTGCCAAGATCTACAACAGCTTACTGATTTCTGAGATGGACATAGAGGGCATAGGGAGGAAGAGCCGCTTCAAAGGCAATGGTCAGATAAATGCAGCCTGAGCCCCTTTATAAAAGGGGCCAAGAATGTAATGTGAATGAATGTCTCGGACAAGCCCCTCCCTAGTTCACACGAAGACAAAGGGAGGGAGTGGGAAGCACATTCAGACTTGCAAGATTCTATTACTATAGCTTTACAGTAAGAGAAGTACTGATCTACATGACATTGGCTTCCTAGTCTGGGCTACCTTGAAGTACACTTTGCTATCCAAAGAAGGACCTTCATAAGAACATTAAACCCAGAGTGTAAAAATAGGTGGCTGCATCACTGAATTCAATGTGAGGCAGAGCTACGTTTGGATGCTTTCATGTGGATGGTTTAATTGCTGGACTCATAAAAAACTGCAAATAGAGGAATGTGCTGATAGCAACTAGTCTGAGCAGACTAGCAGTATTTTCATGGGTGATAGAATCAACGACTACAAAGCAAAGCCCACACATTCACAGGAATAGCAAACTCTTTTTGTGTCCCATGCCCAGGGCTAACTTTAGCATCCAGGTAAGTCATAGCCAGTGGGTGAGGACCAAATCATGTTTTTAAAAAGAGAGCATAAAAGAAAAAGAAGTTAATCTCTGCATGTGCAATAAAGATTAATTATAAGGCATCTGTAGAGGACAATCATTTCGAAATGTCTTCTTTTTCTTTTTTGGTATTTACAAAATCAAAAGCAAATTCCTAAGAATACAGGCACAATATGATACATCAGCAGTGCAAAGGTTGCCAGTTCCATCTTGGTTGTAGCTTCTTCAGGACTATGCCTGGATTCCTGGACAAGAGCCTTTGTGGCCCACTCCATTTAAAGCTGCTGCCCACACTAATTAGCTCTCCGGTGAAGTACTTCCCCCTCCCTTCCCTTTCTAGGCTGGTGCTACATTTACTGCTGGAAGCAGCTGTCTGGATGCAACCCAGTAATTGAGGAGGAGGAAAGTGAAGATATTTCGATAGGCAGGTCATCTCTTCCCACCATAGTGCAATGACAGGAAAAGCTTCAACTGCTGAAAAATTTTCCTCCTACACAGCTATTAAAGGCACAAAAGATTTTTAATTGAGTCTTATATTGTGTTGGCCAACCCTAGCAAAAAATGCAATCCAAACTATGCATAATTGTCTTTTCCATCAGATTCTATTTTTCTCACACTTCCAGCTGAGCCTACAAGGGTCAAATGGGAGTGCAGATTCGATAAGGGATCGCAAAGACATATGTACATGTATACACCCACAGACGGGATAATGTTGTAGCCGGAGGCTTGCAAAAATGAGACATTTTGATCTTCCTCCCATGTTTCCTGACAATCAGGGAATAGCAGTTACACTGCAGTGGATACTACTGCTCAGAAAACTTGTTTGCGCTTGAGTATATGGCCTGTGTTTCCACTGGAGAGTCCCAGTTCTTGTTGTCCTGCCATAGAAGTACGCTGATTGGGCAGGATGAAGGAGGCTAAATGTTGTGATCCTCACAATCCTAGTAGTTTTGAAGCATCAATCGTTTGGAAACATTTGATCAAGGTGAACTGCGCAAATTTGTTTTCATTCTTTGAAGAGGAAGAAAAAACTTAGCCTGAAGGAGCAGACAGGACAATGTACAGCAGTCAGTTTCAGGCAGGCAGCCAAGCACTGATTGGTTGATAGTTCTCTGTGCTCCACTGTTAGTCAAAAAGAAGTAATGATGATTGGGTGGCAGTTCTAGCATGTAAATATGCCCATTCCTGTTGTATCCTTATTTCCCAAAATTTTGAAATGTAAGAAAAGTCTGCATTAAGAAGAAAGGACAGAAAGGCTGGTCATTTGGAAGCTCTGCTGGTCTTCATATGGACATGCCCTCAGAGAAAAAGGAACAGCAACTAGGTCGGGCATTATATTTAATTAAGTAATCAATTAATTGGACCATTTACATGCTGCTTTCTCTCTTAATGGCCCTGGCAGTTTACCTGAATACAATAAAAAAATATCTATTTAAAAAAAATTGAAAGCACAACTGTCTTGACAAGCAGGAACCACGCCGAGATGAGGAATAGGTCTCTAGTGTTTTATTACGGCTACAGTAGACAGAAAATCCTAACAAACTGAAGAAGCGTGAGAAAACCCATACAGATAAACCCCAAAAGTCAAGGCGGGTCTGTTCTGTGTCTCTTTGAATGACAGCTCAAATTCTCTTTACTACACATGCGTTTTCCCCCCTGGATAGGGGCCCCCTCCTGCTCACCATCAGTGCTCATGACATCAACAAATAAAAACAGTAACATCAAAACACTAAAAAGCCTGGGTAAATAAAAATATTTAAGCCCTTTTCTGGACTATAAAAAGGACAGGGCCTTCTTAACTTCCAAAGGCAACTTATTCCACATTAAATCTACCACAGGGAAAAGAAAAAAAAACAGAATTTGCTGTTAAATGTAGCCATGGTAGAAACTGCCAAATCTCCCCCATCAAAGATCTGAGTGCAGAATAGGCCATATGGAGCAGAGGTTTCTGCAGGTAAATCTGGGTCAAAATTACTAAAGGCTTTACAAAGTGAGATTCTTGAATTTGGAAAATAACTGGGACATTCGGATTAATGGATATATATGTGATATATAGGGGACGCGGTGGCGCTGCGGCTTAAACCGCTGAGCTGTCGATCGGAAGGTCGGCGGTTCGAAACCGCGCGGCGGGGTGAGCTCCCGTTGTTAATCCCAGCTCCTGCTCACCTAGCAGTTCGAAAACATGCAAATGTGAGTAGATCAATAGGTACTGCTTCGGCGGGAAGGTAACGGCGTTCTGAGTCGTCATGCTGGCCACATGACCCGGAAGTGTCTATGACAACGCCGGCTCCAAGGCTTAGAAACGGAGATGAGCACCGCCCCCTAGAGTCGGATTCGACTGGACTTTATGTCAAGGGAAACCTTTACCTTTACCTTTTATGTGATATATAAATAAATACATCAACACAGGTGATGTGACATTTTCAAGAGGTGATGTTTACCAACCATACTGCTGCATTCTGGGCCAGCCACAATTCTTGCCCTTCTTTAAGAATTTGGACTTAGATTGAGCCCGCATACAGGTCATCTGTTCACAGTCTTCCCCATAATGGGGAAATTTCAAGGATCAAGGATGTGGCATTTCTGGCCCACAAGCTGAATCCTTCCCTCTGAGTCCCCACTGGGATGCCACTGCTTTAAGACACTGGCAGTGTTTGCCCAGTATTTATCTATCCCACATCATTCCCAAAGAGGGAAGGCATGCATTGAAAAAAGTCTATTTCTTAGGGAACTGTCACTCAAAAACATTCCCAGCTCTGAGCACTTTCCAAGTATCACTTCCCCAATTCTTCACTAGCCCTCTGCTATTTCTGCTTGAGAAATATGTGTATTGGGCAAACTAACTCTAGAAGAACTAGTATTTGAACAGCTTCCAGATGGGAACATCTTTATGAGTTTTGAACCTGATTCAAAACACTCCTGGTGCCTTGAAGTGGCTTCTTCCTGAGATTTCAATAACTTCTATGGAGAGGGATGAGTTCTGCCCCCCACTGAGTCTTCACCTTGGATCGAGACATTCCAGAACAATTTGATTCCAAATGTTATGCTTGTAAAATTATTAATGGATTTATTCTTTGGGGAATGTGTGCTTCCTGGCAGAAATCTAAATTAAGCAATTCTTGTGTGCTGTTGGGAACAAAACAGAGGTAACAAAGTAAATTACATACATGAGATACCTGAAAAATATAAAATAGCTGTAACAAAAGAAAAGGAAAGATTCAGGGCACAACAGGTTCCACCACAGCATTAAGCCACAATTTGAATTGCTTTCTTTGGGTTTAAGTACAATTCACAAGCCCAGATATTGCTATAAATTAGGGTTAATGGGTTGGGTCCCCAGCCTGGAGCCAAGGGGAAAATATGTGCCTGCTGGCACAGTCCTTGGCATCTGCCAAGTAATCTGCATAGTTCATTTTACCTCTTGTAATGTTAACCATAACTGCAAAGCTAACATGTTGCAAAGCAACACCTTGAGTATGGCCTGTATTTCCAACACTCCTGGTGCATTAAGGACCCCAGAAGCATTCTTAGAAAATAAACGTGTGTGTGTGAACGCCCTCCAGTGTTTTGTTTGCTTTCTACTAGATGAGTATTTTGTGACTGGCCATGGAAAATATTTTGTGAAAGTACAGTAAAGCAAGGCTGAGCAAAGAGACAGAGAATCTCTCTAAAGACTCCCCTCTATTCCTCTTGTAGCTCAGTTAACATCATGGCCATCTCTCCATTTTGTCATCCACAGACAGAAGACACTAATATCTCTAGAGTTTTTTTATAGCATTCCCAGCACACAGAAACAAAGTTTGTGGGGAATTTGAGCCAGAAAACTACTAGAAGCAAGAGAGCTAAGGCACTTTACCCATCTGCTTGGGTTGCATTCAAGTCAGCTTGCCCATGTTCATAAAGGTTAGGAAAAGAACCTGGCATACTCTGAAGGAACAGTCCTGAAACATTTGCAAAACTCAGGTGTCCAAACTGGAGGAGGAAGGAGGACATATACAAAGTGCAATAAAAACAAGCCAGTTGAGTTTGTGACAACCCAGTTCTGTCCTATTCTCTTTCTTTACCCTGCCCTTCTTTCAGTTTGGTGGATCTGAATATTGCAAAATTAACCAATTATAGCTGTTCCCCTAACCTCTTGATTAGCAGGTGATTTGGGAAGCAAGAGGATAGGAAGAAGCAGCTCTGCCTTCAGCATCGCAATGTAACAAGATTATGTTCACCTGCCTTACCTTCCTGTTCAGTTAGAGCAGTGTTTTTCAACCTTGGCAACTTTAAGATGTGTAGACTTCAACTCCCAGAACTCCTCAGCAAGCTACTGGGGAATTCTGGGAGTTGAAGTCCACACATCTCAAAGTTGCCAAGGTTGAAAAACAGTGGGTTAGAGGGTTAATTGAAGGATAGCAGCTGTCAGGCTTTCCCAACCAAAAACAAGATTTTTTTTTTTAAGAGCTAGCCTCTGCAGCTGACAAAAGAGGCCATTGCTTTAAATTATTTTTCAACTTTCAGTATTCCATCACACTTCATGGCCCCTCATTCTATTGCTTTGCTGCTGCGTCCCATTTATTGCCTGATGAAGGCAGGATCCACAATCTTGTTATTAATGTAGAACAGTGTTTCTCAACCTTGGCCACTTTAAGATGTGTGGACTTCAACTCCCAGAATTCCCCAGTCAGCAAAGCAAAAACAAAGCTGGCTGGGGAATTCTGGGAGTTGAAGTCCACACATCTTAAAGTGGCCAAGGTTGAGAAACACTGATGTTTATTTATTTATGTCTCAAATTTGTACTACCACCCATCTCTGCCCGAGGAGGGACTCTGAGCAGTTCACAATAAGTTCATCAATCAAAACATTAAAACTATAATCATAATAAAACATGAAATATAATACAATAAAATACAAGATTAAAATAAAATAGAAAAAATAGAAATCCAGATGGCTATAAAAGATCATAAATATGAGAGGCACACTCTAAAGTGCCAGCCATCCCAAAGAATGACTTCCCCCCTCCCCATCCCAAGCAAGGCGGCAAAGCCAAGTCTTCAGGGACTTCCTGAAGGTCAGAAGGGATGGAGCTTGCCTGACCTCCAGTGGCAGGATGTTCCAAAGGGCAGGGGGCTACTGCAGAGAAGGCTCATTTCCTGGGCCCCGCCAGATGGAATTCTCTTACAGAAGGGGTCCGCAACATGCCCTCTTTGCATGAACGGGTGGGACGGGTTGATATCATGGGGATGAGACAGTCCCTCAGGTAACCAGGCCCCATGCCATGTAGGGTTTTAAAGGTGATAACCAACACCTTGAATTGGACCTGGAAGCAAACTGGTACCCAATGCAGCTTGCGTAGTAGAGGTGTTATATGCATCCTTTTAGGGGCACCAAAAATAATCCACACAGCTGCCTTCTGGACCAGCTGAAGCTTCCAGATACTCTTTGACCGTAGCCCCATGTAGAGCCATGTAGAGAAACACTGATATAGAGGAAGCATGCACATGTGAAGACAGGCATCAGACCTCTGACCCTGTGAATGCTTCAATCATCAATAAAAAGACAATATCTTGCAAATATGTAAACAGGAAGTAGAAAAGACTCTTGGGAAGTGTTTAATTCTTCAAAACCTTACCGTCAGTAATGCCAAATGCTATGCTCAGGAATTCTAAGACTGACTATACTCCTTGACCTCTTGGTCCTTCACTGAAAAGAAAACTCACCCATCCTCTGTTTCAGAAGACATTTTCCACCTCAATGCATTGAAACCCAGCAGAGGTAAATCATGAAAGTACCAGTCATCAGAGCCATTCTTGCATGCCTAAGTTTGAGCTGCTTTTAGACATTATAAACAGCTTAGGATGTGCATTTTTTTAACATTCTAATCTCATGAGCCCTTAATGTATTTTATATTCTTAAATGTAGTAATGCCTCAAATTAAGATAATAGGCTTGAAATAACTCTCTTGCCATTTCTAGATAACACTGTTTTAGAAATACATTTTGGGGAAATGGTTTTGCTTTGCATTGCTTCATCTTATGGAGCCAATAGATGGTTCCAGAACCAGCACTCCTGCTCCAGCAAAGTTCCTGATATGACTGAGAGCTAGACCTACCTTTGCCTGGGAAAATGCTGCAAGGAAGCCTAAGGAGATTAAATTATTGGGTGTTAGTTGTGATTAGCACACACATAACACTTTCATCTCCAAACTGTTTTATGAGCACTCATGAATAAGAAAAAGACAGCTGGGTGTCACTGCCCAGGGTGTGGAAGTCGCTCTGGGGAAAAGATTACAATCAAGCAGCTTATATGAGTGGCTTTTTGTTTCCTTCTAGGAGTGTACAGTGTGTTACAGAATATAGGCGTCATTTGTGCTCACTTTGTTGGCTCAAGAGGTCATTGTTTCCCCAAGAGACTCAAAAGGAAAAGAAGGAAGGTGAGAGAAGTAAGACATTCCACAGTATGTGGGTGGGTATTGGGGTGCTGCTGATCAGATACCAAGAAGGGAGGAATAAAGGGGAAATTGCAACTGAAATATCAGGAGTCAAAAGCTAGGAGGAAGAAAGAAATACAAAGTTATAGGACTGTAGAATATTTGAAAACACATAGCAGTTGAAGCTGCATGGTGTCACTGTTAAGGTGTTGGACTAGGAATGGAGAGACCCATGTTCCGGTCTACCCTCAGCCATGGAAGCTCACTGGGTGTCTTTGTTCCAATCACGTTTTGTCAGCCCAACCCGTGTCACAGGATTGTCATAGGGAAAGCTAGGAGGAAGCACTATGTATACAACCCTGAGCTTCTGTTTGCAAATGGCAAGGTATAATCTAAGGAATACATTAAAAAAAAACAGAATCCAGGACCAACCGATAAAAGGGTTTGGTGAGCAATTCTGAATGAAGACTATTTCTTAATGGCTCAGCTTCACACAGCTCATTGTTAATGGGAGAATTCATCTCCACAAGGGAGGATACTGCTTTCCAACTTAAATGGCCTTTAATGGGGGTTCAGTTACTAATTCTGTAGAAGATAGGCTAAAATCAGTTATTAGTCATGTAACTATGCATTAACTCCAGTATCAGTCTTTCATACCTGAAAGCAGCAGGTCAGGTTAGGGAGCATTGTATTAAGCAGGATACATGATATTCACAGCTGTGTCCTTCAGCATCTTGGTGCTGCTCAACCCCCCATGCTGCTTGGCACCTATTTATTGCCTTTTTAAACTGCATACACATATACATCACCCACTGATGTAGCATGCAGTGCCTATGTACACAGGGGCAAAGTGCATGGCCAGGCTAGCTGCCTTTCCGCCTGTTGCCTGGATCAAGACTTTTCGCTCCTTTCCTTTTCTTCCATATTCAGCTTTTCCCAAGATCCACCCTTGCATTACCAAAAAAATAGTCTGTCCTACATTTCAGAAACTCTCATTATCCTTGTATCTTTCACTAATTCTATTAATCTTTCTTCATAAACAACCAAATCTATTATGCTTTTAGATAATATTCATTCCTTTGCCATGTGTACTTATGAATAGACTTACATTTAAATCGCATATTGGAAACAGATCTTTTCTAATTAGTTACTCACTAAAGAGTCACCATTGTCATTCATCCTTGGGTCTCCTAAAGGCCCAATTGCTTTTTCTGTACTGAGTTGTCCCATTTCCTCCCATCCCTTTCATGTCACCCAGCAGAATAATCCCCACCCCCAGCCTCAATCTTACTCATTCATAATGTTGAACAGTTTTTCCTGAAATTCATTCCTAGTTCCTTCCATTACCACTATTCATTAAGCATAAAATGCAAGTATCACCAACCTATGAATACTCACTTTCAAATACACCTAGAACAAATCAGATGATGCCATTTCATGTTTTCTGATACACTATCTTAGCCCTTTCATTATTCATTAAGACTATTCCTCTGAATGTATTCAATTCCTTCAATTCCACAAAACTAGATCATCCTCCTTCACTCTATTACATCCTTCACTTTCTTGGGGGGCAGGGGGTTTACTTCATTCATTAATTCACGCCCTTAACTATTTATTCCTCTTGCATTCCAAGTTGCAATCTTTCATATGTCATGTTCCCTCATTAAAATCGATCTCTGCTGCCCATCATGGTTTTGGCTCAATCAAGGTTTTAATATAACATTTTTCAGTAATACAGAGAAGGAGCAGATAAGTTATCTGCCTCAATCATATCTGTGTCATTTGCAGTATACCTTTCTGGTGTTAAGAATTGTATCAATTACTTTTGGCACATTTTGACCTTGGTGTCCCAAGGGCACCCACAGCTCAATATTACTGCCAGGATGTTCACGCTATTCTATACAGGTTAGATTCTCTAATCTAGTGACTACTTTCTAAGCCAACATCTGTTGCCTTTATCCCACCACCCAGAATTTATGTGCAATGTACTGATGCACACTCAGAATGGAAGAACTAAATTTCAATTTAATGTGCAGATCAGTTGCACCAAATCTTAGAGTTTCCTTCATTAAAGGGATGGTGATGGCTTCAACACCTCTCTACCACATTCAGAAATGACTGAAGGAGCCAGCTCACAAGACTGTGTGGGTTTGCTCTGCCTTGTATCTCTCTTTGCAAGGGAACTTCTGTATGAAGGGGATTCCTAGCCTATCAGTATGTAGATGGAGCATCATGTGGCATGCACTGAAATATGGAAGATGAAGGGGCTTAGTTGCCAAACATGTTCCGAGTGAGGAAAAAAACTCAGCACATTCTTTGTCATTCTTGCCCTGTTTACAAATCAGCAAGCGTAGAAACAAATGGAATGCTAGAATCTGAATGTATTCATCTGATGAATTCATCTACTGAATGCAGCTGCTCTTCTTTTTTTTTCTCTTGGGGCATTATCACCAAACACATTGGAAAAGGGACAATTTTTAATCATTTGCAAGGTAGAGTTTACATTCATATTGTGAGAAATGCAGCAAACATTCTAGTGTGATATGTGGAGCTTGAGTTTCCTTAATTGGTATGTTGGACGGTACCATATCTCTCCCCCTCCTTGCCATACTGCCTGGAAGGAGTCCTCTGAGGAAAGAGGAAAACTACCATTAAATGAGGCATCTCACTTCTAGCCCCTGAAGGTGGCATCTTCTCTGTGACTTCATCTCCCAGAGCTCCTCAGTAATGGAGTTCCTTTGAACCTACACACAGGGAGAGGCCACTCAGACACAATCCTGCAGAATTCACTTCCTTATTCCATGGTCTCAGCAGAACTGGACACCATAGCCTTGGAAGAAACTCAAATCACCCTCTGGAAACCCAGTGGATCCATTTGGCACTTGGGTCTAGCCAATCAAATGGATTCTTCCTCCCTGCAAAGGTTAGTGGCATCAGACAACTCTATAGCTATTAGGGTTATAAACAGGTAAGTGTTTTGATCCCAAGATGAGAAAATACTGTGGAATAATCCAAATATGAAAATAGCCACGATGTTTTATTGGAATGCTTGGCAAAATGAAGGATTAACACTTTAAATCAGTTATATTTCCTATGGTTATTTTATAGACTTTGAGAGGTTGCAAGTTGCATATGACTGGCCCATAATATTCACTTAGCAATATGTACAATTGAAACAGGTACTAATTAAACAATATGGCCTACAGTTTTAGGATCCTTAAGAGATGCAGCACTTGAATGGAAACCAACTATTCAGTTTTATATGGAATTTAAAAAGTAGAATGAAAGTTAGTATTAACTTATATATCTGAATTGTGTAATGACAAACTGGCATATCCAATATTGGAGAATCAGTGTTAAGAAATGTAAAATATATTTCTTACGGTTTAAAAATAAGATCAATTCATCAAAAAATATATTTCTGGGTTTATTGGACCCCTGAAAGAATGTTAAAAGAGGGATTGATATTAGATTTTTTGTTTGGCTTTATAAGAAATTTGAAAGTTCTTTAATTCATATGATCTAGTCTTCTCCAGCTATAACATTGCTTTGATTTGAAATCACTAGATGTGTCGCTACAATTTTGGAAGAAATATTATAATGGAGGATGTTAATGTGATGTTGAAATATATTCCTTAAACATGGAATTTGTTATCTCATGATGAGTTTGGGCAGTTGTGAGCCTGGGGCATAGCAAAGAGGAAAATTTCATATAAGTGGAAAAAAAACCTTGCCCTCCTGATTTTAAGGAATAGAACCAGAATATGAATGTGTTATCTATTTTTGAAAAGTCTCTGTGTTCTAAAAATGAGAAATGAAACTGTATGTTTCTACATGGTCCAGATTTAATGATAAGCTTAAGAATTTAATTAATTTTATATAACTACAGTATCTATAGTTTTCTATAGATAATTCTATATCTATGGTTTTGTCAACTGGCCTGGGGATTCCATGCCAGAGCAGAGTCTGCTAGATGGTTACATGGTGGTTGACTGAATGCACTCTCTGTTACTGTTGTTGTTGTTGTTTTGCCATTTTGTTTTTATCTTTTTAATGTATTTTGATTGTATTTTTAATTGGTTTTTATCTATTTGGATTGTTTATTGTGTGCACTGTCCAGAGTCACTGCATGAGATGGGCAGCTATATAAATGTGATAAATATAAATAAATAAACAAATAAATAGTTATATGGATTTTTTTCTGTTAATTAGTTTTCTTTTTTTGGTCACATTTATTCTAATCACTTTTGTGTCTAGGTTTTCTTGTTTTCACTGTATAATCACTATCCTTTTTTATTGGTGCTGTAGTTTTTTGTATTTTATCATGAGATAAAAATATATAAAAAACAAGAAAACCAACTACGATTAAAATAAGCTATGGCTTTCGGTAGCATGCCCACACTATCTTATGTTATATAACAATTTACAGAGGAGATAGTCTTATAATTTTCTTGGATAACTAGATTTGCATGTGATCTATCCTTTCTCCTCATCAAGCAAAATTTCCCCCAGCTTGAATTTAGTATTTTCATTCTTCCTTCATTTTTCCTAATAAATTAAGTGCATTTCCCTGTTCTGTCTAGGTATCTTCCCTCCAAAGGGGACAAACTTTGGCTGAAATAATTTAACTCTTTTATTCTAATACACTATTGGCCCAATATTTGCTTCTTCATTAGGAAAAAAAATTAACTCAACTTCTTAACTTAAGATCTGTTGACATCATGTAAATTTCACTCATTCCTACTTGGAATTCTGATTATTAGAATTTTATGGATATTCTTTGTCTCTACTCCAAATATCCATGCCTTTGTTGCCTGAAAATCAAGAGGCATTAAACCTTTTGTCAATACACCATGTAGCCCATGTACAGACAACCCGTAAGTGAGCGACCTCACAGTTATTTTTCTGGCAGCACTGCTGTTATTTTCACCACTGGTTGTTTTGCTGTTGTAAAAACAGAACAAAGTCAGAAGAACAATCCCTTACTAATTTATAAAACAAACTGTCTGAAAATATGCTAAAGAATTGTTATGACACTTTAAAGGCTAAACTATTTTATTTAAGGTGTTACAAAACTGCTTTTTTATTTTTGCTTGAAAAGCATTGCACTACCAATTTTCCAGAAACATTTACAGTGTTAAAGAATTGCTTTGCCTTGTTTTTTGGTGGCACTCATAAGTAGAGCCAATACTTATGATGTACACTGAGCTCTTGCAGGGAACATGAGCTTTCAATGAACCATTTATCCATGGAGGAAATGAGGGTAATTTACCTAATTTGTTTACCTGGAGATGGAAACTTAGACCTCAGTCAAGCCATGCAGCTGAGATATTCCCACCAGTATGACATGCCTTGCCATGCCAGATCAAATGCACCCCTTGCTGTTTTATATACAGCACCTATTTCCACAGTCTTTTCCACTGCTGAAAGGCTGCCCCTCCCTAGAGTCTGTTGTTATTGCCTTTTCATGCTCCTATTCAGAAGATGAGTGAAAGATATGCAGTGGGACTTCCTGAATCACCACTGCTGAAGAGTCTTTCAAGGCTATTCAGGGAAGATTGTGTGCCAATTCTGTGTGTCAGAGGTCATGAGATCATAAATATGCAGTGCACCAACTCAACTCCTCTAAAAATAGTAGACATAGCAAAGAGGGCAGGAATAGAGGGACAAAGAGAACAGCCTGCTCTTCTTCAACATTTGTTGCAAAAGCAGCTATTCTGTCCAATATGTCCAATAATGTAGAATATTATGCAGATATTTTTCTGTTGTTTGACTGGAGGAGAGGCATGCCTATGAAAGGAAGGGCCAATTCATTTAAAAAAAATTGCTCTGAGGGTGGAAAATCAAAATGTTGCCACAACAGAAACTAAGCATGTGAACACTCCAGAATAAATATTGATGCAAGCAATTGTAGCTTGACCATGTCAGATATTCTGAAAGTTTCCCAATGTATTTTTTATTTAGTTTATTTCTTAATCAACCAATAACCAAGATTATTTCTGCAATAAACAATTGTTGTGTTCTCAAGAAATCTTGAAGCATCAATAAGATTGCTTTGTACATTGATTAACAGCAACTGCAATGGACTCCACAGATCAAAATTGGCATACTGCATGCTGCAGACCCCAAGGGCTGAAACAGATGGTAGCATGCTTGTGTAGAATGGATGCAGAAATATGACCCCAGAAGTCCATAAAACATTTCAAAGGATGTTGAACGACATTCCTCTGGATGTTTACCGCTGTCTGTGACCATGCCATTTGATTGAAAAGTGAGCCCATCACAAAAGTTCTAAGGCACTTATTGCAGATCATGCATTTCTTTTGCTTCTGAAAGCAGCACCATAAAACATGCCTCTAAAATCATGGGCTGTGTTTAACATAGACTATTTCTTTGAAGCCACTGCAAAGCTGGGTTCCATTATTTCCTGTGATGCTGCAGATCCTGTGAGATAGAAGATGTGGAACACAGAGTTTTTACATTTAAAATGCTTTTAAAACATTATGGGTTCAACCTATTTTAGACTGGTTTCTGGTTCACTTGGAGCTTCGGTCTGCTATCTATCTAAAAGTTGTTTCTGAAAAATATAACTGAAAGCTTCAGAGAAAAAACTGGATGGTCATCATGGAAGATAGCTTTGTATGTTGTGTATGTTCGCACATGTTTCAGGATGCTGTAATTTTCTGAAATCAAATGGAACAGCTAAAAATTCCTATCTATGAATAATATCTCATCATAATTACAAGCCCTAAGCATTCACACTGCCTCCTCCTCCTCCTCTTCCTCCAAGCTCTGCCTGAGGTTACATTAGGAGTTGTTACTCCTTTTACATGCAGCTACCCAAAAGTGTTTTTCACCTTTCCTACCAAGCTAAACAGCTGTTGTCTAAAACACTGAATGAGTAAGCTGTGACTTGGTATTCTGCTTTGTCAAGTTTACATCCTGCAGATGAATTAACATTATTCCTGACTAGTTGTTTATTTAGCAATGGTTCAGAGTTCCCTGTAGTTGTAAAGCCCAAACAAATATGGTGGGAAGGGCTATGACTAATGCACTTAAAGCCACAGCCAGTGGAAGGAAGTTTAATTAAGGGAGTGGGCACCCTATGACCATCTACAATAAAATAAGAGGCTGGACTTGCCAGGCAGGATGTTAGCCCTGCCATTAAAGAGTTCAGCTAGTTACATGATCTGGACATAAATGAATTAATAAACCTAGACTTCTCAATTACTATAATCGAAACATGGCTCATATTTCTTTAATTTTATTACTATATATCTATTTACTCCATGCATTATGAGACTAGAGCAATTTTCATCACACCAGTGATTACATATTCCTGATCCCAGGGGCTGCTACACAGTATGAATGAGTCTTTTTTGAACCAAAAGTGTCTCTTCCCATGTCAAAAAGGGCTCCTCCAAGAAGCAGTACCTAAATGTATTAGGTGGCATCTTTGCTAAGCAACAGTACACTGGCTTGGAAATGTGTTGGTTGCATATTAAACTGTTTAGTTAAATATGATACAAGCCCATTTGGAGACTTCAGCTGGTCAGTATCTCATGAATGGCCTAGCTTTGTAATGTTTTTCATATCCTATGCCCTCAGAAGTTCTGTAGGAGTTCTGCAGATTTTAAATGGGATGCTACTGTATGTATTGTAAGGAAAGAGACCTGCAGGGTAAAGAAAGAGACCTGCAGGTACTGTCATGACTGTTCTGCCACTTCTATAGAATTTGTTTGTGAACGATACGTCCAGAAGCAAAAGATCATGCAGGTAATAAGACATCATGTCAGCCCTCCCCCCTTAATACTGGGGTAGCATGCAAGCATAGATGGCCTCTGCTTCTAACAAGCAAGAGAAGTGTACAAAGGGTGAATTCTGTAGGTATACTTTAATAAAACAGATGGGATAATGCTTGAACTGGAAGAAAAGAGAGTAAACAGAGCCCAGTCTAAACCCAATGGCTTGTTGCTTAGGCCCTTTTCAACGGTGATGAAGCTGGGCTCCAAAGCTGAGCAGAATGTTAAATCTTTCCATTTATTTAGCCAGTATTCAGCCGTTCATGGCTAATGAAACATTTGGATTGTAGGAATTAATGGTGCAAGTTTTGTCAGCAGCCACAGGACAAATACTTGAGGTAAAGTTAGGTTTTAAGTTATTACTGGAGAAAATATCCAAATTTGCTCAGGGATTCTTAGATGTCCCTGCATTCTTGCTGTATTGGTACTTTACATTAAACCCTTGGGGGGAGGGAATCTTTTCCCCATAAAATCCCCAAATTGACAGTGTCCTAAAACTGAAAACACATTTAAAAATAATGAAGTTTAGCAATATTTCAACATTAGGATTTTTATCTTGATGTACAGTAGTCAATTTTATTTTACAGTTTAAGGTCATTTTAGGATTCATATATTCTGACTGGCTACATTACTTAATTTAATATACATGAATAGAAGGTTCACCATATTATATTGCAAGACACTTGACAGCTATTGTAAAATGTTACGTCTCAGTTTCTAGATTCACATAATGTCGTAAGCCATTGTGTGTATTGCCTCCTTTAGGTTTAGTGCAGTTGTGCAAAACACGCAATCGAGTACTGTTTCTGAGTCCCTAGAGTTCTTCAAATTTGTTAGGGGCAAATATTGGGGATCATTTTATTTGGGGAGGGCTTGGGCAGGTTTTAAGGATCAACGTTTATGATTTGAATCTTGCAGAAACATAAGATACCCACTTTAACTCTTACCCCTGCTGGAAGAAAACTAAAATATTATGTTCCAGTCGTCAGCCATTTTTGAAGTATGATCCTCTGCATTGGGTGCAAAACCTGATGTAGTTTTCAAGCCCACAGAAGCCATGCACTTCTTCATCTTTACGTTAATGTGTGTTCTTATATTTTGAACAACTTATATTCTTATCTTCAGATACCACTGAAGATTGACTACTGTTGCTTGAAAGCTGTCAAATACTGCCAAATTATTGGCAATTACCTGTAAGATGAATGAACATTTATACTGATAATACTGTTAAAAAGCCCATTTGTTGCATGTGAGTTTTGAGACATTGCCAGCTGTTACCCACTAGCTGTTCAGATCTTCTGACCTGTTGTTGTGTATTAGGTATACTGTAGCATGCTATGAAATGTTTGTTACTAATCTTTACAGCAAAACCATAGAAATGTTGATGGTGGTTCATACTACATGCATGTGAAATATATTAAATCCAGGAAACTTTTTGAAATACTATTCTCTATCAAAATTCATAAAGAAGAATTTGTATGTATGACTGTTTCAGCTCTATACAAACTCTTCAGTATGCAGAAGAAAAACCATTGCCTGTGTGTGGATTTATAAGGATTAAATGTATATTAGATATGCATCCAATCACTGTGAAAGTATTTACTCATATATATGTTGTTGGTTTCTTCTATAAACACCCACTGACCATGGCACTTTGTGCAGGGATATCCCAGAGGAAAGAATTTTGTTTCGCGCAAAAGTAATGAGAACGGACCTCTTTTTTTCTAGAAACTCTAGACCAGCCTTTCTCAACCTTTTGACCCTGGAGAAACCCTTGAAATATTTTTCAGGTCTCAGGGAACCCCTGCATTTTCAGGCTCAAATATAGGCCAGAGGTTCAAAATTATATATTCATTTCATTTGTATACATGCATTATCAGTGTTCTTAAACTGAAAATAATGGAATTTACCTCTTTAATGTGAAGTTGCCCGAATTTGAAATAATTTTTTTAATAAATCGTGATCTCCCAGAGAACCCCTAGTAACCTCTTGCAGAACCCTAGGGTTTCATGGAACCATGGTTGAGAAATACCATTAATAAATACCATTAATAAATAGATATAAAAATAAGAATAAAATCCAAGTGGCAAGATCTAATTCAGTCCATGTGCGTGAGGAGTGCTCTAAGGTGCCAGCTATCCCCATGCGGAGCTACTCCCTTCTCCGCCCCAAGCAAGATGGCAGAGCCAAGTCTTCAGGTTCCTCTGGAAGGCCAGGGGAAATAGGGCTAACCTCACCTCGGGGGGCAGCTACTGAAGAGAAGGCCCGCTTCCTGGACCCTGCCAAACGAAGTTCTTTTACAGACAGGGTCTGCAACATGCCCTCTTTGCAAGATCGGGTGGGACGGGTTGATGTAATGGGGAAGAGGCGATCCCTCAGGTAACCTGGCCCATGCCATGTAGGGTGATAACCAACTCCTTGAATTGGACCCAGAAGCAGACTGTTACCCAGTGCAGCTTGCGTAGTAGAGGTGTTATGTGTGCTGATCTAGGGGCACCAAAAATAACCTGCGCGGCTGTGTTCTGGACCAGTTGTAGCTTCCGGATACTCTTTAAAGGTAGCTCCATGTAGAGTGCATTGCAATAGTCCATGCGGGAGATAACAAGGGCATGAGTGACTGTTCAAATGGCTTCCTGATCCAGGAAAGGGCATAACTGCGCACAACATGAAGCTGCGCAAAGGCCCTCCTGGCCACGGCTGCCACCTGCTCTTTGAGCAGGAGTCATGAGTCCAGGAGGACCCCCAGATTATTCACTGGGTCTATCTGGGGCAGTGCAACCCCATCCAGAACCAAAGATGACAAAGTCCTGGATATGGAAGAGCCATTAACCCACAGCCACTCTGTCTTACCAGGGTTTAGCTGAAGCCTGTTGTTCCCCATCCAGACCCCTACAGCCCCAGAGAGGGCAGTCACAGCATCACTTACCTCACCCAGGATGGAGATGTATAATTGAGTATCATCAGCATATTGACGATACCTCATCCCGTGGTGATGGATGATCTTACCAAGTGGTTTCATGTAGATGTTGAAGAGGAGCAGAGAGAGAACCGAACCCTGTGGCACCCTGCAAAGGATGGGCCAAGGGTCAGACCTCTCGCTCCCTATCACCACCGATTGGCCCTGGAAGAAGGTGGTAAACCAGTGCAAGACCACACTGCCCATCCCCAACTCCCTGAGCTGCCCCTAAAAGATACCATGGTCGATGGTATTGAAAGCCACTGAGAGGTCAAGAAGAGCAAGGATGGATGCACTGCCTCCATCCTGCTCCCGCCAGAGATCATCCATAAGTGCAACCAATGCCATTTCTGTCCCATATCCCAGCCTGAAACCTGACTGAAAGGGGTCTAAATAATCCGTTTCATCTAGAACCCTCTGGAGCTGTAATGCTACCACTTTCTCAACCACTTTCCCCAAGAATGGAAGGTGGGAGACTGGACAAAAATTATCCAGAACAGTAGGATCCAGCAATGGTTTCTTGAGGAGGGGGTGTACCAATGCCTCCTTAAAGGCAGCCAGAAACACCCCCTCTCTCAAGGATATATTAACCATTGCCTGGACCCAACCACATGTCACCTCCTGAGCTGCTTTTACCAGCCAAGAGGGGCATGGATCTAGATGGCAAGTGGTGGCATTTACTGTCCATAGGCTCCTGTCCACTTCCTCAGGTCCAACAGGATCAAACTGTTCCCAGATAACTGGGTAAGTACATTCCCCTGGTATCTCTCCAGACCATGCCTCATGCTTAGAATCTAACTTGGAGCGGATCCAAGCGATTTTGTTCTGCAGATGCTCAGCAAACTCCTCTGCACAGCCCTGCAGGTGGGTCACTGAGCCCACCTTCCCCAAAAGAGATTGAGTACTTTTAAACAGGGTCATTGGGTGGCATTCTGCAGATGTGATAAGAGCGGAGAAGTATTGACACTTCGCTGCTCTTATCGCCACAAGGTAGGCCTTAATGGTGGCTCTAACCTGTGTTTGGTCGGATTTGGTCCTCGTCTTCCTCCAGCGGCACTCTAGATGTCTCTTAACCCTCTTCAGAATCCTCAACTCCTCTGTAAATCATGGGGAGTGTCAGGTTCGATGGGGCAAGAGAGGTCACACAGGCACGATCCTGTCCAAGGCTCCGGAAGCCTCTCTATTCCAAGCAGCGGCCAGGGCCTCTGCTGGACTGTGCAGCGAATCCTCGGGTATAACCCCCAGCTCCCTCTGAAACCCTGCCAGGTCCATCAGTCGCCGGGGCAGACCAATCAAATGGGTCCTGCCTCCCTGCGGAGTGGGGCGGCATAAGAGAATCTCAGGGCCACAATATTGCCTATTGTTGAGTGCTACGCTACAGTTCATAAATTTGTAAATTCTCAAATAAAAGAAAATAAGAGCAAATTAATTAAGAACAGGAACCTGGAGAGAGAAAAACAATGAGTTTCCTATGCCAGTGGAAGAAAGAGTGAAAAAGGATTAATCTGTTCTTAGTGGCTAAGATGCTCCACCTCTTCCTCTTACAATGTAGTAACTGTTGCTTAAGGCAACAGGATTTAAATTATAACTTTCACCCATATTTTTAAAGGCTTTAAAGGCCTCTTTTTTAGACCTAGGACAAAAAAATCTAGAAGACTGTGCTTATGACTTCCTAATAGCCTGAATTATCATCATCTTATAGGCTATCAAAAGTGATTTCCTAAACATTTCCAGCCATTGCTTCAGTTCTGATAAGAAAGGAATAAAATGTAACTTATTTCCTCCAAGAGTCTCTTGCCTTATTAAGCCATGTGGGTGCAAGAAACCCCTCTCATCCCATTCTGAAACTTGACCGTTACCAGAGCTTTGGAATAACGGTGGGATTCAGATAAGCAAGCAAGAGAGTACAAAGCCAGTCCTAAAGGATGAAGAGCCATGAGGTCTCAAGAACAGGAACTCCCTGGGTTGTACTCAGTAAGGGAATCAGAAGTATTTATAGGTGAGAAAAGAATGTAAGGCTGTCGGGAATAGTTTAAAAGCAGAGTCACTTGCCTGTAAATCCTTTTCTTCTACTCCAAGTAAAAGGGAACAGCAATAAGATCCCAGACAGCATGCCAAGGCAGCTGATCACCCAAAGAATGAAGCTCCTATGCTGTGGGGTGTTTCTATATTTGTCTTTTAAAACTGAACATTCTGAATTGGAAATGATTTTAACATAAGCCGAAAACACCTTGTGTCCTGCTTGGGCTCTCAGTCTTGCATTAAGGGATTTGATTGCATGAAGTCAAAAGAGACAGCTCATTTGTAGTTTTAGAATCATCTGTAATGATATTCTTGAGTAAATCTAATAATCCATGCAATTTGCATGGGAAGATGGAGGTTTTTTTTAAAAAAATCTTTTGCTGTTTGAAAAGACTGGAAGACTGCTGAGTAAATTATGATTTAAAGGCACACTCATCTGAAAGGATACAGAAGTTTGAAAAAGAAGGAAATGCTAACTGCTAAGAAACAAGAGATAGATAATAAATGATCTCAATGTCTGAAATAGCAACTGCCTCCATGGTTTTCTCCCAAGAGCACAAAAGGTTAGAAACCTGTTTTCTTTTAAAGGGAAAGTACATAATTTTCAAGACTGAGAAGTAGATAGGGTAGAAACTAGATTCTGTGAATTATAACTGGAATACCACCTGCTGCAGTACGCTTTTACTAATATGGGACTATGGAAAAGTTGGAGTGCCACATTCTAGGGGAAGAATATTACTTATTCTTACTTTGCTTTAATGAAGAACTGAAAACAAGTTTCCTGCTAAAGCACCCTTGAGGAGAATATAGTAGTTTTGAAAGGTTTGGGGAAAGATGCATTCCAAATACCCTATTTCAGAAGCAAATAGGCTTGAGCTGGTGCTGTATTTTCTTCCTGACATTTTAAAATAATAGAGTCCTCCATTCTGCTCTCCTATGGCTTCCTTCACCAGAGGAAATAGTTTATGGACAGGGCTGAAGCAGAAGTGATAGGTGCTTGTAGACAGTGCAGATATCTGTCCTGCCTTACTACCATGGTTCATAAGATGGCTCAACTCATCCTCTTTTCATCTGCCAGGCTACTTCTATCAGTAGGAGCTTAGGCCAGGTTAATAAGTGTAGGCAATCTGAAATATGAAGTTCCTTGACTTCTAATCAAGGTCTTATGTCATGGCCATGAGAATCCCATGCAGCTGATTCAAAGCAGCCTACCTAGACAGCATAGCCAACACTGAATCAACTGTTATTCTCTCTCCTGTGCACACACAGGGAGAGAATTGTAACATCAGCCAGGGCAGTGCAGTAGGTAGTAATAAACTGACCACACATATCCAACCCATGGGAAAAGCTTGATGAAGCCAAGCTTTGATCCTTCAGGGTT
Source organism: Candoia aspera (assembly GCF_035149785.1). Taxonomy (NCBI): domain Eukaryota; kingdom Metazoa; phylum Chordata; class Lepidosauria; order Squamata; family Candoiidae; genus Candoia; species Candoia aspera. The sequence continues at coordinate 59,092,612 of NC_086155.1, read as the reverse complement.
CCTGTCTCAGATAGGAGAAATGGGTTCATCTGACTGAGCAAGCCATTCTCTTGGGATGCCATTCTCTCCTTGCTTTTAAGCGCAAGGACGCAATTACTTTTTATGCAATTTTCTTAACAAAGTCACACTAATCTCCCCACTAATCCTTAATGCTCCCTGGAGAATGCTATGAAATAAAGGCAGTATATCTGCTGTTGTTGAAGACCGAAGAATTTGCTTAGAACACAGTAGTGGCTCAAAGATGCACAGCCACGCTTTTAATAGAGAGCTAGATAGTTTTCCCGCCTGCTAATTAAATGACTCTGGATCATTACAATCTAGCCTTGTAATTTACTTGTTTAGAGAGGCAGACTTTGGCACATCAAAATAGCACAGCCATATTCTTGTAGGGAGTTTTGTTTAGCAGTTTGTCTGTCTTTTTCTGGGTCAAAAATGGAGGTGCGTATTAGAGAATGGGGAAAAGGGACTACCAACAGATCATGTCAGAGTTTTTCATATTCTGTGAAAATTTAAAACGTAAGAGAGGGCAAGTCAGAAAAACTGATAATAAGGGAGCAAGCTCAGCAAGTATGAAAATACTTAATCTTTTGAATTAGGGCAGACTGCTTGCTCCTCTTTTACTGGCACATTTTGATTACATTACAAGAAATCACAAGGAGTTTACTCTGGCTATTTGGATGCACACAGCGAAGAACTACATGTAGAGAAATGTATGTGAAGGGCAGATTACAAAACAGACTGGCCTGAGTAAGACTGAAAAGGCCACCTTTCAAAGATGTAAGGGCTTAAGTGTACTGGTGACTGGGAATGTACAGTATGGTGGCTCTTAGGACTCAGGTGTGTAACAACGAATAGGTTTCCCAGATTGTTGAAGAAGAGCGAGATTGGACTTCCTAAATAAGAATACTGTTGTCCATAAAATTACTTCAAAACTTTTAAGTAAAATGCCCCCTAATTTTCAGCAATATAAAGGGAAAGATTATTTAACAATGAGTATTAATCATCAGCTTTTGATCTGGGGTAGAAAGCCATAGGAATTATGTGCAAGTCCCAACCCTGATTTTGATTGGATTTGAGCACCTCATCTCAGCTCATTTATTCTATAAATCACAGATGAAGTATGCAAGGCCTTCTTGACAGGGGAAAAAATGATTTTTTTAGGCTGGCAATGTGTCATACAAAGCCAGTATCAAAAATGTTTCTTTCACACATTTTGTTCTCTGCCTATGTGTATGTTCTTTCACACAGAGATTTTTTAATGATATATAGAAACACAGGTTAGAAGCATGAAAACGGTGCTTTCACTCTGAAATCTGCTAAGTTATAGTTCAAAACATCTTGAAGAGAACCCAATGGAGGAAGTTGGAATGTCTGTTTCCTTTTTTTTTTAGAAAAACTTTATTATTTTTCAAAGTATAGTTAAAATACAAAATATAGAATATAGAAAAGCTAGAGTATAGAACTAAAGAAAAATGATAAAAGTGCAAAACAGAGAGAAAGTAGAAATAGAAAGTGACTTGCAATCTTCTCCAGTATTGATATGAATACATTTACAAATATAATCTCTTACAGTTAGTTAAACCTTAATAACATTATTTCTATCAAATCAAACCCAAAATCATTAAAACCCAAAATCAAAACCTCATTTTTTTCTGACACAAGCAAGTAGTCTAAAAGTGGTTGCCAAGTAGAAAGAAATCCAGAAGCAGTATTTTCTCTTATCAACGCTGTTAACTTGGCCATTTGGGCCAGCTCCATCAATTTAATAATCCATTCTTCCACTGTAGGTATTTGTGGATCTTTCCATCTCCATGCATATAAAAGTCTTGCTACTGTAATCATGTATAAAAGCAAAGTCCCATGTTGTTTCTCAAGTTGCTTCTCCAACAAACGTAAGAGAAACAGTTCTGAGTTTTTTTGTAAGTCCACTTTGTGGATTTTTTGAATATTAGTGCATATTTGATCCCAAATTTTTTTAGCCTTTTCATAAGTCCACCAAAGATGATAAAAAGTTCCTTCACCAAGGGAACATTTCCAAAATACATTCGTTATTCCCTTATACATTTTTGACAACTTATCAGGAGTTAAATACCAGCGATACTTTATGAAAATCCTCTTTTAAGTTATAATTCAAAGTAAATTTCAAACCTTTATTCCACATATTCTCCCATTGCTCCAACATATTATATCCAAAATTCTTAGCCCATTTAATCATACATTCTTTAACTTGTTCATCTTCTAAATTAATATGTAACAACATTTTATACATCTTTGTAATAACATGTTCATCGTTTATGCAAAGTTCCATTTCAAATTGAGTTGTTTCATTAACAAATCTAAAATTCTTTTGTCCACTTCAAAACATTCTGGCAATATTTACATCGTAAATATGTAAACCAATGACATGTAAAATCTTCCAGCTCTAACAATTCCCTTGGTTTAAGCTTCGGTTCACGCTCTTCAAAATTTAACAAATCTTTATAAGTTAACCAGCTTATTCCCCCACATTTTGTCTTCTAACAAATGCTTCATGAGGAGACAACCACAATGGTACATTAGGAGATGGTCTTGCTTTATATTTATTCCAAACCCTCATTATAGCACTCCTAACAAAATGATTTTTAAAATCTTTATTAGCTTTAATTTTATCATACCACCAGTAGGAGTGCCACTCAAATCTCCGTTCATGACCTTCAAGTTGCAATAATTTCCTGTTCTTCAAGGTTATCCATTCCTTCATTCAAAGCAAACAACAAGCATCAAAGTACAACCTTAAATCAGGTAAACCCAAACCTCCTTGTTCTTTGGCATCTTGTAACAATTTATGTTTAATTCTTGGTTTCTTGCCTTGCCAAATGAACTTAGAGATGTCCTTCTGCCATTGTTTTTTTAATAAGAATTTTATTAGATTTAAAGCAAAGATAAAAACTACAAAAAAGCAAAAAAAAAACCTACAAAAAGAAAAAACGAAAAAGGTGTGAAAACACAAGAAAAAAAGAATTTTAAAGATTACATAAAGAAGTGACTTCCAACTTTTAACAGCAAGAATATACAGCAATTTCCATAATCAATCCCTTACTCTATGTCAAACCAAAATCACATTATTTCTATAAATCATTCCATTAGCACATTATAAAAATCATTAAACAGGGTTGTTGTTGTGGAGAAAATAGGAGGAGGGAGGAGTATTAGATATGTTCACCGCCTTGAGTTATTTATAAAAAAATAATAAAGGCAGGATAAAAATAAAAATAAACAAATAAATACAATTGCTCCTTCCCCTTATATTAAAAGAAAAAGAAATATATAACCCACCTAATCAACTACCCACAAAACACAACATTTATTTATTTAATTAATTCCTTCCTACCACTATTCTATACATATATAGATCAAACTAAAAAACATATAAATTGTCTGCTCTTATAATAATACTGCAATTATAATAATCTTCATTCTATTAAACCTAAAATCAAGCATTTATTGTTTATACCTTATTAATCTTAATTCAAGACATTAAAAAAAGAGTATGAAGTCAAACAAGCCTTAAAATCAATCCAAATGAACATTCTTAAATCCTTACCCACTTCAAAATATACCAAAGCATTTACATATCTCCACATTACACACAGTGCATTTTTCATTAAAAAAAATCAAACAGCCCAACTCCCTCCCCTTAAAAACTCCAACTTCTCAGCAGAAAACCTCCCATAGAAAAAAACCTCTTCCTTCCCATAACTTTCCATCAGAAAAACAGTTCCATTTATGGTTTGCAATTTGATCTGTCCTTTTAATTCCTTCAGTTCCACAACCTGGTCATCATCAGCAAAAGCCTCAATCTCACTGTCAGTAGAAACATTTCTATCATTGTTGAGCTCCTCAACTTCTTCCACAACATCCCCAGCCAGAGGACACATTTTAAAGCTGATGTTTTCTACAATGTTCTGAATATCTTGCATAATAGCTTGACAGGAATTGAAAAAAGTCTGTTTAAGCTCACAACAGAACTCTGAGAAAGTCTCCTTGAAATCCTCCATGTTTCAGGCAGTAGATTATGGTGCCCCCTAGATACTTGACTAGCAAAAGTAGGAGTTAATGGAAAATTTCCAAAAGATGTTGACACAAGTGACCGTATGCTAATGGGCAGCCCCCAGGAAGAGTGGCAACAGAAAGCTGAAGATTCAAAACAGCAGATTCAACATGTAGGAAAATATTAAATTCTTCAAATTCAGTACAGAAATAATAGCAGGGAGGCAATTATTTATTCTCAGTCCTCCTTAGTATTTGGAGGGGAAACACGCCAAAACTTAAAAGATTTTTAAAAATTAATCCCAAAAATAACAATAAGCACCAAGAGATCGCTTCTCCTTGCTGTAGAAAGCCTCTCTTAGGGTGCATAAACTTTAAAAATATATAAATTGAGTGATTTAGAAATGGGGTGGCTGATCTTAGTGTCTCTTTAAAGCTACAGCAAGGGTTGGAAATGGTGACATCCCAGCCTCCTGGTGTCTCTTACCAAATTAGCACAAACACTGTTTGTGATTCTCTGGCTGTAAGGCACCATTCTGGAGGACAGATGGGATGACTGCGAGTGATTTCTATCCATGAAAATGCTCCAGGGCTTCAGGGAAAACCTGCCTGAGCCCACAAAAAACTGCCACGTTGTCAGTTCTGCCCACAGAGCCTGCGAGCACAGCTGTTCAAATCGCCATATTCCCACCAGAAGTCTCCCTTCTGCCATTGTTTAAATGGTAAATCTGTTGACAGAATCAATATAGTCTGAAAAAGAAACAACATCCTAGGCAAAACATTCATCTTAATCACAGAAATTCTCCCCATAAGAGACAGTTGTAATTTTTCCCATCTTAACAGATCTTTTTTCACATCATTCCAAATTTTAACATAATTATTCTGAAACAATATACTATTCTTGGTTGATAAAGTCACCCCCAAATATCTAACCTTTGTTTCAGTCTTAAAACCAGTCTTACCCATCAGCAATTCTTGGTTGGATAAAGTCATATTTTTGGTCAACATCTTTGTTTTTTGTTTATTTACTTTAAGTCCTGCCAATGACCCAAACTCTTTCAATTTCTTCATCAGATGTTGCACAGCATCCAGAGGGTCTTGTAATATCAAAACGAAATCATCAGCAAAAGCCCTCAGTTAGAAACCTCTTTTTAAATCTTTAATCCCTTTATTTGTTCGTCTCTTCTAATGTCTCTATTAAAAACTTCCAACACCAAAATAAATAGCAAAGGCAACAAAGGACATCCTTGTCTTGTCCCTTTTTGTATATGACATGGTTCGGTTAACTCATCATTCACAATGATGTTTGCCTTTTGAGGGGTATCAATTGACTTAATTCTCTGAATAAAATACTCTCCAAAGTCCATATTCTCCAAGACTTTAAACATAAAACACCACTTTTAAGCTACAACTGCCGGTATCACTTACCATTGGCCATGCTGGCTAGAACTGCCAGAAACTGTATTCGAGCAACTTTTGGAGGGCCACGTATTTCCCACTCATGCTCTAGCAGGAAGAAATGTCAGGGTCTGTTACTATCATTATATACAGCATGACAGAATATGAGTGAATTGGCATATTGACAAGTTTTCTTTTGTGTTTGTTTTGGTGGCACTTCAGAATATTTTCTGTGACAGCAGGAGAGTGCTCCTCTGCATTAGTACTGATCTGGTTGTGTTCTCATGATAATGTCTTTCAGGGGTAGTTAAGCTGATTTTTTTTATCATCTGCTCTAGTGCAGCTCAAATTCCATTTTGTGATTTCTGGGGCCAGAGCTACATATGGTTCAGATAGGCTCACCTCACCTCCCACCACTTGAACTCACAACTCTAGTACATTTTACAGGCAACCCTATCAGTGAATGCAATCTTAATTATTCTACAGTAGTCAGTTTCTACTTAGTTGCACAATATCTATTTTAAAAACTGCTGAGCTTGATTTTCCCTGTTTATATAAGCAGAACTGTTGCCTCACTCCACCTACAGCCTCTGGCCTCAAGCAAGATGCACCATATGCTACTTAAAAGTTCTATATAGCACCTACAACTATGGCTATAGCTGTTGGAAAAAGTTCCTGGTTGCACAACATACATACCAGGCCATCATCCTAGTTTTCAGTGAGAATTTATACACAGAAAGAATGACATCTCAATGGCTATGCATACCAGCAGCTCAGAGTTTTTGCAAAAAGACCTGAATTAATCTCTCTCTCTCTCTCTCTCTCTCTCTCTCTCTTTCTCTCTCTCTCTCTCTCTGTGGGCGGGTGTGAGTGTATGTAAACATACTGTGAATGCCTTCTTGTTGCTGGAATGCAGGCAACAATATCTTGGTTTACAAAGAAGTCTCTAGATTATAGAATAGTATCAACACATTTGATAAACACTGGGCTATGGTTGCAATCATGGCATACTGACCAAAACATGTCAAAACTGACCAGTCCTTATTATTAGCTGGAAATGTTGCATGTGACATGATACAACTAAGGCTTGTAACCTAACCTATACCTTCTCTATCTTACTAAGAAGCATAATGTAAAAACTTCAATTGAGCAAAACCACAATGGGCAGTGGAGGTCAATATTGATGGGTCCAAGTAGTGATGACCATAAGATTACAACTTGAAATGTAATGGGAATAAATGATAAACAGAATGAATCAAACAAAATAAATAAAAATCTGTCTGCAAAATGAATAGAAAGGGGAAATATGTAATAGATCTAAATGAAGATGGTTTAATCTTGTGGACTGGAGTTGATGATTATATGCAGAATTTGAAGGTGTAGTTTTAATTATGAATAAATAGACTTCATGTCAAAAATATGATGTCTTCTTGATTGTTATGGGTGCATATGAATGTAGGAATCTATACACTGATGATACCTATGTTCCAGTGAATGGTGATAATGGAAGAATCAGGAATGAATTTGGGAAAAATTATGAAACATTCAGAAAAAAATACTGTGGTAGGTGATATAAAAAGATGAATGGAGGTGTCAGACTCCACAATCAAGTGATTGCTGAGTCGTCCGATTGTGTTCACCTGCCATGATGAGTCGATGCGTGTCAACAACAAGATGGGAGGGGGAAATTGCAAGGAGTGTGAATCTTTTCTGTTTGGGCTGGAAGTGGGGGGGGGAGCCAAGGTCATACTGCCAGAGACATCTGTGACTGGTATGGCTGACCATTAGAACAACCACAAGAAAACAAGAAAGCACAGGAAAAGGACTGGGGTATTAGAAGATTCAGGAATGAAAGAAAATGGTGACTACTGAGTATTTCCTTAGAAGAAGGTCTGTTTGTTTTCAACACATGGCTTAAGCAAACATGTCTGTAGGTTGAGTCATGGCAACTGGATTTCTTTCTTTTCAGTAGAAACTGTTTGTCCAAGCAGCTTCTTCAGTCTGGGCAAAGGTTGGTGAGGGGACCCCATATATGTCTTCCAGGGTGGCTGCATTGTCCCTACACCTGAATGGCTGTTAATAGTGCCATGGAGGTGTGGATTGTCTTTGGGATGTCTTACTCCTAGATCCTTTTTCATCCCCAAGTGGATCGTTAAGAGTGGCCTTCCTGGTGGTCTTAATCTTCCTGAGGACTGATGAAAGAGCAGCATGAAAAATGGGGGACAAGTTGTGTGAGGCCTCCGCCTCTATTGAGGGAAGGATTTTCCACTTCGGCATGAATGGATTCCTTAACCCCTCTCTCAAACCACCTATCTTCTCTGTCCAAAATATGAACATTGTTGTCCTCAGATGAGTGTCCTTTTTCTTTTATATGAAGGTAAACTGCTGATTCTGGTCCTGTGGTGTTGCTCATCCTCTTGTGTAAAGGCTGTTTGGTTTCCCCAATGTAGAGCTCAGAACACTCCTCACTGCACTGGATTGCATATATTACGTTGCTCCTCTTATGTTTCAGTGTTGGATATTTAGGGTATACAAGCCTCTGTCTCAGTGTGTTAGTGAGTTTGAAATATACCGGTATGTGGTGTTTTCCAAATATCCATTTTATCCTTTCCGACATGGCCATGTAAGGAATGACCAGGTTCTTCCGTTGACTCTGGGTCTCAGCCCTGTCTGCCATTGTTTTAGGTCTAGGGGTAGACTTAGATTTAATGAAGGCCCAATTTGGATACCCCATACCTTGGATATCCTCAGGTGCTAATATATTATTATTGTTGTTGTTGTTGTTGTTGTTGTTATTATTTTGGACCTGGTACCATCTAAGCAACCACATTTTTAAAAATGATCATGAGGGGAGAAAGTGAACTATCTTGTTTCATAGCCTTTGGGCAGATGAACCAGATATATAAAAAAAAAAAACACCCTTTATTGCCTTTTTTAAAAATAAAAAATAACAATAACAATTAACAGAAATTAATGGCAAGGCACAACTGATTTTTTTTTTTAAAAGAAGCATATTACATGGAGCAAATCTAGTCTAGTAATTAAATTAATCTCCCCTTTAAATAGCCTCCGTGGAATATAAAAAAAACCCTATTCCTAGTCATTCTTTTCATTAATATCTTGAGCAGTAAAGGGTATAAATTAAATGAAAATGATGAAAATGAAAATGAAAACAATGAAGAAAAAGAGGAGGAGAAAGAGATGGGCAGGATGGAATGAAAAGGTAAGTTTCATCCTCAAGATTGATTCCAGTTTTAGAATACATTCAGTTTGGTCTAGTGGTTAAGGTGCTGGGCTAGAAACCAGGAGTCTGTGAGTTCTAGTCCTGCCTTAGGCATGAAAGCCAGCTGGGTGACCTTGGGCCAGTCACTCTCTCTCTCAGCCCAACCCACCTCACAGGGTTGTTGTTGCAGGGAAAATAGGAAGAGGAAGGAGTATTAGGTATGTTCACCGCCTTGAGTTATTTATGAAAATAATAAAGGCAGGATAAAAATTAAATAAATAAATAGATAGATATGGTTGTGGTATTCAGATATGGTATTCAGTGACTGCACATCTTCTTTTTCACACATGTATAGACCAGCTATCATAGATCAGCCACCACAGAAATTACATATAAAATTTCAAAAGCCATTCACATGATTACGAAGAAGTTATAAAGTTATCAAGTGACCATGCATAAATGTATATTTGTGTCCTCAGCAGCTAAAAAATTCTCATGGTCAATAAACTTTGTTAAAGGATCCTACTTTCAACAACAGAGTTATATATTTTAAAACTGTAACATGTTTAAGAAAGATGTAACTAAGACATTCATTCATTTTAAAATATGAAATGAAGCATTATATATAAGGCCAAGAATCTTGGCCAAGCTATTCTTTGACATGTGAACTACTTAATTTCACATACTTCCTGAATCTAAATAAATGAAACTGGAAATGGTAATAAAACATATTGTTTAGTACCTTCCTATATGCTCAACAGATTTCACATAGAGATCTTGCAATAACCCTAAAAACCAACAGCATTTAATGATCGTCTGAAGTCTCGTTTAAAAAAATCCTCCTTGGTTGTTATCAAGTGATACCCCTTCTACTAATCTGTATTTGTTATGTGAAACCACTTTATGGCATTTCTTCTACCTTAGAAAAATAAAATTGTGTGACTTGGTGAACACAAAGCTCTGTTTAAAATAATACAAGCTAAATTAAGAACAAATTCTAAAATATGCAAGGGTGTGACCATCCATGTTATCTCTGCCAATTCCCCTTCACTATAAATAAGACATGTCTCTGAATTAGCAGGCAAGAATCTGTGTGACCTGTCTTCCAGATGCTTTGGGCTTTTACAGAAAGGAATAAAGTCTTACTTTTAAAAAATTTACAAAGAGTAATACTTCTAAAGATATACCAGATGCTCTTTAAAACCAGTCAAATTAAAAGGGCAGTGATAAATAATCAAATCAGGGGCTGCCTAGAAATGGAAACAACAAGGAAGGAAGATGGATTGGCTTGCAGTGAGGTGATAGGGTGATGTCATCATAAAGCACTCAAGCAAAAAGTAATCTTCCATGGCTGGCTGAGATGAAGTTTTCTTCCAAGATCCTCCCAACCTGTTGCTGCTTCATTAACCCTCCCAGATTCCTGCTGTCAGATAGAATTGAGTTGATTCAGAAGGAGGGAAGGAAAAAAGAATGGACCTAACCAGTCTTTAATGGCCAACATTTTCTCTAGATGTTCACTGAAAGTTAATCTTTTAACCAAAGGGAAAGTTCTTTCTGGTGTAATACTGTGACATCAGCTCTTGCCGATGCATCCAGGAAATGTACTGTAACGCTGTTCATCCTAAACCCTTTTCTTACATTCGGGAGGAAAGCAATATTCAGAATATCTGAATGGAAAAAGAAAAGTGATTATGAGTCCCAATGGAGATTTAATAAATATACAGGACAGACTCTTTTTTTTAAAATTAATTTTTATTAAAGAAGTTTTTTACAAGGTAAAAACAATACAAGTTTAAAGAAAAGTGATAAGTAAATAGAAAAATGAAAGAAAAAAGAAAAAGAATGAACGAAAAAGAAAAAGGGTGTAAAGAAGTGGCTTCTGATCGTCTTTACAGCAGTAATAAATGCATTTATATTTTATCCTCTCTCTCTAAGGTTACATCATGATTCCCTTCTTTCCATATTCTGCCCTTTGTAATCATCAAACCCATAAATCACAAGTTCATTTTTTTTCCATTTTCAGCAAAAAGTCCGTAAGGTGTTTCCAATCACTGATAAATTTAGTTATTGTCTTTTCCCTAATCAAACAAGTCAATTTGCTATCTCTGCAAATTCTGTCTTCTTCACCAACCATTCCTCCATTGTGGGTATTTCAGAGTCTTTCCATCTCTGTGCATACAATCATCTCACTGCAGTTACCGTGTACAAAAGCAATCATCCACAAGTGTTTTCTAATTATCTGTCTATTAGTCCCAGCAAAAAAAGTTCTGGTTTCAGTTGAATATTAATCTTTAAAATTCTTTGTATCACTGTGCATATTTGAACCCAAAATTTTCCAGCTTTTTAATAAGTGCACCAAAGAGGACAGACACTAATTTCTTTGGGGTTTTGGCTAGCCTCTTAAAAATGGATTCCACACCTTTGTGTGTAAATTGAGTGGCCAAATATAAAAAGAGGACAGGGCCCAGAACCTTTTATAGGATAAAGTATTTCAGTAGGTATGGTAGTTACTCTTCTTGTAAATATGAAAAGTGCAGGGACCCTGCCCTCTTTTGATAACCAATTAAGCATACTTGAAAACCCCCCAAGATGAATAATGAGTATAGTTATAATTATAAAAATGGTTATGCTGTTCTTTGAATTTCATATATTTTCACAGAACTGAATTTCTTCCAGCCAATATATCTTGTTAAGACCATTTTAAGATATGTTTGTTGTTTTTGAAAAAGAACCTCAGTGCTGTGGTGTATTTCATGAACTTTAATTTGAATTATGAGATAGTTATAGGTAGGACAGTTCATGGAATGCACTTCTCAAATGTGTAGCAAGCACTGATTTCTAGAAAGTGCTTTGGACATACTATTGACAAACCCTGCATTCAGACTGTTCTGAAAGTTCTGTGGTTGAATGAGTGTAGTGGAAATGATCTGAAATAAGTCACCTCTAATGTAAAAATGGCCATCATTATTGTAAGTCACAGAAAGTAGACTTTTTTATTCACAGAATTTGTGGTGGAACATTCTATAGAACATTGACAAGTGCAATGACACAGGCAGAATCTGAGCTACAGTACAAAATTGTATTCAGTATTAATCACTGCCAACCTCTACAAAAGGAAGGATTTGTCTTTCACATGTACTTTTTAGTCATCCTTAATGCCATTTTCATAGATGGTGATGGACATGTTCGGAAAATGAAAATATAGAGGTATTTTGTTTCTTTAGTTTAAGTTCTCAGAGAAGAGAAAGTTGACTTTTAAGAATTCCATAGGAAGGAAAAAAAGACACATTTTTTCATGATTACATTGCTTTGTGACATATATTTGTCTGAAGGACTTTCTTTCCTTCCTTGTCATATCCAGAGTTTTTCAGTACTTTCCTAGTTTACAACTATTTACCCTTGCATTCCTACCATATGCAACTATTTTGGGTTCTGCTTATGATATCCTCCACCACACAGACAAACACTATTTCACTTATCCAGCCATGAATAAAGTAACTCACATTTCCAAACATTCTAGGGAAGATTTTAGGCCTTAATTGTAAGATAGATCCTATGTGCAATACTTCTTTTATGGATTCAGACTGCTCTCTTATTTTCCATTTCTTCCTTGAGGTGGTAGAATGGTGTTGCTAAGGAGTGAGTCTAAACAGAAGGTTAGGCATTATACAAGCTTGGAAATGCTCTTCATACTGAATAGTTTATAACTAATAAGCAGAGTGACCTTTTAGTTATGGTCTCTGAAAATATCTCCAGTTTTTCTCTTGGCTCTTGATTGTAGAGAAGGTTTGTAGGTTTAGTCTCTGAACTAAGCCATTTGAAAGGTTACACATTAGGGGGAAAAGGTTGCTTTTACATATGCTAATGTGGTACAGATCAAAGCAAGCTTGTTTGCACAAAGCTTTGGCCTTTGGGAAATTATGAAGACTAATGGCTGGTTTATCACAAATGTTGGGAGATCTGAATCCTGAATCTGGCTGTCATTTATAATCTGTTGAGAATTATTGAGTTATAACTCTTACCATCCCCAGCCATGCTGTCATGGGCTGATGGGAGTTGGAATTTAGGACCTTAGGATGCACATTGGATTCTCCTGCACTTGATCATAAGAAAGATTCTAAAGAAGTTCACTTACCCAGTGATTGAATGCAGTGGTGGACTGGATGAGACTGAATCTGTCCTGCTAAGATGAAAGCAATGTAGGTGAGTGGTTCCAGGGTCTAGGAATTAGAGGTATAAACTGTGCTTGTTGAAGTTATACTGAAGAAACAGCTTTGCAGTCGATACATTAGCTGCCTTCATTCACAGAAGGACAGAGTGACCATAGTAACTTAGTTATTCATACTCAACAAGGTTGGTACTGGTATATAAAAACCCTAGACAATTTGGACCTAATGACCTAAAAGAAGATTTTTTAATTACATCATTCCCTCAGACAGGCAAGATCTTTGCAGGAAGACTTGCTCTCCACATGACAATGTGGACATAAGATTTCTTTGGGGTAGTACCTGCCCTGTGGAATGACTCCTCTTCAGTGATATGCCAGATCCCAGGACTGCCTTGTTTAAATATCTTTTAAAAGCTATTTTATTATTTTAGCCTTTTCCTAGCTATTATATCCCCTAAATGGAGGCAGTTGTTGCTTCCTAATTGTTTTTATACTATTTTTTCTGCTTTTTTCTGTTTTTATCTTAAAATATGATCTGTATTTCCCTAAATAAACAAATGAATAAGTGCAAATTCAAAGGCAGCCCAGTTAGGGGACAGACTGGACAACTACCAGTTGTCATACAGAAAGGCAGTAGTACTTTTGTTCAAGACACACTTGCACTAATTGTGATGGGAGTTGACTATATTATCTGCATAATGATCTCTGTAAGCAGTGGAAACAAATGGACTGAAATACCTTGTATATAGGGATGAAGGGGAGTAATGTGTCAATTCCACTAAGTTCTATCTGAACATGTCCTCAGAAAAGAACTTCAGACTCCAATCAGGCCTGACAACCCCCAAGGGGGTACCAGCCTTGACCATAATTTTCATTGGTTACAAGGGGCAACTTCTTGTTATAGATATGCATCCTGCAGCGTGGAGATAATGCAACTTTTTTCAAGCCAAGAGGCTCATGCTTAGACTTCAAGAGGTGTGCCAGGGGCTCTAGCCAAAAAGTAGGTGGAGTCAAGACAAAAAAACTGAATAGGACCGAGGCAAGAAATTAAATAAACACTAATGAATAGTAATAATATTAGTTACAATTAAACAAATCAATATACAAATAAATTAATAATACTAATTAAAGTTAAATAAACTTTATTCAATATTTGATTAACAATTGCTCCTACTGGATTTAATCATTTTGCCCTTCTGTCTCAATAAAAATTATAATTCAGTGGTTACTTCTGGAGAGGCTTTGGGTGCTGCAGGGTAGGCGGTCCCATTGTAGTGCATCCTTAAATCCACATAAGCTTCCTTAAGGATGTGCCATAAAATCAGCGTCAGCTCTAAGCAGTCATATAGATAGACCTTCTGCAGGATGTAGCTTCTTCCTTAGGTATGGTAAAGGTAAAGGTTTCCCTTGACGTAAAGTCCAGTCGTGTCCGACTCTAGGGCTCATCTCCGTTTCAAAGCCTTGGAGCCGGCGTTGTCCATAGGACACTTCCGGGTCATGTGGCCAGCATGACTCACGGAACGCCGTTACCTTCCCGCCGAAGCGGTACCAATTAATCTACTCACATTTGCATGTTTTCGAACTGCTTGGTGTGCAGGAGCTGGGACGAGCAACGGGAGCTCCTTAGGTATAATGAACAGATATATCAGAAAATCCGTAAACTCTACTAAAAAATTAATCAGGGAGCTCTTCAAGTTGCCATTTTTTTTCTTGTGTCTTTAACATTTTCCTTGCAAAACTAAAGTCCACATTTAGAAACTTTTAGGCTTCACACTACAAAACAAAAGTCCACATACTCTTTGAAAACTTATCTACTCCTTTATTTTCCATTACAGCCTCTAGAATCAAACTAGAGTAGTAAAAACAAGAGGTTTGATAGTATCCTCTCCTTTTTTAGTAGTTCTTCAATGCCACCCTTTTCTCATTTCTACACCATCATTAGCCTATCCATCGTCCTCTACATTTCCATAATTCTGAAGCATCTTTCAGACATAAGTCTGTAATCTGCTTTTCAAAGGGTGGGAGTTATGACAGTTGGAGCAGTTGAAAAAATCAATAAACATTAGGATATCTATTTCTGCAGTGCTTTCTCAAGTACACAGTGCTTTCTCTGGGGAGCTCTCAAGACTTCCCTTTGTCACCTGTACATATAGCTCAAGCAGCCCCATCATTCATCCCTTGTCATTTTGAAAGACCTTCCTCTAGAACTAGGTTGCCTGCTCAACTGTCAGCACCATAATGACCTAGTTGAAGCATCCTAAGGCCACCCCTGTGACCCCACCTCCCATTTTATTGTCTACTTTTCATTCAGCCACCCAAAGGAAATAAGGAAAGGGAGAGGGGAATGTGTCATCCTGTGAACAGCACGACCATTCAGACTACAAATTAATCCAGAGAATGTAATGAATTAAAACAGCATGTTTTATCTTTGGATTATCATCTGACTGATGGGAAAGGGAAAAACAAAGGATGCAAGGAATTTAGGGTTGTGGGGGGAGAGGAACTCACTAAAATTCAGTGCTTAAAAGGATTGTCCCATCTGCTTTCCGCCAGCTTTCTCAATACTCCAAATCACTTCTTGGATTAGTTTGCCTCCCATTATTGCAGATCTTGCCTCTTCTGCAATTTATTTACATTACTGTACAGCACTTCGCTTTGATAGCAGTAACAGGGAACTTTTTTTCTGTAGAGAGTTACATTCTTTCCATAGTAATCTGTCAGGGATCATTGGGTAGAGATGAATCCTGGGTGGGTATGAACAGAACTATAATAGGCTGGACCATTTCTGTCTATCATCTTCTCCTCTCTTTCCATTTTCTCTCTGCTTTTCCACATAGCAAATTATTCCCTCTAGAGAACTAACTTTATGCAGTTTTTGAAAGTAGCCAAGAGCTGAACTTTCCATCAGGGCAGCAGGTTGCCCACTCCTGACACAGGCCACCTCCCCATAATCATTTTTAGAGTGTTATTCTTTAAATATCAAGAATTGAGCTAAAATGAATTTGTAAATAATCCCAGATTGGTACATTATTTGTTGCACAGCTGTATGCTGCCCCACTCTCAAGGACTCTGGGCAGTCTATTTTTGGAGGATCTGTAAATTGTGCTGGGAAAGGGATGGTGACAGTGTCTGTAAACTGGATTTTAAGACAGGAATTTTGTTGAGCAGGAAATCAGTGAATGTATGAATATATGGGTGTGAGCACAGTCAGATTTTGTTTTTAAATTCAATATGATGATAGAAGAATAAAGGAGAAATGAGACATTTGGCCAGAATGAAGAGTATTGCTATACAATTCTTATTCACATTAAAAAACAAACTATAGAATTCCTTTTTATCCCAGTCAGTTGACCCTGGAGCTGTTTCAAAGGGAATAAATACGCAGAATTACATAATTATAGTTAGCAGTGCCAGCAACTGCATTTTACTTTCTAATCTATATATGTATACTCTGAAGTCAAGCTGAAACTTTCTCTCCTGTAAATATACATGCAACTGCAGCCTTGTGGCACAACTACATATTGTGATCCTTATCAAAATTAACCTGTATCATGTATTATTAATAGATATTTCTTTTCTTTATCCAACTAGCTTCATGGACCCGCCATCTTTCTCAGTTTTGATTATTCAGGGCCACACAGTGAGACTGATTTACCCAATCCACCTCCACAGTTTCAGAGCTGCAACCAAGTCGGAACATACTCCCAATGAAACATTCCCAAGGATCCTCCCACACCCCCTCATTGCCTGCCTAAGGCAACAAATTAGACCCTTGCTTTTGTCAACAAGAAGCAGAAGCTGCTCTGTAGCCATTTGATGACACACTGTCCTTGCAAGAGAACTAACTGAGCAGAAATTGAGTTCAGTCTGGCAAAGTGGGGAAACTATGAGTAGGCAAGTGACACTTCTACAGCCATTTGTCTGATTAGTCAGCTGGCTAATGTCCCTTAGAAAACTTCTCTGATGAACTTGCCTATGATACAGTATAAGGCATAGGAGGTAAAAATTAGTCTTCAGCTCAGCACTGGCCAATCTGGAAAACAGCCAGTTTAGGTCAGCATATTTTAAGAATGCAAGCAAACTAGCAAGAATTCAGGAGGGAGCAAATAAAATGATCCAGTGTTAGCAATACACATGAAAGGCTGAAAGCAACTGTACTTTCAGCAGTCTGAAGGTTTGAGAGGTACAGTACAAAAGAAGTACAAACGAAGTAGAATGCCTAGGATTTGTTTTAATGGGGAAGGCAAGATATCAGATTTCATCAGAAAGAAAATGTATATGAAAGGCAAGATTTGCATGATGCTTCTCAGCTGTACTTAGCAACTTCAAGGTTTATAGCAATTTTCCTCAAGAAGGTACCCTGTAGTATCAATACACTTTTTCTCCTTCCCTGCTTAAAACATCTCCTTTCTAACTGTCTTCATCTCTCAAAAAGGTGAAATAAATTAAATCGTGCTAGTATTCTTGGTGCAAATGGACTTAGACTATGTTGCAACCCTTCTCTGGGCCAGGATTCTCATGCTGAGGGCTTATTCAAAAGGAGACAGTATACTGTGTACTTGTAAAAATGTCCTGGTCTTTGAGACCAACATATCAATTACCATTTCCTTGAACACTGTCTCAGTGAACCTGCATTAAAGTAAAGAAAAAATGTGGTTCCCTGTATCTGTAGGGGATCGCAATAAACAAGCAAATACTGAATTGGCAATCAGCCACAGAGCTTCCCAAGAAGGGACCCCCAGGATAAAACAGTACTGCAGCATTTTGTGTACACATACAGTCTGCTTTTTGACCTTTGAGGCCCAGTTAATGCCCTTCAGCCACACTCTTCCTTATTCAGATGCAAATGTGTCCTGGGAAAAAAAGTGATTAAAAAAAAAAGCTTTGCCTGCAAAAATTGCAGCTGAGGTTCCCCTCTCATTCGCTGACGTTATTTCCATATGACCAATTCTTCCACTCCAAGCTACCTTTTCACACTGTCCGGTGGGCTGCCCAGATCCTGGAACTCTGAATACTTCAACTGGTGTTTTGATTCTGATCAGATACAGCTTCTTTAGCAGGCCAAAGTTTTTGAATGTATGGATCAGATAGACTTCCAAAAACTGTTTTCAGTTTGCAACCGAAGAGGAGTTCTATTCTGATTAGAAGAAAAGCAAATACAGGCATATCTTAGGCATTAGATCTCAGCTTTTAAGATCTAACTGGGTATGATAGTAGCAGACTCTTGAATAAGAATATGGGTTACCACCAAAGAAACATTGGGGATTTCATATGGAAGAAAGAATGGATGGAGATGCTGACTCCTTCCTTTACCCTTAGCTTCCTTTCCCACTCAATCGTAAGTTCTCCTGGGCAGAATTTCTCCATGATCAGTCCTGCCAAGAAAAAAAAAAGGCAGCTTGCCTAAGTCAACTCTGGAGGAAGGAAGGGAACGCGTGTCTTCCCTCTCACACTTTAAGTCACAATGTCAACTGGTCTGGCTTTCCCCAAGGTTTTTCCCCAGTTCCCATTTTCTGTAGTTTTTCTTTATACAATGGACAACTACTAAGTTTTTAAAATTCACAACTGTTGCATCTGTTTTTTAGCAAATCCAAGAGTGGGCCAATACATTTGATGCCAAACCTACATTCCCCATAATTATCCTGTTTGCTTCCCTGGCCATCCAGGAGGGAGGAAGCCTTTCTCCTTCTTTTGCTCTGAAACAGAGTCATCACATTATTAATACTCTATTAGTATCTAAAACACGGTGGAAAATCGTTCTGCCAGTTCTCCTTTTTCATACATTCCCAGTTGGCAGACAGTCAAACCAGCCCAGCCCAGCTGCATCCTGTTCTCCTTTTGTTCCTAGTGCAAGTATAGGAGGTATTCAGTACAATGGAGGACTGGGAATTAAGAACATGCTGCCTTATTCCTGTAACATAGTTGACTCTGTAAAGAGAATCAGCTGCTTATAATTCCATTATTAGTTCCTTACATAGAAGTGATATTTTTATGGAAAAGCCCCAGGCTTAGTCTCAAGACCAAATCATCAGGACTGGCTCCAGATTTGAGTGGATGGCCCTGATCCTGAAATTCTGGTAACAGCAGTTCAGAGATGATTGGATGCTACCCTTTTCAATTTACACAATCTCCTTACTTGGAAAAATATCACCCCAAGTTAAGCATTCTTGCCCAGACTTTTTCTTGGGAATTATTCTTAAAAATTACAGTTATATGAATTTCCACTTAATATAATATAGCAAGAAACCTATTTGCCACTTCATTTAAACTAGGCCTTATACATGTAGCTGCTACTGACTATGTTTCTCTTATATAACTTCTACTAGCAGGCAGTTAATAGTTTCACAAACTTTTGTCCCCTCCAGGAAATCTCCAGATCTATTTCAGCTGGTAGTTGAATTACTAGGGGTATGTCAGGAAACCATGATTTCCCTCATCAAGGCACAGCTTTGATGTGATTTACCTTGTGTGTGTTTTTTTATTTATTGCTTTAATAAAAAAAGAGGGAGGGGGGAGAACTAAAAAAAGAATGGAAACACAGAAACAAACAGAAAGCAAATAAGAAAGGAAACACAGACATATATGCAGATAACGTTACTCAGCCCAATTTTTAAACACATCACTAAACACTGACCATCTAGAATAATGCTGATCAGTCTTTGAATACCTATAATTCTTCATATAGTGATACATTCCAAATGTTTAGTATCTAATCCAAAATACATTAACATTTTTATTCATATTGTTTTATTTTTTTCTCTCTCATTTTCTCCTGTCTTATTAAAGACAAAAAATGTTGCTCTGTGTTTTTTTTTAAGTAGTAGTTGATTTCTTATTGTGTTAATATCCTAACTCTTTATTCCAGAGTTTTTGTGATTAACTAGCATCCACCTTAGTGATATTTTAATTGTTAATTTTAAAAAAAATGTTCTAGACATAGCATAATCCAAAATACATTCAATACTGACAGTAATTTAGATGTTTTAGAAGCTGCTAATGCATCTGTATCAGGTTGTAAAATCAAGAAATGTTTTAATTTAGAATACTCCCAATTTGCAATTTTAGACAATCCAAATTCCTCATTTTAAATTTGCCTCACTGAAGCCTTTTCTGTTGCCTCAAAGCCTAGAGCAGCAGTTCCATTAGCTGGAAGAGGCTTTCAGTAACTGACTGGAAGCACTGGAGAATGCTTTCGCACATGAGCAATGCATGCATAGAAACCTCTTCAGGCCACTGGAGTGCCAGAGGAGGCCTCCAAGTGAGACAGAGTGCCAAAAATTTTTTGCAGGCCTACAAATTATACATGGAGAGCGAGGAGGGTAGAAACAGGTCCTGCTTTCCCCCTGCTCCTTCTTTATTGCGCCTTCTCAAGAGTATCTGCAAGGGGGTAAAATAAAGTCAAGATGACAGCCATAACCATGAGATGGAACCCCTTTTTTATATACTGTATGTTGCAATACACATAGAAAAGGACAGGCCTGTGACTGCATTGTTGTGGCCATCATCTTGACTTTCTTGAGCCCTTCCCTGCAAATACCTGGTTTCTAAGATTCCTTGTGTGAAACTCATGTTTCCTGTGAAGGAAGGAAGAGTGCAAAGGATGTGTCCTGCACAGGCCTCCTGTGTGTCAGTGTGCTGCCCTTTGAAAAGGGAACAAGACCCAGTGGGTCCGCCTTGTTCTGCATGAAACCTTTTGTCCCAATAGCTCAGAATGGAGTACTGTGGCTTAACTGGCAGAGCCCTCCTAGCTCAACATATAATAGCTACAATATTCACTCAGGTAAAAACAAAACACTGTCTTCTGTTCTTGGTATCAAAATAACAACATTTCACACCTGTGTAGATATTCATTAGATATTTTTATTTATATCCAGTGCTTCAGATGTAGACTGAAGAGAATAGACTTCATTAGGCCTTCAATTTAAAAATGCATGACCCCAAAAGAAAACAGGTGAGGAAAAGGAAACCACAAAGCTTGCGATATGTTTCTTTATGTTTCATAGTTCTTACAACAACCAACAGGCCTTAGCTATATGGGAAGAAGACTCAAAATGGGGAATGTGAGTACAGCTGTCCTTTGGGTCTGAGACCTGAATAAAGCAGGAGTTCCTGAGCAACTTCAGTCTTGTGGAACAATCCAAAATAGCTTTTCAAATGGATGCATTACTGATTTGGTGCCCTGAATTATGATTGTCCCATTGTTGCCTTTGTCACTAATTAGGGAGTACCAAGCATCATATGCATAGACTTCAGGCTATGGATCCATCTGAATGTTCCCTCGCTTCTCTTGCATCCCTGGACCTGGGCCCATCATATGATACAGAAGCTAAATTGGGATAGCTGATTGTAGACTTGTAAATTTGTGCAGTTTTGTGATACTTTTGAACATGTGCAGATTACCTTTACTTTATCTCTTCACTGAATCACCACAGCTAGTTCCCAGGCAAGAGACTCCGGGGATTAAGCCATGGCATGCGATAACTGAATGATAAACTGAAGCACAAAGTAATCAGGTGCTGAACTGAGTGATCAATTATCTCTACCTGCTCACTAATCAGTCTCCCTGGGACTAATATGCCACATAATTAATCTTCCTTCAGTGGCTGCTTGCTTGCTTGTTTATTTATTTATTTAAATTTGTGCCATTTACAAGAGAAACAGCTCAGTATCTTTTCCTTCTAAAGTCACTGCCAGTTTCAGGATATTCATTGCTACCTGTATCATAGTCCTGAACAAGTATCATAGTCCATTAACAACAAGTATCATTTCACTATTTCACACATCACACTAAGCCACTATGGCCTGTAAAACATGGTTTACAGCTTTGTGTGATGTGATTCCAGCCAGTTGAGGATTATTCAACAAAGAATTGTTCAAACGATGTATGAACTTGGTATCCTATCATTCAGCTGTAATGGTGGCATGACCTAGATTTCACTTCCCTTGCAAAAGATGCCATTGCCATTTTGCGACTATTCTGGCAGAAAGCTATCAGGAAATATGGGATTTTATACTCAATGTTTCAACTAGGTTGAACAACTAGGTTGAGGAAGACTATAATAAATAGGTTTTGCTCATAAATATAGGGAGAATGACAGGGTAGCTGGCTTCAAGCACTGTACTAAGGCAATAAAGTGATTTGCTTGGTTTATAACTTAGAATGCAGTGTTAATCCAGGTATGAACATTATTCAACAAATCATGATTAAAGGAAGCCGTGGTTTATTGTAATATGTGAACTTACAGATCCTGCATACTATCCTGGTTGTTTTACAGAACTGTTTGGTCTAAACAGCTTTACAAAAAGACACTAGGGTGATTGGACCTACATGGGGAAGCTGTTCCAGATAATGGGAGGTGCCAAACAGAAATATTGCCTTTAGGCCATACAGTTCTCACATCTCAAATCCAACATCCAATATCTCCAGCTAGAACAATAGAACTAAACAAGTTGGTTCTTCCTAGAAAGGGGAGTCTTGATGGTATCTGGGAGCCAAGGGATGTAGAGCTCTAAGGATCCAAAACAGAACTTCAGTATCTGGAAACTTCCTGAAAGTCAATGCAGCGCTGACTGTCTAGGCGTAATATGGCCATACGGTCTCTCTCCTACCAGCTGCAGTTTCCAAGTAGTCTTCAAAGGCAGCACCATGTGAAACACATAGCAGTAGTCTATTCTTGGGGTGATAAGAGCATGAGCAACCTTTGCCAGGACCTCACACACCAAGCAGGGCCGCAAGTGGAAGGCCACCTTACTTACAGCCTCTACCTACAGGGTGCCATTAATTATATCAACCTCCAGCCATACTATACGTACATTACATACGCTGCTTTGTATGTTTTCACACTACTCACAATTTATGAGAGAAACGAAATGTATGAGTCTTGCATCCCTGTTCCTCAAGCCTTAATTGACAAAGCCTTGGCTCATATGCACAATCCCTGAACCAACTCAGAACAACCTTCTTGTTTTTTCCACAACAGTCCTTGTTTTGTTTTGTTTTAAACTACATACGGAAAATGATTTTTAAATTTTTTTTTTTCAAAAGCTGAATTTATTATCTGTAGGTAACTGCCATGTAAGTGTACCAAATATCTTGCTTTTATTGTTTGAAACCTTTTAGTTTCAGGAGAAGTATCAGATGTAATGAAGATTTGCTGATCAATAGGCATGATATGTGTGCTTGAAGAGCTCCAGTATTTATAAAACATTAAAAACAAAACCTTGAGAAATAAATATCCTAGAGATGGGTGCCTACAATGCAGCAGACCTGGCTATGCTCCATGATTATGGACTTCCGATTAAATAAAGGGAGTGGGTCCTCCATAGGTAGTAGCACATAACTAACCTTGACTGATCTGAGAAAGGCCAAACAGGGCTGGATCCAGATAGTAGCTGGATGGGAGACCATCAAGAAATCTCAGAGTTGTTGATAATACTGGGAAGTCAAAAAACATCCTGGAAGAATGGAAGAGCCACCTCTTTTCTTGCAACCACCATATGGTTGCAAGAAAACAATGTGTACGTGTCTATGTAGTCACCAGGACTAAAGTTCAGCTTGAGGGAATATTTTATGGGTAGTGGGGAAACAGAAAACCAGAAGGGAAGGGGAAAGGAGTCAGAATATTTTGTTTTATTTTGTACCAGAACTCACTGTGTATATCTCTGTAAGAATCACTGTGCACAATAGAAATACAGTTGCAGATTCATTGATTTTATGTATCTCCAAATAGTAAAAGTTCAGGGGTTCCAGCACTTGCGATTTTATTTCCTTCCAATCATAGAATCCCATGGATGTAAGTGATTCCTCAAGGGGCATGCAGGCTAATCAGCCAGTGTAATGATGTGTGTAATATAGCACTTGAGGAATTTAGGGATGACCCTGCTAGATTAGGCCAAGGCACATCCTAGTCTACCATTTTAGCATCCGGAGGGCTTGCAAGCAGGGGATGGTGACATACCCTTCTACTACTATAGTTCACGTGGAGATACGCTGCTTCCAAGCTGGAGTTCAACCTTGAATACTAAGACTAATAATCCTTGATAGTCTGTCCTCCATGAGTTTATGCATCCCTCTTTTAAAATCATACAAGTTAGTGGTCATCATCACATCTTGTGACAATATATTCCATAGGTTAATGATGCACTGTATGAAGGACTTTCTTTTGTCTATTTTAAATCTTCCTTCAATCAGCTTCATTGGAATACCTCTGGTCCTAGTCTCTGTCCATTTTTTCCACAGAATGCATGATTTTATACAGCTTGATCACCTTCAGTTGCCTTTTTTCCAACTAAAGAATTCCAAACATTCTAGTTTTTTCTTGTTGGAAGGTGTTCAATCATTTTGGTTGCCCTGTCCTATACTTTCTCCTGGCCTATTATATCCTTTTTCAAATGTGACAACCAGAACTATACACAGTATATCAGATGCAGCTATACTGAAGGGTATTACAATGTTGGCAGTTTTATTTTCAGCACTTTCTCTAATGATTCCAAGCATGGAATGTGCCTATTTCATAGCTTCCGCACACTGAATCATTGAGCACACTGAATCATACCTTCATTCAGCCATTCACTATGACCCCAAGATCATTTTATTGGCTTGTTACAGACAGCTCAGGCTCCATCAGTGTATATGAGAAATTAGGATTGTTGGTTGGTTGGTTGGTTTCTTTGTGTCCCAATAAGCATCACTTTATAGTTACTTAAATTGAACCACATTTGCTTTTTGGCTCACCACTCACATAGTTTAAAAATACTTTTTTGAAGCCCTCACAATCATGTTTGGTGTTCTCCATCCTAAATAGTTTAGTATCTTCCACAAAGCTGTGGTCAGTTCGCTACTTACCTCAAATTAAGTTCATTTATGAACAAGTTAAAAAGCACCCATTTCAACATGGATTCTTGAGGGACTCCACTTCTAATTTCTCCCCATTGAGAAAGCTGCCCATTAATTCCTACTCTCTGCTTTTTTAGCCAGTTAGCAGTCCATAAGAGGATTCTTCTTATTCCATGACCACTAAGTTTATTCAAGAACCTTTGATGAGGAACTTTGTTACAGGCTTTTTGAAAATTCACGTATACAGTGTGAGCCGGTTCACCTCTTTCCACATTCCTGTTGACATTCTCATAAAACTCTAGCAAATTGGTGAGGGAAGACTTATGTGTGCTGAATCCATGCTGATTTTCCTTCAGCAGTACTTGTACTTTTATTTGCCTATTTAGTTTTAATTTGATTACTTGTTCTACCAATTTGTCCGAAGCAGATGTTAATCTACCCAGCCTATATTTTCCCAGGTCTACCCTGGGTTCCTTTTTAAAAATCCACATCACATTGTTACTTCCCACTCCTCGAACACTGAGCCTGACTTGAGAAAGAAGTTACATATTTTTACAAGGACATCAATAATTTCATCTTTTGAGTTCTAAAAGAACTCTGGAGTAGATGTCTTCAGGACCCTATGATTTGTTACTGTGCAGTTTTTCAAATTATCTTAGAATATCTTCTTTCCTTAGCTCAGTTTACTTTAGTTGTTCCAATTCTTTCCTTGAGAAGTTCAGTTCACTACAAGCAGATACCTGTCTCTGCAATTTCTACATCCTCTCTGAGTATTCCTTTCACACCTTCATCGAGTGGCTCTGCTTCAATTTCTGTTTCAAACATATTTTAACGTATTAGTTCCGCCGCCGCCGCCGCCTCCTCCTCCTCCTCCTCCTCCTCCTCCTCCTCCTCTTCTTCTTCTTCTTTTCTTCTTCTTCTTCTTCTTCTTCTTCTTGTCATACATTCCTCAAATTCTTCTTTCTCCTTCTCTTCCTCTCTTGCATGCGTTCCTTATGATTATCTTACTTTCTTTTTCTGCCAGCAGTTTTTCTGCCAGACGCGGTGGCGCTGCGGGTTAAACCGCTGAGCTGCTGAGCTTGCCGATCGGAAGGTCAGCGGTTCGAATCCACGTGACGGGGTGAGCTCCTGTTGCTAGTCCCAGCTCCTGCCAACCTAGCAGTTTGAAAACATGCAAATGTGAGTAGATTAATAGGTACCGCTTCGGCGGGCAGGTAACGGCGTTCCATTTAGTCATGCCGGCCACATGACCACGGAACTGTCTACGGACAAACGCCGGCTCTTCGGCTTTGAAATGGAGATGAGCACCACCCCCTAGAGTCAGACACGACTGGACTTAATGTCAAGGGAAACCTTTACCTTTACCTAACTTTTGCTCAAAGAGTATGTGTGTGTAGTCAGATTGCCCGATCCACCTCCCTCGTATTTTCTTCTGCTTTGCTTCCATGCTTGTCTTCCTTGTTTTAATCTTACCAAGTAATTCCCTAAAGCCAATAAAGCAGATTGATTTGCTATCTTGATTTATTTGAAAGTCTCAAGATTTCACAGTAGCTCATTATATGTCTTTCAAATAAGTCGGTGCTTCAGTCATCACTTTTTTTTACATTGGCTAAACTGCTCTGATGACATAGCCTCTAATGCTATAGAGAATCATGGGCTACATGGCTGCTTTCAGATTAAAGACAGTTCCTTTTATTATACCTTCTGAGATCCAGAAGTCACCTTTGACTAAATTAATTGACTGCTGAATAAAAGCCAAAGGCTTCTAATCAACAGCAGAAATTCTGCTGCAATTTGATTTATCTGCTTTAGGCTTTTCTTTTAAAAATTGCATCTCTAGTTCATTGTTGTGAGTATGCAGGCTGCCACTCAGTCATGACTAGCCCACATCTTCACAAGGGAGAAATGCCCCTTCACAGATTTCCTCAGCCCCTCCTTGAGCTGGAAAGAAAAAGAAAAAGGCCCTTTTCCCAAACAAGGGCAGAAGTAGCCAGAGGAAGACTAGAAGAGTGGGGTTTACCATCTCCTCAAACAACCCCTGATAAAACTCTGGAATCTCAAGGAATCTAGGATAACCTGAAGCAGAGGAAAATATCTCTCATACAGAATTGCTACTCCTATAGCAACAGTTTAGCCAGGAAATTGTGCTAGGTTTAATTTCTGTGTTATTGTGCTTGTGCACAAGCTTTTCTTTTATTTCTTTGTACCCCTTAGGAATTTATGTATATTCTCAGCCTTTCCATTTTTCAGGTTTGGCATTCTTTATAGTACTTTTTATATACTGTATATAATTGTGGATAAGCCGAGTATTTAATATGCCAAAAGGTACACCAAAAAAATTGGGTTCGGTTTATCCGCAGATGGGCTTATCCGCAAGTATATACAGTAATACTTTTTTAAAGTACCTGTATATCCCGTATAGATTCACATATAAGCCCACCCACAGAAAAGCTTACCGTTGAATTTCTAACCAAAATACCATGAAAACTGTGCCACCCAGGATAAGCCAATTGTGAAAATTAAAACATGAAAATTTTGAGGATCGACTTATCCGCAGGTGGCATGTTTTTCATGGTATTTTTATTAAAAATTCGAGGGTCAGCTTATCCACAGGTGGGCTGATACATGAGTATATGGTAACCTGTTTTCTGATCTGTAATAATAAATTGGAAACCTTTCCCAAGAACTTTCTTTAGATTTTGGTAAAATGCTCACTTATAGCAAACCAGCAGCATCACATCATCTGCCAAGGGCATTACATTTTCTTTTGTAAATTTTCTTTTTTAATCAAACTGCTCTTCTCCCATAATCAGAGCAAGGTTGGGCATTATTTTAATTAATTAATTAATTAATTTTATTATATCCCACCTTTATTATTTTTATAAATAACTCAAGGCGGCGAACATCCCTAATACTCCTTCCTCCTCCTATTTTCCCCACAACAACAACCCTGTGAGGTGAGTTGGGCTGAGGGAGAGTGACTGGCCCAAGGTCACCCAGCCAGCTTTCATGCCTAAGGTGGGACTAGAACTCACAGCCTCCTGGTCTCTAGCCCATTGCCTTAACCACTAGACCAAAAAAGGGGTTTTTTTTAAATCTCTTGTGAGAAACAAGATGGAAAAGAAGTGCTGAATTTTTTAAAGACATATTGATGTTGTATATCCAAGACATGACACTATAGGAATTCTTTCACTTTTTTGGTTTTTATCTCTCCAGAAAGGTGGGAGAGGTTGTGACAGCCCTATCTTTTTCATAAACCCATCATGTGAAGACAGGTGGCAGCGGCAGGAATTAGCAAGCAGGAGGTGGGTCCAGGTTGTGAAGACCCAGAGAACTTCTGAAAGAGGAGCTTTGAAACTTTAGCCTTCCACCCTAAAGGCTCACTGAAGTCCACTGCATTCAAAAAACTGAATACATCTTATAAAAATACTTAGCTGACAGGGATTTCAAATTGTGTAAGATATTTCCTCAAGCTTGGCTGAAAACTATTGTCCTTTACTTGCCCTTTGCTACAACAAAGCAGATATGTAGAAGATGTAATGTCATGATCTACTGTTTAGAAAGTTTACATCTATCCCTTGGCTTATTTGATGTGCTGAAAAAATAAATATTCTTATCAGTTATTACTTTTTCTTCTTTCTATCCAATCTGACATTATTTGTCTTTCTAAGTTATCAAACAGATATCAGAAGTGGCAGCAAGATTGCCTGTATCAGGCTGGAATTTGTTTTAATTAAACTGACCACGGTAAAAGAAAAGGGGCATTTCCCATTAAGGTGAACTGTCCAATCAGAGCTCAGCAATGAACAACCCAGCAAAAGTTTCCTTCCTCTACTCCATCCATATGACTTATCTCCAAATATTTTGCAAACCATCTGCAATCTCCCATCAATCCCCCCCCCCCAAACAAAACTCTTTACTGTAGGAAGATGCTATAAATCTATTTGGTTCCCTCAAAAGAAGGTTGATGTCCCCCCCAAGGCCCACCTTAATTTTCTTTAGTTTAAAGTGCTCAAGGGCATGTTTCTGAAACTTCTCCTGTGCCTTTAATATGAATAGTCCTTTGGTATATTTTTAATTAAAATGACATGGCTACAGGATGCTGGCTAAAATATACCAACTTGTTTAAAGAAGACTGTCCTTGGAGAAGCAAATCCAATACATTCATCAATTGATACAGACATTGATTTCCTCAGACAAAATGAACATCAAACACATCAGTCATTTGGGGATGGGGGGAAGAGACCTTACGGATATCTTGCAGTGTAGAAATTGAGGGATAAAGCTACACAGAGACTTTTAAGTAGCAAATAGATAGTCAGCTCTCAGACATTAGTTGAAGAAATATATGAATGTTTGGCGTGCACACGCACGTGCACACACACACACATACAAACAGACAAAACTGGAGTTTATAACAATTGTGGTTCCTCTTGCTTGTTCCTCTTCTGAAGTGTGAATGCTATGGTAATAAACAAAGCACTGTTGGTGATATGTGAATACATATAGCAGGGCTGGAAGTTAATATTATCAATAATATCCTTCAGGATGACTGAGTCCTAGGGATAAGAAATCTGGTATACTACACATTTTTGTTACAGCTCAGTATATTTGGAAAATACCAGCTAGGTGAAGGCAGCAGTAAATCCTCAATGGAAGATTGGTAATTTGGTATGTAATGTTATTGCTTCATGTTGTTGTTGTTTATTCGTTTAGTCGCTTCCGAC
Organism: Candoia aspera; assembly: GCF_035149785.1. NCBI lineage: Eukaryota > Metazoa > Chordata > Lepidosauria > Squamata > Candoiidae > Candoia > Candoia aspera. The sequence goes on along the minus strand of NC_086155.1, from coordinate 59,063,231 downwards.
TCTTCGTGACTTCATGGACCAGCCCACGCCAGAGCTTCCTGTCAGTCGTAAACACCCCCAGCTCCCCCAGGGACGAGTCCGTCACCTCTAGAATATCATCCATCCATCTTGCCCTTGGTCGGCCCCTCTTCCTTTTGCCTTCCACTCTCCCTAGCATCAGCATCTTCTCCAGGGTGTCCTGTCTTCTCATTGTGTGGCCGAAGTATTTCAGTTTGGCCTTTAATATCATTCCCTCAAGTGAGCAGTCTGGCTCTATTTCCTGGAGGATGAACTGGTTTGATCTTGCAGTCCAAGGCACTCTCAGAATTTTCCTCCAACACCACAATTCAAAAGCATCGATCTTTCCTTATGGTCCAGCTCTCGCAGCCATATGTTACTATGGGGAACACCATTGCTTTAACTATGCGGACCTTTGTTGTCAGTGTGAGGTCTCTGCTCTTGACTATTTTATCGAGATTTGTCATTGCTCTTCTCCCAAGGATTAAGCGTCTTCTGATTTCCTGACTGCAGTATATTGCAGTAATCTTTGCACCTAGAAATACAAAGTCTTTCACTGCTTCTACATTTTCTCCCTCTATTTGCCAGTTATCAATCAAGCTGGTTGCCATAATCTTGGTTTTTTTGAGGTTTTGCACTTTCTTCTTTCACCTTCATCATAAGGCTCCTCAGTTCCTCTTCGCTTTCAGCCATCAAAGTGGTATGATCTGCATATCTGAGATTGTTAATGTTTCTTCCAGCGATTTTAACTCCAGCCTTGGATTCCTCAAGCCCAGCATGTCGCATGATGTGTTCTGCGTACAAGTTGAATAGGTAGGGTGAGAGTATACATCCCTGCCATACTCCTTTCCCAATCTTAAACCAGTCCGTTGTTCTGTGGTCTGTTCTTACTGTTGCTACTTGGTCGTTATACAGATTCTTCAGGAGGCAGACAAGATGACTTGGTATCCCCATACCACTAAGAACTTGCCACAATTTGTTATGGTCCACACAGTCAAAGGCTTTAGAATAGTCAATAAAACAGAAATAGATGTTTTTCTGAAACTCCCTGGCTTTTTCCATTATCAAGCGGATATTGGCAATTTGGTCCCGAGTTCCTCTGCCTTTTCTAAACCCAGCCTGTACATCTGGCAATTCTCGCTCCATGAACTGCTGAAGTCTACCTTGCAGGATCTTGAGCATTACCTTACTGGCATGTGAAATGAGTGCCACTGTTCGATAGTTTGAACATTCTTTAGTGTTTCCCATTTTTGGTATGGGGATATAAGTTGATTTTTTCCAATCTGATGGCCATTCTTGTGTTTTCCAAATTTGCTGGCATATAGCATGCATTACCTTGACAGCATCATCTTGCAAGATTTTGAACAGTTCAGCTGGGATGCCGTTGTCTCCTACTGCCTTGTTATTAGCAATGCTTCTTAAGGCCCATTCAACCTCACTCTTCGGAATGTCTGGCTCTAACTCACTGACCGCACCGTCAAAGCTATCCCCAATATTGTTATCCTTCCTATACAGGTCTTCTGTATATTCTTGCCACCTTTTCTTGATCTCTTCTTCTTCTGTTAGGTCCTTGCCATCTTTGTTTTTGATCATAGCCATTTTTGCCTGGAATTTACCTCCCATGTTTCTAATTTTCTGGAAGAGGTCTCTTGTCCTTCCTATTCTATTGTCTTCTTCCACTTCCACGCATTGCTTGTTTAAAAATAATTCCTTATTTCTTCTGGCTAACCTCTGGAATTTTGCATTTAATTGGGCATATCTCCCCCTATCACTGTTGCCTGTTGCTTTCCTTCTTTCTTGGGCTACTTCTAGCGTCTCAGCAGACAGTCACTTTGCCTTCTTAGTTTTCTCTTTCTTTGGGATGTATTTTGTTGCCGCCTCCTGGACAATGTTGCGAACTTCTGTCCATAGTTCTTCCGGGACCCTATCTACTAAGTCCAGTCCCTTAAATCGATTCTTCACCTCCACTGCATATTCGTTAGGAATATTAGTGAGCTCATATCTAGCTGATCTGTGCGTCTTCCATAATCTCTTTAGTCTGATCCTAAATTGTGCAATAAGAAGTTCGTGATCGGAACTACAGTCAGCTCCAGGTCTTGTTTTTACCGACTGTATAGATGTCCACCACCTTTGGCTGCAAAGGATGTAGTCAATCTGATTTCGGTGTTGTCCATCTGGGGAAGTCCATGTATAAAGCTGTCTCTTAGGTTGTTGGAAGAGAGTGCTTGTTATGCAGAGTGAGTTGTCTTGGCAAAATTCTATCAGCCTATGTCCTGCTTCGTTTTGTTCACCCAAGCCATGCTTACCTGTAATTCCAGGTGTCATTTGACTGCCCACCTTAGCATTCCAGTCTCCCGTGATGAAAATAACATCTCTTTTAGGCGTGTTGTCCAGTAGGTGCTGCAGATCCTCATAGAACTGCTCTACTTCAGCTTCTTCAGCATTTGTGGTTGGGGCGTATATTTGGATCACTGTGTTGTTAGATGGCTTGCCCTGAATTCGAATTGAGATCATTCTATCATTTTTTGGATTGTATCCAAGCACTCCTTTAGCCACTTGACTATTAATTATGAAGGCTACTCCATTTCTTCTGTGGTCCTCTTGTCCACAGTAGTAGATTTGGTGGTCATCTGATGTGAAGTGGCCCATTCCAGTCCATTTCAGTTCACTGACGCCCAAAATGTCTATCTTTAATCTTGACATCTCACCAATAACCACATCCAATTTGCCCTGGCTCATAGATCTTACATTCCAGGTTCCAGTGGTGTGTTGATCCTTAGAACATCAGATTCGCCGTTCACCACCAGCACCGTCGGCTGCTAGCCGTCCTTTCAGCTTTGAGCTAGCTGCGTCATCATGTTTGGGGCTAGTTGAACTCATCCTCTGTTCCTCCCCAGTAGCATTTTGACCATCTTCCGACCTGGGGGTCTCATCTTCCGATGGTATACCGACATATCTCTGGTTGTACTGATCCATTTAGTTTTCACGGCAAGAATACTGTGGTGGGTTGCCATTACCTTCCCCAGGGATCGCATTTAGTCTGACCTCTCTGTCATGACCTTCCTGTCTTGGGTGGCCCTTCACGGTTTAGCTCATGGCATCATTGAGGTGCTCAAGCTCCAGCACCACGGCAAGGTAATGATCCTTTGCTGAAGTATTGCTTCATATAGGAAGTAAGTCCACATTCTATGGGTCCTACCTGTGTCAACCACAGTTAATGGTTGTCATCTGGAAGATTTTCTAGAGCTTTAATTTTTTTCATCCCACATTTCTTTCTGAGAGCTGCAAATCAGAATTGACAGGTAAAATTCATATACACTCATATACGCATATTCGTCTTCTGTAAATTTTCCCTTCAGGTAGCGCTAAATTAGGGATGCTCAGGTACAAGACTGTAGCTTCTGTCTGATGTGGGAGCTGTTCTTTGTATTCCTATGTTTAGTGGCAGTCCTGTATACAGTACATACAGTACTTACCTCAGAGTAAGTCTCACAGAACTAAATAGATATCATAAGGATGGAATATTTATTTATGTTTATATGCTACCCATTCAGTTTCAAGCCATGATTTAAAAGAAACAGCACTGTTTCTTTTATGTTAAAAATCATAAGTGTTGTGGCTGTAAGTCAAAAAACCACATGACCATGCCACTTAGCGATGACAGTTCCTGCAGTCCCAGTTGCAGTTGTTAAGCAAGGACCTCACATGACTGCGACTTGTGACTTCCTGCCGACTTCCTGCCAGCAATTGACTCTGCTTTTCAGAAGCCAGCAAGGAAGGTCGCAAATCACGATCATGTGACCTCAGGGACAATGTGAGGCTGTAAGTATGAGGACTGCTCATAACTACCACTCATTCAGTGCTGTCGTAAGTTCCAACGGTTACTGAATGAGTGGTTGTTAAATGAGGACCACCTGTATCTCAGTCCACAACAGGAATTGGGGGTGGTTTCCTGTCTGGACTACCTCAAAGAGCTGACACCATTGCAATGAAAAAACAGTGAGATATGGGCCCCTTCATACATTTAAAGCTCTAGCACCAGGAATTATTTTTAGACAACAGAGGCTCCTGGAAACCTCGAATTTTGCATCCTAGTTCATAGAGATCTGAACTTATTACAAAACGGGGTGCATGTTTGACTCCTATAACTTATTTGTATCACTCCTTTCTTAGTTTTGTGATTTATCTCCTTGACTGATTGACCCACACGGAGGTTAACATGTTAAGATGAATGACTTCTAACTCAGGCCATGTTTGAAGTACAATTAATTGTGCTTCCACGTTTACTTGCTTAAACTGCATCTAAATAGTGTGGGGCAGACATGAGTTGCCCATGAGCTTTCATCTGTGTTCCTGCCAGTCCTGAGTCCAAAATTATCTGTGGAACAGATGATTGTAAGCTTTGTGCTAGGTCACAGAGTAAGGCAGATTGCACATCAACCAGAGCACACCAGTTCCACACTTCTGTAAGCACAAGATGACAAATCACATGCTCTAGCCAGTAGAGGATTTTGCTCCTTTATAATCTACCCAGCCTCTGTTGCCATTATTCAGTATGGTCTGATCCATCTACTTTGGGAGAAGGAAGTAATAGAATCGTATCAGGAGTTGCTAGGAAGAATAGTGAGTTGCTCCCATATGAAGAACTACTGAAAAGCAAATTGCAGTAACTTTCTGTACATTTTTGGCCTGGTTGGAGTCCTTCCACCCAGGCTGGCCCCTAGGAGGAGTATAAGAAGACCTCCAGTTGAAGTTGAGTCTTGTTTGACAACAAGGTTATCCTGTGTTGTGTTTCAGTGCTCTTTGGTCTGGCGTATTGGTTTATTTCTAGCTCATGACTTTCACTAAACTGTTGTCCATGACCCAGCCCTGGCACATGGACATTTGGGGATGAATTCTAAATCTATGGAGTTAGGGTTGGGAATCTTGAGCAGCACAAGAAAGCATTTGCTTTCAAATGTACTAATATTAAAGGCAATACTGATGCATGTGCTGAATTGCAATTTATTACATGACATAATAAATGTTCATTTAGCTCATGTCCATGTTGGATTACAAACCAAAGAGGTCACATCTGTTTAGTTTACTGCTTAATAGTTTATGCAGATGGGTGGTGTTGCATTTCTAGAGGCAGGGTGAGAGGGTTTGATGAATTTCTACATGTAGATTACAATTTCGTAGTTTCTATTCTGTTCTGGAAGGCTTGGTGCAGGTATCAGATTGCAAAAATGTAGAACACAGGAAGGCAAGTGAGATGCAACAGCAGATAGCTTATGTCAGCTGCTGCAGAGCAGCACTGAAGTGGGAGGATTGCCTTATCCTCCTACAGGCAGAAGTTGCACAATGGTGTTGGCAATTAGATCAACACCCTGTTGGTGCATGATTGCTGAGAGACCATCGCTCCCCACATCAGTATAGGCTGCTGGTAACATTGGTAAGCACAGAGTGTTGGTAACAGGTCAGCAAACATGGATCAGCACAGTGCTGACTTCCTCAACCCCTGCTTCTGGCATCTTTGTTCAACTTCGTTGCTTATATATATAAATTTGCTGCAATATATTATTAGCCGTTGCTGTGGGAAAAGGACCAGAACAACTATTATTAATGGGGTTGTATTATTTATTTATGACTAGGCTAGCTACTAGTAGGTCATGCACATTGCTGATCCTAGCAATGCACATCTGCAGAAGACTCCTTTATCTGATGTATCTATATAATAGGTACCAAAACGGATTAAACGGGACTTATCCTTGGTTTAACCACAAGAAGTGTTTAGTAAAATCTATAGTTGACTGCATACAGTTCAATCCTGAGCTACAAATTTTTTGCTTTGATTGACTTCATACATTTTTGCTCTTCTGAAAGTGGGATACCAAAATGTATGGATCTTGTTGACCAGGTGGACTGTCCTTACTCTTTGAAGCTCTACTGTATGTTGGTGTAGGAGTTGCAGTGCAAAAAACCCTTTAATGTTTCTAAATATTCCCAACTGAAAAAAGAATGTTGAGTAATCATGTATTGTTTTAATATTTATCAGTATACAATGTGACTTTCAGGGATCATTTTCTGGATTAGTTATGGGTAGCCAGATGCATTGCTCCAAGAGAAAATTATAATTTAAAAAACTGGACGGAGATTTGGATAAGATATCTACATGTTAATTACATCTATCTATAACAAATAATTTAGAAATAATTACTCAGGCTACGCAGTATTATAGCTTTCACCTCCAAAAAGGGCTTCAGAGCATGCTGGAGTGCAAATATTGAATCTGCCTAGAATACCTTAGAACAGTGTTTCTCAATCTTAGCAACTTTAAGCTGTGTGGATTCAACTCCCAGAATTCTGGCTGGGGAATTCTGGGAGTTGAAGTCTACACAGCTTAAAGTTGCCAAGGTTGATAAATACTTCCTTAGACTGGCTGGACGATTTCTCAGGATTGCTTCCAAATAAAACCAAGAAAAGACTCACATTCTGAGGATGGAATTCAAAGCACTTCACAGCCATAATAATTGCTACAGTCGTAATAGAAATTTGGTAAACTCATCATGGTAGAGTCTATGGATGCTTTGTACACAATTTTAGCTGACTGTCTAGTGGCTAATGGCCAACTTCAGGGCTATTGTTGAGTTTTCATAGTGTTCTTTGCCTTTAAACTAGGCTTGGTCTGGATATTTTTTTAAACAGAGCACTATTCTTGTAAGCTAGACAGAAGATGCTGCTATGCATTTATGTTTTATTCTGAATATTCTTTAGACTAGAAAATAACCCTTAATTCATCACACTCCTGTTCCATAGCATCCTAACATTGTTACAGCTGCCATTCAATCTCCACTCAGCACCTCCATTGTTATTTAAATCCTACTATTCAATAACTTAATCTTTGGTTTCTGTTCATCCTGGCCTTATCCAGAGGATCTCTCAACAAGAAGTATGTGATGATATCTGCAGGTACATCTGGAGATGGAGAGATGGGGTAAAAAAAGTCAAGATGTTGACTGATTGACATCTTGTCTATTTTTACTCTACCCAGCCCCGCCCCACCCTGGATATGTGCTGGACTGTGCCTAATGCAACATGGATATGAAACACTCATCAGGAGAACTTAAAGCCAAGCAGATTTTCATTGGTCTTGTTTGGAATTTGGTAAGTTAATCAGATGGACACACTATTTTGAGGATGGTATGGCATTGAGAATTACCAAATTCAAACAGTTAACATCTTATCATTTTAACTGCAAGTCATGTGAGTTTCAAATCAAAAGCTCTGCAAATACATTGTGAAGCAGTGTGCCACTACATTGTTAGGAGAGTGCTGTCCTCACACTGGCTTGCATTGTTGCCTATTCCTTGTATGCTCTTTCAGTCCAGTCAAGTCCTGTTTTAGAAACTTTAAGCTGTTTCAGAGGCAAGAATGACTTATTAATATCCTTTTGCCATCAAGTGTGGTAAGCCACAGAACAGATTAATGAAAGGAAATGGTTTCTATCTCCTAGGTATGTTCAACTTACGTTTGTCCTTTGCATGAAACTATCAGCCATTTCTAGGAAGAAACATTTTTCAGTGCTGAAAACATTACCCAATCCCTGCTGGATTCAACCACTGATGAGTCCTTCAATGCTTTCAGATCTGGAGCTGCATGGTCCAAATGCACAAAATAGCTACTTGAACCTTAAGAAGAGCCATGGATGAGCTTTGGTGCAATTTTGGGAAATGATGCCATTTGTATTGCTGAAGCATATTTGTACCTTATCCCAAGGAGAATATATATGCAGAAGGTAATTACATTACAGTTAGTGGAACTTAAGACTTTTATATTATATACAGTATATCTATTTTGTCCATCTGTGGTTCTATCACAGATTTGACAGTAAGAGTTTCAGACCATTTCTTCACTAGTGATTTATAGCATCTTATGGCATCACTCAAGCATTATTGTAGCAACAGAAAGCCTTTCTTCATTAGGGTTATGTCAGAGGATACTATAAGATGCTATAATTTACTACTGAGAAAATGGTTTCAGATCCAAATTCCTGCTTTTACACAAACTCTGATACTCACACCAATTCTGTGAGGCAGAAGCTAAAATGAGAAGAGAAGCCACAATGAATCAGACCAAAGGCCTTTCTAGTTCAGGAGTATGTGCATGCAATAGATGGCTTAAGTACCCAGCAACTACCATTTAAAAGCCACTGCCTCCTTTAATTGAGATTAAATAGTCATGGTAATGGTGAGTAAAAATTATTTTATTTTTATACTGCTGTTCCTCTAGAAGGAGCTCAGTAGCCACAGATAATCTTATCCTACATGGATTTGTCTTCTTCCCTTTAAATGGTGAGATTCCATATTTATGTGTTTATTTTATTTAGTTGCTAGATTTATATCCCACCTTCCATTCAGGAACTCAGGTCAGTGTACATGGCAGTTCCTCCTCTGATTTTTCTCCACAGTAACAACCCTGTGAGATTGGTTAGAATAAGAGAAGACAACCCATTGAGCTTCTGTGCTGAGGATGGACCTGAATCCTGCTCCTAGCCCAATAACTAACCACAGCACCACAATGGCTCTCTTGTGGTAGTGAACTGGTTTGGTAAGTTTCATGCTTTTTGTAGAATTTTTCATATGACATGCCCTGAATCCCCCATTATTTAACTTAACTGGATGATCTCAAGTTCTGTTATTAGAAAGGGGGGAATACCTCTGCATATCCTCTTCTTCTATACCAAGTATAATTTTATGGACTACTTTCATTTCCCCTCCCCCAATTACTTGTATTTTGTCCGTAACACAAGCCCTATAATCAATCCCCATTTAAGAATTTATAAGAAAGGAGAGAATACATTAGAAATGTACACAAACATCCACAGAACTTAACTCAATGGAGCAATTCCAGGTTCGGTTCAGTTCTTTCTTATGGTCACTGAGCAGCACTGCCCAGAAAAAAAAATGTGCCCCTCAAGTTGGGGAAACATGTATCTTCCTTGAGGAGCAGCTCTGTAAATCTGAACTGCCTTCTGAAATAAAGGATCTGTCACAGTCACCAAAAAGAAAAGGAAAAAAAAAACCTTATTTTCGTGCGCACACTTTGCCCCTAAAGAAAATACACCTGTGTCTGAGCAGCCACAGCTTATTCTCTCTGGGAATCATCTCTGCCACTTGCCAATGGTTTGTTGCAGCTAATTGTAAAGGCTGCATGGTGGAAAGGTGCTCTGTACTGGGGAGGGGAATTCATCTGTAAGGCTGAGCTAATGTTCAGAAATTCAGCCTCCCAATCTTTTCTCCTTGCCAGAAGGAGAATCTTGGAAGCAAACTAACAGCAGCTCCTGCACAGATTGGGGGAGGTGGGGAGGATGGCAGAAAGCAGGGGAAAAAGAAACTGTGTTTAGTTAAGGACAAATTGTTCTCCTGGCATTTTTTTCCCTCCCACTGAATTTCAATCAGTCTCATGGGCGGGAGGGGGGAGAGAAGAGGTTCTTTGGGTCAGTATGCAACAATAAAGATGAATGCCTGCAAAGATGGGTTTGTGCAGCACGCCCTTTGTTTTCCTGAGTGCCAACAAGGAAGCAGCCAGGAGCACAGATGCCTCATTAAGGGAGTTTCGCACAAGGCCAGGAGGGGAGGTCGCATTGCAGTTGAAGATGACATCACCGAGTTGGCAGCAAGTAGAATAGTGCTCTAATGCCAGCAATCGCAGTGAAGGAGATGGGCAGCTTTATTCCCCACAGTACATTGGAGCTAATGGAGCGAGTGCAGAGCTGAAACCTATTCCTCCGATAAGAATGAACAGCGCAATCCCCATCAATAAAGAGAAAACAGCCTTTTTGGAACAGAGTCAAGAGAAATCGTCATCCTTCACTCAGGGACTGGGTGGGGGGGGGGAGGAAGGAGAGAGGAGGTCGGTGCATTCTCAAGGTTGAAAATAGAGAAGAAAAATAAAAATGCCTGCCTTGTCCCAGAACAAAGGGCTCCCACCAAAATTGCAGCCCTTTAAGCACCCACCCACTGGGAAAAGAAATGCCAAGTTTGAGTAAGGACTAAACAGAATTTGGGTTACTATCCAGTGAGGGTCTACCCCAAACTGGTTGACACAGGTTGTTTCTGCAAGATGCCTCCAAGCAGACATAGGGTGAAAGAACAAGTTCTGCACTGGAATCCCTAGCTCTTGCTTGCTTTTGGTGTACATGCCTGTTTCAGAAAATACATATTGTAACCTGCCCTTTGAAAAATAAGCTTTTGAATTACCAACTTGCAGTCAATAGTACACATGCAGCTAATTGATGGGCCACATGCTTTGCATGCAAAAGAAGCCAGATTCAGTCCCTGGAGTCTCCCAGTTGGGAAAGAAATGTTGAGAAGATGATGTAGAATAGACCCAGATTATGACATATTATGACTTCCTTCTGCAATATGAATTTCATTGATTGGGTCCCAGACAGTCCATCCACTCTTGAATCCTTTTAGAACTATTCATATTAAAACAAGAAGCCTTGCCACTATCATCCCACTTCCATTCTGGTTTACTCGATATAAGAAGCTGTTCTATAACCACTTCAGCCAATTGCACACGTCATTCTATACTGTCTTACAGTGGCTGCTCATTCAGCAGGCTTAAACTGGTTACTGAATTACTAGATGCCTCAACGATGTTCAGCAAGGGCTGGCTACAATCGCACTGCTGCTAGAAACGTAATTCAGAAGTTGGAACATTAATTAATATAGTTTGGTTTCATCCTATTATTCTGCAGTTTGGGTTGACCATGAAATGGATTGTAATACATCCTACAGCAATTGCAGAATGTTAAAGACATATATGTCCTTTGGAATCTATCAAGAAATCAAAAATTGAAATTTCTGGTCATGGTAGCTGGCTAAAAAGAGTAATTATGCAGCACTGGAAAGAGAAATCTCACCTGATTTGCAGCAATGGATTGTTGATGTATCTGTATCAACATTTTTTGACAAAGTGAAAGGAAGAAGAGTTTCATACAGGATTTTTGATGTACTATTTACTGTATACAGTAGTTCCAGGTTCCCACCCCTCCCACTCTTTCATTGCTATGCTTATCAACTTTGAGGTTGTGTTGCTCTTCTAATGTTGTTGTATGTATCTGTAGTTTTGTTCCGTTGATTAGTTTAGCATAATAAAAAAAACTTGTTACTGAATTTATTGATGTAATATATGCCAACATCAACCAACTCGAAGTTTACAATCATAACAAAACAACATAATAAAACAATGAAGCACTACAATAACAATACAAAACGACGCTACATAATGTGATAGAAAACCAGTGGCACAGCACAACCAAAGCAACATAGGCTCCAAATGTCCTGCAGAAGAGCTCTGTTTTTAAGGCCTGAGAGATACCAGTACAGGTGCAATGTGAACCTGGAAGTGGGGAGGACTATTCCATTCTATGGGGGTAATCACAAAAACTGCCTGTGGCTCCCACACCTCCTCTTGTGACAGTGTGGCATCCTAAGCTTTTCATCTTTGATTAATGCATAGGATGGGTAAATCCCCCCTGGAGGAGGCAGTACAGTAGGTTCTTTGGCACCACACCATTATGGCTTTAAAGGACAAAAGCAGCACTTTGAATTGCACTCTGAAGATTATTGACAAGCAATGCAGGACCCACAACACAAGTGTTATGTGGCTGTAGCATCGCTCACCTATCAGCATGCCATAGTCCATACGGGTAGTGCTCAGGGCAATTAGAAGGTTGGTTATATATGGTCTGTTGTGAGAAATGAATTATTTGTTGAAAGAAGCAAAATGGCTGTATATAAGAGTATGCTTCTGGCTACCTTCTTATATGGAAGTGAGAACGGGATATGTTAGGAGAAACTTAAAAGTAAGCAGAATGCAGTGGGAATAGAGTACTGAAGAAATGTGTATGGTAAAATCAGAAAATATATGGGTCAAGAATGGATGACAGCTGAATGAATGTAGATTGAATATAAAAGTGAATGACCAGCCCACCCGGACCGCCGGCAGAGCAGGGCCGGAGACGGCTCCGGGATGAATCTCCACCCTGCAGAGCGACAACTACCTAAACACTCAAGCAGCCGCCGGTTCCGCTCCAACAGGAGTGGGGATGAAAGACTTCTCTGTCAAGTTTGATGAGGATCCAGCCAAGTTATCTTTCTTTCTAACCAATGCTAAAAGTTACATGAGGCAGTTTGGAGCATACTTCCCTTCCGAAGAGGCTAAGATAACTGCCATTGCCACCAAGTTGAAGGGTTGAGTGGCTGACTGGTATGTTCAATTAAGTGAGGCTGACTCCCCTGAACTTGAGTATTTCGAGGACTTTATGGGGGCGTTAAAGCTGCATTTTGAGGGTCTTCTGGCCAAGGCAAGAGCTAAGAAGGCGCTGAAGGTGCTTAATAGAACGGTTTAAAGAGGGACTCAACCGGGACGTCCTATGATGGGCGTTGTGTAGAGACAACCCAGAGTCATTGTACAAATAGATCTGGCTGGCTGGCAAGGCTGAGCACGCCCAGTATACCTTCATGCAAACCAGACGACCTGAAAAACCACCAGCCACCATGAGGGGACCCCGAAGTGCCGCAACTGCTGCCCGGCCAGGCTATAGAGCCTGGGAAGAGGAGAGAGATCGGTGCTATGTGAGGGGTCAGTGTCTCCAATGAGGAAAGGAAGGGCATCGAGCAGCTGATTGCCCAAAAGCCAAGTCTGGAGATCGAGCGGGCAAGCTGCTGGCCAAATCGCCCCCCCCCCTTGCGGCGGATGACAGCAGCCAAGGGGGCAGCCAACGCTGAGGAAGTATTCTACTTCTCAGGAGAAGCTGAAGATGACTCTAAGGAGCCAGCGGGAAACGCCAGCCACCTGCCATGAAGAGTGCCTGCGGGCAGGTGGAGGAGGATGGGCGTGAGGATGCTATGGTGAGTGCTGACTGTCCCACTTTAGCAGTAAAAGTGAAATTGGGCTCCCGCACAAAGACTACAGAGGTATGGGCTTTAGTTGACTCTGGGTGTTCCAGGTGTCTAATTCACCCTGATCTGGTTGCTGCTTTGGACCTGCCTAGCTTCCCCCTCCAGCAGCCTTTGATCTTCACACAGTTGGATGGTTCAACGGCGGGAGGGGGGCGGCAACCCATTTCACTGGAACTGTCGCAATGCAAATGGGCAGCCACCGTGAGACTTTAAAATTTGTAGTGGCACCTGTTGGCAATCCCTTGGTAATTCTGTGGATCCCCTGGTTGATCTATCGAAGCCCATATATAAACTGGGAACACAGAACTGTGACTTTTAAGGATGGGTTTTACCAAGCTCCTACAGCACAGAGAGCTTCACATGCGGGGGTTGGAAGGGCTGCAATTGCCATGCTGCACCCTAGTTTGGCACATTTAGAAGGCTTGCCTGATCGATACCAAGACTTTGCAGACATCTTTGGGGAAATGGAAGCAGATCAGCTACCCCCCCCCCCCATCGGAAAACTGACTGTGCAATAGAGTTGGTTCCCAACGCTCAATTACCCAAGCCAAAAATTTATCCAATGACTCAGAAGGAGCTTGAGGCATTACGGGACTTTATTGACAAAAATCTGTCAAGGGGGTTTATTGAACCTGCAAATTCCCCAGTTGGGGCCCCTGTGCTATTCTGGGAAAAGAAAGATGGCACGCTTCGACTCTGTACAGACTATCGGGGGTTAAATTCCATCTCAATTTGCAACAAGTACCCTCTTCCGCTCATGAAGGACAGGTTAGCTCACTTGTCTAAGGGCAAGATTTTCTCCAAGCTCAATCTTCGTGAAGCCTATTTCCGCATCCGCATACGAGCTGGAGATGAGTGGAAGACCGCTTTTAATTGTCCACTGGGTTCATTTCAGTACAAAGTCCTCCCTTTTGGGTTGGCAGGGGCGCCTGGAGTCTTCATGCAATTGATTAATGAAGGGGCTGTTAATGACTGGGCTGTTAAGCTTGCTGATTCCTGGCCGGTGATTCAACAGGCTTTGGCTGATGCCCAGGCTGCTTACAAGTTTCAAGCCGATAAGCATCATTCTTTGCAATGCGATTTCAAGATTGGGGATCAAGTGTAACTATCTACCAAATTCATCAAGTCCCCACAACCCTCTAAAAAACTTGCTCCCAAGTTCATTGGTCCTTTCCCTATTGTTGGTCTTATCAATCCAGTTACTGTTAGGTTGCATCTGCCTCACAATTTGAAATGCTTGCACCCTGTTTTCCATTGCAGCTTGCTCAAGCCTGTCCACCACTCTTCCCGCTGGCATCCCCAACCTCCTCCTCCTGCTCCAATCATGATTGACGGCCCACAGCACTTTGAGGTCAAGGAGGTCATTGATTCTCGCAAGCTTCGCGGCACCCTCCAGTATCTGGTCCGATGGAAACACTTTCCTCATCCTGAATGGGTGTCTGCTCACCACGTTAATGCTCCTGATTTAATTCGCCATTTCCACTTGGCATACCCTTTAAAGCCTGCTGCTTAGTGTTTTCTTTCTTTTGGGGGGGCAGTATGTCATGTTCACTGTTTCAATGTGCACTGTACATCGTAACGTTTCACATGCCATGGCGCTGACGCACGTTTCTGTTTGGGAGGGAGCTGCTGTGAAACCTTGTACCAAGCTCTGCATCTATGTTCATTTCAATGGAATGTGTTTGGGTTATGTGCTCTGTTTAAGGACTTTTCCTGCAGACCATCAGAAGCCGTTAGGAGCACCTGGGATTGTGAGCTTGGGAAGATTCTACGGGGGGAGGGATCTCATTTGTACCGAGGGTTTTTAGTTTGCATTTGGCGCACTTTTATCATTCTCAGCTTTCTTTGTGATCCTGCATACTATTCTTTAATAAATCAGATATCTTTGCATTCCTGCTCATGAGTCTGAGAGTGTTTTAGAATAGGCATTCATTACATACACAAGGGAAGTCCATTGAGATGTTGGTCATATGGATATACTGAATGAAGTCCAAATAGGTCAAAAGGAAGGGAAAGAATGAAAAAGTTATGGTTGGACAGAGTTTATGAGATTCTTTAAAAAAAAGGTGAGAAGTTTAAGGTCATAAGGCAATCTATGGACATGTTAAAAACAAAGGAAGGTATGGTATGGATAGGGTGTCTGTGTGTGTGTCTGTGTGTGTGTTTGGTGCCTTCGAGTCAGTGTTGACTCCTGGCAACTGCCTGGACAAGTCCCTGAAGTTTTCTTTGCAAGGTTTCAGATGTGGTTTGCTATTGCCTCCTTCCTAGGGCTGAGAAAGAGTGACTGGCCCAAAGTCACCCAGTTGGCTTTGTTTCTTAGGCAGGACCAGAATTCAGGGTCTCCCAATTTCTAGCCTGGTGCCTTAACCACTACACCAAATTGACTCTCCTATGTTGTTATAATTTAGATTTAGCTTTTTCTTTTCTTTTTATATTTAATACCTTTAATTTATTTGCTTTACCATTTCTTTTCTTTGCTGCACTCTGCATAAGGTTGCTTACCCGAAAAGGAACAGTACTTTGATAATATGTAGGGCTAAGCATACTGAGTAAGCACAATCACTGCCTTTTCCAAATTCAAGGTGGGCCTGCACAATCAGGAAACAGTCCATGTGTAGAATGGGTTGATACTGGCAGAACTGTAACCCTGTAACTGAGAATGAAATGATAGTCATAGGAATGAGGGCAAATATTTGCTTAAACGTAAAGGAATTAGCACTAGTGCCAAATTTTATATTTAGCCTAACGCCAGCGTGGTTTATAGTTTATGCTTATCTGGTATCTGAATCACTTCCTATTTAGAGCATGGCCTAAATCACAACCCCTCCCCGCTCCCCAGAACAAAGATTTTTCAAATCCACATATTTAAAGATGACAATATAATTTATTGTTAAAAATAAATTAATCCAAGCATTAATAAAACTGCAGTAAAGATTTCAATACATAATTACCCCAAATATAATTCAATCTTAGCTATTTTTTATGAGTTCTATTAGAAAACCTATTTTAAGAGAAAGAAAGCTGAACATTTAAAAAAATTAAGTAAATGTGACCGGGGAGACATCACTTAAAAACATCCCAGTTCTCAACCAAATCATCCTTAAAAGTAGAGCAGTGTGCAAGGCCTCTGAAGCAGATCTTAATGCCTGGCTGGGTTCACATGAATGTAGATGGATCTTATGATAGCTTTTAGATAACATTCAGATATAGCATACTGTGCAAGCAGATGTTTCCACTTTGAATCCCTGGCTGGCATCTCCAGTCAAAAAAACTGGATAGAGCTCTGTTGGAGACCCTGGGAAGCTACTCCGGACAAACAGTTTGATTTGGTGTGAGACAGCGTTATCAGTCTTTGTATGTTTTACTCCTGGGACAGGTTAACTATGTCTGTTACCTCCTCTTTTTCAAGCCTGTAATAATATGAAAATTTGTGGGAAAAATATAATTAGATAATTAATTAGTTTAGGACTACTAGCAAAAATCCAGATAACCACAAATGACAGCAAAGAGGTATCAAAACTGTTATTTCATTGTTGACGTTTCATGGCCGTTTGGATATCTGCAGCCCACATCTGGTGATTTATTATGTGCCATCAAGTTAGTGTGGACTCTTAGTGACCACATAAATTTCCTCCATGATGATCTGTCCCTAATCTGGTCCTTGCAATGGTACACCCATCATCTCTGTAACTGAATCCACTCACTTTTTTATTTTTATAATTGTTATCCCACCTTTATTATTTTTATAAATAACTCAAGATGGGGAGCATACCTAAATACTTGTTCCTCCTCCTATTTTCCCCACAACAACCCTGTGAGCTGAGTTGGGCTGAGAAAGAGTGACTCATCCTCTTCTTCTCTTTCCTTTCATCTTTCCCAGCATTGGAGCCTTCTCCAGAGAGCTTTGTGTAATGTGTCCAAAGTATGGTAGTTTGAGCCTGGTCATTTGTGCCTTGAGTGAGAACTCTGGGTTGATTTGTTTGATGATCCATTTGTTTGTTTTCCTGGCTGTCTTCTCCAACACCAAAATTCAAAAGCATCAATATTCTTTCTTCAAAGTCCAACTTTCACTTCCACCCACATCTGGTAGCCCTAATTAACTGATCACTCAATAGGAGTAACCATGTACTGTTCTTGTAATCAGTTAAGCAGCTTAGAGTTATAGCATTGGAAATATTTATTTATTTATTTGGACAATTATAAATCTAAATTCAATAACCACACTCATAAAGCCTACAGTTGCTATAGCTAGCAATATTAGCTAAATAAATCATAGAATCTCTCTTTGTGGTACTGTATGTTTGCCATGACATGCAAACTGTAGCTTGTTCTTCTCACAAGCCAGAGTTATATGCATGCTCTTGGCTTCTAATTTATTATTTATTAACTTGGTTTGGTTGGTATGTTATGATAAACATGTCTCAGAATGAGCTACTGTACCATTCTCTGTTTAACTGTTTTTCCTGACAGGAAGAGTCAAGCAACTTGTTCATGGGAAGTCAAACTTCTACATAATTTGACTTACCATAACATGCAAATACAGTCTTTGTTGCTTTTAAGTAAAAATAATACAACTGTACAACTGCACAACCAAATCCAGTTGTTGTGCTGCACAATAAATTATTTGTATTAATCTATTCAATGTCTCTTTTCTTTTTTTTTAAGCCACATTGTGGATAAAATAAATCCATCATTGGGATCAGAGCCTTTTGCTTTGTGAGATATTCATGAGTAATAGAAGACAATTATCCAGTCTGGTGTTCCAAGAATTCATTTCATTAGCCAGCACATCAGGGGGAAAAACTCATGCGGTCTTTAAGCTAAACATCAACCAAGCATGCTGAATGCAGCTAATATGCAACTCAGCTGATTCCCTGCTGTCACACACCTCATTGTATCCCCCTCCTGAAACAATGGACGGAAACCCAGTTCAGTGCAAATGATCTCGGCTGAACAATGTGTCTCTGGATTAGCTGCCAGCACCAGTGGGTTTGACCGGTTGCTGCTGCCAGTCAGTCTGAGATCTCCATCTCTGGGTTGCTCTGAGTTCAGCTTCGGAAACAGGGGAAGATTAACAGATTAAAAGACCTTTGCACTGTGTAGGGAGCTAACTCAATAGGCAAAGTGTTACAGATTTTCTATCGTCCTGCAAATTCCAGGATTTCCTTCTCTGAGCATGTTTAAAAATCAGATCCTTGACATGTTCCCTGAATTGCAAAATGTTATGCAATCCACATATTTTGCACTCAGTGATTGTTGAATATGTGTGTAGCTGTGTGTATAGCTGTAACTACTGTATAATCATATATTTGTTATAATTATATACTCTCTAATAAGCTTGGAGTGATTCAGGTAGTTCCCCATCACTGCACTGCACTGATCGTAAGGAGACCTTACTGAATTTCATCACTTGCTTTCAGACAATTTTTACCACATAACTACCATGTACTGTTTGTTTGTCCTGCTTATGGGGCCAAAGAGCCACTGATGTCCTTTTCTAGTGTGACAGTGACACAGTGCCAAACATCATTACTTTCAAATACTATCTGGGAGCAGGAAATTTAGCACTGATTATAAATGGTAAATGATTTTAGGCATGCAGAGTGCTAGTCATTTAATAGTACTATTCTCTCCAACCTCAGCAGAAATGTTGAGGCGGATCTTGAAATTCAGAAATAGGAAGATGTCCAAAGGAGGAAGTCTCATAAAAATAAGTGACTTGAGTTAGTCTCACATAGATTCGGTAAATGCATATTTAAGTCGTAACAATGGCAACATTTCTAAATATTTTAAATATCTCCATTATTTTATCTTCTGGTTGAAACCAGATTTCCCCCTTCCCTGATTTCATTCAGAAAAATGTTAAAAATTGAGTTCTCCTGCAGAGTATTTGCAGTTGAAAATAATGCTATCTATGTGTGTTTGTGGAGTTAACATGATTGAGTATAATTAAAGTGATTACTCATCATAATTGTATTTATTACTTTCAGGAATTTATTGTGAATTTTTTTTCTAAATAAGGTACTGGGGTGAAAATAAGGTACTGGGGTGATATTTTAGATTTTGCCTGTATTTTGTAAATTACCAAGAATCTTATTGATTGTGGCAGGATATAAATGGAATGAAATGAATGAATAAGCAAGCAAGCAAACAAATGAATAAAATGGTTGAAATAAAACAGTGATCATAATCCAATCCACTGTGTTTTACTGGAATACTGCCAATAACATCTGACAAAGTCATAGCTGACTTTAAAAGAAGACCTTTTTAAATTATTAGGAGATTCATTTTAAAAACTGAACAAATGACGAGAATGTTTAATATTACGAGAATAAAAGCTCAACTATATAGAGTATACATTAGAATAGGAAAGAAAATGCTAGCATGGTAAACAACCAGCTTCAAGGAAGCCTTAAAAGTATAGAAGACTTCCTTCAAAAAATGCCCAAATCAGAGAAGAAAGTAGAATACAAACTCTGGCAAAATAAATGTAAATTGATAATAAGGCAAGTGAAAATATATTGAGACATAATGCAAAAAGCAGTAGCAACACTTATGATTTGTTTAAATATATTAGAAGCAGGAAATTGGCTATGGAGGAAGTTGGACTACAGCTGAACTAACTCTCTAATAGATATGGCAAAAAATGACTAATCCCTAGAAACAAAATTTTAGAAATAACTGTTCAGGAAATATGGATGATATCCACCTGAACATTCTTAAATAAATTTGAAACGGCTAGCTTCTAACAGAAATATGTGACTTAGCTCTGAAATTGGCACTTTTGTGTGAGAATTGGGAAGTAGGCACCACAATACTGATCTGATTAAAAAAAAAAAGAATCCAGGGAAGATATTGTTTATTCGTTCAGTTACTTCCGACTGTTCGTGACTTCATGGACCAGCCCACGCCAGAGCTTCCTGTCAGTCGTCAACACCCCCAGCTCCCCCAGGGACGAGTCCGTCACCTCTAGAATATCATCCAGTGCACAATAGTTCTGGCATACTGATGAAAAGCATTATTGATAAAAATCTCAAAAAAGTTTGCTGAAAAAAATATTTTGTTTTGTTTTGTAAACTGAACTCCTGTTTGTCTCACAGAACTTTTTAATTTTTATGAAGCTTTTTGCTCTATATCCTCTTATCCAGTTGTTTCTAGGTTTACACCAGAGTGTTTGGCGAAAGGACATTATAAAAATGTTTTCAGAAAACCAAGCAAGTAGTGCCTAGTTTCCCATATCATGCTAGGCCATGGTTTGTTTAAGTGTGTGTGAAAGGTCCCCTGTGCAAGCACTGAGTCATGTCTGACCCTTTGGGGGGACGCTTAAGTGTTTAAGTGTTGTTTACCAAATAAATAACCAATAATGGAAGTACATTGACACATAAGATAACAATTAGGAAAAAGTGGAATCTTCCAAGGATTTGTATGGTGTCCTCGATGCTGTAAATTAAATTCTAGATCTAGAATTAAGAGTGAACTGCGAGGTAGCCAAGATTGCTGATGAGAACCAAGGCAGACTGCCAAAGGCTCTGAAGATATCTCTTCAATCTGGATGACGAGCACTGCAATTCCGTGCAGATGTACTAAAAAATAAGCATCACTAAGTCCCTCCCATGTAAAGGACTGAAGTTTGTTAAAATAACAAGGTTTAATATAATTAAATGTAATGGTACATCAACATACCTCCATTTTTGCCCTGCTGAACAGCTAGAATGGTTTATCACAATCACATGGACTGGGCTGATCACACAGGTCAGTTGGAATCCACATTTGGAGAGATTCAGACAACCATCTGCTTACTCGAACTTTGCCTGTCTTAATTTATTATACTGCAGAGGAATTGTCTGGGTCTGCTCAGGTAGTTATAAATTCTTCCTTGATAGAAGGAGCCATTCTTGCACCTCTAAAAATGTTATTCTTCAAGGAAAAAACTTCTAACCTAGAAGACAGGACCTGTCATGAGTACTGATGGTGAGCTGGAAGGGGCCTCTATCCAGGGGGGAAAACGCATGCGTAGTACTGAGGAATTAAGCAGCCATTCAAAGAGACAAAGATCAGACCCGCCTTAACTTTTGGGGTTTATCTGTCTGGGTTTTCCCACGCTTCTTCAGTTTGTTAGGATTCTGTTTTATGTAGCAGTAATAAACACTAGAGACCTACTCCTCGTCTCAGCATGATTTCTGACTGTTAGGACAGGATCACCTCTGGGCTGCAAATACAAGTGCTGGATCCCTATTTCAGTGCCAAAGAATAGCAGTGTAGATGCCATTCATCCAATGAGATAGCTGATGAGGTCTTTGGTGACACATCATCTTCTCTGCTCTACCACAGCACAAGAGAAGATGTTGATAGCTGCCATGCCCTTCCCCAATCCTTTACCACCTTCCCTGACCTAAGGAACAGGGCAGGACAAATAGGCTGGTGGGGCATTCCTTTCAGAAGCAAAATGTTCAAGCAGGTCATTGCTCACCAATTCAGTCACTCAGGGGTGAAACTTATTTTCTAGATCCATTTCATCTGAATTTCAAATTTGTGTTTGGAACAGAAACTGCCTTTTTCATCCTGAGGAACCACCTTTGCTGTGAGAGCATTTAGTGTGACTTTGCAGTGCTGGGCTCTCTTCTTACTACTCACGCTTCCACAAGTATTGTTCATCTGGTTTTGAAGATTCTTCAGTAAGTCATGGTACCTGAGTTAAAAAGAAAAAGAAAAATCTGAAATTCAAATTCCTCATGCGAGATTGCATAATCTGCATGAAGAAAATATGACCAGTTTTCTTACATAACATGTTCACTCATGAGATCGCTTTTAAAAATGGTATTATGTTGCCTATATAGTATAGAATAAAGACACGGGTAAGTTACTGGTCTAGGATTATGATGTTGTTGTTATTTATAAACAATCACATGGAATCTATTTCTTTACAAAGCTGTCTTGGAGATAAATTGGCAAATATATGAATAGGACTCAGTAATAATCTGTAGTTATGTCATAACAGCCATGTTATGGACATCCAAATTCCACTGAAAAACATTTTCAGTGTTTGAATGATACCAGATTGCCCTTTGGATTCCATGCATTTGTAATTCCCTTGCATTCAGCAAAAAACTACATGCTTCATTTGGATCAGCTCAGGACTGACAGCAGATTTTCACCTTTCTTGAGCATATGATTCCCATCAACATTAGCTATTCCACAGTTGCTATGGTATCCAAAAATGGAATAGAATTAAAAAGACATCTCTGTGAAAAAATAAAAAGAAGCATTTCTTTGCCAGAAAATGTTTCTTTCCCTTAGTACAGCATAAGACTATCAGCTGCTTCAACTATTACTCTTGGATAAGTTCTAGGTGGTAAGAATTTAAAAAAAAAACATTTCAACAAGTTTGTTTTCAACACAGTAGTTCTACGTTCTATGCACTGTTATTAGGCCCCTCCAAAAAATCCAACTCATGTAAAACATTGTGTAAATACAGAAGTTAGCTATTAAATATTTAATACATTGATATTATAGCTGGTTATTTGCCTAATCCAGAATTACTCCAGGAAAATCAAACTTCCTCCTTGCTTGAGACTAGTACTTTGACCAGTTCTTACTCAGCATCCCAACATCTAGAGTTGTTGTTTATTCGTTTAGTCGCTTCCGACTCTTTGTGACTTCATGGACCAGCCCACGCCAGAGCTTCCTGTCGGTCGTCAACACCCCCAGCTCCCCCAGGGACAAGTCCGTCACCTCTAGAATATCATCCATCCATCTTGCCCTTGGTCGGCCCCTCTTCCTTTTGCCTTCCACTCTCCCTAGCATCAACATCTTCTCCAGGCTGTCCTGTCTTCTCATTATGTGGCCAAAGTATTTCAGTTTTGCCTTTAGTATCATTCCCTCAAGTGAGCAGTCTGGCTTTATTTCCTGGAGGATGGACTGGTTTGATCTTCTTGCAGTCCAAGGCACTCTCAGAATTTTCTTCCAACACCACAGTTCAAAAGCATCGATTTTCCTTCTCTCAGCCTTCCTTATGGTCCAGCTCTCGCAGCCATATGTTACTACGGGGAACACCATTGCTTTAACTATGCGGATCTCTGTTGTCAGTGTGAGGTCTCTGCTCTTAACTATTTTATCGAGATTTGTCATTGCTCTTCTCCTAAGGATTAAACGTCTTCTGATTTCCTGACTGCAGTCAGCATCTGCAGTAATCTTTGCACCTAGAAATACAAAGTCTTTCACTGCTTCTACATTTTCTCCCTCTATTTGCCAGTTATCAATCAAGCTGGTTGCCATAATCTTGGTTTTTTTGAGGTTTAGCTGCAAGCCAGCTTTTGCACTTTCTTCTTTCACCTTCATCATAAGGCTCCTCAGTTCCTCTTCGCTTTCAGCCATCAAAGTGGTATGATCTGCATATCTGAGATTGTTAATGTTTCTTCCAGTGATTTTAACTCCAGCCTTGGATTCCTCAAGCCCAGCATGTCGCATGATGTGTTCTGCGTACAAGTTGAATAGGTAGGGTGAGAGTACACAGCCCTGCCGTACTCCTTTCCCAATCTTAAACCAGTCCGTTGTTCCATGGTCTGTTCTTACTTGCCACAATTTGTTATGGTCCACACAGTTAAAGGCTTTAGAATAGTCAATAAAACAGAAATAGATGTTTTTCTGAAACTCCCTGGCTTTTTCCATTATCCAGCGGATATTGGCAATTTGGTCCCAAGTTCCTCTGCCTTTTCTAAACCCAGCTTGTACATCTGGCAATTCTCGCTCCATGAAGTGCTGAAGTCTACCTTGCAGGATCTTGAGCATTACCTTACTGGCATGTGAAATGAGTGCCACTGTTCGATAGTTTGAACATTCTTTAGTGTTTCCCATTTTTGGTATGGGGATATAAGTTGATTTTTTCCAGTCTGATGGCCATTCTTGTGTTTTCCAAATTTGCTGGCATATAGCATGCATTTCCTTGACAGCATCATCTTGCAAGATTTTGAACAGTTCAGCTGGGATGCCATCGTCTCCTGCTGCCTTGTTATTGGCAATGCTTCTTAAGGCCCATTCAACCTCTCTCTTCAGGATTTCTGGCTCTAGCCCACTGACCACACCATCAATGGTATCCCCGATATTATTATCCTTCCTATACAGGTCTTCTGTATATTCTTGCCACCTTTTCTTGATCTCTTCTTCTTCTGTTAGGTCCTTGCCATCTTTGTTTTTGATCATACCCATTTTGGCCTGGAATTTACCTCCCATGTTTCTAATTTTCTGGAAGAGGTCTCTTGTCCTTCCTATTCTATTGTCTTCTTCCACTTCCATGCATTGCTTGTTTAAAAATAATTCCTTATTTCTTCTGGCTAACCTCTGGAATTTTGCATTTAATTGGGCATATCTCCCCCTATCACTGTTGCCTTTTGCTTTCCTTCTTTCTTGGGCTACTTCTAGTGTCTCAGCAGACAGCCATTTTGCCTTCTTAGTTTTCTCTTTCTTTGGGATGTATTTTGTTGCCGCCTCCTGAACAATGTTGCGAACTTCTGTCCAGAGTTCTTCCAGGACCCTATCTACTAAGTCCAGTCCCTTAAATCTATTCTTCACCTCCACTGCATATTCCTTAGGGATATTAGTGAGCTCATATCTAGCTGATCTGTGGGTCTTCCCTAATCTCTTTAGTCTGATCCTAAATTGTGCAATAAGAAGTTTGTGATCTGAACTACAGTCAGCTCCAGGTCTTGTTTTTACCGACTGTATAGATGTCCGCCACCTTTGGCTGCAAAGGATGTAGTCAATCTGATTTCGGTGTTGTCCATCTGGGGAAGTCCATGTATAAAGCCGTCTCTTAGGTTGCTGGAAGAGAGTGTTTGTTATGCACATTGAGTTTTCTTGGCAAAATTCTATCAGCCTATGTCCTGCTTCGTTTTGTTCTCCCAGGCCATGCTTACCTGTAATTCCAGGTGTCATTTGACTGCCCACCTTAGCATTCCAGTCTCCCGTGATGAAAATAAGATCTCTTTTAGGCGTGTTGTCCAGTAGGTGCTGCAGATCCTCACAGAACTGCTCTACTTCAGCTTCTTCAGCATCTGTGTTTGGGGCATATATTTGGATCACTGTAATGTTAGATGGCTTGCCTTGAATTCGAATTGAGATCATTCTATCGTTTTTTGGATTGTATCCAAGCACTGCTTTAGCCACTTTACTATTAATTATGAAGGCTACTCCATTTCTTCTGTGGTCCTTTGAACTCCAGCTCTCCTCAGGATCAGTGGTCATAGATCATGGAAGTTACAGTCCAACAGTTATACCACTCTGTGCTAGCTACATAGCCAAATGTATTATTATTATTATTACTATTGTTATTATGACTATGACTATTACTATTATTAATCTTGCCTTTTTAAATATATAACTGAAGGTAAGCATGTGTAATACTCCTATACTCCTGCCTCCTATTTTCCCCACAACAACAAACCTGTAAGATTGATTGGGCTGAGAGAGAGTGACTGGCCCAAAGTAACCCAGCCAGCTTTCATGCCCAAGGCAGGCCTGGAACGCATAGTCTTATATATTATTACAGGTAGTCCTCATGTAGTGACCGTTTGAAGTTACGACGGTGATGAAAGAGTAACTTTATGACCAATCCTCGCATTTAAGGCCTTCGCAGGTCTGTAAAGCAAAGGAAAGGTGAAGGAAGATTGTAAGCACAGTCACAGTTTCACTTAGCAACCACTTTGCTTAACAACCAAGTTGCCAGTCCCAATTTTGGTTGCTAAACAAGGATTCCCTGTATATATTAGATATTATTATACAATATAATTATATATCATTATATAATAGGAAAAGTCCATGGTCTAGATGGATTTAGAAGTTATTTACACAAATTTTTGGTCCTATATAATTAGCAGTTTATAGATAGATTTATGTGCAAGAAATGTTTCCCTCTGTTTTATGAGGCTTACATAACAGTAATATTGAAACTGGGTAAGCATAAGTTACAGTCTGATATCCTTGTTAAATGTGAATACTGAAGTTTTCATAGCAACATTAGCGCAGAGATTGCAGAATATAGTTCTTTCTACAGCATACACAATCACACATCTGCAGAACTCTGTTAATATCAGAGTATTAGTAGATATTTTAGAAACTGAATCTGAAAAACTTATTTAGTTGTAGTGGCTTCTGTAGATGCAGAAAAAGCCTTTACTAAAGTGAAGATCAAATGTTTGGAACATCCTTTGGAAAAAAATGGATTGTTCTATGTTTCTATTCAATTGGATCAGAATGTAATATTTTACCCTCTCAGCTAAGATCATTATGTTAATGTTATTTCTTCACCTATTAGGATGTATCTTTAAACTGTATGAGGATGTCTTTTATTTCCTCTTATATTTGATATGTATTAGAACCATTGGCCTATAGTATTAGACAATTCAAGGAAATTTCAGGTGTCAAGGTGTCTAGAATTTAACATATAACCTGCTATTGTAGGCAAATTATATTTGGGGTATTATTATAATTAACAAGTACCTTCACCTAAACTTGTGAATCCTGAATGACAACGTGATAAACTATCAGCATATTCAATAATCTGATACACTTCTGTTTCAATCATATGGTATCTATGGAAATGTATAAAAAATGGGGATTTGTCTGTTGTCCAAATCTTGTTAAATATCATAGAATAAGTATCCCCAGGAAGATATCTTTGTTAGTAGAGTTAAATATTTTAAACTGCATGTCAGAGATTACTATTGCTATAAAAAGATGGTTGAAAATTCCCATGTGATTATGGGAAGAATAACTGTGGTCAAAGTGAATATTACTTTTAGACTGATTTATACTTTAAGAAGAATTCCTAGGGTAATTCCTTTTAGATATTTTAAACAGATTGAAAAAGTATTGAGGATTTGGTGGGGAGGGGGGACAGGCATATTATACCTAGGGTTTGTTGTGTTTTTTTAGCTAAACTTAGATTTCCTTAAGAAAATGGGAGGTTACTTTCCCACATTTCCATTCCTAATACTGAGCTTATATCCTAACTTATTTTTAATGTGGAATGGCAATAATTCTGAATGTAAACCATTATGGGAACATCAGGAAGCTATTATTTGACTCCTTTGAAATCCTGGCAAGTGCTGCTCATTTTATGCAAGTTATTTTTCCTACTTTAAAAGCAGCATAAATATTTGGACAATTTGGGGACAAAGGCTTAAGTTTTATCCTGGCTCCCATGAGAAAATAATTCTTTAAGCTAAACCTAATTAAAAATTTTGTAGTTTTTTTATTTTATTTTGTATTGTTTTGTTTCAGAATTTGGGCAAAAAAAAAAAAAGAATCCATGAGTGTTAAAGTTTCTTAAAGCCTTTGAGTCACTGCAAAAATTTGGATTTGGATTACAATTTGGATTACAAAAAATGCTAGTATATTAAATTAAAACATTTGCTGATCCCACATGTTGGACCTAATATGGTAGCAGCTTCTAAAACTCCAGATAAAATGTCCGTATTGGGAAGGTTTTGGCAGAGTCCAGTTATATAACAACTGAAGACTATTACTAAGATCAAATCTTAGTAAGATCAAATTTACAAGAAATTTGAAATAGTCTGTTTTAATGAATCAGTGGCCTTAAATGTTTAAAAACATTAGACATTTGTTTTACAATCTTAAAATGAGATTAGTTAATTAAAAATGCTGTTTCGTGTTTATTGGACACCCTAGGAAGACTGGTGATCAAACTTTTATGCTGGATACAATAATTTGAAGGAAATTTAACACACACGATTTGGAATTACACTTCGTTGTCCCATCCTGGCTTAATATTTGTATTTTTCTAAGTAAGGTATGGAGAAGATAATTAATATTTAAGGATGTAAAGTTAAAACTGTGTGCCAAAATTTGGAATTTGTCAGCTTAAGAGAACTTTGGGTTTGGGGTAAAGATAATAATGTGTGGCTAGAATGAAACTACACCCTAGATATAACATTGTGGATTGAAGAAATGTGTTTGCTTTCAGGTTTTGAACTGTCCCTTTATAGACCCAATTAAAAGACTGACCTCTATGACTTAGTACAATCAAGATTTAATCTGTTGTTCAAATAACGATTTGCTTTATAATGGTACAGTATAGTATTTTCTCTATACATGGGGATGTCTTTTGTTTTACTTTGGTTATTTTTTTAATTTTTCCCAGTATTTCTAGTAATAAATCAATACAAATTAATAAAAAATAGAATCAATTGGATTGTCATTCTGATCCTTAATATGCCTCAATCCATTGGATTTACAGTCAGTTCCCACAGAAAGCAAACCCAAAACACAGATCCTCCTTGTCACAGCTTTACTGCAGTTTGCAGTCAACTGGCTGGGAGGTAGGTGGCATGGCAGAAAGTCAGCTTTCCCAGCTGAGAAACGAAGTTTGGGAGATATGCATGGGAATGTTCTTCCTAAAGCAGGTTTTAGCAGCAGTGCTAAATAAAACCTCATTTCTGGCATTTGCTAAGTAGCCAGATTGTTTTCCTCCTTCCAGTGCACCACTAAATTGCATGTAGTGGTATGAGAGCCACTCAGGGGCAGAGGCAGTTTTCAACATGTATGGTGGGTCTCAAGAGCAAGATCTATTTGCTCTGTGTAGCATAGTTCCTTTTTGACACTGAATGTAGAAGTTTGGAATGTAGAGATGGTTGCTACTTGGGTGTTGCATCATTTAAATTATTTGACATGTCAGTCTTTTTCATTTCTGTGTTCAGCTATTTAAAAAACCAATCAGGAGGCTACATTTGTGTCATGATGAATCAAGGACAGGGATGAAGATAGGGGAATAGCTTTTCTGCAATGGCATGGTCATGTTTATAATTTCCAAGTTTCACTTTCCTTGGAATGAGTTAATGGAGTCTTATGGAGTTTTTTTGTGACATTTTTAATTTACAAGTTGTCTTTTGCAACTTGCAGCAATTGGGTTATTTATTTACAGTGGACTCTGAGCATCACCAAGGACATGGAGTCACATGATAAAGTTATCACAGTGGGCAGAGCTGGGGTTTGGAACCCATTTGAGGGTTTCCTTCAGGAAAATGAGAACAAAACCTAGTGATTTTGATACTATTTTTTTTCTGGTGGTGCTCTTGGGGCCACATATGCTGGGGGGAGTATACACATCCAGGTTAAGTATGAATGGATATTCACAGCAATATCCCTCCAACAGTTTTCTGCTTCCCAATTATGTTTCCAGACGAGCCTTTGTTCCTAGAGATCATTTCAAAGCTCCAATACAGTTCTTTCACTCTTCCTATATTGTGCAATATGAGGATTTCCATAGACCTTTGCATTAGTACATCTTGGAAAATCAGTGAGTTGAAAAGCATTTCAAAGGGGCATCCAGACCAAGTTCCCAAACAGAAATATACGTAGTCACTCCACCACCTCCTCCATCAGCTTTGTGGATGTATATATAAGAAATGAAGAAAAGACCTCACAATACATAGCAGATAGTAATGTAGGAATTCTGTTACAGGAATTTCCAAAGGATCGCTAAGCTAACTGCTAATTGCACTAGAGGGGGAGGGCGGGATAGAGAGACCTTTTGTAGGTAGAAACTATTGATCTTTTAGTACTCATAAAATTTTGTGCTTACTCTCAAAACAGAAGCACGAGCTCAAGGGAGCCTGTATGTACTGTCCTCAATGGAGAAAACTTGAATTCCACCAAAGGTCTGAAACTCATCCATGGCCATTAGCCCAGTTAAATACTTCCTGGTTCATCTCTCTAATTGTCTGTAGTGGTATGTGGGAATGACCTTGGAAGACGGGAGTGGAGGGAAGAGATGCTGCCTAGGGCACAATCAGATGAGAGACGGGGAGCCTGCAGTTGCCTAATGGACAGAGAAAGAAACTCAGAAAGGAACCTCCTAGCCTGTTAGGCTGTAAAAGAGATGGCTGGAGATTTATACTATCAGACTTGCATGTTAATGTAGCCTTACATTAAAGTAGAATTAGCTCATCTGGTCATGTTTCCTGTCTGGTCTACCTGGGAAGGCTGACATTGTCCTTGGTCCAATATAACTACAATAGATAATCCAGCTTGGTAAAAGCTGGGCTTGGTTCTCTCTAGGGCAAATGCTTTTCAAAACATTAGGAGAGTATTTTGATTTAATCGGTCACAAGCAGCTTTTCTCTGTGAATTAAAAGTACTGATTACAAATACCTCTGTTATTCCTCAAGATAGTATCTTTCCTGGCACTGCTTAGAAGCAAAATGCAATTGCTTGACATTTCTTTCAGAATAAAAAATATTAAAAATACATTTTGAATAAGTGGGTTGTGTGCATGAATTTCTTCAACCAATTTCTTTCATGATTGAAATAAATTTGATTTTTACTATATAATTTTATAGTATTATAAATGGTTTACACGGTTTATATAAATAACAAATATTTTATATTTAACTAATTCAACCTTTTCAACATTATATACGTATAAACTGTGACATGATTATCCAACTATATCTTCTGCAAGAGGAAATGTACATAAAAATGAATATACATTTCCATGCAGGTTTTTTAAAAACATATAAACATGAAAACTGGAAAATGAGAAATTGCATGGGACTGGATCATTTTGTTCATTCTTTTTCATAATGATTAATTTCCATAACACTCTATATAAACACAAAGCTTATATAGAGTAGACTCTATATAGAGATCAGTCTTCCTCAGGAAAGACTGTTGCAAGGAAGCTTCTCTGTCATTCCTGTAGCTAGAGTCTTCAGTAACTATTGCACATCTTTGACCTCTGATCTCTTCCTTGAAAATAGGCCGCTCAATACTGATTGCTAGAGAACATAAACAAAAGGATGCTTCCTATCAGCAGTTGGTTGGCCATTTTGGGAAGAGAACCTGCATGAGGTAAATCTTTGACATGTCTTACTCTAGATCTAGGACAACACTGAGGGTTAAATCTTGGTTTGTCTTCTTTCTAGTCAGTTCCATGACTAAGAGTGATTTATCTAAAGCACTTGTCTCTTATAAGCTGCAATGTCATTTATTCAATGTGAGGATGGCTGAAGTCACCCATTATTAGATTTTCTGCTTTTTATGTGACCTTGATTTTTTTTTTCCATTTCAAGTTCATGCTTAGATTTCATTTTTGAGGTGAAGGATTTATACCCTGAATTCAGGACATTGGTGTTAGAGCCTAATAGCATGGTTGAAATTTTTAGCATTCCAAAGCTTGGAACTGATCTATGATTTTCTTAGAGCCAGTTCACATCTTTTCCATTTTAAACTTGGGTACAAAATGTACTGCATTTAAATGGCACACATGTACAACTTTGTCAGTTGTGCATGGTGGCTTATGCCTTTAATTATAAGCATTCCATGAGAGAGAAATTCAACCATCCAAGTACACACAGGCATCATTCACAAATGTGGCACAGTACATATATTTTGACTGCTCATGCACTTTTTGTACAACAGTTCTAAAACGAATATGAGATTCATGCCCTGGACTTGGTCAACTTCTATCTTGAGTTCTATTTGCCATTCAGCTGCAGAGGTTTTCTGT
This sequence comes from Candoia aspera, assembly GCF_035149785.1. Taxonomy (NCBI): domain Eukaryota; kingdom Metazoa; phylum Chordata; class Lepidosauria; order Squamata; family Candoiidae; genus Candoia; species Candoia aspera. The sequence goes on along the minus strand of NC_086155.1, from coordinate 59,031,758 downwards.
GATGCCATAGACAAATGCAGAGTAACTGTTTGGGTGGCATATACAAGCCATTTTTTTTCTTTCCCCTTTTCTTTCCTTGCAAAATAAGGTTTCATACTCTCAATTTTTCTTAATGCTGTTAAAATGTCATAAAAACATCTTTTCCTAATTGCCAATGCATGCATACATACATGCATTCATGACAGTTAAAAAGAGGCAAGGGTTATTAGCAATAGGTAATGTGGCACTTCTCCATTTTTTTAAAAAATATTTTATGAAGCATTAGAAGAGAGAAAAGAAAAAAGGGATGGATAACCAAAGGAAAAAAGAGGAAAAAACAAATGAAATAAAACATGAAGTGAATAAATAGGGGATTTGTAAGCATTACAGAATTAGATTAAAATTTTCAGTATTTCATTAATTGTTTTTAAATGACTGAATATATGGTATTGTTTTCAAGACTGCAAGTCATTGTTAAATCCAAGCAAATTATAAATATCACCAACAGTAGTCAGAACAATATGAATCATAAAATAAGATTAACGGTTATAGTAAATTCTGTTCAGGCTACTGAAGATCTATTCAGATTTAACAGTTTCTGTAGAGCTAGAATATTAAGACTTTATGTTAGGAGAAACCCAAATTTTGGAAGTGGTACAAACCTATAAGATGTTTTATTGTTATAACAAGCACAGTACTTTAATTGTGGCTTCTAGCAAACTGGCAGCAAGTACATCTCTTTCAGAACAGGTGTGATATCTTTGCAGTAGGTTATTCCTTTAGCAACCTAACTCAGCATTATGCATCAGCTGCAGCTTCCAGGCCAACTGGACAGGTTGCCATACTAGATATGAAATTAGAATCCAAACCATTTACGTTGCTTGGGTCTGAAAGCACTTCTTCTTTACCTAAAGACAACAATAGCTTACAGGTATATCACAAACAGTATTTGTACAGACATCATTTTGGGGGGATATCACTATATAAGACATCCTTCCCAAACTGGAGTTCCCTGCATGTGTTGGGGCTGCATGTCCCAGAATTTCCCAGTCAGTATGACCAAAAGCCTGTTTCTAGCTAGGGGATTCTGGGAATTGGAATCCCAACATATCTAGAGGACATGAGATTAGGCAACATCAATGATAATACTGGATCCATGATTGTACAAAACCAGAACTTGATCAGAATTCACTTAGAAATGCCACAAGACTGGTAGGAAATACATAGATGTTCACAATATCTTCCATATAAATGATTAACCTTAAAATAAACAAAGCTTCTTGAGAATATGTTCTGAGTTAATTTTATAAACCCTTCTCAGCCGTAATCTAATCTAATGTAATCTCATCTAATGTAATGTCAGACTATTTGAAAGTATGCTCACATATTAAAATAAGAGTTGGAGGATGTGCTAGAGAACCAAGAAGCCCTGATTCACAGAGTTCGGTATCTTTCATGTGCACATAAAATTTCATTCTCACACTGTTACTGAAGAGTTACTTAATGGTTTTGCAGCAATACAGTACATAGCATTACCATTAAATGGAGGTGGGACTGGGAGACAGTAAGCACAGGTAGATGGTCTTGTGTTCCAATTGTTTCAGAAAAGAGGAGGATGCTCGATTTCCCACTGACATCCTTTTTCTTGTGTTTACTAATTAATTTAAATTTTTATTCATGAATGTTGGGCACCATAGACTACCAAATGCAAGCCCAGAAAAGATGTATCTATCAAAACAGAATCATCTGCCTGACCAATCAGGAACTCTGTTTCAATACTTTGGAAAAGCAGACAGTGATGTCACCTACTGGCATCTGCTCTAGCTTCTGTTTTACAAACTCATACTTCATTGAGAAAGACCCACTGGGAACTGCTGATCATGACCAACACATTTTTGCTGTGTGCCTATCTCTGCTGTTTCAATGGAAGCCAAGTCAAGGATTAGTTCTGAGGATTCAGCAATATTCAAAGCTCTCCTCTGACACAGCAAAACAAGTTCACTTTTCTCAACAGCCAGCAGCCTATGTAATACATTTATAACGAGAATAGTATCTATGTAAATAGCTGCACAGATGCAATTATTTTAACAATTCTTTCTGTAGCAGCCTGCACTTATGTATTGGATCTGACAAATTTCCTACCTATTTGTACATAGCCTAGATAAAAGCAAAACCTTTCTGGGGAGATTTCTAATGATGCTAGTCCTGCCAGAGAAAGTTTTCTATTCTGCTGAGCCATTGATACAAAGATTACAAAACTACCGTTGTTGATTTGCATTTGACTGATGATGAGTTCAACAGACTGCAAGTGGAAGACTTGATTCCACTGGTTATGAATCTGTCCCTACCCTTGCTTTTGGATACCTGACCTTCCAGTGTAAGATGGAATGGTCTCAGGGCCGATTCAGTTTGGAGTGCTGTTCGTCTATAGGCAACACAGAGGCAGAGATATTTTCAGCCACAGCAAAAAGGCTGAAGGATGTCACAGCTAAGCAAAAACAACAACAACTCAGAAATGTTACTGTAACTTTATATTGAAGGAAAGAAACGTAAGTTATAGCTCAGTCACTACCACTGGATTTGGACCAGAGAGAACTAGTTTCAAATGCCCACACAGCAGTAAAGCGCACTGAGTGACTGCCTTTCCCTTTCAGAGTAAGTTGCCTCAGAGTTCCCAGGTTAACAATTTAGGCTGTTGCAGTGTTCATAAAATATTTGGATCTAATATGCAGTGGGTTAACAAAGGATAACCTTAGCATGACTGGATAGCCAGTTAAGTACAGCCTTTTTTCTTGCAGATGAATAGACGAGAAAACAGCTCCTTGGGTGATACTGCGTCCATGTATTGATTTCTGCTTAAGGACACTTGGCACCCCTGAGATACCAGAGTTCATCCTCCGTGAATGGCCTGATTCCATTCCTTATTGTCACTAAAGCCCAAACTATACATTCCTTACAAATAAATGTGTTTCTAATTAGTTTGCCAATGAAAATCACAATGTGGTGAGAAGGATGCCAGTGATCAATTATGAGATCTAAAGCATCCTTTCCCAATCTACTGGCTATGAATTCTGGAAGTGGCAGTCTCACTGCATGTGGAGAGACCTGTGCTGGGGAAGGCAGTTCTAGACTGCTGTACTGTCAGGGTACGTTGGTAGATAACCACCCCAAACCCAGACAGGACACAAATGTCATCGCAGACCCAGAATTTGATTGGAACACATCAAAAGCCTTATTTTAAGTAAAGGGATAAAACGGAGTGGTTGGCGTTGTTGTTATAGGAGCTGATAACTTTGACAAAATTATGCAGGTTTACAATTCATATATAAAAGTTTGTCATTAGCTGTTATGTGAGCCTAATTAGAAAAATGGTGTTTGTGATTATGCTGAAAGTAGCAAAAGAAAATATTACAAAAATCTGAAATACACTGAAGATCATACCATTTTGGAGAGCTGCGAAAATAGCCAGCAAATGGCAAGGAGCTTCACTAGCACCGTTCTATAAAACTGTTTCTAATTAACTATCTCCCACATAATATTGGCCTTTTTAATGCAGAGACTAAAATGTGATAAATGCTACCATTTACATATATCTCGCTCTTGCATGTTAGTTAAATTTCAAAAATTAAGCTAAAGAATACTAAATTCTCAAAGGAGTTAAAATATTAAATATGGCACTTGGATGATTAAATTAATGAGAGTAATATTAAAATATAAATGTTCTTTAAAATGACAGAAAATATGAAAATGTTTTAAATGTTTTAAAAGCTAAAAACTATTTAAAAGCTATTTAAAACATTTAAAAAATTGCAAATATTTAGAATGTTTTGGAGAAATATAAAAATTGGAGGGATTGACTTGAAGCCCAAAGCTGTCAGCCCAACAAGGTAGACCAGACTAAGAAACCAATGACATATAGGTCAAGACTACTTTTATTGCAACAACTATACTAACAGAATTTTGCAAGTCTAAATGTGCTTCCCCTTCCCTCATTTTATCTTCATGTGAACTAGGAAGGGGCTTGTCTGAGATGTTTTCTTGCACTGTTTTCTTGGCCTAGGCTCAAAACCCTCTTATCTAACCATTGCCTGGTAGCGACTCTTCCCTCTGTCCTTCAAGGCCATTCCATCTATCTCTACGCTATTGTATTAATTTCTTCTGTAGTTTTGATATAATTATGTGTTTCCCTTTTCCATTCCTGTAGTGCACTGAAGTCAATTATAGAAAATACTACAGATATTGTCCCTTTTTTTTAAAGACCCTCTTGTAAATAAAGGAAATCAAAACTCACAGCAACTAGAAGTACCAAGTATACACTGACAATATCTAGTCTGATGGATTCAGAAGAATCATTCAAGGGTGTGAGTTTTCCCACTCACATTATAAATCAGGCCCAGGCTATTCTGAAGAATCTGTCCAGATATCATGGGCTCAAATGAATGCTAGATCATAGTGCTATCAGACTAGCTTCTCCCAATCCAGTCTTGCAAATACAAATACTGTTTGAAAAACCACAGTGGTAGAACAGTGGTACTCTGAAGCATGGAAAATATAATCTATTTTTAAACCATTTTCCATGGTTCCTGGTGATACTGGGGACATTTATGTCTACAGCCATAAGGGCTCCCCACTGCCATTTTATCACTACTACTGCTGTATGTTTGGGAAAGAGTTTAGCAGGGAGGACAGATCATGAAGAGGGTTAGAGTTAGGCCTGGCGTACTTAAACTAGGTAGTTTGCATCTGAGATAAATCAAGCAAAAATTCATTTGCATTGAGACCCCTTCTAAGTTAAGCCAAAACCAACTCACTCCCTAGTTGTATTATCCAAGCAAAATTAAATGCATTTCTGCTTGTAGATAATGTGTAACTGCAGAATTGTCCTATCAGTCAGGAACCACGCTGAGACAAGGAATAGGTCTCTAGTGTTTTATTACGGCTACATTAGACAGAAAATCCTAACAAACTGAAGAAGCGTGGGAAAAACCCAGACAGATAAACCCCAAAAGTTAAGGCGGGTCTGATCTGTGTCTTTTTGAATGGCTGCTTAACTCCTCAGTACTACACGTGTTTTCCCCCCTGGATAGGGGCCCCCTCCATCAGTACTCATGACATCACCCCTCCAGATTCACATTCCATTTCAGCCCCCTCCCTTCCAGAGGTCTCATGAGAGTCCATCTCTCCCTCCAAGCTCCCATGGGAACTGGGCAACGATGGAAATTCTTCAAAGGAAAACTCCTCCAAGGACGAATCAGTGCTGCTCTCCAGGTCTGACAATGCTTCTGGCCCAGGTGGCTGCTGCTGGAAAATAGCTAGATAATTAGAAGATTCTTCCCCCCTCCCCCTTGGGAAATGCAAGCCAGAGGTGGAGGGCTGTGGCTCTCCCTCCTCCTCTCTCTCTGGCCTCAGAGCCTCAGGCGGGGGTGGAGGTTGCCAACTTACGAACTCCTCTGCTTGGGATTCCTCTGCTTGCTCAGTCAAGTGAGGAATCTCTGGTAGAGTGTGAGGCTTGGGTTTGTGAGGGAAAAGCTGATGGAATCGATGAACCAGCGTTGGTGCATGTACATCTCTGGCATTTTCCCACGTGTGCTCTTCCTCAAGATACCCTTTCCAGTGTATTAAATATTGGATGCCCCTTCCCCTCCTCCTAGAGTCCAGAATTTCGACTTCGTATTCCTCCTCCCCCTCCACAATTACTGGAGGTGGGGGGGGGGCATTTGTGATCGTAAGGTATTGGGGGAGGGTCTTTGGCTAGCAAGGCTCTGTGAAAGACTGGATGGATTTTCATGGATGCTGGCAGCTTTAAGCAATAAGCCACTGGATTTATCTGCTGTACCACAGTGAAAGGGCCCACAAACTTAGAGTCCAACTTCTTGGAGGGCCTGGTAGAGGTCAAAAACTTGGTAGAGAGCCACACTTTGTCTCCTACCGCAATCGCTGACCCCTCTTGTCTGTGAGCATCTGCAGCTCTCTTGTAAGCACTCTTTGCCCTGTTCAGGTGCTCCTTTAACAACTCCTGTGCGGCTTGCTGCTCTTTAAGAAAATCAGCCGTGGCTGGAACACTTCCCTGCTGGGAGGAGGTGGGCAACACCCGTTAACCCCAAAGAGTGCTTGGAAAGGAGACATCTTGGTAGAGGATTGTACAGAGTTGTTATAAGTAAATTCTGCCATGGGGAGCAGGGCTGGCCAATTGTCTTGCTGATAAGTGTGTAACACCTGAGATACTGCTGTAACCATTGGTTAATTTTCTCAGCTTGCCTGTTACTAGCCGGATGATGCGATGATGATAGGTGGATCTGGACCCTTAATGACTGGAAAAGGGCCCTCCAGAACCTGGAAGTGAACTGAGGGCCTCTGTCACTCACCAAGTGATTTATCATGCCTCTATACCTAAAAACATGGTCCATAAACAACTGCGCTGTGGCTTGCGCAGATGGGAGGCCCTTGCAAGGAATAAAATGCACCATTTTAGTGAAAAGGTCCACCACCACTAGGATGGAAGTCAGCCCCTGGACCGGGGGTAAATCAGTGATGAAATCCATGGAGATTGTATCCCAAGGCCTACTGGGGGTGGGTAGGGGTTGCAAGAGTCCTGTGGGCTTCCCTGGGAGAGGCTTGGCTCATCTACAGGTATGACAAGAAGCAACATAACCCTTTATGTCTGCAGTCATCTTAGGCCACCAGTAGTCTCTCAGAGCTCTATGGAGAGTTTTGAAAACACCTCCGTGGCCTGCCGTTTGATGGTCATGGCAGAGTCTCAGTACTTCTTCCCTCAATGAGGGGGGAATGTATAATCGCCCGCTATGCCAGAGGATTCCTGCCTCCACATTAAATGGGGAGGCAGTGTCTTACGGGCCCCTCTGGAGGTCATCCATCCTGGCCCTGGCATACGGGTCCTGTTGCTGCTGAGCTCTGACTCTTGTAAATAGGTCCTCTGCTTGTCTGCCTGCTGCTAAAATCTCTGTCTGGTTCCCCCTCATAGACTGCTGAAAGTTGTGAGGTTGTAATATAGTAGCCTGTACCTCCTGGTGAGTGGCGGGGGTTGCCTGAAAGGATCGAGACAGGGCGTCTGCCAAACGGTTCTGCACCCCAGGAACATAAGAAATAACAACATTGAAATGGGAGAAAAACTGGCTCCATCTGATTTGACGTGGGGTGAGGGATCTGGTGTTTTGTAGAAGCTGTAAATTCTTGTGATTGGTGCAAACTTTCACAGGAAAGATTGCACCTTCTAGCCAGTGCCTCCACTCTTGAAATGCTGCTTTAATTGCTAGCAACTCCTTGTTAAAAACATAATAGTTTCTCTCTGCTGGTGAGAGTGTGCGGGAGAAAAATGCACAAGGTAGCAATGTATTCTCTGTTTTGTTTGTATATTGCAATAAAACAGCAGCAATAGCAAAATCTGAAGCATCTGAATGCATTATGAATTGCTTCGTGGGATCAGGGTGTTTTAAAAGCAGCTGGGATGCAAAGAGTTGCTTAAATTCTTGGAAGGCTGCTTGCTCTCTCTCCCCCCAAATGAATTTTGATCCTTTCTTCAAAAGCTGTGTGAGGGGTTTAGCCCTGTCACTAAATTTATTTATGAATCTCCTGTAAAAATTGCAGAACCCTAGAAATTTTTGTACCTCTTTCACATTTCAGGGGGGTTGCCACGAGAGAATTGCCTGGACCTTAGAAGGATTCATGGATATACCTTCTGTTGATATTTTATAGCCCAGGAAATGTAGTTCAGTTAAATCTAAGGCACACTTCTCTAGCTTGGCGAACAGCTTGTTCTCTCTCTGTCTTTGTAAGACATTACGTACATGGGTTACATGAGTTGTAGCATCCTCAGAGAATATTAATATGTCATCTAAATAAATGACCAGATACTTATCTAGTAAATCAGAGAAAATTTGATTCATAAATCGGGAAAATATGGCTCCTGCGTTAGTCAAGCCAAAGGGCAAAACAAGGTACTCAAATTTACCAAACCTGGTATCGAAGGCAGTCAGATATTCATGCCCCTCTTTCATCTGGATCAGATTGTACGCATTCCTGAGGTCCAACCTAGTAAAAATGCGTGCTTTCTGTAAGCGATCCAGCAGATCAGATATTAGGGGGAGTGGGTAACTTTCCTTGACCATGACTTTATTGAGGGAACTGAAATCATGCACCACTCTCATGGGTGCCTCCTGGTTTGCTGGTGCCAACGGGTCAGGCTTCTTTGGTATGAAGAAGGTAGGAGCAGATGCTGGGGAAGTAGATGGTCAGATGAAACCCTTTTGGAGATTAGAATCCAAGTAATCCTTTAAGGTGGCTAGTTCCTTGGGGGACATGGGATATTGTTTCCTTGCTGGAATCTTGGCTCATGGTATCAACTCAATGGTGCAATCACAGTCCCTATTGGGGGGTAGTGCTGTGGCCTCTTGTTCGCTGAAAACGTCTGCGAAATCTACATACTTGGCTGGCAACTGGAACCCCCCCCCCCCCAGCTTCCATGACTGCGTTGGTTGCTGGAGAGAGAAGAGCGGCTTGAATCTTGTGGTGCTGGCATTCCTTAGCTGGGAAGGAGACTGCTCCTGTAGTCCAGTTCAACAATGGGTTGTGGATCTTCAGCCAAGGTGTGCCCAGGACTATAGGCACATTAAGTGATGCAGTAACATAAAGTTGGATCCACTCAGTGTGGTCTCCCATTGTTAGTTGCAAAGGTTCTGTGAAACTTCTAATCGGCCCTGCCTTGAGGGGCTGTCCGTCAATGGTCTCAATTTCTATGGGACATGGCAATTCTATGGTCGGGATGTTGAGGTCTTGTACAGTCTGTACATCAATAAAATTGGTGGAAGCTCCAGAATACACGAGGGCCTCTAGCTTGACCTGGTGCTCTGGGTTTACATGCATTATGACTGGTAAGTAGTAAAAGGATTGCCTGGAATCCTCGGAATGAGCCCTTCTTAATTGATTGATGGTCTCCCTGTGAGCTCTGTGGAGGGAGACCGATGGAGTTTCCCTGGTTGGAAGTAGAGGCAGAGGTGGCTCTTGGTTCTGCTGCTTGCCCTGGGGCTCTTATGGAATTTGCTTGACTTCTCACTGGGCAAGCTCTCACCATGTGCCCCTGGACTCCACAGTAGAAACAGAGGGCTCTCTCTCTCCTTCTCTGTCTCTCAGCCTCAGAAATAAGCCTCCTGCTCGCCCCGATCTGCATCGGCTCCTCTGGTCCTGAGTAAAGAGATGCTGCGGAGAGAGCTGGAAATCCTGGAAGCGCTCTGAGGCCCGTTTCTCCCCGGCTGCATCTGTCTGAGCTCTTCTAGCCTGACGTCTACGACCACAGACAGTTGATATAAACCTTCTAGCGTAGCTGGTGTTCCCTGGTGCACTAATTCATTTTTAATTTCTTTATCCAGCCCCTGTTTGAATTGGTCTTTCAAGGCACTCTCATTCCAGTCCAGATCTCCTGCTAACAGCTTGAAATCAGCGATGTAAATTCCCACCCTCTTGTTGCCTTGCTTGAGCTTCCAAATTTCCCGGCTGGCAGTGACCTCTCTGATTGGGTCGTCAAAGTGTGCTCGGAACCCTGCCAGAAAATTCTGGTAGTCGTTGAGAATTGGGTCGTTGTTCTCCACCATGGGAATAGTCCATTTGGCTGCTGGGCCCTTTAGCAGACTTAAAATGAAGGTGACTCTGGTTCTGTCTGTGGGAAGCTCTGCCGGTCTGCTGTCGAAAAACATTGTGCACTGTGTGGGAAAGGTTCTCAACTGTCCTGCTTCTCCTCCAAACTTCTCTGGTAGACTGCCCTGGGATCTCAAGACTACTGGCGGAGCTGCTGCTGCTGCTGGCACCGGTTGTGGGTTAATCGGAGCTGGTTGTTGTAACTGCTGTAGCATGGCTGCTTGTAATATGTTGATCTGGAGATCTACTTGTTGATAATGTTGTTGCAATGCTGCTGCCAGTTGTTGGATGGCTTGCTGAATTTCCTGGTTTTCTGAAGTCATTTTTCCAAATGTCTCTTCCTTTTTTTTTTGTTCCTCCCTCTTTCACTGGGAGTAGTGGAGTTTGTTAGGATTGATGTCCTATCAGTCAGGAACCACGCTGAGACAAGGAATAGGTCTCTAGTGTTTTATTATGGCTACATTCGACAGAAAATCCTAACAAACTGAAGAAGCGTGGGAAAAACCCAGACAGATAAACCCCAAAAGTTAAGGCGGGTCTGATCTGTGTCTCTTTGAATGGCTGCTTAACTCCTCAGTACTACGCATGCGTTTTCCCCCCTGGATAGGGGCCCCCTCCTGCTCACCATCAGTACTCATGACAGAATTGTTTCTTAAAACAAAAAACATCAACATCAGAAAAAATTATTGCCTTTGTTATAATAATCCATGCCAACAGTTTACTGCTTTGTACATTAGATGCAGACAGTGGAATTGTGGATATGTAAATAACCTGCTAAACAATATGTATACTGCATTAGTGATTTAATTTATTTAAATGTATATTCTTGTTTTCCAGCAAAATAGCCACTCAAGGTCTTCATCTATAACAGTCTTCCTAGCCTGGTAACCTCTACATGTATTGGACTAATGGGATGTCTCTTACATTGTCCACTCATCCTTTCTAACACATCCTTTCATTTGACCATTGCATCCCTTCCATTTTGCTTGATTGACTCTCCCTTGCGTTATCCCTTCCTCCTAGTTATCCTCAATTGACTGATTATTAATATTCTCTGGCAGTAGTTTCCTTCCCACTTATGTAACCAGAGAGGTCTGCCCTCTCATAGTTCAAGAAATCTGAATCAGTACTGAGAGGAGGAAAAGCCATTAGCCTTGAACCCCTCAAGCTAACTTCTTCCCCATCTCAATCTCACCCTGAGACTACTTGAGGACAGCTCCTTCTCTGTTATAGAAAAATTATTCTGTGCAAACTACCTTGAAATAATTGGAAACAGAGTAAGAGTGTATTATGGCCTTCTCCAACCTGGTGTCCTCCAAATATGTTGGAATTTAGCATCTGTCATCCCAGGTTGCTTGGCCAACAAGAGTTTCAGTCAAACACATCTGGAGGATATCAGGTTGCAGAAAGCTGAGATTATGAAATTTCAGTGAAGCTTTCACAGGAGACCTTCCCACACTGACTGTGGCCATAAATTTTAATAGTAATTTAGAATGTCTCTAATTATTTGTGGCTCTTAGTGGAACTCTGATCCTGAAAGATAAAAGTGTTAAGAGGTACTCTATTGTTTGAAAAATTGTAAGCATCCAGCTATGTTTGAAGGATTTAAAAGTAAGGGGGGGGAGGCAGGATGACACTCATGCTACTTTCTTCCGTATTGGATTGTTTCACATCACAGCCTTAAATTAACTATTTTAATATAATTTTCATATGGAATTAATCAAATCTCTGCTATTTCCAGATAAAAGAGATAGAGGTTCATCCATGAGTATGGCAATAGTATGGCAACCTATCTTATTTAATATTTATTTATTCAATTTATATAGCCACCCAGAGTCACTGGTCTGAGATGGGTGGCTATCTAAATTGAATGAATGAATAAATAAATAAATAAATAAATACTGTTTTTTCTAGCAAAGAAAGGAAGAAAGAAAAGAAATTATGTTGAACATATGAACTGGAGTATGTTTCCAAATTATTTTAGCCTGTGCAAGCATTATCAGTTCGGAACTCATATCATGAAGGTTAAGCCCTGCTCCCTTCCAACACTGTTCAAATGACAACTTCCTACATTTGTGCATTTACTGTGAATGCCTGCAGAAAAGAATTTCATAGACTTCCACATGAGTAAAGATCTTGATAATTGAAGATCCTAACTTATGCGGAAGCCAAAAGGCATGTACAGCTGTATACATGAAGGCTTCTGTACTGCAGGCATTCAAGCACAGACATGTGACAACATTCAAGCAATGTCAGCAGGGGTCAGACTTATCTGGAGGAAGAACATAAATGGGCCTATTTAGATTTTGCTGTGGGAGAACAGCAGTGATGGAAAGCCTCTAATTATTGCTTCTGTCAGCATCCCTGTATAAAAGGGATCAGCAATGACTCCTGGTCCCAGAACCCCACCTCTCCAAAGGATTCCCAAAACTTACAGAGCTTCAAGGGTCTCATTCTAAGATCTCATCAGATCTCACAAGGGTTCAGCGTTTTTAGCCAAAATCTCAGCATTTTAGTGATTTTTTTAAGGCACTGTTTTGAGATATCGCTTTGCTGATCTCTACTGATATTTAATGAAATTATACTCAGCTTTCAGGATCCTATTATCAGTCATTTGTGCCTGACCCCAACATCTGTTCTGTGAGGACAAACTGTTAAGGCTGGGTGAAATTTGAACACCAAATTCTGACTTTCCAATAATCAGATGATTAGGAAAGATCACTCCACAGATGGAAAAAATATGCTAGCAGCTATGCACATTTCAAAACTTCTTCAAGTTGAAGCAAGGGCTTTGTCTTTTGGCAAAAATCTAAAAATGGAAGGATGGCAGAGGTGATTAATTATCTTTTTGCACTCTGAGGCAGTTACTGTAAAATAAGTTCTAGAAACAGTTTCTTACAGACTGATCTTACTGCAGATTCAGCACTTCAAGGATATATCTGGAACTGTCAAGTAGATAAAAGGCCACATTTGCTTATTGTTTTTTTAAGATATATATAATGTGCCCCAGTGCAGGGGAAAAATTGGGGATAATAGATCACATAAACAAATCATTAATAGTTTGGAGATTTATTTCAACAGTTGGCCTAGTCAAGAGATATATACAATATTCCCAGGAAGCTGGCCTCCAAGGTTCAGGCTATTTCTCCACCTAGCTCAGTATTGTTTAGTACCCAAGAAGGTAGCTGAAACAGACACAGCAAGTCTCCATATGCAAGACCATCAAGCAAAGGAGCAAGTACAGTGGATGAGAATGACTGAAAGGAACATAGAAGCAGGGAATGTAGAAGACACTTTCTGGCCCATGCAAAAGAAATAGACTCTAAGCCTCCTGGAGAAGGAAGAGATGCTGTCAGAGAATTTTGAATCTGTGGAATGCAAAGGGGATGTAGCTGCAGCCTATGAGAAGATAAGAAATCATGGCAGTTGGTGACTCATTGAAATAAATGTGTGCCAGCCAGATTTATCAGCTCATGGACTGTGCTATCAGCCAAAAACAAGGACCAGGGATATGCCAGAACCACTTACAAGAATTATTAAGCATTGGTAGTTATAATTTTCTGCTAATCAGTGTATGGACAAATGATACTGCAAAAAGTAACTATAATTGTGTAACATAAACCTTAAAAGTCTAGGAAGAAGTTCAAGAACCTGGGGGATCAAGTAGTGTTCTCACCCATACTTCCAGTCTATAAAAGAAGACTGAAAAATTAAAAAAAAAAGATACTGCAAATGAGTGGCTGGCTATACAAATTATGTTGACAGCAATTATTTGGTTTCTGAATTCATGGTCTGAGTTATGAATGATGGACTGCTGGCATGAGATGAGTTGCAGTTCACACAGACTAATAAAAATATGCTTGGCCAAAGCTTGTTGAGCTTGCTCAGGAGGGTTTTAAATTGAAACCTGTGGGATTTGAAGACAAACAATTTGAATAAGAACTTTAGATAAAGACTTATGTAGAAGAAATGGGAACGTTGCTGTTAATAGGGCTCACTAAACTTCTCAGTAAAAAATCAGAAAGAACATTGGCTCATAAAGTTCATGGCCTTCACTGTTTATACAATAATGCTCATAGTATGGGAAAGAAGATTTAATAGGTATAACAGAGACCTGGTGGGATGACTCCTGTGATTGGAATATGACAATTGTAGTATGAAGTTTGTTCAAGAGGAACAAAAGCAATAGAAAGGAAAATGTATTCCTTTTTAAGGGAAACGTATTATACTATAACCTGAGTATAGTAGAGGCAAATCTTCAACTTCAAAAAAGTAGATGTTGATAAATTCAGGTAAATAGGATTTACCTATTTACTTATTATTTATTTGTTTATTTCTTATATTTACTACATTTATTTATTATTTATTATTTATTTACTGGTAGGATCCCAAGGCAGGCAAACTAATAGGAAAAAAAGCTCAGGATGGGTGAAAATTCCCAAAGGAGGAGACACTAAAACACAGTTGCAAACAACAAGCATAAAACACCAATACTGCTATGTAGAAAGTTAAAGCAAGCTCTGAAAAAAAAGAACATATGCAGAAGATGGAAAGAGGAACATGTCACCAATGAAATGTGCATGTGGATAGTCTAGAACTGTAGAGAGAGTATCAGGAAAGTTAAAGTTCAGAATAACCTGAGGGAAAGGATGCTACAAACAAGGAAAAGAGCTTCTTTTAGAGAAAGAAAAAAATACAAGAGAAATATAAGAGAAAGAAAAAAAGTCACTCTAACAGCTGCTTAGTGAAGAGGATAGAATGCTAGTAAGTAACACAGCAAAAACATTCAATTCTTATCTTGGCTCATTCTTCCTCACCAGCAAGGTATGTGATCTAGTTTTGAGGAAAAGTAGGTTAGAATGTTGAGATTCAGTAGAAACATGATCAAGGGAGGAATAGAGATATGTAGCTTGACTGAATAGATCAACTGCAGGGTCAGATCAATTGCAATCTAGGGTACTGAAGGAAGTTGCTAACTGCCTGGCTGAACTGTTTTGAGAAATTCTGGAAAACTGATGAGTACCAAATGATGGGAAGAAAGTAAATATTGTCCTTTATTTCAAAAAAGACAGAAAGGAGGAACCAGCAAACTATATATTGTATCAGTCAATTTGACATCAATACCAAAGAAAATTCTAGAGCAGGTCATATAAAAATCAATCTGTAAGCATCTGGAAATGAATGTGATAATTCTCAAAAGTCAGGATGAAGTGATCAAGAAAAGTCTTACCAGACTAACCTTATCTTGTGCTTCAAATGTGTTGCTTCCCTAATAGATTGTGGGAATGATGTAGATGTAATATATCTTAGTTTCAGCAAAGCAAATTGTCCATGACATTCTGAGAGGCAAGCTGGTGGCATGTGGGCTGGATGCATGATGATTAAGTGAATATATTGTTGTTGTTCATTCATTGTCGTGTCCAACTCTTCATGACCCTATCAACCATAGCACACCAGGCCTTTCTGTCCTCCACTGTCTCCCGGAGTTTACTCAAATTCATGTTCATTGCATCAGCGATGCTATCTAACCATCTCATCCTCTGCCGTCCCCTTCTTCTTTTGCCTTCAGTCTTTCCTAGCATCAGGGTCTTTTCTAGTGAGTCCTCTCTTTGCATTAGGTGGCCAAAATATTTGAGCTTCAGCTCCAGTATCTGTCCTTCCAATGAACAGTCAGGGTTGATTTCCTGTAGGATTGACTGATTTGACCTCCTTGCAGTCCAAGGGACTCTCAAGAGTCCTCTCCAGCACCACAGTTCAAAAGCATCAATTCTTCAGCGCTCAGCCTTCCTTATGGTCCAACTCTCACAGCCATACATTACTACTGGGAAAACCATAGCTTTGATTATACGGACCTTTGTCGGCAAGGTGATGTCTCTGCTTTTTAATATGCTGTCTAGGTTTGCCATAGCTTTCTTCCCAAGGAGCAAGCGTCTTCTAATTTCATGGCTGCAGTCACTGTCTGTGGTGATCTTGGAGCCCAAGAAAATAAAATCTATCGCTGCTTACATTTCTTCCCTTTCTATTTGCCAGGAAGCAATGGGACCAGATGTGATGATCTTAGTTTTTTAATGTTGAGTTTCAAGCCAGCTTTTGCACTCTACTCTTTCACCCTCATCAAGAGGCTCTTTAGTTCCTCTTCACTTTCTGCCATTAGGGTGGTATCATCCACATATCTGAGGTTGTTGATATTCCTCCTGGCAATCTTAATTCCGGCTTCTGATTCATCCAGCCCGGCATTTCTCATAATGTACTCTGCATATAAGTTAAATAAGCAGGGTGACAAAATACAGCCTTGTCACACTCCTTTCCCAATTTTGAACCAATCAGTTGTTCTATGTCCTGTTCTAACTTGCTTCCTGACCCACATACAGGTTTCTCAGGAGACAGGTAAGATGGTCTGGTATTCCCATCTCTTCAAGAATTTGCCAGTTTGTTGTGATCCACACAATCAAAGGCTTTAGCATAGTTCTTCTGTATATTCTTGCCACCTCTTCTGCTTCTGTTAGGTCCCTGCCTTTTTTGTCCTTTATCATGGCCATCTTTGCACAAAACATTCCCTTGATATCTCCAATTTTCTTGAAGAGATTTCTAGCCTTCCCCAATCTCTACTCTATTGTTTTCATTGATTTCTTTGCATTGTTCATCTAAGAAGGCCTTCTTATCTCTCCTTGCTATTCTCTGGAAATCTGCATTCAGTTGGTTATATCTTTCCTTTTCTCCCTTGTTTTTTGCTTTCCTTCTTTCCTCAGCTATTTGTAAAGCCTCATCAGACAGCCACTCTGCTTTCTTGCATTTCTTTTTCTTTGGGATGGTTTTAGTTGCTGCCTCCTGTACAATGTTACAAACTTCCATCCATAGTTCTTCAGGCACTCTGTCTACCAGATCTAATCCCTTAAATCTATTCATCACTTCCACTGTATATTCATGAGGGATATGATTTAGGTCATACCTGAATGGTCTAGTGGTTTTCCCTATGTTCTTCAATTTAAGTCTAAATTTTGCAATAAGAAGCTCATGACCTGAGCCACAGTCAGCTCCAGGCCTTGTTTTTACTGACTGTATAGAACTTCTCCATCTTTGGCTGCAAAGTACATAATCAATACTAAGTTACTAATTAAATCTCCCTCAGGTTCAGCTCAACTCTTGGTGACTTTATGGATGTCTATTTAAATAACTTGGCAACAATATGGATGCGGTGTGCCACTGCCTTCTTCCAGGATTCTTTTTTTTACTTCCTAGTCAAAATCCCTGGTATTTCCTGTACTAACCAGGTCTGACCCTGCTTACCAGGTCTAACCAAGTCCAACTCTGTTTAAATTCATCCAAATATTAATCATGTCCAACCTTAGTTTTTTGAGATCAGCCAGTTGCTGCCACCCTGCTGTAGCTAGTCACAACAATCTTACAACAATCTAGCCACAACAATCTTATCAATTATTCCTTCAAAAACTGGAATAATGTCTTGAGCAAAGTGTCATAAGATTCCATCCTGAGCCATGTATTTTTTAACATTTTTATTCATTAGTTGGGTGAAGAGGTGCTCACCAAATTTGCTGTTAACACGAAAGGGTTGGATAGCTCATACCTCAAAAGACTGAAATAAAACTAAAATTCTTATTCAAGAGACTTGCCCAAAGGACTTGCTCTGGCGTGTTCATAAAAGTATCTTTCTACACCTACATGAATTCTCTTTCCAAAGAATCCCATCACTATTGCTTGGGATGACTGTAATTTCCCTGCCTTTCTTGGCATTTTGACCAATTTGTTTAAATCTCTGCACCTCCTCATCAACGCCTCATCTCAAATGGAAACTCAGTGTTGCCCAGCTGATATTATTTTATTTATATAATGCTGCAGTAATATGCAATTACACCTTATGAAAATAATGAAGCAAATTCTATGCTGAGGACAGAGTGAAGTATTTTAAGGCCAGACTTTGCCATCCATTTTTCAGATTAAGTTCTCTTCCCACAATGTCCTAAGAATTGCCTAATATAAATAGAGATAACGGAAAACACGGATGCTTTCATACAGGCCAAGTAATGCAGACTTTAATGCATGAAGCCAGTTTCTTCATAAATAATAAAAAAATAATCACATATATCCACACACAAAACACATTCAGCAGATTTAGGACCAATTTTAGTTGTGAAGAAGAATGATTCATATATTGTGGAAATACAACATTTGTAAAAATTCAAAGGTTTAGGGAATATCTTATTTATCCTTATTTATTTCTTATTTATTTATTCATTCATTCATTCAATTTGTACAGCTGCCCACCTCACATTTGTCACTCTGGGTGGCTCACATAATTAAAACAACCATGCAACACCCACCCCAATAGATAACAATTTTAAAAAATAACTTAAAACCAGATTAAAACCATAAAACACAATAAGCAGGCAAGTCATCCATCAGTATAACCATCCAGCAAGCTCCAAACCATAATTGGATCCCAGGCATGACGACAAAACTGTGTCTTCAGAGCCTTTCAGAAGGTAAGAGACTTGTGGCTCATCTAACCTGATGGTGTTCCAAACAGGAGGCACAGCGGCAGTAAAGGCTTTCTTCCTGGATCACATCAGATGGCACTCCTTAATAGACAGGACCTGTAACATGTCTCCTCTGCTGGAGCTGATGGGATGAGCACATGTAACTAGGGAGATGCAGTCCTTCAAATAACCCGGCCCCACATCATGACGGGCTTTATAGGTCATTCCCAGCATCTTGAATTGAACCCAGAAGCAAACTGGCAACCAATGCAGTTCGCGCAGCAGAGGGGTAACATGCACTGACTGAGTAGTGCACATAACTGCTCATGTCGCTGCATTTTCTCCCAGCTGAAGCTCCCAGATATTCTTCAAGGGCAGCCCCATATAGAGCACATTATAGTAATCTATTCAGGATATAACCAGGACATGAGTGACTGAGAGTAGAGCCTCCTGATGCAGGAGACAAAGAATCAGTCTTCTCTTCCCAGGATTATCTGTGCCCTGGATATGGCAATTGATGAAGCAGTGCAATCCAAATTAAGGTAGATCTATGTGAAAGTATTTTTCATTAGCAGCTGTGGCTTTCTTGCTTACCATTTCTAACTAATAAATAATTTCCCTTGCTTTGCCTGTTTGCATATGCAATCCAATTTGAAGCAATTTCTCTAGCTGTCTCTGAATAGATTGCACATGTGGATATAGTTAAGTGTATTTCAGTGTTCTTTTTCTGATAGTGAACAGTACAATACTCCAACACAGTCCCCAAGAAGGTGAGATGGTGAAGTATGTCTCTTAAATTTCAAGATCACCTAGTAGACTGAAGTAACCCATTGTTTCCTATCTGTTCCATTCAGCAATATATAGTTAATTTTATTGAAATCAGTGTGAATATTAATACACTTAATATTACACATAACTGTAAGTTCAGAGTTTGTATTTTAACAAGTTATTGTGTAGTTTTAGAGTATTTCTTCTCATCTGCATAGACCACATGAAACTGCTGGTTTAGTAGCTATACGGTAAGAGTTTCAGAGACCTGGATAATAATGATGCCTTCTTCAGGAGTTGTTAGGTTTTACAAGAGCTCTTACTGTTCCAGCTGGGAAGGGTAAGTATGATATGTTAACCTAGTCATTTTGATTTGCATAAGAACAATTCAGGTTTTCATTTTATGGCAGATTCTTGGACTAGAAACTGTTGTTATTACACCCTGCATTGGCATGTTGGTCCATTAATCAGCACAACAGTGTTTACGTTGCCTTTCTCCATAGACAATAAAAATCTCATGATTACTTATCCAATCTTAATCCAAAGCTAACTTTTTGGTGGTTTCATAATCCTCCAAACTACAGCTCTAAAAACATCAGTTCCCTAGGGGGTTGAGAAATCCTCCCTTAGTCAAATGCATGCATTTATTCTATAGTAGTGACCTTTCTCTACCCTTGGCCATAGTGAGAAATGGACAAGCTGAACCTGTAAATAAAAGTGATGAAGCAAAAGATGAAGATCTATGATCTGAGATAAGATTGGGGCTTCTCTCTATTGATGGGAACTCATTCATATAGCTGAGTCTTCTCCAATCCAGTGCCTTCCAGATATTCTTGGACTTCAGTTTCCAGAATTTGTAGCCAGCAGGTTTTTGGCCATTCTTGTGTGAATTCAAAGAAACTAATTCCAATGTCCAGGATTCTAAGCCAGCATAGCACTATAAACTAGGGTAGGAAGCTGAAGTAATGTTCAGTGCAAAATTCCAGAATCTGGAGAATGACATCAGGAAGAATGTCATTTTATAGCATGATATTTATAAACACAGGAACCTCAAATAGATCTTGAACTTGCATTTACATAGAATACTCAAAGTAATTCTGGACAGTAACCTGCTTTTAAAATAAACTGTGGAAGGGCTGAAGTTTACATAGAATCAGCACCCTAGAATCTCTCTCATCAAATTTATATGGCTGCCCATCTCACAAAAAATGACTCTGGGTGGCTACAACAATTAATTTAAATAATAAAAATATAAAAACAGTCATTATTAAAAATGTAAACAATATAGTCCCAAATGTGTGGGGATATGGCTGTGATTCATCACTGATAAACTATATAATAGGGCTGAGCAAAGCATTTGAAAGAGGTGTTGTGAGTCTGTTTGCAATCAGACACTGCCCCTGGTCATTTCTGTTCTGATGGATATGTACAGCTAGGGACAATTTTTGAAGTAGCCACACAAGCTTTGCAAAAGATGTTGCTGCTTTAACAATTCAGAGAGCAGAAGCATCCATGGCTGAGGAGTGGGGGGCGGGCAAGCGACAAAAAAGTTATATTGCCATGACAGAAAAAAGAAACTCCATTCTTTTTGTATATGTGCTGTGATATCACAGGGACATGTATGCATGCATAAGAGCATGACTCTTATTTGTAACTTTATTAATTTACATGCCAGAATTTCTGTGTTGTCTATTCTTCTGGCTCTAGGCAGTTTATACCATAGGAAATAAAACTTCAGTACAATTACAAACCATCAGATTCTGCAGTCACCCCAGAAACCGAGGTTCTTCATTAGCACTCCAGCATGTTGCAAAGCATTTCTTTCCTATGATTTGCACACCCCTATTAAATAAACCCTTCATGTAATCAGAGACAAAGATTCTAGGACTAAGCTACTCAGCTTCCTCCTGATTTTAGCTTTCCTATCAGAGTGTAATTTATTCAGAAAAGCATCTTCTAGCATGCTCCTCAGTCTTTGGGTGTGCTGTACTCTTCCAAGGAAGAGAAAAGAGAGCAGATACTTTCATGCAATTTACAAAAGTGAATGGAAGCACTAAGGATACTTTAGCAATGGTGTCAGAATTCTTCAACTGTGTATTAAAATTTGATACATCCAGCTGAATGTAACATATTTTTATGTAATGGCTAGATTTCAAAATGATAGGCCTATTTTTTAATAAAAAAGGCAAAGGCAGAAAGAATATAGCCACTGAAATAGATTTAATTCTGCAAGGAGATATATTTCTTTGCAGAATTTTAATTTGAATGACAACCAAGCACAGATCTGCAAAAAGTATCATTTATAGTACTGTTGTGCAAGTTACTGTTTAAATTTTAAAATAAAGGCAGGGTGGAAGGTCAAGCCTACACTACTTTGTAAAAATTATTCTTCTTCTATTTCCAGGTGAGTGAAGGCTCCTTACTGTTCCACACTGGTAAGAAAGGATCTCTGAACGAATGCATCATTTTCAGCCATATTAAGACTTCTTGTATTAATTGAGCTATTATGGTTTGTGTATCTTGAGTTATAGCCTAGCATTTCACAAATAATTAAATCAAACCATGATCATGACAAGAATAGGCAACTTTTTGGGGTGGTGGGCATATTTGGAGTTTTCAGAGCATGTTATGAAACCTTCCACAAGGAAAATACCATAAAGAAGCTGGCCTGTTCAAGAAATGGCTGTCATGGATATGGCCAGTTAAAAACACTAATTGGCTAAGAATCACAGTTGTTGCTAATCTATTTTCTCTTTCTTTCCAGCATACTCTGTACTACCCCAAACTATCTTTGCCTTTTTGTCTGGGCAAGTCTTTATTTGTAAATGTACTTTTTGCGAAGTCTGAGCATTTCCAAATAAAGCACTGGGCTGCAACAGCCACCAACCATTGTAATATACTAAATATGCTTGTAAGGACTATATACAGGTAGTCTTCACTTGACAGTTCGGACTTACAATGGTGCTGAAAAAACTGACTTATGACAGGTCCCCACACTTATGACCACCACAGTGTCCCCACTATTTTGGAGCTTGGCAACCAGTTAGCATTTATGACTGTTGGAGCATCCCATGGTCACATGATTGCCATTTTCGACCTTCCCGGCCAGCTACCGGCAAGGAAAATCAATGAGGAAGTGCGTAATTCACTTAATGACCATTTGGTTTGCTTAACGCCCATGGTGTTCGCTTAACAACTGTTGCAAAAAAAGGTCGTAAAATTGAGTTGGATCGCTTAATGACCACTTCACTTAGCAACCAAAATTCCAGTCCCAATGTGGTTGTTAAACAAGGACTACCTGTACCCTATGTACTGGAAGCAATCTAGGGTAAATTATTTACAATTTGTTCTAAGCCGGCTCTATGCATTACAGCATGCCTGCTTTTTCTTTTATTTAATTAACGGAATCTAAAACTAAAATTAAGGTCCTTGTGAGACAAGGTGTCAAGAAAGGTCCTTGTGGGCACCTTGGCCTCTGGTCATCACACACTATCTCTGACTTAAGCCTACTATATGAACCCACTCACTCTGTACTTGCTCTTTTACTATCAGACAACATGTCTCAGAGATAAGCTTCAGTGAGTATTGTTTAATAATAAGTTTGAACTGTATTCTTTCTTCTCCCCCACCCCTAGGGTTACCATTATGATAAGTCATATTGAATATCTTTTATTCCAAATGAAAGAATTAAAGTTTCATTAAGCAGCTGCAATTTTAACTTCATGTTAAGCAATTGCTCTGCCTCTTATCCTTTCTGTGTTCCTTAGGAAAAGAAAGCCAGGGAAAAAATTGCATCTTCCAAGGATAGGAGAAACCTTATTTTCAATTTTAAAAATGTACTAAATGAATGAATAGAACCAAGCAACTGTGCATTATGGGATAATGGGCCATTTTGAAAGAACAAACTGAAAGAATGCTGTTGGAAGCAATATGCTACCTTCAGCGCTAAGAACTGTTTGTGGTGTATGCTTCTGAATATTTAGTTCAACATAAAGAAATAATGTGGCTTTCTTACATTTTTCATTTCCTCAAGGTCTCTCTTTCTTTTGGTCTTAGCTTTGTTTACTCTCTACTCCCAAGCCTTAGATCACAGATACCTATCCTTCTTGTTGGGAAAGGTGTCAAAATAACAGATCTGTCAGTGGGTCCCAAATGGCACTCTCCTCTTCCGAGACTCTAGGGAGAACGGAACTGCCTCAACTGGTTCAGGTAGAAAAGATTCCAGTCTTTTCTAACAATCTTCTACAGGATCATAACAAACCTGGCTCACTTCCACAGAAAGCAGTATTTCCTGTAGCAACCACAGACCACATACTGAGTCAAACCCTAGCTTGACCTATGAGTATGATCTCAGTATTTTCAAATTATGGTACTCAAAATATAAATGAATCCATATCACTGTATTTGAAAAGAAGGGGTCCTACTTTTCAGCCCTAAATGTGGGTTGCGTGTCTTAAATGAAGCATTAAAAATGGCATTTTGTATAAACAGAGAAGGAATGTGATATAGTGGTGAAAGTGTTGAAATAGGACCTGAGAGACTCAGGGTCCACCCTTAGCCAAGGGAACTCTCTTGTAATCTCTCTTTTAATTCAGTGTATCTCACAGGGTTGCTGTTGTGGTTATAAAATGAAATGAGAACCCCATTGGAGCTGCCCTGAGCAATTAGGACAAAGGCTGGATATAAATCTCATTCACACACACACACACACAAACACACAGAGTACACAACATACACATACACTTATACATATACCCAATCTTTCTGAAGAACTATAGATTTTTGTATATATTTCTCATGTGGGAGTGATTTTGGAAGAGCTGAGTATTTGGAAATATTTAGAATTAAGTATTTAACTTTGTGCAAATAGGAATATTTGTTTAAAAAACTACTGTGTTCTAATTTCTACCCATCCAAGCCTTTTTGTTGGATTAAACTGAGGAAAAACAGTTAAGATTCTATTGCTATTAAATTAATTTACCAGGGACTCATGCTAAAAATCAGGGACTTCGCAAGTACAGTTACGTATGAAAGACAAAACAATTGGTTGCAATTGGGAACATCAAAGGAAGGCATAGATGAAACAACAACAGGCAGAGTGGGGACAGAACCATATTTAACAGCTTCTGGAGAAATATGGGATAAAGGACTACAAATAAAACTATAATGTTCCATGTGTGGGGGGCTTCCGGTGGGAATGGAGGACTGAATGGCTGTGCCCACTGGCTTGGTTGGTGAGCAGACAACACAGCAACTTTTTTCGGGCTCAGGAAGGCTTTCCTGAAACCCGCACATTCTCCAGATTAAGGAGAATACTTGGAATTATCCCATTTGTCCTCCGAAACAGCAGCTTGCAGCCAGAAGATCGCGTTTTGCTTTTGACTGGTAAGACTACCTGGGAGGCGGGGACGTCACTATTTTCAAGTCATGTTGTAGCCTTAAAGAGACACTAAGTCTGGCCACCCCATTTCTAAATCACCAATTTGTGTGTGTTTTTAAGTATATGTACCCCAAGAGAGGATTTTTACAGCAAGGAGAAGCCGGTCATCTTGGTGCTTAACATTATTTTGGGGATTACTTTTTTAAAAAAAATTTAAGTTTTGGATTTCATTTTTCTTCTATAGGAAATTTCAAAGATTGAGTAAATAATTGTCTTCCTGTTATTATTTTTGTATTAAATTTGAAGATATTAGCATTTTCCTTCATGTTGAATCAGCTGATTTGAATCTTCAGCTTTCTGCCTTCACTTTCCCTTGAGAACAGTCTGCTATTCACTCTCACTTTGTGTAAACAACTTTCAAACTTTCCCATATCTTTGACTTCCACTGATTAAGTTCCTAAGGGGCACCATAATATACTGCATGAGACATAGAGGATTTCAAACAGATCCTTTCTGACCTTCACCAGGACTTCAAACAAGTATCTTTTGACTTTTATCAAACCTTTATGCAAGATATCCAGGACATTGTGGAAAATATGAGAGCTAAAATGTGCCATCAGGTTGTGGAGGATCAAACTGAGGAATTTAAGAGTGATAGAAAAGTTCTTTTTAAGATTGAGATTGGATCTTTATCAAGATGCTGGGTGAAGATTGGATAATGGAGTTGGAGAAATCTAGGGAAGAGAGTGATCTGCAAACCATAAATAAGGTCGATCTCCTGGTGGAATGCCATGAAAAGAACCTGGAATTTTGGAGGGGGGCAGCTGGGCTGTTTGATTTTCTTAAGAAGAAAGCTCTGTGCATATCTTGGGAACATGTAACTGCTCTGATTTATTTTGAAGTGGGATAAGGGTTGGAGAATGTTTATTTGGTTTGCATTAAGGATTTGACTGGTGTTATTTGCTTTTAAAGATTTTGATTTACTGTTTTGAATTGGCTTTGGTTTTTGTGTTTATTAAGATTTTGTATTTAAGATTGGGTTTATTAAAATTATTGTACTATTAAGTATAATAGCTGACAACTTATGTGCCTTTCAATTTTTTATTATAGTAGACAGAAATGTATAGAATAATGGTAGGAAGGGAATATTTACGTATGATTTATCTTTTGGAGGGGAGAAAGATGTTCGGGAGGATTATAATTTTTTTTTATTTTAATATAAGGGGGAGGAGTAACTGTACTTGGTGATTTTTACTATGTGTTAAATGGGAATGATTTATAAAAATAATGTGGTGTTTTGGTTTATACAGAGTAAGAGATTGATTATGGAAACTTTGTATATCCTTGCTGTTAAAAGTCGGAAGCCACATCTTCCTGTAAATTAAAAAAAAAATTCTTGTGTTTCTGCACTTTTTTAGTTTTTTCTTTTATTGTAGTTTTTTGTTTTTATTGTAGTTTTTATTCTTTCTTTGAAACTTAATAAAATTTATTATAAAAATGTTCCATGTGTGTGAAAATCCAACTTATTCCAAAAAATAGCAGGACCTTGGATTTACAAAGATCCTAGAATAAGTGATTTCTTTTAAAGATATATCTTATTTTAACATTCTAAATTAGTGAAAGTATGGATAACTTTTCAAATACATCCATGTACCACTGACTATGCTCAGTTATGGTACTGAATGAAGTTCCATATCAAAACGGAGAATTTACAGAGCTAGATTATCCCTTCTATAATCTATAAAAATGTATATGATAATAAATTTGTTAGTATTTAAGATACAAGATTCTGTTGTTTCAGAAATAAGGAAAAGTGATTCTAGAATGGATAAAAGGTGAACGAGAGATGAAAAATGCACTTGAGGGATATGACTGTTACTCATGCCTTAGTCACCTTTAGTTTGGACTACTGTACTGCAATGTTCTCTAAGTGGGGCTTCTCCTTGAAAACCACTTAGAAGCTTCCACTGGTCTAGAATGCAGCAGCTTAAGCAGTTATGGGCACAAATTGCTTTGCCCATGTAACATCCTTGCATCATGAACTCAAGATGTGGATATCACCCTTAAAGCCCTATATAGTTTAAGACCTGGTTCTTCTCAGGACTGCTTACTTCCAGTAGCTTCTGCCCATCTAATAAAAACTGACAGAAAAAGCTCTCTTCAGATTCCTACAGTTATGGAGGGTCATCTCCAGGGACCACAGAATTTGGCCAACTCAGTCACTGCCCCTCTTTTCTACAACAGTATTCCCCAGAGATTAGGTTAATCCCAACTCTTGGGTTTTCCTAAACCAGTACGACCTGGCTTTTTCAGCAAGCTATTGGGGTCTGATGTGTTGAATTTTTCCTTCTTGCAGAGGAATGTTGTATGTAATTGAACTGTTCCTTGTGCATTTATTACAGATTTTTTAAATTAGTCTGTTTTTAATCTGATTACTGTATTCAGGTCTATAAGCCTCTCAGACTTGGTTTTGTGACCTGAATGGCAGACGAGGGAGGGAGGGAAGGAAGGAAGGAAGGCATCATTTCTTTCTCTTGCTACTGCATTAATGAAATAGCCTTAAAAATCAATCTGATCTTTGCTAACATAGGAGTAAGTCTCAACAAATTCAGCAATGCTTATTTCTGAACAGACACATATAGGATTGTATTATTAATATCTATTTTGAGCAACACTATCATTTTGTTAAGTTTTTATGAACTGTAGGTGGCTTCGTTTTATTATGCAACCTGCAGCCATGAGTACATCACTATTAAATGCCTGTGGTGGATAGCTGATAAGCTGTGGTAACAATTCACTTGGAACTCAGAAGAGGATATATAGTAGCAACACTATCTATATTGGAATGAAGTGTGGTGCAATGATTAACGTGTTGGATCAGGACTGGGGAGATCATTTATAGCCTCAGAAACTGAAAGGATCACTCTGGGCTCTTTCTCAACTTAACCTACCTCACAAGCATGCTGTTGTGGGGATAAAACCAAGGAAGATCCCCATAGAAGAAATCCTGAGCTCTTGGAAAAGAGAATTAGGATAGAAATCAAATCTGAAAAATTTGAAAATAGAGTCCTTTCAGAATTCTGTTGAAAACCTGTGATCAAAGTAGACTACTTTGTCAAAAAAATTAATTGCCCATGTTACTCACAACTTCCATTGACAGTGTAATTGATGGCAATGTAAGAGATTGCAATTAAATTGTAGCTGCTAAATGAACACCCACACCCTACCAGGCATGCAATATAGAGCTTGTTCTTAAAGAATCTACTTTCATTTCCTTCCTTCCCCCAACTCCTATCTCTTTTTGGTTGAGGGTGGAGGAGAGAGAGATAATGCTTCCACTTACAGTATATAGAAAAGAAATACTGGACGGTGTAGGTTATTGTTACAGTGCTTCAAAAATTTTCATTTTGAATTAATCAATAGGTTTACTTTCACAATTAAAGTAGGCATATATGTACACAGGAAGGAAATTTATCAGAGATTACATCAACTGGTCAGATCCTGAGGGAGTTTTGCTTTCCTCTCTAGTACACACAATAGTTTGCCTGCTTGGGTCAAAGTGAAAAGATTTGAGTTTTTGTTATATCTGTTTTTTCTTTATTTTTATAGTATTACTGAGGATGTGAGGCAACTTGCATCAGAATTTTTCCAAGAACAAGAAAATTTATGACTTCTGTGTATGGCTATCTTTTTGAAAGACTGACATGTTAGAAAATTGCAAGTATTCTGTACATAATGCATGTAATCAACAATATTACTACACATATACAGTCTTAGCAAATGTTCATACTAATTAACATAAAGGGATTTATGTTAACTTTCTTTTCCAGTTTTAACTTTCAAAGGACAGTTAACTCTTTTTTTAACACATGGGAAATTTCATTCTTTGGATAAACAAGGGCACCAAAGAACAGCAGCGTTTTCCATCCTCATGCCTTGATGTTCAGTGATCACCCTACTAACATGATTATGTGCCATCAAGTCAGTGTCAACTCTTAGTAACCACATAGTTTTCCTCCATGACAATCTGTCTCTAACCTGGTCTTCCAATGGTGCACCCATCACCACTGTAACTGAGCCCATCCACCTTGCTGCTGGTTATCCTCTTTTCTTTCCTTCCACCTTTCCCAGCATTAGAACCTTCTCCAGAGAGCTGGGTCTTTGCATAATGTGTCCTACTGACATAAACTGCCCCAAAGTTAGTTCTCAGATTCTAAATGTGACCCACCTCGCTGTGGTTTCAATAGATAGCATTTTACTATATGTACAAATGCCATGATGTCCTGGGCTTTATCAGTTCCCCAGCTCTTTACAGAACATAGACATCTAGCTCTTTAGGCTTGCCTTGATTTCCTCAAGGAAGCTGGTGTGGAAATTAGAGGACTCATAGACATACTGTATGAATCTGAGCACTGTGGCATAAAAAGCATGATTTATGGCTTAATATATGTTAACCTAATTGTTGTGACTTAACAACCTTTGGTTAAAAGTAACCACTACTTAGCATAAGATACAAATCTTGCCTTCAAGATTTGTATTCCTATGGAATTCACTGCACAACTCTTGTTCTCTTCTATTGAACCTGTACTCTAGGAGCATGCCAGAGCTAAAATAGGTTACTGGTTATCATATTTTTGTAGCACTATCCAGAAGGAGTCCAGAATGTGTTCTGCATATTCTGTTAAAAGTTCTTCTGGCTTTTTCTAAATCACATGAAAATGCTCAAGCCTTTATTATTTAATCTCAGCTCAAAAGTAGAAATTGTTAGATGCAAGGAAATGAAGAAGAGTTGATAGCATTCAACAACAGAAACCATTTATTGCACTAGAGAGCAGGCAGAGTGTTGATTTTATTCATGTTATATCTTTTAAGATCATTATATTATTATTATTATTACTATTACTATTATTATTATATTATAGGGGGCCAAAGATCATAGGGTTCTGCAGCAGCAGAGTATTCCAGCATACTATAGAGGAAATCTGGCAACTTTAGGCTGTGTAAAATGGAAGAAATTATGAAATTCTCTATTAACAAGATATTTGGATATTATTCAAAGTTGACTTTAATGCATTTACACTGATCAGAATTGAAATTTTCATATTCCTAAATGTTACCATTATTGTAATTACAGTAAAGTATATTGTGATGTTATGCTATTAGACTAGACCTGGGAAGATTCAGGATCTTCAAGTCTACCTATAGCCATGGAAGCTCACCTGTCTTTAAACTAATTAGTATCTATGCAATCTATTTCATACAGCATGTATGCCACTTTGAATTCCTGGGGAAAGGTAGGGTGTAAAACTAAAAAATAAATAATATACATATATAAACATTCTATCTATTGTCCCTTCAGACATATAAATCCTATAGCCATTTACATGAGGTTAAATTCTACTGAACTTTGTGAGTTTACACTTGATCAGACATTTATTTAACCATTCAATCATGTCCAGTTCTCAGAGACTGCCTGGACAAGTCCCTGCAGTCTTCTTGGCAAGGGTTTTCAGAAGTGCTTTGCCACTGCCCCCTTCCTAGGGCTGAGAGAGAGTGACCGGTCCAAGGTCACCCAGCTGGCTTTGTGCCTAAGGCAGGACTAGAACTCACGGTCTCCCAGTTTTTAGCCTGATGCTTTAATCACTACACCAAACTGGCTCTTTATAGGAGTGTGCCATCTATTGTACTTAAGAGATGAGAAACTGTAGCTACTGGTAAAAATACAAGCAAGAAGGCATTAGATACAGTGAAAATGACCTGACCTAAATCCAGTGAACAATTTTTGGGCAAGCACAGGACTTATGACATGTTCATAATGGAAGGTCAACAATGATTCAGTGCAAATTATGTCACTTATCCTATATTTATATTTTTAGTGAAAAGGAAATAATTTTAATACCAGATAAGCAATAAAGACATGATACCTACCAATATCTAAAAATTGTGATAAAAGATCAGCACAGAGGCACTTGATCTTGCATATATGAATCATAAAGCAAAAGGGAATTCAATTGTAGGCTCTGAAGTTTATTTTTATTTTTAAGATATATGTCATCCTGCTCTTCCAGCAAAATAGCATTCATTGTAGTTACACCTATAATTAAAAACAGTAATTAATTAGAACTAGATGCAAAAAAAGTAACAAAAATAGTATAAATTGAATCATTCCTTTGTGGAAAAACTATACCAGCCATTAGAAATAAGTGATGATCAAAAGTCTCATATGCCTTAAACCAAAATGTAAAAGTGACACAGGCAAGTACAGGTAAGGAAGAGATGCCTCTGCTTTACTTTCACCCCATAATCTCCATCTTGCAAACACATTTCCTGCCTGTCAACCAGTATCCAAATTAGTATAAAGCAAGATAAATTCAACTGATGACCAGCATTAAACTTTCTAACTAAGATATATGGTCTACAAGAGATGTGGGAGCCCACATTATAAAATATTTCTTACAAAGATACCAAACATACTTAAGAATTTTATATAAATGTGTTGCACAAACATATACTGATGTCTATATATTAGAAAGAGTATCTCATCAACATTAACTAATCTCAGAAACATCTTTGCATTAGGTAGCATTTTTTATTAGTTTGCATTAAAGGATGATAAGTAGAAAAACATAGAAACTATTTCTGAAGAAAGTAAAATATGAAAAAGAAGACTTGTTTGCCAATCGCAGATTTGTTAAAGAGTGAATAAGGATACATAATTTATTTAGTGGAAATCTCTTGAATCAAACTCAATTCTCCTGTAAAGAGTCAGTTTATTATAATAGCATGGTTCTTTTAATGACTTTCTTCAATTATTTAAGCAGTAGTTGTAAACTTCAAATTCTCTATTACCATAATTTTGAAAAGTGAATGTAGGCTTCTAAGTATTCAGCAAAATATTTGCCCACTTTAATCATACATCGGAACTTCAACTTCAGATTAGCAAGTGGCTTATTCACTCACTATATTTTGCTGCTTCATTTTTTCAGCAAAAACTACGGCTGGAAAAAGTATAGGTTTCTTAACTTTCACAGCAATAAACTACAGTGTATAAAGAGCAAAGCTGCTTCTAACATTGTATTTCAAGAAACATATTAAGCTCTGTGACTTTAGATATGGACATTTCTTTGCAGAGAAGTTGAACAGAGATGTATAGAGATACATTCTGTGAAGTTTGCATGTTTTCAGGCAGGCATTTTCAGGTAACTGTATCATTATAAGCTGTCCCCAACTCTATTCAACACTGCATTGATTCCACCTCTTACTAAGCAGATGCAGTCAATCAATCTGTGTTCCTATGACTCCATTATTATTCAGAAATTTCCAAGATTCCTGTTTTTCTCCGAAAGTGAACTTTATTTAGGCCTGCCAATACAGTGGTCATTGGAAGATTCAGGCATCAAATTGAGATTGATCTAGATGTTCAGCTTGCACCTTTAGTTTTGGATTAGCTGCAACAAGTACAGCAAGGTTTACAAATGCTGCATAAAATTGCAATTTATTCCAAATGTGCTTTCTTAGATGCAGTTTCTATTGAATTCAGTGGAGTTTACTTTGAAATAAATATACTTAGGGCATAGCTGCTGGGACCTAACACAACAAAATTTAAGTATG
The DNA here is from genome assembly GCF_035149785.1 of Candoia aspera. Taxonomy (NCBI): domain Eukaryota; kingdom Metazoa; phylum Chordata; class Lepidosauria; order Squamata; family Candoiidae; genus Candoia; species Candoia aspera. The sequence goes on along the minus strand of NC_086155.1, from coordinate 58,999,877 downwards.
TATATGAGGGAAGCTGCAATTCTGCATTTAGAAGTAAATCTCACAGAACTCAGGTGGGGTTTACTTCTGAGTAAAGATGGCTAGGATTATCTTGGTTGTCTCCTGGCCATCAATCTATTTCAGAACTTTAGGGGCAAATGCAAAGCAAAGCATTTTCTTTCTTTAGTTCTTTTTGTTCAGCATATTGTTCCCTCCAATAGCAGCCCATTTCAGTTTCCATTATCCATGCTCAATCTCTGTATTTCTGAAATTTCAAAATACCTTAAAGAAATCTTTCAGCCCCAGGACTTGAGATTGATTTAAATTGTAGTGGGTTTTAAGATTATCTGACTAGAACTGAACTTGTTAATTTCTGTAAAGCCATATAATTTTGCGTTCCAGCAGGCCGCCGTCTCTCTGTTGTAAAGGGCACTGGGGCTACTGGGATGAGTGCCAACCAAGGAAGCAGTGGGTAGCAATGCCGTCTTGTAGGCAGGTCCATCTTACAGGAGCTTGAAATCATGGTCCCCGTCAATACCGCCCTTCACCATTCAGGTATATTCGCAACTCCTATAGGGGACGACCCAATCCCACACGGGAGGGCTATAACCGTCCGGAGGGGTAGTCAAATTTCATTGCTGGCATTCGACATGTATCACTTGGGGAAGAACGGAGAGAGAGAGGTGGGCTCCGCAAGCTCGTTGGTTCCCATTTCTACTCCCCCCCCCTTCATCCTCCTTTCTTGGACCCGCTTAGTAACTGAGGCTTCGGACGAATCCTCAAGCTGCCAGCGGGCTTCGTAGCCTTGCCATTGGCTGCTTCTGTTGAAGGCCTTTTAGCCAATCCCCAAGCTCGATGCTTCTTCTCAGACAAAAGGCAAGCAAAGGGGCTCTCGCAAACGGGGCTCACTAATCTGCTCTTCCCCTCCCCACTTTCCACCCCCCACCCCGAGCTGGCGTCCATTCTGGAAGCGAGCCAGAACGGAATATGCAACTTTGCCTTTTCTTGAAATAAGAAAAGCGGAAAGGAAAAGTGGAAATGCACACATGTATTCAAAAAACCACCAAACAACGCTCTCTTTCTGCAGATACTGTAATAAAGCACACAAGCCCTCTTCTGTCACAAAGAACATAAAAGTTTTAACAATGTATCCAAAGCTCTTTGAGTATCTGCTTGAACAACCAATCTCCACTTTGAGCTTAATAAGACATACGGCCTTTAAAATACCTAAACTCTCTGCTTGCTAACCCTAAACTGGTGGAACTCCTCAAGGATAGCAACAAGCTGGTCCTGGAATTGAGTTTTCTGACAACTTTGTCATTGTTAAACTAAAACAGATTCTCATCAAGAGACCTTGGCATAACCTTGTGCAAAGTGAGGACACTAACTTGGTGATATGTTAAATCTCAATTTTTAATTAGAAACTTAATTAGAATGATTGCAGGTGTCACTGAATTTTCTCCAGAAATGGCATGATAAGCTAAAGTTTTCATCATGTATGTTCTGTATGAATATGAAGCAAAATAAATATGCATTTACCAGATATGATTGTGCAAATAATTTTTCCATATGATATCCTTATGACCACAAATAATCCTGCTAGGCTTGGATATGGATCACAAACATTACAGTGAATAACCATGTCAATAATTAATATGTGTTGGAAGAGAATTGTCATTACTGGGGAGGAGGAACATTCTGATTCTACATATACAGAATACATCGCAAACATAATGTATGGAAGCAAGTATTGTTACTATACTGTGCTTAAATACTGTATGACCATTCTTCAAAATATTAATGCTTGGGCAATCTCTTATGATCAGATCATGAATATGATTAGATTTTGAATTTTTAAGGGGCCCAGCACTGCAATCTGGCAAACGTCAGTAACTGAATGGGGAGGGCATATACTTTTACTACTTTGGGAAATCATTAGTTAACATATTCTGCCAACTAATCACACTACATGAATTTGACAACAATCCAAGCAGACAACACTATCACAGTGAGACACCAACCCTACATCTTCAACAAGCTGCCATACTATTTCAGAGTAATCCAACTTATCAAAGAAAGATTTACTTTAAATAAGAATACCTCTCTGAGCTGTTGCATAGTCACAGACTTGCTGTAAGTCACCCACTGTTGGCTACACATTAACTTTAATCATAATCCTGAAATACACTAAGACATTGGTGTGTGTCCATGTGTTTGTGTGTATACCAGAGGTATAAACATAATTAAAGACTGACAATATGTGCACTTGACCAACCCTTGCCATATACAGGACATACGTGTGAACTGGTACAATTTGTCAGGGAAAAAAGAAATACAAACTGTTTAAAGCCTTTTCCACTACAACCACTACCCTCATTAGTCATGCAACAAAACCCAATTTATAGTGTACTTGCACAAGTCTGTTTTTGTCCCCTCCCCCTTCAAAAAGCCAGTACTCCTCTATTTATGCATTGACATTTACTGTTTTCCTGAATTGTTACACAAGACTAGAATGAAATATGCTGAGTCCTAGCTTCTGTTTTGATAGTCATGTTTACATTTTACCACTTAGAATATTAAAGCACTTAGTTATTACTGTGATAGCCAGTGGGCTCTTTTCACATTCCAGACTACCATATGTGTATCATTCAAAGCTATTCATAAACTACACATGTCTAGAGTTTCCACATTTTATATCAGAGCCACTCAAATGATGGAATGTGGGACGGTGACCTGTCATATATTATCGATAATATACAATATACATACATAATTCCACACTGAAATATTAAGCACAGTCCGAGTTCTCCCTGCTCTTTGTGTATATTGAAGAGTCAGAGTCACTCCGTGCAACAGAACATCATCCGCAAACAGTCCCAGCCCCAGCAGCAGGCACACAATCCCAAATATTGTCTATACCAACCGAAAATGCAGGAAGTATGTGGTGAAAGATAACCTACCATTTACTTTGCTACGCGTTGTCAAATCATGACAGGAATCAAGTGCACACTTTGTTTTTTGCATCTTTTGTGCGAGGTTTGGGAACAAAATGGGGGGAAGCAGGGAGAGGGGTCTCCTATCTCTGAATATTCTAGCAGCATTATTGCTGAGCACGGGGGTGTACATTCACATCGCTCATACGGGTGATGCGAGTGCATCGCGCGCCAGCTGCTCCAGCTGGTGCATTGCTCCCTTGCATCACTACCACTTGCACTCTATGTGTGAAATCTCAAAAGCAAATCAGAAGTAAAGTTAGAAGCCGACTCCCACTCACTAGCAGCTTTTGTCTCTTCCACGGCCAGGTTACTTCGCCAGAAGAAAAAAAAAAGGAAGCCCTTCGGCGCAACATCCTATCCGAGCACGAGAGAGTTAAACCAGGGGGCGGGGTTTCGCTCTCGCTCTGCCCTCTCCCATTTTCCACCTCGGGGGCGGGGCTTATCCCCGGCATAGAGGCGGTTAGCGACGGTTGGGGCCCTCGGTGCTTCTTTAAAATGAAACTGGCCGGGGTTGGGAATAGCTGAGCATCGAAGCGCGCGTGGGGGCTGAGGCTGGGCTTGCGTGGAGCGGGAAGGCGGTCGGGACCCGCTGCTTGCGGCAGTGGGCGCCGCCGAGCGCAGGGCTCTAAGGGGGACGGCAACGCCGCTGAACCGGCGGCGGCGGCGAGCTTTGCCCTGAGGGGGTACAGAAGCGAGGCGTGTCCCCGCCGTGGCTGCGCGCTGGCCATAGGGAGCAGCGGGAGGGTTTTGTTATTCTTATTAATCAGCAAAGACTTGTCTTAAAACTTTCCTTTTTAAGAGCTACCCTCCACATCCTCCAGCTGCCTCAATGCAGCTTCATTTTCCCAAATTTTCTCTCATCTTAAAAGAATTCTTTTTTGTCTACCCCATCTTCTAATTTGGATTTGCGAAAGAAGCTGAAATAAGTGGCTCCATTCCCCCGAAGCAAAGGGGAAATTTAAAGCGGGGGGGATTTCTTTCTCTTCCTGAGAGGGGAGTGGTTTTCCTGAAGAGGAAGCCATCGAGCTATTCTTAAGAAAGTTTCTTCTCTACCCCCTCCCTTTTTTTGTACGTGCTTTGGAAGGCTAGGCTTTATTTCGTGCTGTGCCAGACTTTTATCTTTTAAAAAGTAAAGACCTGGCAAGAGAGCTCCCAGCGATCGTCGCCCACCTGCCGTTTGTCACAATGTACAATACAGTGTGGGATATGGATCGCGATGATACGGACTGGAGGGAGGTGATGATGCCGTATTCCACGGAGTTGATATTCTATATCGAAATGGACCCTCCAGGTAATGCACTTTTTAGTTTGTGTTCAGGATTAGAATCGTGGTGCTTTTTCAATGTCAGCCATCTGCAGAAGTTCATTGTTCTCTCTCCCCAGCGGTGCAGGCTTTGGCTTTCCCTGCCGAAGAGAGGGGAAAAAACTATGCTTGATTGGAAGCCTGTAAACTTTGTTCTTATTCTTTTCTAGTCCCCGTTTTTAAAGGACTATATTTTGTAAAGATGGAAAATGTTCTCTATCTAAATTCCAAAAGCTAGGGCATCGAGTCTGCCTGTCCTCCAAAGTTCTATTTAGTGGGTTAATACCTACATTGTAATCTAACCTGCCACCTTTTTTAAGAGTTGGTTTATGTGCCAACACCTAAATACTTGATTGTAAACGTTTAATACTGCTGTTTTCTAAGAACACTTTTTTCCTTTTAGTTTTAAGTTCTACATTTGGTTCTGGCAAAAAAAAAATGTTGTCCAATCCTGTGCTTGCTTATTTGAAAATCTGTCCCACTAAGTTCAGTGGGCTTTTAAGGCCAAGTAAGCATGCATATTATCACAGCTAAGTATCTTAGAAGGGTTAAAGGCATTATAAAATTTAATATGAGTATTTCCATTGCTTGAGAGATATTGTTCTTACTTTGCTCCTGCATAGTGCTTCTTTTGTGCCTAGGAAGGAATAAGATACAAGAGGAACAGAGGTTGACTCTCTGGTGATGTGTTTAGAATTATGATTGTGAGAGTTTCAGAGTGCTTGAAGCTTCCGCTTTGGTGAAATCCTCAGCATGAAAAATATATCTGTATACATTTTCTTAAACATAATTTTCGTTTTTGAGGTAATATTGAAATAAAAAAATTAAATGGAGAAACCACTACTGCCATTACTTGGTATTACTCATCCCTGTGCAGATGGGGGATCATTATATTGTAAAGCAAAAGTAATAGCAGAAATCATGCTTGTCAACCTGATGTAATAGCAGTATACTTTAGACTTTAACCATGGTGAAGATGCTAATTTCTCCTTCACTTATATCTTTGGAGAAAGACATTCAGTAGGTTACTAGAAAACTTAATTGCTGAAAACATGTTAATAAGAGAATTTTCAGGCGTCCAAAGTTTATAAAGCTGCTGCTTCAATATTTATCTGAGGTTTAAGCCTCTTTGAGTCTTATAATAAATTATTTTGTGTTTTCTTTTAATCTAGATAATAAAAGAACCACAGTGCAGTTTTTCAGTATTACAGTATTATAGACTCAGCGTTTGAATCCCATTGAATTAAGCAGAATTTTCTTAAGAGTAATCATGTATAAGTATTCTGCTAACCAAACTAGAATTCTGCTAAAACTAAATGTACTCAGTTTTTCAATGTTTCTTACATGCTATGAACTTTACAGGCTGTTATCTTCATTTTATTAATATTTGGAGTTTGACAGAAGTTGTGGTACAGTATGGTAACAAAATTAGGTACTGTAGAAGTTTAGAGTAGCCTAGACTCTCAAAACTCTTGAAATTTTTATTTTAAAACCTTATTTTTAATATGTCTTTCCATTTCAGTTAAATGTTCACTTTTTAAACCAGAGCACATCACTTTGGTAAACCAATGCATAGCTAAGTGAGACCTGCAAATGCATCTAAGCAGTCCAACAAAGCTAAAATTCATTGTAAAGCTAGACTGTTACATTTACAGTCTTTCTGTGATACAAGTTTTTTACACTCTAAGGGGGAAAAGTTTTCTTTGAATTAATAATGTAAATGAAGCAGATAATGCATGGGACAATTTTGCAGTGTTCGCTCCAACTTTAAGATGTTTTAAGGATACTTGGTTTAGATAGCAGAATGTAACAGCTGGTAATTGAGAGTGGCATTAAAATACTAGTTATAAGTTCATATTTTTAGCTGTGAACAGGTAATACTGCCTCTAAGAATAGAACAAGCAAATCATTAGAATCCTTATTCCCACTCAAATTTTGATGCTTCATCAGACATTTATCTTGTTTCTTTAAATCCATGAGGACAGGTAACTTGCTTTATACATTTTAAAGAAATTGTGTTCTCTGCGGGCTCCATCTGAATGCAGCAATCCTATGGCTGTGCGAAATAACATGGTTCAAGGTACTTCTTATGCTATGTAATTAGGTGGACTGTTGCAGTTCTGATAGGCAAGATGGTACATGTGTGCCCATAGGCATATTCTTAGTGCCCTCCAGGTTCATTGTGCACTCTGAATTTTTTAGATTGTTTTAATTAAAAATGGGAAGCTGGCATACTGTAATGTGAAGCACCAGACTGTAGCATCATATTTATAATATGTTTATAATAATTTCTCTGAGTTCCTCATAGGCCCAATAGGTATTCAGAAGAAATTAAAATAATAGTGCAGCTCAGTGTTTTGTTTGGAGGTATGCCCACCTGTTCAAAAAAAGAGCAAAGGTAAGTTGGAGGGACACGGAATGTTTTGCGGGGTAGGGGAATAGGAGTGCAGAGAGCAACTTCACTTCTTTCTGTTGTGGTAAATCTATGTTGTGTGGCTGATTATGAACACTTAACAGCTGTTTAATGAATAGACAGACTCCCTACCCCCATGTCAATCATTTTGTGAACATGCCTATAATATGCTCTTAGAATTTTAAATGTGCATATTTTTTCAAAAAGTTCACTACAGTCAAGTTATTTGGATTTATGCATTTGTCTGTTGAATGCAAGTTTTCGTTTAAGCTTTGATTTAACAAGACTTCAATTTGTGAATGTAGAACTGTACTGTTACCTTTTCAGATATGGGGTGCTTTGGCAGTGGGGGGATGGGAGCTTTTGTCAAGAAGATGTTATTTTATTATAAGGTATATTTCATACCCTAGAATCATGTACTCCATTTCACTGATTTACTTAGAAAAAGTTTGTGATTTATAATGGAGTAGTTTTACTAAAGCTTAACATGTAATTTTACTTAGGAAAGAGCACTACATTCTGCATTTCAGAGTTCTTTGCTGAGTGTTTACTAAATTCTTGAATAGTTAATACAGGCAAGTTCATGGAAAATGAGAAGCAACCTCTAAAAGCTTTTTTTTTTAGGTGTGTAAGTGTAAAAAAGAGAAATCAAAAGTAAATGCACGAGAGAGAGAATATTGGAAGTAATCATAATGACTCTTTGTAAGAATAGAGTATTTGTGCTTAAATAATCCTGATCCTTTAAAACATACATGTTGAATCTTTTAAAATTAGGACTTGTTCAAGCACAATTTGAATTGGTTAATGCAAAGCATAAGTGGGGAACAGGGATACACTGAGTAATTCCACCCCTGATGTGTTGGCTGATTGTTCCTCTGATACCTGCATGTATGCTGTAATCATGAACATCAGAGGAAGGCATATTAGGAGTAGACTACTTGAAATGGCTCCATTTCTCTGCTTGATCATTGCATTCCCCTTTAGGTGATACCTGACTAGGGCTTTATTGGATTCAAATTCATATAGTTAAGAGAACTTCATTTTGTTTTCTCAAGAAGTTTATTACAATGCTCCTTATTGTTGATTTCTTCTACAGTACTATACAACCTGTTTGTGAAATGCGGCACTGAAAAGATACAGGCCCAATAGTAATTGTTTCCAAGATTTTTTAAATAGGTGAAACTGTTGTACATTTTAGTTGAAGATTTTGGGGATGTACAAGAAATCCAACACATCTAGTCCTGACATAGAAGCCCCACTCATTTCAGTGGACTAAAAAAATGCATGACTTCAGAACAGCAGTCCGCATTGCTGATAACATAATTTACTTATTTACAAAAATGGTATTCCATTTCAAGCACTGATACTGATACTATTTTATTGTATTTCCAACAATACAATAAAATAAATACAGTAGAATACGAACCAACAATTATTGAACCAGAAGATCAATCAATATCAAAAAGGTAACAACGCTGTCATAAAAACTCAACAGGCAACACACCATAACTCAGACACAGCGTAAAGCTAATTCCATGAATACTACATGAAACAGTATTTTAACTGCCTTCCTGAATTTTAACAGAAACCATTGTAGCTTCAAGGGTGGGGGGCAAAATATTCCAGATGTTGAAGGCCATCTCAAAGAAGTATATTTGGGAACCTACCCCATCTCTTTCCCAAACGGCAGGGAGTTGCAATTTCAACTTTCCTTTTGAAATTGAATGAGCAGATTTTACATGGTATCAAAGATAGCCAGGACCAAAGCCATATAAGACATTATTGGTAATAATCAGCACCTTGAATTGCACTTGGAAACAAAATTGTAGCCAGTATAGCACACATATTAAAGATATAACATGGCTATAACAGCTTTCACTTCATAACCGTGAGCAGCGGCATTTTTCACCAGCTATAGTCTGTCTTCAAGGGCAGCCCTATATAGAGTGTACTGTAGTAGGCCATCTACAAGGTGACAAGGATGTGAAATATTGTTACTTGTGCTTCCCATACCAAGAGCATCATCAACTGGTACACCAACCGAAGCTGGGCAAAGGTTTTCTTGCTCATGGTTCTAGCAGGAGCTGCAAGTTCAGGAGAACCGCTATTGCAGTTCACCTCCTCTTAGGGAAGTTCAAATCTGTCCAGAGCTAAAGATGGGAGTGGAAGATAGCTGCATATAAACAGCCTATTAATGACATATCACCAGATGCCAGGGGATGGCCTCTCTAGCAACCTCATGTAAATATTAAAAGAGGACAACCTCTTTTAGCCAAGGCTCCTTGGGAGTAGCCAAGGGCTTGGCCTTTCTTCCCCCCCCACTCCTGACTGAAGCCACTCACTTAGGAGAAGAACAGTGCCTCTGACCCCAACCCATGTAGATCAATGGTATTGAAGGCTGCTGAGAAATCCAGGAGAACCAAAAGGATTTTGCTTTCCCTATCCAGATCCTGTCACAAATCATACACAAGAGCAACCAGTGCAATTTCCATTCCAGCCTCTTGAGGAAGGGATTCACTTCTTCAAGTGATGGTGATCTCTTTCAGGTCAGATGTACTCAATTCTTGTTTTTCATGAGCATTACTTTAGGCATACCTCTGGCATTTCATCTCCTGGAGGTCTTCAGTAAACTATAGAGAATCCCAGAGTCAACTAATCGAATCTGCTCAGAGACAATTATTGCAAGGAACAAGCATCAGTAACTTTATAACCTAACTAAGTTCCCCACTCTTCCTGGAGTCTGGAACCCTCCCAGTAGCCCAGCAGATTACTTTTTTTTTTTTTAAGTGTAAAATGTAACATTTTTATCCTACCAGCATTCACACAGATGTGATCTACCTAGCTGACTAATCAGACCTGATAGTATTTGGATGGGAGACCACACAGATATACTTAAGCTATAGACTACATACAGCAGTTAAAAAAAAAAAAACAAGAAGCAGTGGCAAACAACTTCTGAATTGTTGCCAAGAAAACTATATAAGCATGTCTGTGACATCATCAGGAATTGAATTTAAGAAAAAGCTTTGTTTAGACTAGAAGAATCTCTAGAGCAGCACTTTGATCCCACAGAAATTAGCCATGTCTGTGGTAAGTCTAACATAAACTACCCTTTCCCAGTTGTATTTCTCTGCAATTAATATGGAGAGGTACACTGCCTGTGAAAGTAGAAACAATATGACTGGTAACTTCTGATAGTCTTATCCTTAATTCTATTATATATTTAAATAGAGGTACAAGCTATCTTTTCTGGAAGATTCCTATACATAGGAAATGTTCATCTAAGTTCAGTATTGTCTACTCTTTTACTGTAATTGAACTTTTGCCAGTATTGTGTCCATAAACTGCGTTGAGTCTTTTTTTAAACAGGAAGTGAAGTGGTAGACAAATATTTTAAATACCATAGAAAAAATGCGTGGACTTGCCAATACTAATTGCCAAAATACTTTATCTTACTTCATTAGTATTTAATAAAGGGGTTCTTGAAATAATGTGTTGTGGTTATTAGTATCATAAGTGAGAGACACTAAATAGCAGATCTTGCCTACATTTTTTTTACATATTTTATTGACTTACAACACTTGCAAAGTAGGGATTAACAGTAAGTTTAAAGGCCGTTTCATATATTAATGGCCACAGTTTTCAGTGTTTTGGTCCCAAATTTGCTGTTAGAATGCTAGAATATAATACAGATTGCTGACTTATTTCTATAGTTTCACAGATAATTTCTAACAGTGACATTTTAAACAGCTATTTTGTGCTGATTACAAGTTATTGAAGAAAAGTCTTCAAAGATACCAAGCAAAGAAATTGATGGTTGATTAAAAATACTACTATAGCTTGCTTGTAGAGTTTAGGAGCTCATTATTATATCATATGTGTTTGCATTTCTTCAATTAAAGGCTTTCTTCAAACTGAAAATACCATATGTGCAGATATGTGTTAGGTAGAACTAGGAGTTTCCCCAAATATTGCGCAAGCTTTATAAACAGTGGCCTCAGCCAGGCTTTACAAAGGAAGTTGGGTTTACAGTGTTCCTTCTCCTTCCTTCTCCTAAGAAGGCACAACCAGGTTCTAGAAGCTTCAGTGCTAATCGAAAATGATTGCTTTAAACAAACAAAAGTGTCCATATTAGAAACAGAGGTCAGTTTCCTCACTTTTAGAACTTCAAGTTAGCTTTTTATGCAGAACTCCATTTGAAGTTAAAGCCTCTGGGATTTCTACCAAACCAATCTGTTTGATGTTTAGTTGCTCATAGTTTGCAGAGATGCTAGCTCCTGCAAGGGAGATATGGCTTCTGAGGGAGGTTCACAGATATGCAACTCTGCTGTTAGCCATTAATTTGCAAAGTTGTTAATTATTCTCTCACAACATGAAGCTTCTCAATATCTTCCAGCTCTCCTCTGCTTTCCTGTGTTCCTGGCTGTTAATTTGGGCCTTGAAACAAAAATCTTACCTCTTTCTTCTGATCCAAGGACAGAGCTTCTTGCAGGTCTTTCAACAATGTTTCTCTTCCATCATTATCCTTTTTATAATGCAGCAGCTAGAAGACTAGCTGATTCATTCTGTCAAAACTTATTTTCAAATCCTGTTGAGAACGTTCGTGCTTCTTTTCTATCAAATTATCCTCTCCTTAGTTCCCAGATAGCCTAGTGGTATGGGCTACTGAAGACTAGTACATAAGAGAAGGATGTATCAGCTGAACTTGTCTTTGGAACTTGGAGCATTTCTTCATTAGATTGGTTACAAGGGTTTTGGAGATGTGTCTCCTTTCATTTGAAGTATGGATTGCAGGTCTATCTGGTAGTTTAGCTACTTTTAATAAAGTTTATCTACCATAAATTGAAGAACCCTCTCTTTTAATTCAGCACAAATAATAATCTGCCACCACGTTTGCTTTACCTAGGCCATGCATAGTAGTGAACTGATAGAGTTAAAGTGCTAAAGACCAGCATGTGAGCCATGGATTGGTTGACTGTGTGGCTTGCTGCCATCTCAGATCCTGACAGTTGAAGGCCAAATAGTGATTCCACCACCTACTTAAATAGCTATGCATACATGCTCTACGGTTGAGCATCTAGTTTCTCATGGTAGTAACTTCTGGCTGATTGCTATCAGGCTGTGCTTATGGGTGGCACTTGCTCAAGTGTTCCCACTTCCAAAGCATATACCTTCATTACAGTATAAAGAGCTGTGAAGAATTGGGATATTTAGTACTGGAGTTTGACCGAAGGTGGATTTCAAACTCTGAATACTTCTTCACACGTTCTAGTCCATTGCACTTTTGTTGGTTTTGATTTATGAATTGGGAGAAGCATCTTAGCTGAGAACTTAAGGATGAACTGTCTATACCAGCCACTGTTCCCAGAAATTTCCAGATGTTTAATATGCCAGATTTATTTTGATGGCCAACCTCCATGCATGAATATTTCATAATTTAAACCCTGTGCACTATATAACATTGGATAGTCCTTGCCAGTTGTGGTAAACTGGCAAAAGCAATACATTGTGGTAAAGGAAGCAAAAGCAATACTTTACATCCAAGGTAAAAATCTCATAACTTAGTATTTCACTCATATAGCATCCTGTTGTCCGTGGACTTGATATAGTTTTTCTGCTTCCCTTTCTTTCATATTCTAATTTGGTCTAAAGTCTCCTGATTTTCAAAACGCATCTGGTAGCACTTGTGATTTGGGATTTTCTTCCCAGTTTTCTCTGATTATTTGGAGAGGTCCTCTGACCTATAGAGCATATAATAATACAAAGGGAAATAAACCTAGGAAAGTTTTTGGTACTTCTCAGTAAGCAAATGAAAGGTGAATCCCACCTGTGCCAATTGGAGCTGGTCCTAATAATGTATTTGATTATATCCATTTATACTTGATCAAAGCTTTCCTGTGTAATAGTACATGGTACTGGTCCCTTCTACTCTTATTTTTTTATAAAGGAATTTTATAACTTGACTGGTTAAATTTTTCCTTGATTGATAATCAGCTCCTTGCACATTCTAATCTGCAAGAACAATTTAAACAATGCCAACCAGACTGCCTGGCATGGACCAGTTCTGGGTACCTGATAATGTACTATAATATACTCTGAGAATAAACTTGAACCCTCTTTGACTTTTTCATAGAGATCCCATTGTGTCCATAGCTTTTCACTGAAAGGGAACAGCCATCACTGGGGTTTTATATAGTACCTCAAGATTGCACCATTTCTTCATTGTTTGCATCTATCACAGTTATCAGTTGACATCCACAAATCTGCCTGGGCACCAAAGCATATAAACTATACAGAGAGTCACAGTTGCAATTGCAAGATGAGCAGCTATATGAATCAGTATAATGAATACATACATACATACATACATACAGTACATAATAAAGATAGATATATTCATGGCTTTGATGCCTGACTCAAGGAATCATATGCCCTAGCCATAAGACTAGTGCCTGGCACTCAAGCAGCAGTACTAACATAGCCTTTTTCAGGATGTGGTTTTCTGATTTAAAAAGCCTCTCTCCTGCAATCTTGCTTCAGTTTAGAATTTATTTCTTTTCAGGGCAGGGACAGCAGCTTGCAATTCCCAGGGAGTCTCACTCCGACTCTTCCTTGACTCCAAGGGTCAGACTGAAACTTTTGCTGTGGTGATCCAATTTAGTCCCCCATTCTGTTCTTTGTGCCTTCTGGTTTTTCCAGGTATCTTACTTAGACTTTTCTGTGGATCTTCAAGTGCATCGAACAAGCCACCAGTTTGGGAATAACTCTGAGAAATCAATGTGGGGGTCATTAAAATTCTTTAATGAGGTTTTGTGATAAGGTCATAAGGCAATTTGGGACTCACTCCCACTCTCAAAACATTTTCTCCAACCTCAGCTGGTGCTCTCACCATCAGATAAGGTCAGGACTCTTGGAACTCAAAATCTTTACACTTTCTCTTGGGGGAACCACAGCTTTAACCACGTACCCACCTCTAATAAAACTGGAAACAGCTTATATCTAAAAATACTTCTAATGGCACTTGGCTATGGCAATCACCATTTGATGTTTAGTTTCTGTAAGATTAGGTACAGCTTCAGCCACTGTGAAGTGGCCATCACCATCACTATGGTGTCCCTTCATTCCACATTGTGAACATTCTTTTAAAAAGGTTACCTTCCTGTCCCTTAGTTTATTGAAGGCATTATTCATTGTTTCAGCCATTTGACCACTTGTCCCCTTATCAAAGTAGTGTGTAATATGTTTAGGGATATTCTTAATCAACCAGATCTTACAGTTTTGAGTCCTGTAGCCTTCTTTTCTACAACTATGGTACAGTTTCTTCCCATTTCTTGGCTCTTTGTGGTTTCCTTTTAACCTCCAAGTAGTTCCCTTTCTCCCAGAAATTTTTCCCTTTTGAGGGCCAGTTGTTTTTTTCCCTACAAAAGACATTAGGACTAGGCCTGCCACCCTTGCCATCATGAAATCTTCAGCCAGTTCCAGAACACAACTCTAGCTATCTGAACGGTATTCTGAAACATGCTGACATATAGCCTCCAGAAAAATGGACACAAATTGGGAGACCATCTGACTGTATCTTTGAAAAGAGAGCTAGTGACCTTTCTCTACCATGGGGTAGCAATATATGTCAGATTCTTTCAAAGTCTATTTGTTGTTGAAGACTTATCAATTGAAAATTAGTCTATCAACATAGGGTTTAAAATCTTAAGCTGGCCACTTTTTAGTTGATAGCACTCCAGATATGAAGGCAGCAGAATTAATCGATCTTGCCGAATTAAAATCAAAAGTTTATATAGATACTTAACTTCCTCCACTACAAGACAAATATATACACATTTTTAAAAAGGGGGTAACCATTTTGATGAAGGAAAAATCAAATTTGTGGAAACAGTACTTTTAGATCAACTGAAATGTTATAATTGCATCCTTTTGAGTTTCTTATAACTCTTCATTTTGTACATCTGCCTGCCAAACTTACGTAAAGCATTCAGAGGCATATTTCCCCAATCCCCAGATATTACCTAGTAGCATGATTAGATAATTTCATTCAACAGTTTTTTTATTCCCAAAGCTTAGATATTATAACATTCACAGTGGAAGTTAAGGGCAAAATTCCTTTTAACTCGAATTGCTTTAGCAACAAACTTTGCATTAGCGAACTGTTTTCTGTTGCATTAGATTTTGGAATGAGACCTGCTACAGCACATTGACTTCACTAAAATGACTTTTTGATTGTCCAATGACTTATAGAATGGAGTTTTTAACATGTTTTTGTTAAGCAAAAAAATGTTGAAAAAACATGTTGTGCAGAGGTGTTACCATTGTCTAAGAATAATACTTCTGTGAAGAGAACTTTACTAGATGTGTGAAGATTAGATGTTATAGTTGCTGAGTCCACATAAACTACAGAGAACACAGTGTAAAGTATATATGTGTGTATTCGATAGGATTCATATGGCCGTCAGATGACACAATCTCCTAAAATTCTGTGGTGTGAATCATGACTACATACATTGAATTTGATCTCTATAGACTTTTTAAGTCAGATAATGAAAGTTGGTTTGTGAAGCATGCTTTTTCTGTTATCTTTTTTTCAACTCAAGTTAAAGCAAAATATTCTGACTTCACAGTTTTGTTGTAAATTTCTCCAACATTAATAGAAAGAGAACATGATACATAAATACACTATATTTGTGGCATAATGCTACTGCAGAACAGTTCAGCCATTGTTATAGTTAATATTCCATTTCAGAAGTCAATTCCTTTCTTACTGGCAAAGATTTTTAAACTAAGGATTAAATGTGAAGCAGTAGTTATTGATGTGTATAGCCGCAAGTAACACTGAAATTATTATGAGTAGAAAACAAGAACAGTTGAAAAGAAAGAGTTTTTTTTCCTGGGTATTAAGCCTTCTAATGATCATTGGTTAAAGTGGAAAGATATCATTGGTTACTAGGGAGAAGCATAATAGTAGAGCTTGATTGTACAATAGATAGGATTTGCTTCATTTTGGGGAGTCTGATTATCTTATTTTACATCCCACTCCAAGTGGTCTCTCTGCATTTTGTGTGTGTTTGTTGCTTCCCCTATATTTGGCATTCTTGAACTGTCTGAATTATTATTTTACTAATATATTTGTCTTTGAATCAGCAGTGTTTCTAGCATGGGTCATCATATTGGAACATTTTTTTTTTCAAACCATTGTATAAAGATGGTCACATTCTTAAATTTATGGTTATATACTGTACCCACCTGTTTGGAGACTATGTTCTCCATAAGAATAGATAATTGAAGATGAGAGGTTATTGGTCTACATGTTTCACATTATTTAAGAATTTATATGCTATCCTTACCAACAGTTTTTCAAGCTGACATACAGTAGATTCCCCTGATATAGACTACTATAGATAAGACAGGATTACAACTCTCAGAATGCTATTGACTTTGTTCTTAGCAATTGTAACTCCACTATTGAGTTCCTATGATTAGTAGATTTAATGCATCATCTTAAATTTAGATCCTAAAAATTGAAGAAAGAATTTTAAAATGTAGAGTTTTAGATGTATCATTTTTAAAACATCCTAAATGAATATTTACAATATGGATGGACTGTAAAATACTGAACAAAATATGTAATTTTAAGACTCTTAAAGGCAGTGGTCTTTCTAGCAAAAGTTAATGGATATTGTGGAGTTATATTTTGATTTGTGCTGGATTTCATAATTCCTGTCTGTGGTATTGTTAAAAGATACTGGGAATGTTTCAAACTTCTTTCTTACACCACAGAAATAGAAGGAAACATTACAAAGTACTGTACCTCTCAAATCAGAGATGTAACATGGGATAGCCCATCTTTGACACTGTTCTGAAATCATGCACATCCTGGAAGATCAATTGCAGTATCAGTCTTGGTGCTGCATTTGGATCAGTTGCACATCAATATGTAGATCATAATGGGATCAGCTGCATGTCAGTGTGTGGTTGACCTTAAATAGATGTGTATTTAAGGTCACTTGTGTATCTTACCATACATAAGTATTTATCTCCTTACTGTATAGGTCCTTTAATAGTTAGCTGTAATGTTTTCCACTTGAAATATGACAGATGCATCTGTTAGACTCATCTTTTTATTTTTGAAATTCCAGTGGCAAAACTGAAGCTGGCAAATTATACTTGGGTGATCTTTCTCATAGTAATGAAATAGCTATGTGTTATGCTACTTGTTAATCAGAATAGTTATAACTGGATAACTTTCTGGAAAAATAACCATTATTTCAATTTGGACCAGTTTGTCTGTTTTTGTAAAATGTACTACTTCTGGCCACACTCAATTTATTTTATTAAGTTTACAAATTTTGTTCAGCTCTTAGTCTGAGTGAAATTAAACCGCATTTGTGGCATTTTGTCTTCTTCAACATACCAATAGATAACCAGTGTGCCCTCATAAAACAGCCAGTCTTTGATATCTTTTCTTTGTGGTAAGGTAATCAAATGAACACAAGAGCAGCAGGTTTTGGCAAAACTCACACCCCTGTGGCTGGACATGACAGCCTATTGATTTTTCATGTGAAGGACTCTCTGGTGAGATACACGGCCCTATGCTACAAACATCTGTCTTACTTCACCTTCCAAGTATTTAACTGAATAACCTGTAATAGTTTTGACTTATTTGTGGATGTGGATAGATTGAGAACTAAAGGAAGACTAATTAAGGCAATAAGGTAACTTTTTAAAAAAAAAATTACATTTGTACACATATAGCTACTGAACTATAGCATATTTCATTAATCACTGCTAGCTTCAGACTGTTAGATTAATTAAACGATCTAACGGTTTCCAGAAAATGGTCTTTTTCCAAATCAAAATTATTATAAGATCTCCTTAGGTGAATTGCATTGCTGTGGGATTTTTCTGTATGCATGTTTTTTTGATCAGCATAAAGCATTCACATTACGTTATTGACTAGACCATTTCTTTGGGGTATTTTGTCATAGCAAAGCATGGCCGCTACATGGAAGCTAGCAAAAGTTATGTTTTTTGTTGACTTAGGGCCTATCGCTGTATCTCAGTCCAGCCTATCAAGCAAAGTAATTATTTTGCAGAATGCTATGTATGCTGCCTTGACTTTCTGGAAGATGGGAATTAATTAATTAATTGCATTAATTGCATTAAAAGAAAGAAGAGCTCTTTTTCCAAGGAAAAGTTGTTTAAAAATCAGAATGTAAATAACATCTCAAAAGCTTATTTATCTCACTGGCTATAAATACGCATTCAGAAAGCTGAGAAATTCTGTCAAGTACTCTTTACAAATTTGGTTTAGGCAACTTCTATGCCCAACCTTAAGTAACTGATTACCTGCTTCATGATAAAAGCCATCATTTGTTAAATGTAGTACACTATAAAGCTGTTTTTTCCTAGTCAATAATCCTGAATCATCCGACTTGAAAACTGCTGGGGAACCTCCAGGTATAGGGAGAATGTTAGTTGTGATTTTGCATTCATCTAAATCTAAGGAGGTAAGGGCTGCAACTTGAATTCGGTAGATAGAAGGTGCTATTCATTAAAATTTGTTACAACAGAAAAGAAGCTACTTTTTCTGGTATCATATGGCATCAAATGCGCCATTACTCACGGGCTTGGTTGAAATAAATAAGGGTTGCATTCCAGTTTATTTTCCTGTACATATTGAGAGAAACAATGCTGCAGGGCTATTTGTTTTCTTCTGCTTTTCTACCCCTCTCAACTGGTAGAGGCAGTATGCACAACAGCATTAATTTTAGACCACTTTTTGTGGTCCGTGACTTTTACTTTTGATAAGACTGTGGAGAAATAGTAACTGAAAGAATTGCTACAGTACTATCAAGAGTTGCTTTTGTCAGTCTTTAAAGTCTGAAAAATGAAGCTGCAGAAGTGTTGTCCCACTGTTCAATCGCTCCCAAAAAATTGCAGAGGAATGCCTGTATCATTCTTTTGATGCTACTATAATAATATTGCAGGAAAAAAATAAGCAAAAGACAGAATCTGAAAAGAGAGACTATAATGGTTCATTAATGATTTTCAGAATTGGTTGAAGCAATTAGGGGGGTTCTTCATAACTGCAAATTAATGAGAACAGTGAAAATGTTCTCTGGGGGTACCTTTTAGTGCAGAAAGTACAATCTTTCTTTGGCTTCCTTATTATAAACAGTAGCATCTTGGAGAATATTCTGAAAAGGAGAACCAGAATATGTTTTATGACAATTACACTTCAGCTTATATCTCAGCCATATTTATTTTACAAGTGTTTATTTGGAATGAAATAATAAGATTCCATATAGCAAACAGCCAAGTTTCTATACATGCATATAATATCTATCTTGCCTTCTTCCACTAGTTTTGTTTTGTGTAATGATGTGGCTCTTTGGCTCTGAGTGCACACTAATATTGCTTCACTTCTTCCCCTCATCCTAGGGATGAATATTTTTTAGATTGCAGCCTGAGGGAAGGGACTGTCTTTTTATTGTTCTGTATGCTGCAGTGAGAGACTTTCCCACTAAAGTGTGGGATATTAAATAAATAGTTTTTTCCCCCAATCTCAGGCATATTCAGTCATCTATTTTCATCTTATTTAATGTTTTATTTTACAGCTTGCAATTTTATTATATTGACCTGCCAGTTGTTTGGAAACCCTCTGCAGGTTATTTGCTATTGGATCTTGGAAAAAAAAAGTCACAAAATGGTTTTAAGAGTTTATGTATAATCCCTCTTTCATGCCATTTTTGCAAGCTAAATTGCCCTTCTTTCCCTTGGTTGCTATGCGGTGACAATACAGATATTGTCCATGAAACATAGAAAGCACTTAATAGCTTTTAGTTTAAGCTAAAGATACAAGTCTCTATTGACTATCCAGATTACTTTTACCTTAGGGATAAACAGGCAGAGGAGACTAATTAATATTATTCTAGGTACTATTATAACTCTTCTTTCTTAATCTCCAAGGACTTTTCCCTTTATATGAAAACAAATTATAACAGTCATAGAAATGAGAAAAGTAAATTCTTTTTTTTCATGGCTGTTCTAATTCTTGATTAGCCTAATGGTAACATGTTTCTACAATTATTAGCATACAAATATTCTTTTTTAATCTTTCTCATTACTGTTCTGATCATATTTGTTTTGTTATGAGGTAACAAATCTACAAATAAAATCATCTCCTTCAAATACTCATCTGCAAAAAGCAAAGAAAAGGATTGCCTTGTTTCAGAAGAGCATGAAAGCAAAATAGCTGAACTAAATGTTTATCTTAGAAAGTGAGTTCTGAAATGAAAGGATGCAACATAAGACAGTGCAGTGTAGTGGTTAAAGTATTAGATGAAGATTAGTGAGATTCACTTCCAATCCCCCCTTAGTGATTTTTGGTCAGACACTCTCAGCCCAGCCTATCTGACAGGGTTGTTGTGAGGATAAAATGAAGGGTGTTCCCCATAAAAGAACTGGAATTCACAAGGAAGGAAGGAATGTTGTATTTGCCATTATATTGTTACAAGAATTATGCATATAAAATACCAATTGAAGCGAATATTTGTAGCTCAGGGCTGAACTGTGGAGTCCTTGGTGCTTTCTGAGCCTTGTGGTTTTCTTGCCAACGTTTCATTGCCAGACTAGGCAACATCTTCAGTGCGGGGGGAAAACAAAAAAGAAAACTGGGCACTGAAGATGTTGCCTAGTCTGGCAATGAAACGTCAGCAAGAAAACCACAAGGCTCAGAAAGCACCAAGGACTCCACATATAAAATAATATAATATGCATCATTTGTGCAATGACACTGTGATAGGCATAATGTCTCGTTGTGGCTTCCACCAGATGCCTACACACGTAAGCCTCCTTGAGCAGCTGGAAAAAACGGAGGAATATAAGTTTAACAAATAAATCAAGACTATTGGATTTCATCCATTGGTGACCACCTGATCTCATGTTTTAGCTTCATACTAGTATCAGAATTTCCACCATTCTTTTATATGCCTACTGGATTACTTCTCAGACATTAACTGATTTTTAAAATTTTAAAAAATCATCAAATATTCTTATGATCTATGCATCAAGGATAGAGAGACCGTGGAGTTGTGATATTTTTCTTTGTGGGAAAAAGAGAACATATGTTATGACAGCACACGTTAGAAATTTGACAGTGCTGAGCGCTAGCTATGCATCCTTGAGTGTCACAATTACATTTGGCATACATTCCATTGAATGTAATGGGATTTATGTCTGAGTTAATATGCATCATATTGTTCTATAACAGCATTTCCTCCTCTAATATATTCACTTTGACCCCTAAATAGATCACATGGTTTAAGTTGTCCATGTAGATCCTATTAACCAGCTGGTTTGATCTTTTAATGGGATGTGCTCATGACTAGAGCTGGATTGAAGCTATTGGCCTCCTAACTTCTGAATGTAGTTCGTAACATGTATGAAGCAAGAAGTATGTAATTCATTCAATATGACATCAGTGTTTTGTTTGGATGTGCTAAAGTATGTGTGCCTTAATAAATTTTTTATTTTGCATTTGTGTTTGGCTTTGTTATTTTACTACAGTGGAATAATACTTATCAGACCCAAAAGAGATAGTTAGTAAAATAATTTGGTGGGTGTATTATTTTCTATTTCTATTATCAAATGTGATTCTAGAGAATTTAGAAGGTTGTCAATGTTATTACTTGCTTATTTAATATTAGTTAACTTGATGTCATTACACAAATATGAGATATTAAAGGGAATTTTTTTAAGTTTCTTTAATGAAATCATTAGGAAAATTCTGAAGTGTTTAAGTAATTTACTATTACTTAACACACACAAAGCCATAGTAATAGCCTATCCCTGCACATTGGTACAATAACTATAAAGTTTGTTGCATCCATATTGTGCCTAACACTTACTTTGTTCATTAAATTGTGTTTTCCTGAAAATGGTTATTGATAGTATATTTAGTAAAAATAATTGTGACGTCTGTCCCAATGTATGACTAAAATGCTTCCTATTGATGAGTTTTAGGGTTTAAATTCTTGAAACAGAATAAATTCTAAATGAACGCTAGGATAAATCCTAAATGAAAGTATAGCAAAAGTAGTTAGCTTTTTTAAATTTTATCACACAGTGTAACAAATCACTGCTTTTCAGCAAGATGAATTGAGTATTACTCAAACAATACAGTTAAACACAATCGCAATCTGTGAATTAATCTACAGAAAAAAATCAATGACTGCATTCTCTTATAAAATTAATTTAATATTTGCATGTACTTACCTTAAGACTACTTAGGTTCAAATAACATTTTACCATATCTGTTTAGTTTAAGCTTTTCAACGTATGCAACAATCACATCAACAGATCTCCATGTACGACATGCATCCCCTGTACAGCCTTGTAGGGCCCAAGAAGAATAATCCCCAGGCTTTCCTATGACTGCTGTCTCATAGTGTCCTGGTGCTTTGAGGCAACATCCTATATGCAGCTTAATAACAATAGTTGACAAAGCATCTGAGCAATTTTTAGTCATTATTTCAATTACTTGTTTAACTCTTTACACTTAATGAATATTATGATCAAAATTATTACCAAGATAATACTTTTCATAATAAGCTATTGTTACCTTTGTCTTTATCAATGTTACAATGTAAGGTCGCAGAAATACTTCTTCTCTAAGGTTTATTGTGGTATGATTTAGAGTATTTCCACACTGCCGCTGTTAACTCCAATTCCTCCAAAACAAATTAATGCCATACTGTATTTATCTTTACTTCTGCCAAACTCAAAACACAGAATATGGAGGAAACAACCTGAGAAAATCAGTGCTTAAGCAGGTGACAAATAAGAGTTCAAACAAATCAGTTTCCCATTTTCTGAGCTCCTACTGAATAGCAACAACAGCCCCCACTCATCTGTACTTCACATAAGAGGGAAATTTAAATTGTTAATATCCCCCACTCATTGATATTAAACCATATTGTAGGTACTGGGTCATTTGTAGGGAAAGGAAATCTGATTGCTATGAAGTAAGTTTTCTGATTGCAAAGTTGCCTTTTCTCTTGTATTTAAAATCCTTTTACAAGCCATGAAGATGAAAGAATAACATATCAACATTTGTGCAACAAGATATTTTACTGTACCTACAACCTCTAATCATGGGTTCCATAGTGCTGTGGTGAGCCAGAGAGGAGAAGATCCCTGTCAGTAGGCATTGTTTAGAGGCTATCAGAAAGTGAATATATAGAGAGAGCCAGCTTGGTCTAGTGGTTCAGGTGCTGGCCTAGAAGCCAGGAGGCTGTGACTTCTCGTGCCGCCTTAGGCATGAAAGCCGGCTGGGTGACCTTGGGCCAGTCGCTCTCTCTCAGCCCAGCCCACCTCACAGGGTGATTGTTGTGGAGAAAATAGGAGGAGGAAGGAGTATTAGGTATGTTCCCCACCTTCAGTTATTTATAAAAATAATAAAGGTGGGATAAAAATAAATGAGGTCATAATCCCATCACGATCATGTAATGTTTTGCTTAGCAACCATGGCGTTTAGCGATGGAGTTGCCAGTCCCAATTACAATTGTTAAGGGAGGACTATGTGTAGTGTAAAAGTCTGCCATGACTATCTTTTAGAAACTGTTTCTTTTTACTATCTAAAGCTTCAGTTTGTTTCATATTTTGAGGTAATAAGGCTGCAATCTTGTATACTTTATTTGTACATGAAAGCCCACTGAATGCAAAAGGCCATTATTTCTATGTAGATAAGCACATTCACACAAAGATTGAATTATTGAGCTAAATTATGTGTACAGAAAAGGAAAATAATTTGCAAAGCATGAGCAGCTGTGCTAAAGCTCCCTGCTAGAAACTCATAAATAGTCAGCGTACTGACATCATATGATCTCAAGCGCGTTTCATATTTGGCTGAAATGCTGTTTCTTTCGAAGTTCAGTTTCCCAATTTCCAGTTAGAATCATTAGAACTCTGAATGCAACAGGTTGGCTGGTGATGCTGACTTTAAGCGTGGGAGTAGGGCTGCCGATACTTTTCAAGAGCCTATTGGATTGTGAGAAGTTGTGTTTCTGAGTGTGGGAAATGGCTCTTGAAATCTGAAATTGACTGTGTTGATTCCCAGATAAAGAAAAAGAAATACTTGTCAAATCTTTAGCTTTTAAATAAGCATAGGATATTTCAAGCCAAACATTGCGTATAAAACTAGATATGGGTATGGTTAATCCAAGTTGCTTTTCTTGTACTGATATTTTTTTCCCAGAAAAATCGTTCAGCTGTAATATCCAGGCATCTCCGGTAGGCAACATTCCTGACAATGAAAATCATTGCTAGAATTTTTAACATTGTGTTTTCAAATAGACCCTTATGTTAAAAAAAACTAGAATATTTAGGATTCTATCAAGATACCACAGTACGAATAAGAGATCCCCAAGGGAAAAGAGCTGTTCATATATTTATTAGCTATATTCATATTTTTGTATAATTTATATTTATTCCATTAATGAATCATTAAGTGAGGGAATTTTATTTTCAAAAGGAAGTATTTTTTCTGTCTACATTCTTAATCCTCCCACTCTCCTCCCACTACATTAAACAATTTTATGTTTGGCAGCTATAAAATACATTCCAAGGTTTAATTTAAAGTGCACGTACCTATGGCAGCACTCTTCATCGGTGTGGATTCTAACAGTTATGTAATCCTGTTACTGTTGTGTGATACTTCTGGAGCTCCACTGATGCTGTAGGCCAAAGACTAGAGATTTGTTACATCAGCAAATCAAATACTTCGTTCATAATGCTTTATGGGAGAAAGAATCTAAATTATTTTAAACATCCATTGCTTGGTTCAAACAAATGCTAATTTAACCTAGAACTGTCAGGTTTTATTAGCTGGCCAAATAGTAACTGCAACTGCATGCGTCTTGTAAATCTAAGATCGTAGTCTTGAGGGCCCTTCATGTAACTCTTCCCTCTTTCTGTGAATAGTAAGTACTGTGTTAACTTCCAGAGAACTTTCTAAAGTAGCAAACTAATATGATGTTTTGCTTTGAAAAAAGGTCCAATCAGCAAGATACAAGTTTTTTTTTTCTGGAAAAAAAACGTTATTCACCCTCCATCCAGTATTGCCTTTATACTATAGAATAGTTAAGAGGAAGTTATGTCCCTCCAAATCTTGTTTGAACTAAGTCTCAGCATTTTTCACTATTGGCCGTGCTGGCTGGGAATTTCAAAATATTTGAGAGTCAAAGGGTCTATATCTCTGCCAGAAATAGTAGCTTTCCTGTTATACCCAGGGCCAAAGGACCAAAAGAACCCATACTTCCCAGCAAGTCAGGGAGAAGAATATGGGAAACAAAATCCCTGCTTATTCCTTAGGAGTATTGTGCCATGCATGTTTGACCCTTTTCTTTTGGGTTTTTAAAGAAGTACACAAAGAATCACAGAGTTCTATAATGTAAAAGAAAAACAGTGATGTTTTCATTTTTCCTTTGGTTTTTTTTTCTTTTTAGTTATATTGTTTAGTTTTCCTTTAAAGTATATATTTTTTCTTTAATAGTTCAAAATTAAATGTATAAGTTTTGTTCTCAATTATTATTTATATTGTTTTAAAATGCAGTAAAATAATGTGTAATTTGAAAAGTTGGTACTCTATTAAAGCAATCGGATGATTTGGCAGAGTTTTAGTTCTATTGGACAAGTCTCATCTGGACATGTTTGCTTTCTGGTTCTCAGCATTGCTTGATAGTAGCATAGCAGCTGGTATTGGATTGGTTTCTCCCTCTGTTAGTAAAATATTGGAAGTTGTTTATGAAAGATGCCAAGTTCATACCTGGCCTGGGAGACAAGAGAGAAAATTCATAGCAGTTAATTTTATTGCCTCTGATACTTGTATGAAGCTACTTAGAACTTTGAAGTGGAAGTTCTTTCTCATTTAAAACTATTTTTCATAAATGTATAGAACAGGAAAGAGGCATTTACATTTTCTTTAACAAAGGAACTATTCTGAATCTGTATCTAGAAACTTCGTTGAGGGTGATGTGGGTTATAAAAGAAAGTTGATTTCAGACACAATAAAAATATGAGTAAGTTGCTAATGTATGCAAACTCCTTACCATCAGTAATTTAGTTACATACCATCAACTTGGGCCTAACCCCGGCAGCTAAATAGATAAACGCCTGTCACCTGGACCTGCCAAGCAATAATTTATAGCTTTTCCAAGTAATCTTTTTGGTCCCATCCATCTGTCTTGTCTGTTGTCTTCCCATTCTCTCACTTCCCTCAACTTTCCAAGTTAAGGGAACATCAGTCTTTGTTTCATTCAGGACAGTTGGTTGATTCTTGCCATTCATAATGCTCTCAATAAACATCTCCAAATCTGTAAGTTGAAGGTGCCCGTCTTTTTATCTCACTTTTTCTCAAAGTTTTGATTTTACGTTCTTATATTTATTACTGGAATAACCATTGCTTTAACTTTTTGGGTCTTTTGAAGAGTGGGGATCATAGAAATACCTTTCATGATCTTATCTTAATTTCTTGTTGCCTTCTTCTTAGTGTAAACCTCTTTACTTTTTCCAGCACAATGCACACTATCTTTTCTTGATCCCAAGAAAACTAAATTACGTCAAGCTTTGCCATCGAGTGCCAGCTCAATAAGCAGTCTTTTTAATATTCAGTATCAACCCGGATTTTTCAGTTTCCATTTTTACTTTCATAATGAACTCTTCTAAGCCTTTGTTACTTTCAACTAACAAAGTGGTGTCATCTGCATATCCTAAAATAGTATTTTTACCTCAAATTTTGATCCTAGCCATCATCTCTTCTTATCTGCCATTCTTATAATGTAATTTCTATACAAGTTAAATAGATATGGGGACAATGTGCATCCTTTCTCAATCTATTTCTTATTCTCAACTACCCTGATTCCCCAGTTCAGTTCTTATTGTAGCTTCTTGATCATTGTAAAGGTTCCTCAGAAGAATAATTGGGTCTTTAGACACTTTGATTAGCCATAATGTAGGACACATTCTGGTATGATCTACACAAAAGCCTTTCTGTAGTCAATAAACAAATGTAATTTTCTTTTTTAAATTCTCTTGCTCTCTGTTATCCATTTTATGTTTGCTATCTGATCTTGTGTCCCTCTGCCTTTTCTGAAAACTGCCTGTTCATTCATATTGCTGTCTCTATGTACAGCTTTGTTCTTTGTAAAATTTTAAGCAAAACTTCATTGCATGAGAAATTACTGCAATAGTCTGGTAATTTTCGGGTGGGGGGTTCATCTCCCTTCTTTATGATGACTATATACCCTGATATTTTCTCATCTCTGGGTCCCACAATCTCATTTCATATTTGTTGACTTGGACCTGTTAGCAATTTAGCTGCCTATTTGCCTAAACTTTTAACAAATAAGTATTTTTTTCAGTACCTAATGCTTTCCTATTGGTCAGCTGGTTTATTGCCTATTGTAACTGACTTTCCTGTGGAGTTGGTTCCTGAATATGTTCTCTTCACCGTATTAATCTATCATTCTTTAAAAAGGAGGTTGGTATTTTCTTTTAATCTTTTTGGCTTCTATTATATATTTTCTATAATTACTCTTGAGTAGTTCTATCTTAGCTGTAAACATTCCTATAATTTCTCTGCTCTTGGAACCATTTCACAATTTTCTTTTTTTCTTTTTTTCCTTTTCTTTTTTTAAATTCTTGATTGAGATATATTCATATTCCTTTCTTGCTTGATACTGAAAGTCAGCATTCAGTTACTGTGCATCCTTTTTGTTGTTAACCTCTTTTCTCTTTAAAATGTTGGGAATATTTTTTCCACTTCAGTGTTTCTAATATCTCTTCACATAGCTCCTTAAAGTCTCTTTCACATGTTAAGCATATTTAATCCATTCTTTACACTGATCTTAAATTCTAACTGTGTATCCTCCAGGTCAAATCTTCTCTTTAATTTTCTAAACGTAACCCCTATATTTGGCACCTAAAATTGATGGTTTGTTCCACAATCTGTACCTGGAAGTGTTCTGACTGACTGTTCTCTTTCTCATTATGTAGCTGATTTGGTTCCAGTGTTGTCCATCTATGTGGTCAAGATTTAATAATGTGTTTTTTTTTTTCTCTGCAATTAAATGCATTTGTTTCCTTCGAGTTTTTTTCCTGTTATGTGGGGTTTATCTCTTTTTGTTTCTATTTTTCTTTCTCTCTCTCTTCTTTTGTAAGGAAGAATATATTCAAATATTTTGCCAGCTGCACTGACTGCCTATGAAATTGTAGGCTGCTTTTAGCCCACCAGGATAACCAGAGCAGCTCACAGTTTATTAAAAATAGCATGCTAACAATAAAACTGCCTTTAGCAGCACACAAATCCTCTTCTCTCTTTATGAACTGCAAAGAACTCAGGAAGTATTCTTATCCTTCTAAAGAGACAGATCCAGTACATTGCACTGGACTTTGGAACAGAAGCTGTAAAAGATTGAGAGACGACTCTGCTCTGGTCTTCTAAGTCCTTTGGCACGTACACTAATGGCTGGCCACTGAGCCAAGCTGAATTTTCAACCTCTGCGTGGCTGCTTAGATTATGACTTTGCATACTTGCAAATTATTCTTTGTATAGCAAGTAGTAAATTGCAACTGACATGCGTTGCTCTTAATTCTGTAAGTCCCCTTCCAGTTATAGAAGAGCACAGTTCAAAGTAACTGTATTCCAGCATGCTGTTGTTTATTTCATGGAATCATAGAGTTGAAAGGGGCCATTTACACCATTGAATCTAGTCCCTCTCAGTGCATAAATCCAATTAAAAGCGTCCATAACTGTCCAGCCTGTTTCAATACATCCGGGGAAATAGAGCTCACGTCCTTATTGGTTATTGATTTCCACTGTTAAACTGCTCTTACTGTTGAATTTTTCCTAATATTCTACTGAAATCTCCCTTCCTGTTACATAAGGCCCCTATTTCTGGTCTTATATTCATGATTTATAATATGTTCTCTTCATTAATAACATGTGAAGCAATTTTTTCCCTTAAACATCGTATATTGAAAACTATTTTGAGCAACTTACATATTTGCTTCTAGGAGTTTTTACTTTGATCAGGAATCTAACTTTCTTGCAATTGAAGATGTTTTTCATTTTGGGATGGGGGTTGGTTTGGTTAGGGATTAACTAAAAAGCTCTTCTGCAATGCTGGGAAATAAATTAATAGACTTTTAAAATAAAATCTAAAATAAGATTTACCATATTGTGGTAAATTTATTATTTATTCAATCTAATGCTAAAAGAATTGAATGTATGGATTTATATCTATTTTAAATGAAAGATCAATACAGTATCTGATTATTTGGGGATCATGCTACTCGCAGAGGTACTGAAATCCTGGCACTATTCTGTTATTCACAAGGACCTGGGGCTACAAATAATTGTGTGCTATGTCAGTTTGCTCAGTTTGTTCTGTGAAACAGTGATAGTTTCATAGAGATAGAGTTGATTTGAATATGCCCTAGTATTTTGAAAACAGAATTCAGTATGTTTTCTCGAGTTCATATTCTGCGCTGTGATTGAAAGTAGTATGACTGGTTAATGATCACATGACAGTTTTTGCAAGCCCAGTGCCTAGACCCAGAAGAGAAATTGAGATAAGAATCCTAAATTTGTCACATCAATACAGTTTTAAATTTATGGGGGCAAAAATCTATGCTCAAGTATATTTTTATTTATTTATCGGAAAAATATAAGGACATTGGTCTTGTGAATCTGCACCTTTTCAGCAGAACTTTATGTCCTGTAATCTGACTGCTCTGTAGTACGGAATGCTAACAACTAAAGCAGGTGTTTAGAAAATAGTTGTTTCACAATTCCTGTTGCACTCTTATTCTAAATGCATAGGAATTCATTCCAAACCTACCCCCACCCACCCACCCCCTTTTCTAAACTTTCTGTTATCCCTATCTTCCACCCATCATCAAAGTGGCTAATAAAGCCTGGCCAGAACAAAAAAATGAAATTTCCCCAGCTTCATAAAGCCCGAGTCAGTTCCTCCCCATTCAGACCCTCACAGCCTCTGGATACTGAGATAGGAGCATCTCTCATTCAGCAAAGGGTCAAGCCAAACAACTGAATATAATCAGCATACTGATGATACCTGATCTCGTGCTGATAGATGATCTCCACCAGAGGTTTCATGTAGAAAAAGAATTTAGCTCTATGCCATCTCATAACAGAGGGCTTTTGATACTGATTTCTCCTTCCTACCACTACCAACATGGACCAACCCCCAAAGAAGGAGACAACTATTGCAGTCCAGTGTCCCTGATTTCAAAAACCTAGAGATGATCCAGAATAGTACCATGATACATGGTATCAAAAGCTGCTGAGAGATCAGGTAGGACCAGAAGGAGTGCGTTTCCCTATACCACTTCCATTAAAGGTCAGTCACAGGAGTTTTTTCTGTGGTCTCAGTAGTGGCCTGAAGCCAAGCCAGAAAGAGTCCAGATAATCTGTTTCATCCAGAATTCTCCACAGCTACAGAGCCCCCTCCCCCTCCCCAAGGCTGGAGTGTGGTCAATAATCCTCTAAAAGAGCTACGTTGAATGATGATTTCTTGAGGGGAGTGCCCTACCACTTCTTTGAAAGTTGGACCTACCACCTCTTCCTTCATTCACTAGTATCCTGACCCAGTTTCCTTCAACCTCCCTGGAATCATGAGGAGCAGGGATCTAGCCCATGGGTGGCAGAGCTGAAATCATAAAAAATCTCTGTTCACTTCCTCTGGACTAACAGGCTCAAACTTATTACAAAAAACCTTAAAAGGCAAGGCCTCCATTGCCTCTATTGGACCTGTCCTGCTTTTACTTCCAAGCTGATCTAAATAGGTAGTAACAGTAGACAAATAGTGCTATTGCATCATTCTTATCACCAAAACTGATGTTCATTCAACAGCTTATGAATCTACCTGAATTGCAGCTATAAGAGCAAGTAGCTTAGATGGGTCCCACTGCTGATTGTGGAATACTGTTTCAGCAATCTTACCAATGCCAACACCACCATTGATGATGACGACGACGACAACTTGGCTTCATGATTATATATGCACTTCTCACATTTGAAATGACTATTGTAGCTTCTTTCTCTCTGTTCTCTGCTCATTCTCAAAAAGTGAGATCCTAATGATATGGTAGATGAATTGGAGATACTGCAGCAAACAGAACCTTTTGACTGACTGTGACAACTGATTGAGCTCAAAATTCAAAGACAGCTGTATGTTTTATGCCAAATGTTAATTTAACTTATTTGATTTAAGCACCACCTCACTCCAAAATGAAATTGCAGATGAAATGGTTTTATGGGTAATCAAATAACAGCTAGATAAATAAAGTGTATCTTAAACCTCAAGAAGGATACTTTTTTCTTTAGTTCTTGCATGTTATTAATATTATGTAATGCTTTTTCTTAAATTGTCTTACTCCCACTTGAATCTTCTCTTTAATATTTTTAGATTGTACTATGAAGTCAGAAATAATAGAACAAATCTCTCTTTCAGCTCTTCCTCCAAAGCCTTCCAAACCAATAACTTCTGTAAATACAAATGAAATAAAAGAGAATTGCAGTTCTCCATTGCAGGATGCAGAATGGTACTGGGGGGACATCTCAAGGTAAAGAATACTAAATAATATGCAGTTATTAACGTAGTATTGTCAGGAAAGTAAGCTTAACTTGAAGAGTTTTTACTGAATGTTGTTAAAATTATGATTTTGCTAGTTGTTAAACAATAATGAAATCAATGAAAGTTCTCAAAAGTATAGCTAGGGTTAATGGATATGTGTTTCAGAAATGGACTCTCTAATTTTTTTTTTAATTTAAATTTTCGTAAGTGAAAACTGACTTTTACATTAAAATCAAATGTCTAAAATATCCTAATTTTAAGTGAATCTGACCTTAAATCTTTTTGCACAGAATACAGCTGTCTAATTTTCATTTAAGAAAGAATCAGGATAAAAAGTATTTGATTAGATAATGCAGAATGTATGATTCAGTAGGTCATGTACAGAGCACTCTTAGAGAGGTGGCCGTGGAGTAGCAGCGCTTCTTTCCTACTGGCAGAGCTGCAGTTACAATTATAGCCATGTTATAGCCATTATTGTGCAAATTAGAAATATTGTGATTACCAACAAAGCCGTTTGCATATCTCCTTTCATTACATAAAAGACAAACTCTTCTGCTCAGTAACCACCAGACATTAGTGTTTAAAAATTTGCATTCTTCGAATCAGTGATTCTGCATAGTTTTCTTATGTTGGTTCAGAAAGACAACCAAAAAGTTGACTATTATTTAGATATAAGCTAATGCATCTTAACCATTTATTACAACCAATTATATGTTCAGGAAATACTCAGTTGCAAAACAGAAAAGTTGACAAATTGTGTAAATTTAAATAATATAAAATTGTCCTTTGATTCAGGTGATTTAAAACTATCAACAGGAAATAGTCTGATATAAAGCAATCCTTAGCTACTTCTGATTAGTTATAGTTACTTAGTGATAAGTGCAGTTAATGTCTGTGTTCAAATATTAGCTTGTTGTTTTTTAAAAAAAGTTTAAAGGTTCAATCTGTATGAGTAAATTCTAAAAATTGACTACAAACTATGTTAGGCAACAGTGTTCTGACAGTTTTAAGTAGGAAGTGTGTAATCATTTTAGAAGAAAACCAGACAGGAGACTCTTAGATATTTTTGCATTTAACAGTGCTTTTATGACTGAATCCCATTAAAGATAAAAGTAAATGTATTTTATTTACTTTTTATACTTCCAGAGAAGAGGTAAATGATAAACTCCGAGACATGCCAGATGGAACATTCTTGGTTCGAGATGCATCAACAAAGAAACAGGGAGACTATACACTCACACTGCGGTAAATAACTGGGATTTTATTATATACATTGACCTGTCCAATTTGTCTTTAGCGCTTGCTAATAAATTGCTGTGTTACAGCTAATGAATGTGAATGGTAAATATTCCTTATTGTCCTAGAATGTCCTTTTATGTATGTGCTAGGCCATAAAAGTGCTGCATAATAGGAAAGAGCAGCATCACCTATGCCAGAACATTTGCAAACTGCATGGGAAATTGGCAGCCTAGGACTTTCTTCTTCCTTGGTAAAACCAGATTCTAGTGCTGATGGCTTTAGAGTGGTTTCAGAGGATGTGGGAAGTCTGAAGTAAGAACAGGGTTGTCAGGATTTGTGTTACTTCTGGATACTGCAGAGCTCCTTTTCATTCTCTTGGTTGTTATTCCTGTCCTTAACAGCTTCCCTTTAGCTATTCTCCACACCTTTTCCTTTGTCCCAGAAAATTATCTGAGGGCAAACGAAAGGTCTCAAAATAAGCATTAGTATATGGTGGCTTTGTTTAATACTAATGGTAATACTTGCCTTTCCTTGGAATAACTCTAGCATAAAATACCTTCACTGAAACTTAAATGTACAGGAGAAAGGCATGGCTCATGAAGGGATGAAATTTCCCCGTCTCTTGATACCTCTCACATATCTTTCATATATACTGCTGCCACAGCCAGGACAAGTAGCTGAGCCATGCCTATTATCCCTCAAATCAAAGGTTATTTTGATTATAGATGGGCAAGGAGTGTTGTTTTGCCTTGTATCCTTCTCTCTGGTATCTAGCTCATAATCTGAGATGAGGAGGAATGTCTTCTCCTTATCTTACCCTCATAAGCTTAGATCTTCCTCATTATGGGATTCCTATTTATGTCTATGTCTTCCATTGTAAAGAAATTCTTGGTTTTTTCATTGCTTCAATTTGTCCAGTACAGTTTTATTTTGCTTTCTTGAAATTAATGGCAGCCGTTTTTTAGTAAATGTGGGCTAGCTTTAAAGAAGAATGCAAAAGCTAAAGGCTTGTTTCTGCTCTCTGCTTAAAACATTTTCTTGACAGGCCATTAATATGTTTAGTTTTGTTACATATATGTATGCGACAACCACAGATTTAAAATCTGTTGAGAATTATATTCTCATATTTAGCTCAGCTCTTTTTGGGATATTAATTCTTCAACTAAAATACAGTACAGTAAATAATATCTGGGAATGGAAAGCATAGAATTTTCCTGGCTCACCCTACCAACTGTTTCAATGGATTGAATCCAAAAGAACTGTTATATTTGCCTATAGCAACACAGATATGCAAACAGTTACAGTATATTTGAGGCTAACCGAATTATTTTCCTTGTAGTTCTGTAGAAAACCTGTTGAGTAACTAGATAATGTAATTAGGTAAAAAAGTCAAATTGTGCCTTATAAAATTTATCAGGATTAAAAAAGAATGTGTTCTGTACATTCTTACAGAACTTCCCTTACCAAAATCTTAATTAAGCTTGGAGTTCTTAAAAATTAGTGAGCTTTGGGACAGCTCTACTTAGGATGAATTTTCATATAAATATTTAAGTACTGATATTAAACAAGTACATTAAGTGTTACAGACAAAAGTGAAAATTTATGGTGCAAAATAATTATGCAGGAATTGTTCTTTTTGGCTTTCTGTTCTAGCATAATTGAAGTATGTTATATAATTTGTATGCATCATCAGTGCAATGTGCTATGTACCTGATAATTTTTATTATCTCCCTTCTAGGAAGGGGGGCAACAATAAATTAATAAAAATTTATCATCTGGATGGGAAATATGGCTTTTCTGATCCGCTGACGTTTAATTCTGTTGTGGAATTGATTAACCACTATCATCATGAATCTCTTGCCCAGTATAATCCTAAACTTGATGTGAAGCTGATGTATCCTGTATCTAAATATCAGCAGGTAAGATTTCAAAGAGCCTGACATTACCATTATGTACAGGTGGATTTCATTGAAAGTTTCTGGAAAAATAGGTTGTGAACAATATTTTCTACTTCTACTTGAGTACTTTAATTTACTATAGCTAAAATATGATTGTTTCAAAAGCCTTTATTTTAGAGTACCCTTTTCATTATCTAATATGAAAATAAAAGCTTACTATTTCAACATAAATAAGTGCAAATGCTGTTCAAACTATTGTTAACAAGAATAGGTATTGCATAACCTTTATGTATCAATTATTTAGCATCATTTTTAAACTATAATGGTTGAGATCTGTTTATCCTATATAGTTTCACAGCAATTTTTAAAAAATGTGTATCTAAATGATGTGAATCTTGATGCAAAACTAAGATGAACAGATCATAAATTTACCTACCTACCACAAAATCTGAGTCTTGGTCATACTTAAAAAAAAAAAAAAAAAAAGCCCCAGACAGTTTCCTTGAAGAAAGCCTGCCCTGCTTTCTCAGTTAAACAATTAATTGAGAAGTTAGTGTTGGACATTCATCCCAAAACAGTTGATCTCCAAAATGTCCAAGAACTATATGATCTTCAGACATAAAGATTTCCTTAGTAATTGGAATAGTCAGCATTCAAAACCTGGTTGGGGAAATGTTGGTGATTGAGAAAACTTTGTTCTATAGGATTAAGAACATTGATGTGTTTTCCCTGAGGTAGTTACGCAGCAAAATCAGGCATCTGAATTTCTTTTGTAGAAAATTATACCTATTTTCTGCTCTGATGTATGCAGGATCAGTTGGTAAAAGAAGATAATATTGAAGCTGTGGGCAAAAAGCTTCAGGAATACCACACTCAGTATCAAGAGAAAAGTAAAGAATATGATACATTATATGAAGAATATACTAGAACATCACAGGTATATTACAAGTTGATTTACATTCTCATGGCAACCTATGCAAAAAGTAGAATTTGACAGTAAATGCCAATGCAAACCAAATGGGTGCTTGATTTTCCAGCATAAACTTTTCTTTACTATATTCTGAAACCCACATTTGATAATTCAACCAGTAAAACAGCTGTGGAAAGGTTTCTTTAAAAAGCATGTTTTGCTTATTTCTACCCTGCAAATGCCACTTTATGCCAGCTAGCTATTTATTTAATTAAATCTGTTCAATCATGTCTGATTCTCAGAGACTGCCTAGACAAGTCCCTGCAGTTTTCTTGGCAAGGTTTTTCAGCTCTCTTATGCTATATATTAGAGGCTAATAAGAAATCAAAACCTGCAACTTGAGAAAAGCTGCTGTATTAGCAGTTACGTATAGTTGTTCCATTGCAGGATTTGACATTCCCTCAAACTGAGCTTATACCATCATGGATATGCAAACTCTGTGTTCCGGGGAAGGAATATTCTTGCAGAATGCAAGAATTAGGGGTTGGTTCCTACTTTTTTGGCAATAAATCTTCTGAAACAGGAAATATTTTGGTGTGTTCTAGATGTTTTGAGACACAACCACATCTGGAATGCTACAAACTACTTCCTGTTCTAGAAGCTTTATTTCTAAACAAACTCCCAGATTGGCACATCCAGGAGAAAAACAGAACATGTGTTGCCACAAAACTTGTTGGAAAAACACATCATCTGTGAAAGCTCCTCCTCCTATCTTATCAATATTGTTTCATGCATATGGTAGGGCGGTTACATTACCTTTGCTCTTCAGGTTGCTTCTCTCCTTAAGCTCTCTTGTGCTTCTATATTAGGGTCTAAAGCTGGAGCATTCATCCTTACACTTGGTTTGGGGGGCTAGGTTCACTCAATTCTGCATGCTCGAGGCTATTTTAATTTATTTACATAATTGCTTTTTTTCACAGTGGAAGGCAACAGATCTGGATTTGATACAGTTTTGAAAAATGTAAAGTTTTAGAGGCTTGAATTTTGTAAATTCTGGTCCCTAAATTAATAGTGTGTTATATTTTCATATAATGGTAATACATGTGGCAAATTATCATCTTTGAAATGGATTGCTTTGTGCAGGAAATTCAGATGAAGAGAACAGCAATAGAAGCTTTTAATGAAACAATTAAAATATTTGAAGAGCAGTGTCACACCCAAGAACGATACAGCAAAGAATACATTGAACGGTTTCGAAGAGAAGGGAATGAGAAAGAAATTGAAAGGTAAGTCTACCAAATATCACACCTACTAATAATATTTAGTTTAGTGTGATAATTACATTGTCATCCCATATTGTTTAATTGTTCCCACTCAGCTCCAAAGTAGCTGCATTAAATATTAAAGAGTACCTAAATAACTGATCTGGAGTCATTATATAAGTATGTATTTTACAGCTATGAATTACAGGAATGCTCTGTTGAGTTCAGAAAGCTTAATGATTTTAACACACAGTATTTTAAAAATTATTTTGAATTTCCATTTTCTGAATTAAACAGTTCAGGTGTATTTCAAAATAATTCTTCATTATAAAAACAACAATTGTAATTTAAAAAACTAATTATGTTGCTTGAAATCAGCAGAATCTCTACAGGAAAGACAGGAAGATACAACCAAGCATAAAATTTAATAACACAATCATGTGTTTATACATATTATACAGGTATAATTATAGCAGCAGAAAAATACTCAATTTTATAACTGATTTCTCTTTTTAGTTTAGGTTCTGATATAATAAGTCAAAATCATTTTACACAGCATGTAAGTCATCTTCCTCATAGTATCATCTAAATAGTACCCGAAGAAAGGAAATGGTAGTGGTCAGACTGAAGAGAAAATAAATCCCTCCTTGGGTAATAGGACTATACAAAAGCTGGGGGCAGGTGTCACCTGCTGAAAGTAGACCAGACTAAGAAACAAATGCTGTATGAGTCTAATGTTATTAGAACAGCTACAGTAACAGAATCTTACAAGTCTGAATGTGCTTCCTTCCTCCCTCACTTTATCTTTGTGTGAATTAGGGAGGGCACTCTGTGAGGCATTTTCTAAGATTTGTTTCTTGGAATGGGCTCCCTGCTTGTCTGATTGTTAGCTT
The DNA here is from genome assembly GCF_035149785.1 of Candoia aspera. Taxonomy (NCBI): domain Eukaryota; kingdom Metazoa; phylum Chordata; class Lepidosauria; order Squamata; family Candoiidae; genus Candoia; species Candoia aspera. Next base: position 58,962,316 of record NC_086155.1, on the reverse strand, counting down.
GGTCATGGATCTTTCCACTGTCCTTCAAGGCCATTCTCTATGCTCTCTACAGCAGGCTTAGCATTCATCACATTCTCGGCCCCATCTCACACTTGTGTTTGAGCTTTCCAGGATTGAAATAGTCCATCTTGTCAATTGGAGGCTGGCAAAAATAGTCCATCTTGTCATTGGAGGCTGGCAAAAAGGCAGGAGGAGGCCTCAAACAGCGTTTCCCTTCTGAGATCAGAGTTCTATCTTCAGTCTCAACACTTCTATAACACTAGATTCATCAAAGCAGTTTGTAGGGATATAGGTACATTCTGGATACCTTAAGGGTTTTTCCTAATATAATGAAGATAATTTAGCTGATTGAAGTTGACACAAGTATATATTATTAATAAAAATGTTAAGGCTTTTTTTTTTTAAAAAAAAAGGATGAAATGGAAATGGGATGTTTTCAAGTTGGACAAAAAGTAGTATCCTGCAGAGTGCCTGTTACTGATTTTGAGTGCTATATAATTATGGATAAAATATGTGCATACTTTTAAAATCAGAGTTTAATATTTTAGTTTGAGAAGTATAATTGTAACTTTTAAAAACACTAGATATTGTTTTATAGAATTATGATGAATTATGAAAAATTAAAATCACGTCTGGGTGAGATTCATGATAGTAAGATGCGACTGGAACAAGATTTGAAGAAGCAAGCCCTGGACAACCGAGAAATTGACAAGAAAATGAACAGTATCAAACCTGACCTTATCCAGTTACGCAAAATCAGAGATCAGTACCTTGTGTAAGTAAGGACAAACTAAGCACCTAACAGTTATTCACTGCCTACTACAACACCCAATCTCTACTTTAATACAAAGTGATGGGTGACCAAACTAAATAAGACATTACAAAAGCATTTTAAAAAATGCTTAAATATCTTTTAATTAATAAAATATACAAGGGTCCTGATTCAAATGGGGACTGTAGTTAGGAGCAAAAAACATGCCCAACCAGATAAACTTTCCTACAGCTGCTTGCCCCTGCTAACAACATAGTATAAGATAGGCTGAGTCTCTTGACACAGAAGAATTATAAATTTAGCTAGCCTTTTCAGTCATCGTTCAATACTGTGCTTGTTCCAGTTTCATATTCCCATACAATTTGAAACAAAAGGCAATGCAATGTTCATAGACTAATTACTTAAATTATGCCATTCTGTGATATGGTGACTTCCTGCATTAGTGCTATGATGATTGGGGGCATTATTGAACAAATCAGCCATTCTCCCATCACTATGGAGGGAAGAGGAGGGAAGGGATATATTCTTACATGCTGCAAATATTTTCTCTGCTGTAATTAGCTGTTATAGCTAAGAAAGAAAATGTCACATAATGTGTACCTATACACACACACAAAAAGAAGCACAACTATTTTTCTCTCTTAATACATTGTTATTGTTGGGCATAGTTCTGTAGTAAAACCATTCATATGGGTGAGGGCAATAGGTCTAGGTATTCTTGTGATCTTGGAGAGACATTTTGGTGGAATGATCCAAATTATTATACAATATTAATAGCATGCATTGTATCTCTTTGGCAGCTGGCTTAATCATAAAGGAGTGAGGCAGAAACGAATTAATGACTGGCTGGGAATCAAAAATGAAACTATTGAAGAGTAAGTGCAAGTGCTTAATGTTATAATACTATCAAATTGCATTTAAAATCCTAGTATAGGGACATATAGATCTGTGCTAGAATACTGTCTGGTCACCACATAAACATGTATATTTTTCTTAGTCAAATGACCTTGGCTAAAATCTATAAGCACAGCCAAGTAACACTAATAACTAGTATTTTATGTTTGCTATATATACTTTCAGAAAAAAAGTAATATTCATCATTGTAATGCATTTTACCTTAGGCAGAACATAACATGAAAGTTGCAACTAATGCTTAAGAAGGTATAACATTATTTTCAATATATTCATTATTTTAATTATATGCATGCACATGCACATTTATATATGGGACAACTGATACCTACTCTATAGTTTGTGTTACACTTCAAACAGCAGTTAATGGTAGTAGTGTGGCACCTTTTTATTTTTAAGGCAAGCTTTTGCTGATATTTGCATAAATTGTTTCATTCAAGAATAAGTGATCTATTATAAAAAGTAATCCTGCATTAAGGAAAAAGAATTTGTTGTTTTCCTAGTACATACTTTATGAATGAGGACGATGAAAACCTGCCACATTATGATGAAAAGACTTGGTTTGTGGGAGATATCAATCGCATCCAGGCAGAAGATTTGCTTTGTGGGAAACCTGATGGAGCATTTTTAATTCGAGAAAGTAGCAAGAAAGGCTGTTACGCTTGTTCTGTGGTGTAAGTATTGGCTTTATGAATTTCCTAGAAGCTGACATCTGTCAGCACACTTACAAAGCATAAACGATATCAATTCAGAGAGACTTGCTTTAGAGTGGAAGTGGTTCAGTTTGCCTTCTTTTTGCTCTAAGGAGTGTTTTCCTCTTTAGTTTCTAAAAACTTTTTTTAAAAAAATATTTTAAAAATAGACTTTTTTAGGTGTTGCAAAAGTGTTGTGTGAATTTAGTGTCCACTGAGTACTTAAACTCGGTTTCGGTGGGGGTGGGAGGTAGGCACATTATTTTGCTAAGCAAAATGTAACTGATACTACAGATACTACAAAATGTAACTGATACTACTACTCAGGAGAGGTGCTCCTTCTGTGTATGGCTTACAGATGGCCATTTGTCAACAACATGGAGATGGCTTTTCTTGATAGTGGTTTTTGTCCTGTGAAATAGCCTTCCCTTTACAGTACAAGCTACAATAGCACTGTTTTAAGTTCCCTTTTTATAATGGACTTCTCCAGCCACAATTCCCCCTAATGTTTCTCTTTTCAGTGGACTTTTTTCATCTTCCTATATTGTTTTTATACAGTTAGAAAATCACTAGAGCAAGCAGTGGTATACAAATCTTTTAAGGAAATAAGTAATAAAATTAACTGGGCATCTGAGGCTGTTTTTTAAATTGGGTACTTCTTTATTCTTACTCAAATTGTCTTGACAAAATATTTTGCATTGTCCAGTTCTTCCATTGGTCTAAATTCTATCACTCAAAAAAAAAAAAGTAACTGTATTGGTAGAAATTTGGGGACCCTATTACACATGTATCTCTTAGATGCAGCTCCACACTTGTTAAAAGTATAGATGTCTTAATGGACTGAATATCTTCTTAAAATAGCTCTGATAGCAGAGCTGAAAAAAAAAATAAGCTAGGTGACCCATTAATTTGTCATTACTTGTTTATGCAATTTATATATTCCTACCCTGTAGGACACTCAATGTAGCAAAAACAAACAAGCAAACTCACATTGTAAAAAGTTAAAATCATGATTAACTAACTCATAAGATGAATTAATTCCTTATGGGCTAAATTCTAACATGGAGTAGTTTCAACTAACCTGTGGTATCTTGGGCCCATTCTTCCCAAATATAGGAACAACATGACATAATTTATCTTTCATTGTCAGCATTACCACTGGTTAAGGTAAATGATAAGAACTTGAATTTCAATCTTGTTTTATATATAATAGGATTTTACATTTTTGCATTGTGGTAACTTATAATTCTTGAAATGCTTTCAGGGCAGAAGCATTTAGTCTGCTAAGGTGGATAACAGATTTCTGCTTACAACTAGCTGTGAGCTTTTGAACTATTTTATGGTTTATAGTTGAGATTAATCGCTAGTTTAAAGGGATCCTCTCAATAATAGTACTTTAAATTAAACATGTATGGTTGTAAAAACAGGGTAAAGAAAGTTAAATTCAAAAGCTATCAAATACTGCAGTTGTTTTAACCAAATGAGATAATAGAACATCAGAACAGGGGTTCTTCACCTGGGTCCATGGACCCCTGAGGTCCTGGATAGATTTCAGGGGTTCTGTGAACTTGGATGGGGAAAAATTACAACTTATTTTCACTAACATTTACTGAAATTTTGCCTTTCATTCAATAATATATGTAGGCAATAAAGAAATGTATGGCAGCCTCGAAAAATATTTATTACCTTCAATAAATCTCACTATTTAAAATTATTATACCTCTTTATTGACTTAATGAATTAATAAAATATATTACTCCATTATATATTTGTTATTTTTTAATATTCTTATAACTGTATTTGAGCATCATAGGTTTCCTTTATAATGCAAAATGCATTTCATTTTACGCATTTAGATTTGTCTGACAAGGGATCCCTAGATTTCACCAGGCTCTAAAAAGGATCCATGGCACAAAAAGGTTAAGAACCCCTATAATATTAGGAGTATTGACATTTAGTTGAGTAGTTGTCTCTAACATCTTGTAGCTCTTTTTTCATGGTCTCTGTCAGAGGTAGGGTAATGCACCCATGAGGAACCACCATCAGGAACTTTCTATAGATGTGGAGATTTTAGTTGGGATAAGTCTTCTAAAGTAGGAAGAAGAAATATAATTCATTCCATAAAAATAAGGCTTGAATATCTAAGACTGAAGATTTGACAAATAATTTTATTTGTCAGAGAACCTCTATTCTGCTTTTCTCTGGGTAAGAGTTTCTGGTCAGAATAGGGACACAGCATTAAAACTTTAAAAAACAAAAACAAGTAAGTTAAGAAGAGTAAACATAAGAATATTTAATGAAAGCAGTTTCTTACAGAATTAGACAGTTTTGCATCTAAGCCTAAATAATTGAAGAACCCAAATCCTTCTGAACAAGAAACTTCACAGTGGCCTAAAGCCTCTGAGGGGGCAGCAAGCCATTGTAAATACAGACATTACTTACAATGTTTTTCCTTGTTCATCAGATACATCTGAATCTTTTTTTATTGTAATCTCCTAGTTGATCAAATGTTGTTTCTTTTCCCTAACAGAGCTGATGGTGAAGTTAAACACTGTGTGATCTACAGCACTCCAAGAGGTTATGGGTTTGCAGAGCCATATAACCTATATAGCACCCTTAAAGAATTAGTCCTTCATTACCAGCATACCTCCCTCGTCCAACACAACGACTCTCTCAACGTCCATCTTGCTTATCCTGTCTACGCACAGATGCCCTCCCTTTGTAGATAAATTTTAGGAAGATGAAGTATAGGTGAAGTGTGGGTTATCTCGAATTTTTTTTCTACAATTTTTATTAGAACCCAGAGGGCATTCTTTCTCCTTAGACTGCTTGTTTTGCACAAGAAGTGATATGATGAATGTGAATGGGAAGCTTAGCAGCAACGGCTTCGGGATAGGTACCATGGTGCTACCTGAAGATCAGCTGTGTTCATAAGGAGACTGCCTCTTGATTTCCCAAAAGGAACAAGAAAACTCTCAACTGTATTTAAAAATCCATTGAAGCAAAACTGTAGAAACATTTTTTGCCAGGTACCATCAATGGAATTTCTACATGGATTTTGCTTTTCTGAGGTATTGGTAATGTCTTTCAGTCTTAAGCTCCAGGAAAATAGGAGGGAGGCTCACCTAAAGAAGCTTTTCTCTGTTAATTTTAGCAGCTTTGCTGCAAGTAAGACAAACTTACAAATGAGGGCTCTTCTTGATGTAGCATGGTATTTGGTGAGAGAAGACCAAAGGAATTTTGGGGGAAGTTTCAGGTTCATTCTTAAAAGAATATCCTCAAAGAAATGTTGCTTTATATTTTACCAACAATAACAAAGTTTCAGTTTCAACAGCACTACAGGTCTTCAAATAAAAGAAAGCGAACTTTATCCACCAGAACTTCTCTCATTGCTGGACTGAGCACTTATGGGGATAATTGCATTTGCAATCGCACACTTGCCAAAACTTGAAGAGAAAATTATGAAAGCTAAACCTTTCTCATGTCATTTTTATAACTGACCTGATGTAACTGCACCACTTTTCCCCATTAGTTTTTAACATTTTTCTTTTCTTATAACAATTTCAGATTTTCTTTTTAAAAGATACTAAGCTTTGGAATGTATACCAGAATGAAGCGGGCTCTTGGCATGTTTTGTAAAATGCTAAATAATTTTTTGCTCTGGTTTGAAAACATTGTTTGATTTTGTTTTTATTAAAAAAAAATCCTTGAAAAGTGCAATGGATTGCTTCTCAGTGGCTTGCTAAACCAAAAAAAACAAAAACCCTATGAGTGCAGTCTATATATTGTTGAAACTGGCTACAATAATTTTACTTGTAATATATTTGGATTGCACCCTAAATCATTAATTCCATTGCACAGATTGTATACTTATCCTTATAATTCATTGTTGTTTTACCATCAATAATATTTGGGTAGCTGAATTTTGTCAGACTACTCAAGCTATAAAAGTAGTAGAAATTATCAGAATATAAGCAGCTCTGCTTGGTTTTCTGCTGTCGTCAGATCCATCTAGATTGTGTGCAACATCAAATAATAGCAAATAATGAGAACTGGATCCACTAGACTGTGAGAATTTGTGCTGAATTTGTGCTCCTAAAAATGCTGTGTCAGACTTTTTTGTCACTCCACATATGACTTTCTTGAATCTTCTTTGTATACTTGAGCTAGAACAATTACTTACACAAAGGGGGGAAACAAGCAAATTCAGCATGAAGTGCATGCCAGGGAATTGGGACATGACCTCTTCTGTCTTTACCCTGCTTTCATGACACCTTGAGCCCCCCGACTGTTACAAATGTTTACATATAGCAGAATGCACTACAGAAAGCATAAGTATTATGCAGAATATGAAATTGCTGAACAGGAAATGAAAAATCTTGAGTTCTAATCAGCAGCTGGAGGGGCCAAACTAGACTGCTTAATATGTCCCAACAGCACTTCTGATTTGCACTAATCTATTGCCATTTAAGCCAAGAGCTGCAGTAGTGTCTTCAGAAAAAGAAACTGGATTGACTGTAGTTGTCAAAAGAACTACACTGTAATCCCTAGGTTTCTGCAAACATAATGAATGACCCAATGGACCCCCTTCTTTTCATCCTTTCCCATCACCACACTTTCCTTGTACTCACCAGCAAAATCTACTGTTAAGTGTGGCTTCGGATTTTTCAGAAATAGCATGGAGATCCTTTGGGAGCCAGACAGGTTATACAGTCTGATCTGACACTTGCACATTTTTCAAATACTAGTTAGGCTACAAAAGCCTTATGTCAACATCAGTGGAACTTTTCTGGGCCATCAATGATCACTCTTGCTATTTAGAATAACAGTAAACATTTTAACAGTAAAATGAATTGATTGGCAGTATAAAAACTACCAACTCACACCTTTGCCTTGTTTACCCATTCAAACTCACTAGAATTTATTGTTTTCAGTAAATTCAGAAATGTACGCTTTAAACTTTTATCTATTTCATATACACCTCAGCAGCCACCTTAATCCAATTACATTTATGATTATGGCTTGCTCTTATTTGCAACTCTTTATATTTAAAGCCCAATGGAAATATATAGGGAATACGTTCTACCAGCATTCAGCTTCAGCAGGCTTTCTTGATTTAACGTCCTTGACTGCAATACACACACACACACACACATTAGTGAGACTTAACTGACCTCAAGTGGCAGCATTCTTAATCTTCATAGCTGATTGTTAGGATCAGCTGCCCTACAAGCATCACTGGCTGACATCAAAGCTGAAATGAAGTCCAGAAGTCAAATCAATGAATGTGTACAGCCAAAGCAAAGCAAACATCTTTGCTTTTTAAAACAAAACATTTAGGTCGTTAGAGTATGATTTAAAAAAATATCTTGATCCATGATCCATTGATTTCTTTGCTTTTTGCAGTGTTAAATGGTAATGGGGTGGGGAAAATAGTGTTTTCTAATATGCGCAGTTGTGATTGAGAATTTTTCAGTATTTTGCTTTTTCACAAGTTGACAAGTTCATCTTTATGCAGTTGCTAAATTTGCTGTGATGCTCAGTGGATCAGGTTAAAAACAATAATTGAACTGCCAGTACTTCTGCTAATTAGTTTCTTAGCCAGTTGTACTTAATAAGAACCCATGCATACATTTAATTGGAAGTTTCAAGAAGCATTAATATCTAGGATATAACATAGCTTCTCTTTTGCACTCTTAGCCCTAAGCAGAACTCTGAACCACCCATTTAATCATATTAACAGTTTATGAAATAGAGACCCATTTTAAACATATGCAAGGGCTTGCATGAGTGAACTGGAGCTGTTTTTTCCTCCATTCCCTCTTACACTGCCTCAGAAATTACTTCTGTACACCCTTTGTTTTCCCAAAAAGACTTGGCAGGTAATGTGGACTACCACTGTCACTTACCACTTCTTGCACATCCATAGGATTCATTGGGATCATGGCCTAAAATGCAAAAAGGAATGAATTTAATTCCCCTTACGTTGGAATATTCCAATTTCTAGCTACATCTACCAAATCCACCTGTACTGTACTCATTTATATGCAATTTCTCCAGTCATTGTATATTTCATTTATAATAATGTAGCATTTAGGTTAAAGATACCACATTAGTTATACAAGACACCAACCTGCATAATCTCAGGAATACAGACAGGTCATTTAATCTGTCTTGGAACAGGTGGAAAGTGGTTTGTTGAAAGAAATAGGGACATGTGTAGTGCTATGTTATGGATTTGGAAGGTAATCATTGGCGCTCACTATGGAAAGTCTTGACAAGATGTACAGTGACTAATTACAGTGTTTGTTCATGTAGCAATTTTCCTTTTTTGCTTTTTCTCAAATTTGGAAAATCCCTTTTCGGTACTTGATTTTTTTTTCCTGATGAAATGTATGGTTGTTGGTTTTTGTTTTTGTTTTTAAATTTTGTGTATTTTAAATTTACAGTAATGGGGAATAAAAAGCTAAAGTGGTAGTGTGTATTGTGGCAAACTTTTTTTTAGGTTACAGGTTGTAAGAATAGTTATGGCCAAGCATTTTAATATATGATCAACCATTGGCTTCATATTTTTTATTTGTGAACATTAATTCTTAAATCAATGCTTTATGGTTTGGGAAATTTGGATATATTCCTGAAGTAAATTTACTTACAATCTGGTTTTGCCCTTAAAGAGGATTGTAGTTGGAAGCAGAATGCTTTATTTCTTGAAACCCCTTACTTGCTCATAGTACAGCCAGGATTAACTGAAGTTTCAGTTATCTGTATCTTTAATCGTAAAACTTACTCTTGTTCAAAAAACAAAACTGAAGATCTTATTCTAAGGATAGAATTGTTTTCAAACACTACAGTGGAAATATGTTAGGGCATAAAGCTATATTTTAAAAAACAGGATAATGGTTTGTTCTTTCTGGATTGATTAGGCAGATGCTGAATTCAACAGCAAGAACAGGGAGCCACCATTAGTCAGTGTGTGCTGCTGCTCCTTGCCTTGTCTTTATACCTGCCCCATCAATCCTTCTCTTCAACCCTGGACATTTTTCCACCTTCCTAGGAGCTTCAGAAATGTCAGGATACTTCCTCCATCCCATCTCTCCCCTCCTCATTGCTTTCCTTAAATCAAGAAAAATATTCTCTGTCATCAGGTGTTAAAGACAAGGTTGGGCTCTACTGCCCCTGTTGCTGTTGTACTTAGGGCAGCGCTCTATCCTAACATACTTCTTATTGGCTGTGTTTCTTTGCCAATGATAAGACATCATTACCCATGGAGCCTCCTTCCCATTCTTCCATATTCTCACAATGGGAAAAAGCAGTCAGATAGAAGTGGTGGGTTAACCAATGCTATTGAAATGTTGGAAGAAAGCTGCTCTTCCTATGCAATATTAAAACCCTCCCAAAACTAAATCCATTGAAATCAATTTCAGCCAAAATTAGGGAAAACTAAATATAACAGATGATAAATAGTACTAAAAACTAAATAACAGTTGATATTTAATGCCAAGGAAACTTAACATGATAAATTCTAGTATAAGCACCATGTGTTGGAGAAAATGTAAAGAAATATACTTACGTGATGATCTTGTGAAGTTGTTCAATCTTCTTGGACTGAAATTTTTGTTCCAATAGGATAGATCACAGTCCAGGCCTTTACATTAGATCCTAAGTTGGCCTTACAAAGTTTTTTTGATAATGCAAAAAATACATTGAAATATAAAGAATTGACCATTTCCTTATTGGTTGCAGCCAGACAGGTAGCAGTAAGATCCTGGAAAATAGGAAAGGATTTAAAATTTCTATATGTAGCAAATATGCAGGAGAATCACTTTAATGATAACACAGATGATTTTTACTTCACCTCATTTATTTATGCACAGCAAAGACATAACAATTGTCTGCTGTTCAGTTCCATGTTCCTAGATAATCTAATTCAATAAGGTTATAGGTATTTCATTTATTATTATACCCTACTGTATTGTTAATTTTTTAAAAGGTGGGAACCCTCCCCAAAACTGACAGTTGATAATCTATTATCTTTTATATTAAGTTGCTACACCATGTGAAGAGTTGCCATTCACATGGCCTCTGCCAGTAGATTGTCTCTATATTGTCACATGTTGAATCATGATGTGAAGATGTACCTCCTCCGACTGTGATCTCCCAGATGGTGATTAACAACTTCCAGCAGGCCCAACTAAGTTAGCCAACTATATCAGAAGTTCAGGAATATCAGTAGGGCCTCAGATTACCCATGTCCACATGATAGCATAGATTCACTTACTTTAAGATTAGATAATGTGTTTTATGCAAACTTTCATAGAATGATTGCCTTTTGTCATACAATGGCATTTACCTACAGCCTAATTTCATTATAGCCAAAGTCATACAAGGCAAAAATTCCAACAAAATCAAAAAAGGTGAAGCAGAACTGTGAGGAAACTACAGAAGATGTTTAAAAGATGTTTATGAAAATAATAATGTTTAGTTAAACGCTTCATTCTGGGATAATTTTTTTTCTCTCCTACATACTAACTTTATGATCTAAATCACTGCCCTGAAATGTTTTTTGCCATATAGAGAAAAATGGGAGATATAACAGTCTTGCGCCTGAATATATTTCCACCCAGTAGGGGCAAATACCAGTTTTGGAGAATGTTTTAGAATGGGAATACAACAGCAAGAATTAAAATCACAATTCCTGCCAATTACCATTCTGGAGTTATTTCAAGCTCACATGGTTGCTTTGAATTAAAACAAAAACCAAGTACCTTAATCATGTACCTCCCAACAACTTGTTTACTTTGCAAGCTAAACTTCCATCTGGTTTAAAAAAATTGATATATCCTAACCAAAAGAAAAGTGCAAAGATTTGCAGAACTGATGTTCTGTAGGCAACTTCTGTAGGGTGGGAAGGAAATAATTCTGTTTGCTCTAAAAGGTCAATATCAATAATCTATCTGATTTTTCTAAGAAAAAGGTTCAAGCACTGCCATTCTGGGCTGGCACCATAGTTTTAAAGCCAATTTTTCTACTTAACAGTTCTTCAGCAACATGCCTTGTTCCTGTCCTATAGCTAATACAGATAACTCCTGTTGACTTGGAATGTAATTTAAAGAGCTCTCCACAGCAAATAGCACAGAAGCAACTCTTGAGTTCAACAGGAGAGAATTGAAACTAAAAAAAAAAGAACAATGGCTCATTTAAAGTCCACTTTGATTTTCCACACTATTAGGTAATTTGCCTACAACAGTGGAAACATTGCAATTAGCACCTCACAGCATTTTTTTAAGGCAGGGAGCAGAGATTTTTAGGAAAGAAAAACTATTTCAAGGCATTTTTAGGGGACAACATTCTCCCCTACCCCTTCATCACAGCTCTGTTATTTGCACTGATTTGCACCCTACTCCAGGCCAGCCACCTGTACAAAGTTTTTGGGTTTTGGGCAACTGACTACATATATATATTATTAATAATTGTGTTTTGCCAGTTTACAGCCCCATGGTATTTACTGGTCTACAACCCTTTCTGTTTGTGTAAGTGCGTGTGTACACATGCTATATGTATATAGATAGATGGAAAATAAATTCAGCTGTACATCTATATGCATTAGCCATGATCCTGCCCCACTGAGTCCAAATTGCCCACCTGTGCTTGCTTTACCCATTCACAGTCTGAAACTGGGAACATATTTTGACTGCCCTCACTACAAAAAGTGGGGTTCTTTACTACTTATGTGCTTTTAAAATTCTAATTCTTACTGATTCAAATAAAGCATTAATAGTTTATTCAAAGCAAAGTTGTAACGCTTTCCATATACCCTCAATTCTTTTGAGATATAGTAACATTTGCACATTTTTAAAAAGTGAAAGCCACATCATCTAGAAATAGTGTGCAAAGGAGAGCAAAACTGTTGCATTAATTGCAATGTATGGAAACGTTTATAGATATAAATAAAAAATCATTATTTTCTCTAAGAATATATGGATAATCTTAATGGAGTATGCTAGGAATGTGCACTCCTTTGTACATCCCACACCTAAGCGCTGCATTCTTGAAATCCACTTCGGTTTTCCTTTTAAGGGATGCTATTTGTCAAAAGATTTGCTTCTCATGAAGCTACAGCTATTGTTTTTATTTTTATTCTTTTTAATATGAATTCCAGCATGTAACTTTGGTATTCGTGTTGGTATGTAAAACCTGTTCTGTCATTTTATGATGTAGCCCAATTCATGTTGTTTAACTTTTGAAAAGAAACTGCTTCATGAAGAAAACAGTTGTATGTTAATCATATTGTAGTTTCTAGATGAGTAATGCAACATCATATGTATCACCAAGTGTGCTATGATGTTTCTGTATGTTTTTATTTTTTAAAAATAGATGGTTGAGCTTTGGAATTCCAGACACTAAGCATTCTGGCCTACTTTGCTTTAGAATAAAAATGCAATAAAATATTGCAATAAAGCACATTTAAATGTAATGTTTTAGAAGGATGTACTGACCGCTGTTTCTAATAAATTCAGAAATACAGCCTAGCTGGTATGATGTGGTGGTAAAAGTATGTTGGCTTTCTTTTGAAATTGTAATATTTGATTTCTTAAGGATAAATTCTGATAAATCTTGATATTTTGTATGTTAATATTATTGTTGAATCTCCAACAGTCTTACCAATTTAAAATCTTGATTAGCAAACTGGTTTGTTCCTTAGCTGGAACACCAACATCAAATCCATCTGTAGCATCTTGTCTTCAAGCATTTTGTAGTCTGAGGGAAATCCGTTACTGGAACTGAAGAGAGCAAATAACTGCCTATGAAGTTTAATCAGCATCTACAACCTAGCATTATGATATTTAGCGCAATATGACAATGCTAAAACAGTAATATTTTTAAAAGAGGATACCTGGATCCATCTTACAATAAAGCAATTCAAATTATGGGATTTATTCTCCCTTGTGTTCTGACCAAAACCCACTAGCTTTCATAATAAAAGCTAGTGTTGTTTATGTAACTCCATCAAGCACCTGATGGAGTTACATGCCACCTCTGTCCTGAAGGTATTAGTGCATACTATGAACCTAATTACAGCAACTCCCTTTTCAGTTAAGGGAGTCTTTACAGGATATCTTCTACTGCAAGATGCCCTCTTCCTGCAGTACTGTCCCCTTTGCAATGTGCTTTCTATATCATTCTGTTGGGCAATAAATCACAAATTATAGACTTATTTTCTCAGTTTTGACAAGATTCAGCTAATAATTCTGTTATAAATTGCACCTGTCAGATGAATATTCAAATAGTCTCTGATCTGGGTTCAATGCAATTCTATGATTAAATGCCAAATATTATGAATGCTGATTTTAATGAGTGTGAATTGCAACCTTAAATGTTCTGATACGTAATAAGATTTATTCCAAAGAGTAAAGTACACACACACACTGGAACTAAAACACTTTTTTTACTCAATTTATAGAGGGGCAAATCCTAAAGTCATGCTGCTTATATGCAACAATGTTTGCATTGTGTCAGACTGAAATTGGGAGCCATCACACGGCAAGGCAAGTTAAGCTACTCAGAATACGGTTTCTGAAGAAAGTTTAAAGATCATCAAAAATATTTAAATAAAAATAAGCAATAATGACAGAAGTTTAAAGCATGTTATAAAAGTAGCAGTTAGCGATCAGGGGGGGGGGAAGAAGGAAGGGAGGGCACCTAAATACTTTTTCCTATAGACACAACTTTGACAGTTGCAATATCTCCTAAAAGGAGTTGCAACAACATTTTTTTTCTGTTTTTTTAATTTTTAAATTTCTATATCAAATCTCATCTTTTTAATTTTCACTTCAACTTTCTCTTTAATGTAAAGCTTATGCAACAGCAAAAATATTAACAAGATAAGTTATAGATGAGTTATATTACATATTTGTATGTACTGTATTTTCTCTTTTTTGTTTTTTTTTCTGTTTTTTACTCAATAAAAATAAAAATTATATATAAAGAAGAAATTGGAAGCAATCAAAACTATTTATTAGCAAGGTCATAGGTGAGGATGAGGAGATGCTTGACTCTGACAAATCAATTGTGAATCTTGTGATATTCTTACAAGACAGACAAATTTTATTTATTCTGATTCAAGCATACTTCCAAACATGATTTTTTTTCCCTGTCTGTTAAACAGAAAAGCAGCCCTGCTGGATCAGGCCAAGGCCAATCCTAATCCATCATTTTGTTTCCTAAAATAACCAATCAGAAGGCTCGAGGGTGCTGACAAATAGGAGGTGGAGACATGCCCCACTCCTGCCTTTGTTTCCCTGCAACTGGTATCTATCTGTCAAATGCTGACCTCAACTAAAGGTAAAACTGCATCTTCAAGGCCAACAACCCTCGATCAGTTTGTCCTACATGAATTTATCCAATTCTGTTTTAAGGCCATCGCCTCTTATGGTAATGAATTCCATAGGTAGTAAACTCAGTGTGACAAATACTTTCTTTTACTGTTCTAATCTTTCAATCAGCTTCATTGGATGATTCTTGGTTCCAGTGTTTTGAGAGAGGGAGAAATGACTTCTTCCTCTCTACTTCTTCCATGTCATGTATGACTTCCTACATCTTGAACATGTCCCTTTTCACTCACCATTTTTCCAAATGAAACAGTCACAAATATTACAGTGTACAATTACAAATATTTTCTCAAAAGGTAGATGTTTGACCTCCCTGATCATTTTGGCAGCTCTCTTCATTTTTTCCAGCTCTGAAATATCCTTTTTCCAATGCGGCAATCAGAATTGCACAGTATTCCAGATGTAGGTGTACTGTAGATTTGTAATGGGATTATAATGTTGATATTTTTATTTATATTCCTTTTCCTAATGAACCTAGAATGGAATTTGTGTGTGTGTGTGTGTGTTTCACAGCTGCCACATACTTGCTTCACATTTTAACTAAGCAATCTACTTTGACACTAAAATATTTTTCCTGGGTAGTAACAAACAGCTCAAATCCCATCAATGCATATAAGAAGTTAAGGGATTTGTCCCAGTGTGCGCCACTGTACACTGAAATTGAATCAAACCATTTATAAAGTTTAAGGAGATCCTTCTGGATCTCTTCACATTCACTTTTGTTTTTACCACCCTGCATAGTTTTGTATCATTCATAAACTTGGCAATCTTACTATTTATCCCTTATTTCAAGATAATTTATGACCAAAAAAAGCATCAGTCCCAACAGTCCTAATCCTCTTATCTTATGACTCCTAAGTGTCCTCAAGAACCATGAAGAATTTTTCAAAGGGTTTTTGAATGTTCAAGAATACACTGTCATCCAGATCACTTCAATCCATATCCTATTCACATTCTCTAAATCCCCAGAAGATTGGTGAAACAAAATTTCTTTGCAGAATCCATGCTGATCTTCCTTCAAGTAAGATTTGTATTTCTGTGTGCTTAAGTTTTCTTTGATGATCATATCTTGCAGTTTGCCTGATACAAATATTAAGCTAACTGGCTACAATTTCTTGAATCCACTATTAGGTTCTTTAAAATTGATGCCACTTACTTTCCAATCCTTTGGCACTACGCACAATTTGAAGGACAGATTATTCTTGTTAGGTCAGTAATTTCACTTTTGAGTCCTTTTCAGAATTCTTAGGTGGATGTTATCTGGGTAAATGCACCCATATTCACATCATGGGCCATCTACAATCTACAAACCAGCATGGATACAATGCAAACATTCAAAATCTCCAACTCTTCAGGAAACCTGTTGCCTGAAACCTTTTTTCTCCTGTGTTTCAGGGGAGAGCAACTTGTTTGCGGCAACTGTTTTCTCACTGGAGAGATCATCAGCCATATCTTCTGCCTCTGAGCTAGTGTTTTATTCAGGCCAGCTAGGGTTAAAGCCCCCAAATGCCATTTAGCTAGCATATTATACAGAATGTTTATTGCCATCCAACACCCTCAGGGTATGTTGGGGTAATATATTTCACACGGCTCATTAGAATGCTTCCTCGTAGGGTATTTATTTATTTATTTTTCAGATTTCTATCACCACCCATCTCCCCCAAAAAGGTTTACACTATACCACCATAATGATCAGAAGGCTTTTGAGACTTCTCAGTGAATTTACTAATAGTTTCAAAAATCAATCTTCCCTTGCAACTCTCCAAACCATCCTGAAGGAATGTTTACAAAAGGTCAAATTATATTACATCTAGATAAATGCATTGACTGTGCATTGGAGTGAGCATTTAAAAATTAGTTTCTTATCTTTCTGTGAAGGAAAGGGGGAAGGGCTGTATGCTCATTCACAGAACACTGGAAGCCAGTCTGATATAAGAAGCGTGAATGCAGATGGACTAATGCTCTGTTTGTCAGTTCAGATAGCGCAACAATTGGCTGAAAGAACTCTTTGTGAGATCCAAACTCACTAACATATAGACAGTGCCCTGCTGAATGCACTTCAAATCTGCAGACAGTGAGGACAAAGTACAGATTGGCTTTAAACTGCACTGTGAATAAATCTCAGCTGGAAAAGCCAGTGTTGTATGGCAATTTTCTAATAATTCCAGAAGCCAGAAAGTTTTGCTGAACTGAAATAAGCATTTATTCACAGCACTTATGCAACAGAGGCTCTAAGTATTATTTACTTGTCCAGTCTGTAGTACACACTAGGGCTTAGCAAGTAATCTTAACATCTGAACCTAGTCAATGGGAGAAATACTGTAGAAGGAGTTTGAGCCTAACTACATCCTCTTTTCAGCCATCTCCTGTAAACAGGTTAAGAAAATTAACAAAGCATAAACCCTTTCTCCCTGCTTAGAAACCAAGTCAAAGACCTTGAGTAGTCCTGCAAAACTGGAGAGACAAAAATGGGAGGAAAGGGTGAGATGGATAAATTCCTCCCAACTCTGACTTTGGAGATGTCAATTCACATCAGGCCCCATCTTAAACGTTTTCCTCTCAGTCCTCCTGTGCGGAGAGAATAATCAAAAAGTGATTCACTTACCGCTTCCTTTTTTAAATCTAGGACTACTCTCCCTTGACTGCATCATCTTGTCTGTGCCCTGCTTGGATGTGAGCCAGCTGCCTAGTGGTATGGCTGACTTTGGTTAGCCATTATGTGAACACAGGGGTTGTGAACCCTACAGTGAGCAGGATTAAGCAAAATGCCAACCAAGGAAAAACAAGAGTACTGAAATATATGTGTGTATAATTCAATACTCTTGTTTTCCCTTGGTTAACATTTTACTTAATCCTGCTCACTGTATTTAAAAGCCAGGGGAGACTATAAATCCCACAGTGCAGACATTGTCACCTATTTGGGGATCTATACCATAAACACTTCAGCAAAGGATCGTTACCTTGTCATGGTGCTGGAGCTTGAGCACCTCAATGATGCCATGAGCTAAACCATGAAGGGACACCCAAGACGGGAAGGTCATGACAGAGAGGTCAGACTAAATGCGATCCCTGGGGAAGGTAATGGCAACCCACCCCAGTATTCTTGCCGTGAAAACTAAATGGATCAGTACAACCAGAGATATGTCGGTATACCATCAGAAGATGAGACCCCCAGGTCAGAAGATGGTCAAAATGCTACTGGGGAGGAACAGAGGATGAGTTCAACTAGCCCCAGACGTGATGACGCAGCTAGCTCAAAGCCGAAAGGACGGCTAGCGGCCGACGGTGCTGGTGGTGAATGGCGAATCCGATGTTCTAAGGATCAACACACCATTGGAACCTGGAATGTAAGATCTATGAGCCAGGGCAAATTGGATGTGGTGATTGGCGAGATGTCAAGATTAAAGATAGACATTTTGGGCGTCAGTGAACTGAAATGGACTGGAATGGGCCACTTCACATCAAATGACCACCAGATCTACTACTGTGGACAAGAGGACCACAGAAGAAATGGAGTAGACTTCATAATTAATCGTAAAGTTGCTAAAGCAGTGCTTGGATACAATCCAAATAATGATAGAATGATCTCAATTTGAATTCAGGGCAAGCCATCTAACATCTCAGTGATCCAAATATATGCCCCAACCACAGATGCTGAAGAAGCTGAAGTAGAGCTGTTCTATGAGGATCTGCAGCACCTACTGGACAGCACGCCTAAAAGAGATGTTATTTTCATCACAGGAGACTGGAATGCTAAGGTGGGCAATCAAATTACACCTGGAATTACAGGTAAGCATGGCCTGGGAAAATAAAACGAAGCAGGACATAGGCTAATAGAATTAGAATAGTTGCCAAGACAACTCACTCGGCATAACAAACACCCTCTTCCAGCAACCTAAGAGACAGCTTTATACATGGACTTCACCAGATGGACAACACCGAAATCAGATTGACTACATCCTTTGCAGCCAAAGGTGGTGGACATCTATACAGTCGGTAAAAACAAGACCTGGAGCTGACTGTAGTTCCGATCACAAACTTCTTATTGCACAATTTAGGATCAGACTAAAGAGATTAGGGAAGACCCACAGATGACCTAGATATGAGCTCACTAATATTCCTAAGGAATATGCAGTGGAGGTGAAGAATCGATTTAAGGGACTGGACTTAGTAGATAGGGTCCCGGAAGAACTATGGACAGAAGTTTGCAACATTGTTCAGGAGGTGGCAACAAAATACATCCCAAAGAAAGAGAAAACCAAGAAGGCAAAATGGCTGTCTGCTGAGACACTAGAAGTAGTCCAAGAAAGAAGGAAAGCAAAAGGCAACAGTGATAGGGGGAGATATGCCCAATTAAATGCAAAATTCCAGAGGTTAGCCAGAAGAGATAAGGAATTATTTTTAAACAAGCAATGCGCGGAAGTGGAAGAAGACAATAGAATAGGAAGGACAAGAGACCTCTTCCAGAAAATTAGAACCATCGGAGGTAAATTCCAGGCCAAAATGGGTATGATCAAAAACAAAGATGGCAAGGACCTAACAGAAGAAGAAGAGATCAAGAAAAGGTGGCAAGAATATACGGAAGACCTGTATAGGAAGGATAACAATATCAGGGAGAGCTTTGATGGTGTGGTCAGTGAGTTAGCCAGACATCCTGAAGTATGAGGTACAATGGGCCTTGAGAAGCATTGCTAATAACAAGGCAGGAGACGAAGGTATCCCAGCTGAACTGTTCAAAATCTTGCGAGATGATGCTGTCAAGGTAATACATGCTATATGCCAGCAAATTTGGAAAACACAAGAATGGCCATCAGATTGGAAAAAATCAACTTATATCCCCATACCAAAAAAGGGAAACACTAAAGAATGTTCGAACTATCAAACAGTGGCACTCATTTCACACGCCAGGAAGGTAATGCTCAAGATCCTGCAAGGGAGACTTCAGCAATTCATGGAGCGAGAATTGCCAGATGTACAAGCTGGGTTTAGAAAAGGCAGAGGAACTAGGGACCAAATTGCCAATATCAGCTGGATAGTGGAAAAAGCCAGGGAGTTTCAGAAAAACATCTATTTCTGTTTTACTGACTATTTTAAACCCTTTGACTGTGTGGACCATAACAAATTGTGGCAAGTTCTTAGTGGTATGGGGATACCAAGTCATCTTGTATGCCTCCTGAGGAATCTGTATAACGACCAAGTAGCAACAGTAAGAACAGACCACGGAACAACGAACTGGTTTAAGATTGGGAAAGGAGTATGGCAGGGTTGTATACTCTCACCCTACCTATTCAACTTGTACGCAGAACACATCATGCGATGTGCTGGGCTTGAGGAATCCAAGACTGGAGTTAAAATTGCTGGAGGAAACATTAAGAATCTCAGATATGCAGATGATACCACTTTGATGGCTGAAAGCGAAGAGGAACTGAGGAGCCTTATGATGAAGGTGAAAGAAGAAAGTGCAAAAGCTGGCTTGCAGCTAAACCTCAAAAAAAACAAGATTATGGCAAACAGCTTGATTGATACCTGGCAAATAGAGGGAGAAAATGTAGAAGCAGTGAAAGACTTTGTATTTCTAGGTGCAAAGATTACTGCAGATGCTGACTGCAGTCAGGAAATCAGAAGACACTTAATCCTTGGGAGAAGAGCAAAGACAAATCTTAATAAAATAGTTAAGAGCAGAGACATCACACTGACAACAAAGGTCCTCATCGTTAAAGCAATGGTTTTCCCAGTAGTAACATATGGCTGCGAGAGCTGGATCATAAGGAAGGCTGAGAGAAGGAAGATCGATGCTTTTGAACTGTGGTGTTGGATGAAAATTCTGAGAGTGCCTTGGACTGCAAGAAGATCAAACCAGTCCATCCTCTAGGAAATAAAGCCAGACTGGTCACTTGAGGGAATGATATTAAAGGCAAAACTGAAATACTTTGGCCACAGAATGAGAAGACAGGACACCCTGGAGAAGATGCTGATGCTAGGGAGAGTGGAAGGCAAAAGGAAGAGGGGCCGACCAAGGGCAAGGTAGATGGATGATACTCTAGAGGTGACGGACTTGTCCCTGGGGTTGCTGGGTCTGTTGACGACCGACAGGAAGCTCTGTGTGGGCTGGTCCATGAAGTCACGAAGAGTCGGAAGCGACTGAACAAATAAACCACAACAACCATAAACACAACTTGGAACTTTTTCATAAAACATATGTCAGACTGAGTTAGGGTTATTTTTGTTAGTAGACTTAGTGTGCTTATTGGTGTTTGCCTCTTGTACTCTAAAACGTATTTGGCTACATTCCAGCACAGCTCCTGTATTGCAAAAGGAGAGAAGTATCTTACTGTACTGCAGCAATATATCAAGATAAGCAGAGAGACTGATCACTTGCTCTTCCTTTAAAACAATCCCCCACTTGCTTCTCTTCATATTCTACACATTAAATTTACAGGAAACGATGTCCTTGAATAGCTTCAAGAAAGCCTTTAATTTATACTGAAGCTTTAGTCATGCTTTTAAATAGAATACAGAAGGTATTTAATAGGTTGCCAGCCTATACTACATAAAGAAGTCTCTGTGGATAATGATACTACTGGTCAGTTGGACACATTTTGGCCAGTATACCATAAACACAAACAAAACCCAGTGACAGTTTTATTCCAAGCATGCCCACCTTATTCTATGCAAGTTAGGATCGCTAATCTAAATACTGCTTTGCAAATTAACATGCTGTTGCCCACATCCCATCACCTGCTCACAAACAGTATACTGACATTTAACTTGATGAGAGATTAGAATAGATTTCCAGGTCATAAGAAATCTTTAATTTCTATGATTTTATGATTCTATGATTAAAAAATGCAGAGAAAATGAAGAATGATTTTGATGCAAATGAAACAAATGTTTGGAAATAGACGAAGAGGGATAAACAAGGAACCCTCAGCAAAATGAATGGAAAAAAAGAATACATGGATTTGGGATGAAGGTGAAGTGAGAGAATGCTGGAAGGAATATTTTACAAGACAGAAAAGTAGTATGTTGAAGAATGGAATAGAAACAAATTTATGTATTCAATTTATACGACCACACATATGACTCTGGACAGCTAACAAGGAATAAAAAACAGGTAAAAACATTCATAACAAAAACAATAAATAAAGATAACACTACTTAAAGATAAAACCAACCTGCACAATCAGCATTACCACAATACCGGCTCAACCACAGTGTTATTAAAGTTAGCATTCCAAGGGGAAAATGATGAAAAAGAAATGATAAATGTGTTGGTGTGTTACAAAATGGCAGGCGTATATGGTATAACTGGAAAAATGTTAAAATATATACATGGTTTGTTTATGGAGTGGCCATGCAACTTATTTAACAAGTGTGAGAACTATATCTGTGGCTGACAATTGGAAGAATGCTGTTACTATTCTCCTATACAAAAGGAAAACTGGCAAGAGTCCATGCAAAAACTACAGAGGGATTAGTTTGATGCTTGGGAAGGTGTCTGACAGAATTCTGATTGAAAGGGTACAAGAGGCAATCAAAAGCAAACTTTAGGAAGCATAGTACAGCTTTATGCTAAGCAGGCAATGAGCACATTAGGTTGCTGCTTTTCAGTAGCTCTCTGAGTAATGTATGAATATGAGAAAACTTACCGTACATTTGCTGATTTGAAGAAATCATATGAGAAAGTGAATAGGCTCTGTGAATTGATGTTTTGCTTGAATATGAAATTGAAGGTTGGTTGCTGAATGAGGTAGGAGTGATATATGATAGAAATAAAGCAGGCATGAAAAAAGCAGAATGCTTAGTAAATAGTGCAGCATTGCTGAAAGAAACAGAATTATGTGCAATGTCTCTTTGGTTATTTAATGAATTTATGAATAAATGTGTAATTAATGCTTGTGGTATTGTTAGAGGTGTGTTTGTTGGAGACATTATTAAACATGTACTTTTATATACAAATCACGCTGAGTTATTGACTTGAGAACCCAGTGACTTTCAGCAAATGCTAGACAGACTGTACAATGCAACAAGGAGAATGGATTTGAACATTAATGTATTAAAAGCAAGGTAGTTGCTTGTGACAGGAAAATGATTGTAGTTATACCAAATTGTGAAAAACAGAGCAAGTAGATAAAGTTGTGTATCTTGGTAGAAAGCTTATGAAGGATGAAAAAATTGAGAAATGTTTCATATGCACAAACGTTGGCAGAAACACAGTGTATAGTACATGGTCTAATTCAGAGTTAGTGGGTAGTACAAATGTTTGTCGAAAAAAGCAAAAATGGCTATAAGAGCATACTCTCGCACCGCACAGAACTGGGTACTTATGTCAGGAGAAACATAAAGGTAAATTGAATGGAATGGGTATGGATTACTTATTATGAGTATTAAACCAAGAAGGGACAGGGTCAAGAATGAATGCTGAATGAATGTGGACTTGAATGAGTGATCAATACTGATGAGTGATCTGTACAAAATAAGTATTTTGAGGTGGTTTTATCAAGTAGAAAGAATGAAGAAGGTTCAATTGTAAACAGATACATGAAGAAAGAGCAAAAGGGTTAAGAGGAAGTGAAAATCTGTGAGAGTAGTGGTTGCAGTTAATGGTGTTGATGGCAACTAGTTTTAACTATGAAACCAGAACTTTTTTTGCTGGGATTAATGGACAATTAGAAAAGAGCCATGGAAAATTATTCTTATATACAATTACTGCTGCAAGAGTATTATATGCACCAAAATGGAAAGACTTTGAAATACCCACAATAGAGGAATGGTTGGTGAAGATGATGGAACTAGCACAGATAGCAAAATTAACTTGTTTGCTTAGAGAAAGATCAACTACTACATTTATTAGTGACTGGAAACCCCTTGTTGACTCTTTGCTTAAAAAAGAGAAAAATGAAACAAGTTCATTTTTTGGATTTGATGATTAGAAAGGGTAGATTATGGAAAGAAGGAGATTATGATCTAACCTTAGAGAGAGGGGTAAAATATAAACGCATTTATAACCGCTGTTAAGAAGATTGGAAGCCACTTCTATCTTTTTTTCTTTTTCTTTCTTTTTCTTTTTTTTCTTTCACATCTTTTCTATTTACCTATCATTTTTCCTTTCCTTTCCTTTCCTTTTTTTTTCTTTAAATTAGTATTGTTTTTACTTTGAAAAAAACTTCTTTAAAAAAAATTAATTTAAAAAAGAAACTAGTTTTAGCTTTTTTACCTTATGACTTTTTGTATCTTATGACTTTAATTTCTTTGGTTTACTCTTTCTTACTCTTTTTCTGCATTTTATAAAGCACTGGTTATCTTGAATGGGCAAGTATGTATATTGAAGCTTTATTCTATACAGAACTATTTAAATGTAATCAACACTTAAGAACCAGTTGATTAAGCAGCTAAGAAATGTAACTGATTGCAGCAAACAACAGCCCAATCAAAGAACTTCCAAGGAGAGAACAACACCCCTACCAACACAAGCAGGGCAAGCCACAGTATATAAACAGAGAGCAAGGCCCACTCCCTCTTTGCACTGAAGATATTGCCTAGTCTGGCAATTTAACGTCTACAAGAAAACAACAAGGCTCAGAGAGCACCAAGGACTCCACAGTTCAACCCTGAGCTACAAATATTCGCTTCAATTGGAAAGGCCTTATTTGATCAGTGTTAAAATTACATAAATGAAGTTTCTAACCAGGAAAATGTATTAGCGCATATCTTTTGGGAACTCTGATAGTCCAATCTATATAGTAGTATATATGCATTGGAAACTCTACATTAGTCCCTGATTTTACAGGCTCCAGTGCAATGTAATTATCAATACACTGTAGTTTTCAAATCCCTCATTATTTCTTTTAGTATTACAATATAATAGCATTTCTTGTCCTCATTTACTTGACCTTTGCTACCCTGACTTTATCAATATTAGAGAAAATACTGCATACTACAAATGTCACAGCTAAAAGTGAAATCAACTATACTTTATCCCTAAACGACACTCAGCTTTATCTTTTATTTTTATGGTTACAGCCTCTTGGTTGTTTCAGAAGGGGCATTCTGAATTCCTGACAAGGTGGTTTGTATTTTGGACGATTAGAATTTATTGAAAAGGAACACACTCAACAGAAAGGGAAGGGGTGTTCTGCTGTATAGGAAATCATAAATCAGAACATGGCCCTTCTCTGTCAGATGACCAAACTTTCAAATAGGCATACAATACTAACAATGAGAAATTCAACTGTCCCAACATCAGCTTGAATCTTCTGCCAAGATTCAAAGATCCAACAAATTCCTGTCCTCTGCTGCTGACAACTCCATCTGTCAGAAGGAAGAACTGGGACATCTGCTCTCTTGAACTTAATAATTACCAACAGAAATGAATTAATTGGAGTAGGGGTGACTGGAAACTTAGGAGAAAGTGACCATGTTATCTTTGAATTCATGATACCAAAAGAAGGAAGAACAGTCAGACTTGTATGCTGGATTTCAGAAGAGTAGTTTTTGATGAACTCGAGAAGGTAGCTCAGATCCAGTGCCTTGAAATCCTGAAAAAGTGTACAGGAAGGATAGGAAATCCTGCTAAACAAGACACTAAAGGCTTACTAGCAAACAACTCCTAATAGGAAGAAAAACAGGAGACATCTAAAGCTTGGGGGAAAAAGTGATACGTTTTGGAAATTGAAGGAGGGATATATAATCAAAGGGGAATGCAAAGCATTTGCCATAAACTCTAGGGATTATGTCAAAAAAGCTAAATCTCAGACGTTCATTAGAAATGCCCAGAACAACCAAATGTATTTGGGATACAGCAGAAACAAAAGAAAAGGCAGAAGTCATAGGCCTGTGGCAAATAGAAAGGCATGAATTGGCTAGAAGATGGAATATCTTAACTTGGACTTTACATCTGTCTTAGAAAAAAAAGCAAAACTCTAGCTGGCCATCATTGTGCCACTGGTGGAAGGAGGGGACTGCAGCTCTCGGTAGGCAAAAAGTATTCTTAGCTAATTTAATTGATTTCAAGTTTCCATCACCAAATGAACTGGGTAGTAAAGGAAGTCACTAAATCCCGGCAAGTTCCAGAAGATTAGAGGAGAGAAAATGTCCTTATTTTCAAAAAAAAGAGGCGGATGAGGACCTGGGAAGCTTCTCATCTATCCCAGGCAGGGTCCTTGAACAGCTTCTTAAACAGCATGTTTGTGAGTACTTGGATAGGGATGCAATATTTAATAACAGCCTACCTGGGTTTGTCACAAATAAATTATGCCAGACTAATCTTATCTCTTTTTTGACAGAGTTACATGCTTAATAGATTGGAAAAATGTCATGGACATAGTGTACTGTGACCCCAGCAAAGCATTCAACGAAGTCTGTCATCATATCCTAATTAATAAAATGGTAAATACAAGCTAGATGATACAACTGCAAGAAGGATTCAAAACTGGTCGAATGATTGTACCCAGAGAGTACTTATAAATGGCCATATAAGCTTCAAGAGTATAATGAATGGATTGCCAAAGGGTTTAGTCCTCGCTCCTCTGATGTTTAACATTTTTACTAATCACATGAATATATGAATTGAGGGTATGATTATCAAATTTTGCAGACAAAACTAGGATTGACTATCATTTTAGAAGAGAAGGTGCAAAAACATCTGGATAGGCTTAAACACTGGGTTCAAACAAATAGGATGAAATTTAATGAGGCAAAAAGTCCTGCATCTAGGGAGAAGAAATGCAAGGCACAAGGGTAGAACCAGGGACACCCAGTTGAATAGTAAAACTTGTGAAAAGGAAATGAGTGTTCTCGCAGATCTCAGGTTGAATATGAGCCAAAAGTATGAAACAACTGCTAAAAAGGCCAATACTATTTTTAGGATTTATTAATAATAGCACAAATTGTCCAACTCTACTCTGCCTTGATCAGGCCCCATTTGAAATACTGGGTCCAGTTCTCAGCACTGCAGTTTAAAAAAGGCATCAACTAACTGGAGCAAGCTTCAGCAAAGGATCGTTACCTTGTCGTGGTGCTGGAACTTGAGCACCTCAATGATGCCATGAGCTAAACCGTGAAGGGCCACCCAAGACGGGAAGGTCATGACAGAGAGGTCAGACTAAATGCGATCCCTGGGGAAGGTAATGGCAACCCACCCCAGTATTCTTGCCGTGAAAACTAAATGGATCAGTACAACCAGAGATATGTCGGT
This sequence comes from Candoia aspera, assembly GCF_035149785.1. Classification (NCBI taxonomy): domain Eukaryota; kingdom Metazoa; phylum Chordata; class Lepidosauria; order Squamata; family Candoiidae; genus Candoia; species Candoia aspera. The sequence continues at coordinate 58,935,355 of NC_086155.1, read as the reverse complement.
ATACCATCGGAAGATGAGACCCCCAGGTCGGAAGATGGTCAAAATGCTACTGGGGAGGAACAGAGGATGAGTTCAACTAGACCCAGACGTGATGACGCAGCTAGCTCAAAGCCGAAAGGACGGCTAGCGGCCGACGGTGCTGGTGGTGAACGGCGAATCCGATGTTCTAAGGATCAACACACCATTGGAACCTGGAATGTAAGATCTATGAGCCAGGGCAAATTGGATGTGGTGATTGGCGAGATGTCAAGATTAAAGATAGACATTCTGGGCATCAGTGAACTGAAATGGACTGGAATGGGCCACTTCACATCAAATGACCACCAGATCTACTACTGTGGACAAGAGGACCACAGAAGAAATGGAGTAGCCTTCATAATTAATAGTCAAGTGGCTAAAGCAGTGCTTGGATACAACCCAAAAAACGACAGAATGATCTCAATTCAAATTCAGGGCAAGCCATCTAACATCACAGTGATCCAAATATACGCCCCAACCACAAATGCTGAAGAAGCTGAAGTAGAGCAGTTCTATGAGGATCTGCAGCACCTACTGGACAACACGCCTAAAAGAGATGTTATTTTCATCACAGGAGACTGGAATGCTAAGGTGGGCAGTCAAATGACACCTCAAATTACAGGTAAGTATGGCCTAGGAGAACAAAATGAAGCAGGACATAGGCTGATAGAATTTTGCCAAGACAACTCACTCGGCATAACAAACACCCTCTTCCAACAACCTAAGAGACAGCTTTATACATGGACTTCACCAGATGGACAACACCAAAATCAGACTGACTACATCCTTTGCAGCCAAAGGTGGCGGACATCTGTACAGTCGGTAAAAACAAGGCCTGGAGCTGACTGTAGTTCAGATCACAAACTTCTTATTGCACAATTTAGGATCAGACTAAAGAGATTAGGGAAGACCCACAGATCAGCTAGATATGAGCTCACTAATATTCCTAAGGAATATGCAGTGGAGGTGAAGAATCAATTTAAGGGACTGGACTTAGTAGATAGGGTCCCGGAAGAACTATGGACAGAAGTTTGCAGCATTGTTCAGGAGGCGGCAACAAAATACATCCCAAAGGAAGAGAAAACCAAGAAGGCAAAATGGCTGTCTGCTGAGACACTAGAAGTAGTCCAAGAAAGAAGGAAAGCAAAAGGCAACAGTGATAGGGGGAGATATGCCCAATTAAATGCAAAATTCCAGAGGTTAGCCAGAAGAGATAAGGAATTATTTTTAAACAAGCAATGCGTGGAAGTGGAAGAAGACAATAGAATAGGAAGGACAAGAGACCTCTTCCGGAAAATTAGAAACATTGGAAGTAAATTCCAGGCCAAAATGGGTATGATCAAAAACAAAGATGGCAAGGACCTAACAGAAGAAGAAGAGATCAAGAAAAGGTGGCAAGAATATACAGAAGACCTGTATAGGAAGGATAACAATATCGGGGATAGCTTTGACAGTGTGGTCAGTGAGCTAGAGCCAGACATCCTGAAGAGTGAGGTTGAGTGGGCCTTAAGAAGCATTGCTAATAACAAGGCAGCAGGAGACGACGGCATCCCAGCTGAACTGTTCAAAATCTTGCAAGATGATGCTGTCAAGGTAATGCATGCTATATGCCAGCAAATTTGGAAAACACAAGAATGGCCGTCAGATTGGAAAAAATCAACTTATATCCCCATACCAAAAAAGGGAAACACTAAAGAATGTTCAAACTATCAAACAGTGGCACTCATTTCACATGCCAGTAAGGTAATGCTCAAGATCCTGCAAGGTAGACTTCAACAATTCATGGAGCGAGAATTGCCAGATGTACAAGCTGGGTTTAGAAAAGGCAGAGGAACTAGAGACCAAATTGCCAATATCCGCTGGATAATGGAAAAAGCCAGGGAGTTTCAGAAAAACATCTATTTCTGTTTTATTGACTATTCTAAAGCCTTTGACTGTGTGGACCATAACAAATTGTGGCAAGTTCTTAGCGGTATGGGGATACCAAGTCATCTTGTATGCCTCCTGAAGAATCTGTATAACGACCAAGTAGCAACAGTAAGAACAGACCACGGAACAACGGACTGGTTTAAGATTGGGAAAGGAGTACGGCAGGGCTGTATACTCTCACCCTACCTATTCAACTTGTATGCAGAACACATCATGTGACAAGCTGGGCTTGAGGAATCCAAGGCTGGAGTTAAAATCTCTGGAAGAAACATTAAGAATCTCAGTATGCAGATGATACCACTTTGATGGCTGAAAGCGAAGAGGAACTGAGGAGCCTTATGATGAAGGTGAAAGAAGAAAGTGCAAAAGCTGGCTTGCAGCTAAACCTCAAAAAAACCAAGATTATGGCAACCAGCTTGATTGATAACTGGCAAATAGAGGGAGAAAATGTAGAAGCAGTGAAAGACTTTGTATTTCTAGGTGCAAAGATTACTGCAGATGCTGACTGCAGTCAGGAAATCAGAAGACACTTAATCCTTGGGAGAAGAGCAATGACAAATCTCAATAAAATAGTTAAGAGCAGAGACATCACACTGACAACAAAGGCCCGCATAGTTAAAGCAATGGTGTTCCCTGTAGTAACATATGGCTGCGAGAGCTGGACCATAAGGAAGGCTGAGCGAAGGAAGATTGATGCTTTGGAACTCTGGTGTTGGAGGAAAATTCTGAGAGTGCCTTGGACTGCAAGAAGATCAAACCAGTCCATCCTCCAGGAAATAAAGCCAGACTGCTCACTTGAGGGAATGATATTAAAGGCAAAACTGAAATACTTTGGCCACAGAATGAGAAGACAGGACACCCTGGAGAAGATGCTGATGCTAGGGAGAGTGGAAGGCAAAAGGAAGAGGGGCCGACCAAGGGCAAGATGGATGGATGATATTCTAGAGGTGACGGACTCGTCCCTGGGGGAGCTGGGGGTGTTGACGACCGACAGGAAGCTCTGGCGTGGGCTGGTCCATGAAGTCACGAAGAGTCGGAAGTGACTAAACGAATAAACAACAACAACTGGAGCAAGTTTAGAAAAGGGATACCAAGAGGGTGAGGGGACTGGAAACCATGTCCTATGAGGAATGTTAAATAAAATAGATACATTTTGCCTGCATAAGACTTAGGGAACATATGATAGTAGTCTTTCAGAGGGTTCAAAGGATAGTCTTATTCAGGACAGTAGACTTGATCTCTGTGGCCTTGGAGGGTAGGACTAGAGCCAATGAGTTGAAACTGCAGAGCAGCAGATGCAGGTTCCATATTAGGAGATATTTTGTGACACCAAGAGCCGTCAATTGGTGGAATAAGTTGCCTCATGAAGTGGTGTATGCCCCTTCCCTGAAGATCTTCAAGCAGAGGCTGATAACTATGTATCCAAACTGCTTTAGCAGATCCTGCACTGAGAAGATTGATCTTTGAGGTCCCTTCCAGTTCTGATTTCATAAAAAGTGGGACATGCATCCAAGATTTTGGCAGGAGGCACTGCTACTCTAATGCAGGCTTACAGCACTTTCAAACATATTCATTACTAAATCTGTACTGTCCTGTTTCTGTATTACTGCATTTTTTTAATCTGTGTGAAATGCCTATTTTAAAAAGTGCTTATGGGATTGCTTAAGACCTCCCATTTAATTAATTGTATTTCATTTTATTTTTATTTCAATTTTTCCTAGGTATTAGTTGCCTCAAGCAAGTAGAAAGTCTGGCTCCATTTAAAGGAGTTGGTAAATGCCCATAGAAGCCATGCAAGATAATGAAATGCTGTCCATCTCAGAGATACTCTATGAAGGGAGGAAAAATAGATATGCAAGATTTTCAAGTCACTAGATTGGCTATTAGCTTTTTAAGATGGTGATGATGATGATGATGATGATGATGATGATGATGATGATGACGACAGATGATAGTTCTCAAACTTTATCAGAAAATTTTATTCACATGTGGATTCCAGAGAAGCATTACCTTCCTATCCAGGCATTAGTTCAAGAAGTACAGTTCAGCTGAATTTGCTTTGGAGTTCACACTAAATAAATTCCACCAGCATTCCTAACTGCAAGATAATCACATATTCAGAAGAAAAGGAAATCACATCTTTGCTAAAAATGTATAAAAAAACCTATTTTGAGATTTTGGCATTAGATAGAGAAGACAAAATTGCAGTCAGTATGTATATGTACGTGACATTTGTTCATTTTCATATTAAAAAATGCCCTGTTAGCTAGAGAGAGTCCTCTCATATGGAAAGGGTTGCCCCCATTCCTTTATTAAACCTGGGCAGCTGCCTCGGCAGACACTGAATTAACATTTCCTCAACATGATGGGCAGGCACAATAGAGCTTTGGTGCACTCTAATCAATATATGCAAATGAAGTCCCCTCTTTGCACCTCTATTCCATCAGTGGGCACAGATGAAAGTGCAAGTAATTAAGAACTTGCTTCAGTGATACTGAATTGAAATCAGCTTAATAAGAATTTGTCAGACTTGAAGTCTGTTGGGTAAACAGTACATGAGCAAGACTGGGCTAGCATACAAAAAAACAAAAAAACCCACCCCGTCCTCTTTCTACATGGATGCTGTTCCCTTGGGACTTCCACAGAAGATAAGCCAGAAACATCTGAGGTCACCATTTATGACTTCTAAAGATGATTGGGTGTCCTCTTCAGAAAGAGATTTAAATAGAACAGTTACTGCTCTGTCAGTCTAGTATCCAGTCAAAATTGACCATAGTGTTAAGGAGTGCCTAGAAGCAAAAAATTATAACCTTGAGGCAATAGAAGTCCATGTATCAGAATGAACTGCTGTTGGAATTTGGCATGCTAGTAGTTGCATGCTAGAAAATGCATAGTAAGACTTAATATAATAAATACGGTCTGTCCATGCTTTGAAAATGATTCCTAAGAAGTGTTTCAGACCTTGTACAAGCACAGCACTTCTCCACTTATTCAAATAGTCCAAACTTGTACAGGCCTCCAGATGAGCCTGAAAAAAAATCTGCTTTTTTAACATTTGCATTAACTAGAAGTGGATCCCTTAAAACAGTGGCATTTTTATGTTCATGTGGACAACTGGAAAAAGTCAGGCTTCTTTAAGAAATAGCAGAGAAGTTCTGCACTTACGCAAGGTGCAAAGCACTTCCTCCTAATCATTTTTGAAGCGTGCACAACCATATTGAAATACATATTGTTAACCTCTTTTAATGAGAGTCTAAGCATACCTTAGCCTACACGGGAGTAGGACATCAATTTAAAAAAATGATTACATGCTGCAATTGAGGTAGAAAACCTGTCTGGGTCTTTCCACTTCACTCAAGTGAAGGCTTAGGTAGTAACTTGCCCACCACCACCGTCTTTATATGCAGAAAACTATTATATCAAGGATAGTATTCGGCTGGAACACATCCTCTAAACAGAATAGTTTCTATATGTGCATTGATTTATTTATAGAATGGAGGCGAATTCAGTCATGTAAATTGCCAGTTACAGCATGAAGAAATATAGTCCAAAGTTTGCCAAAAGTATATCCTGTTTACAACTACCTGCAATTGCTCTACCTTTATTTTGGGAGTTTGGGGTATATTGGGAATAGAAATCCACAAGAGCTGCAGCCAGGAATGGAGGGAAACCTTTGTGAAATCAAAATTCTGGTACTTAATTTAATTCACACAGTAGGTCTATTTTACTTGGGGGAAGAAATCTGCTTAGATTCTGAAATGCAGGAAAGTAGAAATAGTAACAGGGCTGCAGTTGAGATGAGATCGTCCACCACCGGAAAGATGATTAAGGTACAGCGCTTACTACTCAGAAAAACATCAGTCCCCCAAAACAATGGAAAATAAGTCTTGCAGGTGCTGCCTAACCTGGCATCTTATTCACTAGTCCAGGGCTGGATTTTTATTGTGAGAAAACTGAGTTGAAAGAGATAAAAGGCAAGTCAGAAGACAGGAAAAGTTTGAGGATGCTGGGGGACTTAAAGTGATTAAATATAAATACAAATTAAACTATGATTTGTGTATGAATTGTACCTCCTTATCACAAACACTGCAATACCTCCCCCCCACCCCTGCCCATCCCCAACTCTCTCTGAGTTGATCTGTTGTAGTTTGACTCTGATCCCTCCTGGTTGCCATCATTAACTTGCTGGGGCCAGCTCAGTAGAGGTAAAATATGCTTGCTGCATACATGATTTCAGCCAGATCTGAAATTTCATGTTAATATCATTCTATTCTGCCAACTATGTAATAATTTTTGTTTGACCCTTCCACTTTTTATGACTAAACACTGTGGCATAATCTTTCGTCAAAGTCAGTATTGCAGACATTGACTAGCACATACATTTCATGGTTTTGCTTCCCCCTCCTAACAGCCTCTCCTACCGATTGTGTTTTGTACCCTTCCATCTAAACTGTCATCCATTACTGATTGGCAGGGGATAAATATTTTCTTTAGAATTTTCATTTTTGTATCTCACAGCTATTAAGCATATGTCTTCCCAGCTCATATACCTTTTTGAGGGATATGGCATTGAGATGCCTCCTAGTATCCTAAATGCCTCTCAAACCCTTAATGGTACTTGCAAAGGCCCAATAGCTATCCATATGCTCTTATGCAGGCAGCACCAGCCACAGACATAGGACACTGGATGCTTATGGAAATTATCCTTAGAAACCCACAAAACAATCTTAGAAGTTATGAATAAAAGTCATACTAAACTCCCAACTGTTTACTGGAAGAACATTCCAGTTAAAATATAAAGAAGACATGCAGTTGCATATTCCAACAGCCCCCACTATACAGAAAACATCCACCATTCAAAAACAAAGTATCACAAATTTCAGACTTCTGATTTCAAACAGCATCACCAAGCCTGTGCCTTAAACACACTAAATCTTTGATCTGGCAATCAAAAAGAAAATACAAAATAATCCCTTACACCCAATTAAAAATGTTAATCTCTTTCCCCCCAAAACATAAACTATGTATTAATTCATCTATCATGCTTTACAGAGAAAGATTAATCATGACAAAATGAGAAGCATTAGCAGGAGTGGGTAGCCTTGAGTGGGTACCCTCGAGGGTGCTGCAGAAGCACTACAGAGTATCTCAGATGCTTTGGAAACCAACTATGGTTGCTGACAGCAGAAGCAGTTTAATCTGACATTTGTTGAAGAACCAAAATGCACCAGGAATTATGAGGTCAAGAAAATAGTAGGAGGAACCTAGAATATTAAGTGTTTCTCATTTTGGTAGCAAATAACAATAGGTCAACAGATTTCTAAAGCTGGTAAAGTGGTATAGTTGTCAAAATGGAACATGTCAAACAGAATTTTGCTGGTTGGAGACAAATTTGAGGGTATCAAACAAGGTTAGTCCTAAATGCCCAGAGGTTACACTTTGAGAGAAGTAGTTTAGAGACACATGTGAGCACAGGACCACTCTGTGACCATTAGCTATCTTGGGCAGCAGCCAGAACCCTATACCCAGGCATTACTGATGGTGGAACATTTAAAAGGTGGCAAAACCAACCTTCTTGGCATTCCTTAGATCATTGCTGCACCAAGTAATATCATTAGCAAGGTCTCATATCTGAATCTATCTTTTATGAAGATAGTGAGAAGAACCTGAACTGTTATCCATGCTTTATTTGTTTAGTCGCTTCCGACTCTTCGTGACTTCATGGACAAGCCCACGCCAGAGCTTCCAGTCGGTCGTAAACACCCCCAGCTCCCCCAGGGACGAGTCCGTCACCTCTAGAATATCATCCATCCATCTTGCCCTTGGTCGGCCCCTCTTCCTTTTGCCTTCCACTCTCCCTAGCATCAGCATCTTCTCCAGGGTGTCCTGTCTTCTCATTCTGTGGCCAAAGTACTTCAGTTTTGCCTTTAATATCATTCCCTCAAGTGACCAGTCTGGCTTTATTTCCTGGAGGATGGGCTGGTTGGATCTTCTTGCAGTCCAAGGCACTCTCAGAATTTTCATCCAACACCACAGTTCAAAAGCATCGATCTTCCTTCTCTCAGCCTTCCTTATGATCCAGCTCTCGCAGCCATATGTTACTACGGGGAACACCATTGTTTTAACTGTGCAGACCTCTGTTGTCAGTGTGAGGTCTCTGCTCTTGACTATTTTATCGAGATTTGTCATTGCTCTTCTCCCAAGGATTAAGTGTCTTCTGATTTCCTGACTGCAGTCAGCATCTGCAGTAATCTTCGCACCTAGAGATACAAAGTCTTTCACTGCTTCTACATTTTCTCCCTCTATTTGCCAGTTATCAATCAAGCTGGTTGCCATAATCTTGGTTTTTTTGAGGTTTAGCTGCAAGCCAGCTTTTGCACTTTCGTCTTTCACCTTCATCATAAGGCTCCTCAGTTCCTCTTTGCTTTCAGCCATCAAAGTGGTATCATCTGCATATCTGAGATTCTTAATGTTTCCTCCAGCAATTTTAACTCCAGCCTTGGATTCCTCAAGCCCAGCACATGACATGATGTGTTCTGCGTACAAGTTGAATAGGTAGGGTGAGAGTATACAGCCCTGCCATACTCCTTTCCCAATCTTAAACCAGTTCGTTGTTCCGTGGTCTGTTCTTACTGTTGCTACTTGGTCGTTATACAGATTCTTCAGGAGGCATACAAGATGACTTGGTATCCCCATACCGCTAAGAACTTGCCACAATTTGTTATGGTCCACACAGTCAAAGGCTTTAGAATAGTCAATAAAACAGAAATAGATGTTTTTCTGAAACTCCCTGGCTTTTTCCATTATCCAGCGGATATGGCAATTTGGTCCCGAGTTCCTCTGCCTTTTCTAAACCCAGCTTGTACTTCTGGCAATTCTTGCTCCATGAATTGCTGAAGTCTACCTTGCAGAATCTTGAGCATTACCTTACTGGCATGTGAAATGAGTGCCACTGTTTGATAGTTTGAACATTCTTTAGTGTTTCCCTTTTTTGGTATGGGGATATAAGTTGATTTTTTCCAATCTGATGGCCATTCTTGTGTTTTCCAAATTTGCTGGCATATAGCATGCAATACCTTGACAGCATCATCTTGCAAGATTTTGAACAGGTCAGCTGGGATGCCGTCGTCTCCTGCTGCCTTGTTATTAGCAATGCTTCTCAAGGCCCATTCAACCTCACTCTTCAGAATGTCTGGCTCTATCTCACTGACCACACCGTCAAAGCTATCCCCGATATTGTTACCCTTCCTATACAGGTCTCCTGTATATTCTTGCCACCTTTTCTTGATCTCTTCTTCTTCTGTTAGGTCCTTGCCATCTTTGTTTTTGATCATACCCATTTTGGCCTGGAATTTACCTCCGATGGTTCTAATTTTCTGGAAGAGGTCTCTTGTCCTTCCTATTCTATTGTCTTCTTCCACTTCCACGCATTGCTTGTTTAAAAATAATTCCTTATCTCTTCTGGCTAACCTCTGGAATTTTGCATTTAATTGGGCATATCTCCCCCTATCACTGTTGCCTTTTGCTTTCCTTCTTTCTTGGACTACTTCTAGTGTCTCAGCAGACAGCCATTTTGCCTTCTTGGTTTTCTCTTTCTTTGGGATGTATTTTGTTGCCGCCTCCTGAACAATGTTGCGAACTTCTATCCAGAGTTCTTCCGGGACCCTATCTACTAAGTCCAGTCCCTTAAATCGATTCTTCACCTCCACTGCATATTCCTTAGGAATATTAGTGAGCTCATATCTAGGTCATCTGTGGGTCTTCCCTAATCTCTGTAGTCTGATCCTAAATTGTGCAATAAGAAGTTCGTGATCGGAACTACAGTCAGCTCCAGGTCTTGTTTTTACCGACTGTATAGATGTCCGCCACCTTTGGCTGCAAAGGATGTAGTCAGTCTGATTTTGGTGTTGTCCATCTGGTGAAGTCCATGTATAAAGCCGTCTCTTAGGTTGTTGGAAGAGAGTGTTTGTTATGCTGAGTGAGTTGTCTTGGCAAAATTCTATCAGCCTATGTCCTGCTTCGTTTTGTTCTCCCAGGCCATGCTTACCTGTAGTTCCAGGTGTCATTTGACTGCCCAACTTAGCATTCCAGTCTCCTGTGATGAAAATAACATCTCTTTTAGGCGTGTTGTCCAGTAGGTGCTGCAGATCCTCATAGAACTGCTCTACTTCAGCTTCTTCAGCATCTGTGGTTGGGGCATATATTTGGATCACTGTGATGTTAGATGGCTTGCCCTGAATTCAAATTGAGATCATTCTATCGTTTTTTGGATTGTATCCGAGCACTGCTTTAGCCACTTGACTATTAATTATGAAGGCTACTCCATTTCTTCTTTGGCCCTCTTGTCCACAATAGTAGATCTGGTGGTCATCTGATATGAAGTGGCCCATTCCAGTCCATTTCAGTTCACTGACGCCCAAAATGTCTATCTTTAATCTTGACATCTCGCCAATCACCACATCCAATTTGCCCTGGCTCATAGATCTTACATTCCAGGTTCCAATGGTGTGTTGATCCTTAGAACATCGGATTCGCCGTTCACCACCAGCACCGTTGGCCGCTAGCCATCCTTTCGGCTTTGAGCTAGCTGTGCCATCACGTCTGGGGCTAGTTGAACTCATCCTCTGTTCCTCCCCAGTAGCATTTTGACCATCTTCCGACCTGGGGGTCTCATCTTCTGATGGTATACCGACATATCTCTGGTTGTACTGATCCATTTAGTTTTCACGGCAAGAATACTGGGGTGGGTTGCCATTACCTTCCCCAGGGATCACATTTAGTCTGACCTCTCTGTCATGACCTTCCCGTCTTGGGTGGCCCTTCACGGTTTAGCTCATGGCATCATTGAGGTGGTCAAGCTCCAGCACCACGACAAGGTAACAATCATTTGCTGAAGGTTATCCATGCAGGATAAGGCTTTTTTTTTAATTAGCTCTTTATTTCTTTATCACACTGATTCTTTTCCACAGCACTCATTCTTAAAAATGTTAATAAGAGCTTTGTTAGACCAAACCAAATATCTACAATGGCACCCCTAGGCCTGAGATCTCCTGAGGCAAGAGGCCTCCCAGGTACCCCCTAGCCCCCTTCCTTTTGCTGCTATCCCAACCTGTCTCCATCTTCTTGCTGCTCCCACTGCCAGTTAATCAGCAAAGCCTGCATGAGAAGCTCACAAGCAAAACATGGGCATTATTGCACCTTTCCTCAGCAACTGATGTGCTACCACTGATACGGAGGGTAATCTGTAGCAAGTAGCACTAATGGCTTCTCATGCAGGCTTTGTGGCAACTAGTGCCATTGTAGATATTTGGTTTGGTCTAACAAAGCTCTTATTAACATTTTTAAGAATGAGTGCTGTGGAAAAGAATCAGTGTGATAAAGAAATAAGGAGCTAATTAAAAAAAAAACGTTCAGTCCAAAAGCTTTCCAGAATATTTATGCTGCTGAAACAAAAATATAGAACTGAAGAGGCTTTAAGATAACAAGCTTGGACAGCCAAAGCAGTAAGTGGAGAGACTAAAATGTACATATTGATTTGAACTAAGCAGAATATTTTGCTCAAAATCCCCAGTTTGAAATTCAGGTGAGTTATGACAGATTTCAAGTGTTCCCAGCTGGCCACTTCCAAGGGCAAAGGAGTATATTACGTTTGTACAGCAACCACAGAATACAACTCTGCAAATGCAATCAAAGATTCTGATTTACATGTACTTGAGAATTTCATCCTGCTATTTCTAAACTACTGAAAGTTGTTTCCATTGTGACCAACAAAACAACTGATTATGGAGCAATGAAAAACAGCAGGGACAGTTCAATAAATACAACTGGTCTCTAGAAAAAAAAAAACTGAGCATAGGTGAATGTAGAAAAAGTAACTATAAATGAATATACACTGAATATACATCCCTCAAAAGGAAACATTTTCAACAGGACAGGAATTGTATTCAATCCATCCAAAAGCTGGAAATGGAACTTTTCACAAGTAGTTTACATACCGTATACAGCAAAAACAGATATGAAGATAATGTTGGCAGATTGCTAGGAAAGCCTTTGGCCCAGGAGAGATCAGAAAAGTCACGCACCAGGCATTTCTCTAAAAATAATTTTATTCACAGAAAGCAAAACATATTTAAAAGCTTCTGCATTCTTACAGGCTCTCAGTGAGAGCTGCTTAACTCTCTACATGCCTACACAGAAGGGAAACTGAAACTAAAACAAGTCCAGGCAAGTTCTTCTCCCCAGGTGCAAAAAATTAACATCCGAAAAGAGGACAATTAAATTCAACCTCTTCACCCAGCCAAAATGATTAGTTACCATAGTAACCTTAATCTGTAGTAGAAAACATATTAACACTCCCCTTTTTATACTACAGAATAAGATGTAAACCAATTTTCTTTGACAACTCTATGTCTTTCCATTCACATTATTTTAACATTATCTCCCCTTTGGTTTAACAGAAAGCTACCATCCTTCTTCCTGTGTATTTCCAAACCTAGGTTATTTGTTACAGTTCCAAGGCTTTTTAATGTGAAATGGCTTTTCATGCAGGCTTCAAAATCAAGCCTTTGTTTTTCTGTTGATGTGAACAGCAGCAAATCATCAACATAAATGCACAGATACATACAGCCTTGTTTGTCTTTCTTCATATATACACAGGGATCTGCTTTTCCTTTTTCAAAACCAAAATTCTGCAGTTTTTCATCTAATTTTTGGTTCCAGGATCTAGCAGCTTGTTTTAACCCATAGATTGACTTCTGCAGTTCACAGACTAGATTCCTTTTTCATAGCCAGGGGGTTGCTGCATGTATAATTTGTGGTCTAAATCACCATAGAGAAATGCAGTTTGAATGACATAGTGAACTGACATTCGAGTGCAGCAATTTTTAACAGTAATCTAATTGATTCACCTTTAGTAACTGGTGCAAAAGTCTTGTCGAAGTCTAAATCTTTCCTTTGAGTGAACCCTTTTGCAACTAACCTTGCTTTATATTTTTGGATTTTGCCGTCAGCATCCCTTTTCAGTTTGAAAACCCACCTGCAACCTAGACAGCATTCATTGGGAGGTAGATTTACCAGTTTCCATGTTTTATTTTCTTTCAAGGATGCTAACTCCTGTTGCATGGCAGAATGCCAATTTTGTGCAATCTCAGGTGGTAAAGCATTCACCTGTTCTAAAGACTCAGGTTCTGTGAATATGTGAAAAGCCTTTACTGTTTCAGCCTGAAAACGTGATGGAGGAACGCCTTTATTACTCCTCTGAGATCTGCGAAGTAATACAGGGCTTAAATTTTGACTCCTATCACTTTCCTGAGAAGCATCTGTCTCATCAGGCAGATCTTCGGTTTGCTTTTCTGGTTTAATGTCCTCATCAGGCAAAAGATCACCATCAGCAAGTCCTTGCTGTTCTCTTGTGGTGGTCAGATCAACTGGAGAGCTAGAATTTAATCTACCCCAGTTTTGTTCAGCAAAAGAAGTGCTTCTGCTAATTATCAATTTCTCTCCCACTATGAACCTGTAGCTCCTCTGGCTTTGTTCCTAGCCAACAAAGATGGCTTTCTTTGTTGTGGGGCCTCCTTTCCTTCTCTGTTGTTTTGGAATATGAACCCAAGCAGTGCTACCAAACACCCTAAGATGGTTTACCTTTGGTTTCACACCATAAAACAAATGGAATGGAGTGTCCTGAATCACAGAGTTATACAATCTGGTTTGTACATAACAGGCAGTAGATATTGCCTCTCCCCAGTACTTAAAAGATAAATGTGAATCTTTAAGCATGCATTCCATTGCATTTTGCAAGGTTCTGCCCTTTCTTTCAGCAACACCATTTTGCTGAGGGGTGTAAGGGTTAGAAAGAATTTGTTCTATCCCCTTTTCCACTAGGAACCTTTTGAATTTGTGAGAAAGGTACTCTCCTCCTCTCTCACATTGGAGTGCAGATACAGGCCTAGGGAATTTTCCATTTGCCCATGTCACAAAACCTTTAAATTTCTCAAATGCCTCATCTTTGTGTTTTAAGATGTAGATAAATGTGTATCTTGAGAAATCATCAATGATGGTCATTGCATACCTTGCTTGTCCAAGACTTGGAGCAAAAGGACCAATAATGTCAGAGTGTACAATTTCCAAAGGTCTTGTTGTAACTCTGTCACTGTGCTTACTCACAGGAGCTTTTAGTGTTGTGCATTCTTTGCAAACTACACAGTCTAAGTATTTATCACAGGGTTTTATCTTTAGGTCAGCACACAGCTGTGGTATTTGTGCTATATACTTGAAATTAGCATGACCAAATCTCCTGTGCATCAGGTGTACACCTTGGTCATGATATGGCATGTTGCCAACTACAGCCTTGCAGCTTGGCTTCCTTGCATTTTGCACAATGTACAAGGAGTCTTTTAACATACCAGTAGCACACAATTGTCCATTTTTACGTAACTCACAACCATTTTTCTTAAATGTTATGACACACCCTGTTGCAGCTAATTGTGCCACAGATAAAAGGTTTGATTGTAAATTTGGCACATACAACACACCTTTTACAGTTTCTCCCAAGCAGGATAAATACAAGTCACCTTGTCCATAATTTTGGTCACAGACCCATCAGCCAAAGACACACTTTGTCTTTCAGTTTTAGACAGTGATACAAAAGAGCTTTTACAATTACATAAATGACAATTGGCCCCAGAATCTAACACCCATACATCAGAATTACCCTTCTCAGCAACCTGTGCAATTTGGATTGTCTGAAGAGCCTTCTTCTGTGTTGCTCTTGTGTTCTTCTTCTCTGTCTTTCTAGTCTTGGGTCTCAAGGCACAGTCTTTCTGCAAATATCCAGCTGAACCACAAGTGAAGCATCGCTGGCTGGCTAGTGCTGTGGCCTCAGCTTCCTTTCCCTTCTTTTCCCTTGTTTTCTGGTACTGCAGCTTTCCAGAAGAGATGGGGGGGGATCTTTCCTCTCTTCTCCCATTCAGCGAGTAAGCACTGTGTAACATCCGATGGGGTGAGGTCTGCTTCAGGCATAGCCTCCAGGGTACAAATCAGCGTGTCCCACGTTTCATTCAGTGAGGACAGGAGGATATAGGATTTTGTGAGAGGTGTAAATTCCATTCCTCTCTCCTGCAACTCAACAAACAGCTGCTGAATATAATGCAGGTGCTCAGGAAGGCTATCTCCTTCTGCAAGGTAGGCTTTCTACAGCTTTTTTGTCAGGGTAACTTTACTCCCTGCTGTTGCCTTTACATACAAGTCTCTCAAAGCATCCCAAAGTTGCTTTGCAGACTGCATACCTCGCATGTGGACTAGCTGATTGTCCTCAACTCCCAGGATAATGGTGGCTCTAGCCCGCTCATCCTGTCTCAGCCATTCAGCACTGGGATTTTGGGGGGGTTGCTCACCAATTGGCAGCCAAAGATTCTCTCTGTGAAGATACATCTCCATCTTCAGGGCCCAATTCAAATAGTTGGTCTCTGATAGGCGCTCCAGAGGCATCGCTGAGGGCTGGGAGGTAGCCATGGCTTCTTCCTTCTTTTGCAAGTCACCTCAACTGGCTTCTTTGTCCTGTAGACCAGCAGTTGCTGGAAAATCTCCAGGTGGCTCCAAAGAAAATCTTCACAGGTCTTTGCTACCTGCCTTTAAATTGTGCATGAGGTGTGGAGCTGATCTCTCTATTCTCTCTGGGTTTTACTGGGCTTACTGGGCTGTTTACTGGGCCCATAACCTGTTGGCAGATTGCTAGGAAAGCCTTTGGCCCAGGAGAGATCAGAAAAGTCACACACCAGGCATTTCTCTAAAAATAATTTTATTTACAGAAAGCAAAACATATTTAAAAACTTCTGCATTCTTACAGGCTCTCAGTGAGAGCTGCTTAACTCTCTACATGCCTACATAGAAGGGAAACTGAAACTAAAACAAGTCCAGGCAAGTTCTTCTCCCCAGGTGCAAAAATAACATCCAAAAAGGGGACAATTAAATTCAACCTCTTCACCCAGCCAAAATGATTAGTTACCATAGTAACCTTAATCTGAGGTAGAAAACATATTAACAGGTAAGTGGCAAGCTACTGCTGCCCCATCCACAATTTTGTTTTTCCGGTCATTATATACCCATATTTAATGGTCAATGAATGAGTGGACGTTAAACAAGAACTACCTATATACATCTACTTTTATCATTTGTATTTTATGTATTGGGCTGGTCCATGAAGTCATGAAGAGTCGGAAGCGACGGAACAAATAAACAACAAAATTTCTAGGGAAGTCTTAGAAAATTGCTTTGAACATTAGGATAAAATCTCTCAGCAAATAGCAGTAAATACATACTTAGGAATAAATCTCACTGAATTTACTGGACTTACTTCCAACCTAACACATTGGTCTTGATGTCATTCCTATAATATAGTTCACACACAGGGCTTTCAAAGCTGATGTTTAAAGATCACATGGCAACTTTCTGGCAGTACACTCCATGAAAATGGTCTTTATTCATTCATTCATCCAACTGTTTTTTATTTTATCCTTTTCTTTCCATAGTAAAGTGCTCAGTGTGGCTAACACCATGAATCTAAAGATAAAATCCTATTTAAAAAAACACTAATTCCGAGAGGAGCAGAGAAAATTAGAGTGAACATAGGTCAAAGGGCTTTTGGAAGATATAAACAAAAATGATTTCAAGTAGTACGGAAAGATTTCTCCAACAGAGCATTGTTCGTGCTTGGTGGGAGCTGCAATCCAAGAGATCCGGAGAGCGCAGTTCAGGATCAGTTGTGTTGAGGTCCATATTCTTCACATTTAGAAAGTACAGTCTTTTCTTTATTTCCCAACAGCAAACTGCATCTACAGCTGTCATTGGTGGATATCCAGAATCCAACATTAAGACTGCAATCCAGTGACAACTAACCTCTCTCTGGGGCCTGCAACATGGTAAGACTTCCTCTGGAGTAAACAACTTTATATTTTCACTACAAAGGCAACAAAGATAAATAACATTTTTCCAAATTTTATTTATTTATTTATTTATCAAATTTGTCACCATCTTCTTCCACCACCACCATCTCCTCCCACCCAAAATTCATGAGAAACTATCCTAAACAGCTTCTTTTTCCTTCCCCCAATTCCAGACACCAGACTAAATTACTACTTCTGATCAGTCTTTTTTTTTTTTAACCAAGAGTCAAAATTCCACTATCAACTCTAACATTCAGTGTAGAACTGCAAAAGCTACTTTTTTATATGGGAGTAATATATTACTTTGAAAATATCTCCTTTGGGCAAAACAACTTTTGAAAACAATCCGTATCCAACTTGGGTTCAGCTATGTCCTATTCTATTGCTTACTAGCCTTTTCCATAAAAATTTGGATGGCATATCGAAAAAAAAAAAGCAGTTGTTCATCCAAAATTTGAAGCAGTTGTTCATCCAGAATTTGGTCTCCACATAAAGTTACAATTATTAATTATATGGTGAATTAAGACCAGTTGGAGCTATATACAGTATGATTCTATGCATGCTTTCTCTTAAGTGAGTTCCCACAAGTCAATGTGGCTTAGACACCAATAATTGTGTTTAGTGTTGAACTACTATGGAGTTAAAATACCAGCATGAAAAGCTTCAGAAGGAGGCTTTCTCAAACAATCCACTGACTATGTTTCAACCTATGTACACATACACACACGGATGAATTTTTCAGAATGAGGAAATGAAAATCAGCCATGCTGTGTCAAATTCTCTGAAGAGTGAAAGAGACTGCATACCTTGATAATATTATCAAAACCCAAGATAGGAAAAACAAATCTTTTCACTCTCAATAAATATTTTTGTCATGTTTGTCAAATGAAATATACAGGTTGATTGGTTCAAATATTTGATTTAAAAACAGTTCTTTTCTAAGTGATGCACTGAATGTTAAAAGGCATTTGTGAATATGCCAACAGAGGAGAAGGAAGCAATTTATTTGATTGGCCAATCTTTAGAGAAAATGAAATACATAAATAAAGCCTAAACTGACAATTTGACTTTCATTAATCTTTTCTTCTGCTAAAACAAGCAGAGAACAAACCAAAAAAGGAAAAGGAGACCTAAGCTGGACTGGATGGCACATCAAAGGTGAGCACAATTTACTGGTTTGAGAAGATCAGATACCATAATTAAGAGCAAGAGCCTAGGCAAGAGAATGGGACTTCGTTTATTAAGCAGATATTTTTTTTGCTCCTGCACTGATTTGACCTCCACAGAATCCTCCTTTTGAGGAGAAAATGGATAAAGCAACAATAAAGTTGCTGTTCAGGAAGGTAAAACATTAACAACATGCTATAGATAACAAGGTAATTCAGTTGTAATTCAAATGTTGGAGTATATGATAATGTATGTGCATAACATTCACAGAAGTATTACCATTAGAAGTTTTCCCAAAATTGTTTTCAGCTTCTGAGTTGCAGAAAGCCTTCATCAAACAAGAAAAACAGGGGAAAGAATATGAGTGGTACTGGAGCCAAGTGATGTAATGGTATGTGGGAATGACCTTGAGGGACTAGGGGAAGAGATGCTGCTCAGGGAATGATCAGATAAAACAGAGTGGAGCCCACAGCTGCTTAACGGTCAGAGAAAGAAACTTAGGAAGGATCCGCCCTAATTGATCAGGCTGTAAAAAGAGACGGCAGGAGATTTGTACTTTCAGACTTGCAAGATTCTGTTAATGTAGCCTTACAATAAAGTAGAATTAGCTCATCTGGTTGTGTTTCCTGCCTGGTTTGCCTGGGAGGCTGACAAGTATGTACCATATTACATTTCCAATGGAGAGCCGTCAGACATGCAAATTAGTTCTTAAAGGGTTCAGCAATAGGAAGACAGCCATATTAATCTACAGTAGCCAAAAACCTGAAAGAGTGTGGTAGCACCTTTTCGGACTAACCATTTGTATTCAAATGCATAACTTTTTGTGAACTTATAAAGATCACAGCTCAAACTGCTCAAACACATTATGAATAAGCTACAACCCATACTTGATAGGCACTGAATGGCAGGTCCATACTTGCATGAGACAAACCATCCAACCTAAAGCAGATTTTCACAAGCAACAAGAAACAAGACAATGACGCTAACATGGGAACCAGACCCTGCAACAAATCCAGGGGCCTACTGTGTCTTAACATTTACACCTACAGCACCATCACCCCACACACACACAACTACACACACAAGATCAGAGGTGACTTCACATGCTCTTCTTCTAATGTGATATACTGTATGCCATCTTGATTCCACAAAGGATAAACAGGCCAAACTTTGCACAAAAGAATTAAGGAACATCAGTTTGATATCAGAACTCAGAACAAAGACAAAATAGTATCAGCATTTCAACCTCCTAAGACTCTCCATTGAAGATCTCAAAGTAACCATTTTGGAAAAAAGGTTTCAAGCTATCCCAGAAGGACTCAATAAACACAGTGGCTTTTTAACATAGTACAACTGTTAATTGATAAGGTACTTGTAATGTGTGTCACATGTAACCTGCAACTGCATAACCACAGTCTTCTCCTCCCTCTCCACCTCCCTGCCTTACCCAGTGTAAATCCGACATCAGTTTAATCACTCCATGTATCTGATGGACCTGCAGCTCACAAAAGCTTATGCCTTCTCACCTTTGGTCTGAAAACGTTTAGTATAGTATAAGATTGTGCTAGGAAAGCAGCAGCAAGCTGATGCTTGTAAGCTTCCCATTTTTTATATACACACTTCCCCCAGTTAAATTCAAAACTATTTCCTTCATATGCAGTAGAATGGTGGAAAAAAAGAAGAAAAACCAAGTAGGCAGTCTTTATTACTAATAAATCCAGATATAAATTGAGTTGTTATACTTGGATGAGAGATGACCTAAGATGGGCCCCATATTTGGATAGGAGAAATCCCAGGAATATAGACTACACTTGGAATGTTTTAAAAAAAATCCAGTAAGAAAGCAATGGCAAGGCATTTCTATATTTTTGCCAAAAAACCAACATAAGCAGTTCTATATAATCTCCAGGATTTACACTGGACTCAAGAGGAACTCTATAAGGTAAAAAGAGCTAATAAAGATGGAAAGCACACTTGCATGCATAGGTAATCAGAGTCACAATTCTGTTAGTACTGTTTCACAGTCAGATATTCTAGGTTAGACTAACAAGACCCTCAGATAGACTTGAGATCAATTATGCTGAAACTCTGGATGCAAGTTATATAGAATTAAATAATCCCAGATCTAGGAATATATTCAAGATACCAAAACTGAAGATAGCTCATATTCCTTCCAAAAAAACACACCCAAATCTTGGTTACCCTGCATTTCCTTTATTTCAATAACATAATTTGGGGAGGAGAAGTGATCATCATTTAACAATCTGGAAGCTGAAAATCCTGTTGATGTACCACAAATCACCCAAAAATATAACAGCAGATTCTTCTCTCTCTCCTATATCCACTCTAGATACAGTTAGCAACAAGGTTAGTATCATCCAATGTTGTCATAGGTGGCACAGCAGCAATATTTTGGCCTACTGAGTCATAGTGAAAATTATTTGGAGAACAGTATTGTCACATTTCTAGACCTGACAATTGATTAGATCATTTGCATAACAGATTGTCATTTTAATCTATTGCAACAAAAACAAGAAAAAGCTTTGCAGCACCAACAAGCATTTTATCAATATATAGGCTTTCTTCAGTTAATGACTAAACTGAAACTCATGGATTCTATACTACAACATGCCAAAATAAATGCATTAATCTTTACAATTCTACAATTTGCTATTGTTTCTTTGGTTTTTTAATTCTACATTGCAAGGTCTTAAGAGCCCGGTGACTAGGCTGAATGAATGGCTGTAATATGCTGGCAAGATGAAGTCACAGAGTGCAAGCAACAATCCGACAAACCTTGAGATAGTAGCTCCTTTGAAGTCGGATAATTGTTTAAATGTGTTTATCAGGATGGTTTCTTAAAGGTTTGGATAAATGGTTGTGCTGTTTTGAAAATTCTTACATTTTTGGTAAATGCCTAGGTTATTGTTTAAATGTGGTTATCAGGATGGTTTTTTAAGGGTTTAGATAAATGCTTATGCTGTTTGGATAATTTCTGGTTAATGTTAGTTTAGTTGGTAGCTAGGAGCAAATTATAGCGAAGAAGGGTAGTGTTTGTTACTATATTAGGTTCCAAATTATGTTTGAAGGGTTTTATGTTTTTAACTGGGAGGGTACTTTTGTTTTAGAACAGAATATAATAATGGGAATTTAAATGCTTTATAGAAATGTTTACTATAATATGAACTGGAGTAAGAGACTGATATTAATGTATATCTTTGTTATAGAAAGTTGGAAGTCACTTTGCAGTAGTTTGTTTTGCGTTTTTTCACACCTTTTTAGTTCTGTTTTTCTTTGTAGGCTTCATTTCAATCTTTTTAGTTTTTATGTATATTTTGAAAATGCTTTAATAAAGTTTTCTAAAGAAAAAAGAGATAGCAGCTCCTTTTCCATACAAGGAGGTGGGGTGGGGGAGTTTTTTCCAATTTACAGAAGGGAAGGGAACACTCCTCTTAGGAGCAGACTGCTTTGTGAGCAAATTTTTGGGAGGAAGGGAGCAAAACCAGCAATTCAACGTGCTGGTTTTGACCTTTAAGCCCTTCATGTCATGGGGCTGGGTTATTTGAGGAACTGCCTCTCCCCAATTACACCTGTCCGTCCCATCAGATCCGGCAGAAGAGGCATGCTGTGGGTCCGTCTGTTAGGGAGCTACACTTGGCATGTCCCAGGAGGTGGGCCTTCTCTACTGTGGTGCCTGCCTGATAGAACATTCCCCCACTCCCCAAGTGAGGTTAGCTCCCTTATTTTCAAGAAGTCCCTCAAGACCTTGTGAGATCTTGAGATGGCTCCATTATTACCAGTAACATCTGATCTCTTATATGCCTTATGATTCTTTAAAACTTTTTAATAGAGGCTGTTTGATATGTTTATTGTGTTACATCTTAATTGTATGCCACCCAGAGTCACTTTTTTTGTGAAATGGGCAGCCATGTAAACTAGATAGATAGATAGACAGATAGATAGGACAACTATTGGAATCAAATCTTAGATGTATGTGCTTATTTAAAAGATTAACAAACTGTCTTTTATGGTAAACCTTTCCATGGCAACAGAATATAAAAATCAAAGCCTCAAAACATAATGAAATAGATTGTCAATCTTTTCCAGCATCAGGCATCACACATAATCTCATGTAATGGTCCAGGTGTGCCTCTCCCACAAACTCCCCAGATCTTAATAGGCAGGAAGGGCAAGGCTCAAGGGAACAAGCAGTTAGCTCATGTCCATAGGCTGTACAAACTGAAATATATCCATAATATTTGACTGTACAGTACTGTATTCTTACTCCATCTATAATAAAATAAGTTATACAACTCCAGGGTCTCAATCAAAATGAGTTCATATGCAAAATGTACAGAAACATCCTAGCCCTTGCACACTATAGCCTACACCAAAAAAGCACTTCATGACCTGAGTTCTAATACATATCATTACAGAGATACAACTGTGCCATAGAACAAAGGAATTACCACCACTACTGTCACCACATGGAATCAAAGATCAATCTTTATCTGTATTTTTGTTTATTCGTTGTCACTTCCGACTCTTCGTGACTTCATCGACCAGCCCATGCCAGAGCTTCCTGTCGGTGGTCAACACCCCCAGCTCCCCCAGGGACGAGTCCGTCACCTCTAGAATATCATCCATCCACCTTGCCCTTGGTCGGCCCCTCTTCCTTTTGCCTTCCACTCTCCCTAGCATCAGCATCTTCTCCAGGGTGTCCTGTCTTCTCATTCTGTGGCCAAAGTATTTCAGTTTTGCCTTTAATATCATTCCCTCAGGTGAGCAGTCTGGCTTTATTTCCTGGAGGATGGACTGGTTAGATCTTCTTGCAGTCCAAGGCACTCTCAGAATTTTCCTCCAACACCACAGTTCAAAAGCATCGATCTTCCTTCTCTCAGCCTTCCTTATGGTCCAGCTCTCGCAGCCATATGTTACTATTGGGAATACCATTGCTTTAACTATGCCGATCTTTGTTGTCAGTGTGATGTCTCTGCTCTTAACTATTTTATTAAGATTTGTCTTTGCTCTTCTCCCAAGGATTAAACGTCTTCTGATTTCCTGACTGCAGTCAGCATCTGCAGTAATCTTCGCACCTAGAGATACAAAGTCTTTCACTGCTTCTACATTTTCTCCCATTTGCCAGTTATCAATCAAGCTGGTTGCCACAATCTTGGTTATTTTGAGGTTTAGCTGCAAGCCAGCTTTTGTACTTTCTTCTTTCACCTTCATCATAAGGCTCCTCAGTTCCTCTTCACTTTCAGCCATCAAAGTGGTATCTGCATATCTAAGATTGTTAATGTTTCTTCCAGCAATTTTAACTCGAGTCTTGGATTCCTCAAGCCCAGCATGTCGCATGATGTGTTCTGCGTACAAGTTGAATGTCTGGCTCTAGCTCACTGACCACACCATCAAAACTATCCCTGATATTGTTATCCTTCCTATACAGGCCTTCCGTATGTTCTTGCCATCTTTTCTTGATCTCTTCTTCTTCTGTTAGGTCCTTGCCATCTTTGTTTTTGATCATACCCATTTTGGCCTGGAATTTACCTCCGATGGTTCTAATTTTCTGGAAGAGGTCTCTTGTCCTTCCTATTCTATTGTCTTCTTCCGCTTCCATGCATTGCTTGTTTAAAAATAATTCCTTCTCTTCTGGCTAACCTCTGGAATTTTGCATTTAATTGGGCATATCTCCCCCTATCACTGTTGCCTTTTGCTTTCCTTCTTTCTTGGGCTACTTCTAGTGTCTCAGCAGACAGCCATTTTGCCTTCTTGGTTTTCTCTTTCTTTGGGATGCATTTTGTTGCCGCTTCTTGAACAATGTTGTGGACTTCTGTCCAGAGTTCTTCTGGGACCCTATCTACTAAGTCCAGTCCCTTAAATCTATTCTTCACCTCCACTGCATATTCCTTAGGAATATTAGTGAGCTCATATCTAGCTGATCTGTGGGTCTTCCCTAATCTCTTTAGTCTGATCCTAAATTGTGCAATAAGAAGTTCGTGATCGGAACTACAGTCAGCTCCAGGTCTTGTTTTTACCGACTGTATAGATGTCCGCCACCTTTGGCTGCAAAGGATGTAGTCAGTCTGATTTTGGTGTTGTCTATCTGGTGAAGTCCATGTATAAAGCTGTCTCTTAGGTTGTTGGAAGAGATATCTGTGTTTAGTAATATTTATGCTTCTATAAATTTGGTCCTTTTCTTCTGGCACCTATTTCACTGCCTTCCGAATACCACCTATCTGACATAATTCTGCAACTTGTCTATCTATAGGGCAGTATACTAATGATATGAGTCAGCCTTTCTTTCTAAAACAAGGATGGGGAATGGATAGACCTCCTGATGTTTTATTATTCATTTATTGCTCAAATTTAGCCACCGCAGTCCAACTCAACCCGGCCAATGAAACGTGGTAGTGGGAATTGTGTTTTAATAACATATCAAGTACCCCAAGTTAAGTAGAAACCTATGAGGGCACTGGAATAAGCAGCAGAGGAGGGTAAGATCAGGGACCAAGCTGGAGATGTCAAATAAAGGGAAAATAAAACAAGTATCCTCCTTCATGGATCACTGCCTTGTCGTGGTGAAGGGGCTTGCGTAACTCGAAGCCACAAGCTATGCCATGCAGGGCTACCCAAGACAGACAGGTCATGGCGGAGAGTTCTAACAAAACATGGTCCACTGGAGAAGGAAATGGGGTCACGAAGGGTCAGACACAACTTAACAACTGAACAACCATCACCAAAAAACAACAAGTATCAGACGTGCAATCTTCTAGATCTCCAGTGTAAGCCAGATAGGGTATAACAATTTAATCACAATTTATCTCTATTTTTCAGTAGAGATAAAGGTGAGCTACTCAGTACTTTCTCAGCTCAACCTGCCAACAAGGCTTTCCTTACTAACATCTAACTACAAACAAACCTTCTGGGTTCTCATGACATTGCCAACATCTGATCCCTTGTCTGCAGCTGAGACAATCTCAAGTCATCCTTAACTGCAGTGGGATTATTCCTGTTTATCCTGCCACAGTTTTGCCATGGATATAATGATACACTTCACTCAGCTTCTGTCAGTGGGGCAATCAGACGACCTTCAGGGAATGGTATCATCCTGCCACTTATTGGCTGATTTAAGCTAGGATGGGCAAAGAGCCTTCTCCTACAGTCTTTATGCACTGTCTGCCATAGTCATTCTGCTTCCGACAACAGGAGAGCCCAGTTCTTTTAGGTCAGGCTTTGGAGAAAAGGTAGGCAACAAAGCTAGAGGAATTCACCAATCCCTGTCCTTCACATGTCCTGTACATACATCAGTGTTTCTCAACTTCAGCAACTTTAAGATGTATAGACTTCAAATCCCAGAAGCTGGCTGGGGAATTCTGGGAGTTGAAGTCCACACATGCTGGCTGGGGAATTCTGGGAGTCTTAAGGTTGCTGGGGTTGAGAAACGTTGCTGTACATCCCAAATATGGCCAGTATCATTTGTCAGCCTTGTGACTCTGGCAGAATAGGGATCACTAGATGGGGCAGCAATGTTATGCCAATATAGTTTTCTGCAACTTCAAAGATGGGTGGAATGCACTTTAAACTGGCCCTGAGGAACAGCTCAACATTTGTTTCTGTGAAATTTATCCCAGCAAGTTTCAGCAATCATTATCTATTCTGTTGCTGGGTTTGACTAATTTGATGGAATGAAGAGATGGTGCCCATTTAAAGTAAAAACCATTTATCCCCAAATAGCAGGGAATGTGCTATTTAAAAGCAGCTTAAATGTGTACATAATAAATACTCATATTAGGGTGCTCCCATTTCCCATTTGGGTAACTCACCCAAACACCCTGTTTTGAGGTAGCCCGCCTTACTCCACACCAAAGCCCATAATGCACAATGGGAACTCCTTATCCAGACTCCAAACAGTTCTACAGGACAAGCCCAGAGCACCTGTGGGTTTTTTGTTTTTTGACCAGTTAATCCTGCAACCCGAACAACAGGTAATATTTATCGTTCCCAGTAAGGAGTAGGCCTTGGCGGCCTGCCCAAGAATGTAGGTTCCCGACTGAAAGGAGATCGGAGCCTCCCTCCCCGTTTCCTCCCTCCCCTCCAAGACACAACTGGGAGGGAAACACGAAGGGAAGAAAAAAGCGCTGACACGGCACCAAGAGCGGCTTTTTCATCAGCTCCGGTGAAAACTGCTTAGCAACTTGGCCTGCCTGTCGGCGGCGGCGGCGGGCCCATCGCTAAGCGCAATCCCTGATGCCCATTGCCTGCAGCCCCTAGCAACCAGCCCAGCCAGTGACTGCTTAGCACGTCGCAGCCCCTTCGCCCCCCGAAACCCCCTCCCCAGTTCAGCCGACGTGCCAGACACGCCTGCCTCTCGCCACATTAATCCCTCTTCTTGGAAAGCAGGCGGCTTTTGAATGGCAGCCCTGGAACAGTTTCCGTGCGAACAAGGCAGGCTTGCCTCTCCCCCCACCCCGTCCCCTCTTTCTCTCTCTCTCCATACGCTGGAAGAAAACGAAAGCTATAGGGGACTGGGGAGGTGGGAACAAATCCGGGAGCGCTGCGTGGCTGTTCTCGTGACCAGCCAGAAAGCCATGGCAACAGCAGAGTTGGAACCCGAGACGCGGGAGGGAAGAGAGAGCCTGGAAGGGCCGCGCTGTTCACTGTGACAGCTTTGAAATTTACTCGCTCAGGACATCAGGCAGGAACACAGTGAAAGACACACACACACACACGCACGCACGCACGCTCCTGACTGTATGCCAGCCAAGGCTGCAGTGATACAACTAATAGTTGTTCAAAGTGCCTTCAGAAAGGAAAAACTTTAGACTCAAAACAGTGTTCAGAAAGGAAGAGAGCTGGAGGAAATTCAGAACAGAACTGACCCAAGTCATGTCAAAGGCCTTCATTTAAAGGGATCAAATGATACCACACACTTTCAGAAAGATTCAAAGGGGTGACCATCTCATTTTTGTGGGGCAGAATTCAAGAAAAACAGAGAAAATGGCAGGGAAGCTTTGCAATAAGAAGGCAATCAGGGCGGCTTCTGGTTTACCGTTTTAAAAGGCACCACCTTGGAAATGCAGTGTTTGGGATTGCTCCTACCGCTTCCCCACACAATGAGAAGTTTCAGGCCTGATGCTTCCAAATGTTTATGAAATACTGTTTGACATGAGACCTTTGTAACTCTCTTTACGTATGTGCAAAGTACAGCAGAGGCATACACACTCCTACAAGCAAGTAGCACAGCCGTAATCAAACATTACTTCCCCCCTTCGAAAGGTGCAACCAAGGATGGCTCAGCCTCTGCCAGCTCACAGCTTATTCATCCTTTGTCTTGTTCTGGTTCAGATTTAACTACAAACTTGATCCAAACAATTTCTCTTCAATAGAATGCGCATACATGACCCTTCTACATTCCACTGGGTATTACATTCCAAAAATTATAGAGTTAAATCCCCCATATCTACCTGAACTTTTACAAATCTATTTGCATAACAAAGATGGTCCCTGTGCATCTAAGAATCTCCACAAACAGCTGAAGCAAAAATCTTCATATAGGCAGAAAGGTCAAATTCTGATCTAAAGGTCTTTTCATATGCACACAATCTGTACAAAAGGTCACTCCAATGTATTAATTACAGTGATCTCTACCTTTAGAAAGTAATCATTTCTCCTTCAAACCAAGCTCCAGTCTTAGAGACTTCATTGACACAATGTTTATGGCAACAGCAACTTTGGAAGTATCTGCCATTGTCTTCTTCCAGAATGTTTTTCAACTTCCCAGTCTATCCTACAGCCCTGGAATTCCCTGTCCAAGTACTAAGAAGGTTTGCTAAAATCAGTCTCAGCTTGAAGGACATGTTATGATAATATTTTGTATATAAATGATGGTCGTAGCCAGACCCCCTAGCCATGGAGGAAAAAAATCCAAAACCTTGGTGTGCAACCTTTCACGTTCTCTAGAACTTTTAAGGCAAGACCTTTTTTAAACAAAGGCAGATGGGAAGAAGCAAGGAAGTTTACAAAGCAGGTCAAATGTTTCATCCATAAGATCTGCGATTCAAAATCTGTTTCAGAATAGAAATTATAATGAATGAATAAGGTAAGGCAGGTTGTTACATGGTGAGATTGATGGCAGCGATCTTTTAAAGCTTGTTAATTGTTGCTGTGAAGAAAAATATGTCATATTATATATTACATTACAATTAATGATGTTTGGAGTAAATTCAAGAGAATAAATGTTTTCCACTTAGGAAGACGAGAAAAAAATGTAATACAGTAACATATTATTTCTAAAAAGTAATGTTTTAATAAGAAGCAAATTTGTGAAAAAAAATTGGCATTGTGTCTGTTCTGGTTATTTTAATTAAAATACCTCATTTGTTATATTGTATTCTGTGTATTATTACATTATATATAGCATGTAAACATAAATCTCTCAAAGCCGGTTTGGTGCAGTGGTTAAGGTATCAGGGTAGAAACTGGGAGACCATCAGTTCTAGTCCTGCCTTAGGCACAAAGCCAGCTGAGTGACCTTGAGCCAGTCATTCTCTCTCAGCTCTAGGAAGGAAGCAATGGCAAACCACTTCTGAAATCTTGCCAAGAAAACTTCAGGGAATTGTCCAGGCAGTCACCAGGAGTCAATACTGACTCAAAGCCACACATACATATATAGACATAAATACACACACACTTTAATTTTTTATTCAAGTTTTATAATATTAACAAATCATTGTTCTTGCATATTTTTGTCATGCTTTTGGGTTTGCAGTGAGTGATTATCTCATATTATGAACTATTTGGTCATGAGAACATGTTCTATAAAGACCTACAGAGGCCCAAAGTGCATATAGAATATACAAGTAGTCCTTGGGTTACAACCATTTGTTCAACGACCATTCAAATTTACAACGGCGCTGAAGGAGTGGTACTTACAACTGGTCCTCGAAGTTCCAGCTGTTGCAGCACCCTCACAGTCACGTGATTGCAATTTGGGTGCTTGACAAGCAGCTCACACTTACGATGGTTGCAGTATCCCGCAGTCATGTGATCGCCATTTGCGACCTTCCCTGCTGGCTTCCCACAAGCAAAGTCAATGGGGAAGCTGGCAGGGAAAATCACAAGTCACTTCTGTAAGTTGCTCCCACTTTTTTCCCTGACGAGCCCTGCTACGAAGTACGAGAGCTCAGGGAGCTCATACTCTGTATCACCCCCTGCCCACCCACACTCACTAGTGTGTGCACACCCTCAGCACCCCCCCTGCCTGCGGCCCCCACTGGCCCACCCGCACTCCACAGTGCCTGCCCCCAGCCCCTGCTGGCCCACATGTGGCCCCCACCAACCTGCTCATGGCCCTTGCTGGCCTGCCCACATTCCATGGCACCTGCCCATGCCCCCCCCCAGTGGCACCCACACACACACATCTTGTTCTCCTTGCCTGGGACTCAC
Organism: Candoia aspera; assembly: GCF_035149785.1. NCBI lineage: Eukaryota > Metazoa > Chordata > Lepidosauria > Squamata > Candoiidae > Candoia > Candoia aspera. The sequence continues at coordinate 58,905,854 of NC_086155.1, read as the reverse complement.
AGCTCTTCCCCCTAAATAACCCACACAGTCCTGGGGTTACAATGGACTACCAGGGTTGCCTTTGCTGAGCAATGTGGTCACGTGATGTCACACTTTACAACTGCATCGTTTAGCGATGGAAATTCCGGTCCCAATTGCCGTTGTATGCAAGTTGGGTGAGATATGTTGGTGGCTAGAGTTTCTCAGATCAAGAATGCCTATTTTTGTCAATATCCGGCTACCCTCTAGCACTAAGGTTAGAATCCTGATACGTATATTATTTTGATATATGAATCATATTATACATAAGTTAAGCGAAGACATCTTCCAAATGTGCTGGACAGGGCCGCAACTAGGGGGGGCAACTGGGGCATGTGCCCCAGGTGCCGCACTGGTGGGGTGCCAATATGAGTGCTGGGGGGCACCAAAATGAGTGCTGGGGGGGCACCAAAATGAGTGCTGGGGAGGCACCAAAATGAGTGCTAGGGGGCACCAAAATGGGTGCGGAATCCATGTTTGCCCTGGGTGACACAGACCCTAGTTGCGGCCCTGATGCTGGACTATATAGCTGGTGTGAAGTAAAGTCTAACACATCTGAATGGTTCCATATATGGGAAGTCTGGCTCAGGTGAATCTATAGATACCTGCATTCAATATAGAAATCCTAAAATACAAGCTAGCAATAAAGTATTGCCCAGTGACAGACCTCATGCTCTGGTAGACAGCACATTATACATGTTGTTCTCTGTGTTAATCTTGCTATTTTTCTTGGGCAAATACAGCATGGTCAGCCTTTTTCTTGGGCAAATACAGCTGAAGTGATTGATACAATTTCTCCAGAATGTGAATCAAGCCACAGGGATTTAAAGATCTTTTTGGGTTTGGGTGGCGTCTTTTCCACTATGAAAGTTTACAGTTCGTGAGAAGTTGCTCAGGGGCTGGGCTCATTAAGCCATAATGTGGTGCGGTTGGTTTCTGTCCAAAAAATACTTGTGCATTTCTCTGTTTATATTAACTTACATTAAAGAAAACCAAATCCTTCTGCAACAGATTTCTTTGCACAGCAAAATATTTTAATACTGTTACTTAAAGAAACATACATAATGACCCTATAGCTAAGAATCAAAAATGTTTTTTAATATAACTAAAAGAATATAATTTTATTTGAATGAAAGAAGAAAGTTTCAGTTGTTGTAAGATAACCAGCTTAATATGGGGGAAATCTCGCCATTTGATTAAATCTTCAGTGCTTTACAACGTAAGGCAGGAAAAATTACACCAGTTCCTAAACAAATGACCAAACAACTGTAGAAGTGCAATTTTCTAGCATTCGTGAATGCTGACAGATACAGCTTATAAAACAGAAGAGCTTTTCCTGTGTCTCCATCATTGTTTCCAGGCTAAACAACTGTCCTTTTTGACCAAAATGCTTCTTGAATAGTCTCTGCTTATGTATATCTTTCTTTGATTATTGAGTTATCAGATATTTTAATATTGTGCAACACTCTAGTTTTACTGTAATTTAAAGATGTAATTTGCTCTTATAGTTAGGGTTATGATGATATGGTGTCCCTTTTCCTGAAGTCTAAGTGGCGGCAGCTTTTCAAGAGTTCTTCTGTGGTGAATTACAGTACAAGGCTTTGTGGCAGGGCTTTCTCCAATGTTATAGAAGAATTCTCAGCCAAACATATCCAACTTTAATTTTAAATGTAAAAGACCTTCTTGCAGAATTTCAATTCTATAGTAGTGAAATGAAACTGAGATCTGGGAATTGCCCACCATGCAGTTATGGTTGGATTGGCACCAGGAAAAGAAAATATTAAAAAAAAGGATTTGGTAGTATAAAACAACTTTCTTTAAGACAATAGATTATGTTACTGCATTAAGAACTGTTGGTGGGCCTTGCTAACTTGGAAGCCACATATAGTATTTGTTCCAGAATATTTTGTCTAGGAGGATAATTATATACTACTTGCTTGAAGTGATTCCAGGTAAGGCATTTATTCTGCCATCACCCAGCTCTGTTTGCAGAATCTGGGGGCAGATCCAGACATTACTGCTATTTGGGCTGTGGGGCAGATGTCCCAGTCTTTGAAAAATATTTGAACAAAAAACTTTTCACCCCTCATATTTTACATATGTGTATATATTAATATTTATATTTTTTTCTTGGACAAATACAGCATACATGTAGTTTATTTTATTGCACATCTCCTAAACTCTCAGATTGTATTTAGGATTAATAGAAAATAAGTGCAACTGAACTCAAGGACCTAGTTCACATTCAGATTAAGTCATAGCAAGATTTATTTGGTTTTGGCCTGGCACATTGTATAAACCCAGCCATTGTGGTTTCTAAACCATACTTTTTAGTGTGTTGTTTGAAGGAAGCCAACTGTGGTTTAGTCAATAAATTATAGATTCGTACAATAAGTGAATGAAGGGAATAAGGCTTACTTCTGCGTAAACACACAGCAAAGTCTACAAAAGCAAAGTAGCAGAAATAGGTGAAGCTATCAATGCTGATTTCTCTGTTTCTTTGTTCAAATCCATCGAGTTCAATTTTTTGCACTGCTCATTTTTATTGATGTTCGCTAAGGAAGCAACCTGTCCTGCTGCACTGACAAGGTTTTGTGCAAACACTGTAGCGAGAGGACCTGGCTCAATGGAAAGCTCTAAATTTCAGTGTATGTGCTGGTTCAAAAGTGAGAAATTAGGTACCCATCCTGCCCTATTCCTACCAAGTTGACAGCAGCACCAGGTTCATTCCAGAAACCATACAGTCAAGTAACCTGCATCACAGTTTTAACAATAGGGAGGAAAGCCCCTTTAGTTATCCCTGACAAACCATCAGGAATCCAAATGCTGCTGCTCTTCTACAATCTTCCCTTAGTCGCTTCTAGATTATGATCACTGTCTCCCTGCCTTTCCCTATTCTAAGTAACACTGCCACCTACTGGTGGCTATATGTTAACATCACACATCTAGTTAGTATTTTCCACCAACTTCAGCAAAGGTTAAGTTAGTCGAAGAAGCAATAAAATAGCTTCCTTTTTCCTTTATATATTCAGACACCAAATAATAGAAAAAGATGGAGTTTTGTCCCTGTATTATTAATAAATAAAAGCAAGGATTCTCTCTGACGACGGATAAAAAGGTGACAGAATCCCTCAATGCTGCATCATTTCCCAAAATAACTCTAATCTGCAGCTAAATAAATGCTGCTAGACAGCTAGTACAAAGTGTGTCAGTTCTGGCTGAACCTCCCATTCACAAGATGAAACTTGTTCCATCTCCCTTGTATTGCTGCCTAGCTGTTGTGTTTAAAACAGAACGTTCCTGTCCAGACATGGGACAATGAGGTGCGAAGAATGAGAAGTGGAAGGAGCCTCACAGGATCTTATCCTCATGTCCTTCTAACTGTGGCACAAGGATGCCTCACCAGCTGTCTTTAAAAGACATCCCCATGATGTTGCCTGCCTCTCCTCGCATTTATAGTAAATTTTATTAGGTTTCAAGAGAAGAATTAAAACTACAAAAAAAACTACAAAGAAAGAAAAAAACTAAAAAAGTGCGGAAACACAAGAGAAAAAAATTTCAAATTTACAAAAAGGTGTGGCTTCCGACTTTTAACAGCAAGGATATACAAAAATTTCCATAATCAATCTCTTACTCTATATTAAACCAGAACACCACATTAATTCTATAAGTCATTCCACGTTAACACATAATAAAAATCACTAAGTACAGTTACTCTTCCCCCTTATATTAAAATAAAGGGGGAAAAGTTCATATAAACCTCCTAAACATCTTTCTCCCCTCCAAAAGATAACACATATTTAATTATTCCCTTCCTACCACTATTCTATACATTTCTGTCTACCATAATAAGAATCAAATTAAAAAGCACATAAGTTGTCTGCTATTATACTTAATAGTACAATTTTAATAATCCCAATCTTAATAAACCCAAAAAACAAAGACAGTTCAAAACAGTAATTCCATGTCTTTAAAAGAGAATCACATCAATCAAATCCTTAAAGCAAACCAGATAAACGTCCTTTAACTCTAACACAACAGTTTTAATATTTTTAATCTTAATAAACCCCAAATAAGCCAATTGAAAACAGTAAATCCACATCTTTAAAGGCAAATAGTATCAATCAGATCCTTAAAGCAAACAGATGAACATTCTTCAACCCTTATCCCACTTCAAAATAAACCAAAGCAGTTATATTCTCCTCTCCAAGCCACAGCCTAACTTCATTGTTAGCTCTTCTGGAGTTGCCATCAATGATCTCATGGATGATACAGATGGGACAGTCAGGGGCTCAGCACTGATGGCTGCTTCTGGCCACTTGAGCTGCCCCCTCTGGTTGCTGGACACTGCCCTCAAGGCTATTTGGGGTGCACTGCAGGAAAGACTGGATTCTTGAGTTCCAGAGAAGCCTCTGCCTGCACAATGCCTGAGCAGCACTTCAGAAAGCACCAGTCAGGCATCACTTAGGCATCTTATAACCATAGGTATAGCGTGTCTTTATTTTTAAATGGGTTTAGCAGTCTTCTGAAAGAGTGCTAGACCTGCCTGTACAAACAGGACTGGCACTCTAGTTGATTTAAGATGAGAAAGAGAGCCAGTTTTTGCTGCTTCTGCTGATAAGGGCTTTTTCTTTTCTTTTTTTATTACTTTGGGAGGGTGCCATTGTTTCCTACCCCAATGCCACTTTGAATATTCCATTGGCTACTTTCAGACGCTGCCAGCCAAGCGACACACTGCCAGCAATGCCTCCCTTGCAGTACTTATCAATTTAGGATTCATGGAGCTGGGGTGAAATTGGCAAGAATTCTTTTTTTTTAATGTTACTAAATATTTGAATACATAATCAAGGGGAAAAAAACAGAAAAAGATAGGAAAAGCAAAAAGTTAATACCAAAGAGATTTACAAGCCTTATACAATTAAATAAAAACCTCAGCGTAACATTAGTTTGGTTCTACATATTAAAATATCTTATGGCAATTTCAAACTAAAGCTCATGATTAAAATTGAGATAACATGGAATAATTAATGATAATAACCAATATAGTATAAATTATAAATCAGCATAAGAGATTATAATTTCTGCCTAGTCTAAAAATTCATATATATATATATATATATATAAAAGAAGGTAAAAATTAATACAAAATAATAAAAAGTAAGAAAGAAAAAGAAAGAAATGAAAGGGAAAGCTAAAAGTTCAAGAAAGGGGAAAAAAAGTAAAAGAAAAGGAAAAAAAGAAAGAAAGAAGCTATAAAGAAGTGGCTTCCAATCTTCTTTATAGCAGTTATAAGTACAATTATAGATTTACCTCTTTCTCTAAAGTTACAATATGTCTCTTCTTTCTATAATCTATCCTATATAATCATCAAAACCATAAATCATAAATTCATTTTTTTTCTGTTTTCTGCAAAAAATCCATAAGGGATTTCCAGTCAGCAATAAATGTAGATATTGTCTTTTCTCTGATCAAAGAAGTCAATTTGGCCATCTCAGCAAGTTCCATCATCTTCACCAACCATTCCTCCATTGTAGGTATTGCTGAGTCTTTCCATCTTTGTGCATACAATAATCTCGCTGCAGTTATCATGTACAAAAACAAAGTTCCACGACTTTTTTCCAACTGTTTGTCCATCAAAGAAAGACCTCTGGTCTCAATTGTATATTAATCTTTAAAACCCTCTGAATCAGTGTACGTGAATCTAAAATTTTCTGGCTTTTTTACATGTCCACCAAGCACGATAAAATGTCCCTTCTTGTTCTTCATGTTTCCAACATGTATCTGAAGTGCCTTTATACATTCTAGACAATTTCTCTAGTGACATATACCAATGGTACATCATTTTGTACAAATTCTCTTTAAGATTATAACACAGTGTAAATTTCAATCCTTTCAACCACATTTTCCCATTTTTCCATCTGTACTTTATGACCAAAAGGTTTAGCCCACTTTATCATACATTCTTTCACTCGTTCTTCCTCTGTTTCAAATTTCAATAGAAGTTTATACATTTTAGCAATTACATGTTCATCATTTGTACATAATTCCATTTCAAACTCAGTCTTACAATGTTCAAAACCATAAATTCTTTTGTCTACTTTTTTTAAATCTTTCTAATAACTGTAAATAAGAAAACCATTGGCAACTGTGCCTAGGCTAAAAATTCTATCCTTATTTAGCAAGTAATAAAGAAACTCAAAAGATGAAATCTTATGTTTAAAGAAATCCAATATTCAGATGCAGTACAAGCCCATATGTGGAATTATACAGGAATTATACCCATTTAGCATCTGCCTCACTTAGCGACTGTTCAAAGTTATGATGATGATGAAAAAGTAACTTTACAGCCAATCCTCACATTTCTGACCTTCGCAGGTCTGTAAAGCAAAGGAAAACTGAAGTAAGAACCACAGTCGCAGTGTCACTTAGTGATTGCTTCACTTAATGACTGAGTTGCCAGTCCCAAATGTGGGCTCTAAACAAGAGCTACCTATAATCCAGGCAAAGTTGAATTGTCAAATTGAATTCCATAAAAGATTTGTTTTTTTCAGATACAAGGCTATTTTCAACACCAATGCATACTTCCAGAACTTTTTTTTATTATGAATTTTATTAAGTTTAAAGAGAAAGATAAAAGCTACAAAAAAACAAAAACCTACAAAAAAGAGAAGAAAAACTAAAAATGTGTGAAAACACAAAAGAAAAAATGTTTACAACATTACAGAAAGATGTGACTTCTGACTTTTAACAGCAAGGATATACAAAAATTTTCCATAATCAATCTCTTACTCTATATTAAACCAAAATCACACTATTTCTATAAATCATTCCCCTTTAGCACATTATAAAAATCACTAAGTACAGTTACTTCCTCCCCTTATATTAAAGGGGAAAAAATCATATAGACCTCCTAAATAACTCCCCCCCCCCAAAATAACACTTATTTAATTATTCCCTTCCTACTACTATTCTATACACTTCTGTCTACTATAATAAGATTCAAACTAAAAAGCACATAGATTGTCTGCCATTATACTAAATAATACAACAGTTTTAATAATCTTAATAAATCCAAAAAAGAAAAGCAATTTGAAACAATGACCTTAAATCAAATTCTTAAAACCATCCAAATAAACATTTTAATACCCTAATAATCTTAATCCATATCCTTAAAAACTAATAACATCAGTCAAACCCTAAAAGTGATCCAGATAAACGTTCTTTAACCCTTATCCTACTTCAGAATAAAGCAAAACATTTACATATCCCCACAATGTACACAGAGCTTTTCTCTTGAAAAAATCAAACAGCCTAACTGCCTCCCTCAAAAATTCCAGCTTCTCCTCAAAAACCTCCCATACATAATGACTCCTTCTTTTTCATAACATTTCACCAAAAAGTCAGTTTTACTTATTGCTTGCAGATCCCTCTCTCTGTTGAATTTCTCCAACTCGACTATCCGATCTTCATCCAGCATCTCAAAAGAAATCCCGATCTCACTCTTAGAAGAAACATTTCTATCTGTTGAATTATTCAGTTCTTCACTACATCCCCAACCAGATGACATATTTTAAAACTCATATTTTCCACAATGTCCTGAATGCCTTGCATAAAAACTTGTTAGGAATCAGAAAGAATCTGTTTAAAATCTTGGTGGAAGTCAGAAAAAAATCTGTTTAAAATCCTCCAAGTCTCAAGCAGTAGATTATGGCGCCCCCTAGGAGCTTATCCAGCAAAAGTCGAAGATATGAAAAAGTTCCAAAGTATGTTTACACAAAGTGAAAGTGAGATAAACAGACAGTTCCCAAGGGAAAGTAGAAACAGAAAGCTGAAGTTTTAAATCAGCCAATTCAACATGTAGGAAAATACTAATATCTTCAAATTTAATACCTAAATAATAACAGGAAGACAATTATTTACTCTCAATCCTCCTTTATATTTGGAAGAGAAACGAATTCCAAAACTTAAAAAAGAAGTTTTAAAAAAAGTAATCCCAAAAATAACAATAAACACCAAGAGAGCCTGCTTCTCCTTGCTGTAGAAAGCCTTTCTTAGGGTACACATACATACATACATACATACTTGGTGATTTAGAAATGGGGTGGCCAGTCTTAGTGTCCCTTTAAGGCTACAACACGGCTTGGAAAATGGTGACGTCCCAGCCTCCCAGATAGCTCTTACCAGTCAAATGCAAAATGCTGTTTGTGATCTGGCTGCAAGCAGCTGTCTGGAGGGCAGATGGGGCGATTCCTGGTGTTTTCCTTTATCCGGAGAACACTCCTGGGCTCCAGGAAAACCTTCCTGAGCTGGAAAAAAATTGCCATGTTGTCAGTTCTGCCTGTGGAGCCACGGGGGCACAGCTGCTCAGTCTGCCATGTCCCCACCGGAAGACCCATACTCCCACAGCTTAATTTGCTATTATTCTACAAAAGGGACTATATGTGATTTCCACTGAGAAGCACAAAGTATCCCAGCAGGTGTAACTGTATACAAAGCCAGTTTGGTATAGTTTGTGGGAATATGAGATTTGGTAATATTTAACAGAAAAATAGCAGGATGGAAAAAGAATGCAAAAAAATAGCAGGATGGAAAAAGAATGCAACCTTTAAGATTTATTTCATTCAGTTATAAATCATCTTCCAGCATTATTGAGCTTCACAGTATTGCCATCAAATATTTTAAAAAATGATCCTAATTATTACATTTCTAACAATTTTCAGATAATGAATTTTATATTTTAGCAATCAATACTGGAGTAATATACCATTGGTAACACTAGGCAACATCTTCAGTGCGAAGAGGGAGTGGGCCTTGCTCTCAGTTTGTATACCGTGGCTTGCCCTGCTTGTGTTGGTAGGGGTGTTGTTCTCTCCTTGGGAGTTCTTTGATTGGGCTGTTGTTTGCTGTTTGGTTGATTGCCTGAGTGAATAGTTCCTTGATTTGGGTGTATTGTACAGAAATATCTCAGAATCCACCAACAGACTGTTACAACCACATGGCATCACCACAGCACATAAACCAACTAAAACTCTTCAAAACATATTAAGCAACCCAAAAGACCTAATAGCCCAAGAAGAAAAAACAGGAGTTATTTACAACATACAGTGCAAAGACTGTAAGAGCCACTATGTAGGACAGACAGGCAGAAGTCTAGCAGAGCACATCCACGAACACCAACTAGCAGTCAGAAGACACTATGAGAACTCCTTAATCTCACAGCTCATGGACAGACTCAACCATAGTCCCAACTGGGAAACGGTGAGCATCCTAAACCAAGCCAAATCCAAAAACGCCAGAGAATTCCTGGAAGCCTGGCACTCAGACAAAGCAGCCATCAACAGACATATAGAGGTAAACAACATTTACATACCATTCAAAAGAGACAATAGAAAAGCCAAAAGACCAGTACACTCCCTTGCCAGCAATCAACACCCAGATATGCAAAAATCAACACTAGGATTAACACCAGATGAACCATCAAACAGCACAATACACCCTAATCAAGGAACTATTAACTCAGTCAGTCAACCAAGCAGCAAACAACAGCCCAATCAAAGAACTCCCAAGGAGAGAACAACATCCCTACCAACACAAGCAGGGCAAACCATGGTATATAAACAGAGAGCAAGGCCCACTCCCTCTTTGCACTGAAGATGTTGCCTAGTCTGGCAATGAAACGTCTGCAAGAAAACAACAAGGCCCAGAGAGCACCAAGGACTCCATATTGAAATGAGTGAGATGATTCTGACCATTTTGAAAAAAGAATCTTGAAGGATTTCATCTTTGTCTTATTAGATCTTGCAATCTGAACAACTTATTGTCTTTCCACTTCTCAAATTTCTTTCTACATTTAACTTCATGAAGATAGATTGATGATGATGATGATGATGATGATGATGATGATGATGTAGATAGATAGATAGATAGATAGGCAGGCAGGCAGGCAGGCAGGCAGGCAGGCAGGCAGGCAGGCAGGCAGGCAGGCAGAATATTGAAGCAAGAAGTGATAGGTCTGGACTACTTTTTTGTTGTTTTTATCCCATACTTTAAATCCACTGCTTATTACCGTATAAGATTTATATGAAATCAAAGGTATTTGTGTAGGCCACCTGGAAGTCCTGTTCCTCAGTAGAAACAATCCAGCCATATCCAGTCCATATTCCTAGTTAAATAGGTAGTTTAGTAATACAGTTTGAAATCTGGTCCTGCCAGACTGTTTCTCCTTTGTTGCCTGTGTGACAGGTCACAAGCACAGCAGGAAAACAGAGGATGAAGTGAGAACGAGATTGCCTGATGTTGTTTGCAATCCCTCTACCATGTCAATGACTTGACACTCAAGCTATTTCTGAACACTAAACTGTGTCCAAAAACAAGCTGGCTGACAAGTCAATGGAGCAGAAGAGGGGTCCAGATGGAGCTTTCTTAAGTGATCTCCCTTCCACCTTACTCCATACCTCTCCTTTATCCACCCATCTGTCAGGCAGGCAGGCAGGCAGGCTGAAAGGTGATTAACGTCTCCACCCTGAGAACCCGCACACATTTGCCCAACCCTCCACTCCCAGTTAAGAACAGCAGTGGGTGGTTGCTTTCCTGCCAGCGGTGGATTTTGGGTGGGAGGGGAAATGCAGCCAGAGAAACCCACCAATTGTTGTCTTTAAATTGACACTGTAAGGGCAGCACTGGTTATCAGCCTCATCACTGAGGCAGAAAGCAGAATAGAGCTTGGCACGCAGGGTAGCACAATTTATGTCAGACTCCTTTTCTGCCAACTAAGGAGAGGGAATGCATGTTAACGTTGTTGTGAGGAAGAGCTCTAAATTATTGTCTGGCACATATCTGTTAACACTACAGAATAGCATACAGCAGTGTTTCTCAACCTTGGCAACTTTAAGGTATGTGGATTTCAACTCCTAGAATTCTGGGAGTTGAAGTCCACACGTCTTAAAGTTGCCAAGGTTGAGAAACACTGCTGTATGCTATTCTGTTCTGTAAGTCACAAGTAAGGCCTGACAAATAAAAGTCTTACCGTGTCATCCATCTGGAACACTTTTTCATTTAAGAGCTGAAGGAAGCCCTGGTCCAGATTCTCTCTTTTGAGAATAGAATAACCTGTGAGCAGGGCCTTTTCTTCATCAGCCCTGATAGTCTGGGAGGAAATGCTTCTATACCTCCCCCAACTCCTGTGAAGCCCAGCCCTATCATTGGTGGAGTAAGGTAACCACCTCCAGCAACAGACTCTAATTTTCATGAAAGTGCAACAAGCTATTAGTTATTAACCTCACTATCATCATGTTTTTACTGTCAAGAAAGAGGAGAGGTGCTTGTGAAATTTTCTATTTTACCAGCTAAAGTAGCTTGGCTTTCCTGAGCCGCAGATGCAGGAAGCAAAATGTCTCAAGGTGGCCATGCTCCACTGATTTCTTGATGACATCACTTTATTTCAAGAGGCCTTTGAGAATCAGTGGCTGGCGTGCTTTTACTTCACCTTCTTTTGCTGCTGCAGCTATTCTTCAGTTATTCTGGGATATTTGAATAATATTTCATAATTGTAATGAAAATAACCCTAACCTAAATAAAATAGAACACAATGTTATCTTATTCATGCCTATGCAAAAGTTACAAGAGGACAAATATTAGTTGAACTTCAGAGGCAACTTCTTAATGAACCGTTTGACAACGGGATCAGTTACATATAGGGTTTTTTATGTTTTCATTGGTTTATTACAAGTATTTATAATTCGCCAGTCATGATACAAATCCTATCAAAACTGCTTATAAGCCACATTAACATTTGTACAGAAAAATAGAATAAATAATACAACTTCAGGCATCTTTCCCATAAGACAACTGATGGCAACAGCCTTATAGGGGAGTAGGAAGTCCAATTGGGGCCTTTTCATTTGAGACTCTCAAGCAGAAACTACAGCTATAATTGAGAGGTTAGAATAAATTTGAATCTATGGTAAATTACTTCCAAGTAAGTATATATAGGATCACAGGAACCCTGTCTCAGGGCTCGTCCTGACATCCTGCTAACTACACCCCAAAGATGCCCAGCTAACTATGAACAGGTCTTCATGACATCACCATTAACTCATCTCTTGCCCACTATAGATGCAGCTTACATTTGTCTTTAGCAGTACTGGTGATAAATTAGTATTTTCCAGCTTCTCTCAATAAATCTCTTTTTGTATAAACAACCTATGATGACATTATTGATGATGTAATTTCTTTCCAACATTCTGCTGGGTTGGAAAGAATAACAAGGTGGTTTGGATATGCAGAAATACAAAAGGAGAATGATTTATGTCTTCTCCCAGGATTGCATGGTTGCTTTAAGGCAGCAACCTTTTGGAATCAGATCTCAGGCCCTGCACAGCCTAATTAAATATGACTGACTGAAACCCTGAGATAACTTGCTATTAAATAAAATCTTAATCATCAGGTTCAGCTGGTTTCAAACAGTACATCAACGAATAGATCTGAAGGACAACAGATGGGGGGGAAATGCTCTGCCAGGTCAGGTAATGCCTCTGGTTATATCCACATCATTGAATAAATAAAGAGCTCCTCCAAATTTATGCTACTACCAGTCCAAGTTCTGGAAAAGGTAACATTGCCAATTCCACAGGATGAGCACAATTATTTGGACCAGTGATAAAGCAATGGCAGACTATGGGCAAATCTGGCCTGCTAATACTGCAATTATTTCAAGTGAAGAGCTGAATGTTGTCTCATTGTTTAGAGCAAGCAAAAGATTCTGCTTAGTTTTACAATAATAGTTATGAGTTGTAAAATTATGAGTTATTTGTAATGTCAAAAGTCTGTTTGTATCATTAATGTTTTAGTGATATACATTAATGTAATGTGATGTATTTAATGATATGATGGGTATATCTATCTTTATGCTAAAAGGAAAACAGCTAAAGCCAGTTAAACATGTTCCTATGCTTGTAAAATGATATAATGGCAGATGATTTCAAGATTCTTGCTTTCTGACCATATTAACAAATTATTCTGTCTTAAAAATAGATATAGCTTTTGAAACATCCATATTCATAATGTTCTTCGATTCTGCAAGAATGGAGATATAGCTCCTTCTTTTCCTTGGAAGGAACTCTGATGTCTGCTCTGAATGTTGTGCATTCAGCCATTTTACCTCACACTACACCTATACTGCTCACCCCCCATCAGCTGGATAGAAGATACAGCAGAACCAGCAGATCTATTGTCTATTGCATGCTAACTAATTTGTGGCAAACACTTTGCCAATGACATTATGCAAGCTTGAGATGCTGCTTCAAAGATTTCTCTACTCGTCAAAAAATAATTGAATAAGACACACATCTTATACCATCTCATGCCATCAGTCTTTGTACATATAAATTCCAAGGAAGGGAATGTTTCTAGCAGACATCTTACACAGACACCTTCTCTCAAATCTTCTGCACTAGGAGACTGTAAACTACAATGCCAAGAGCTAAGGCCTTAGTGTAATTACATTTGGACACTGCATCCTTCTAAGAAAGAAATCTCCCCAAAACCAATGTTAGGTGGGATTTCTTTGAACTATAGAGATTCAGCTTCATATCCCACTTTAAAGCTATTCAAGATCTCAAATGGGGCCTAGGATGGAAAATGCTGTGGTTTCATAGATAACATTGAGCTGTAATGTGCTTTGTTTGATTTAAATAAAAATTTCTGAACTCAGCCATTGTGTTTGCCAGCTTTAGTTTGTGGTTTAGCACAATTTATTATCCCATCAATTGTGGCTGATTCAACAAGCTATAGGAGTGGTTCAGGTTCCAGATTATTAAAGAGATATGTGATGGATCAAGGCTTTCCTTCCCTGCTTTCTAGATTATTCCTTTAAAGATAGAAGGTGAAAGACCATCAGAGGATAGGTAAGGATAAGAACTAATGCAAACACACCCAGAGCCAAAATATCAGCTAAATAAGACTTTATAACAGGACTCAGCAGTAAATCTTACTAATTAGAGCAATTGGCTTAATTTGGCAGACTATCTTAGAGAGGGATAGAAGTAGACCCTCCCCTGCTCAAGTTGTCACATTTACTTGGGTAGTAACCAACCAAATATGTTCAAAACTGGGAGCAAACTTTAGAGATCACTAAATCTCTCTATTAGAAAAGCATATAGAAATATGTAAAGAGAAGAGTAGAGATGAAAAAAGTATTGATGTTGAAAGTAAGTGTTTGATCAGAGTTTAATGGTGAATTTAAAGGAGGACTGAAATGGATTAGGCTTTTGACTAGTTTTGATTCATTGAAGAAAATTTTGGGTTGTTATTTGTTGAACATTCAAAATTTGAACTTGAACAAGTTCAACACACTCAGCCTTTCAAGCTTTCATGGTTAACTCTCCATGGCCTCTGCTAAATGCAATTAGAGGTTCCAAAAAGCTAGAGTGGAGGAAGCACTTATTCTTTCTCTTTCTGTGAGAGGCTTTTTCATAGAGGAGCAGCATGGAAATTTCCAACCATCAGCCTCCTTTTGTTCCCCCTCCTGCAATTTCCTTTTGAATTATGCTTTCTTAACTCAGCCATCAAAGCCCTGAACATTATTAGCCAATTAGTGACTGACACATTTCCTGTAATGCTACCTCAGTAGTCAGGACTAGGGATCCGTGCAAATGACCTAGCCAAAAGTGTCACCAATGCCTAAGTAATGGTGAAAGCAGGGAGAAGGACACAACATGGAGAAGTCAATAGAGTTAAGATTTTTATTCTGTCTTGGTGACAGCTGAACATTTTCATTTTCATTTCAGAACCGTATATTTAGAGTGATGCTCTAAGAAAGATGTAGTCCTCTGGAAATGCTTGAAGTATTTTTGTTGTACATGATGGTATGGTTGATATGGTTGTAATAAAAGAATAATTGCCAAGGATCAACAAAATTCGTCATAAATTTGGAACATGATGGTTCTATTTTTGTTTTCCAACCCTAGGGCCTTATGGAGCACAGAGTAGAGATGAGAACTTAATTTTGATTCATGCTTCAATAAGAATTTACCAATTTCATAGTTTTACATTAGGATATAAACCAAAGCAGTTACTCTTTGAAATTCTGATTTTATCCAACTTTGCAGTATGAGTCTCCAAGACCTTTGTGTAGAAATGTGAATACAAGGGGAAAGATGGAAAGCATAGAGAAAATACACTTATGAAAATAATGGGAGTAAAAACATCACTAGAAAAATTATGAAACCCCACACATTTGGCAAATTGCTTAGGAAAATTCATGTATAAGGAGAAATGAAAGTGCATATGAATCTTAACAAACCTCAAATTGAGGTGGAAATGGATAGATAGAATATAAAATTGGGAAAATTACAAAGAAATAGAACTTAAACTGATAGATTCATCCATCCATATTGGGGAGTACAAGACTGATTGATTGATTGATTGATTGATTGATTATGTGCCATCAAGTTGTTGTCGACTCTTAGCAACCACATAGACGGAGGTTCTCCATGACCATCTGTCCCTAACTTGGTCTCTCAGGTCTTCCAACAGTGCACCATCGCCATTGTAATTGAGTCAATCCACCTTGCTGCTGGTCATCCTCCTCTTCTCTTTCCTTCCACCTTTCCCAGCATTACAGACTTCTCCAGAGAGCTGGGTCTTCACATAATGTGTCCCAAGTAGGATAATTTGTGCCTGGTCATTTGTGCCTCTAGTGAAAACCCTGGGCTGATTTGTTCGATGGTCTATTGATTTGTTTTCTTGCTGTCCAACACCAAATTTAAAGCTTCAATATTTTTCCTATCTTGCGTCTTCAGAGTCCAACTTTCATTTCCATAGAATGTCACAGGGAATACCATGGCTTGCACAATTCTGATCTTTCTAAGTATAGAGACATTACAGCATTTGAATATCTTTTCTAAGGGCTTCATAGCTACTCTGCCAAGTGCTAGTCTCTGGAATACTTCTTGACTGCTTGTTTCTTTACTATTGATGGTTGATCCTAAAAGGCAAAAGCTATCCACCACTTTGATATCTTCATTGTCAATTCTAAGGCCAGTTATTCCTGTTGTCATTAGTTTTTGGTCTTCTTTATATTTAATTTTAGTCCCATTTTTTCACTGTGCTCTTTGACTTTTATTACTAGAGCTTGCAGATCATTTGTATTTTCAGCTATCAGGGTAGTATCATCAGCACAGCACAGGTTATTGATGTTTTTTTCTCCAGTTTTAAAACCATGCTCACCTTCTTTCAATCCAGCTTCCCTTAATATATATTCAGCATATAGGAGAGTACAAGAAGAAGGATTTAATCCCAGCACCCATTCCAGTAATCAGAACAATGTCTAAATAAATAATGAGAAGAAGGAGGAACCCCAAGGTTCACACAATATTTTTAAAAACCTCACGCTAAAAGCAGGAGTGCACAGTTGAACATATATCCAGCTTATAAGAACCAAAATGTATGCCAATGTAGCTTACAACAGAGTAGGTAAAACCGTAGGTAGCAACCCTTAAAGGGGTTGCAAGCACTTTGAAGGTGGATCAAAAGGTGGGGGGAGTTTACACACACAAAGCTGAATTACCATCAAACTCACTCCTACTCTGCCTGGAAAAGCCAGCTATTAGCTTGTGCAAGCACAGCCAGCAGGGGTGTGGACAAAAGGGTCAAGTTGGTGACCACAATAGTGCAATCAAAGCTCCAATTGGTTTTATGTAAAACTGACCACACCCTGCAGATAACCCAACTGTAGAAAATCCAGTGTGCAGTGAGACAAAGCACTAGCTAGATCACTGTCAAATCCCTGTGCCGCAACAAACGAGCCATCAGTATGCCCAGGCAAAGCGAAGAGTGAAGCCAGGAGTAAGTTCTGACAAAGCTCCAATTTTGTCTATGCAGGATTGATGACTTGCAGATGCAAAGCTATAGCACTATCAAAATTCACTTTATTTTGCCTGGGCCTACCTGGGCATAATTAGCATCTTTTGAAAGATGGCTAAATCCATGAGTCTAGCCATTGGTCAGACCGGTCTGCCAGTTGCAGAAGTCTTGTCATTAGGAAGTGGCTTCCTACTGGCTGATGACTTCCAGTGTTGCATTTTCACATCAGTATCCATTATTTTACATTTCTAACCTTTGAAAACAGAAAAGGTTTTTTTCAGATGGTAAAAGAAAAGTTACAGATGACCAATATACTCATACTGCTGATAACAGTAAGCCTACATCAGGAAAGTATGATGAAAGCTACATACTTATGGTTTCCTGAGTGTTTTTCTTACTGGGGAATAATTTCCTTGATGTCTTATTTGTCAAAAGAAAACTGCTGCTGAGAGCATGAAGCTAAGCAAACTAAAACAACATCTGGAAACTAATCATGCAAAGTTTAGGTAAGAAACCTCAAGACCTTTTCATTCAAAGTAGAGATGAAATGAAGGAACAAAATATAAGTCTAATTAAATGTATGACCAACCCTTCACTTTTTGCTTATAATATTGGATATGGAACTGCCCGTTACACAAAGCTTCACACAACTGGAGAAACATTCATTCTTTTAGCTGTTATTCATACGTTACAACTATATTGGGTGAATCTATTGCTATGCCAAGCAGCTTTCAAATTCCTCTTTGTCCTGCCAAGTAAAATATATAGCAGAAGATCAAAATGACCAACTTATTGGAAAGCTAAGAAATCAACCATTTGCCTTCCAAACAGATAAGGCAATAAACAGTGCTAAGGATGCTCATTTAATAAGGCATGGTTGATTGGCTGATGAAGCCAAAATAAATAAGAGATTTTCTTATTGTTCTGTAAAGAGATTTCAGTGGACTTCAAACAAGCAGGATGGGAAGAGTATTGATGCCTTTGAACTTTGGTGTTGGAGAACCCAGAGTTCTCACTTGAATCACAAATGACCAGGCACAAATTATCCTACTTCAGACACATTCTGTGGAAATCTAGCTCTCTGGAAAAGGCTGTAATGCTGGGAAAGGCAAAAGGAAAGAGAAGAAGAGGATGACCAGAGAGTGGATGGACTCAGTTACAGTGGCAATGAGTGCACTATTAGAATTGCTGAAAGACAGCTTAGGGATACATCGTCATGAAGAAAATCTATCTACGTGGTTGCTAGGAGTCAAAAAAGACTTGATGGCACATAATCAATCAAAGAAATTTCAGGGATGAGTAAAACTTAGAGCCTTTTCAGTACTATTGATAGCTATATGAATACAAGTTTCTTTGAGTGGACAATGGCAGGGGGATATGCACAGATGGAGCAGGTTTTTTCTGTCTTTAATATGCCAGTATTTAATATTTTTATGACTCAGAGGCAAGCCTTGCTTAGAAAGATTTGAGCCCAACCTTGGAGAAAGTTCTACAAACAATATTGAGATGTTTGTATAGTGTTGGAAACTGTAGAAAAACTAGGCCTGCAAAGGCAGGGATGTTTGCAAGGAATTGTGAAGAGATGGGTAAATACATTTCTTTTTCTGCTTAACTGGGAGTCATGATGGCTGTCTTGGGGACTTGTTGTAACTTTTTTTTCCTAACTGAGAAATGAACTTTGATCAATATTTAACTAAGGAAAGGCACAGTAATGCACACATATTTATTGGCTGTAATTTGAATATGCAGCTAGCCTATTTAAGTAACATTTTGATAAGCTGAACATTCTTTATATCTTACTGCAAGGAGGCAATAACTCAGTGATAAATGGAAACTGTTTATTAGGAAAGTTATACTATAAAAATAAAGTGAAAAATATACATTTATATATGTTTCCTAATTTAAAACGATTTATTCAGAGTAGTAACACAAGGATTAGTGAAAATGCCAAAATGTTATTTTAAGTCACTTTCAGACATACAGTATTTTTCAGATGTGAAAACAGATAAATTAGACCCATTTGATGCTGAACTGTTAGCTGGCACCCTCAGTATTACTAAGGAGGAGTAATTCCTTAATATCTCTTCTGACACTTAAAAAAAATACTGTCTTTCCCTGAATTTTGGACTGGTATGCAAAATGAGTATGAAGAATTAAGTGAGAAGGCTATAAGCCTTCTGATTCCATTTGCAACATCCTATTTGTAAGAGTCAGGATTTTCTAGAGAGGCTGCTTATTAAGAGCAAATATTGATCCAAAATAAATGTGGAACAATAAATGAGAGTGACTGTTTCAAAAATAAAATCCATATTTCAGGAATTAAGCAAAACTAAGCAAGGTTAGTTTTCCCATTAAAAAAGATAGTTTAAAATTTGATTATTACTTATTTCCAATAAAAATATTTCATTTTATAAAGTTGCAAGGTGTTCTCCTTGTTTCATTTGACTTATAGACTAAAATTTAATTGTTCAAAGTGGAATATTTATTCCTTGCCCAACCCTGGCCCCAATGGAATTATTACTTTTATTCATTAGAATGGGCTCTCACAGATTCATTTATTCTTGAGGGATCGTGGATCCAGAAAGGTTGCAAAGTCATGTCCCAGTGGCAGCCAGCATTCACTGTGGTGCAGATAAAGAGTTAAGGGGCAGAGACATCAGCAGTAGTAAACGCCCAGTCCTTTAAGACATGGCTTTTGTACAAGAGGTGAACTTGCAGGAAGCTGGGGCCTGAGAAGACGTTATTTAGCTCTTTTACATATGTTTTCCCCTATCTTTCTTCTACTGCTACAAGAAGCTAGTCTATCTGTTTTTGGCCCTTTCTTTCTTGGTAAATTGTGAACTATATCACTCAGATTCTAGTATTTGTGTCCTTTTTTTCTGCAATGCATATTTATATGTTCCTGGGTGCCTATTCACATCTATAATGTTCCTTGCCAGTGTAATGTGGCACTAAGGCACTGAAACCAAACCACTTCTATGCAAAATTCTATCAGTGTTGAATTAGCAAACAAGATGATGCTCTTAGCCTCATAAATTCATTATTAAGTTCTATGTGTTTGGCCTGCATAATTCAACCCTGAGTATTACCATTAATGAAGAGTAGTCTTTCACTCAAATAAAGAGATGATCTGGTAAAAAATCTTGCTTGTGCAAATTCATTCAGCCACTCCAGTTAGATCCTGCACTCACAACATGTATAATTTAAAATCCTTGGGTTCATTTATCCATCTTTTCATGTCTGGTTACCATAATAGCATGTCTACAGCACACAGTGGCCTGATACAGCCCTGGACCATCCCCAAATAAATTTTGCTGCCTGAGACCAAGAAGGTGATGCTCCATTCTGCGTATAGAAGGCCACAAGACTAGGACTGGCTGATGGATCTTGACGAATGATTATTAAATCCTTCACCAAAGCCAAGTACAGCAGGGTAATTCAAAAAGCAGAGGGCAAACCAAGACACACATACCACTCTGCTGTTCAGTGAGAGAAACAGCCACCTCTGACTTGGATATGACCAGCATCTGACTGTCTACAGGGGATGCTTTACCCAGTTGAATGAAAGGACTTGCTCTAGCTACCTTTCTTACTCTCTTGATGATTGGATTCAAGTATTGCACTAAACCAGTGTTTCTCAACCTTGGCAGCTTGAAGATGTGTGGACTTCACCTCCCAGAATCATTGAGAAACACTGCACTAAATGATAGTGTAAATTATTTGATTTTAGTTTAGTGTATTGTATGAAACTAGCTCCTGCAATTTGTAGGGATAGAATCAAAGAATATAAAGGTCAGGAGGAACCTTGAGGATCATCTAGTCCAACCCTTTGCTGGAATTAACTATTAGAACATCTCCAACAGATGTCCATCCAGTGTATGTTTAAACACAGTGCTTAGACCCTGCACTCACAGTGAAGAAGAGTCCACCATCTCCCAGGGGAATCTGTTCCATTCTTGAATTGCTCTTATACTAGGATCTTTTTTCTGGATGTCCAAACCAAAATGTATTTTCTTGAAATTTAAAATCATTGTTCTTATCTGTCTTTTGGAACAAATCTGAACAATTCTGCCCCATCCTCTACATGACAATCCTTGAGAACAGCTTTCATGAACTTGCCCAGAAAAGTGCCCCAGGCATTTGCCCCGGCACCCACCCCAGCCCATGTATGCTCCAGGAGGCCAAGAAGATCCTTACAGTGCAGCAAGGTAGGCGGTATACAAGCAGGATTTCTAGCTTTTCTCCATGACCCAATGTCATAGGGAACCTCATTTTAGCCTGTCCCCTCCGCAGCAAGGCCTACCAGACTGTCCTCCCCAGTCATTGCTAACCTGGATCATGTTGATGCATGGCTTGAAATTTGACAGGGCAGATTTCTGAGATGGCAACATTGTTACTCTCCCCCAACCTGGTACTGGTAATGCACACCAATTCCACATGCTTATACCCAACCAAGTTGTGGACCAGATGGTCTTATTCCACTCAGATCTGGTTTTTGATAGCAGCAGTCTAATGCCACAGCCATCAGCAACCCAGTCACATGTGCTCTGGGTTTAAGTTGCTGAGCTAAAGAAGGGATGGACACTAAATCTTATATTCCTTCCCCTGGAATGTTTGCCCAGGTTCCCTTGCCAGAGTTTTCCTTCCCCATCATATCAACATGTTTGCTTTCCTAAATTACCTCCTCCTGATCCTTACCATGTCCTCCCCTTCCAGCCTCAGGAGACCCAGTTCACAGAGTTCAAGCTCATCGGTACCACTCCTGCCATCCCTGGTTTTATAATACAATGTTATATCATCTATCACAGATATAAGACTTAGTAACAGTTCATTACAAAGTAACAAGAATAACAAAAGTAATGAAATTCACAAAGCTTAACATCCTATACTCTGACAACCCAGTCTAATGTACTGTAATGGTAGGTAGTAGGGAGATGCTTATATTAATGAGGAGCATGACCTTCTCAGCCATATAATTCTCTGGATCTTCTACTCTTCTGAAAACCAGGGAGTTGAATTCCTGATACATTAACTGGAGGCTGGACTTTATTAAAACAAATTAGGCTTCTGAAAGCTTGTGGTGGTAAAGAGTGGTAAGACGATAATATCATTGGAGGGGGCACTTTAAGGTGATCCATAATTATCTTCTCTTCTGCCAACTTAAAATTCTCACTGCAAGGAATGAAAATCAGTGCCCTGCCCAAAGCTGCTACAGATCTGCAGCATGAAGAATGTCATCACTCTCACTCCACACCAAAGGAAAAGTGAGGCCTTTGGCATGCTGGCTGGCCTGATGCTGAAGAAAAGAGAGAAACTGACAAAATCCACTCTTTTGCTTTGGCTTTGGCTTTTAAGTGGAAAGGCCAAAATATTCAGCTAGCATTTTTATTACAGGACTGAAATGGAGGAATAAGGCAAGAGTTCCTTCCAGAAGAGTAGTGTTTCTCAATTCCCAGAATTCCCCAGAATTCTTCAGGGGAAGAAAGGGCAAACCGAAGACAGCCCCACGAAAAGCAGGGCCGACGACCGCAGCAGAATGAAGAGCCACTGTGTAGACTGGCTCTTCATAATTCCTCTCCAGACAAGGAGAGGAGTTGAGATCACCCACAAGTGCTCCAGACAGTTGCTCCTCATGAGGAGACCAGAAGGCAGTGGTCTCCAGTGGGTTTAATGCTCTGGGAGATGAGGGAAAGCCATCTTCACTCAAACCACAGTCGGTACCTTTTTGGACACTGGGTTTACATACTTCCTTTTCTAATCACTTTTGGAAATTGCTTGTTAACTGCTTTTCAGCTATTAGGAACCTCTGGATCGACAAGTTTTACAGCACCAGGTAAGTTCCTTCAATCCTTATCAAAAGAAGTTTTAAATACAAGTTTAAGGACTTGATTTTTTTTCTGGAATAAACAGCAAACGGGTGATCAAAACTTTGATTTTAGAAAGTTACAAACAGACTAAGGGTCCAGATAAATTAGAAATAAGATTTTGGAATTAATTATAAAGAATCCTTCCCATGGGAAAATGCTTTTGTTTTGAATTCTTTAAAAAAAACATATGATTTTAAAAATTGGACACTGGAGGGAACTAGAAGGAACTATTGATTACAATTAAAGAACAGGAACACTCAAATCCGACTTACTAATCAGAATGAAACTTTTTTTTTTAACATTGGACACACTGAAGGATATTTTTGAACAATGGGCCCAGAAGTTAATTTTAAGAGTGTCTGCCTCTATAGATAGATTGTGTTTAAAAGATGCTATGGAAGAGGAACAAGTTTTACCTGACAAGGTTGAGACTGATCTGAAAGTGGATTTAAAAATGGCAGGCTACAAGAATGACATGGAAAAAGATGACACACTGGACATACAAAAGAAACTGGCTGATGTCATAATAATCACACAATCACAGTCAGATGTCAGCACCTCATCATTCGAGCATTCACACAATCACAGACAGGAGGCTGGGATTCCTTTAACCGTTTTAATGAAGCGTAATGAACGGTACAGAAGGCA
The DNA here is from genome assembly GCF_035149785.1 of Candoia aspera. Classification (NCBI taxonomy): domain Eukaryota; kingdom Metazoa; phylum Chordata; class Lepidosauria; order Squamata; family Candoiidae; genus Candoia; species Candoia aspera. The sequence goes on along the minus strand of NC_086155.1, from coordinate 58,882,458 downwards.
AGCTGCAAATAAAGAGTTCCCACTCAAACCTAACTTTAAAAACTACGTTCCCTTAGTTAGTCCCCTTTCCCATAAAACCATGTCACCCCCCCTCCCATCCAGGTGGTGTTCCTGGTATATCTCAACCCCGTGTCCTTGATGTCCGCCATAGCCATAATAAACCACTTCACACTCCAACTTCACACCCTCTCCCATCTGGCGACACGGAGTCTATTCCTTTGACAAGGAAATGATGGCAGATGCTCAGATAAGGGGTTTTGTAAAACCTTTCATCAGGGGGATCTGACAGGGATATACAAAAACAGACCAAGAAAGTGACCTGGATAATTTGCTATATTGGATTTACAAAAGAGGTTTGTTAAAGCTTTGAAGAATTTTGTGAGGACAAAGAAAAAATGAAAATAAATCAAGTTCTAGGACATTATTTGAAGATACTAAAGGTAGAATTGTTAGAAGTAAAAGGAGGGAATATAAAGTTGGTTTATTTGATCAAGGTTAAAATAGATACGTTGTTTTCTCTGGTAATCCTTAATGGACTTTTGCTGACATCAGGACTGAAATGATGAGGTTTTATGGATTTGTTTATAGAAAAGAGAAGGGATATGGGAAGAAGAGATCATTTGTTGTATTTTAAGAGAAGGCAGTAAGTTGCTAAAATTGTTTTATACTTGTTGTAATGAAGGGGGAAGTCACTTCTTTATATATTTATTTCTGTTTCTTTACTATATTATTTGTTCTTTTCTATTTTTCTTTCTATTTTTTCCTTTCTTTTCTGCACCTTTTATTTTTCTTTTTATTCTTTTCTCTTTTTTAGTTTGTATTAGTTTTAGTGTTGTAAATTGTAAACTTTAATAAAATTGCTATTAATGAGAAACACTACACTAGGAAAATGGAGCCATAAATTTCTGAAAAAGACTAGCTTCCCAATGTCTTCAGGTACACCATAGCCAAGACCAAAGTAAATCAGATCGTCTATCCAACATTGACAACATGAAGTGAACATAGAGGCCAGGTGTTCAATCTGGCACAGAATCCTGGTGTGGAAGTGCCTTCAAAACAGGTATGGTTAGCCCAGTGGAAGAGATGATGCTATGCCTCATTTTGTTAAAAAAAAATAATGAAAAGGTGCCTCTGGAGCATTTTTTAAAACATGCCTAAAGCAAACGGTAGTTCTCTGGGGAAGAATTAGGTCTTGTATGAAAAGCCAAGGAGACACCACCCTTAATATAATGCATTGATTCTGTGCCAGGTTACAGATGTGGTAGACATGGCATGATTTGTAAATACTATGAAACCAAATAATCCATCTTTTTATACTGAAGAAATGTACAGCTTTTTTCACATCAAGTACTTAAACAGCTGCAGCTGACTAACTAATCAGTTTTTAGAGAGGACATCTAGTATGCTGTTTAGTTTAGCACTCCCTGTCTGGAGGACTGGGAAGTTTTTGTTCTGCATTTCCCACTCAGCCTAACAGAAGAAACCTGGGTGTTTTGTGGAGTGTATTCCTACTGTAGATGCATAGGAATACAGCTTTTGATTTGCAGTTTGGTCGTTCTGAGTTAGGAGATTGGAATGTGGAAAAAAATAATCTTTATTCTGAAATGAGATAGTTTTTTCCTGGGAAAATCCCTTTGGCTCTTCACATTGGAGCTTGGTTTCTTGGAATCTATAACACTCCAATGTTTTTGTTGCTTTAAATTTTGCTGCCACTTCCACTCACAGCCAAATTGTCTTTCCTTCCTCCCCTCCAGTTGGCTACCTCCTAGGCAGAAAAGGAATCATTGGCCTGGAAACCATTCCAAAATTCCTGAGAAGGCATACATTCTAAACTTCCCATCGTTGTAATATACACAGGGCTCACTGCAGTAACACTAGGATGGCTGTATTAAAACAGAAGTTTGCTCTGAAAAAGTATGGGAGATGCACTCCAAAAATAGAGAAATGTCCAGTCCTTTAAATCCACAAATTATGACCAAACATGGAGATTCCTGCCTCCAGAAGCAGTAGAAGGACCCCTTCATTTCAAGCCCTCCCTTCAGAAATATGGATTCCTAATCTGCCCAGTGAGAGCTGAGGGATCCCACTGACCCTTGATTCCCAAGCTCTCTTTCTTCTCCTTTACAGAAGCAGAATTGTTGCTGTTCTTGCCCAGTGCCCTTGGCACCCTCTCAGCATCCTGGGAAGGTTCTGCACCTGTATACATAAAACCGCCCGGCCTGCTGTGGGTGCGGACAGCGAGCCTCCTCAAGGTTGGCCAGTAAAAGCTATGCACACCCTCCGTTTGCTTTTGACTATCAGCTCAGGCAAGCAGGAAATGAGACTTGCAGCACTGCCAGCCACGAGGAATTGGAGGGGGAGAGAAAGGGAGGAGAGAGAAAGACCAAGAGGGACTACCATGGAACGTCTGTGCTGCAAATAGCCAAGCAAAGGAATGAGATACCAAAAGTCCCTCCAGGCGGATGTTGGCTTTGGATCGGAAGCAGTGTCAGGCCACAGCTGCTGAGCAAATGCAACAAGAGAAGAGAGGCACACACATAGCCATACGTCACCAGGGACATCTGGAACTAATTGGCAGCCCCACTTTCTGCCAAAGCCCCATTTGCTGTTTAGTTAAAACACAGGCCTTTGCCCCAGACAAGATGGCAATCTAAGCCATTTGCATTCCAGTTGGCTTGGGAGCAGTGTCCAGTGCCCAGTCCTCTGTGCCAACACAGACCTGCAAAGCTGGCCTGGTCCAGGTATATCCCTCTGGGTCAAAGCCATGCCAAATGCATTTGAGGTGTATGAAGGCAAAGGTTCTTATTGTACGGAGTGGCAAAACCAGCTCAGCTAGGGTACCTTTAAGCCCAACCTATCTATACCAGTTTTCCACTAGGCTGTAATATGTCCCCTTCTGGCAGAACACACTGTGGGGTTGCAGCTCATCAGTATATACGCCCCAGTGATGCAACTATGGTTAAGACAAGGGCAATAGCTGTCCTGGGGTGAACAGGCACAGGAGGTCCTGCCTGGCATCACCCACTCTTTGCTGCATGACTTCAAAAAACCTGGTCAGGTACAGCCGTGCGGCTATACTTAGGTGTAGACAATCAGAGAGATGACCTTGAGGGAGATAGGCCAGAAGTCTTATATGAGCAAGGAGGGCTGCAACTTTCTTTAGCTCCTGGGAAACAAGATGATATTCAGAAGAGACTCAGGCAGGCTCTTCCCTGATTTACTGGGATATAAGAGGGAAGGAAGGTAAAGCACAATCAGGCTTGCAAAATTTTCTTATTATAGCCTATAATAAAGTATAGTTGTAATCTTCCTGCAGAGACTGTTTACTCATCTGGGCTACCCTGAAGGGCTAAATCTAGACCAGTGTTTCTCAACCTTGACAACTTTAAGATGCGTAGACTTCAACTCCCAGAATTCCCTAGCCATTCTTTGATTTTCTGGAGGTATTGTGGTGGGGAGTTGATCGAATATTCACTCTCCTCTGTAAGATGTCCAAGGTTTTTTTTTGTAAATTCTTTAGCTATGTTGTACGTAAGAGTACCAGGTAATGATACAATTGGACGAAGAAGTATGCTGGGCTTGAGTATTTTGGGGCATCCATAGAAAATTAAAAAGGAAACCAAAAGACCACCTCCTTGCCATCAATCAACACCCAGATAAGCAAAGGTTAATACCAGGATTAACACCAGACGAACAACCAAGTAGTATACAATACCCTAGTCAAGAACTACCAACTCAGTTAAACAATCAACCAGTAAGCAACAGCGTAATCAAGGGACTACCAAGGAGAGAACAACACCCCCACCAACCCAGGCAGGGCAAGCTACTGTATATAAACAGAGAGCAAACCCCACTTCTTCTGGCACTGAAGATGTTGCCTAGTCGGGCAATGAAACGTCTGCAAGAAAACAACCAAGCTCAGAGAGCACCAAGGACCCCACAGTTCAACCCTGTGCTACAGATGTTCTCTTCAATTGGTGAGAATAACTGAGTTTGGCACTTCCTTTTAGCCAAGTATGGGTTCTCCCTATATGAAAAGGAACTAGGAACAAGACCACTGATCTGAACGACTGAGAAATAGTCAAAGGCTCTTCTGGAAGACAACAAAACTGAGGCCTAGTTCTTCACCTCTTTTGGCTGTGGATGATATCATCCAGACCTGAAAAACATACTGACCTCTTGAAGGGTTGATGTGGAAGCAGTGCAATTCCACTATCTCTTGGGTCTTTGCCAAGACTCTTTGGGTCAAGCACTATCATCCCATCCTTGCACTAGCACAAAACAATAGTGCTCTGAAATTTTCTGTCCCCATTGCCAATCCCTATCCTGCCTCTGTTGCCTCTATTTCAAGTCACTACTTTACCTGATTTCCCTCCAAAGTAATGGGTGATGAAGCCTATAATGCTTTACTCACCCTGGATCAGATTTGGACAGTGTCCCCACTTGGACACCAGTTCAGCTAAGAGCAATATGCTTTCTCCAAAGGAAAGAAAACAAACAGAACTCAAACAGACTAAAGGGGGGGGAGTTTTTATTTTAAAAAGCCTACCTTGTTTATTTATTTATTTATTTTATTTTATTTCTCATATTTCTACACCGCCCATCTCACAAGCGACTCTGGGTGGCTTACAATTTAGTTAAAATAACAAGGGATTAAAAACATAAAAACAAATACATCATAAAAATATAAAATATAGAAAAATATTTAAAATTTATATAAAATATAAATTCCTCGGAGCCACATCACAGCGCCAACTACCCCCGTGATTGGCTATCCCCCCTCCCACCCCAAGTGAGATGGCAAAACAAGTTTTCACTCCCTTTCAGAAGGCCAGGAGAATGGGGACCTGCCTTACCTCTGGAGGTAACGTCTTCCACAGGGCAGGGGCCATGGCAGAGAAGGCCCTCTTCCTGGCCTCTGCCAATTGACAATCTCTCATGGACAGGGTCCATAGCATGCCCTCTCTGCCTGACCAGGTGGGATGGATCGATGCAATGGGGGTGAGGCAGCTCCTCAGGTAACCTGGCTCCATGCCTTGTAGGGCTTTAAAGGTGATAACCAACACCTTGAATTGTACCCAGAAGCAAACCAGCACCCAATGCAGCTTGTGCAGCAAGGGTGTTATATGCTCCATCCTTGGGGCTCCTAAAACTGCTCACGCTGCCACATTCCGCACCACCTGTAGCTTCCAGATACTCTTCAAGAGTAGCCCCATGTAGACCACATTGCAGTAGTCTATGTGGGAGATGACCAGGGCATGAATGACTGGCCAGAGGGCCTCCCAATCCAGGAAGGGGTGTAGCTGGCGCACAACACAAAGTTGTGCAAAGGTTCCCCTGGCCATGGCTGTCACCTGCTCTTCAAGCAGGAGTTGTGAGTCCAGGAGAACCCCCAAGTTCCACACCAGATCTGTCTGGGGCAGTGCAACCCCATCCAGAACCAAAGATGGTAAGTTCTTGGATGCTGAGGAGCCCCCAACCCACAGCCACTCTGTCTTATCAGGGTTCAACTGAAGCCTGTTGTTCCCCATCCAGACCCCTACAGCCTCCAGGCACTGAGAGAGGGTAGTCACAGCATCACTTAAGTCACTTGGGATGAGATGTATAATTTGGTATCATCAGCATATTGATAATACCTCATCCCGTGGCAACAGATGATCTTACCCAGCAGTTTCATGTAGATGTTAAAGAGGAGTGGAGAGAGTACTGAACCCTGTGGCACCCTGCAATGGAGGGGTTGAAGACTAGATCTCTCACTCCCTATCAACACCGATTGGGACTGGCCCTGAAGGAAGGAGGTGAACCAGCACAAAACCGCACCATCCACCCCCAATTCCCTGAGCCAACCCAAAAGGATACCATGGTCAATGGTATCAAAAGCTACTGAGAGGTCAAGGATGCACTGCCCCCATCCCGCTCCCACCAGAGGTCATCCAAAAGTGCGACCAATGCTGTTTCTGTCCCATATCCAGGCCTGAAACCCAACTGAAAGGTGTCCAGATAATCCATTCCATCCAGGATCCTTTGGAGCAGCAATGCCACCACTTTCTCAACCAACTTCCCTAAAAAGGGGAGGTGGGAGACTGGACAAAAGTTGTCCAGTACAGTGGGATCCAGTGATGGTTTCTTGAGGAGGGGATGCACCAGCACCTCTTTAAAGGTTGTCAGAAACCCTCCCTCCCTCAAGGATGAATTCACCATCACCTGGACCCACCCACACGTCACCTCCTGAGCTGCCTTCACCATCCAGGAGTGGCATGGAACTAATTGGCAAATGGTGGTGTTTACGGTCCAGAGGGCCCTATCTACTTCCTCAGGCTCAACAGGGTCAAACTGTTCCCAGGTAAGTACATTCCCCAGGCATCTCCACAGGCCATGCCCCACGTTTGGCATCCAACTTGGTACGAATCTGAGTGATTTTATTCTCCAAATGCTTGGAAAACTCCTCTGCACAGCCCTGTAGGTGGGTTACTGGACCCACCTTCCCCAACAGAGATCAGGTGACCTTAAACAGGGCCGCTGGGCGGAATTCTGCAGATGCAGTAAGAGCAGAGCAATATTGACATTTTGCCATTCTTACTGCCACAAGGTAGGCCTTAACAGTGGCTCTAGCTTGTGTTTGGTCAGGTTCAGTCCTTGTTTTCCTCCAGCGGTGTTCTAGATGTCTCTTAATCCTCTTCAGAACCCTAAGCTCCTCCATAAACCATTAAGTTTATCAATAATCACTGGTTTACTATTAAATATCCTTTTTTTTCATGCCTTCGAGTCAGTCTTGACTCCTGGCAACTGCCTGGACAAGTCCCTGCAGTTTTCTTAGCAAGATTTCAGAAATGGTTTGCTGTTACCTGCTTCCTAGGGCTGAGAGAGAGTGACTGGCTCAAGGTCGCCCAGCTGGCTTCGGGCCTAAGACGGGACTAGAATTCAAGGTCTCCCAGTCTCTAGCCTTGTGCCTTAACCACTACACCACAACACCATACACTATTATAATTATAATCAAGCCAAAATATTGTAAAATATCACAAAATCTTGCCATAGTACTAATATTGCTTTATCCTTTGATTAGTAGAAAATATTGCCTTTTCCTAAATAGATTAAGTCACACATTTCCAAAAGCTTTTCCTTAACATCTGGAATAATATGACTTTTCCAGTTTCTCAGCATACAGATAGTCCTTGGGTTACAACAGCAGTTGGGACTGGAATTTCCATTGCTAAGCAATGTAGTTGTAAAGCACAATGTCACATTTCTGCATCGCTTAGCAATGGCAGCCCCAGTTTCTGTCATAACCCCAGAACCATGCATGTCATTAAGCAGGAAAAGGCAAGAGTACCAGGCAAGGAGCACAGGGGGTATGCGGGTGCTGGGTGTGGTGGTGTGCCACAGGGAGACTCTAGAGAGTGCAGGGGGGTGGGGGGGTGCCCTGGGCTAGAAGGGGCCAGGGTTGGGCCAGCAAGGACTGCAGGCAGGTGCTAGGGAGTGCGAGTGGGCCAGTGGAAGCCACAGGCAGGCTAACATGGGCTGCAGGGAGGCTCTAGGGAGTGCAAGCAGGTGGGGGGTGCTGTGGTTGGGCATACGCTACAGAGCGCAGGCAGGTGTGGGGGCTGCTATGGAGTACAAGATCCCTGGGATCACATACTCTGTAGTGAGACTCCTCAGGAGAAAAAGCAGCAGGAGCGACTTACAGGAGTGACTTGCAACCTTCCCTGCTGGCTTCCCCATTGACTTTGTTTGTGGGAAGCCAGCAGGGAAGGTCAAGAATGGTGATCACATGACTGCAGCTCGCTGCGAAGTCATAATCACAAGCCAGGCACCCAAGCACCCAGATCACAATCATATGACTGTGGGGACACTGTGACGGCCATAAATTCATGGACTGGTTGTAAGTCTCCCTTGTTCAGTGCCATCATAATTTGGAATGGTTGCTGAATGAGTGGTCATAACTTGAGGACTACCTATAGTTCTTTTAGCCATACACCATGCTCAATATAGCCATAATTTCTGATATACAGATTCCAAAACTTTGCTATATAATTCAACTTCACATTAACATCTTTAACATTTAAAGATTGTTCCCATAAGTCCACTTATATACATTAAAACACTATTCCAAAAAGATACCAGATGATCACATGACTATATGATATGTGTCAATGGATCCTCAAAATTTTTACTCCTCCAGCATAGAAAATCTGATGTCCATCCTTTCAAATATATTCTTTGGGTAGTCCTATACACCTAAATGCAATTTTTCGATGAATCAACTTTAATCTGAAATTTGTAGATACCATTTTGACATTTTAATGCCCCATTGATGGGGCTTTATCAAAGACTCTAGTTCTTTAGTCCATGTTTGAAATATCCCAAAAATGTCCACTTTAAAAATATTCTTGAGCTTTTGATAGAGATATGTTATAGGTTTTAATTCTGTCATGGATTCCATCAGATAAGAAAGCATCTCAGGTGCTTTTGAAGTAGCTTTTGAAGTAGCCAAAGAATTTGGTCATATTGGTCTGTTAGAACATGCTTAAGTTGAAGATACCACAGATATCTTGTTGTTTATTTATTTATCATATTTTATTACTGCCCAGCTCCCTCATATGGGGGACTCTGGGCGGTTCACAATAAAACAGTTTAAAATTCAATAAAATCATAAATAATATCATTAATCCATAAGTATCAATATCAATAAATAAATATAAAATGTAATGAGATCCAAGTAATGGCAGATCTAATACCACCCAAAGGGGAACAAGACCAGCCTCGGCAGGACTAGGGAGCCAATCAACCCCAAGAGTGGCTCTTCCTCTCCTCCCTCCAGGCATGGTGACAAAGCCAGGTCTTCAATAATTTCCTGGTCCAAAAGAGAGGAGGCTAGCCTCACTTCCGGGGGAAGGGTGTTCCAAAGGGCGAGAGCTACTGCAGAGAAGGCCCGCCTCCTGGACCCCGCCAGATGGAGTTCTCGTGCAGACGGGGTCCGCAGCATGCCCTCTCTGCATGAGCAGGTGGGATGGGTTGATGTAACGGGGGTGAGATGGTCTCTTAGGTAACCTGAACCCATGCCATGGAAGGCTTTAAAGGTGATAACCAACACCTTGAATTGGACCTGGAAGCAAACTGGCACCCAGTGCAGCTCGCACAGCAATGGGGTAATATGTGCTGATCTTGAAGCACCCAAAATCGCCCACGCAGCTGCATTTTGGACCAGCTGTAGCTTCTGGATACTCTTCAAGGGTAGCCCCATGTACAGCGCATTACAGTAGTCTATATGGGAGATGACCAGGGCATGAGTGACCATTCGAAGGGCCTCTCACTCCAGGAAGGGGCGTAACTGGCACACAACATGAAGTTGCGCAAAGGCCCTTCTGGCCACAACTGCCACCTGCTCTTTGAGCAGGAGTCATGAGTCCAAGAGGACCCCCAAATTATGCATCGGGTCTGTCTGGGGCAGTGCAACCCCATCCAAGACTAAAGATGGCAAATTCCTAGGAACAGAGGGGCTGTTAACCCACAGCCACTCTGTCTTACCAGGGTTCAGCTGAAGCCTGTTGTTCCCCATCCAGGCCCCCACAGCCCCGATCTCTCCTCCCCTATTAACACCAACTGGGTCCGGGCCTGGAGGAAGGAGGTGAACCAGCATAAGACTACGCCATCCACCCCCAACTCCCTGAGCCGACCCAAAAGGATACCATGGTCGATGGTATTGAAAGCCACTGAGAGGTCAAGGAGAGCAAGAATGGATGCGCTCCCACCATCCTGCTCCTGCCATAAGTGCAATCAATACTGTTTCTGTCCCATATCCGGGCCTGAAACCTGACTGAAAGGGGTCTAGATAATCCGCTTCCTCCAGGATCCTCTGGAGCTGCAGTGCCACCACCTTCTCAACCACCTTCCCCATAAAGGGGAGGTGGGAGACTGGATGAAAATTATCCAGCACAGTAGGGTCCAGCGATGGTTTCTTGAGGAAGGGGCGTGCCAATGCCTCCTTAAAGGCCGCCGGAAACAACCCCCTCCCACAAGGATGTATTTACCATCAACTGGGCCCAACCACACGTCACCTCCCGCGCTGCCTTCACCAGCCAGGAGGGACATGGGTCTAATTTACAGGTGGTGGCATTTACAGTCCAGAGGATCTTGTTCACTTCCTCAGGTCCAACAGGATCAAACTGTTCCCAGATAACTAGGTAAGTATGCTCCCCAGGCATCTCCCCAGACTCTGTCCCACGCTTGGAGTCCAACTTAAAGTGAATCCGAGCAATTTTATCCTGCAGATGCCCCAAAAATTCCTCAGCACGGCCCTGTAGATGATTTTCCAGATCCCCTTTCCCCAACAGGGATCGGGTGATCCTAAACAGGGCTGCTGGGCGGCATTCTGCGGATGCAATAAGAGCGGAGAAATACTGACGTTTCACCACTCTTACCACCACAAGGTAGGCCTTAATCACAGCTCTAGCTTGTGTCCGGTTGGGTTCAGTCTTTGTCTTTCTCCAGCAGTGCTCTAGGCATTTCTTATCCTCTTCAGAACCCTCAGCTCCTCCGTGAACCACAGAGAGTGTCGGATTCGATAGGATAAGAGAGGCCACACAGGCATGATCCTATCCAAGGCCCTGGCTGTCTCCCTATTCCAGGCAGCAGCCAGGGCCTCCACTGGACCGTGCAGCAGATCCTCAGGTATAACCCCCAGCTCCCTCTGAAACCACATTGGGTCCATCAGTCGCCGAGGGCGGACCAATTGAATAGGTCCTGCCTCCCTGCAGAGGGGTGTGGCATATGAGAATCCCAAGGTCACCAGGGCATGATCTGACCATGACAACAGGGAAAGATGTAACTCTCCCCTCAAATCACATTGCCACTGTTCTGACAAGAAAACTAAGTCTGGTGTGAGGCCACTGTCTCGAGTCAGGTCCCGAATAATCTGAGTCAGGCCCATGGCTGCCATGGTGGCCATGAACTCCCAAGCTGCTTCCGAGGCCTGCCCCAGGAACAGCAAATTGAAGTCCCCCAGAACCATAAGCCTGGGGAACTCCACCGCCAACCCTGAGACCGCCTCCAGCAGCTCAGGCAGAGAGGTTGCTACGCAGCAGGGAAGCTGGTACAGCAGCAACACTCCCAACTGCTCTCAGGCACCCAACTTGAAAAACAGGGTCTCACAACCAGCTAGTTGTGGAGCAGCGCCCCTGAAGGCCACTAGAGACTCTCTGATGAAAACTGCCACCCCTCCTCCCCTGCTCCGGCATCTCAGCTAGTGCCACACCCAAAACCCGACCAGGCACATCTCCGACAAAGCCACTCCCCCTTCCGGGCCCAGCCAGGTTTTGGTAATACATACCAGGTCTGTCTCCTCCTCTGTGATCAAGTCACATATGAGGGGGGCCTTGTTGTTCACTGACCTGGCATTAAGAAGCAGCAGCCGGAGGCCAGGGCTCCTATGAGTCTGCTGTCCAGGGCCTAGGTTTAAGCCCGGAAGGTTGGAACACACCACAGGTAATAAACATCTGGGGCATCTTCCTCTATGATGACTCACCCTCCAGCTTCCGTTATAACCTAACAACATTGTTGTTGTTGTTGTTGTTGTTGTTTAATCCTTTCTTTTCTTTCCTTTCCTTTACTTTTTATTAATTTTTTTCATCACGTTTACATATGGTCTTGTTTAATTGTATATGTGCATGTTTCTGTGTGTTTGGATGTTTTGTCAATATTTTGTTGTAATTTGTATTTTGAATTAAAAAAACAAAAACAAAAGCCTTCTCACTCATGGACTGGGCCCAAAAGAAGGCAACATCATGGAGACATGCCAGGGCATGTTTGTGCCATGGTTAGATGCAAGTGAGGAAAGGCCCTTGGCATGCCTAAGGTAGGCAATCAGTATATTCATAAACAAATCCAAATATTATAAAATGATTTACACTTCTATTGACCCACTTCAAAAGTAAACCAAAAATAGCATTAGAACTATACACTTGAAATTTCTCAACCACATGGAGAAATTGTGTATGCAACAAGATTATTAAGAATGGGAATTTAAGTAAAAAAAAACACTTTAAAAGATTTTTTTGAAGACATCACAATGCCCTCTAGAGGAGACCATTAGAAAAGAGCATAATTGCATTTAAGAGGAATTCAAAGCTTTTCTTTATAACAGAACAAAAGCCAGCTAGCTGACAGGCACTGGCGAACCCCCACTGTCATCTTGCACTGAGGTAGGAACTATTGAGCATCATTAATGTAACAATGAGATGTGTGAATAAGGAATCCTAACTTTTCTTCATGCTTGCCTTGAATAATCTTTAGTTTAATCTTCCCCAATCTCATGTCCTAAAGATATGATGGAACTACTACTCATACATTTCTGCTGGGTGAGAATTATACAAGTTATCATCCCAGCACATCTGAAGGAAAGCTAGTTGCAGAAGATGTCCACACTTTGAAACAGGTGTTACTGAAAGGAATGGAGCCCCAGCTGTGTAGGAGCAGCCAAGGATGTGAACCAGCAAAACTGAAACTATCTGGGGAAACGATGGACATCTGTTGGCCCCATCAAAAGCTAGTGGTTTGAGATATACAACTTCCAGTATGATTACCAAGGCAGTCCAGGAAATGAAAGAGAAAGGGAATTTACATCCTAACTCTGCATACTTTTGTGATCATACTGAAAATTTAAACACTGGTTGGGATTGCCACCTTGAAGATATAAAGGAATAGACTCATGGTCATTTGCAGAATGTCACCTCTTTTAACCTTGCTGGTTTGCTGCAGACTTGCCTTTCCTCCAGATCCAGAAGGTTACACAAGAAGCCTCACAAACTGTGCTCTGGGGATCCAGAAACTAAAAGCTGGGAGAAGAGACATTGGCCTTCCATCCAAATTGCTTTTACTTTATTATGCCACATCTTTTGGCTCCGAACATGGAGAATAAATTCATCTAACAGATACAGTAGTACATTAATGAAAGCCTGTTTTCAAGCAAAAGCTGGAAAGAGGGGAAGGAAAGAAAAACAGAAGCTGGAAACATTTCAATCATCATTGTTCTTCTGTTATACATTTTCTTGTTTTATTTCATACTTCTTAAAACATAATTTGTATTCATATAGTTTTCATCAATAACTTATTATCACTATACATAGCAACCTACTGGCACGGTCAGTAAAATCATGCATTTTTATTAAAGCCAACAGTGTTCACAAACATAGTATAAGTATCTCCAACTTATACATATTATCTTCAGAGTGGTGGAGAGGGAAATAGATGTTTCCTAGCAAAAGCATAGTGTCAGGGTTTTACTTACCTATGTTTATAAACTCTTTTAGGCCTGGAATGAAGCAAATCTTTGCAGACCTAGGGTACATACCTATTATCTATTTAGCCACAGAAATCAATTAAATTTTCCCATGGTTGGAGTGCAAGGTCCTGTAATGGACTCTGGTTCATTATGGTCAAAAAGATTTTGCCACATGATAGACTTAGGTTGCTTAGGAGCATGCTGAGCCAAAGGAAAAAAAATCTGTCCCATGAAAATATAGAGACAACTACCAGCTACACTTGTCTCACTTTCCATATTGTACCAAGCAATACCTGGCTAAACCAAGCTTTACAACCCACAGTAATGTGGTTCACCCATTGTGCTAAATCAAATCCAAAATGCCACATTACATTTTAGGGGGACCCATGAGCCTAACCAGTCTGGCAGTGAGCTTATGTAAGGCAACAAAACAAATAAAATAACACATTATATTACTTAGGGCCTGTAATGGTTGCCTAATCCCAAATACTCAGTCTCACAAGCTCGGGCTTAAAGATAACTGATTTATTAAAGGAATAGTATGCAAATACAGAGAAAGCTGAGAATGAGCAAAAGCGCGCCAAATACAAACTTAAAGCTTTGCCTGTGAGCCAGTCCCGCCCCAATCACCCGTCAGTGCGCACCCCCTCCCAGGTGCTAGGAACCGTTACACGCGCCTGGGAAAGTAACCTTGAACAGGAGCGCAAACCCAAACACACATTCCAAGGCTCCAAAACAACGGAGGGCGGAGGAATGGAAAAACCCTGTACGGGCGAATGAACACGGGACAGGAGTTGACATGTGAAACGTTACAATGTTAACAGAACATTGAAATGGGAAACATGACATATCGCCCCTCCCCCAAAAAACAATGTTATGGAGCCGGTTTGTCAGGGTAGGCAGAGTGAAAGCGTGTCACTAGACGAGGGGAGTTTACATCAGGGGCAGCCACCCATTCAGGATGAGGGAAGTGTTTCCAACGAACGAGGTACTGTAAAGTGGAGCGCTGGCGGCGAGAGTCCAGGACGTCTGTCACCTCGAAGTGTTGCTGGTTGTCAATCATGAGAGGAGGTGGTGGAATGGGTTGGGGATGCCAGCGGTCCGATGGCAGGTAGGGTTTGAGTAACCTACAATGGAAAACAGGATGTAAACGTTTTAGGTTGTGGGGCAAGTCAAGTTTAAAAGTAACAGGGTTAATTTGTGCCACAATAGGAAAAGGACCCACAAACTTAGGGCCAAGTTTCTTGGAAGGTTGTGGTGATTTGATAAACTTGGTTGACAAGTAGACTTTGTCCCCTACCGTAAAAGCAGGTTCAGGTGAGCGCTTTGCATCTGCATGACGTTTGTAAGTGGTTTGGGCATGGAGCAGAGCTTGCTGAATGTTTAGCCATGAGTCTTTGAGAGAGTCAGCCCAGTCAGTAAGGGAGGCGGGTAGGGGTTGTGGATGAGGGAGTTCAGGGATTGGGACGAAGTCCTGACCGAAGACAGTTTTAAAGGGAACCTGGCCAGTGCTCTGATGTAAGGCATTGTTATAAGCGACTTCTGCAAAAGGGAGTAGGTCGACCCAGTTGTCTTGTTGGTAATTGACAAAAGCTCGCAAATATTGTTCAAGTGTAGAATTAACCGCCTCTGTAGAGCCGTCCGTCTGTGGATGCCATGCGGTGGAGAGGGCTTGCTTGGTTCCAAGTAGTTTTAAAAACGCCCGCCAAAATTGTGACGTAAATTGTGTGCCTCTGTCACTCACCAAACGGGTGGGGATACCGTGAAGGCGGTACACGTGAACGAGGAAGAGGCGTGCCAGTTGTTGCGCGGTGGGGATAGAAGCGCATGGAATGAAATGGGCTTGTTTCGAGAAAAAATCTTTGACCACCCAAATGACGGTTTTTCGTTGACTGGGGGGTAGGTCAACGATAAAGTCTATGGATATGTCTTGCCAGGGGACTGATGGGGTGGCGACAGGTTGCAGGAGACCTTGAGGCTTGCCTGGTTTGCGCTTAGTTGCTGCACAAACAGGGCATGCTGTGACATAGGCTTTAAGGTCTTTGAGCAACGTTGGCCACCAGAATTGCCGCCGCACGAGGTGGAGTGTTTTTAAATAA
The DNA here is from genome assembly GCF_035149785.1 of Candoia aspera. Classification (NCBI taxonomy): domain Eukaryota; kingdom Metazoa; phylum Chordata; class Lepidosauria; order Squamata; family Candoiidae; genus Candoia; species Candoia aspera. Next base: position 58,867,083 of record NC_086155.1, on the reverse strand, counting down.
CCAAAATGCCCAGCTAGCTTGTCATCGTGGCAGCGCTGGAGGATTGTTTTACGCAAAGCCTCAGGCACATAGAGACGATCGTTGCGCCAAGCAAAATCGTCGGTGAAAGTGACAATGTTTTTATTTGTTTGTAACCAAGTGTCAGTTTTAAGGTGGAGGAGCAACTTTTGTTGCAAATCCGATGGAACTGGCAAGCGCGGCGAGCAGCTGGGAGGCGGGGCGGGTGGAGTTTGCGTTTGATGCGCTCACGCCTGTCTGCGCGTCACCGCTGCCAAACTCAATTGTTTTTCAGTCCAGATGGTACCTTGGACTGTTGGCCCTGGGCCAGCATCTTGGGGTCGGCGGGAGAGCGCATCAGCTAAAAAGTTTTTCTTGCCTGGTATGAATTTAAGGGTGAAGTCAAAGCAGCTGAAAAACTCAGCCCAGCGAAGCTGTTTGGGGCTGAGTTTACGACTGGTGCTTAGTGCCTCCAGGTTCTTATGGTCAGTCCAGACTTCAAAAGGGTTTGAAGTCCCTTCTAATAAGTGTCACCAAGTCTCTAAAGCAGTTTTTACAGCAAAAGCTTCTTTTTCCCAAACATGCCATCGCCTTTCTGTTTCGGTGAACTTGCGGGAGAGGTAAGCACAGGGTTTCAAGGCGCCAGATTGGTCAGATTGTAGTAGGAGTGCTCCGATTGAGAAATCAGAAGCATCCACTTGTACAACGAAAGGTTTGGCAGGGTCTGGATGCTGTAAAATTGGTTCAGTGGTGAAGATGTGTTTGAGCGCTTCGAACACCTGTTGACAGGTTGGAGTCCATTTAAGGAGCACTCCTGGGTTTTTTGAACGCGTATCCCCCTGCGCCTTAGTTTTCAACAGTTCAGTGAGGGGGAGGGCGATTTCAGCAAAATTTTGGGCGAATGCCCGATAGAAATTGGCGAATCCAAGGAAACTTTGTAATTGTCTCCTGGTACGGGGAGGCTCCCATGCCACAATGGCTTCCACTTTAGCAGGGTCCATTTCAATGCCCTTAGCGGAAATTCTATATCCTAGATAATCAATTTGTGATTGATGGAAGGCACATTTAGACAGTTTGGCATACAACTCTGCTTTTTTCAATTTAGCTAGCACCTGACGCACCAATTGAATATGTTCTGACATGGTTTCAGTATAAATCAATACATCATCCAAATACACAAGTACTCCCTTAAATAGGTGGTCATGCAAGACCTCATTGATTAGTTGCATAAAAACCCCAGGTGCCCCCGACAACCCAAAGGGTAAGACTTTATATTGAAAAGCCCCGAGAGGACAGTTAAACGCCGTTTTCCACTCATCCCCTTCTCTTATGCGAATACGAAAATAGGCTTCTCTCAAATCTAGTTTTGAGAAGATTTTGCCTCTGGCCAGATGTGATAACATATCTTTGATCAAAGGCAAAGGATATTTATTTAATATTGAGACCGCATTGAGCCCGCGGAAATCGATACAAAGCCTCAATGAGCCATCCTTTTTTGGTCTAAAGAGGACAGGAGCCCCTACCGGGAGTTAGCAGGTTCAATGAAACCCCTAGCCAGGTTTTTGTCAATGAACTCCCTTAGTGTGGCTAGCTCTTTGGGAGACATGGGGTAGATTTTTGGGTGAGGTAACTTTACATTAGGTAAGAACTCAATGGCACAGTCTGTTTTTCGGTGGGGTGGCAAGCGATCTGCTTCCTTTTCCCCAAACACATCAGCTAGATCCTGATATTGACTGGGTAGTCCCTCAAGAGGTTGAAGTGTTTGTACAGTGGTGTGCGCTACCCCTCCACCCTCCATGTCGTCTAGGAGATCCTTTTCGGGTACTTTGTAAAATCCATCCGCAAAGGTGACAGTTCTATGTAGCCAGTTGATAAAAGGATTTTGTTGTACAAACCAGGGCATACCTAAAATCACTAGAGGGCCCCCCACTGGAGCTACAACAAATGGTAGCTTTTCCCGATGGGAACCCATTTGTAAAGCCACCAGTCCTGTGGAATGAGTGACTGCTTTTCCCCCCGCCATAGTTCCATCCAATTGGGTGAAGATCATAGGTCTTGGCAAAGGGAACGTAGGCAGTTCCAGAGCTGCTACGACATCAGGGTGCATAAGGGAACGGGAGCAGCCCGAGTCAAGCATGGCCCAAACTTCCACAGTTTTGGTCTTTGAGCCTAGTTTAACTTTTACAGTCAGCGTAGGGAAATTCCCACTCACCGAATCGTGGTCACGCCCGGTTTCTTCCACCTGCCCAACGGCACCCTTCAGGGCAGGTGGTAGCCTTTTCCTGCCGGCTGTTCGAATTGCAATTCCTCTTCTTCTTCCCCGAATGGTAGTTCTGGTGGGTCTAGCTCCGCGATGGCAGCTTTCATTTTCCGCGGCAGGGCAGGTGACTTCCCTGAAGGTTTCGCCGGCCGTTCCTCTGGACGGCGTCTAGGGCACGAAGTGGCGCGATGCCCTTCTTTTCCACATCTCAGGCACTGACCTTTGGAAAACCATCGTTCCCTTTCCTCTTCCCAGGATTTTGGTTTAGGACGGCTGGCCAGCCCCGTCGTACGTGCTCCTCTGGCAATTCGGGATTGTCTAAGTTCTTTAGTATGGGCATAGGTCTGCAGGGCATTCTCCGTGCTGCCTGCTAGCTGAATCCACCCGTATAGCATTTTAGGGTCGTCTCTTCCTAGCGCCCAACGGAGGATTTCTGGTTCTAGCCCTTGCTTGAACATTTCAATTAGAGTGGGCTCGGACCAATCTTCCACCTTCCCTGATAAGGCTTTAAATTCCAGCGCGTAATTGGCAATGGAGAGGGACCCTTGATAGAGTTTCCTCAGGGCATTTTTTGCTGTCTCTTGGGCTAAAGGGTCTTCGAAGTGTTGTTTAAGTGCCCACAAAAAGTCATCGAAGTCCTCTAACTCAGTTGCTTCGGTTTGGCACAGTTGCACATACCAATCAGCTGCCCTCCCTCTCAGTTTGATGGCAATAAAATTGATTTTGCCATGTTCCGACCGAAAGCTTCGGCCCCAATCCTCCATATAATGCTTAGCATTGGTAATAAAGAAGGAGAGTGTAGTGGGATCCCCATCAAACTTCACCCCAAACGGTGGGAAGTTTCTTACCGGCTCAGCTGGTGGTGGCGGCTCCGTAAACGTCAACGTACGCCGAGCCCCCAGGGGTGGCCAATCTCTGGGCAGTCTTGCCTCTCGCCCCCCCAACTGGCGGGACGCTCGAGTTTTGCTCCTTCCCCTGGGTGGCAGGGTGCTGTGTCTTGGGTAAGCCAGCTGTGACGGCTCTTCCTCCCAATCTTCCTGTGTTGGCTCTGCGCCCCTGGGGAGATCCTTAAGGATTGTCACTATCAGATTCATTTTATCCTCGATTGCTTTTATACGAGCAGGAGTGACCGGCTCTTCCATAGGTTGGTTGGTTACCACCACCCTTGGTGACAAGGGGATTTCGGGCTCCCAGGATAGTTGTGGGGACCCCCTCCCTGTGGCTCTTTCCACTATGGATTTGTGTTCACTCCTGAGGCTCTCCTGCATGGATATCAGCAACGCATCTAATTGAACTTCCCGCATCTCTCGACGTGCTGCTCTTTGCGCTCTTGAAGTTAGAACGGGCCGGGTCCTTGTCGCCTCCTGCTCTTCCTCGCTCCCTTCACTCACGCGCAGCTGTTGTTCAGTCATCGCTAGCGCTCCCACTTATCCAACGTTTGGATGGGGCTAGCAGAAGATGATTGAAATGATTCTCAGCTTTATGTAATGGTTGCCTAATCCCAAATACTCAGTCTCACAAGCTCAGGCTTGAAGATAACTGATTTATTAAAGGAATAGTATGCAAATACAGAGAAAGCTGAGAATGAGCAAAAGCGCGCCAAATACAAACTTAAAGCTTTGCCTGTGAGCCAGTCCCGCCCCAATCACCCGTCAGTGCGCACCCCCTCCCAGATGCTAGGAACCGTTACACGCGCCTGGGAAAGTAACCTTGAACAGGAGCGCAAACCCAAACACACATTCCAAGGCTCCAAAACAACGGAGGGCGGAGGAATGGAAAAACCCTGTACGGGCGAATGAACACGGGACAGGAGTTGACATGTGAAACATTACAATGTTAACAGAACATTGAAATGGGAAACATGACAGGGCCTGACTTCAATTACAGTTTTATAGCATGATTGGAATGGCCTAGTAATCCTACATTCAGCCCCTGTTCCCATTATATTGGCTTTCTCTGACTTTTCCTCCTAGATTCTAGAGGGGATTCTTATGTTAAGCCTATTTTAAGACTTACTGTACAGATTTACAGGCTTCTTGTGTTTCCTGCTCAAAATGGCATGGAACCATTTTCCCCTAATTTTTGGCAATTGTGGCTGGGCTGCCTCTACAACCACAGGAAGGCTTTGAGTCCACCCAGACCCAGGCACTTAACTGCCTACTTGCACTAGGGTTCAGCTTCTCAGCTTACAACATGAATGAGAGCCTAAGAACATATGCAGAGGTCCATTCTTCCACCAAATACCCATATCTCTCCTTTATTTGAAAATGTACACAACACTGTACGGCTTTTTAGTTTTTGTTTAAAGAAGTTGAAGAAGGAGGGGAAGGAGATTCAAACTCTGTTTGTAAGAGAGCATTAAAACATTATAAAATAAACATTCACCGAATTTCATAGCTTAGATATTGAATAAATATTTATTAGAAACTTCACCCACCAACCCACATCAAAGAACGTGTGTAATAAAGAAACTCAGCATCTCTATCTGTAGTTAAATCACAGATATTAGCAGTTTCAAAAAAACCCAGACCTAACATTCAGCAGGAGCAGTGGTGTGAGAAAGACCCTACAGAAAAAATGCTTTTAGCCGGCTGACCTTACTTCTTGCGTGTTGTCACAAAACCTGTGCAATATTGTTCTGTTGACTGAATGCCCTCTCCAAGGCAGCCCACTTAACACTACATAATTATGTGCTTTATTATATAATGTAAAATATCTTCCAACCTGAGGGTTTGAAAAACAATTTTCCCTGAATTTATGTCCATCCCACATTGGCTACATCTGCCATTTTGCTACTGAACTGGAAAAAGGAGTTATTTTGATGTTATTGAATGCTGCAAGCTGTCAGAAAGACAAGAAGTAAGTTAAACTAACCCAACATGCTAAGCAGTTTGTGTCTTAAAGAGGTGGGTGACTTTTACACTATAGCCCAGGTTTCTCAGACTGTGGGTAGCAGCCCCCAAGAGGATAGCAAGCAACTTAAGAGGGAGGGTCATAATTTAAAAACAGAATTGCCTTATAGAATAATTGAGCTGCCCAGAATAGTTGAGAGTCAGTTGACATACACGTTTTAATTTATTATTATTATTATTATTTGAGCCTGGACTTTGGAGCATTACTAAGCTCATGAATTCTGATTCCTTTTCTTAGCAGAGGCACAAGGATTCTGTGAACTCCCAGTAATATTTTATTCTGTAAGCTTATTTGAGTTACAGATCATTATTTTTCTTGGCTTCTCTTGGAAATACTTGTATGTCTCTGGCATCTCCCTTGGCATGGGGCTCACTAATATATACATAGTCTTTGGAGTGTCTGTCAAAGTGTATGTATTAGTGAAGGTCTCCATGGATTACTTCACAACAGCAAACCAGCTTTGAGGAAACATACATACAAACCTGAATTCAGGGGAGCTCTCTCATTTTGATGTGACTGGAAAAGAAGAGAAAGGTCCAGTGCTTAAAATCTGTATAGAAGACGGCACATCAGCAGGTGGCTGCATTATAAGCATCACCTACTTATAGGTTTCCATTTTACTTTATTATATTTATTGCACACCACATCAAATGAGTCTGTTCCAAGTGGAATGGCTTACTCACTACAGGCTTATA